>NC_133828.1:9230294-10480294 GCF_047830755.1 Zonotrichia albicollis | reverse complement strand
ATAGAAAACTGTACCTTACCACTCTCCTACCTTTTAAAAACATATGAACATTCGATTGGAAGGTGTTTTGGACAATTTTGTTTTTCTTCTTGCAAAACACTCTGCAGAGCTCTCTGCAACATGTAAAACAAAATGGGAGATGTTTTCTGTGCTGGCAGATTTTCTCCATGCCAGACATAGTGGAAAAGTTTTTTGCAATGATGTAGACCACAAAAGCCCAGAAAGAAGAAGGTACGGATGTCCCCGGAGCTAAGCGCCGGTCCCGGGCACATTTCGGCAGAAGCGGCCGCACTGCAGTGCACTGTGACCGGCACAATCGCCTTTGCAAGAAGAAGCCGCTTCTTCGTCTCCGGCAGCTGGAGAGTGCGGCTCCTTCGGGTAGGTGAGAATGAAGCTGCACTACACTGGGATAGTGTGCGCAGTTGCAAACTGATAGAAAACAGTACCCTACTACTCTCCTACCTTTTCCAAACACATGAATATTGGGTTGGAAGGTGTTTTGGACAACTTTCTTTTTCTTCTTGCAAAACACTCTGCAGAGCTCTCTGCAACATGTAAAACACGGTGGGAGATGTTTTCTGTGCTGGCAAAGTTTCTCCTTGCCTAACATAGTGAAAAACCTTTCTGCAATGATGTAGACCTCAAAAGACGCTTAAGACGAAGTTACGCAGCTCCCCGGAGCTAAGCGCCGGTTCCCGGGCACATTTCGGCAGAAGCCGCCGCACTGGAGTGCACTGTGACCGGAACAATCGCCTTTGCGCGAAGAAGCCGCTTCTTCACCTCCGGCAGCTGGAGAGTGCGGCTCCTTCGGGTAGGTGAGAATGAAGCTGCACAACACTTGGATAGTGTGCGGAGCCTGCAAACTCATCCAAAACAGTACCGTACCATTCTCCTACCTTTTCCAAACACATGAACATTCGGTTGGAAGGTGTTTTCAACAACTTTGTTTTTCTTCTTGCAAAACACTCTGCAGACTTCTCTGCAACATGTAAAACAAGATGAGAGATGTTTTCTGTGCTGGCACAGTTTCTCCTGGCCTAACATAGTGGAAAACCTTTCTGCAATGATGTAGACCAGAAGTCTCCAGAAAGATGAAGGTACGGATGTCCCCGGAGCTAAGCGCCGGTCCCGGGCACATTTTGGTAAAAGCCGCAACCCTGGAGTGCACTGTGACCGGCGCAATCGCCTTTGCAAGAAGAAGCCGCTTCTTTGCCTCCGGGAGCCAGAGAGAGCGGCTGCCTCTGAATGCTGAAGAATGAAGCTGCACAACACTGGGATTGTGTGCACAGCTTGCAAACTGATCCAAAACAGTACCGTACCACTCTCCTACCTTTTCCAAACACTTGAACATTCGATTGGAAGGTGTTTTGGACAACTGTGTTTTTCTTCTTGCAAAACACTCTGCAAACCTTTCTGAAACATGTAAAACACGATGGGAGATGATTTCTGTGCTGGCACAGTTTCTCCTGGCCTAACATAGTGGAAAAGATTTTTGTAATGATGTAGACCAAAAAAGCCCAGAAAGAAGAAGGCACGGGTGTCCCCGGAGCTAAGCGCCGGTCCCGGGCACATTTCGGCAGAAGCGGCCGCACTGGAGTGCATTGTGACCGGCACAATCGCCTTTGCGCGAAGAAGCCGCTTCTTCGTCGCCGGGAGCCGGAGAGAGCGGCTACTTCTGAAAGGTGAAGAATGAAGCTGCAAAACACTGGGATAGTGTGCGCAGCTTACAAACTGATGCAAAACAGTACCTCACCACTCCCTTACCATTTCCAAACACATGAACATTCGGTTGGAAGGTGATTTGGACAACATTGTTTTTCTTCTTGCAAAACACTCTGCAGAGCTCTCTGCAACATGTAAAACACGGTGGGAGATGTTTTCTGTGCTGGCACAGTTTCTCCTTGCCAGACATAGTGAAAAACCTTTCTGCAATGATGTAGACCACAAAAGATGCTAAAGACGAAGTTGCGCAGCTCCCCGGAGGTAAGCGCCGGTTCCCGGGCACATTTCGGCAGAAGCCGCCGCACTGGAGTGCACTGTGACCGGCACAATCGCCTTTGCGCGAAGAAGCCGCTTCTTCACCTCCGGCAGCTGGAGAGTGCGGCTCCTTCGGGTAGGTGAGAATGAAGCTGCACAACACTGGGATAGTGTGCGCAGCTTGCAAACTGATCCAAAACAGTACCTTACCACTCTCCTACCTTTTAAAAACATATGAACATTCGATTGGAAGGTGTTTTGGACAATTTTGTTTTTCTTCTTGCAAAACACTCTGCAGAGCTCTCTGCAACATGTAAAACACGATGGGAGATGTTTTCTGTGCTGGCAGATTTTCTCCATGCCAGACATAGTGGAAAAGTTTTTTGCAATGATGTAGACCACAAAAGCCCAGAAAGAAGAAGGTACGGATGTCCCCGGATCTAAGCGCCGGTCCCGGGCACATTTCGGCAGAAGCGGCCGCACTGGAGTGCACTGTGACCGGCACAATCGCCTTTGCGCGAAGAAGCCGCTTCTTCGCCTCCGGCAGCTGGAGAGTGCGGCTCCTTCGGGTAGGTGAGAATGAAGCTGCACAACACTGGGATAGTGTGCGCAGCTTGCAAACTGATAGAAAACTGTACCTTACCACTCTCCTACCTTTTAAAAACATATGAACATTCGATTGGAAGGTGTTTTGGACAATTTTGTTTTTCTTCTTGCAAAACACTCTGCAGAGCTCTCTGCAACATGTAAAACAAAATGGGAGATGTTTTCTGTGCTGGCAGATTTTCTCCATGCCAGACATAGTGGAAAAGATTTTTGCAATGATGTAGACCACAAAAGCCCAGAAAGAAGAAGGTACGGATGTCCCCGGAGCTAAGCGCCGGTCCCGGGCACATTTCGGCAGAAGCGGCCGCACTGCAGTGCACTGTGACCGGCACAATCGCCTTTGCAAGAAGAAGCCGCTTCTTCGTCTCCGGCAGCTGGAGAGTGCGGCTCCTTCGGGTAGGTGAGAATGAAGCTGCACTACACTGGGATAGTGTGCGCAGTTGCAAACTGATAGAAAACAGTACCCTACTACTCTCCTACCTTTTCCAAACACATGAATATTGGGTTGGAAGGTGTTTTGGACAACTTTCTTTTTCTTCTTGCAAAACACTCTGCAGAGCTCTCTGCAACATGTAAAACACGGTGGGAGATGTTTTCTGTGCTGGCAAAGTTTCTCCTTGCCTAACATAGTGAAAAACCTTTCTGCAATGATGTAGACCTCAAAAGACGCTTAAGACGAAGTTACGCAGCTCCCCGGAGCTAAGCGCCGGTTCCCGGGCACATTTCGGCAGAAGCCGCAGCACTGGAGTGCACTGTGACCGGCACAATCGCCTTTGCGCGAAGAAGCCGCTTCTTCACCTCCGGCAGCTGGAGAGTGCGGCTCCTTCGGGTAGGTGAGAATGAAGCTGCACAACACTTGGATAGTGTGCGGAGCCTGCAAACTCATCCAAAACAGTACCGTACCATTCTCCTACCTTTTCCAAACACATGAACATTCGGTTGGAAGGTGTTTTCAACAACTTTGTTTTTCTTCTTGCAAAACACTCTGCAGACTTCTCTGCAACATGTAAAACAAGATGAGAGATGTTTTCTGTGCTGGCACAGTTTCTCCTGGCCTAACATAGTGGAAAACCTTTCTGCAATGATGTAGACCAGAAGTCTCCAGAAAGATGAAGGTACGGATGTCCCCGGAGCTAAGCGCCGGTCCCGGGCACATTTTGGTAAAAGCCGCAACCCTGGAGTGCACTGTGACCGGCGCAATCGCCTTTGCAAGAAGAAGCCGCTTCTTTGCCTCCGGGAGCCAGAGAGAGCGGCTGCCTCTGAATGCTGAAGAATGAAGCTGCACAACACTGGGATTGTGTGCACAGCTTGCAAACTGATCCAAAACAGTACCGTACCACTCTCCTACCTTTTCCAAACACTTGAACATTCGATTGGAAGGTGTTTTGGACAACTGTGTTTTTCTTCTTGCAAAACACTCTGCAAACCTTTCTGAAACATGTAAAACACGATGGGAGATGATTTCTGTGCTGGCACAGTTTCTCCTGGCCTAACATAGTGGAAAAGATTTTTGTAATGATGTAGACCAAAAAAGCCCAGAAAGAAGAAGGCACGGGTGTCCCCGGAGCTAAGCGCCGGTCCCGGGCACATTTCGGCAGAAGCGGCCGCACTGGAGTGCATTGTGACCGGCACAATCGCCTTTGCGCGAAGAAGCCGCTTCTTCGTCGCCGGGAGCCGGAGAGAGCGGCTACTTCTGAAAGGTGAAGAATGAAGCTGCAAAACACTGGGATAGTGTGCGCAGCTTACAAACTGATGCAAAACAGTACCTCACCACTCCCTTACCATTTCCAAACACATGAACATTCGGTTGGAAGGTGATTTGGACAACATTGTTTTTCTTCTTGCAAAACACTCTGCAGAGCTCTCTGCAACATGTAAAACACGGTGGGAGATGTTTTCTGTGCTGGCACAGTTTCTCCTTGCCAGACATAGTGAAAAACCTTTCTGCAATGATGTAGACCACAAAAGATGCTAAAGACGAAGTTGCGCAGCTCCCCGGAGGTAAGCGCCGGTTCCCGGGCACATTTCGGCAGAAGCCGCCGCACTGGAGTGCACTGTGACCGGCACAATCGCCTTTGCGCGAAGAAGCCGCTTCTTCACCTCCGGCAGCTGGAGAGTGCGGCTCCTTCGGGTAGGTGAGAATGAAGCTGCACAACACTGGGATAGTGTGCGCAGCTTGCAAACTGATCCAAAACAGTACCTTACCACTCTCCTACCTTTTAAAAACATATGAACATTCGATTGGAAGGTGTTTTGGACAATTTTGTTTTTCTTCTTGCAAAACACTCTGCAGAGCTCTCTGCAACATGTAAAACACGATGGGAGATGTTTTCTGTGCTGGCAGATTTTCTCCATGCCAGACATAGTGGAAAAGATTTTTGCAATGATGTAGACCACAAAAGCCCAGAAAGAAGAAGGTACGGATGTCCCCGGATCTAAGCGCCGGTCCCGGGCACATTTCGGCAGAAGCGGCCGCACTGGAGTGCACTGTGACCGGCACAATCGCCTTTGCGCGAAGAAGCCGCTTCTTCGCCTCCGGCAGCTGGAGAGTGCGGCTCCTTCGGGTAGGTGAGAATGAAGCTGCACAACACTGGGATAGTGTGCGCAGCTTGCAAACTGATAGAAAACTGTACCTTACCACTCTCCTACCTTTTAAAAACATATGAACATTCGATTGGAAGGTGTTTTGGACAATTTTGTTTTTCTTCTTGCAAAACACTCTGCAGAGCTCTCTGCAACATGTAAAACAAAATGGGAGATGTTTTCTGTGCTGGCAGATTTTCTCCATGCCAGACATAGTGGAAAAGTTTTTTGCAATGATGTAGACCACAAAAGCCCAGAAAGAAGAAGGCACGGGTGTCCCCGGAGCTAAGCGCCGGTCCCGGGCACATTTCGGCAGAAGCGGCCGCACTGGAGTGCATTGTGACCGGCACAATCGCCTTTGCGCGAAGAAGCCGCTTCTTCGTCGCCGGGAGCCGGAGAGAGCGGCTACTTCTGAAAGGTGAAGAATGAAGCTGCAAAACACTGGGATAGTGTGCGCAGCTTACAAACTGATGCAAAACAGTACCTCACCACTCCCTTACCATTTCCAAACACATGAACATTCGGTTGGAAGGTGATTTGGACAACATTGTTTTTCTTCTTGCAAAACACTCTGCAGAGCTCTCTGCAACATGTAAAACACGGTGGGAGATGTTTTCTGTGCTGGCACAGTTTCTCCTTGCCAGACATAGTGAAAAACCTTTCTGCAATGATGTAGACCACAAAAGATGCTAAAGACGAAGTTGCGCAGCTCCCCGGAGGTAAGCGCCGGTTCCCGGGCACATTTCGGCAGAAGCCGCCGCACTGGAGTGCACTGTGACCGGCACAATCGCCTTTGCGCGAAGAAGCCGCTTCTTCACCTCCGGCAGCTGGAGAGTGCGGCTCCTTCGGGTAGGTGAGAATGAAGCTGCACAACACTGGGATAGTGTGCGCAGCTTGCAAACTGATCCAAAACAGTACCTTACCACTCTCCTACCTTTTAAAAACATATGAACATTCGATTGGAAGGTGTTTTGGACAATTTTGTTTTTCTTCTTGCAAAACACTCTGCAGAGCTCTCTGCAACATGTAAAACACGATGGGAGATGTTTTCTGTGCTGGCAGATTTTCTCCATGCCAGACATAGTGGAAAAGTTTTTTGCAATGATGTAGACCACAAAAGCCCAGAAAGAAGAAGGTACGGATGTCCCCGGATCTAAGCGCCGGTCCCGGGCACATTTCGGCAGAAGCGGCCGCACTGGAGTGCACTGTGACCGGCACAATCGCCTTTGCGCGAAGAAGCCGCTTCTTCGCCTCCGGCAGCTGGAGAGTGCGGCTCCTTCGGGTAGGTGAGAATGAAGCTGCACAACACTGGGATAGTGTGCGCAGCTTGCAAACTGATAGAAAACTGTACCTTACCACTCTCCTACCTTTTAAAAACATATGAACATTCGATTGGAAGGTGTTTTGGACAATTTTGTTTTTCTTCTTGCAAAACACTCTGCAGAGCTCTCTGCAACATGTAAAACAAAATGGGAGATGTTTTCTGTGCTGGCAGATTTTCTCCATGCCAGACATAGTGGAAAAGTTTTTTGCAATGATGTAGACCACAAAAGCCCAGAAAGAAGAAGGCACGGGTGTCCCCGGAGCTAAGCGCCGGTCCCGGGCACATTTCGGCAGAAGCGGCCGCACTGGAGTGCATTGTGACCGGCACAATCGCCTTTGCGCGAAGAAGCCGCTTCTTCGTCGCCGGGAGCCGGAGAGAGCGGCTACTTCTGAAAGGTGAAGAATGAAGCTGCAAAACACTGGGATAGTGTGCGCAGCTTACAAACTGATGCAAAACAGTACCTCACCACTCCCTTACCATTTCCAAACACATGAACATTCGGTTGGAAGGTGATTTGGACAACATTGTTTTTCTTCTTGCAAAACACTCTGCAGAGCTCTCTGCAACATGTAAAACACGGTGGGAGATGTTTTCTGTGCTGGCACAGTTTCTCCTTGCCAGACATAGTGAAAAACCTTTCTGCAATGATGTAGACCACAAAAGATGCTAAAGACGAAGTTGCGCAGCTCCCCGGAGGTAAGCGCCGGTTCCCGGGCACATTTCGGCAGAAGCCGCCGCACTGGAGTGCACTGTGACCGGCACAATCGCCTTTGCGCGAAGAAGCCGCTTCTTCACCTCCGGCAGCTGGAGAGTGCGGCTCCTTCGGGTAGGTGAGAATGAAGCTGCACAACACTGGGATAGTGTGCGCAGCTTGCAAACTGATCCAAAACAGTACCTTACCACTCTCCTACCTTTTAAAAACATATGAACATTCGATTGGAAGGTGTTTTGGACAATTTTGTTTTTCTACTTGCAAAACACTCTGCAGAGCTCTCTGCAACATGTAAAACACGATGGGAGATGTTTTCTGTGCTGGCAGATTTTCTCCATGCCAGACATAGTGGAAAAGTTTTTTGCAATGATGTAGACCACAAAAGCCCAGAAAGAAGAAGGTACGGATGTCCCCGGATCTAAGCGCCGGTCCCGGGCACATTTCGGCAGAAGCGGCCGCACTGGAGTGCACTGTGACCGGCACAATCGCCTTTGCGCGAAGAAGCCGCTTCTTCGCCTCCGGCAGCTGGAGAGTGCGGCTCCTTCGGGTAGGTGAGAATGAAGCTGCACAACACTGGGATAGTGTGCGCAGCTTGCAAACTGATAGAAAACTGTACCTTACCACTCTCCTACCTTTTAAAAACATATGAACATTCGATTGGAAGGTGTTTTGGACAATTTTGTTTTTCTTCTTGCAAAACACTCTGCAGAGCTCTCTGCAACATGTAAAACAAAATGGGAGATGTTTTCTGTGCTGGCAGATTTTCTCCATGCCAGACATAGTGGAAAAGATTTTTGCAATGATGTAGACCACAAAAGCCCAGAAAGAAGAAGGTACGGATGTCCCCGGAGCTAAGCGCCGGTCCCGGGCACATTTCGGCAGAAGCGGCCGCACTGCAGTGCACTGTGACCGGCACAATCGCCTTTGCAAGAAGAAGCCGCTTCTTCGTCTCCGGCAGCTGGAGAGTGCGGCTCCTTCGGGTAGGTGAGAATGAAGCTGCACTACACTGGGATAGTGTGCGCAGTTGCAAACTGATAGAAAACAGTACCCTACTACTCTCCTACCTTTTCCAAACACATGAATATTGGGTTGGAAGGTGTTTTGGACAACTTTCTTTTTCTTCTTGCAAAACACTCTGCAGAGCTCTCTGCAACATGTAAAACACGGTGGGAGATGTTTTCTGTGCTGGCAAAGTTTCTCCTTGCCTAACATAGTGAAAAACCTTTCTGCAATGATGTAGACCTCAAAAGACGCTTAAGACGAAGTTACGCAGCTCCCCGGAGCTAAGCGCCGGTTCCCGGGCACATTTCGGCAGAAGCCGCCGCACTGGAGTGCACTGTGACCGGCACAATCGCCTTTGCGCGAAGAAGCCGCTTCTTCACCTCCGGCAGCTGGAGAGTGCGGCTCCTTCGGGTAGGTGAGAATGAAGCTGCACAACACTTGGATAGTGTGCGGAGCCTGCAAACTCATCCAAAACAGTACCGTACCATTCTCCTACCTTTTCCAAACACATGAACATTCGGTTGGAAGGTGTTTTCAACAACTTTGTTTTTCTTCTTGCAAAACACTCTGCAGACTTCTCTGCAACATGTAAAACAAGATGAGAGATGTTTTCTGTGCTGGCACAGTTTCTCCTGGCCTAACATAGTGGAAAACCTTTCTGCAATGATGTAGACCAGAAGTCTCCAGAAAGATGAAGGTACGGATGTCCCCGGAGCTAAGCGCCGGTCCCGGGCACATTTTGGTAAAAGCCGCAACCCTGGAGTGCACTGTGACCGGCGCAATCGCCTTTGCAAGAAGAAGCCGCTTCTTTGCCTCCGGGAGCCAGAGAGAGCGGCTGCCTCTGAATGCTGAAGAATGAAGCTGCACAACACTGGGATTGTGTGCACAGCTTGCAAACTGATCCAAAACAGTACCGTACCACTCTCCTACCTTTTCCAAACACTTGAACATTCGATTGGAAGGTGTTTTGGACAACTGTGTTTTTCTTCTTGCAAAACACTCTGCAAACCTTTCTGAAACATGTAAAACACGATGGGAGATGATTTCTGTGCTGGCACAGTTTCTCCTGGCCTAACATAGTGGAAAAGATTTTTGTAATGATGTAGACCAAAAAAGCCCAGAAAGAAGAAGGCACGGGTGTCCCCGGAGCTAAGCGCCGGTCCCGGGCACATTTCGGCAGAAGCGGCCGCACTGGAGTGCATTGTGACCGGCACAATCGCCTTTGCGCGAAGAAGCCGCTTCTTCGTCGCCGGGAGCCGGAGAGAGCGGCTACTTCTGAAAGGTGAAGAATGAAGCTGCAAAACACTGGGATAGTGTGCGCAGCTTACAAACTGATGCAAAACAGTACCTCACCACTCCCTTACCATTTCCAAACACATGAACATTCGGTTGGAAGGTGATTTGGACAACATTGTTTTTCTTCTTGCAAAACACTCTGCAGAGCTCTCTGCAACATGTAAAACACGGTGGGAGATGTTTTCTGTGCTGGCACAGTTTCTCCTTGCCAGACATAGTGAAAAACCTTTCTGCAATGATGTAGACCACAAAAGATGCTAAAGACGAAGTTGCGCAGCTCCCCGGAGGTAAGCGCCGGTTCCCGGGCACATTTCGGCAGAAGCCGCCGCACTGGAGTGCACTGTGACCGGCACAATCGCCTTTGCGCGAAGAAGCCGCTTCTTCACCTCCGGCAGCTGGAGAGTGCGGCTCCTTCGGGTAGGTGAGAATGAAGCTGCACAACACTGGGATAGTGTGCGCAGCTTGCAAACTGATCCAAAACAGTACCTTACCACTCTCCTACCTTTTAAAAACATATGAACATTCGATTGGAAGGTGTTTTGGACAATTTTGTTTTTCTTCTTGCAAAACACTCTGCAGAGCTCTCTGCAACATGTAAAACACGATGGGAGATGTTTTCTGTGCTGGCAGATTTTCTCCATGCCAGACATAGTGGAAAAGATTTTTGCAATGATGTAGACCACAAAAGCCCAGAAAGAAGAAGGTACGGATGTCCCCGGATCTAAGCGCCGGTCCCGGGCACATTTCGGCAGAAGCGGCCGCACTGGAGTGCACTGTGACCGGCACAATCGCCTTTGCGCGAAGAAGCCGCTTCTTCGTCGCCGGGAGCCGGAGAGAGCGGCTGCTTGGGAAAGGTGAAGAATGAAGCTGCACTACACTGGGATAGTGTGCGCAGCTTGCAAACTGATCCAAAACAGTACCTTACCACTCTCCTACCATTACTAAACACATGAACATTCGGCATGACGGTGTTTTAGACAACTTTGTTTTTCTTCTTGCAAAACACTCTGCAAACCTTTCTGAAACATTTAAAACACGGTGGGAGATGTTTTCTGTGCTGGCACAGTTTCTCCTTGCCTAACATAGTGAAAAACCTTTCTGTAATGATGTAGACCTCAAAAGACGCTTAAGACGAAGTTACGCAGCTCCCCGGAGCTAAGCGCCGGTTCCCGGGCACATTTCGGCAGAAGCCGCCGCACTGGAGTGCACTGTGACCGGCACAATCGCCTTTGCGCGAAGAAGCCGCTTCTTCGCCTCCGGCAGCTGGAGAGTGCGGCTCCTTCGGGTAGGTGAGAATGAAGCTGCACAACACTGGGATAGTGTGCGCAGCTTGCAAACTGATAGAAAACTGTACCTTACCACTCTCCTACCTTTTAAAAACATATGAACATTCGATTGGAAGGTGTTTTGGACAATTTTATTTTTCTTCTTGCAAAACACTCTGCAGAGCTCTCTGCAACATGTAAAACAAAATGGGAGATGTTTTCTGTGCTGGCAGATTTTCTCCATGCCAGACATAGTGGAAAAGTTTTTTGCAATGATGTAGACCACAAAAGCCCAGAAAGAAGAAGGTACGGGTGTCCCCGGAGCTAAGCGCCGGTCCCGGGCACATTTCGGCAGAAGCGGCCGCACTGCAGTGCACTGTGACCGGCACAATCGCCTTTGCAAGAAGAAGCCGCTTCTTCGTCTCCGGCAGCTGGAGATTGCGGCTCCTTCGGGTAGGTGAGAATGAAGCTGCACTACACTGGGATAGTGTGCGCAGTTGCAAACTGATAGAAAACAGTACCCTACTACTCTCCTACCTTTTCCAAACACATGAATATTGGGTTGGAAGGTGTTTTGGACAACTTTCTTTTTCTTCCTGCACAACATTCTGCAGACTTCTCTGCAACTTTTAAAACACGATGGGAGATGTTTTCTGTGCTGGCACATTTTCTCCTTGCCAGACATAGTGGAAAAGATTTTTGTAATGATGTAGACCACAAAATACACTAAAGACGCAATACGGATTTCCCCGGAGCTAAGCGCCGGTCCCGGGCACATTTTGGTGGAAGCCGCCGCACTGGAGTTCACTGTGACCGGCACAATCGCCTTTGCGCGAAGAAGCCGCCTCTTCGTCTCCGGGAGCCGGAGAGAGCGGCTGCTTGGGAAAGGTGAAGAATAAAGCTGCACAACACTGGGATAGTGTGCGGAGCCTGCAAACTCATCCAAAACAGTACCGTACCATTCTCCTACCTTTTCCAAACACATGAACATTCGGTTGGAAGGTGTTTTCAACAACTTTGTTTTTCTTCTTGCAAAACACTCTGCAGACTTCTCTGCAACATGTAAAACAAGATGAGAGATGTTTTCTGTGCTGGCACAGTTTCTCCTGGCCTAACATAGTGGAAAACCTTTCTGCAATGATGTAGACCAGAAGTCTCCAGAAAGATGAAGGTACGGATGTCCCCGGAGCTAAGCGCCGGTCCCGGGCACATTTTGGTGGAAGCCGCAACCCTGGAGTGCACTGTGACCGGCGCAATCGCCTTTGCAAGAAGAAGCCGCTTCTTTGCCTCCGGGAGCCAGAGAGAGCGGCCGCCTCTGAATGCTGATGAATGAAGCTGCACAACACTGGGATTGTGTGCACAGCTTGCAAACTGATCCAAAACAGTACCGTACCACTCTCCTACCTTTTCCAAACACTTGAACATTCGATTGGAAGGTGTTTTGGACAACTGTGTTTTTCTTCTTGCAAAACACCTTGCAAAACTTTCTGAAACATGTAAAACACGATGGGAGATGATTTCTGTGCTGGCACAGTTTCTCCTTGCCAGACATAGTGGAAAAGATTTTTGTAATGATGTAGACCAAAAAAGCCCAGAAAGAAGAAGGTACGGGTGTCCCCGGAGCTAAGCGCCGGTCCCGGGCACATTTCGGCAGAAGCGGCCGCACTGGAGTGCATTGTGACCGGCACAATCGCCTTTGCGCGAAGAAGCCGCTTCTTCGTCGCCGGGAGCCGGAGAGAGCGGCTACTTCTGAAAGGTGAAGAATGAAGCTGCAAAACACTGGGATAGTGTGCGCAGCTTACAAACTGATGCAAAACAGTACCTTACCACTCCCTTACCATTTCCAAACACATGAACATTCGGTTGGAAGGTGATTTGGACAACATTGTTTTTCTTCTTGCAAAACACTCTGCAGAGCTCTCTGCAACATGTAAAACACGGTGGGAGATGTTTTCTGTGCTGGCACAGTTTCTCCTTGCCAGACATAGTGAAAAACCTTTCTGCAATGATGTAGACCACAAAAGATGCTAAAGACGAAGTTGCGCAGCTCCCCGGAGGTAAGCGCCGGTTCCCGGGCACATTTCGGCAGAAGCCGCCGCACTGGAGTGCACTGTGACCGGCACAATCGCCTTTGCGCGAAGAAGCCGCTTCTTCACCTCCGGCAGCTGGAGAGTGCGGCTCCTTCGGGTAGGTGAGAATGAAGCTGCACAACACTGGGATAGTGTGCGCAGCTTGCAAACTGATCCAAAACAGTACCTTACCACTCTCCTACCTTTTAAAAACATATGAACATTCGATTGGAAGGTGTTTTGGACAATTTTGTTTTTCTTCTTGCAAAACACTCTGCAGAGCTCTCTGCAACATGTAAAACACGATGGGAGATGTTTTCTGTGCTGGCAGATTTTCTCCATGCCAGACATAGTGGAAAAGATTTTTGCAATGATGTAGACCACAAAAGCCCAGAAAAAAGAAGGTACGGATGTCCCCGGATCTAAGCGCCGGTCCCGGGCACATTTCGGCAGAAGCGGCCGCACTGGAGTGCACTGTGACCGGCACAATCGCCTTTGCGCGAAGAAGCCGCTTCTTCGCCTCCGGCAGCTGGAGAGTGCGGCTCCTTCGGGTAGGTGAGAATGAAGCTGCACAACACTGGGATAGTGTGCGCAGCTTGCAAACTGATAGAAAACTGTACCTTACCACTCTCCTACCTTTTAAAAACATATGAACATTCGATTGGAAGGTGTTTTGGACAATTTTGTTTTTCTTCTTGCAAAACACTCTGCAGAGCTCTCTGCAACATGTAAAACAAAATGGGAGATGTTTTCTGTGCTGGCAGATTTTCTCCATGCCAGACATAGTGGAAAAGATTTTTGCAATGATGTAGACCACAAAAGCCCAGAAAGAAGAAGGTACGGATGTCCCCGGAGCTAAGCGCCGGTCCCGGGCACATTTCGGCAGAAGCGGCCGCACTGCAGTGCACTGTGACCGGCACAATCGCCTTTGCAAGAAGAAGCCGCTTCTTCGTCTCCGGCAGCTGGAGAGTGCGGCTCCTTCGGGTAGGTGAGAATGAAGCTGCACTACACTGGGATAGTGTGCGCAGTTGCAAACTGATAGAAAACAGTACCCTACTACTCTCCTACCTTTTCCAAACACATGAATATTGGGTTGGAAGGTGTTTTGGACAACTTTCTTTTTCTTCTTGCAAAACACTCTGCAGAGCTCTCTGCAACATGTAAAACACGGTGGGAGATGTTTTCTGTGCTGGCAAAGTTTCTCCTTGCCTAACATAGTGAAAAACCTTTCTGCAATGATGTAGACCTCAAAAGACGCTTAAGACGAAGTTACGCAGCTCCCCGGAGCTAAGCGCCGGTTCCCGGGCACATTTCGGCAGAAGCCGCCGCACTGGAGTGCACTGTGACCGGAACAATCGCCTTTGCGCGAAGAAGCCGCTTCTTCACCTCCGGCAGCTGGAGAGTGCGGCTCCTTCGGGTAGGTGAGAATGAAGCTGCACAACACTTGGATAGTGTGCGGAGCCTGCAAACTCATCCAAAACAGTACCGTACCATTCTCCTACCTTTTCCAAACACATGAACATTCGGTTGGAAGGTGTTTTCAACAACTTTCTTTTTCTTCTTGCAAAACACTCTGCAGACTTCTCTGCAACATGTAAAACAAGATGAGAGATGTTTTCTGTGCTGGCACAGTTTCTCCTGGCCTAACATAGTGGAAAACCTTTCTGCAATGATGTAGACCAGAAGTCTCCAGAAAGATGAAGGTACGGATGTCCCCGGAGCTAAGCGCCGGTCCCGGGCACATTTTGGTAAAAGCCGCAACCCTGGAGTGCACTGTGACCGGCGCAATCGCCTTTGCAAGAAGAAGCCGCTTCTTTGCCTCCGGGAGCCAGAGAGAGCGGCTGCCTCTGAATGCTGAAGAATGAAGCTGCACAACACTGGGATTGTGTGCACAGCTTGCAAACTGATCCAAAACAGTACCGTACCACTCTCCTACCTTTTCCAAACACTTGAACATTCGATTGGAAGGTGTTTTGGACAACTGTGTTTTTCTTCTTGCAAAACACTCTGCAAACCTTTCTGAAACATGTAAAACACGATGGGAGATGATTTCTGTGCTGGCACAGTTTCTCCTGGCCTAACATAGTGGAAAAGATTTTTGTAATGATGTAGACCAAAAAAGCCCAGAAAGAAGAAGGCACGGGTGTCCCCGGAGCTAAGCGCCGGTCCCGGGCACATTTCGGCAGAAGCGGCCGCACTGGAGTGCACTGTGACCGGCACAATCGCCTTTGCGCGAAGAAGCCGCTTCTTCGTCGCCGGGAGCCGGAGAGAGCGGCTACTTCTGAAAGGTGAAGAATGAAGCTGCAAAACACTGGGATAGTGTGCGCAGCTTACAAACTGATGCAAAACAGTACCTTACCACTCCCTTACCATTTCCAAACACATGAACATTCGGTTGGAAGGTGATTTGGACAACATTGTTTTTCTTCTTGCAAAACACTCTGCAGAGCTCTCTGCAACATGTAAAACACGGTGGGAGATGTTTTCTGTGCTGGCACAGTTTCTCCTTGCCAGACATAGTGAAAAACCTTTCTGCAATGATGTAGACCACAAAAGATGCTAAAGACGAAGTTGCGCAGCTCCCCGGAGGTAAGCGCCGGTTCCCGGGCACATTTCGGCAGAAGCCGCCGCACTGGAGTGCACTGTGACCGGCACAATCGCCTTTGCGCGAAGAAGCCGCTTCTTCACCTCCGGCAGCTGGAGAGTGCGGCTCCTTCGGGTAGGTGAGAATGAAGCTGCACAACACTGGGATAGTGTGCGCAGCTTGCAAACTGATCCAAAACAGTACCTTACCACTCTCCTACCTTTTAAAAACATATGAACATTCGATTGGAAGGTGTTTTGGACAATTTTGTTTTTCTTCTTGCAAAACACTCTGCAGAGCTCTCTGCAACATGTAAAACACGATGGGAGATGTTTTCTGTGCTGGCAGATTTTCTCCATGCCAGACATAGTGGAAAAGATTTTTGCAATGATGTAGACCACAAAAGCCCAGAAAAAAGAAGGTACGGATGTCCCCGGATCTAAGCGCCGGTCCCGGGCACATTTCGGCAGAAGCGGCCGCACTGGAGTGCACTGTGAGCGGCACAATCGCCTTTGCGCGAAGAAGCCGCTTCTTCGCCTCCGGCAGCTGGAGAGTGCGGCTCCTTCGGGTAGGTGAGAATGAAGCTGCACAACACTGGGATAGTGTGCGCAGCTTGCAAACTGATAGAAAACTGTACCTTACCACTCTCCTACCTTTTAAAAACATATGAACATTCGATTGGAAGGTGTTTTGGACAATTTTGTTTTTCTTCTTGCAAAACACTCTGCAGAGCTCTCTGCAACATGTAAAACAAAATGGGAGATGTTTTCTGTGCTGGCAAAGTTTCTCCTTGCCTAACATAGTGAAAAACCTTTCTGCAATGATGTAGACCTCAAAAGACGCTTAAGACGAAGTTACGCAGCTCCCCGGAGCTAAGCGCCGGTTCCCGGGCACATTTCGGCAGAAGCCGCCGCACTGGAGTGCACTGTGACCGGAACAATCGCCTTTGCGCGAAGAAGCCGCTTCTTCACCTCCGGCAGCTGGAGAGTGCGGCTCCTTCGGGTAGGTGAGAATGAAGCTGCACAACACTTGGATAGTGTGCGGAGCCTGCAAACTCATCCAAAACAGTACCGTACCATTCTCCTACCTTTTCCAAACACATGAACATTCGGTTGGAAGGTGTTTTCAACAACTTTCTTTTTCTTCTTGCAAAACACTCTGCAGACTTCTCTGCAACATGTAAAACAAGATGAGAGATGTTTTCTGTGCTGGCACAGTTTCTCCTGGCCTAACATAGTGGAAAACCTTTCTGCAATGATGTAGACCAGAAGTCTCCAGAAAGATGAAGGTACGGATGTCCCCGGAGCTAAGCGCCGGTCCCGGGCACATTTTGGTAAAAGCCGCAACCCTGGAGTGCACTGTGACCGGCGCAATCGCCTTTGCAAGAAGAAGCCGCTTCTTTGCCTCCGGGAGCCAGAGAGAGCGGCTGACTCTGAATGCTGAAGAATGAAGCTGCACAACACTGGGATTGTGTGCACAGCTTGCAAACTGATCCAAAACAGTACCGTACCACTCTCCTACCTTTTCCAAACACTTGAACATTCGATTGGAAGGTGTTTTGGACAACTGTGTTTTTCTTCTTGCAAAACACTCTGCAAACCTTTCTGAAACATGTAAAACACGATGGGAGATGATTTCTGTGCTGGCACAGTTTCTCCTGGCCTAACATAGTGGAAAAGATTTTTGTAATGATGTAGACCAAAAAAGCCCAGAAAGAATAAGGCACGGGTGTCCCCGGAGCTAAGCGCCGGTCCCGGGCACATTTCGGCAGAAGCGGCCGCACTGGAGTGCATTGTGACCGGCACAATCGCCTTTGCGCGAAGAAGCCGCTTCTTCGTCGCCGGGAGCCGGAGAGAGCGGCTACTTCTGAAAGGTGAAGAATGAAGCTGCAAAACACTGGGATAGTGTGCGCAGCTTACAAACTGATGCAAAACAGTACCTCACCACTCCCTTACCATTTCCAAACACATGAACATTCGGTTGGAAGGTGATTTGGACAACATTGTTTTTCTTCTTGCAAAACACTCTGCAGAGCTCTCTGCAACATGTAAAACACGGTGGGAGATGTTTTCTGTGCTGGCACAGTTTCTCCTTGCCAGACATAGTGAAAAACCTTTCTGCAATGATGTAGACCACAAAAGATGCTAAAGACGAAGTTGCGCAGCTCCCCGGAGGTAAGCGCCGGTTCCCGGGCACATTTCGGCAGAAGCCGCCGCACTGGAGTGCACTGTGACCGGCACAATCGCCTTTGCGCGAAGAAGCCGCTTCTTCACCTCCGGCAGCTGGAGAGTGCGGCTCCTTCGGGTAGGTGAGAATGAAGCTGCACAACACTGGGATAGTGTGCACAGCTTGCAAACTGATCCAAAACAGTACCTTACCACTCTCCTACCTTTTAAAAACATATGAACATTCGATTGGAAGGTGTTTTGGACAATTTTGTTTTTCTTCTTGCAAAACACTCTGCAGAGCTCTCTGCAACATGTAAAACACGATGGGAGATGTTTTCTGTGCTGGCAGATTTTCTCCATGCCAGACATAGTGGAAAAGATTTTTGCAATGATGTAGACCACAAAAGCCCAGAAAGAAGAAGGTACGGATGTCCCCGGATCTAAGCGCCGGTCCCGGGCACATTTCGGCAGAAGCGGCCGCACTGGAGTGCACTGTGACCGGCACAATCGCCTTTGCGCGAAGAAGCCGCTTCTTCGCCTCCGGCAGCTGGAGAGTGCGGCTCCTTCGGGTAGGTGAGAATGAAGCTGCACAACACTGGGATAGTGTGCGCAGCTTGCAAACTGATAGAAAACTGTACCTTACCACTCTCCTACCTTTTAAAAACATATGAACATTCGATTGGAAGGTGTTTTGGACAATTTTGTTTTTCTTCTTGCAAAACACTCTGCAGAGCTCTGTGCAACATGTAAAACAAAATGGGAGATGTTTTCTGTGCTGGCAGATTTTCTCCATGCCAGACATAGTGGAAAAGATTTTTGCAATGATGTAGACCACAAAAGCCCAGAAAGAAGAAGGTACGGATGTCCCCGGAGCTAAGCGCCGGTCCCGGGCACATTTCGGCAGAAGCGGCCGCACTGCAGTGCACTGTGACCGGCACAATCGCCTTTGCAAGAAGAAGCCGCTTCTTCGTCTCCGGCAGCTGGAGAGTGCGGCTCCTTCGGGTAGGTGAGAATGAAGCTGCACTACACTGGGATAGTGTGCGCAGTTGCAAACTGATAGAAAACAGTACCCTACTACTCTCCTACCTTTTCCAAACACATGAATATTGGGTTGGAAGGTGTTTTGGACAACTTTCTTTTTCTTCTTGCAAAACACTCTGCAAACCTTTCTGAAACATGTAAAACACGGTGGGAGATGTTTTCTGTGCTGGCAAAGTTTCTCCTTGCCTAACATAGTGAAAAACCTTTCTGCAATGATGTAGACCTCAAAAGACGCTTAAGACGAAGTTACGCAGCTCCCCGGAGCTAAGCGCCGGTTCCCGGGCACATTTCGGCAGAAGCCGCCGCACTGGAGTGCACTGTGACCGGCACAATCGCCTTTGCGCGAAGAAGCCGCTTCTTCACCTCCGGCAGCTGGAGAGTGCGGCTCCTTCGGGTAGGTGAGAATGAAGCTGCACAACACTTGGATAGTGTGCGGAGCCTGCAAACTCATCCAAAACAGTACCGTACCATTCTCCTACCTTTTCCAAACACATGAACATTTGGTTGGAAGGTGTTTTCAACAACTTTCTTTTTCTTCTTGCAAAACACTCTGCAGAGCTCTCTGCAACATGTAAAACACGGTGGGAGATGTTTTCTGTGCTGGCACAGTTTCTCCTTGCCAGACATAGTGAAAAACCTTTCTGCAATGATGTAGACCACAAAAGATGCTAAAGACGAAGTTGCGCAGCTCCCCGGAGGTAAGCGCCGGTTCCCGGGCACATTTCGGCAGAAGCCGCCGCACTGGAGTGCACTGTGACCGGCACAATCGCCTTTGCGCGAAGAAGCCGCTTCTTCACCTCCGGCAGCTGGAGAGTGCGGCTCCTTCGGGTAGGTGAGAATGAAGCTGCACAACACTGGGATAGTGTGCGCAGCTTGCAAACTGATCCAAAACAGTACCTTACCACTCTCCTACCTTTTAAAAACATATGAACATTCGATTGGAAGGTGTTTTGGACAATTTTGTTTTTCTTCTTGCAAAACACTCTGCAGAGCTCTCTGCAACATGTAAAACACGATGGGAGATGTTTTCTGTGCTGGCAGATTTTCTCCATGCCAGACATAGTGGAAAAGATTTTTGCAATGATGTAGACCACAAAAGCCCAGAAAGAAGAAGGTACGGATGTCCCCGGATCTAAGCGCCGGTCCCGGGCACATTTCGGCAGAAGCGGCCGCACTGGAGTGCACTGTGACCGGCACAATCGCCTTTGCGCGAAGAAGCCGCTTCTTCGCCTCCGGCAGCTGGAGAGTGCGGCTCCTTCGGGTAGGTGAGAATGAAGCTGCACAACACTGGGATAGTGTGCGCAGCTTGCAAACTGATAGAAAACTGTACCTTACCACTCTCCTACCTTTTAAAAACATATGAACATTCGATTGGAAGGTGTTTTGGACAATTTTGTTTTTCTTCTTGCAAAACACTCTGCAGAGCTCTGTGCAACATGTAAAACAAAATGGGAGATGTTTTCTGTGCTGGCAGATTTTCTCCATGCCAGACATAGTGGAAAAGATTTTTGCAATGATGTAGACCACAAAAGCCCAGAAAGAAGAAGGTACGGATGTCCCCGGAGCTAAGCGCCGGTCCCGGGCACATTTCGGCAGAAGCGGCCGCACTGCAGTGCACTGTGACCGGCACAATCGCCTTTGCAAGAAGAAGCCGCTTCTTCGTCTCCGGCAGCTGGAGAGTGCGGCTCCTTCGGGTAGGTGAGAATGAAGCTGCACTACACTGGGATAGTGTGCGCAGTTGCAAACTGATAGAAAACAGTACCCTACTACTCTCCTACCTTTTCCAAACACATGAATATTGGGTTGGAAGGTGTTTTGGACAACTTTCTTTTTCTTCTTGCAAAACACTCTGCAAACCTTTCTGAAACATGTAAAACACGGTGGGAGATGTTTTCTGTGCTGGCAAAGTTTCTCCTTGCCTAACATAGTGAAAAACCTTTCTGCAATGATGTAGACCTCAAAAGACGCTTAAGACGAAGTTACGCAGCTCCCCGGAGCTAAGCGCCGGTTCCCGGGCACATTTCGGCAGAAGCCGCCGCACTGGAGTGCACTGTGACCGGAACAATCGCCTTTGCGCGAAGAAGCCGCTTCTTCACCTCCGGCAGCTGGAGAGTGCGGCTCCTTCGGGTAGGTGAGAATGAAGCTGCACAACACTTGGATAGTGTGCGGAGCCTGCAAACTCATCCAAAACAGTACCGTACCATTCTCCTACCTTTTCCAAACACATGAACATTCGGTTGGAAGGTGTTTTCAACAACTTTCTTTTTCTTCTTGCAAAACACTCTGCAGACTTCTCTGCAACATGTAAAACAAGATGAGAGATGTTTTCTGTGCTGGCACAGTTTCTCCTGGCCTAACATAGTGGAAAACCTTTCTGCAATGATGTAGACCAGAAGTCTCCAGAAAGATGAAGGTACGGATGTCCCCGGAGCTAAGCGCCGGTCCCGGGCACATTTTGGTGGAAGCCGCAACCCTGGAGTGCACTGTGACCGGCGCAATCGCCTTTGCAAGAAGAAGCCGCTTCTTTGCCTCCGGGAGCCAGAGAGAGCGGCTGCCTCTGAATGCTGAAGAATGAAGCTGCACAACACTGGGATTGTGTGCACAGCTTGCAAACTGATCCAAAACAGTACCGTACCACTCTCCTACCTTTTCCAAACACTTGAACATTCGATTGGAAGGTGTTTTGGACAACTGTGTTTTTCTTCTTGCAAAACACTCTGCAAACCTTTCTGAAACATGTAAAACACGATGGGAGATGATTTCTGTGCTGGCACAGTTTCTCCTGGCCTAACATAGTGGAAAAGATTTTTGTAATGATGTAGACCAAAAAAGCCCAGAAAGAAGAAGGCACGGGTGTCCCCGGAGCTAAGCGCCGGTCCCGGGCACATTTCGGCAGAAGCGGCCGCACTGGAGTGCATTGTGACCGGCACAATCGCCTTTGCGCGAAGAAGCCGCTTCTTCGTCGCCGGGAGCCGGAGAGAGCGGCTACTTCTGAAAGGTGAAGAATGAAGCTGCAAAACACTGGGATAGTGTGCGCAGCTTACAAACTGATGCAAAACAGTACCTCACCACTCCCTTACCATTTCCAAACACATGAACATTCGGTTGGAAGGTGATTTGGACAACATTGTTTTTCTTCTTGCAAAACACTCTGCAGAGCTCTCTGCAACATGTAAAACACGGTGGGAGATGTTTTCTGTGCTGGCACAGTTTCTCCTTGCCAGACATAGTGAAAAACCTTTCTGCAATGATGTAGACCACAAAAGATGCTAAAGACGAAGTTGCGCAGCTCCCCGGAGGTAAGCGCCGGTTCCCGGGCACATTTCGGCAGAAGCCGCCGCACTGGAGTGCACTGTGACCGGCACAATCGCCTTTGCGCGAAGAAGCCGCTTCTTCACCTCCGGCAGCTGGAGAGTGCGGCTCCTTCGGGTAGGTGAGAATGAAGCTGCACAACACTGGGATAGTGTGCGCAGCTTGCAAACTGATCCAAAACAGTACCTTACCACTCTCCTACCTTTTAAAAACATATGAACATTCGATTGGAAGGTGTTTTGGACAATTTTGTTTTTCTTCTTGCAAAACACTCTGCAGAGCTCTCTGCAACATGTAAAACACGATGGGAGATGTTTTCTGTGCTGGCAGATTTTCTCCATGCCAGACATAGTGGAAAAGATTTTTGCAATGATGTAGACCACAAAAGCCCAGAAAGAAGAAGGTACGGATGTCCCCGGATCTAAGCGCCGGTCCCGGGCACATTTCGGCAGAAGCGGCCGCACTGGAGTGCACTGTGACCGGCACAATCGCACAATCGCCTTTGCGCGAAGAAGCCGCTTCTTCGCCTCCGGCAGCTGGAGAGTGCGGCTCCTTCGGGTAGGTGAGAATGAAGCTGCACAACACTGGGATAGTGTGCGCAGCTTGCAAACTGATAGAAAACTGTACCTTACCACTCTCCTACCTTTTAAAAACATATGAACATTCGATTGGAAGGTGTTTTGGACAATTT
Source organism: Zonotrichia albicollis (assembly GCF_047830755.1). Lineage (NCBI taxonomy): Eukaryota > Metazoa > Chordata > Aves > Passeriformes > Passerellidae > Zonotrichia > Zonotrichia albicollis. The sequence goes on along the minus strand of NC_133828.1, from coordinate 10,457,664 downwards.
TGTTTTTCTTCTTGCAAAACACTCTGCAGAGCTCTCTGCAACATGTAAAACAAAATGGGAGATGTTTTCTGTGCTGGCAGATTTTCTCCATGCCAGACATAGTGGAAAAGATTTTTGCAATGATGTAGACCACAAAAGCCCAGAAAGAAGAAGGTACGGATGTCCCCGGAGCTAAGCGCCGGTCCCGGGCACATTTCGGCAGAAGCGGCCGCACTGCAGTGCACTGTGACCGGCACAATCGCCTTTGCAAGAAGAAGCCGCTTCTTCGTCTCCGGCAGCTGGAGAGTGCGGCTCCTTCGGGTAGGTGAGAATGAAGCTGCACTACACTGGGATAGTGTGCGCAGTTGCAAACTGATAGAAAACAGTACCCTACTACTCTCCTACCTTTTCCAAACACATGAATATTGGGTTGGAAGGTGTTTTGGACAACTTTCTTTTTCTTCTTGCAAAACACTCTGCAAACCTTTCTGAAACATGTAAAACACGGTGGGAGATGTTTTCTGTGCTGGCAAAGTTTCTCCTTGCCTAACATAGTGAAAAACCTTTCTGCAATGATGTAGACCTCAAAAGACGCTTAAGACGAAGTTACGCAGCTCCCCGGAGCTAAGCGCCGGTTCCCGGGCACATTTCGGCAGAAGCCGCCGCACTGGAGTGCACTGTGACCGGCACAATCGCCTTTGCAAGAAGAAGCCGCTTCTTCACCTCCGGCAGCTGGAGAGTGCGGCTCCTTCGGGTAGGTGAGAATGAAGCTGCACAACACTTGGATAGTGTGCGGAGCCTGCAAACTCATCCAAAACAGTACCGTACCATTCTCCTACCTTTTCCAAACACATGAACATTCGGTTGGAAGGTGTTTTCAACAACTTTCTTTTTCTTCTTGCAAAACACTCTGCAGACTTCTCTGCAACATGTAAAACAAGATGAGAGATGTTTTCTGTGCTGGCACAGTTTCTCCTGGCCTAACATAGTGGAAAACCTTTCTGCAATGATGTAGACCAGAAGTCTCCAGAAAGATGAAGGTACGGATGTCCCCGGAGCTAAGCGCCGGTCCCGGGCACATTTTGGTAAAAGCCGCAACCCTGGAGTGCACTGTGACCGGCGCAATCGCCTTTGCAAGAAGAAGCCGCTTCTTTGCCTCCGGGAGCCAGAGAGAGCGGTTGCCTCTGAATGCTGAAGAATGAAGCTGCACAACACTGGGATTGTGTGCACAGCTTGCAAACTGATCCAAAACAGTACCGTACCACTCTCCTACCTTTTCCAAACACTTGAACATTCGATTGGAAGGTGTTTTGGACAATTGTGTTTTTCTTCTTGCAAAACACTCTGCAAACCTTTCTGAAACATGTAAAACACGATGGGAGATGATTTCTGTGCTGGCACAGTTTCTCCCGGCCTAACATAGTGGAAAAGATTTTTGTAATGATGTAGACCAAAAAAGCCCAGAAAGAAGAAGGCACGGGTGTCCCCGGAGCTAAGCGCCGGTCCCGGGCACATTTCGGCAGAAGCGGCCGCACTGGAGTGCACTGTGACCGGCACAATCGCCTTTGCGCGAAGAAGCCGCCTCTTCGTCGCCGGGAGCCGGAGAGAGCGGCTGCTTGGGAAAGGTGAAGAATGAAGCTGCACAACACTGGGATAAAGTGCGCAGCTTGCAAACTGATCCAAAACAGTACCTTACCACTCTCCTACCATTACTAAACACATGAACATTCGGCATGACGGTGTTTTAGACAACTTTGTTTTTCTTCTTGCAAAACACTCTGCAAACCTTTCTGAAACATGTAAAACACGGTGGGAGATGTTTTCTGTGCTGGCACAATTTCTCCTTGCCTAACGTAGATGAAAAACCTTTCTGCAATGATGTAGACCTCAAAAGACGCTTAATACGAAGTTACGCAGCTCCCCGGAGCTAAGCGCCGGTTGCCGGGCACATTTCGGCAGAAGCCGCCGCACTGGAGTGCACTGTGACCGGCACAATGGCCTTTGCGCGAAGAAGCCGCTTCTTCGCCTCCGGCAGCTGGAGAGTGCGGCTCCTTCGGGTAGGTGAGAATGAAGCTGCACAACACTGGGATAGTGTGCGCAGCTTGCAAACTGATAGAAAACTGTACCTTACCACTCTCCTACCTTTTAAAAACATATGAACATTCGATTGGAAGGTGTTTTGGACAATTTTGTTTTTCTTCTTGCAAAACACTCTGCAGAGCTCTCTGCAACATGTAAAACAAAATGGGAGATGTTTTCTGTGCTGGCAGATTTTCTCCATGCCAGACATAGTGGAAAAGATTTTTGCAATGATGTAGACCAAAAAAGGCCAGAAAGAAGAAGGTACGGATGTCCCCGGAGCTAAGCGCCGGTCCCGGGCACATTTCGGCAGAAGCGGCCGCACTGCAGTGCACTGTGACCGGCACAATCGCCTTTGCAAGAAGAAGCCGCTTCTTCGTCGCCGGGAGCCGGAGAGAGCGGCTGCTTGGGAAAGGTGAAGAATGAAGCTCCACTACACTGGGATAGTGTGCGCAGCTTGCAACTGATCGAAAACAGTACCGTACCACTCTCCTACCTTTTCCAAACACATGAACATTCGGTTGGAAGGTGTTTTCAACAACTTTCTTTTTCTTCTTGCAAAACACTCTGCAGACTTCTCTGCAACATGTAAAACAAGATGAGAGATGTTTTCTGTGCTGGCACAGTTTCTCCTGGCCTAACATAGTGGAAAACCTTTCTGCAATGATGTAGACCAGAAGTCTCCAGAAAGATGAAGGTACGGATGTCCCCGGAGCTAAGCGCCGGTCCCGGGCACATTTTGGTAAAAGCCGCAACCCTGGAGTGCACTGTGACCGGCGCAATCGCCTTTGCAAGAAGAAGCCGCTTCTTTGCCTCCGGGAGCCAGAGAGAGCGGCTGCCTCTGAATGCTGATGAATGAAGCTGCACAACACTGGGATTGTGTGCACAGCTTGCAAACTGATCCAAAACAGTACCGTACCACTCTCCTACCTTTTCCAAACACTTGAACATTCGATTGGAAGGTGTTTTGGACAACTGTGTTTTTCTTCTTGCAAAACACTCTGCAAACCTTTCTGAAACATGTAAAACACGATGGGAGATGATTTCTGTGCTGGCACAGTTTCTCCTTGCCAGACATTGTGGAAAAGATTTTTGTAATGATGTAGACCACAAAAGCCCAGAAAGAAGAAGGTACGGGTGTCCCCGGAGCTAAGCGCCGGTCCCGGGCACATTTCGGCAGAAGCCGCCGCACTGGAGTGCACTGTGACCGGCACAATCGCCTTTGCGCGAAGAAGCCGCTTCTTCGCCTCCGGCAGCTGGAGAGTGCGGCTCCTTCGGGTAGGTGAGAATGAAGCTGCACAACACTGGGATAGTGTGCGCAGCTTGCAAACTGATAGAAAACTGTACCTTACCACTCTCCTACCTTTTAAAAACATATGAACATTCGATTGGAAGGTGTTTTGGACAATTTTGTTTTTCTTCTTGCAAAACACTCTGCAGAGCTCTCTGCAACATGTAAAACAAAATGGGAGATGTTTTCTGTGCTGGCAGATTTTCTCCATGCCAGACATAGTGGAAAAGATTTTTGCAATGATGTAGACCACAAAAGCCCAGAAAGAAGAAGGTACGGATGTCCCCGGAGCTAAGCGCCGGTTCCCGGGCACATTTCGGCAGAAGCCGCCGCACTGGAGTGCACTGTGACCGGAACAATCGCCTTTGCGCGAAGAAGCCGCTTCTTCACCTCCGGCAGCTGGAGAGTGCGGCTCCTTCGGGTAGGTGAGAATGAAGCTGCACTACACTGGGATAGTGTGCGCAGTTGCAAACTGATAGAAAACAGTACCCTACTACTCTCCTACCTTTTCCAAACACATGAATATTGGGTTGGAAGGTGTTTTGGACAACTTTCTTTTTCTTCTTGCAAAACACTCTGCAGAGCTCTCTGCAACATGTAAAACACGGTGGGAGATGTTTTCTGTGCTGGCAAAGTTTCTCCTTGCCTAACATAGTGAAAAACCTTTCTGCAATGATGTAGACCTCAAAAGACGCTTAAGACGAAGTTACGCAGCTCCCCGGAGCTAAGCGCCGGTTCCCGGGCACATTTCGGCAGAAGCCGCCGCACTGGAGTGCACTGTGACCGGAACAATCGCCTTTGCGCGAAGAAGCCGCTTCTTCACCTCCGGCAGCTGGAGAGTGCGGCTCCTTCGGGTAGGTGAGAATGAAGCTGCACAACACTTGGATAGTGTGCGGAGCCTGCAAACTCATCCAAAACAGTACCGTACCATTCTCCTACCTTTTCCAAACACATGAACATTCGGTTGGAAGGTGTTTTCAACAACTTTCTTTTTCTTCTTGCAAAACACTCTGCAGACTTCTCTGCAACATGTAAAACAAGATGAGAGATGTTTTCTGTGCTGGCACAGTTTCTCCTGGCCTAACATAGTGGAAAACCTTTCTGCAATGATGTAGACCAGAAGTCTCCAGAAAGATGAAGGTACGGATGTCCCCGGAGCTAAGCGCCGGTCCCGGGCACATTTTGGTAAAAGCCGCAACCCTGGAGTGCACTGTGACCGGCGCAATCGCCTTTGCAAGAAGAAGCCGCTTCTTTGCCTCCGGGAGCCAGAGAGAGCGGCTGCCTCTGAATGCTGAAGAATGAAGCTGCACAACACTGGGATTGTGTGCACAGCTTGCAAACTGATCCAAAACAGTACCGTACCACTCTCCTACCTTTTCCAAACACTTGAACATTCGATTGGAAGGTGTTTTGGACAACTGTGTTTTTCTTCTTGCAAAACACTCTGCAAACCTTTCTGAAACATGTAAAACACGATGGGAGATGATTTCTGTGCTGGCACAGTTTCTCCTGGCCTAACATAGTGGAAAAGATTTTTGTAATGATGTAGACCAAAAAAGCCCAGAAAGAAGAAGGCACGGGTGTCCCCGGAGCTAAGCGCCGGTCCCGGGCACATTTCGGCAGAAGCGGCCGCACTGGAGTGCATTGTGACCGGCACAATCGCCTTTGCGCGAAGAAGCCGCTTCTTCGTCGCCGGGAGCCGGAGAGAGCGGCTACTTCTGAAAGGTGAAGAATGAAGCTGCAAAACACTGGGATAGTGTGCGCAGCTTACAAACTGATGCAAAACAGTACCTCACCACTCCCTTACCATTTCCAAACACATGAACATTCGGTTGGAAGGTGATTTGGACAACATTGTTTTTCTTCTTGCAAAACACTCTGCAGAGCTCTCTGCAACATGTAAAACACGGTGGGAGATGTTTTCTGTGCTGGCACAGTTTCTCCTTGCCAGACATAGTGAAAAACCTTTCTGCAATGATGTAGACCACAAAAGATGCTAAAGACGAAGTTGCGCAGCTCCCCGGAGGTAAGCGCCGGTTCCCGGGCACATTTCGGCAGAAGCCGCCGCACTGGAGTGCACTGTGACCGGCACAATCGCCTTTGCGCGAAGAAGCCGCTTCTTCACCTCCGGCAGCTGGAGAGTGCGGCTCCTTCGGGTAGGTGAGAATGAAGCTGCACAACACTGGGATAGTGTGCGCAGCTTGCAAACTGATCCAAAACAGTACCTTACCACTCTCCTACCTTTTAAAAACATATGAACATTCGATTGGAAGGTGTTTTGGACAATTTTGTTTTTCTTCTTGCAAAACACTCTGCAGAGCTCTCTGCAACATGTAAAACACGATGGGAGATGTTTTCTGTGCTGGCAGATTTTCTCCATGCCAGACATAGTGGAAAAGTTTTTTGCAATGATGTAGACCACAAAAGCCCAGAAAGAAGAAGGTACGGATGTCCCCGGATCTAAGCGCCGGTCCCGGGCACATTTCGGCAGAAGCGGCCGCACTGGAGTGCACTGTGACCGGCACAATCGCCTTTGCGCGAAGAAGCCGCTTCTTCGCCTCCGGCAGCTGGAGAGTGCGGCTCCTTCGGGTAGGTGAGAATGAAGCTGCACAACACTGGGATAGTGTGCGCAGCTTGCAAACTGATAGAAAACTGTACCTTACCACTCTCCTACCTTTTAAAAACATATGAACATTCGATTGGAAGGTGTTTTGGACAATTTTGTTTTTCTTCTTGCAAAACACTCTGCAGAGCTCTCTGCAACATGTAAAACAAAATGGGAGATGTTTTCTGTGCTGGCAGATTTTCTCCATGCCAGACATAGTGGAAAAGATTTTTGCAATGATGTAGACCACAAAAGCCCAGAAAGAAGAAGGTACGGATGTCCCCGGAGCTAAGCGCCGGTCCCGGGCACATTTCGGCAGAAGCGGCCGCACTGCAGTGCACTGTGACCGGCACAATCGCCTTTGCAAGAAGAAGCCGCTTCTTCGTCTCCGGCAGCTGGAGAGTGCGGCTCCTTCGGGTAGGTGAGAATGAAGCTGCACTACACTGGGATAGTGTGCGCAGTTGCAAACTGATAGAAAACAGTACCCTACTACTCTCCTACCTTTTCCAAACACATGAATATTGGGTTGGAAGGTGTTTTGGACAACTTTCTTTTTCTTCTTGCAAAACACTCTGCAGAGCTCTCTGCAACATGTAAAACACGGTGGGAGATGTTTTCTGTGCTGGCAAAGTTTCTCCTTGCCTAACATAGTGAAAAACCTTTCTGCAATGATGTAGACCTCAAAAGACGCTTAAGACGAAGTTACGCAGCTCCCCGGAGCTAAGCGCCGGTTCCCGGGCACATTTCGGCAGAAGCCGCCGCACTGGAGTGCACTGTGACCGGAACAATCGCCTTTGCGCGAAGAAGCCGCTTCTTCACCTCCGGCAGCTGGAGAGTGCGGCTCCTTCGGGTAGGTGAGAATGAAGCTGCACAACACTTGGATAGTGTGCGGAGCCTGCAAACTCATCCAAAACAGTACCGTACCATTCTCCTACCTTTTCCAAACACATGAACATTCGGTTGGAAGGTGTTTTCAACAACTTTGTTTTTCTTCTTGCAAAACACTCTGCAGACTTCTCTGCAACATGTAAAACAAGATGAGAGATGTTTTCTGTGCTGGCACAGTTTCTCCTGGCCTAACATAGTGGAAAACCTTTCTGCAATGATGTAGACCAGAAGTCTCCAGAAAGATGAAGGTACGGATGTCCCCGGAGCTAAGCGCCGGTCCCGGGCACATTTTGGTAAAAGCCGCAACCCTGGAGTGCACTGTGACCGGCGCAATCGCCTTTGCAAGAAGAAGCCGCTTCTTTGCCTCCGGGAGCCAGAGAGAGCGGCTGCCTCTGAATGCTGAAGAATGAAGCTGCACAACACTGGGATTGTGTGCACAGCTTGCAAACTGATCCAAAACAGTACCGTACCACTCTCCTACCTTTTCCAAACACTTGAACATTCGATTGGAAGGTGTTTTGGACAACTGTGTTTTTCTTCTTGCAAAACACTCTGCAAACCTTTCTGAAACATGTAAAACACGATGGGAGATGATTTCTGTGCTGGCACAGTTTCTCCTGGCCTAACATAGTGGAAAAGATTTTTGTAATGATGTAGACCAAAAAAGCCCAGAAAGAAGAAGGCACGGGTGTCCCCGGAGCTAAGCGCCGGTCCCGGGCACATTTCGGCAGAAGCGGCCGCACTGGAGTGCACTGTGACCGGCACAATCGCCTTTGCGCGAAGAAGCCGCTTCTTCGTCGCCGGGAGCCGGAGAGAGCGGCTGCTTGGGAAAGGTGAAGAATGAAGCTGCACAACACTGGGATTGTGTGCACAGCTTGCAAACTGATCCAAAACAGTACCTTACCACTCTCCTACCATTACTAAACACATGAACATTCGGCATGACGGTGTTTTAGACAACTTTGTTTTTCTTCTTGCAAAACACTCTGCAAACCTTTCTGAAACATGTAAAACACGGTGGGAGATGTTTTCTGTGCTGGCACAATTTCTCCTTGCCTAACGTAGATGAAAAACCTTTCTGCAATGATGTAGACCTCAAAAGACGCTTAATACGAAGTTACGCAGCTCCCCGGAGCTAAGCGCCGGTTGCCGGGCACATTTCGGCAGAAGCCGCCGCACTGGAGTGCACTGTGACCGGCACAATCGCCTTTGCGCGAAGAAGCCGCTTCTTCGCCTCCGGCAGCTGGAGAGTGCGGCTCCTTCGGGTAGGTGAGAATGAAGCTGCACAACACTGGGATAGTGTGCGCAGCTTGCAAACTGATAGAAAACTGTACCTTGCCACTCTCCTACCTTTTAAAAACATATGAACATTCGATTGGAAGGTGTTTTGGACAATTTTGTTTTTCTTCTTGCAAAACACTCTGCAGAGCTCTGTGCAACATGTAAAACAAAATGGGAGATGTTTTCTGTGCTGGCAGATTTTCTCCATGCCAGACATAGTGGAAAAGATTTTTGCAATGATGTAGACCAAAAAAGCCCAGAAAGAAGAAGGTACGGATGTCCCCGGAGCTAAGCGCCGGTCCCGGGCACATTTCGGCAGAAGCGGCCGCACTGCAGTGCACTGTGACCGGCACAATCGCCTTTGCAAGAAGAAGCCGCTTCTTCGTCGCCGGGAGCCGGAGAGAGCGGCTACTTCTGAAAGGTGAAGAATGAAGCTCCACTACACTGGGATAGTGTGCGCAGCTTGCAACTGATCGAAAACAGTACCGTACCACTCTCCTACCTTTTCCAAACACATGAACATTCGGTTGGAAGGTGTTTTCAACAACTTTGTTTTTCTTCTTGCAAAACACTCTGCAGACTTCTCTGCAACATGTAAAACAAGATGAGAGATGTTTTCTGTGCTGGCACAGTTTCTCCTGGCCTAACATAGTGGAAAACCTTTCTGCAATGATGTAGACCAGAAGTCTCCAGAAAGATGAAGGTACGGATGTCCCCGGATCTAAGCGCCGGTTTCGGGCACATTTTGGTAAAAGCCGCAACCCTGGAGTGCACTGTGACCGGCGCAATCGCCTTTGCAAGAAGAAGCCGCTTCTTTGCCTCCGGGAGCCAGAGAGAGCGGCTGCCTCTGAATGCTGATGAATGAAGCTGCACAACACTGGGATTGTGTGCACAGCTTGCAAACTGATCCAAAACAGTACCGTACCACTCTCCTACCTTTTCCAAACACTTGAACATTCGATTGGAAGGTGTTTTGGACAACTGTGTTTTTCTTCTTGCAAAACACTCTGCAAACCTTTCTGAAACATGTAAAACACGATGGGAGATGATTTCTGTGCTGGCACAGTTTCTCCTTGCCAGACATAGTGGAAAAGATTTTTGTAATGATGTAGACCAAAAAAGCCCAGAAAGAAGAAGGTACGGGTGTCCCCTGAGCTAAGCGCCGGTCCCGGGCACATTTCGGCAGAAGCGGCCGCACTGGAGTGCACTGTGACCGGCACAATCGCCTTTGCGCGAAGAAGCCGCTTCTTCGTCGCCGGGAGCCGGAGAGAGCGGCTGCTTGGGAAAGGTGAAGAATGAAGCTGCACTACACTGGGATAGTGTGCGCAGCTTGCAAACTGATCCAAAACAGTACCTTACCACTCTCCTACCATTACTAAACACATGAACATTCGGCATGACGGTGTTTTAGACAACTTTGTTTTTCTTCTTGCAAAACACTCTGCAAACCTTTCTGAAACATTTAAAACACGGTGGGAGATGTTTTCTGTGCTGGCACAGTTTCTCCTTGCCTAACATAGTGAAAAACCTTTCTGTAATGATGTAGACCTCAAAAGACGCTTAAGACGAAGTTACGCAGCTCCCCGGAGCTAAGCGCCGGTTCCCGGGCACATTTCGGCAGAAGCCGCCGCACTGGAGTGCACTGTGACCGGCACAATCGCCTTTGCGCGAAGAAGCCGCTTCTTCGCCTCCGGCAGCTGGAGAGTGCGGCTCCTTCGGGTAGGTGAGAATGAAGCTGCACAACACTGGGATAGTGTGCGCAGCTTGCAAACTGATAGAAAACTGTACCTTACCACTCTCCTACCTTTTAAAAACATATGAACATTCGATTGGAAGGTGTTTTGGACAATTTTGTTTTTCTTCTTGCAAAACACTCTGCAGAGCTCTCTGCAACATGTAAAACAAAATGGGAGATGTTTTCTGTGCTGGCAGATTTTCTCCATGCCAGACATAGTGGAAAAGTTTTTTGCAATGATGTAGACCACAAAAGCCCAGAAAGAAGAAGGTACGGGTGTCCCCGGAGCTAAGCGCCGGTCCCGGGCACATTTCGGCAGAAGCGGCCGCACTGCAGTGCACTGTGACCGGCACAATCGCCTTTGCAAGAAGAAGCCGCTTCTTCGTCTCCGGCAGCTGGAGATTGCGGCTCCTTCGGGTAGGTGAGAATGAAGCTGCACTACACTGGGATAGTGTGCGCAGTTGCAAACTGATAGAAAACAGTACCCTACTACTCTCCTACCTTTTCCAAACACATGAATATTGGGTTGGAAGGTGTTTTGGACAACTTTCTTTTTCTTCCTGCACAACATTCTGCAGACTTCTCTGCAACTTTTAAAACACGATGGGAGATGTTTTCTGTGCTGGCACATTTTCTCCTTGCCAGACATAGTGGAAAAGATTTTTGTAATGATGTAGACCACAAAATACACTAAAGACGCAATACGGATTTCCCCGGAGCTAAGCGCCGGTCCCGGGCACATTTTGGTGGAAGCCGCAACCCTGGAGTGCACTGTGACCGGCGCAATCGCCTTTGCAAGAAGAAGCCGCTTCTTTGCCTCCGGGAGCCAGAGAGAGCGGCCGCCTCTGAATGCTGATGAATGAAGCTGCACAACACTGGGATTGTGTGCACAGCTTGCAAACTGATCCAAAACAGTACCGTACCACTCTCCTACCTTTTCCAAACACTTGAACATTCGATTGGAAGGTGTTTTGGACAACTGTGTTTTTCTTCTTGCAAAACACCTTGCAAAACTTTCTGAAACATGTAAAACACGATGGGAGATGATTTCTGTGCTGGCACAGTTTCTCCTTGCCAGACATAGTGGAAAAGATTTTTGTAATGATGTAGACCAAAAAAGCCCAGAAAGAAGAAGGTACGGGTGTCCCCGGAGCTAAGCGCCGGTCCCGGGCACATTTCGGCAGAAGCGGCCGCACTGCAGTGCATTGTGACCGGCACAATCGCCTTTGCGCGAAGAAGCCGCTTCTTCGTCGCCGGGAGCCGGAGAGAGCGGCTACTTCTGAAAGGTGAAGAATGAAGCTGCAAAACACTGGGATAGTGTGCGCAGCTTACAAACTGATGCAAAACAGTACCTTACCACTCCCTTACCATTTCCAAACACATGAACATTCGGTTGGAAGGTGATTTGGACAACATTGTTTTTCTTCTTGCAAAACACTCTGCAGAGCTCTCTGCAACATGTAAAACACGGTGGGAGATGTTTTCTGTGCTGGCACAGTTTCTCCTTGCCAGACATAGTGAAAAACCTTTCTGCAATGATGTAGACCACAAAAGATGCTAAAGACGAAGTTGCGCAGCTCCCCGGAGGTAAGCGCCGGTTCCCGGGCACATTTCGGCAGAAGCCGCCGCACTGGAGTGCACTGTGACCGGCACAATCGCCTTTGCGCGAAGAAGCCGCTTCTTCACCTCCGGCAGCTGGAGAGTGCGGCTCCTTCGGGTAGGTGAGAATGAAGCTGCACAACACTGGGATAGTGTGCGCAGCTTGCAAACTGATCCAAAACAGTACCTTACCACTCTCCTACCTTTTAAAAACATATGAACATTCGATTGGAAGGTGTTTTGGACAATTTTGTTTTTCTTCTTGCAAAACACTCTGCAGAGCTCTCTGCAACATGTAAAACACGATGGGAGATGTTTTCTGTGCTGGCAGATTTTCTCCATGCCAGACATAGTGGAAAAGATTTTTGCAATGATGTAGACCACAAAAGCCCAGAAAGAAGAAGGTACGGATGTCCCCGGATCTAAGCGCCGGTCCCGGGCACATTTCGGCAGAAGCGGCCGCACTGGAGTGCACTGTGACCGGCACAATCGCCTTTGCGCGAAGAAGCCGCTTCTTCGCCTCCGGCAGCTGGAGAGTGCGGCTCCTTCGGGTAGGTGAGAATGAAGCTGCACAACACTGGGATAGTGTGCGCAGCTTGCAAACTGATAGAAAACTGTACCTTACCACTCTCCTACCTTTTAAAAACATATGAACATTCGATTGGAAGGTGTTTTGGACAATTTTGTTTTTCTTCTTGCAAAACACTCTGCAGAGCTCTGTGCAACATGTAAAACAAAATGGGAGATGTTTTCTGTGCTGGCAGATTTTCTCCATGCCAGACATAGTGGAAAAGATTTTTGCAATGATGTAGACCACAAAAGCCCAGAAAGAAGAAGGTACGGATGTCCCCGGAGCTAAGCGCCGGTCCCGGGCACATTTCGGCAGAAGCGGCCGCACTGCAGTGCACTGTGACCGGCACAATCGCCTTTGCAAGAAGAAGCCGCTTCTTCGCCTCCGGCAGCTGGAGAGTGCGGCTCCTTCGGGTAGGTGAGAATGAAGCTGCACTACACTGGGATAGTGTGCGCAGTTGCAAACTGATAGAAAACAGTACCCTACTACTCTCCTACCTTTTCCAAACACATGAATATTGGGTTGGAAGGTGTTTTGGACAACTTTCTTTTTCTTCTTGCAAAACACTCTGCAAACCTTTCTGAAACATGTAAAACACGGTGGGAGATGTTTTCTGTGCTGGCAAAGTTTCTCCTTGCCTAACATAGTGAAAAACCTTTCTGCAATGATGTAGACCTCAAAAGACGCTTAAGACGAAGTTACGCAGCTCCCCGGAGCTAAGCGCCGGTTCCCGGGCACATTTCGGCAGAAGCCGCCGCACTGGAGTGCACTGTGACCGGCACAATCGCCTTTGCGCGAAGAAGCCGCTTCTTCACCTCCGGCAGCTGGAGAGTGCGGCTCCTTCGGGTAGGTGAGAATGAAGCTGCACAACACTTGGATAGTGTGCGGAGCCTGCAAACTCATCCAAAACAGTACCGTACCATTCTCCTACCTTTTCCAAACACATGAACATTCGGTTGGAAGGTGTTTTCAACAACTTTCTTTTTCTTCTTGCAAAACACTCTGCAGAGCTCTCTGCAACATGTAAAACACGGTGGGAGATGTTTTCTGTGCTGGCACAGTTTCTCCTTGCCAGACATAGTGAAAAACCTTTCTGCAATGATGTAGACCACAAAAGATGCTAAAGACGAAGTTGCGCAGCTCCCCGGAGGTAAGCGCCGGTTCCCGGGCACATTTCGGCAGAAGCCGCCGCACTGGAGTGCACTGTGACCGGCACAATCGCCTTTGCGCGAAGAAGCCGCTTCTTCACCTCCGGCAGCTGGAGAGTGCGGCTCCTTCGGGTAGGTGAGAATGAAGCTGCACAACACTGGGATAGTGTGCACAGCTTGCAAACTGATCCAAAACAGTACCTTACCACTCTCCTACCTTTTAAAAACATATGAACATTCGATTGGAAGGTGTTTTGGACAATTTTGTTTTTCTTCTTGCAAAACACTCTGCAGAGCTCTCTGCAACATGTAAAACACGATGGGAGATGTTTTCTGTGCTGGCAGATTTTCTCCATGCCAGACATAGTGGAAAAGATTTTTGCAATGATGTAGACCACAAAAGCCCAGAAAGAAGAAGGTACGGATGTCCCCGGATCTAAGCGCCGGTCCCGGGCACATTTCGGCAGAAGCGGCCGCACTGGAGTGCACTGTGACCGGCACAATCGCCTTTGCGCGAAGAAGCCGCTTCTTCGCCTCCGGCAGCTGGAGAGTGCGGCTCCTTCGGGTAGGTGAGAATGAAGCTGCACAACACTGGGATAGTGTGCGCAGCTTGCAAACTGATAGAAAACTGTACCTTACCACTCTCCTACCTTTTAAAAACATATGAACATTCGATTGGAAGGTGTTTTGGACAATTTTGTTTTTCTTCTTGCAAAACACTCTGCAGAGCTCTCTGCAACATGTAAAACAAAATGGGAGATGTTTTCTGTGCTGGCAGATTTTCTCCATGCCAGACATAGTGGAAAAGATTTTTGCAATGATGTAGACCACAAAAGCCCAGAAAGAAGAAGGTACGGATGTCCCCGGAGCTAAGCGCCGGTCCCGGGCACATTTCGGCAGAAGCGGCCGCACTGCAGTGCACTGTGACCGGCACAATCGCCTTTGCAAGAAGAAGCCGGTTCTTCGTCTCCGGCAGCTGGAGAGTGCGGCTCCTTCGGGTAGGTGAGAATGAAGCTGCACTACACTGGGATAGTGTGCGCAGTTGCAAACTGATAGAAAACAGTACCCTACTACTCTCCTACCTTTTCCAAACACATGAATATTGGGTTGGAAGGTGTTTTGGACAACTTTCTTTTTCTTCTTGCAAAACACTCTGCAAACCTTTCTGAAACATGTAAAACACGGTGGGAGATGTTTTCTGTGCTGGCAAAGTTTCTCCTTGCCTAACATAGTGAAAAACCTTTCTGCAATGATGTAGACCTCAAAAGACGCTTAAGACGAAGTTACGCAGCTCCCCGGAGCTAAGCGCCGGTTCCCGGGCACATTTCGGCAGAAGCCGCCGCACTGGAGTGCACTGTGACCGGCACAATCGCCTTTGCGCGAAGAAGCCGCTTCTTCACCTCCGGCAGCTGGAGAGTGCGGCTCCTTCGGGTAGGTGAGAATGAAGCTGCACAACACTTGGATAGTGTGCGGAGCCTGCAAACTCATCCAAAACAGTACCGTACCATTCTCCTACCTTTTCCAAACACATGAACATTCGGTTGGAAGGTGTTTTCAACAACTTTCTTTTTCTTCTTGCAAAACACTCTGCAGACTTCTCTGCAACATGTAAAACAAGATGAGAGATGTTTTCTGTGCTGGCACAGTTTCTCCTGGCCTAACATAGTGGAAAACCTTTCTGCAATGATGTAGACCAGAAGTCTCCAGAAAGATGAAGGTACGGATGTCCCCGGAGCTAAGCGCCGGTCCCGGGCACATTTTGGTGGAAGCCGCAACCCTGGAGTGCACTGTGACCGGCGCAATCGCCTTTGCAAGAAGAAGCCGCTTCTTTGCCTCCGGGAGCCAGAGAGAGCGGCTGCCTCTGAATGCTGAAGAATGAAGCTGCACAACACTGGGATTGTGTGCACAGCTTGCAAACTGATCCAAAACAGTACCGTACCACTCTCCTACCTTTTCCAAACACTTGAACATTCGATTGGAAGGTGTTTTGGACAACTGTGTTTTTCTTCTTGCAAAACACTCTGCAAACCTTTCTGAAACATGTAAAACACGATGGGAGATGATTTCTGTGCTGGCACAGTTTCTCCTGGCCTAACATAGTGGAAAAGATTTTTGTAATGATGTAGACCAAAAAAGCCCAGAAAGAAGAAGGCACGGGTGTCCCCGGAGCTAAGCGCCGGTCCCGGGCACATTTCGGCAGAAGCGGCCGCACTGGAGTGCATTGTGACCGGCACAATCGCCTTTGCGCGAAGAAGCCGCTTCTTCGTCGCCGGGAGCCGGAGAGAGCGGCTACTTCTGAAAGGTGAAGAATGAAGCTGCAAAACACTGGGATAGTGTGCGCAGCTTACAAACTGATGCAAAACAGTACCTCACCACTCCCTTACCATTTCCAAACACATGAACATTCGGTTGGAAGGTGATTTGGACAACATTGTTTTTCTTCTTGCAAAACACTCTGCAGAGCTCTCTGCAACATGTAAAACACGGTGGGAGATGTTTTCTGTGCTGGCACAGTTTCTCCTTGCCAGACATAGTGAAAAACCTTTCTGCAATGATGTAGACCACAAAAGATGCTAAAGACGAAGTTGCGCAGCTCCCCGGAGGTAAGCGCCGGTTCCCGGGCACATTTCGGCAGAAGCCGCCGCACTGGAGTGCACTGTGACCGGCACAATCGCCTTTGCGCGAAGAAGCCGCTTCTTCACCTCCGGCAGCTGGAGAGTGCGGCTCCTTCGGGTAGGTGAGAATGAAGCTGCACAACACTGGGATAGTGTGCGCAGCTTGCAAACTGATCCAAAACAGTACCTTACCACTCTCCTACCTTTTAAAAACATATGAACATTCGATTGGAAGGTGTTTTGGACAATTTTGTTTTTCTTCTTGCAAAACACTCTGCAGAGCTCTCTGCAACATGTAAAACACGATGGGAGATGTTTTCTGTGCTGGCAGATTTTCTCCATGCCAGACATAGTGGAAAAGATTTTTGCAATGATGTAGACCACAAAAGCCCAGAAAGAAGAAGGTACGGATGTCCCCGGATCTAAGCGCCGGTCCCGGGCACATTTCGGCAGAAGCGGCCGCACTGGAGTGCACTGTGACCGGCACAATCGCCTTTGCGCGAAGAAGCCGCTTCTTCGCCTCCGGCAGCTGGAGAGTGCGGCTCCTTCGGGTAGGTGAGAATGAAGCTGCACAACACTGGGATAGTGTGCGCAGCTTGCAAACTGATAGAAAACTGTACCTTACCACTCTCCTACCTTTTAAAAACATATGAACATTCGATTGGAAGGTGTTTTGGACAATTTTGTTTTTCTTCTTGCAAAACACTCTGCAGAGCTCTCTGCAACATGTAAAACAAAATGGGAGATGTTTTCTGTGCTGGCAGATTTTCTCCATGCCAGACATAGTGGAAAAGATTTTTGCAATGATGTAGACCACAAAAGCCCAGAAAGAAGAAGGTACGGATGTCCCCGGAGCTAAGCGCCGGTTGCCGGGCACATTTCGGCAGAAGCCGCCGCACTGCAGTGCACTGTGACCGGCACAATCGCCTTTGCAAGAAGAAGCCGCTTCTTCGTCTCCGGCAGCTGGAGAGTGCGGCTCCTTCGGGTAGGTGAGAATGAAGCTGCACTACACTGGGATAGTGTGCGCAGTTGCAAACTGATAGAAAACAGTACCCTACTACTCTCCTACCTTTTCCAAACACATGAATATTGGGTTGGAAGGTGTTTTGGACAACTTTCTTTTTCTTCTTGCAAAACACTCTGCAAACCTTTCTGAAACATGTAAAACACGGTGGGAGATGTTTTCTGTGCTGGCAAAGTTTCTCCTTGCCTAACATAGTGAAAAACCTTTCTGCAATGATGTAGACCTCAAAAGACGCTTAAGACGAAGTTACGCAGCTCCCCGGAGCTAAGCGCCGGTTCCCGGGCACATTTCGGCAGAAGCCGCCGCACTGGAGTGCACTGTGACCGGCACAATCGCCTTTGCGCGAAGAAGCCGCTTCTTCACCTCCGGCAGCTGGAGAGTGCGGCTCCTTCGGGTAGGTGAGAATGAAGCTGCACAACACTTGGATAGTGTGCGGAGCCTGCAAACTCATCCAAAACAGTACCGTACCATTCTCCTACCTTTTCCAAACACATGAACATTCGGTTGGAAGGTGTTTTCAACAACTTTGTTTTTCTTCTTGCAAAACACTCTGCAGACTTCTCTGCAACATGTAAAACAAGATGAGAGATGTTTTCTGTGCTGGCACAGTTTCTCCTGGCCTAACATAGTGGAAAACCTTTCTGCAATGATGTAGACCAGAAGTCTCCAGAAAGATGAAGGTACGGATGTCCCCGGAGCTAAGCGCCGGTCCCGGGCACATTTTGGTAAAAGCCGCAACCCTGGAGTGCACTGTGACCGGCGCAATCGCCTTTGCAAGAAGAAGCCGCTTCTTTGCCTCCGGGAGCCAGAGAGAGCGGCTGCCTCTGAATGCTGAAGAATGAAGCTGCACAACACTGGGATTGTGTGCACAGCTTGCAAACTGATCCAAAACAGTACCGTACCACTCTCCTACCTTTTCCAAACACTTGAACATTCGATTGGAAGGTGTTTTGGACAACTGTGTTTTTCTTCTTGCAAAACACTCTGCAAACCTTTCTGAAACATGTAAAACACGATGGGAGATGATTTCTGTGCTGGCACAGTTTCTCCTGGCCTAACATAGTGGAAAAGATTTTTGTAATGATGTAGACCAAAAAAGCCCAGAAAGAAGAAGGCACGGGTGTCCCCGGAGCTAAGCGCCGGTCCCGGGCACATTTCGGCAGAAGCGGCCGCACTGGAGTGCATTGTGACCGGCACAATCGCCTTTGCGCGAAGAAGCCGCTTCTTCGTCGCCGGGAGCCGGAGAGAGCGGCTACTTCTGAAAGGTGAAGAATGAAGCTGCAAAACACTGGGATAGTGTGCGCAGCTTACAAACTGATGCAAAACAGTACCTCACCACTCCCTTACCATTTCCAAACACATGAACATTCGGTTGGAAGGTGATTTGGACAACATTGTTTTTCTTCTTGCAAAACACTCTGCAGAGCTCTCTGCAACATGTAAAACACGGTGGGAGATGTTTTCTGTGCTGGCACAGTTTCTCCTTGCCAGACATAGTGAAAAACCTTTCTGCAATGATGTAGACCACAAAAGATGCTAAAGACGAAGTTGCGCAGCTCCCCGGAGGTAAGCGCCGGTTCCCGGGCACATTTCGGCAGAAGCCGCCGCACTGGAGTGCACTGTGACCGGCACAATCGCCTTTGCGCGAAGAAGCCGCTTCTTCACCTCCGGCAGCTGGAGAGTGCGGCTCCTTCGGGTAGGTGAGAATGAAGCTGCACAACACTGGGATAGTGTGCGCAGCTTGCAAACTGATCCAAAACAGTACCTTACCACTCTCCTACCTTTTAAAAACATATGAACATTCGATTGGAAGGTGTTTTGGACAATTTTGTTTTTCTTCTTGCAAAACACTCTGCAGAGCTCTCTGCAACATGTAAAACACGATGGGAGATGTTTTCTGTGCTGGCAGATTTTCTCCATGCCAGACATAGTGGAAAAGATTTTTGCAATGATGTAGACCACAAAAGCCCAGAAAGAAGAAGGTACGGATGTCCCCGGATCTAAGCGCCGGTCCCGGGCACATTTCGGCAGAAGCGGCCGCACTGGAGTGCACTGTGACCGGCACAATCGCCTTTGCGCGAAGAAGCCGCTTCTTCGCCTCCGGCAGCTGGAGAGTGCGGCTCCTTCGGGTAGGTGAGAATGAAGCTGCACAACACTGGGATAGTGTGCGCAGCTTGCAAACTGATAGAAAACTGTACCTTACCACTCTCCTACCTTTTAAAAACATATGAACATTCGATTGGAAGGTGTTTTGGACAATTTTGTTTTTCTTCTTGCAAAACACTCTGCAGAGCTCTCTGCAACATGTAAAACAAAATGGGAGATGTTTTCTGTGCTGGCAGATTTTCTCCATGCCAGACATAGTGGAAAAGATTTTTGCAATGATGTAGACCACAAAAGCCCAGAAAGAAGAAGGTACGGATGTCCCCGGAGCTAAGCGCCGGTCCCGGGCACATTTCGGCAGAAGCGGCCGCACTGCAGTGCACTGTGACCGGCACAATCGCCTTTGCAAGAAGAAGCCGCTTCTTCGTCTCCGGCAGCTGGAGAGTGCGGCTCCTTCGGGTAGGTGAGAATGAAGCTGCACTACACTGGGATAGTGTGCGCAGTTGCAAACTGATAGAAAACAGTACCCTACTACTCTCCTACCTTTTCCAAACACATGAATATTGGGTTGGAAGGTGTTTTGGACAACTTTCTTTTTCTTCTTGCAAAACACTCTGCAAACCTTTCTGAAACATGTAAAACACGGTGGGAGATGTTTTCTGTGCTGGCAAAGTTTCTCCTTGCCTAACATAGTGAAAAACCTTTCTGCAATGATGTAGACCTCAAAAGACGCTTAAGACGAAGTTACGCAGCTCCCCGGAGCTAAGCGCCGGTTCCCGGGCACATTTCGGCAGAAGCCGCCGCACTGGAGTGCACTGTGACCGGCACAATCGCCTTTGCGCGAAGAAGCCGCTTCTTCACCTCCGGCAGCTGGAGAGTGCGGCTCCTTCGGGTAGGTGAGAATGAAGCTGCACAACACTTGGATAGTGTGCGGAGCCTGCAAACTCATCCAAAACAGTACCGTACCATTCTCCTACCTTTTCCAAACACATGAACATTCGGTTGGAAGGTGTTTTCAACAACTTTCTTTTTCTTCTTGCAAAACACTCTGCAGACTTCTCTGCAACATGTAAAACAAGATGAGAGATGTTTTCTGTGCTGGCACAGTTTCTCCTGGCCTAACATAGTGGAAAACCTTTCTGCAATGATGTAGACCAGAAGTCTCCAGAAAGATGAAGGTACGGATGTCCCCGGAGCTAAGCGCCGGTCCCGGGCACATTTTGGTAAAAGCCGCAACCCTGGAGTGCACTGTGACCGGCGCAATCGCCTTTGCAAGAAGAAGCCGCTTCTTTGCCTCCGGGAGCCAGAGAGAGCGGTTGCCTCTGAATGCTGAAGAATGAAGCTGCACAACACTGGGATTGTGTGCACAGCTTGCAAACTGATCCAAAACAGTACCGTACCACTCTCCTACCTTTTCCAAACACTTGAACATTCGATTGGAAGGTGTTTTGGACAATTGTGTTTTTCTTCTTGCAAAACACTCTGCAAACCTTTCTGAAACATGTAAAACACGATGGGAGATGATTTCTGTGCTGGCACAGTTTCTCCCGGCCTAACATAGTGGAAAAGATTTTTGTAATGATGTAGACCAAAAAAGCCCAGAAAGAAGAAGGCACGGGTGTCCCCGGAGCTAAGCGCCGGTCCCGGGCACATTTCGGCAGAAGCGGCCGCACTGGAGTGCACTGTGACCGGCACAATCGCCTTTGCGCGAAGAAGCCGCCTCTTCGTCGCCGGGAGCCGGAGAGAGCGGCTGCTTGGGAAAGGTGAAGAATGAAGCTGCACAACACTGGGATAAAGTGCGCAGCTTGCAAACTGATCCAAAACAGTACCTTACCACTCTCCTACCATTACTAAACACATGAACATTCGGCATGACGGTGTTTTAGACAACTTTGTTTTTCTTCTTGCAAAACACTCTGCAAACCTTTCTGAAACATGTAAAACACGGTGGGAGATGTTTTCTGTGCTGGCACAATTTCTCCTTGCCTAACGTAGATGAAAAACCTTTCTGCAATGATGTAGACCTCAAAAGACGCTTAATACGAAGTTACGCAGCTCCCCGGAGCTAAGCGCCGGTTGCCGGGCACATTTCGGCAGAAGCCGCCGCACTGGAGTGCACTGTGACCGGCACAATGGCCTTTGCGCGAAGAAGCCGCTTCTTCGCCTCCGGCAGCTGGAGAGTGCGGCTCCTTCGGGTAGGTGAGAATGAAGCTGCACAACACTGGGATAGTGTGCGCAGCTTGCAAACTGATAGAAAACTGTACCTTACCACTCTCCTACCTTTTAAAAACATATGAACATTCGATTGGAAGGTGTTTTGGACAATTTTGTTTTTCTTCTTGCAAAACACTCTGCAGAGCTCTCTGCAACATGTAAAACAAAATGGGAGATGTTTTCTGTGCTGGCAGATTTTCTCCATGCCAGACATAGTGGAAAAGATTTTTGCAATGATGTAGACCAAAAAAGCCCAGAAAGAAGAAGGTACGGATGTCCCCGGAGCTAAGCGCCGGTCCCGGGCACATTTCGGCAGAAGCGGCCGCACTGCAGTGCACTGTGACCGGCACAATCGCCTTTGCAAGAAGAAGCCGCTTCTTCGTCGCCGGGAGCCGGAGAGAGCGGCTGCTTGGGAAAGGTGAAGAATGAAGCTCCACTACACTGGGATAGTGTGCGCAGCTTGCAACTGATCGAAAACAGTACCGTACCACTCTCCTACCTTTTCCAAACACATGAACATTCGGTTGGAAGGTGTTTTCAACAACTTTCTTTTTCTTCTTGCAAAACACTCTGCAGACTTCTCTGCAACATGTAAAACAAGATGAGAGATGTTTTCTGTGCTGGCACAGTTTCTCCTGGCCTAACATAGTGGAAAACCTTTCTGCAATG
The DNA here is from genome assembly GCF_047830755.1 of Zonotrichia albicollis. Classification (NCBI taxonomy): domain Eukaryota; kingdom Metazoa; phylum Chordata; class Aves; order Passeriformes; family Passerellidae; genus Zonotrichia; species Zonotrichia albicollis. The sequence goes on along the minus strand of NC_133828.1, from coordinate 10,435,863 downwards.
ATGTAGACCAGAAGTCTCCAGAAAGATGAAGGTACGGATGTCCCCGGAGCTAAGCGCCGGTCCCGGGCACATTTTGGTAAAAGCCGCAACCCTGGAGTGCACTGTGACCGGCGCAATCGCCTTTGCAAGAAGAAGCCGCTTCTTTGCCTCCGGGAGCCAGAGAGAGCGGCTGCCTCTGAATGCTGATGAATGAAGCTGCACAACACTGGGATTGTGTGCACAGCTTGCAAACTGATCCAAAACAGTACCGTACCACTCTCCTACCTTTTCCAAACACTTGAACATTCGATTGGAAGGTGTTTTGGACAACTGTGTTTTTCTTCTTGCAAAACACTCTGCAAACCTTTCTGAAACATGTAAAACACGATGGGAGATGATTTCTGTGCTGGCACAGTTTCTCCTTGCCAGACATTGTGGAAAAGATTTTTGTAATGATGTAGACCACAAAAGCCCAGAAAGAAGAAGGTACGGGTGTCCCCGGAGCTAAGCGCCGGTCCCGGGCACATTTCGGCAGAAGCGGCCGCACTGGAGTGCACTGTGACCGGCACAATCGCCTTTGCGCGAAGAAGCCGCCTCTTCGTCGCCGGGAGCCGGAGAGAGCGGCTGCTTGGGAAAGGTGAAGAATGAAGCTGCACAACACTGGGATAAAGTGCGCAGCTTGCAAACTGATCCAAAACAGTACCTTACCACTCTCCTACCATTACTAAACACATGAACATTCGGCATGACGGTGTTTTAGACAACTTTGTTTTTCTTCTTGCAAAACACTCTGCAAACCTTTCTGAAACATGTAAAACACGGTGGGAGATGTTTTCTGTGCTGGCACAATTTCTCCTTGCCTAACGTAGATGAAAAACCTTTCTGCAATGATGTAGACCTCAAAAGACGCTTAATACGAAGTTACGCAGCTCCCCGGAGCTAAGCGCCGGTTGCCGGGCACATTTCGGCAGAAGACGCCGCACTGGAGTGCACTGTGACCGGCACAATGGCCTTTGCGCGAAGAAGCCGCTTCTTCGCCTCCGGCAGCTGGAGAGTGCGGCTCCTTCGGGTAGGTGAGAATGAAGCTGCACAACACTGGGATAGTGTGCGCAGCTTGCAAACTGATAGAAAACTGTACCTTACCACTCTCCTACCTTTTAAAAACATATGAACATTCGATTGGAAGGTGTTTTGGACAATTTTGTTTTTCTTCTTGCAAAACACTCTGCAGAGCTCTCTGCAACATGTAAAACAAAATGGGAGATGTTTTCTGTGCTGGCAGATTTTCTCCATGCCAGACATAGTGGAAAAGATTTTTGCAATGATGTAGACCAAAAAAGCCCAGAAAGAAGAAGGTACGGATGTCCCCGGAGCTAAGCGCCGGTCCCGGGCACATTTCGGCAGAAGCGGCCGCACTGCAGTGCACTGTGACCGGCACAATCGCCTTTGCAAGAAGAAGCCGCTTCTTCGTCGCCGGGAGCCGGAGAGAGCGGCTGCTTGGGAAAGGTGAAGAATGAAGCTCCACTACACTGGGATAGTGTGCGCAGCTTGCAACTGATCGAAAACAGTACCGTACCACTCTCCTACCTTTTCCAAACACATGAACATTCGGTTGGAAGGTGTTTTCAACAACTTTCTTTTTCTTCTTGCAAAACACTCTGCAGACTTCTCTGCAACATGTAAAACAAGATGAGAGATGTTTTCTGTGCTGGCACAGTTTCTCCTGGCCTAACATAGTGGAAAACCTTTCTGCAATGATGTAGACCAGAAGTCTCCAGAAAGATGAAGGTACGGATGTCCCCGGAGCTAAGCGCCGGTCCCGGGCACATTTTGGTAAAAGCCGCAACCCTGGAGTGCACTGTGACCGGCGCAATCGCCTTTGCAAGAAGAAGCCGCTTCTTTGCCTCCGGGAGCCAGAGAGAGCGGCTGCCTCTGAATGCTGATGAATGAAGCTGCACAACACTGGGATTGTGTGCACAGCTTGCAAACTGATCCAAAACAGTACCGTACCACTCTCCTACCTTTTCCAAACACTTGAACATTCGATTGGAAGGTGTTTTGGACAACTGTGTTTTTCTTCTTGCAAAACACTCTGCAAACCTTTCTGAAACATGTAAAACACGATGGGAGATGATTTCTGTGCTGGCACAGTTTCTCCTTGCCAGACATTGTGGAAAAGATTTTTGTAATGATGTAGACCACAAAAGCCCAGAAAGAAGAAGGTACGGGTGTCCCCGGAGCTAAGCGCCGGTCCCGGGCACATTTCGGCAGAAGCCGCCGCACTGGAGTGCACTGTGACCGGCACAATCGCCTTTGCGCGAAGAAGCCGCTTCTTCGCCTCCGGCAGCTGGAGAGTGCGGCTCCTTCGGGTAGGTGAGAATGAAGCTGCACAACACTGGGATAGTGTGCGCAGCTTGCAAACTGATCCAAAACAGTACCTTACCACTCTCCTACCTTTTAAAAACATATGAACATTCGATTGGAAGGTGTTTTGGACAATTTTGTTTTTCTTCTTGCAAAACACTCTGCAGAGCTCTCTGCAACATGTAAAACACGATGGGAGATGTTTTCTGTGCTGGCAGATTTTCTCCATGCCAGACATAGTGGAAAAGTTTTTTGCAATGATGTAGACCACAAAAGCCCAGAAAGAAGAAGGTACGGATGTCCCCGGATCTAAGCGCCGGTCCCGGGCACATTTCGGCAGAAGCGGCCGCACTGGAGTGCACTGTGACCGGCACAATCGCCTTTGCGCGAAGAAGCCGCTTCTTCGCCTCCGGCAGCTGGAGAGTGCGGCTCCTTCGGGTAGGTGAGAATGAAGCTGCACAACACTGGGATAGTGTGCGCAGCTTGCAAACTGATAGAAAACTGTACCTTACCACTCTCCTACCTTTTAAAAACATATGAACATTCGATTGGAAGGTGTTTTGGACAATTTTGTTTTTCTTCTTGCAAAACACTCTGCAGAGCTCTCTGCAACATGTAAAACAAAATGGGAGATGTTTTCTGTGCTGGCAGATTTTCTCCATGCCAGACATAGTGGAAAAGATTTTTGCAATGATGTAGACCACAAAAGCCCAGAAAGAAGAAGGTACGGATGTCCCCGGAGCTAAGCGCCGGTCCCGGGCACATTTCGGCAGAAGCGGCCGCACTGCAGTGCACTGTGACCGGCACAATCGCCTTTGCAAGAAGAAGCCGCTTCTTCGTCTCCGGCAGCTGGAGAGTGCGGCTCCTTCGGGTAGGTGAGAATGAAGCTGCACTACACTGGGATAGTGTGCGCAGTTGCAAACTGATAGAAAACAGTACCCTACTACTCTCCTACCTTTTCCAAACACATGAATATTGGGTTGGAAGGTGTTTTGGACAACTTTCTTTTTCTTCTTGCAAAACACTCTGCAGAGCTCTCTGCAACATGTAAAACACGGTGGGAGATGTTTTCTGTGCTGGCAAAGTTTCTCCTTGCCTAACATAGTGAAAAACCTTTCTGCAATGATGTAGACCTCAAAAGACGCTTAAGACGAAGTTACGCAGCTCCCCGGAGCTAAGCGCCGGTTCCCGGGCACATTTCGGCAGAAGCCGCCGCACTGGAGTGCACTGTGACCGGAACAATCGCCTTTGCGCGAAGAAGCCGCTTCTTCACCTCCGGCAGCTGGAGAGTGCGGCTCCTTCGGGTAGGTGAGAATGAAGCTGCACAACACTTGGATAGTGTGCGGAGCCTGCAAACTCATCCAAAACAGTACCGTACCATTCTCCTACCTTTTCCAAACACATGAACATTCGGTTGGAAGGTGTTTTCAACAACTTTCTTTTTCTTCTTGCAAAACACTCTGCAGACTTCTCTGCAACATGTAAAACAAGATGAGAGATGTTTTCTGTGCTGGCACAGTTTCTCCTGGCCTAACATAGTGGAAAACCTTTCTGCAATGATGTAGACCAGAAGTCTCCAGAAAGATGAAGGTACGGATGTCCCCGGAGCTAAGCGCCGGTCCCGGGCACATTTTGGTAAAAGCCGCAACCCTGGAGTGCACTGTGACCGGCGCAATCGCCTTTGCAAGAAGAAGCCGCTTCTTTGCCTCCGGGAGCCAGAGAGAGCGGCTGCCTCTGAATGCTGAAGAATGAAGCTGCACAACACTGGGATTGTGTGCACAGCTTGCAAACTGATCCAAAACAGTACCGTACCACTCTCCTACCTTTTCCAAACACTTGAACATTCGATTGGAAGGTGTTTTGGACAACTGTGTTTTTCTTCTTGCAAAACACTCTGCAAACCTTTCTGAAACATGTAAAACACGATGGGAGATGATTTCTGTGCTGGCACAGTTTCTCCTGGCCTAACATAGTGGAAAAGATTTTTGTAATGATGTAGACCAAAAAAGCCCAGAAAGAAGAAGGCACGGGTGTCCCCGGAGCTAAGCGCCGGTCCCGGGCACATTTCGGCAGAAGCGGCCGCACTGGAGTGCATTGTGACCGGCACAATCGCCTTTGCGCGAAGAAGCCGCTTCTTCGTCGCCGGGAGCCGGAGAGAGCGGCTACTTCTGAAAGGTGAAGAATGAAGCTGCAAAACACTGGGATAGTGTGCGCAGCTTACAAACTGATGCAAAACAGTACCTCACCACTCCCTTACCATTTCCAAACACATGAACATTCGGTTGGAAGGTGATTTGGACAACATTGTTTTTCTTCTTGCAAAACACTCTGCAGAGCTCTCTGCAACATGTAAAACACGGTGGGAGATGTTTTCTGTGCTGGCACAGTTTCTCCTTGCCAGACATAGTGAAAAACCTTTCTGCAATGATGTAGACCACAAAAGATGCTAAAGACGAAGTTGCGCAGCTCCCCGGAGGTAAGCGCCGGTTCCCGGGCACATTTCGGCAGAAGCCGCCGCACTGGAGTGCACTGTGACCGGCACAATCGCCTTTGCGCGAAGAAGCCGCTTCTTCACCTCCGGCAGCTGGAGAGTGCGGCTCCTTCGGGTAGGTGAGAATGAAGCTGCACAACACTGGGATAGTGTGCGCAGCTTGCAAACTGATCCAAAACAGTACCTTACCACTCTCCTACCTTTTAAAAACATATGAACATTCGATTGGAAGGTGTTTTGGACAATTTTGTTTTTCTTCTTGCAAAACACTCTGCAGAGCTCTCTGCAACATGTAAAACACGATGGGAGATGTTTTCTGTGCTGGCAGATTTTCTCCATGCCAGACATAGTGGAAAAGTTTTTTGCAATGATGTAGACCACAAAAGCCCAGAAAGAAGAAGGTACGGATGTCCCCGGATCTAAGCGCCGGTCCCGGGCACATTTCGGCAGAAGCGGCCGCACTGGAGTGCACTGTGACCGGCACAATCGCCTTTGCGCGAAGAAGCCGCTTCTTCGCCTCCGGCAGCTGGAGAGTGCGGCTCCTTCGGGTAGGTGAGAATGAAGCTGCACAACACTGGGATAGTGTGCGCAGCTTGCAAACTGATAGAAAACTGTACCTTACCACTCTCCTACCTTTTAAAAACATATGAACATTCGATTGGAAGGTGTTTTGGACAATTTTGTTTTTCTTCTTGCAAAACACTCTGCAGAGCTCTCTGCAACATGTAAAACAAAATGGGAGATGTTTTCTGTGCTGGCAGATTTTCTCCATGCCAGACATAGTGGAAAAGATTTTTGCAATGATGTAGACCACAAAAGCCCAGAAAGAAGAAGGTACGGATGTCCCCGGAGCTAAGCGCCGGTCCCGGGCACATTTCGGCAGAAGCGGCCGCACTGCAGTGCACTGTGACCGGCACAATCGCCTTTGCAAGAAGAAGCCGCTTCTTCGTCTCCGGCAGCTGGAGAGTGCGGCTCCTTCGGGTAGGTGAGAATGAAGCTGCACTACACTGGGATAGTGTGCGCAGTTGCAAACTGATAGAAAACAGTACCCTACTACTCTCCTACCTTTTCCAAACACATGAATATTGGGTTGGAAGGTGTTTTGGACAACTTTCTTTTTCTTCTTGCAAAACACTCTGCAGAGCTCTCTGCAACATGTAAAACACGGTGGGAGATGTTTTCTGTGCTGGCAAAGTTTCTCCTTGCCTAACATAGTGAAAAACCTTTCTGCAATGATGTAGACCTCAAAAGACGCTTAAGACGAAGTTACGCAGCTCCCCGGAGCTAAGCGCCGGTTCCCGGGCACATTTCGGCAGAAGCCGCCGCACTGGAGTGCACTGTGACCGGAACAATCGCCTTTGCGCGAAGAAGCCGCTTCTTCACCTCCGGCAGCTGGAGAGTGCGGCTCCTTCGGGTAGGTGAGAATGAAGCTGCACAACACTTGGATAGTGTGCGGAGCCTGCAAACTCATCCAAAACAGTACCGTACCATTCTCCTACCTTTTCCAAACACATGAACATTCGGTTGGAAGGTGTTTTCAACAACTTTGTTTTTCTTCTTGCAAAACACTCTGCAGACTTCTCTGCAACATGTAAAACAAGATGAGAGATGTTTTCTGTGCTGGCACAGTTTCTCCTGGCCTAACATAGTGGAAAACCTTTCTGCAATGATGTAGACCAGAAGTCTCCAGAAAGATGAAGGTACGGATGTCCCCGGAGCTAAGCGCCGGTCCCGGGCACATTTTGGTAAAAGCCGCAACCCTGGAGTGCACTGTGACCGGCGCAATCGCCTTTGCAAGAAGAAGCCGCTTCTTTGCCTCCGGGAGCCAGAGAGAGCGGCTGCCTCTGAATGCTGAAGAATGAAGCTGCACAACACTGGGATTGTGTGCACAGCTTGCAAACTGATCCAAAACAGTACCGTACCACTCTCCTACCTTTTCCAAACACTTGAACATTCGATTGGAAGGTGTTTTGGACAACTGTGTTTTTCTTCTTGCAAAACACTCTGCAAACCTTTCTGAAACATGTAAAACACGATGGGAGATGATTTCTGTGCTGGCACAGTTTCTCCTGGCCTAACATAGTGGAAAAGATTTTTGTAATGATGTAGACCAAAAAAGCCCAGAAAGAAGAAGGCACGGGTGTCCCCGGAGCTAAGCGCCGGTCCCGGGCACATTTCGGCAGAAGCGGCCGCACTGGAGTGCATTGTGACCGGCACAATCGCCTTTGCGCGAAGAAGCCGCTTCTTCGTCGCCGGGAGCCGGAGAGAGCGGCTACTTCTGAAAGGTGAAGAATGAAGCTGCAAAACACTGGGATAGTGTGCGCAGCTTACAAACTGATGCAAAACAGTACCTCACCACTCCCTTACCATTTCCAAACACATGAACATTCGGTTGGAAGGTGATTTGGACAACATTGTTTTTCTTCTTGCAAAACACTCTGCAGAGCTCTCTGCAACATGTAAAACACGGTGGGAGATGTTTTCTGTGCTGGCACAGTTTCTCCTTGCCAGACATAGTGAAAAACCTTTCTGCAATGATGTAGACCACAAAAGATGCTAAAGACGAAGTTGCGCAGCTCCCCGGAGGTAAGCGCCGGTTGCCGGGCACATTTCGGCAGAAGCCGCCGCACTGGAGTGCACTGTGACCGGCACAATCGCCTTTGCGCGAAGAAGCCGCTTCTTCACCTCCGGCAGCTGGAGAGTGCGGCTCCTTCGGGTAGGTGAGAATGAAGCTGCACAACACTGGGATAGTGTGCGCAGCTTGCAAACTGATCCAAAACAGTACCTTACCACTCTCCTACCTTTTAAAAACATATGAACATTCGATTGGAAGGTGTTTTGGACAATTTTGTTTTTCTTCTTGCAAAACACTCTGCAGAGCTCTCTGCAACATGTAAAACACGATGGGAGATGTTTTCTGTGCTGGCAGATTTTCTCCATGCCAGACATAGTGGAAAAGATTTTTGCAATGATGTAGACCACAAAAGCCCAGAAAGAAGAAGGTACGGATGTCCCCGGATCTAAGCGCCGGTCCCGGGCACATTTCGGCAGAAGCGGCCGCACTGGAGTGCACTGTGACCGGCACAATCGCCTTTGCGCGAAGAAGCCGCTTCTTCGCCTCCGGCAGCTGGAGAGTGCGGCTCCTTCGGGTAGGTGAGAATGAAGCTGCACAACACTGGGATAGTGTGCGCAGCTTGCAAACTGATAGAAAACTGTACCTTACCACTCTCCTACCTTTTAAAAACATATGAACATTCGATTGGAAGGTGTTTTGGACAATTTTGTTTTTCTTCTTGCAAAACACTCTGCAGAGCTCTGTGCAACATGTAAAACAAAATGGGAGATGTTTTCTGTGCTGGCAGATTTTCTCCATGCCAGACATAGTGGAAAAGATTTTTGCAATGATGTAGACCACAAAAGCCCAGAAAGAAGAAGGTACGGATGTCCCCGGAGCTAAGCGCCGGTCCCGGGCACATTTCGGCAGAAGCGGCCGCACTGCAGTGCACTGTGACCGGCACAATCGCCTTTGCAAGAAGAAGCCGCTTCTTCGTCTCCGGCAGCTGGAGAGTGCGGCTCCTTCGGGTAGGTGAGAATGAAGCTGCACTACACTGGGATAGTGTGCGCAGTTGCAAACTGATAGAAAACAGTACCCTACTACTCTCCTACCTTTTCCAAACACATGAATATTGGGTTGGAAGGTGTTTTGGACAACTTTCTTTTTCTTCTTGCAAAACACTCTGCAAACCTTTCTGAAACATGTAAAACACGGTGGGAGATGTTTTCTGTGCTGGCAAAGTTTCTCCTTGCCTAACATAGTGAAAAACCTTTCTGCAATGATGTAGACCTCAAAAGACGCTTAAGACGAAGTTACGCAGCTCCCCGGAGCTAAGCGCCGGTTCCCGGGCACATTTCGGCAGAAGCCGCCGCACTGGAGTGCACTGTGACCGGCACAATCGCCTTTGCGCGAAGAAGCCGCTTCTTCACCTCCGGCAGCTGGAGAGTGCGGCTCCTTCGGGTAGGTGAGAATGAAGCTGCACAACACTTGGATAGTGTGCGGAGCCTGCAAACTCATCCAAAACAGTACCGTACCATTCTCCTACCTTTTCCAAACACATGAACATTCGGTTGGAAGGTGTTTTCAACAACTTTGTTTTTCTTCTTGCAAAACACTCTGCAGACTTCTCTGCAACATGTAAAACAAGATGAGAGATGTTTTCTGTGCTGGCACAGTTTCTCCTGGCCTAACATAGTGGAAAACCTTTCTGCAATGATGTAGACCAGAAGTCTCCAGAAAGATGAAGGTACGGATGTCCCCGGAGCTAAGCGCCGGTCCCGGGCACATTTTGGTAAAAGCCGCAACCCTGGAGTGCACTGTGACCGGCGCAATCGCCTTTGCAAGAAGAAGCCGCTTCTTTGCCTCCGGGAGCCAGAGAGAGCGGCTGCCTCTGAATGCTGAAGAATGAAGCTGCACAACACTGGGATTGTGTGCACAGCTTGCAAACTGATCCAAAACAGTACCGTACCACTCTCCTACCTTTTCCAAACACTTGAACATTCGATTGGAAGGTGTTTTGGACAACTGTGTTTTTCTTCTTGCAAAACACTCTGCAAACCTTTCTGAAACATGTAAAACACGATGGGAGATGATTTCTGTGCTGGCACAGTTTCTCCTGGCCTAACATAGTGGAAAAGATTTTTGTAATGATGTAGACCAAAAAAGCCCAGAAAGAAGAAGGCACGGGTGTCCCCGGAGCTAAGCGCCGGTCCCGGGCACATTTCGGCAGAAGCGGCCGCACTGGAGTGCATTGTGACCGGCACAATCGCCTTTGCGCGAAGAAGCCGCTTCTTCGTCGCCGGGAGCCGGAGAGAGCGGCTACTTCTGAAAGGTGAAGAATGAAGCTGCAAAACACTGGGATAGTGTGCGCAGCTTACAAACTGATGCAAAACAGTACCTCACCACTCCCTTACCATTTCCAAACACATGAACATTCGGTTGGAAGGTGATTTGGACAACATTGTTTTTCTTCTTGCAAAACACTCTGCAGAGCTCTCTGCAACATGTAAAACACGATGGGAGATGTTTTCTGTGCTGGCACAGTTTCTCCTTGCCAGACATAGTGAAAAACCTTTCTGCAATGATGTAGACCACAAAAGATGCTAAAGACGAAGTTGCGCAGCTCCCCGGAGGTAAGCGCCGGTTCCCGGGCACATTTCGGCAGAAGCCGCCGCACTGGAGTGCACTGTGACCGGCACAATCGCCTTTGCGCGAAGAAGCCGCTTCTTCACCTCCGGCAGCTGGAGAGTGCGGCTCCTTCGGGTAGGTGAGAATGAAGCTGCACAACACTGGGATAGTGTGCGCAGCTTGCAAACTGATCCAAAACAGTACCTTACCACTCTCCTACCTTTTAAAAACATATGAACATTCGATTGGAAGGTGTTTTGGACAATTTTGTTTTTCTTCTTGCAAAACACTCTGCAGAGCTCTCTGCAACATGTAAAACACGATGGGAGATGTTTTCTGTGCTGGCAGATTTTCTCCATGCCAGACATAGTGGAAAAGATTTTTGCAATGATGTAGACCACAAAAGCCCAGAAAGAAGAAGGTACGGATGTCCCCGGATCTAAGCGCCGGTCCCGGGCACATTTCGGCAGAAGCGGCCGCACTGGAGTGCACTGTGACCGGCACAATCGCCTTTGCGCGAAGAAGCCGCTTCTTCGCCTCCGGCAGCTGGAGAGTGCGGCTCCTTTGGGTAGGTGAGAATGAAGCTGCACAACACTGGGATAGTGTGCGCAGCTTGCAAACTGATAGAAAACTGTACCTTACCACTCTCCTACCTTTTAAAAACATATGAACATTCGATTGGAAGGTGTTTTGGACAATTTTGTTTTTCTTCTTGCAAAACACTCTGCAGAGCTCTGTGCAACATGTAAAACAAAATGGGAGATGTTTTCTGTGCTGGCAGATTTTCTCCATGCCAGACATAGTGGAAAAGATTTTTGCAATGATGTAGACCACAAAAGCCCAGAAAGAAGAAGGTACGGATGTCCCCGGAGCTAAGCGCCGGTCCCGGGCACATTTCGGCAGAAGCGGCCGCACTGCAGTGCACTGTGACCGGCACAATCGCCTTTGCAAGAAGAAGCCGCTTCTTCGTCTCCGGCAGCTGGAGAGTGCGGCTCCTTCGGGTAGGTGAGAATGAAGCTGCACTACACTGGGATAGTGTGCGCAGTTGCAAACTGATAGAAAACAGTACCCTACTACTCTCCTACCTTTTCCAAACACATGAATATTGGGTTGGAAGGTGTTTTGGACAACTTTCTTTTTCTTCTTGCAAAACACTCTGCAAACCTTTCTGAAACATGTAAAACACGGTGGGAGATGTTTTCTGTGCTGGCAAAGTTTCTCCTTGCCTAACATAGTGAAAAACCTTTCTGCAATGATGTAGACCTCAAAAGACGCTTAAGACGAAGTTACGCAGCTCCCCGGAGCTAAGCGCCGGTTCCCGGGCACATTTCGGCAGAAGCCGCCGCACTGGAGTGCACTGTGACCGGCACAATCGCCTTTGCGCGAAGAAGCCGCTTCTTCACCTCCGGCAGCTGGAGAGTGCGGCTCCTTCGGGTAGGTGAGAATGAAGCTGCACAACACTTGGATAGTGTGCGGAGCCTGCAAACTCATCCAAAACAGTACCGTACCATTCTCCTACCTTTTCCAAACACATGAACATTCGGTTGGAAGGTGTTTTCAACAACTTTCTTTTTCTTCTTGCAAAACACTCTGCAGACTTCTCTGCAACATGTAAAACAAGATGAGAGATGTTTTCTGTGCTGGCACAGTTTCTCCTGGCCTAACATAGTGGAAAACCTTTCTGCAATGATGTAGACCAGAAGTCTCCAGAAAGATGAAGGTACGGATGTCCCCGGAGCTAAGCGCCGGTCCCGGGCACATTTTGGTAAAAGCCGCAACCCTGGAGTGCACTGTGACCGGCGCAATCGCCTTTGCAAGAAGAAGCCGCTTCTTTGCCTCCGGGAGCCAGAGAGAGCGGCTGCCTCTGAATGCTGAAGAATGAAGCTGCACAACACTGGGATTGTGTGCACAGCTTGCAAACTGATCCAAAACAGTACCGTACCACTCTCCTACCTTTTCCAAACACTTGAACATTCGATTGGAAGGTGTTTTGGACAATTGTGTTTTTCTTCTTGCAAAACACTCTGCAAACCTTTCTGAAACATGTAAAACACGATGGGAGATGATTTCTGTGCTGGCACAGTTTCTCCTGGCCTAACATAGTGGAAAAGATTTTTGTAATGATGTAGACCACAAAAGCCCAGAAAGAAGAAGGCACGGGTGTCCCCGGAGCTAAGCGCCGGTCCCGGGCACATTTCGGCAGAAGCGGCCGCACTGGAGTGCACTGTGACCGGCACAATCGCCTTTGCGCGAAGAAGCCGCTTCTTCGTCGCCGGGAGCCGGAGAGAGCGGCTGCTTGGGAAAGGTGAAGAATGAAGCTGCACAACACTGGGATAAAGTGCGCAGCTTGCAAACTGATCCAAAACAGTACCTTACCACTCTCCTACCATTACTAAACACATGAACATTCGGCATGACGGTGTTTTAGACAACTTTGTTTTTCTTCTTGCAAAACACTCTGCAAACCTTTCTGAAACATGTAAAACACGGTGGGAGATGTTTTCTGTGCTGGCACAATTTCTCCTTGCCTAACGTAGATGAAAAACCTTTCTGCAATGATGTAGACCTCAAAAGACGCTTAATACGAAGTTACGCAGCTCCCCGGAGCTAAGCGCCGGTTGCCGGGCACATTTCGGCAGAAGCCGCCGCACTGGAGTGCACTGTGACTGGCACAATGGCCTTTGCGCGAAGAAGCCGCTTCTTCGCCTCCGGCAGCTGGAGAGTGCGGCTCCTTCGGGTAGGTGAGAATGAAGCTGCACAACACTGGGATAGTGTGCGCAGCTTGCAAACTGATAGAAAACTGTACCTTACCACTCTCCTACCTTTTAAAAACATATGAACATTCGATTGGAAGGTGTTTTGGACAATTTTGTTTTTCTTCTTGCAAAACACTCTGCAGAGCTCTCTGCAACATGTAAAACAAAATGGGGGGTGTTTTCTGTGCTGGCAGATTTTCTCCATGCCAGACATAGTGGAAAAGATTTTTGCAATGATGTAGACCACAAAAGCCCAGAAAGAAGAAGGTACGGATGTCCCCGGAGCTAAGCGCCGGTCCCGGGCACATTTCGGCAGAAGCGGCCGCACTGCAGTGCACTGTGACCGGCACAATCGCCTTTGCAAGAAGAAGCCGCTTCTTCGTCTCCGGCAGCTGGAGAGTGCGGCTCCTTCGGGTAGGTGAGAATGAAGCTGCACTACACTGGGATTGTGTGCGCAGTTGCAAACTGATAGAAAACAGTACCCTACTACTCTCCTACCTTTTCCAAACACATGAATATTGGGTTGGAAGTTGTTTTGGACAACTTTCTTTTTCTTCTTGCAAAACACTCTGCAAACCTTTCTGAAACATGTAAAACACGGTGGGAGATGTTTTCTGTGCTGGCAAAGTTTCTCCTTGCCTAACATAGTGAAAAACCTTTCTGCAATGATGTAGACCTCAAAAGACGCTTAAGACGAAGTTACGCAGCTCCCCGGAGCTAAGCGCCGGTTCCCGGGCACATTTCGGCAGAAGCCGCCGCACTGGAGTGCACTGTGACCGGCACAATCGCCTTTGCGCGAAGAAGCCGCTTCTTCACCTCCGGCAGCTGGAGAGTGCGGCTCCTTCGGGTAGGTGAGAATGAAGCTGCACAACACTTGGATAGTGTGCGGAGCCTGCAAACTCATCCAAAACAGTACCGTACCATTCTCCTACCTTTTCCAAACACATGAACATTCGGTTGGAAGGTGTTTTCAACAACTTTCTTTTTCTTCTTGCAAAACACTCTGCAGACTTCTCTGCAACATGTAAAACAAGATGAGAGATGTTTTCTGTGCTGGCACAGTTTCTCCTGGCCTAACATAGTGGAAAACCTTTCTGCAATGATGTAGACCAGAAGTCTCCAGAAAGATGAAGGTACGGATGTCCCCGGAGCTAAGCGCCGGTCCCGGGCACATTTTGGTAAAAGCCGCAACCCTGGAGTGCACTGTGACCGGCGCAATCGCCTTTGCAAGAAGAAGCCGCTTCTTTGCCTCCGGGAGCCAGAGAGAGCGGTTGCCTCTGAATGCTGAAGAATGAAGCTGCACAACACTGGGATTGTGTGCACAGCTTGCAAACTGATCCAAAACAGTACCGTACCACTCTCCTACCTTTTCCAAACACTTGAACATTCGATTGGAAGGTGTTTTGGACAATTGTGTTTTTCTTCTTGCAAAACACTCTGCAAACCTTTCTGAAACATGTAAAACACGATGGGAGATGATTTCTGTGCTGGCACAGTTTCTCCCGGCCTAACATAGTGGAAAAGATTTTTGTAATGATGTAGACCAAAAAAGCCCAGAAAGAAGAAGGCACGGGTGTCCCCGGAGCTAAGCGCCGGTCCCGGGCACATTTCGGCAGAAGCGGCCGCACTGGAGTGCACTGTGACCGGCACAATCGCCTTTGCGCGAAGAAGCCGCCTCTTCGTCGCCGGGAGCCGGAGAGAGCGGCTGCTTGGGAAAGGTGAAGAATGAAGCTGCACAACACTGGGATAAAGTGCGCAGCTTGCAAACTGATCCAAAACAGTACCTTACCACTCTCCTACCATTACTAAACACATGAACATTCGGCATGACGGTGTTTTAGACAACTTTGTTTTTCTTCTTGCAAAACACTCTGCAAACCTTTCTGAAACATGTAAAACACGGTGGGAGATGTTTTCTGTGCTGGCACAATTTCTCCTTGCCTAACGTAGATGAAAAACCTTTCTGCAATGATGTAGACCTCAAAAGACGCTTAATACGAAGTTACGCAGCTCCCCGGAGCTAAGCGCCGGTTGCCGGGCACATTTCGGCAGAAGCCGCCGCACTGGAGTGCACTGTGACCGGCACAATGGCCTTTGCGCGAAGAAGCCGCTTCTTCGCCTCCGGCAGCTGGAGAGTGCGGCTCCTTCGGGTAGGTGAGAATGAAGCTGCACAACACTGGGATAGTGTGCGCAGCTTGCAAACTGATAGAAAACTGTACCTTACCACTCTCCTACCTTTTAAAAACATATGAACATTCGATTGGAAGGTGTTTTGGACAATTTTGTTTTTCTTCTTGCAAAACACTCTGCAGAGCTCTCTGCAACATGTAAAACAAAATGGGAGATGTTTTCTGTGCTGGCAGATTTTCTCCATGCCAGACATAGTGGAAAAGATTTTTGCAATGATGTAGACCAAAAAAGCCCAGAAAGAAGAAGGTACGGATGTCCCCGGAGCTAAGCGCCGGTCCCGGGCACATTTCGGCAGAAGCGGCCGCACTGCAGTGCACTGTGACCGGCACAATCGCCTTTGCAAGAAGAAGCCGCTTCTTCGTCGCCGGGAGCCGGAGAGAGCGGCTGCTTGGGAAAGGTGAAGAATGAAGCTCCACTACACTGGGATAGTGTGCGCAGCTTGCAACTGATCGAAAACAGTACCGTACCACTCTCCTACCTTTTCCAAACACATGAACATTCGGTTGGAAGGTGTTTTCAACAACTTTCTTTTTCTTCTTGCAAAACACTCTGCAGACTTCTCTGCAACATGTAAAACAAGATGAGAGATGTTTTCTGTGCTGGCACAGTTTCTCCTGGCCTAACATAGTGGAAAACCTTTCTGCAATGATGTAGACCAGAAGTCTCCAGAAAGATGAAGGTACGGATGTCCCCGGAGCTAAGCGCCGGTCCCGGGCACATTTTGGTAAAAGCCGCAACCCTGGAGTGCACTGTGACCGGCGCAATCGCCTTTGCAAGAAGAAGCCGCTTCTTTGCCTCCGGGAGCCAGAGAGAGCGGCTGCCTCTGAATGCTGATGAATGAAGCTGCACAACACTGGGATTGTGTGCACAGCTTGCAAACTGATCCAAAACAGTACCGTACCACTCTCCTACCTTTTCCAAACACTTGAACATTCGATTGGAAGGTGTTTTGGACAACTGTGTTTTTCTTCTTGCAAAACACTCTGCAAACCTTTCTGAAACATGTAAAACACGATGGGAGATGATTTCTGTGCTGGCACAGTTTCTCCTTGCCAGACATTGTGGAAAAGATTTTTGTAATGATGTAGACCACAAAAGCCCAGAAAGAAGAAGGTACGGGTGTCCCCGGAGCTAAGCGCCGGTCCCGGGCACATTTCGGCAGAAGCCGCCGCACTGGAGTGCACTGTGACCGGCACAATCGCCTTTGCGCGAAGAAGCCGCTTCTTCACCTCCGGCAGCTGGAGAGTGCGGCTCCTTCGGGTAGGTGAGAATGAAGCTGCACAACACTGGGATAGTGTGCGCAGCTTGCAAACTGATCCAAAACAGTACCTTACCACTCTCCTACCTTTTAAAAACATATGAACATTCGATTGGAAGGTGTTTTGGACAATTTTGTTTTTCTTCTTGCAAAACACTCTGCAGAGCTCTCTGCAACATGTAAAACACGATGGGAGATGTTTTCTGTGCTGGCAGATTTTCTCCATGCCAGACATAGTGGAAAAGTTTTTTGCAATGATGTAGACCACAAAAGCCCAGAAAGAAGAAGGTACGGATGTCCCCGGATCTAAGCGCCGGTCCCGGGCACATTTCGGCAGAAGCGGCCGCACTGCAGTGCACTGTGACCGGCACAATCGCCTTTGCGCGAAGAAGCCGCTTCTTCGCCTCCGGCAGCTGGAGAGTGCGGCTCCTTCGGGTAGGTGAGAATGAAGCTGCACAACACTGGGATAGTGTGCGCAGCTTGCAAACTGATAGAAAACTGTACCTTACCACTCTCCTACCTTTTAAAAACATATGAACATTCGATTGGAAGGTGTTTTGGACAATTTTGTTTTTCTTCTTGCAAAACACTCTGCAGAGCTCTCTGCAACATGTAAAACAAAATGGGAGATGTTTTCTGTGCTGGCAGATTTTCTCCATGCCAGACATAGTGGAAAAGATTTTTGCAATGATGTAGACCACAAAAGCCCAGAAAGAAGAAGGTACGGATGTCCCCGGAGCTAAGCGCCGGTCCCGGGCACATTTCGGCAGAAGCGGCCGCACTGCAGTGCACTGTGACCGGCACAATCGCCTTTGCAAGAAGAAGCCGCTTCTTCGTCTCCGGCAGCTGGAGAGTGCGGCTCCTTCGGGTAGGTGAGAATGAAGCTGCACTACACTGGGATAGTGTGCGCAGTTGCAAACTGATAGAAAACAGTACCCTACTACTCTCCTACCTTTTCCAAACACATGAATATTGGGTTGGAAGGTGTTTTGGACAACTTTCTTTTTCTTCTTGCAAAACACTCTGCAGAGCTCTCTGCAACATGTAAAACACGGTGGGAGATGTTTTCTGTGCTGGCAAAGTTTCTCCTTGCCTAACATAGTGAAAAACCTTTCTGCAATGATGTAGACCTCAAAAGACGCTTAAGACGAAGTTACGCAGCTCCCCGGAGCTAAGCGCCGGTTCCCGGGCACATTTCGGCAGAAGCCGCCGCACTGGAGTGCACTGTGACCGGAACAATCGCCTTTGCGCGAAGAAGCCGCTTCTTCACCTCCGGCAGCTGGAGAGTGCGGCTCCTTCGGGTAGGTGAGAATGAAGCTGCACAACACTTGGATAGTGTGCGGAGCCTGCAAACTCATCCAAAACAGTACCGTACCATTCTCCTACCTTTTCCAAACACATGAACATTCGGTTGGAAGGTGTTTTCAACAACTTTGTTTTTCTTCTTGCAAAACACTCTGCAGACTTCTCTGCAACATGTAAAACAAGATGAGAGATGTTTTCTGTGCTTGGCACAGTTTCTCCTGGCCTAACATAGTGGAAAACCTTTCTGCAATGATGTAGACCAGAAGTCTCCAGAAAGATGAAGGTACGGATGTCCCCGGAGCTAAGCGCCGGTCCCGGGCACATTTTGGTAAAAGCCGCAACCCTGGAGTGCACTGTGACCGGCGCAATCGCCTTTGCAAGAAGAAGCCGCTTCTTTGCCTCCGGGAGCCAGAGAGAGCGGCTGCCTCTGAATGCTGAAGAATGAAGCTGCACAACACTGGGATTGTGTGCACAGCTTGCAAACTGATCCAAAACAGTACCGTACCACTCTCCTACCTTTTCCAAACACTTGAACATTCGATTGGAAGGTGTTTTGGACAACTGTGTTTTTCTTCTTGCAAAACACTCTGCAAACCTTTCTGAAACATGTAAAACACGATGGGAGATGATTTCTGTGCTGGCACAGTTTCTCCTGGCCTAACATAGTGGAAAAGATTTTTGTAATGATGTAGACCAAAAAAGCCCAGAAAGAAGAAGGCACGGGTGTCCCCGGAGCTAAGCGCCGGTCCCGGGCACATTTCGGCAGAAGCGGCCGCACTGGAGTGCATTGTGACCGGCACAATCGCCTTTGCAAGAAGAAGCCGCTTCTTCGTCGCCGGGAGCCGGAGAGAGCGGCTACTTCTGAAAGGTGAAGAATGAAGCTGCAAAACACTGGGATAGTGTGCGCAGCTTACAAACTGATGCAAAACAGTACCTCACCACTCCCTTACCATTTCCAAACACATGAACATTCGGTTGGAAGGTGATTTGGACAACATTGTTTTTCTTCTTGCAAAACACTCTGCAGAGCTCTCTGCAACATGTAAAACACGGTGGGAGATGTTTTCTGTGCTGGCACAGTTTCTCCTTGCCAGACATAGTGAAAAACCTTTCTGCAATGATGTAGACCACAAAAGATGCTAAAGACGAAGTTGCGCAGCTCCCCGGAGGTAAGCGCCGGTTCCCGGGCACATTTCGGCAGAAGCCGCCGCACTGGAGTGCACTGTGACCGGCACAATCGCCTTTGCGCGAAGAAGCCGCTTCTTCACCTCCGGCAGCTGGAGAGTGCGGCTCCTTCGGGTAGGTGAGAATGAAGCTGCACAACACTGGGATAGTGTGCGCAGCTTGCAAACTGATCCAAAACAGTACCTTACCACTCTCCTACCTTTTAAAAACATATGAACATTCGATTGGAAGGTGTTTTGGACAATTTTGTTTTTCTTCTTGCAAAACACTCTGCAGAGCTCTCTGCAACATGTAAAACACGATGGGAGATGTTTTCTGTGCTGGCAGATTTTCTCCATGCCAGACATAGTGGAAAAGTTTTTTGCAATGATGTAGACCACAAAAGCCCAGAAAGAAGAAGGTACGGATGTCCCCGGATCTAAGCGCCGGTCCCGGGCACATTTCGGCAGAAGCGGCCGCACTGGAGTGCACTGTGACCGGCACAATCGCCTTTGCGCGAAGAAGCCGCTTCTTCGCCTCCGGCAGCTGGAGAGTGCGGCTCCTTCGGGTAGGTGAGAATGAAGCTGCACAACACTGGGATAGTGTGCGCAGCTTGCAAACTGATAGAAAACTGTACCTTACCACTCTCCTACCTTTTAAAAACATATGAACATTCGATTGGAAGGTGTTTTGGACAATTTTGTTTTTCTTCTTGCAAAACACTCTGCAGAGCTCTCTGCAACATGTAAAACAAAATGGGAGATGTTTTCTGTGCTGGCAGATTTTCTCCATGCCAGACATAGTGGAAAAGATTTTTGCAATGATGTAGACCACAAAAGCCCAGAAAGAAGAAGGTACGGATGTCCCCGGAGCTAAGCGCCGGTCCCGGGCACATTTCGGCAGAAGCGGCCGCACTGCAGTGCACTGTGACCGGCACAATCGCCTTTGCAAGAAGAAGCCGCTTCTTCGTCTCCGGCAGCTGGAGAGTGCGGCTCCTTCGGGTAGGTGAGAATGAAGCTGCACTACACTGGGATAGTGTGCGCAGTTGCAAACTGATAGAAAACAGTACCCTACTACTCTCCTACCTTTTCCAAACACATGAATATTGGGTTGGAAGGTGTTTTGGACAACTTTCTTTTTCTTCTTGCAAAACACTCTGCAGAGCTCTCTGCAACATGTAAAACACGGTGGGAGATGTTTTCTGTGCTGGCAAAGTTTCTCCTTGCCTAACATAGTGAAAAACCTTTCTGCAATGATGTAGACCTCAAAAGACGCTTAAGACGAAGTTACGCAGCTCCCCGGAGCTAAGCGCCGGTTCCCGGGCACATTTCGGCAGAAGCCGCCGCACTGGAGTGCACTGTGACCGGAACAATCGCCTTTGCGCGAAGAAGCCGCTTCTTCACCTCCGGCAGCTGGAGAGTGCGGCTCCTTCGGGTAGGTGAGAATGAAGCTGCACAACACTGGGATAGTGTGCGCAGCTTGCAAACTGATAGAAAACTGTACCTTACCACTCTCCTACCTTTTAAAAACATATGAACATTCGATTGGAAGGTGTTTTGGACAATTTTGTTTTTCTTCTTGCAAAACACTCTGCAGAGCTCTCTGCAACATGTAAAACAAAATGGGAGATGTTTTCTGTGCTGGCAGATTTTCTCCATGCCAGACATAGTGGAAAAGATTTTTGCAATGATGTAGACCACAAAAGCCCAGAAAGAAGAAGGTACGGATGTCCCCGGAGCTAAGCGCCGGTCCCGGGCACATTTCGGCAGAAGCGGCCGCACTGCAGTGCACTGTGACCGGCACAATCGCCTTTGCAAGAAGAAGCCGCTTCTTCGTCTCCGGCAGCTGGAGAGTGCGGCTCCTTCGGGTAGGTGAGAATGAAGCTGCACTACACTGGGATAGTGTGCGCAGTTGCAAACTGATAGAAAACAGTACCCTACTACTCTCCTACCTTTTCCAAACACATGAATATTGGGTTGGAAGGTGTTTTGGACAACTTTCTTTTTCTTCTTGCAAAACACTCTGCAGAGCTCTCTGCAACATGTAAAACACGGTGGGAGATGTTTTCTGTGCTGGCAAAGTTTCTCCTTGCCTAACATAGTGAAAAACCTTTCTGCAATGATGTAGACCTCAAAAGACGCTTAAGACGAAGTTACGCAGCTCCCCGGAGCTAAGCGCCGGTTCCCGGGCACATTTCGGCAGAAGCCGCCGCACTGGAGTGCACTGTGACCGGAACAATCGCCTTTGCGCGAAGAAGCCGCTTCTTCACCTCCGGCAGCTGGAGAGTGCGGCTCCTTCGGGTAGGTGAGAATGAAGCTGCACAACACTTGGATAGTGTGCGGAGCCTGCAAACTCATCCAAAACAGTACCGTACCATTCTCCTACCTTTTCCAAACACATGAACATTCGGTTGGAAGGTGTTTTCAACAACTTTGTTTTTCTTCTTGCAAAACACTCTGCAGACTTCTCTGCAACATGTAAAACAAGATGAGAGATGTTTTCTGTGCTGGCACAGTTTCTCCTGGCCTAACATAGTGGAAAACCTTTCTGCAATGATGTAGACCAGAAGTCTCCAGAAAGATGAAGGTACGGATGTCCCCGGAGCTAAGCGCCGGTCCCGGGCACATTTTGGTAAAAGCCGCAACCCTGGAGTGCACTGTGACCGGCGCAATCGCCTTTGCAAGAAGAAGCCGCTTCTTTGCCTCCGGGAGCCAGAGAGAGCGGCTGCCTCTGAATGCTGAAGAATGAAGCTGCACAACACTGGGATTGTGTGCACAGCTTGCAAACTGATCCAAAACAGTACCGTACCACTCTCCTACCTTTTCCAAACACTTGAACATTCGATTGGAAGGTGTTTTGGACAACTGTGTTTTTCTTCTTGCAAAACACTCTGCAAACCTTTCTGAAACATGTAAAACACGATGGGAGATGATTTCTGTGCTGGCACAGTTTCTCCTCGCCTAACATAGTGGAAAAGATTTTTGTAATGATGTAGACCAAAAAAGCCCAGAAAGAAGAAGGCACGGGTGTCCCCGGAGCTAAGCGCCGGTCCCGGGCACATTTCGGCAGAAGCGGCCGCACTGGAGTGCATTGTGACCGGCACAATCGCCTTTGCGCGAAGAAGCCGCTTCTTCGTCGCCGGGAGCCGGAGAGAGCGGCTACTTCTGAAAGGTGAAGAATGAAGCTGCAAAACACTGGGATAGTGTGCGCAGCTTACAAACTGATGCAAAACAGTACCTCACCACTCCCTTACCATTTCCAAACACATGAACATTCGGTTGGAAGGTGATTTGGACAACATTGTTTTTCTTCTTGCAAAACACTCTGCAGAGCTCTCTGCAACATGTAAAACACGGTGGGAGATGTTTTCTGTGCTGGCACAGTTTCTCCTTGCCAGACATAGTGAAAAACCTTTCTGCAATGATGTAGACCACAAAAGATGCTAAAGACGAAGTTGCGCAGCTCCCCGGAGGTAAGCGCCGGTTCCCGGGCACATTTCGGCAGAAGCCGCCGCACTGGAGTGCACTGTGACCGGCACAATCGCCTTTGCGCGAAGAAGCCGCTTCTTCACCTCCGGCAGCTGGAGAGTGCGGCTCCTTCGGGTAGGTGAGAATGAAGCTGCACAACACTGGGATAGTGTGCGCAGCTTGCAAACTGATCCAAAACAGTACCTTACCACTCTCCTACCTTTTAAAAACATATGAACATTCGATTGGAAGGTGTTTTGGACAATTTTGTTTTTCTTCTTGCAAAACACTCTGCAGAGCTCTCTGCAACATGTAAAACACGATGGGAGATGTTTTCTGTGCTGGCAGATTTTCTCCATGCCAGACATAGTGGAAAAGATTTTTGCAATGATGTAGACCACAAAAGCCCAGAAAGAAGAAGGTACGGATGTCCCCGGATCTAAGCGCCGGTCCCGGGCACATTTCGGCAGAAGCGGCCGCACTGGAGTGCACTGTGACCGGCACAATCGCCTTTGCGCGAAGAAGCCGCTTCTTCGCCTCCGGCAGCTGGAGAGTGCGGCTCCTTCGGGTAGGTGAGAATGAAGCTGCACAACACTGGGATAGTGTGCGCAGCTTGCAAACTGATAGAAAACTGTACCTTACCACTCTCCTACCTTTTAAAAACATATGAACATTCGATTGGAAGGTGTTTTGGACAATTTTGTTTTTCTTCTTGCAAAACACTCTGCAGAGCTCTCTGCAACATGTAAAACAAAATGGGAGATGTTTTCTGTGCTGGCAGATTTTCTCCATGCCAGACATAGTGGAAAAGTTTTTTGCAATGATGTAGACCACAAAAGCCCAGAAAGAAGAAGGTACGGATGTCCCCGGAGCTAAGCGCCGGTCCCGGGCACATTTCGGCAGAAGCGGCCGCACTGCAGTGCACTGTGACCGGCACAATCGCCTTTGCAAGAAGAAGCCGCTTCTTCGTCTCCGGCAGCTGGAGAGTGCGGCTCCTTCGGGTAGGTGAGAATGAAGCTGCACTACACTGGGATAGTGTGCGCAGTTGCAAACTGATAGAAAACAGTACCCTACTACTCTCCTACCTTTTCCAAACACATGAATATTGGGTTGGAAGGTGTTTTGGACAACTTTCTTTTTCTTCTTGCAAAACACTCTGCAAACCTTTCTGAAACATGTAAAACACGGTGGGAGATGTGTTCTGTGCTGGCAAAGTTTCTCCTTGCCTAACATAGTGAAAAACCTTTCTGCAATGATGTAGACCTCAAAAGACGCTTAAGACGAAGTTACGCAGCTCCCCGGAGCTAAGCGCCGGTTCCCGGGCACATTTCGGCAGAAGCCGCCGCACTGGAGTGCACTGTGACCGGCACAATCGCCTTTGCGCGAAGAAGCCGCTTCTTCACCTCCGGCAGCTGGAGAGTGCGGCTCCTTCGGGTAGGTGAGAATGAAGCTGCACAACACTTGGATAGTGTGCGGAGCCTGCAAACTCATCCAAAACAGTACCGTACCATTCTCCTACCTTTTCCAAACACATGAACATTCGGTTGGAAGGTGTTTTCAACAACTTTGTTTTTCTTCTTGCAAAACACTCTGCAGACTTCTCTGCAACATGTAAAACAAGATGAGAGATGTTTTCTGTGCTGGCACAGTTTCTCCTGGCCTAACATAGTGGAAAACCTTTCTGCAATGATGTAGACCAGAAGTCTCCAGAAAGATGAAGGTACGGATGTCCCCGGAGCTAAGCGCCGGTCCCGGGCACATTTTGGTAAAAGCCGCAACCCTGGAGTGCACTGTGACCGGCGCAATCGCCTTTGCAAGAAGAAGCCGCTTCTTCGTCGCCGGGAGCCGGAGAGAGCGGCTGCTTGGGAAAGG
Source organism: Zonotrichia albicollis (assembly GCF_047830755.1). Lineage (NCBI taxonomy): Eukaryota > Metazoa > Chordata > Aves > Passeriformes > Passerellidae > Zonotrichia > Zonotrichia albicollis. Next base: position 10,411,835 of record NC_133828.1, on the reverse strand, counting down.
TGAAGAATGAAGCTGCACAACACTGGGATAAAGTACGCAGCTTGCAAACTGATCCAAAACAGTACCTTACCACTCTCCTACCATTACTAAACACATGAACATTCGGCATGACGGTGTTTTAGACAACTTTGTTTTTCTTCTTGCAAAACACTCTGCAAACCTTTCTGAAACATGTAAAACACGGTGGGAGATGTTTTCTGTGCTGGCACAATTTCTCCTTGCCTAACGTAGATGAAAAACCTTTCTGCAATGATGTAGACCTCAAAAGACGCTTAATACGAAGTTACGCAGCTCCCCGGAGCTAAGCGCCGGTTGCCGGGCACATTTCGGCAGAAGCCGCCGCACTGGAGTGCACTGTGACCGGCACAATCGCCTTTGCGCGAAGAAGCCGCTTCTTCGCCTCCGGCAGCTGGAGAGTGCGGCTCCTTCGGGTAGGTGAGAATGAAGCTGCACAACACTGGGATAGTGTGCGCAGCTTGCAAACTGATAGAAAACTGTACCTTACCACTCTCCTACCTTTTAAAAACATATGAACATTCGATTGGAAGGTGTTTTGGACAATTTTGTTTTTCTTCTTGCAAAACACTCTGCAGAGCTCTGTGCAACATGTAAAACAAAATGGGAGATGTTTTCTGTGCTGGCAGATTTTCTCCATGCCAGACATAGTGGAAAAGATTTTTGCAATGATGTAGACCAAAAAAGCCCAGAAAGAAGAAGGTACGGATGTCCCCGGAGCTAAGCGCCGGTCCCGGGCACATTTCGGCAGAAGCGGCCGCACTGCAGTGCACTGTGACCGGCACAATCGCCTTTGCAAGAAGAAGCCGCTTCTTCGTCGCCGGGAGCCGGAGAGAGCGGCTACTTCTGAAAGGTGAAGAATGAAGCTCCACTACACTGGGATAGTGTGCGCAGCTTGCAACTGATCGAAAACAGTACCGTACCATTCTCCTACCTTTTCCAAACACATGAACATTCGGTTGGAAGGTGTTTTCAACAACTTTCTTTTTCTTCTTGCAAAACACTCTGCAGACTTCTCTGCAACATGTAAAACAAGATGAGAGATGTTTTCTGTGCTGGCACAGTTTCTCCTGGCCTAACATAGTGGAAAACCTTTCTGCAATGATGTAGACCAGAAGTCTCCAGAAAGATGAAGGTACGGATGTCCCCGGATCTAAGCGCCGGTTTCGGGCACATTTTGGTAAAAGCCGCAACCCTGGAGTGCACTGTGACCGGCGCAATCGCCTTTGCAAGAAGAAGCCGCTTCTTTGCCTCCGGGAGCCAGAGAGAGCGGCTGCCTCTGAATGCTGATGAATGAAGCTGCACAACACTGGGATTGTGTGCACAGCTTGCAAACTGATCCAAAACAGTACCGTACCACTCTCCTACCTTTTCCAAACACTTGAACATTCGATTGGAAGGTGTTTTGGACAACTGTGTTTTTCTTCTTGCAAAACACTCTGCAAACCTTTCTGAAACATGTAAAACACGATGGGAGATGATTTCTGTGCTGGCACAGTTTCTCCTTGCCAGACATAGTGGAAAAGATTTTTGTAATGATGTAGACCAAAAAAGCCCAGAAAGAAGAAGGTACGGGTCTCCCCTGAGCTAAGCGCCGGTCCCGGGCCCATTTCGGCAGAAGCGGCCGCACTGGAGTGCACTGTGACCGGCACAATCGCCTTTGCGCGAAGAAGCCGCTTCTTCGTCGCCGGGAGCCGGAGAGAGCGGCTGCTTGGGAAAGGTGAAGAATGAAGCTGCACTACACTGGGATAGTGTGCGCAGCTTGCAAACTGATCCAAAACAGTACCTTACCACTCTCCTACCATTACTAAACACATGAACATTCGGCATGACGGTGTTTTAGACAACTTTGTTTTTCTTCTTGCAAAACACTCTGCAAACCTTTCTGAAACATTTAAAACACGGTGGGAGATGTTTTCTGTGCTGGCACAGTTTCTCCTTGCCTAACATAGTGAAAAACCTTTCTGTAATGATGTAGACCTCAAACGACGCTTAAGACGAAGTTACGCAGCTCCCCGGAGCTAAGCGCCGGTTGCCGGGCACATTTCGGCAGAAGCCGCCGCACTGGAGTGCACTGTGACCGGCACAATCGCCTTTGCGCGAAGAAGCCGCTTCTTCGCCTCCGGCAGCTGGAGAGTGCGGCTCCTTCGGGTAGGTGAGAATGAAGCTGCACAACACTGGGATAGTGTGCGCAGCTTGCAAACTGATAGAAAACTGTACCTTACCACTCTCCTACCTTTTAAAAACATATGAACATTCGATTGGAAGGTGTTTTGGACAATTTTGTTTTTCTTCTTGCAAAACACTCTGCAGAGCTCTCTGCAACATGTAAAACAAAATGGGAGATGTTTTCTGTGCTGGCAGATTTTCTCCATGCCAGACATAGTGGAAAAGTTTTTTGCAATGATGTAGACCACAAAAGCCCAGAAAAAAGAAGGTACGGGTGTCCCCGGAGCTAAGCGCCGGTCCCGGGCACATTTCGGCAGAAGCGGCCGCACTGCAGTGCACTGTGACCGGCACAATCGCCTTTGCAAGAAGAAGCCGCTTCTTCGTCTCCGGCAGCTGGAGATTGCGGCTCCTTCGGGTAGGTGAGAATGAAGCTGCACTACACTGGGATAGTGTGCGCAGTTGCAAACTGATAGAAAACAGTACCCTACTACTCTCCTACCTTTTCCAAACACATGAATATTGGGTTGGAAGGTGTTTTGGACAACTTTCTTTTTCTTCCTGCACAACATTCTGCAGACTTCTCTGCAACTTTTAAAACACGATGGGAGATGTTTTCTGTGCTGGCACATTTTCTCCTTGCCAGACATAGTGGAAAAGATTTTTGTAATGATGTAGACCACAAAATACACTAAAGACGCAATACGGATTTCCCCGGAGCTAAGCGCCGGTCCCGGGCACATTTTGGTGGAAGCCGCCGCACTGGAGTTCACTGTGACCGGCACAATCGCCTTTGCGCGAAGAAGCCGCCTCTTCGTCTCCGGGAGCCGGAGAGAGCGGCTGCTTGGGAAAGGTGAAGAATAAAGCTGCACAACACTGGGATAGTGTGCGGAGCCTGCAAACTCATCCAAAACAGTACCGTACCATTCTCCTACCTTTTCCAAACACATGAACATTCGGTTGGAAGGTGTTTTCAACAACTTTGTTTTTCTTCTTGCAAAACACTCTGCAGACTTCTCTGCAACATGTAAAACAAGATGAGAGATGTTTTCTGTGCTGGCACAGTTTCTCCTGGCCTAACATAGTGGAAAACCTTTCTGCAATGATGTAGACCAGAAGTCTCCAGAAAGATGAAGGTACGGATGTCCCCGGAGCTAAGCGCCGGTCCCGGGCACATTTTGGTAAAAGCCGCAACCCTGGAGTGCACTGTGACCGGCGCAATCGCCTTTGCAAGAAGAAGCCGCTTCTTTGCCTCCGGGAGCCAGAGAGAGCGGCCGCCTCTGAATGCTGATGAATGAAGCTGCACAACACTGGGATTGTGTGCACAGCTTGCAAACTGATCCAAAACAGTACCGTACCACTCTCCTACCTTTTCCAAACACTTGAACATTCGATTGGAAGGTGTTTTGGACAACTGTGTTTTTCTTCTTGCAAAACACCTTGCAAAACTTTCTGAAACATGTAAAACACGATGGGAGATGATTTCTGTGCTGGCACAGTTTCTCCTTGCCAGACATAGTGGAAAAGATTTTTGTAATGATGTAGACCAAAAAAGCCCAGAAAGAAGAAGGTACGGGTGTCCCCGGAGCTAAGCGCCGGTCCCGGGCACATTTCGGCAGAAGCGGCCGCACTGGAGTGCATTGTGACCGGCACAATCGCCTTTGCGCGAAGAAGCCGCTTCTTCGTCGCCGGGAGCCGGAGAGAGCGGCTACTTCTGAAAGGTGAAGAATGAAGCTGCAAAACACTGGGATAGTGTGCGCAGCTTACAAACTGATGCAAAACAGTACCTTACCACTCCCTTACCATTTCCAAACACATGAACATTCGGTTGGAAGGTGATTTGGACAACATTGTTTTTCTTCTTGCAAAACACTCTGCAGAGCTCTCTGCAACATGTAAAACACGGTGGGAGATGTTTTCTGTGCTGGCACAGTTTCTCCTTGCCAGACATAGTGAAAAACCTTTCTGCAATGATGTAGACCACAAAAGATGCTAAAGACGAAGTTGCGCAGCTCCCCGGAGGTAAGCGCCGGTTCCCGGGCACATTTCGGCAGAAGCCGCCGCACTGGAGTGCACTGTGACCGGCACAATCGCCTTTGCGCGAAGAAGCCGCTTCTTCACCTCCGGCAGCTGGAGAGTGCGGCTCCTTCGGGTAGGTGAGAATGAAGCTGCACAACACTGGGATAGTGTGCGCAGCTTGCAAACTGATCCAAAACAGTACCTTACCACTCTCCTACCTTTTAAAAACATATGAACATTCGATTGGAAGGTGTTTTGGACAATTTTGTTTTTCTTCTTGCAAAACACTCTGCAGAGCTCTCTGCAACATGTAAAACACGATGGGAGATGTTTTCTGTGCTGGCAGATTTTCTCCATGCCAGACATAGTGGAAAAGATTTTTGCAATGATGTAGACCACAAAAGCCCAGAAAGAAGAAGGTACGGATGTCCCCGGATCTAAGCGCCGGTCCCGGGCACATTTCGGCAGAAGCGGCCGCACTGGAGTGCACTGTGACCGGCACAATCGCCTTTGCGCGAAGAAGCCGCTTCTTCGCCTCCGGCAGCTGGAGAGTGCGGCTCCTTCGGGTAGGTGAGAATGAAGCTGCACAACACTGGGATAGTGTGCGCAGCTTGCAAACTGATAGAAAACTGTACCTTACCACTCTCCTACCTTTTAAAAACATATGAACATTCGATTGGAAGGTGTTTTGGACAATTTTGTTTTTCTTCTTGCAAAACACTCTGCAGAGCTCTCTGCAACATGTAAAACAAAATGGGAGATGTTTTCTGTGCTGGCAGATTTTCTCCATGCCAGACATAGTGGAAAAGATTTTTGCAATGATGTAGACCACAAAAGCCCAGAAAGAAGAAGGTACGGATGTCCCCGGATCTAAGCGCCGGTCCCGGGCACATTTCGGCAGAAGCGGCCGCACTGCAGTGCACTGTGACCGGCACAATCGCCTTTGCAAGAAGAAGCCGCTTCTTCGTCTCCGGCAGCTGGAGAGTGCGGCTCCTTCGGGTAGGTGAGAATGAAGCTGCACTACACTGGGATAGTGTGCGCAGTTGCAAACTGATAGAAAACAGTACCCTACTACTCTCCTACCTTTTCCAAACACATGAATATTGGGTTGGAAGGTGTTTTGGACAACTTTCTTTTTCTTCTTGCAAAACACTCTGCAGAGCTCTCTGCAACATGTAAAACACGGTGGGAGATGTTTTCTGTGCTGGCAAAGTTTCTCCTTGCCTAACATAGTGAAAAACCTTTCTGCAATGATGTAGACCTCAAAAGACGCTTAAGACGAAGTTACGCAGCTCCCCGGAGCTAAGCGCCGGTTCCCGGGCACATTTCGGCAGAAGCGGCCGCACTGGAGTGCACTGTGACCGGAACAATCGCCTTTGCGCGAAGAAGCCGCTTCTTCACCTCCGGCAGCTGGAGAGTGCGGCTCCTTCGGGTAGGTGAGAATGAAGCTGCACAACACTTGGATAGTGTGCGGAGCCTGCAAACTCATCCAAAACAGTACCGTACCATTCTCCTACCTTTTCCAAACACATGAACATTCGGTTGGAAGGTGTTTTCAACAACTTTGTTTTTCTTCTTGCAAAACACTCTGCAGACTTCTCTGCAACATGTAAAACAAGATGAGAGATGTTTTCTGTGCTGGCACAGTTTCTCCTGGCCTAACATAGTGGAAAACCTTTCTGCAATGATGTAGACCAGAAGTCTCCAGAAAGATGAAGGTACGGATGTCCCCGGAGCTAAGCGCCGGTCCCGGGCACATTTTGGTAAAAGCCGCAACCCTGGAGTGCACTGTGACCGGCGCAATCGCCTTTGCAAGAAGAAGCCGCTTCTTTGCCTCCGGGAGCCAGAGAGAGCGGCCGCCTCTGAATGCTGAAGAATGAAGCTGCACAACACTGGGATAGTGTGCACAGCTTGCAAACTGATCCAAAACAGTACCGTACCACTCTCCTACCTTTTCCAAACACTTGAACATTCGATTGGAAGGTGTTTTGGACAACTGTGTTTTTCTTCTTGCAAAACACTCTGCAAACCTTTCTGAAACATGTAAAACACGATGGGAGATGATTTCTGTGCTGGCACAGTTTCTCCTGGCCTAACATAGTGGAAAAGATTTTTGTAATGATGTAGACCAAAAAAGCCCAGAAAGAAGAAGGCACGGGTGTCCCCGGAGCTAAGCGCCGGTCCCGGGCACATTTCGGCAGAAGCGGCCGCACTGGAGTGCATTGTGACCGGCACAATCGCCTTTGCGCGAAGAAGCCGCTTCTTCGTCGCCGGGAGCCGGAGAGAGCGGCTACTTCTGAAAGGTGAAGAATGAAGCTGCAAAACACTGGGATAGTGTGCGCAGCTTACAAACTGATGCAAAACAGTACCTTACCACTCCCTTACCATTTCCAAACACATGAACATTCTGTTCGAAGGTGATTTGGACAACATTGTTTTTCTTCTTGCAAAACACTCTGCAGAGCTCTCTGCAACATGTAAAACACGGTGGGAGATGTTTTCTGTGCTGGCACAGTTTCTCCTTGCCAGACATAGTGAAAAACCTTTCTGCAATGATGTAGACCACAAAAGATGCTAAAGACGAAGTTGCGCAGCTCCCCGGAGGTAAGCGCCGGTTCCCGGGCACATTTCGGCAGAAGCCGCCGCACTGGAGTGCACTGTGACCGGCACAATCGCCTTTGCGCGAAGAAGCCGCTTCTTCACCTCCGGCAGCTGGAGAGTGCGGCTCCTTCGGGTAGGTGAGAATGAAGCTGCACAACACTGGGATAGTGTGCGCAGCTTGCAAACTGATCCAAAACAGTACCTTACCACTCTCCTACCTTTTAAAAACATATGAACATTCGATTGGAAGGTGTTTTGGACAATTTTGTTTTTCTTCTTGCAAAACACTCTGCAGAGCTCTCTGCAACATGTAAAACACGATGGGAGATGTTTTCTGTGCTGGCAGATTTTCTCCATGCCAGACATAGTGGAAAAGATTTTTGCAATGATGTAGACCACAAAAGCCCAGAAAGAAGAAGGTACGGATGTCCCCGGATCTAAGCGCCGGTCCCGGGCACATTTCGGCAGAAGCGGCCGCACTGGAGTGCACTGTGAGCGGCACAATCGCCTTTGCGCGAAGAAGCCGCTTCTTCGCCTCCGGCAGCTGGAGAGTGCGGCTCCTTCGGGTAGGTGAGAATGAAGCTGCACAACACTGGGATAGTGTGCGCAGCTTGCAAACTGATAGAAAACTGTACCTTACCACTCTCCTACCTTTTAAAAACATATGAACATTCGATTGGAAGGTGTTTTGGACAATTTTGTTTTTCTTCTTGCAAAACACTCTGCAGAGCTCTCTGCAACATGTAAAACAAAATGGGAGATGTTTTCTGTGCTGGCAAAGTTTCTCCTTGCCTAACATAGTGAAAAACCTTTCTGCAATGATGTAGACCTCAAAAGACGCTTAAGACGAAGTTACGCAGCTCCCCGGAGCTAAGCGCCGGTTCCCGGGCACATTTCGGCAGAAGCCACCGCACTGGAGTGCACTGTGACCGGAACAATCGCCTTTGCGCGAAGAAGCCGCTTCTTCACCTCCGGCAGCTGGAGAGTGCGGCTCCTTCGGGTAGGTGAGAATGAAGCTGCACAACACTTGGATAGTGTGCGGAGCCTGCAAACTCATCCAAAACAGTACCGTACCATTCTCCTACCTTTTCCAAACACATGAACATTCGGTTGGAAGGTGTTTTCAACAACTTTGTTTTTCTTCTTGCAAAACACTCTGCAGACTTCTCTGCAACATGTAAAACAAGATGAGAGATGTTTTCTGTGCTGGCACAGTTTCTCCTGGCCTAACATAGTGGAAAACCTTTCTGCAATGATGTAGACCAGAAGTCTCCAGAAAGATGAAGGTACGGATGTCCCCGGAGCTAAGCGCCGGTCCCGGGCACATTTTGGTAAAAGCCGCAACCCTGGAGTGCACTGTGACCGGCGCAATCGCCTTTGCAAGAAGAAGCCGCTTCTTTGCCTCCGGGAGCCAGAGAGAGCGGCTGCCTCTGAATGCTGAAGAATGAAGCTGCACAACACTGGGATTGTGTGCACAGCTTGCAAACTGATCCAAAACAGTACCGTACCACTCTCCTACCTTTTCCAAACACTTGAACATTCGATTGGAAGGTGTTTTGGACAACTGTGTTTTTCTTCTTGCAAAACACTCTGCAAACCTTTCTGAAACATGTAAAACACGATGGGAGATGATTTCTGTGCTGGCACAGTTTCTCCTGGCCTAACATAGTGGAAAAGATTTTTGTAATGATGTAGACCAAAAAAGCCCAGAAAGAAGAAGGCACGGGTGTCCCCGGAGCTAAGCGCCGGTCCCGGGCACATTTCGGCAGAAGCGGCCGCACTGGAGTGCATTGTGACCGGCACAATCGCCTTTGCAAGAAGAAGCCGCTTCTTCGTCGCCGGGAGCCGGAGAGAGCGGCTACTTCTGAAAGGTGAAGAATGAAGCTGCAAAACACTGGGATAGTGTGCGCAGCTTACAAACTGATGCAAAACAGTACCTCACCACTCCCTTACCATTTCCAAACACATGAACATTCGGTTGGAAGGTGATTTGGACAACATTGTTTTTCTTCTTGCAAAACACTCTGCAGAGCTCTCTGCAACATGTAAAACACGGTGGGAGATGTTTTCTGTGCTGGCACAGTTTCTCCTTGCCAGACATAGTGAAAAACCTTTCTGCAATGATGTAGACCACAAAAGATGCTAAAGACGAAGTTGCGCAGCTCCCCGGAGGTAAGCGCCGGTTCCCGGGCACATTTCGGCAGAAGCCGCCGCACTGGAGTGCACTGTGACCGGCACAATCGCCTTTGCGCGAAGAAGCCGCTTCTTCACCTCCGGCAGCTGGAGAGTGCGGCTCCTTCGGGTAGGTGAGAATGAAGCTGCACAACACTGGGATAGTGTGCGCAGCTTGCAAACTGATCCAAAACAGTACCTTACCACTCTCCTACCTTTTAAAAACATATGAACATTCGATTGGAAGGTGTTTTGGACAATTTTGTTTTTCTTCTTGCAAAACACTCTGCAGAGCTCTCTGCAACATGTAAAACACGATGGGAGATGTTTTCTGTGCTGGCAGATTTTCTCCATGCCAGACATAGTGGAAAAGTTTTTTGCAATGATGTAGACCACAAAAGCCCAGAAAGAAGAAGGTACGGATGTCCCCGGATCTAAGCGCCGGTCCCGGGCACATTTCGGCAGAAGCGGCCGCACTGGAGTGCACTGTGACCGGCACAATCGCCTTTGCGCGAAGAAGCCGCTTCTTCGCCTCCGGCAGCTGGAGAGTGCGGCTCCTTCGGGTAGGTGAGAATGAAGCTGCACAACACTGGGATAGTGTGCGCAGCTTGCAAACTGATAGAAAACTGTACCTTACCACTCTCCTACCTTTTAAAAACATATGAACATTCGATTGGAAGGTGTTTTGGACAATTTTGTTTTTCTTCTTGCAAAACACTCTGCAGAGCTCTCTGCAACATGTAAAACACGATGGGAGATGTTTTCTGTGCTGGCAGATTTTCTCCATGCCAGACATAGTGGAAAAGTTTTTTGCAATGATGTAGACCACAAAAGCCCAGAAAGAAGAAGGTACGGATGTCCCCGGATCTAAGCGCCGGTCCCGGGCACATTTCGGCAGAAGCGGCCGCACTGGAGTGCACTGTGACCGGCACAATCGCCTTTGCGCGAAGAAGCCGCTTCTTCGCCTCCGGCAGCTGGAGAGTGCGGCTCCTTCGGGTAGGTGAGAATGAAGCTGCACAACACTGGGATAGTGTGCGCAGCTTGCAAACTGATAGAAAACTGTACCTTACCACTCTCCTACCTTTTAAAAACATATGAACATTCGATTGGAAGGTGTTTTGGACAATTTTGTTTTTCTTCTTGCAAAACACTCTGCAGAGCTCTGTGCAACATGTAAAACAAAATGGGAGATGTTTTCTGTGCTGGCAGATTTTCTCCATGCCAGACATAGTGGAAAAGATTTTTGCAATGATGTAGACCACAAAAGCCCAGAAAGAAGAAGGTACGGATGTCCCCGGAGCTAAGCGCCGGTCCCGGGCACATTTCGGCAGAAGCGGCCGCACTGCAGTGCACTGTGACCGGCACAATCGCCTTTGCAAGAAGAAGCCGCTTCTTCGTCTCCGGCAGCTGGAGAGTGCGGCTCCTTCGGGTAGGTGAGAATGAAGCTGCACTACACTGGGATAGTGTGCGCAGTTGCAAACTGATAGAAAACAGTACCCTACTACTCTCCTACCTTTTCCAAACACATGAATATTGGGTTGGAAGGTGTTTTGGACAACTTTCTTTTTCTTCTTGCAAAACACTCTGCAAACCTTTCTGAAACATGTAAAACACGGTGGGAGATGTTTTCTGTGCTGGCAAAGTTTCTCCTTGCCTAACATAGTGAAAAACCTTTCTGCAATGATGTAGACCTCAAAAGACGCTTAAGACGAAGTTACGCAGCTCCCCGGAGCTAAGCGCCGGTTCCCGGGCACATTTCGGCAGAAGCCGCCGCACTGGAGTGCACTGTGACCGGCACAATCGCCTTTGCGCGAAGAAGCCGCTTCTTCACCTCCGGCAGCTGGAGAGTGCGGCTCCTTCGGGTAGGTGAGAATGAAGCTGCACAACACTTGGATAGTGTGCGGAGCCTGCAAACTCATCCAAAACAGTACCGTACCATTCTCCTACCTTTTCCAAACACATGAACATTCGGTTGGAAGGTGTTTTCAACAACTTTCTTTTTCTTCTTGCAAAACACTCTGCAGACTTCTCTGCAACATGTAAAACAAGATGAGAGATGTTTTCTGTGCTGGCACAGTTTCTCCTGGCCTAACATAGTGGAAAACCTTTCTGCAATGATGTAGACCAGAAGTCTCCAGAAAGATGAAGGTACGGATGTCCCCGGAGCTAAGCGCCGGTCCCGGGCACATTTTGGTGGAAGCCGCAACCCTGGAGTGCACTGTGACCGGCGCAATCGCCTTTGCAAGAAGAAGCCGCTTCTTTGCCTCCGGGAGCCAGAGAGAGCGGCTGCCTCTGAATGCTGAAGAATGAAGCTGCACAACACTGGGATTGTGTGCACAGCTTGCAAACTGATCCAAAACAGTACCGTACCACTCTCCTACCTTTTCCAAACACTTGAACATTCGATTGGAAGGTGTTTTGGACAACTGTGTTTTTCTTCTTGCAAAACACTCTGCAAACCTTTCTGAAACATGTAAAACACGATGGGAGATGATTTCTGTGCTGGCACAGTTTCTCCTGGCCTAACATAGTGGAAAAGATTTTTGTAATGATGTAGACCAAAAAAGCCCAGAAAGAAGAAGGCACGGGTGTCCCCGGAGCTAAGCGCCGGTCCCGGGCACATTTCGGCAGAAGCGGCCGCACTGGAGTGCATTGTGACCGGCACAATCGCCTTTGCGCGAAGAAGCCGCTTCTTCGTCGCCGGGAGCCGGAGAGAGCGGCTACTTCTGAAAGGTGAAGAATGAAGCTGCAAAACACTGGGATAGTGTGCGCAGCTTACAAACTGATGCAAAACAGTACCTCACCACTCCCTTACCATTTCCAAACACATGAACATTCGGTTGGAAGGTGATTTGGACAACATTGTTTTTCTTCTTGCAAAACACTCTGCAGAGCTCTCTGCAACATGTAAAACACGATGGGAGATGTTTTCTGTGCTGGCACAGTTTCTCCTTGCCAGACATAGTGAAAAACCTTTCTGCAATGATGTAGACCACAAAAGATGCTAAAGACGAAGTTGCGCAGCTCCCCGGAGGTAAGCGCCGGTTCCCGGGCACATTTCGGCAGAAGCCGCCGCACTGGAGTGCACTGTGACCGGCACAATCGCCTTTGCGCGAAGAAGCCGCTTCTTCACCTCCGGCAGCTGGAGAGTGCGGCTCCTTCGGGTAGGTGAGAATGAAGCTGCACAACACTGGGATAGTGTGCGCAGCTTGCAAACTGATCCAAAACAGTACCTTACCACTCTCCTACCTTTTAAAAACATATGAACATTCGATTGGAAGGTGTTTTGGACAATTTTGTTTTTCTTCTTGCAAAACACTCTGCAGAGCTCTCTGCAACATGTAAAACACGATGGGAGATGTTTTCTGTGCTGGCAGATTTTCTCCATGCCAGACATAGTGGAAAAGATTTTTGCAATGATGTAGACCACAAAAGCCCAGAAAGAAGAAGGTACGGATGTCCCCGGATCTAAGCGCCGGTCCCGGGCACATTTCGGCAGAAGCGGCCGCACTGGAGTGCACTGTGACCGGCACAATCGCCTTTGCGCGAAGAAGCCGCTTCTTCGCCTCCGGCAGCTGGAGAGTGCGGCTCCTTCGGGTAGGTGAGAATGAAGCTGCACAACACTGGGATAGTGTGCGCAGCTTGCAAACTGATAGAAAACTGTACCTTACCACTCTCCTACCTTTTAAAAACATATGAACATTCGATTGGAAGGTGTTTTGGACAATTTTGTTTTTCTTCTTGCAAAACACTCTGCAGAGCTCTGTGCAACATGTAAAACAAAATGGGAGATGTTTTCTGTGCTGGCAGATTTTCTCCATGCCAGACATAGTGGAAAAGATTTTTGCAATGATGTAGACCACAAAAGCCCAGAAAGAAGAAGGTACGGATGTCCCCGGAGCTAAGCGCCGGTCCCGGGCACATTTCGGCAGAAGCGGCCGCACTGCAGTGCACTGTGACCGGCACAATCGCCTTTGCAAGAAGAAGCCGCTTCTTCGTCTCCGGCAGCTGGAGAGTGCGGCTCCTTCGGGTAGGTGAGAATGAAGCTGCACTACACTGGGATAGTGTGCGCAGTTGCAAACTGATAGAAAACAGTACCCTACTACTCTCCTACCTTTTCCAAACACATGAATATTGGGTTGGAAGGTGTTTTGGACAACTTTCTTTTTCTTCTTGCAAAACACTCTGCAAACCTTTCTGAAACATGTAAAACACGGTGGGAGATGTTTTCTGTGCTGGCAAAGTTTCTCCTTGCCTAACATAGTGAAAAACCTTTCTGCAATGATGTAGACCTCAAAAGACGCTTAAGACGAAGTTACGCAGCTCCCCGGAGCTAAGCGCCGGTTCCCGGGCACATTTCGGCAGAAGCCGCCGCACTGGAGTGCACTGTGACCGGCACAATCGCCTTTGCGCGAAGAAGCCGCTTCTTCACCTCCGGCAGCTGGAGAGTGCGGCTCCTTCGGGTAGGTGAGAATGAAGCTGCACAACACTTGGATAGTGTGCGGAGCCTGCAAACTCATCCAAAACAGTACCGTACCATTCTCCTACCTTTTCCAAACACATGAACATTCGGTTGGAAGGTGTTTTCAACAACTTTCTTTTTCTTCTTGCAAAACACTCTGCAGACTTCTCTGCAACATGTAAAACAAGATGAGAGATGTTTTCTGTGCTGGCACAGTTTCTCCTGGCCTAACATAGTGGAAAACCTTTCTGCAATGATGTAGACCAGAAGTCTCCAGAAAGATGAAGGTACGGATGTCCCCGGAGCTAAGCGCCGGTCCCGGGCACATTTTGGTAAAAGCCGCAACCCTGGAGTGCACTGTGACCGGCGCAATCGCCTTTGCAAGAAGAAGCCGCTTCTTTGCCTCCGGGAGCCAGAGAGAGCGGCTGCCTCTGAATGCTGAAGAATGAAGCTGCACAACACTGGGATTGTGTGCACAGCTTGCAAACTGATCCAAAACAGTACCGTACCACTCTCCTACCTTTTCCAAACACTTGAACATTCGATTGGAAGGTGTTTTGGACAACTGTGTTTTTCTTCTTGCAAAACACTCTGCAAACCTTTCTGAAACATGTAAAACACGATGGGAGATGATTTCTGTGCTGGCACAGTTTCTCCTGGCCTAACATAGTGGAAAAGATTTTTGTAATGATGTAGACCAAAAAAGCCCAGAAAGAAGAAGGCACGGGTGTCCCCGGAGCTAAGCGCCGGTCCCGGGCACATTTCGGCAGAAGCGGCCGCACTGGAGTGCATTGTGACCGGCACAATCGCCTTTGCGCGAAGAAGCCGCTTCTTCGTCGCCGGGAGCCGGAGAGAGCGGCTACTTCTGAAAGGTGAAGAATGAAGCTGCAAAACACTGGGATAGTGTGCGCAGCTTACAAACTGATGCAAAACAGTACCTCACCACTCCCTTACCATTTCCAAACACATGAACATTCGGTTGGAAGGTGATTTGGACAACATTGTTTTTCTTCTTGCAAAACACTCTGCAGAGCTCTCTGCAACATGTAAAACACGGTGGGAGATGTTTTCTGTGCTGGCACAGTTTCTCCTTGCCAGACATAGTGAAAAACCTTTCTGCAATGATGTAGACCACAAAAGATGCTAAAGACGAAGTTGCGCAGCTCCCCGGAGGTAAGCGCCGGTTCCCGGGCACATTTCGGCAGAAGCCGCCGCACTGGAGTGCACTGTGACCGGCACAATCGCCTTTGCGCGAAGAAGCCGCTTCTTCACCTCCGGCAGCTGGAGAGTGCGGCTCCTTCGGGTAGGTGAGAATGAAGCTGCACAACACTGGGATAGTGTGCGCAGCTTGCAAACTGATCCAAAACAGTACCTTACCACTCTCCTACCTTTTAAAAACATATGAACATTCGATTGGAAGGTGTTTTGGACAATTTTGTTTTTCTTCTTGCAAAACACTCTGCAGAGCTCTCTGCAACATGTAAAACACGATGGGAGATGTTTTCTGTGCTGGCAGATTTTCTCCATGCCAGACATAGTGGAAAAGATTTTTGCAATGATGTAGACCACAAAAGCCCAGAAAGAAGAAGGTACGGATGTCCCCGGATCTAAGCGCCGGTCCCGGGCACATTTCGGCAGAAGCGGCCGCACTGGAGTGCACTGTGACCGGCACAATCGCCTTTGCGCGAAGAAGCCGCTTCTTCGCCTCCGGCAGCTGGAGAGTGCGGCTCCTTCGGGTAGGTGAGAATGAAGCTGCACAACACTGGGATAGTGTGCGCAGCTTGCAAACTGATAGAAAACTGTACCTTACCACTCTCCTACCTTTTAAAAACATATGAACATTCGATTGGAAGGTGTTTTGGACAATTTTGTTTTTCTTCTTGCAAAACACTCTGCAGAGCTCTCTGCAACATGTAAAACAAAATGGGAGATGTTTTCTGTGCTGGCAGATTTTCTCCATGCCAGACATAGTGGAAAAGATTTTTGCAATGATGTAGACCACAAAAGCCCAGAAAGAAGAAGGTACGGATGTCCCCGGAGCTAAGCGCCGGTCCCGGGCACATTTCGGCAGAAGCGGCCGCACTGCAGTGCACTGTGACCGGCACAATCGCCTTTGCAAGAAGAAGCCGCTTCTTCGTCTCCGGCAGCTGGAGAGTGCGGCTCCTTCGGGTAGGTGAGAATGAAGCTGCACTACACTGGGATTGTGTGCGCAGTTGCAAACTGATAGAAAACAGTACCCTACTACTCTCCTACCTTTTCCAAACACATGAATATTGGGTTGGAAGTTGTTTTGGACAACTTTCTTTTTCTTCTTGCAAAACACTCTGCAAACCTTTCTGAAACATGTAAAACACGGTGGGAGATGTTTTCTGTGCTGGCAAAGTTTCTCCTTGCCTAACATAGTGAAAAACCTTTCTGCAATGATGTAGACCTCAAAAGACGCTTAAGACGAAGTTACGCAGCTCCCCGGAGCTAAGCGCCCGTTCCCGGGCACATTTCGGCAGAAGCCGCCGCACTGGAGTGCACTGTGACCGGCACAATCGCCTTTGCGCGAAGAAGCCGCTTCTTCACCTCCGGCAGCTGGAGAGTGCGGCTCCTTCGGGTAGGTGAGAATGAAGCTGCACAACACTTGGATAGTGTGCGGAGCCTGCAAACTCATCCAAAACAGTACCGTACCATTCTCCTACCTTTTCCAAACACATGAACATTCGGTTGGAAGGTGTTTTCAACAACTTTCTTTTTCTTCTTGCAAAACACTCTGCAGACTTCTCTGCAACATGTAAAACAAGATGAGAGATGTTTTCTGTGCTGGCACAGTTTCTCCTGGCCTAACATAGTGGAAAACCTTTCTGCAATGATGTAGACCAGAAGTCTCCAGAAAGATGAAGGTACGGATTTCCCCGGAGCTAAGCGCCGGTCCCGGGCACATTTTGGTAAAAGCCGCAACCCTGGAGTGCACTGTGACCGGTGCAATCGCCTTTGCAAGAAGAAGCCGCTTCTTTGCCTCCGGGAGCCAGAGAGAGCGGCCGCCTCTGAATGCTGATGAATGAAGCTGCACAACACTGGGATTGTGTGCACAGCTTGCAAACTGATCCAAAACAGTACCGTACCACTCTCCTACCTTTTCCAAACACTTGAACATTCGATTGGAAGGTGTTTTGGACAACTGTGTTTTTCTTCTTGCAAAACACTCTGCAAACCTTTCTGAAACATGTAAAACACGATGGGAGATGATTTCTGTGCTGGCACAGTTTCTCCTTGCCAGACATAGTGGAAAAGATTTTTGTAATGATGTAGACCACAAAAGCCCAGAAAGAAGAAGGCACGGGTGTCCCCGGAGCTAAGCGCCGGTCCCGGGCACATTTCGGCAGAAGCGGCCGCACTGCAGTGCACTGTGACCGGCACAATGGCCTTTGCGCGAAGAAGCCGCTTCTTCGTCGCCGGGAGCCGGAGAGAGCGGCTACTTCTGAAAGGTGAAGAATGAAGCTGCAAAACACTGGGATAGTGTGCGCAGCTTGCAAACTGATGCAAAACAGTACCTTACCACTCCCTTACCATTTCCAAACACATGAACATTCGGTTGGAAGGTGATTTGGACAACATTGTTTTTCTTCTTGCAAAACACTCTGCAGAGCTCTCTGCAACATGTAAAACACGGTGGGAGATGTTTTCTGTGCTGGCACAGTTTCTCCTTGCCTAACATAGTGAAAAACCTTTCTGCAATGATGTAGACCTCAAAAGACGCTTAAGACGAAGTTACGCAGCTCCCCGGAGCTAAGCGCCGGTTGCCGGGCACATTTCGGCAGAAGCCGCCGCACTGGAGTGCACTGTGACCGGCACAATCGCCTTTGCGCGAAGAAGCCGCTTCTTCACCTCCGGCAGCTGGAGAGTGCGGCTCCTTCGGGTAGGTGAGAATGAAGCTGCACAACACTGGGATAGTGTGCGCAGCTTGCAAACTGATCCAAAACAGTACCTTACCACTCTCCTACCTTTTAAAAACACTTGAACATTCGATTGGAAGGTGTTTTGGACAATTTTGTTTTTCTTCTTGCAAAACACTCTGCAGAGCTCTCTGCAACATGTAAAACACGATGGGAGATGTTTTCTGTGCTGGCAGATTTTCTCCATGCCAGACATAGTGGAAAAGATTTTTGCAATGATGTAGACCACAAAAGCCCAGAAAGAAGAAGGTACGGATGTCCCCGGAGCTAAGCGCCGGTCCCGGGCACATTTCGGCAGAAGCGGCCGCACTGCAGTGCACTGTGACCGGCACAATCGCCTTTGCGCGAAGAAGCCGCCTCTTCGTCTCCGGGAGCCGGAGAGAGTGGCTGCTTGGGAAAGGTGAAGAATGAAGCTGCACAACACTGGGATAAAGTGCGCAGCTTGCAAACTGATCCAAAACAGTACCGTACCACTCTCCTACCTTTTCCAAACACATGAACATTCGGTTGGAAGGTGTTTTCAACAACTTTCTTTTTCTTCTTGCAAAACACTCTGCAAACCTTTCTGAAACATGTAAAACACGGTGGGAGATGTTTTCTGTGCTGGCACAGTTTCTCCTTGCCTAACATAGTGAAAAACCTTTCTGCAATGATGTAGACCTCAAAAGACGCTTAAGACGAAGTTACACAGCTCCCCGGAGCTAAGCGCCGGTTGCCGGGCACATTTCGGCAGAAGCCGCCGCACTGGAGTGCACTGTGACCGGCACAATCGCCTTTGCGCGAAGAAGCCGCTTCTTCACCTCCGGCAGCTGGAGAGTGCGGCTCCTTCGGGTAGGTGAGAATGAAGCTGCACTACACTGGGATAGTGTGCGCAGTTGCAAACTGATAGAAAACAGTACCCTACTACTCTCCTACCTTTTCCAAACACATGAATATTGGGTTGGAAGGTGTTTTGGACAACTTTCTTTTTTTTCCTGCACAACACTCTGCAGACTTCTCTGCAACTTTTAAAACACGATGGGAGATGTTTTCTGTGCTGGCACAGTTTCTCCTTGCCAGACATAGTGGAAAAGATTTTTGTAATGATGTAGACCACAAAATACACTAAAGACGCAATACGGATTTCCCCGGAGCTAATCGCCGGTCCCGGGCACATTTTGGTGGAAGCCGCCGCACTGGAGTTCACTGTGACCGGCACAATCGCCTTTGCAAGAAGAAGCCGCTTCTTCGTCTCCGGGAGCCGGAGAGAGCGGCTGCTTGGGAAAGGTGAAGAATGAAGCTCCACTACACTGGGATAGTGTGCGCAGCTTGCAACTGATCGAAAACAGTACCGTACCACTCTCCTACCTTTTCCAAACACATGAACATTCGGTTGGAAGGTGTTTTCAACAACTTTGTTTTTCTTCTTGCAAAACACTCTGCAGACTTCTCTGCAACATGTAAAACAAGATGAGAGATGTTTTCTGTGCTGGCACAGTTTCTCCTGGCCTAACATAGTGGAAAACCTTTCTGCAATGATGTAGACCACAAAAGATGCTAAAGACGAAGTTGCGCAGCTCCCCGGAGGTAAGCGCCGGTTCCCGGGCACATTTCGGCAGAAGCCGCCGCACTGGAGTGCACTGTGACCGGCACAATCGCCTTTGCGCGAAGAAGCCGCTTCTTCACCTCCGGCAGCTGGAGAGTGCGGCTCCTTCGGGTAGGTGAGAATGAAGCTGCACTACACTGGGATAGTGTGCGCAGTTGCAAACTGATAGAAAACAGTACCCTACTACTCTCCTACCTTTTCCAAACACATGAATATTGGGTTGGAAGGTGTTTTGGACAACTTTCTTTTTTTTCCTGCACAACACTCTGCAGACTTCTCTGCAACTTTTAAAACACGATGGGAGATGTTTTCTGTGCTGGCACAGTTTCTCCTTGCCAGACATAGTGGAAAAGATTTTTGTAATGATGTAGACCACAAAATACACTAAAGACGCAATACGGATTTCCCCGGAGCTAATCGCCGGTCCCGGGCACATTTTGGTGGAAGCCGCCGCACTGGAGTTCACTGTGACCGGCACAATCGCCTTTGCAAGAAGAAGCCGCTTCTTCGTCTCCGGGAGCCGGAGAGAGCGGCTGCTTGGGAAAGGTGAAGAATGAAGCTCCACTACACTGGGATAGTGTGCGCAGCTTGCAACTGATCGAAAACAGTACCGTACCACTCTCCTACCTTTTCCAAACACATGAACATTCGGTTGGAAGGTGTTTTCAACAACTTTGTTTTTCTTCTTGCAAAACACTCTGCAGACTTCTCTGCAACATGTAAAACAAGATGAGAGATGTTTTCTGTGCTGGCACAGTTTCTCCTGGCCTAACATAGTGGAAAACCTTTCTGCAATGATGTAGACCAGAAGTCTCCAGAAAGATGAAGGTACGGATGTCCCCGGAGCTAAGCGCCGGTCCCGGGCACATTTTGGTAAAAGCCGCAACCCTGGAGTGCACTGTGACCGGCGCAATCGCCTTTGCAAGAAGAAGCCACTTCTTTGCCTCCGGGAGAGGGAGAGAGCGGCTGCTTGGGAAAGGTGAAGAATGAAGCTGCACAACACTGGGATAGTGTGCGGAGCCTGCAAACTCAACCAAAACAGTACCGTACCATTCTCCTACCTTTTCCAAACACATGAACATTCGGTTGGAAGGTGTTTTCAACAACTTTGTTTTTCTTCTTGCAAAACACTCTGCAGACTTCTCTGCAACATGTAAAACAAGATGAGAGATGTTTTCTGTGCTGGCACAGTTTCTCCTGGCCTAACATAGTGGAAAACCTTTCTGCAATGATGTAGACCAGAAGTCTCCAGAAAGATGAAGGTACGGATGTCCCCGGAGCTAAGCGCCGGTCCCGGGCACATTTTGGTAAAAGCCGCAACCCTGGAGTGCACTGTGACCGGCGCAATCGCCTTTGCAAGAAGAAGCCGCTTCTTTGCCTCCGGGAGCCAGAGAGAGCGGCTGCCTCTGAATGCTGATGAATGAAGCTGCACAACACTGGGATTGTGTGCACAGCTTGCAAACTGATCCAAAACAGTACCGTACCACTCTCCTACCTTTTCCAAACACTTGAACATTCGATTGGAAGGTGTTTTGGACAACTGTGTTTTTCTTCTTGCAAAACACTCTGCAAACCTTTCTGCAACATGTAAAACAAGATGAGAGATGATTTCTGTGCTGGCACAGTTTCTCCTTGCCAGACATAGTGGAAAAGATTTTTGTAATGATGTAGACCACAAAAGCCCAGAAAGAAGAAGGTACGGGTGTCCCCGGAGCTAAGCGCCGGTCCCGGGCACATTTCGGCAGAAGCGGCCGCACTGGAGTGCACTGTGACCGGCACAATCGCCTTTGCGCGAAGAAGCCGCTTCTTCGTCGCCGGGAGCCGGAGAGAGCGGCTACTTCTGAAAGGTGAAGAATGAAGCTGCAAAACACTGGGATAGTGTGCGCAGCTTGCAAACTGATGCAAAACAGTACCTTACCACTCCCTTACCATTTCCAAACACATGAACATTCGGTTGGAAGGTGTTTTCAACAACTTTCTTTTTCTTCTTGCAAAACACCCTGCAGAGCTCTCTGCAACATGTAAAACAAAAAGGGTGATGTTTTCTGTGCTGGCACAGTTTCTCCTTGCCTAACATAGTGAAAAACCTTTCTGCAATGATGTAGACCTCAAAAGACGCTTAAGACGAAGTTACGCAGCTCCCCGGAGCTAAGCGCCGGTTGCCGGGCACATTTCGGCAGAAGCCGCCGCACTGGAGTGCACTGTGACCGGCACAATCGCCTTTGCGCGAAGAAGCCGCTTCTTCGCCTCCGGCAGCTGGAGAGTGCGGGTCCTTCGGGTAGGTGAGAATGAAGCTGCACAACACTGGGATAGTGTGCGCAGCTTGCAAACTGATAGAAAACTGTACCTTACCACTCTCCTACCTTTTAAAAACATATGAACATTCGATTGGAAGGTGTTTTGGACAATTTTGTTTTTCTTCTTGCAAAACACTCTGCAGAGCTCTCTGCAACATGTAAAACACGATGGGAGATGTTTTCTGTGCTGGCAGATTTTCTCCATGCCAGACATAGTGGAAAAGATTTTTGCAATGATGTAGACCACAAAAGCCCAGAAAGAAGAAGGTACGGATGTCCCCGGATCTAAGCGCCGGTTCCCGGGCACATTTCGGCAGAAGCCGCCGCACTGGAGTTCACTGTTACCGGCACAATCGCCTTTGCAAGAAGAAGCCGCTTCTTCATCTCCGGCAGCTGGAGAGTGCGGCTCCTTCGGGTAGGTGAGAATGAAGCTGCACTACACTGGGATAGTGTGCGCAGTTGCAAACTGATAGAAAACAGTACCCTACTACTCTCCTACCTTTTCCAAACACGTGAATATTGGGTTGGAAGGTGTTTTGGACAACTTTCTTTTTCTTCCTGCACAACATTCTGCAGACTTCTCTGCAACTTTTAAAACACGATCGGAGATGTTTTCTGTGCTGGCACATTTTCTCCTTGCCAGACATAGTGGAAAAGATTTTTGTAATGATGTAGACCACAAAATACACTAAAGACGCAATACGGATTTCCCCGGAGCTAAGCGCCGGTCCCGGGCACATTTTGGTGGAAGCCGCCGCACTGGAGTTCACTGTGACCGGCACAATCGCCTTTGCAAGAAGAAGCCGCCTCTTCGTCTCCGGGAGCCGGAGAGAGCGGCTGCTTGGGAAAGGTGAAGAATAAAGCTGCACAACACTGGGATAGTGTGCGGAGCCTGCAAACTCATCCAAAACAGTACCGTACCATTCTCCTACCTTTTCCAAACACATGAACATTCGGTTGGAAGGTGTTTTCAACAACTTTGTTTTTCTTCTTGCAAAACACTCTGCAGACTTCTCTGCAACATGTAAAACAAGATGAGAGATGTTTTCTGTGCTGGCACAGTTTCTCCTGGCCTAACATAGTGGAAAACCTTTCTGCAATGATGTAGACCAGAAGTCTCCAGAAAGATGAAGGTACGGATGTCCCCGGAGCTAAGCGCCGGTCCCGGGCACATTTTGGTGGAAGCCGCAACCCTGGAGTGCACTGTGACCGGCGCAATCGCCTTTGCAAGAAGAAGCCGCTTCTTTGCCTCCGGGAGAGGGAGAGAGCGGCTGCTTGGGAAAGGTGAAGAATGAAGCTGCACAACACTGGGATAGTGTGCGGAGCCTGCAAACTCATCCAAAACAGTACCGTACCATTCTCCTACCTTTTCCAAACACATGAACATTCGGTTGGAAGGTGTTTTCAACAACTTTCTTTTTCTTCTTGCAAAACACTCTGCAGACTTCTCTGCAACATGTAAAACAAGATGAGAGATGTTTTCTGTGCTGGCACAGTTTCTCCTGGCCTAACATAGTGGAAAACCTTTCTGCAATGATGTAGACCAGAAGTCTCCAGAAAGATGAAGGTACGGATTTCCCCGGAGCTAAGCGCCGGTCCCGGGCACATTTTGGTAAAAGCCGCAACCCTGGAGTGCACTGTGACCGGTGCAATCGCCTTTGCAAGAAGAAGCCGCTTCTTTGCCTCCGGGAGCCAGAGAGAGCGGCCGCCTCTGAATGCTGATGAATGAAGCTGCACAACACTGGGATTGTGTGCACAGCTTGCAAACTGATCCAAAACAGTACCGTACCACTCTCCTACCTTTTCCAAACACTTGAACATTCGATTGGAAGGTGTTTTGGACAACTGTGTTTTTCTTCTTGCAAAACACTCTGCAAACCTTTCTGAAACATGTAAAACACGATGGGAGATGATTTCTGTGCTGGCACAGTTTCTCCTTGCCAGACATAGTGGAAAAGATTTTTGTAATGATGTAGACCACAAAAGCCCAGAAAGAAGAAGGCACGGGTGTCCCCGGAGCTAAGCGCCGGTCCCGGGCACATTTCGGCAGAAGCGGCCGCACTGCAGTGCACTGTGACCGGCACAATGGCCTTTGCGCGAAGAAGCCGCTTCTTCGTCGCCGGGAGCCGGAGAGAGCGGCTACTTCTGAAAGGTGAAGAATGAAGCTGCAAAACACTGGGATAGTGTGCGCAGCTTGCAAACTGATGCAAAACAGTACCTTACCACTCCCTTACCATTTCCAAACACATGAACATTCGGTTGGAAGGTGATTTGGACAACATTGTTTTTCTTCTTGCAAAACACTCTGCAGAGCTCTCTGCAACATGTAAAACACGGTGGGAGATGTTTTCTGTGCTGGCACAGTTTCTCCTTGCCAGACATAGTGAAAAACCTTTCTGCAATGATGTAGACCACAAAAGATGCTAAAGACGAAGTTGCGCAGCTCCCCGGAGGTAAGCGCCGGTTCCCGGGCACATTTCGGCAGAAGCCGCCGCACTGGAGTGCACTGTGACCGGCGCAATCGCCTTTGCGCGAAGAAGCCGCTTCTTCACCTCCGGCAGCTGGAGAGTGCGGCTCCTTCGGGTAGGTGAGAATGAAGCTGCACAACACTGGGATAGTGTGCGCAGCTTGCAAACTGATCCAAAACAGTACCTTACCACTCTCCTACCTTTGAAAAACATATGAACATTCGATTGGAAGGTGTTTTGGACAATTTTGTTTTTCTTCTTGCAAAACACTCTGCAGAGCTCTCTGCAACATGTAAAACACGATGGGAGATGTTTTCTGTGCTGGCAGATTTTCTCCATGCCAGACATAGTGGAAAAGATTTTTGCAATGATGTAGACCACAAAAGCCCAGAAAGAAGAAGGTACGGATGTCCCCGGAGCTAAGCGCCGGTCCCGGGCACATTTCGGCAGAAGCGGCCGCACTGCAGTGCACTGTGACCGGCACAATCGCCTTTGCAAGAAGAAGCCGCTTCTTCGTCGCCGGGAGCCGGAGAGAGCGGCTACTTCTGAAAGGTGAAGAATGAAGCTCCACTACACTGGGATAGTGTGCGCAGCTTGCAACTGATCGAAAACAGTACCGTACCACTCTCCTACCTTTTCCAAACACATGAACATTCGGTTGGAAGGTGTTTTCAACAACTTTCTTTTTCTTCTTGCAAAACACTCTGCAAACCTTTCTGAAACATGTAAAACACGGTGGGAGATATTTTCTGTGCTGGCACAGTTTCTCCTTGCCTAACATAGTGAAAAACCTTTCTGCAATGATGTAGACCTCAAAAGACGCTTAAGACGAAGTTACGCAGCTCCCCGGAGCTAAGCGCCGGTTGCCGGGCACATTTCGGCAGAAGCCGCCGCACTGGAGTGCACTGTGACCGGCACAATGGCCTTTGCGCGAAGAAGCCGCTTCTTCGCCTCCGGCAGCTGGAGAGTGCGGCTCCTTCGGGTAGGTGAGAATGAAGCTGCACTACACTAGGATAGTGTGCGCAGTTGCAAACTGATAGAAAACAGTACCCTACTACTCTCCTACCTTTTCCAAACACATGAATATTGGGTTGGAAGGTGTTTTGGACAACTTTCTTTTTCTTCCTGCACAACATTCTGCAGACTTCTCTGCAACTTTTAAAACACGATGGGAGATGTTTTCTGTGCTGGCACAGTTTCTCCTTGCCAGACATAGTGGAAAAGATTTTTGTAATGATGTAGACCACAAAATACACTAAAGACGCAATACGGATTTCCCCGGAGCTAATCGCCGGTCCCGGGCACATTTTGGTGGAAGCCGCCGCACTGGAGTTCACTGTGACCGGCACAATCGCCTTTGCAAGAAGAAGCCGCTTCTTCGTCTCCGGGAGCCGGAGAGAGCGGCTGCTTGGGAAAGGTGAAGAATGAAGCTCCACTACACTGGGATAGTGTGCGCAGCTTGCAACTGATCGAAAACAGTACCGTACCACTCTCCTACCTTTTCCAAACACATGAACATTCGGTTGGAAGGTGTTTTCAACAACTTTCTTTTTCTTCTTGCAAAACACTCTGCAGACTTCTCTGCAACATGTAAAACAAGATGAGAGATGTTTTCTGTGCTGGCACAGTTTCTCCTGGCCTAACATAGTGGAAAACCTTTCTGCAATGATGTAGACCAGAAGTCTCCAGAAAGATGAAGGTACGGATTTCCCCGGAGCTAAGCGCCGGTCCCGGGCACATTTTGGTAAAAGCCGCAACCCTGGAGTGCACTGTGACCGGTGCAATCGCCTTTGCAAGAAGAAGCCGCTTCTTTGCCTCCGGGAGCCAGAGAGAGCGGCCGCCTCTGAATGCTGATGAATGAAGCTGCACAACACTGGGATTGTGTGCACAGCTTGCAAACTGATCCAAAACAGTACCGTACCACTCTCCTACCTTTTCCAAACACTTGAACATTCGATTGGAAGGTGTTTTGGACAACTGTGTTTTTCTTCTTGCAAAACACTCTGCAAACCTTTCTGAAACATGTAAAACACGATGGGAGATGATTTCTGTGCTGGCACAGTTTCTCCTTGCCAGACATAGTGGAAAAGATTTTTGTAATGATGTAGACCAAAAAAGCCCAGAAAGAAGAAGGCACGGGTGTCCCCGGAGCTAAGCGCCGGTCCCGGGCACATTTCGGCAGAAGCGGC
The DNA here is from genome assembly GCF_047830755.1 of Zonotrichia albicollis. Classification (NCBI taxonomy): domain Eukaryota; kingdom Metazoa; phylum Chordata; class Aves; order Passeriformes; family Passerellidae; genus Zonotrichia; species Zonotrichia albicollis. The sequence goes on along the minus strand of NC_133828.1, from coordinate 10,385,920 downwards.
CGCACTGCAGTGCACTGTGACCGGCACAATGGCCTTTGCGCGAAGAAGCCGCTTCTTCGTCGCCGGGAGCCGGAGAGAGCGGCTACTTCTGAAAGGTGAAGAATGAAGCTGCAAAACACTGGGATAGTGTGCGCAGCTTGCAAACTGATGCAAAACAGTACCTTACCACTCCCTTACCATTTCCAAACACATGAACATTCGGTTGGAAGGTGATTTGGACAACATTGTTTTTCTTCTTGCAAAACACTCTGCAGAGCTCTCTGCAACATGTAAAACACGGTGGGAGATGTTTTCTGTGCTGGCACAGTTTCTCCTTGCCAGACATAGTGAAAAACCTTTCTGCAATGATGTAGACCACAAAAGATGCTAAAGACGAAGTTGCGCAGCTCCCCGGAGGTAAGCGCCGGTTCCCGGGCACATTTCGGCAGAAGCCGCCGCACTGGAGTGCACTGTGACCGGCGCAATCGCCTTTGCGCGAAGAAGCCGCTTCTTCACCTCCGGCAGCTGGAGAGTGCGGCTCCTTCGGGTAGGTGAGAATGAAGCTGCACAACACTGGGATAGTGTGCGCAGCTTGCAAACTGATCCAAAACAGTACCTTACCACTCTCCTACCTTTGAAAAACATATGAACATTCGATTGGAAGGTGTTTTGGACAATTTTGTTTTTCTTCTTGCAAAACACTCTGCAGAGCTCTCTGCAACATGTAAAACACGATGGGAGATGTTTTCTGTGCTGGCAGATTTTCTCCATGCCAGACATAGTGGAAAAGATTTTTGCAATGATGTAGACCACAAAAGCCCAGAAAGAAGAAGGTACGGATGTCCCCGGAGCTAAGCGCCGGTCCCGGGCACATTTCGGCAGAAGCGGCCGCACTGCAGTGCACTGTGACCGGCACAATCGCCTTTGCGCGAAGAAGCCGCTTCTTCGTCGCCGGGAGCCGGAGAGAGCGGCTACTTCTGAAAGGTGAAGAATGAAGCTGCACAACACTGGGATAGTGTGCGCAGCTTGCAACTGATCGAAAACAGTACCGTACCACTCTCCTACCTTTTCCAAACACATGAACATTCGGTTGGAAGGTGTTTTCAACAACTTTCTTTTTCTTCTTGCAAAACACTCTGCAAACCTTTCTGAAACATGTAAAACACGGTGGGAGATGTTTTCTGTGCTGGCACAGTTTCTCCTTGCCTAACATAGTGAAAAACCTTTCTGCAATGATGTAGACCTCAAAAGACGCTTAAGACGAAGTTACGCAGCTCCCCGGAGCTAAGCTCCGGTTGCCGGGCACATTTCGGCAGAAGCCGCCGCACTGGAGTGCACTGTGACCGGCACAATGGCCTTTGCGCGAAGAAGCCGCTTCTTCGCCTCCGGCAGCTGGAGAGTGCGGCTCCTTCGGGTAGGTGAGAATGAAGCTGCACTACACTAGGATAGTGTGCGCAGTTGCAAACTGATAGAAAACAGTACCCTACTACTCTCCTACCTTTTCCAAACACATGAATATTGGGTTGGAAGGTGTTTTGGACAACTTTCTTTTTCTTCCTGCACAACATTCTGCAGACTTCTCTGCAACTTTTAAAACACGATGGGAGATGTTTTCTGTGCTGGCACAGTTTCTCCTTGCCAGACATAGTGGAAAAGATTTTTGTAATGATGTAGACCACAAAATACACTAAAGACGCAATACGGATTTCCCCGGAGCTAATCGCCGGTCCCGGGCACATTTTGGTGGAAGCCGCCGCACTGGAGTTCACTGTGACCGGCACAATCGCCTTTGCAAGAAGAAGCCGCTTCTTCGTCTCCGGGAGCCGGAGAGAGCGGCTGCTTGGGAAAGGTGAAGAATGAAGCTCCACTACACTGGGATAGTGTGCGCAGCTTGCAACTGATCGAAAACAGTACCGTACCACTCTCCTACCTTTTCCAAACACATGAACATTCGGTTGGAAGGTGTTTTCAACAACTTTGTTTTTCTTCTTGCAAAACACTCTGCAGACTTCTCTGCAACATGTAAAACAAGATGAGAGATGTTTTCTGTGCTGGCACAGTTTCTCCTGGCCTAACATAGTGGAAAACCTTTCTGCAATGATGTAGACCAGAAGTCTCCAGAAAGATGAAGGTACGGATGTCCCCGGAGCTAAGCGCCGGTCCCGGGCACATTTTGGTAAAAGCCGCAACCCTGGAGTGCACTGTGACCGGCGCAAACGCCTTTGCAAGAAGAAGCCACTTCTTTGCCTCCGGGAGAGGGAGAGAGCAGCTGCTTGGGAAAGGTGAAGAATGAAGCTGCACAACACTGGGATAGTGTGCGGAGCCTGCAAACTCAACCAAAACAGTACCGTACCATTCTCCTACCTTTTCCAAACACATGAACATTCGGTTGGAAGGTGTTTTCAACAACTTTGTTTTTCTTCTTGCAAAACACTCTGCAGACTTCTCTGCAACATGTAAAACAAGATGAGAGATGTTTTCTGTGCTGGCACATTTTCTCCTGGCCTAACATAGTGGAAAACCTTTCTGCAATGATGTAGACCAGAAGTCTCCAGAAAGATGAAGGTACGGATGTCCCCGGAGCTAAGCGCCGGTCCCGGGCACATTTTGGTAAAAGCCGCAACCCTGGAGTGCACTGTGACCGGCGCAATCGCCTTTGCAAGAAGAAGCCGCTTCTTTGCCTCCGGGAGCCAGAGAGAGCGGCTGCCTCTGAATGCTGAAGAATGAAGCTGCACAACACTGGGATTGTGTGCACAGCTTGCAAACTGATCCAAAACAGTACCGTACCACTCTCCTACCTTTTCCAAACACTTGAACATTCGATTGGAAGGTGTTTTGGACAACTGTGTTTTTCTTCTTGCAAAACACTCTGCAAACCTTTCTGAAACATGTAAAACACGATGGGAGATGATTTCTGTGCTGGCACAGTTTCTCCTTGCCAGACATAGTGGAAAAGATTTTTGTAATGATGTAGACCAAAAAAGCCCAGAAAGAAGAAGGTGCGGGTGTCCCCGGAGCTAAGCGCCGGTCCCGGGCACATTTCGGCAGAAGCGGCCGCACTGGAGTGCACTGTGACCGGCACAATCGCCTTTGCGCGAAGAAGCCGCTTCTTCGTCGCCGGGAGCCGGAGAGAGCGGCTACTTCTGAAAGGTGAAGAATGAAGCTGCAAAACACTGGGATAGTGTGCGCAGCTTGCAAACTGATGCAAAACAGTACCTTACCACTCCCTTACCATTTCCAAACACATGAACATTCGGTTGGAAGGTGTTTTCAACAACTTTCTTTTTCTTCTTGCAAAACACTCTGCAGAGCTCTCTGCAACATGTAAAACAAAATGGGTGATGTTTTCTGTGCTGGCACAGTTTCTCCTTGCCTAACATAGTGAAAAACCTTTCTGCAATGATGTAGACCTCAAAAGACGCTTAAGACGAAGTTACGCAGCTCCCCGGAGCTAAGCGCCGGTTGCCGGGCACATTTCGGCAGAAGCCGCCGCACTGGAGTGCACTGTGACCGGCACAATCGCCTTTGCGCGAAGAAGCCGCTTCTTCACCTCCGGCAGCTGGAGAGTGCGGCTCCTTCGGGTAGGTGAGAATGAAGCTGCACAACACTGGGATAGTGTGCGCAGCTTGCAAACTGATCCAAAACAGTACCTTACCACTCTCCTACCTTTTAAAAACACTTGAACATTCGATTGGAAGGTGTTTTGGACAATTTTGTTTTTCTTCTTGCAAAACACTCTGCAGAGCTCTCTGCAACATGTAAAACACGATGGGAGATGTTTTCTGTGCTGGCAGATTTTCTCCATGCCAGACATAGTGGAAAAGATTTTTGCAATGATGTAGACCACAAAAGCCCAGAAAGAAGAAGGTACGGATGTCCCCGGAGCTAAGCGCCGGTCCCGGGCACATTTCGGCAGAAGCGGCCGCACTGCAGTGCACTGTGACCGGCACAATCGCCTTTGCGCGAAGAAGCCGCCTCTTCGTCTCCGGGAGCCGGAGAGAGTGGCTGCTTGGGAAAGGTGAAGAATGAAGCTGCACAACACTGGGATAAAGTGCGCAGCTTGCAAACTGATCCAAAACAGTACCGTACCACTCTCCTACCTTTTCCAAACACATGAACATTCGGTTGGAAGGTGTTTTCAACAACTTTCTTTTTCTTCTTGCAAAACACTCTGCAAACCTTTCTGAAACATGTAAAACACGGTGGGAGATGTTTTCTGTGCTGGCACAGTTTCTCCTTGCCTAACATAGTGAAAAACCTTTCTGCAATGATGTAGACCTCAAAAGACGCTTAAGACGAAGTTACACAGCTCCCCGGAGCTAAGCGCCGGTTGCCGGGCACATTTCGGCAGAAGCCGCCGCACTGGAGTGCACTGTGACCGGCACAATCGCCTTTGCGCGAAGAAGCCGCTTCTTCACCTCCGGCAGCTGGAGAGTGCGGCTCCTTCGGGTAGGTGAGAATGAAGCTGCACTACACTGGGATAGTGTGCGCAGTTGCAAACTGATAGAAAACAGTACCCTACTACTCTCCTACCTTTTCCAAACACATGAATATTGGGTTGGAAGGTGTTTTGGACAACTTTCTTTTTTTTCCTGCACAACACTCTGCAGACTTCTCTGCAACTTTTAAAACACGATGGGAGATGTTTTCTGTGCTGGCACAGTTTCTCCTTGCCAGACATAGTGGAAAAGATTTTTGTAATGATGTAGACCACAAAATACACTAAAGACGCAATACGGATTTCCCCGGAGCTAATCGCCGGTCCCGGGCACATTTTGGTGGAAGCCGCCGCACTGGAGTTCACTGTGACCGGCACAATCGCCTTTGCAAGAAGAAGCCGCTTCTTCGTCTCCGGGAGCCGGAGAGAGCGGCTGCTTGGGAAAGGTGAAGAATGAAGCTCCACTACACTGGGATAGTGTGCGCAGCTTGCAACTGATCGAAAACAGTACCGTACCACTCTCCTACCTTTTCCAAACACATGAACATTCGGTTGGAAGGTGTTTTCAACAACTTTGTTTTTCTTCTTGCAAAACACTCTGCAGACTTCTCTGCAACATGTAAAACAAGATGAGAGATGTTTTCTGTGCTGGCACAGTTTCTCCTGGCCTAACATAGTGGAAAACCTTTCTGCAATGATGTAGACCACAAAAGATGCTAAAGACGAAGTTGCGCAGCTCCCCGGAGGTAAGCGCCGGTTCCCGGGCACATTTCGGCAGAAGCCGCCGCACTGGAGTGCACTGTGACCGGCACAATCGCCTTTGCGCGAAGAAGCCGCTTCTTCACCTCCGGCAGCTGGAGAGTGCGGCTCCTTCGGGTAGGTGAGAATGAAGCTGCACTACACTGGGATAGTGTGCGCAGTTGCAAACTGATAGAAAACAGTACCCTACTACTCTCCTACCTTTTCCAAACACATGAATATTGGGTTGGAAGGTGTTTTGGACAACTTTCTTTTTTTTCCTGCACAACACTCTGCAGACTTCTCTGCAACTTTTAAAACACGATGGGAGATGTTTTCTGTGCTGGCACAGTTTCTCCTTGCCAGACATAGTGGAAAAGATTTTTGTAATGATGTAGACCACAAAATACACTAAAGACGCAATACGGATTTCCCCGGAGCTAATCGCCGGTCCCGGGCACATTTTGGTGGAAGCCGCCGCACTGGAGTTCACTGTGACCGGCACAATCGCCTTTGCAAGAAGAAGCCGCTTCTTCGTCTCCGGGAGCCGGAGAGAGCGGCTGCTTGGGAAAGGTGAAGAATGAAGCTCCACTACACTGGGATAGTGTGCGCAGCTTGCAACTGATCGAAAACAGTACCGTACCACTCTCCTACCTTTTCCAAACACATGAACATTCGGTTGGAAGGTGTTTTCAACAACTTTGTTTTTCTTCTTGCAAAACACTCTGCAGACTTCTCTGCAACATGTAAAACAAGATGAGAGATGTTTTCTGTGCTGGCACAGTTTCTCCTGGCCTAACATAGTGGAAAACCTTTCTGCAATGATGTAGACCAGAAGTCTCCAGAAAGATGAAGGTACGGATGTCCCCGGAGCTAAGCGCCGGTCCCGGGCACATTTTGGTAAAAGCCGCAACCCTGGAGTGCACTGTGACCGGCGCAATCGCCTTTGCAAGAAGAAGCCACTTCTTTGCCTCCGGGAGAGGGAGAGAGCGGCTGCTTGGGAAAGGTGAAGAATGAAGCTGCACAACACTGGGATAGTGTGCGGAGCCTGCAAACTCAACCAAAACAGTACCGTACCATTCTCCTACCTTTTCCAAACACATGAACATTCGGTTGGAAGGTGTTTTCAACAACTTTGTTTTTCTTCTTGCAAAACACTCTGCAGACTTCTCTGCAACATGTAAAACAAGATGAGAGATGTTTTCTGTGCTGGCACAGTTTCTCCTGGCCTAACATAGTGGAAAACCTTTCTGCAATGATGTAGACCAGAAGTCTCCAGAAAGATGAAGGTACGGATGTCCCCGGAGCTAAGCGCCGGTCCCGGGCACATTTTGGTAAAAGCCGCAACCCTGGAGTGCACTGTGACCGGCGCAATCGCCTTTGCAAGAAGAAGCCGCTTCTTTGCCTCCGGGAGCCAGAGAGAGCGGCTGCCTCTGAATGCTGATGAATGAAGCTGCACAACACTGGGATTGTGTGCACAGCTTGCAAACTGATCCAAAACAGTACCGTACCACTCTCCTACCTTTTCCAAACACTTGAACATTCGATTGGAAGGTGTTTTGGACAACTGTGTTTTTCTTCTTGCAAAACACTCTGCAAACCTTTCTGCAACATGTAAAACAAGATGAGAGATGATTTCTGTGCTGGCACAGTTTCTCCTTGCCAGACATAGTGGAAAAGATTTTTGTAATGATGTAGACCACAAAAGCCCAGAAAGAAGAAGGTACGGGTGTCCCCGGAGCTAAGCGCCGGTCCCGGGCACATTTCGGCAGAAGCGGCCGCACTGGAGTGCACTGTGACCGGCACAATCGCCTTTGCGCGAAGAAGCCGCTTCTTCGTCGCCGGGAGCCGGAGAGAGCGGCTACTTCTGAAAGGTGAAGAATGAAGCTGCAAAACACTGGGATAGTGTGCGCAGCTTGCAAACTGATGCAAAACAGTACCTTACCACTCCCTTACCATTTCCAAACACATGAACATTCGGTTGGAAGGTGTTTTCAACAACTTTCTTTTTCTTCTTGCAAAACACCCTGCAGAGCTCTCTGCAACATGTAAAACAAAAAGGGTGATGTTTTCTGTGCTGGCACAGTTTCTCCTTGCCTAACATAGTGAAAAACCTTTCTGCAATGATGTAGACCTCAAAAGACGCTTAAGACGAAGTTACGCAGCTCCCCGGAGCTAAGCGCCGGTTGCCGGGCACATTTCGGCAGAAGCCGCCGCACTGGAGTGCACTGTGACCGGCACAATCGCCTTTGCGCGAAGAAGCCGCTTCTTCGCCTCCGGCAGCTGGAGAGTGCGGGTCCTTCGGGTAGGTGAGAATGAAGCTGCACAACACTGGGATAGTGTGCGCAGCTTGCAAACTGATAGAAAACTGTACCTTACCACTCTCCTACCTTTTAAAAACATATGAACATTCGATTGGAAGGTGTTTTGGACAATTTTGTTTTTCTTCTTGCAAAACACTCTGCAGAGCTCTCTGCAACATGTAAAACACGATGGGAGATGTTTTCTGTGCTGGCAGATTTTCTCCATGCCAGACATAGTGGAAAAGATTTTTGCAATGATGTAGACCACAAAAGCCCAGAAAGAAGAAGGTACGGATGTCCCCGGATCTAAGCGCCGGTTCCCGGGCACATTTCGGCAGAAGCCGCCGCACTGGAGTTCACTGTTACCGGCACAATCGCCTTTGCAAGAAGAAGCCGCTTCTTCATCTCCGGCAGCTGGAGAGTGCGGCTCCTTCGGGTAGGTGAGAATGAAGCTGCACTACACTGGGATAGTGTGCGCAGTTGCAAACTGATAGAAAACAGTACCCTACTACTCTCCTACCTTTTCCAAACACGTGAATATTGGGTTGGAAGGTGTTTTGGACAACTTTCTTTTTCTTCCTGCACAACATTCTGCAGACTTCTCTGCAACTTTTAAAACACGATCGGAGATGTTTTCTGTGCTGGCACATTTTCTCCTTGCCAGACATAGTGGAAAAGATTTTTGTAATGATGTAGACCACAAAATACACTAAAGACGCAATACGGATTTCCCCGGAGCTAAGCGCCGGTCCCGGGCACATTTTGGTGGAAGCCGCCGCACTGGAGTTCACTGTGACCGGCACAATCGCCTTTGCAAGAAGAAGCCGCCTCTTCGTCTCCGGGAGCCGGAGAGAGCGGCTGCTTGGGAAAGGTGAAGAATAAAGCTGCACAACACTGGGATAGTGTGCGGAGCCTGCAAACTCATCCAAAACAGTACCGTACCATTCTCCTACCTTTTCCAAACACATGAACATTCGGTTGGAAGGTGTTTTCAACAACTTTGTTTTTCTTCTTGCAAAACACTCTGCAGACTTCTCTGCAACATGTAAAACAAGATGAGAGATGTTTTCTGTGCTGGCACAGTTTCTCCTGGCCTAACATAGTGGAAAACCTTTCTGCAATGATGTAGACCAGAAGTCTCCAGAAAGATGAAGGTACGGATGTCCCCGGAGCTAAGCGCCGGTCCCGGGCACATTTTGGTGGAAGCCGCAACCCTGGAGTGCACTGTGACCGGCGCAATCGCCTTTGCAAGAAGAAGCCGCTTCTTTGCCTCCGGGAGAGGGAGAGAGCGGCTGCTTGGGAAAGGTGAAGAATGAAGCTGCACAACACTGGGATAGTGTGCGGAGCCTGCAAACTCATCCAAAACAGTACCGTACCATTCTCCTACCTTTTCCAAACACATGAACATTCGGTTGGAAGGTGTTTTCAACAACTTTCTTTTTCTTCTTGCAAAACACTCTGCAGACTTCTCTGCAACATGTAAAACAAGATGAGAGATGTTTTCTGTGCTGGCACAGTTTCTCCTGGCCTAACATAGTGGAAAACCTTTCTGCAATGATGTAGACCAGAAGTCTCCAGAAAGATGAAGGTACGGATTTCCCCGGAGCTAAGCGCCGGTCCCGGGCACATTTTGGTAAAAGCCGCAACCCTGGAGTGCACTGTGACCGGTGCAATCGCCTTTGCAAGAAGAAGCCGCTTCTTTGCCTCCGGGAGCCAGAGAGAGCGGCCGCCTCTGAATGCTGATGAATGAAGCTGCACAACACTGGGATTGTGTGCACAGCTTGCAAACTGATCCAAAACAGTACCGTACCACTCTCCTACCTTTTCCAAACACTTGAACATTCGATTGGAAGGTGTTTTGGACAACTGTGTTTTTCTTCTTGCAAAACACTCTGCAAACCTTTCTGAAACATGTAAAACACGATGGGAGATGATTTCTGTGCTGGCACAGTTTCTCCTTGCCAGACATAGTGGAAAAGATTTTTGTAATGATGTAGACCACAAAAGCCCAGAAAGAAGAAGGACGGGTGTCCCCGGAGCTAAGCGCCGGTCCCGGGCACATTTCGGCAGAAGCGGCCGCACTGCAGTGCACTGTGACCGGCACAATGGCCTTTGCGCGAAGAAGCCGCTTCTTCGTCGCCGGGAGCCGGAGAGAGCGGCTACTTCTGAAAGGTGAAGAATGAAGCTGCAAAACACTGGGATAGTGTGCGCAGCTTGCAAACTGATGCAAAACAGTACCTTACCACTCCCTTACCATTTCCAAACACATGAACATTCGGTTGGAAGGTGATTTGGACAACATTGTTTTTCTTCTTGCAAAACACTCTGCAGAGCTCTCTGCAACATGTAAAACACGGTGGGAGATGTTTTCTGTGCTGGCACAGTTTCTCCTTGCCTAACATGGTGAAAAACCTTTCTGCAATGATGTAGACCTCAAAAGACGCTTAAGACGAAGTTACGCAGCTCCCCGGAGCTAAGCGCCGGTTGCCGGGCACATTTCGGCAGAAGCCGCCGCACTGGAGTGCACTGTGACCGGCACAATCGCCTTTGCGCGAAGAAGCCGCTTCTTCACCTCCGGCAGCTGGAGAGTGCGGCTCCTTCGGGTAGGTGAGAATGAAGCTGCACAACACTGGGATAGTGTGCGCAGCTTGCAAACTGATCCAAAACAGTACCTTACCACTCTCCTACCTTTTAAAAACACTTGAACATTCGATTGGAAGGTGTTTTGGACAATTTTGTTTTTCTTCTTGCAAAACACTCTGCAGAGCTCTCTGCAACATGTAAAACACGATGGGAGATGTTTTCTGTGCTGGCAGATTTTCTCCATGCCAGACATAGTGGAAAAGATTTTTGCAATGATGTAGACCACAAAAGCCCAGAAAGAAGAAGGTACGGATGTCCCCGGAGCTAAGCGCCGGTCCCGGGCACATTTCGGCAGAAGCGGCCGCACTGCAGTGCACTGTGACCGGCACAATCGCCTTTGCGCGAAGAAGCCGCCTCTTCGTCTCCGGGAGCCGGAGAGAGTGGCTGCTTGGGAAAGGTGAAGAATGAAGCTGCACAACACTGGGATAAAGTGCGCAGCTTGCAAACTGATCCAAAACAGTACCGTACCACTCTCCTACCTTTTCCAAACACATGAACATTCGGTTGGAAGGTGTTTTCAACAACTTTCTTTTTCTTCTTGCAAAACACTCTGCAAACCTTTCTGAAACATGTAAAACACGGTGGGAGATGTTTTCTGTGCTGGCACAGTTTCTCCTTGCCTAACATAGTGAAAAACCTTTCTGCAATGATGTAGACCTCAAAAGACGCTTAAGACGAAGTTACACAGCTCCCCGGAGCTAAGCGCCGGTTGCCGGGCACATTTCGGCAGAAGCCGCCGCACTGGAGTGCACTGTGACCGGCACAATCGCCTTTGCGCGAAGAAGCCGCTTCTTCACCTCCGGCAGCTGGAGAGTGCGGCTCCTTCGGGTAGGTGAGAATGAAGCTGCACTACACTGGGATAGTGTGCGCAGTTGCAAACTGATAGAAAACAGTACCCTACTACTCTCCTACCTTTTCCAAACACATGAATATTGGGTTGGAAGGTGTTTTGGACAACTTTCTTTTTTTTCCTGCACAACACTCTGCAGACTTCTCTGCAACTTTTAAAACACGATGGGAGATGTTTTCTGTGCTGGCACAGTTTCTCCTTGCCAGACATAGTGGAAAAGATTTTTGTAATGATGTAGACCACAAAATACACTAAAGACGCAATACGGATTTCCCCGGAGCTAATCGCCGGTCCCGGGCACATTTTGGTGGAAGCCGCCGCACTGGAGTTCACTGTGACCGGCACAATCGCCTTTGCAAGAAGAAGCCGCTTCTTCGTCTCCGGGAGCCGGAGAGAGCGGCTGCTTGGGAAAGGTGAAGAATGAAGCTCCACTACACTGGGATAGTGTGCGCAGCTTGCAACTGATCGAAAACAGTACCGTACCACTCTCCTACCTTTTCCAAACACATGAACATTCGGTTGGAAGGTGTTTTCAACAACTTTGTTTTTCTTCTTGCAAAACACTCTGCAGACTTCTCTGCAACATGTAAAACAAGATGAGAGATGTTTTCTGTGCTGGCACAGTTTCTCCTGGCCTAACATAGTGGAAAACCTTTCTGCAATGATGTAGACCACAAAAGATGCTAAAGACGAAGTTGCGCAGCTCCCCGGAGGTAAGCGCCGGTTCCCGGGCACATTTCGGCAGAAGCCGCCGCACTGGAGTGCACTGTGACCGGCACAATCGCCTTTGCGCGAAGAAGCCGCTTCTTCACCTCCGGCAGCTGGAGAGTGCGGCTCCTTCGGGTAGGTGAGAATGAAGCTGCACTACACTGGGATAGTGTGCGCAGTTGCAAACTGATAGAAAACAGTACCCTACTACTCTCCTACCTTTTCCAAACACATGAATATTGGGTTGGAAGGTGTTTTGGACAACTTTCTTTTTTTTCCTGCACAACACTCTGCAGACTTCTCTGCAACTTTTAAAACACGATGGGAGATGTTTTCTGTGCTGGCACAGTTTCTCCTTGCCAGACATAGTGGAAAAGATTTTTGTAATGATGTAGACCACAAAATACACTAAAGACGCAATACGGATTTCCCCGGAGCTAATCGCCGGTCCCGGGCACATTTTGGTGGAAGCCGCCGCACTGGAGTTCACTGTGACCGGCACAATCGCCTTTGCAAGAAGAAGCCGCTTCTTCGTCTCCGGGAGCCGGAGAGAGCGGCTGCTTGGGAAAGGTGAAGAATGAAGCTCCACTACACTGGGATAGTGTGCGCAGCTTGCAACTGATCGAAAACAGTACCGTACCACTCTCCTACCTTTTCCAAACACATGAACATTCGGTTGGAAGGTGTTTTCAACAACTTTGTTTTTCTTCTTGCAAAACACTCTGCAGACTTCTCTGCAACATGTAAAACAAGATGAGAGATGTTTTCTGTGCTGGCACAGTTTCTCCTGGCCTAACATAGTGGAAAACCTTTCTGCAATGATGTAGACCAGAAGTCTCCAGAAAGATGAAGGTACGGATGTCCCCGGAGCTAAGCGCCGGTCCCGGGCACATTTTGGTAAAAGCCGCAACCCTGGAGTGCACTGTGACCGGCGCAATCGCCTTTGCAAGAAGAAGCCACTTCTTTGCCTCCGGGAGAGGGAGAGAGCGGCTGCTTGGGAAAGGTGAAGAATGAAGCTGCACAACACTGGGATAGTGTGCGGAGCCTGCAAACTCAACCAAAACAGTACCGTACCATTCTCCTACCTTTTCCAAACACATGAACATTCGGTTGGAAGGTGTTTTCAACAACTTTGTTTTTCTTCTTGCAAAACACTCTGCAGACTTCTCTGCAACATGTAAAACAAGATGAGAGATGTTTTCTGTGCTGGCACAGTTTCTCCTGGCCTAACATAGTGGAAAACCTTTCTGCAATGATGTAGACCAGAAGTCTCCAGAAAGATGAAGGTACGGATGTCCCCGGAGCTAAGCGCCGGTCCCGGGCACATTTTGGTAAAAGCCGCAACCCTGGAGTGCACTGTGACCGGCGCAATCGCCTTTGCAAGAAGAAGCCGCTTCTTTGCCTCCGGGAGCCAGAGAGAGCGGCTGCCTCTGAATGCTGATGAATGAAGCTGCACAACACTGGGATTGTGTGCACAGCTTGCAAACTGATCCAAAACAGTACCGTACCACTCTCCTACCTTTTCCAAACACTTGAACATTCGATTGGAAGGTGTTTTGGACAACTGTGTTTTTCTTCTTGCAAAACACTCTGCAAACCTTTCTGCAACATGTAAAACAAGATGAGAGATGATTTCTGTGCTGGCACAGTTTCTCCTTGCCAGACATAGTGGAAAAGATTTTTGTAATGATGTAGACCACAAAAGCCCAGAAAGAAGAAGGTACGGGTGTCCCCGGAGCTAAGCGCCGGTCACGGGCACATTTCGGCAGAAGCGGCCGCACTGGAGTGCACTGTGACCGGCACAATCGCCTTTGCGCGAAGAAGCCGCTTCTTCGTCGCCGGGAGCCGGAGAGAGCGGCTACTTCTGAAAGGTGAAGAATGAAGCTGCAAAACACTGGGATAGTGTGCGCAGCTTGCAAACTGATGCAAAACAGTACCTTACCACTCCCTTACCATTTCCAAACACATGAACATTCGGTTGGAAGGTGTTTTCAACAACTTTCTTTTTCTTCTTGCAAAACACCCTGCAGAGCTCTCTGCAACATGTAAAACAAAAAGGGTGATGTTTTCTGTGCTGGCACAGTTTCTCCTTGCCTAACATAGTGAAAAACCTTTCTGCAATGATGTAGACCTCAAAAGACGCTTAAGACGAAGTTACGCAGCTCCCCGGAGCTAAGCGCCGGTTGCCGGGCACATTTCGGCAGAAGCCGCCGCACTGGAGTGCACTGTGACCGGCACAATCGCCTTTGCGCGAAGAAGCCGCTTCTTCGCCTCCGGCAGCTGGAGAGTGCGGGTCCTTCGGGTAGGTGAGAATGAAGCTGCACAACACTGGGATAGTGTGCGCAGCTTGCAAACTGATAGAAAACTGTACCTTACCACTCTCCTACCTTTTAAAAACATATGAACATTCGATTGGAAGGTGTTTTGGACAATTTTGTTTTTCTTCTTGCAAAACACTCTGCAGAGCTCTCTGCAACATGTAAAACACGATGGGAGATGTTTTCTGTGCTGGCAGATTTTCTCCATGCCAGACATAGTGGAAAAGATTTTTGCAATGATGTAGACCACAAAAGCCCAGAAAGAAGAAGGTACGGATGTCCCCGGATCTAAGCGCCGGTTCCCGGGCACATTTCGGCAGAAGCCGCCGCACTGGAGTTCACTGTTACCGGCACAATCGCCTTTGCAAGAAGAAGCCGCTTCTTCATCTCCGGCAGCTGGAGAGTGCGGCTCCTTCGGGTAGGTGAGAATGAAGCTGCACTACACTGGGATAGTGTGCGCAGTTGCAAACTGATAGAAAACAGTACCCTACTACTCTCCTACCTTTTCCAAACACGTGAATATTGGGTTGGAAGGTGTTTTGGACAACTTTCTTTTTCTTCCTGCACAACATTCTGCAGACTTCTCTGCAACTTTTAAAACACGATGGGAGATGTTTTCTGTGCTGGCACATTTTCTCCTTGCCAGACATAGTGGAAAAGATTTTTGTAATGATGTAGACCACAAAATACACTAAAGACGCAATACGGATTTCCCCGGAGCTAAGCGCCGGTCCCGGGCACATTTTGGTGGAAGCCGCCGCACTGGAGTTCACTGTGACCGGCACAATCGCCTTTGCAAGAAGAAGCCGCCTCTTCGTCTCCGGGAGCCGGAGAGAGCGGCTGCTTGGGAAAGGTGAAGAATAAAGCTGCACAACACTGGGATAGTGTGCGGAGCCTGCAAACTCATCCAAAACAGTACCGTACCATTCTCCTACCTTTTCCAAACACATGAACATTCGGTTGGAAGGTGTTTTCAACAACTTTGTTTTTCTTCTTGCAAAACACTCTGCAGACTTCTCTGCAACATGTAAAACAAGATGAGAGATGTTTTCTGTGCTGGCACAGTTTCTCCTGGCCTAACATAGTGGAAAACCTTTCTGCAATGATGTAGACCAGAAGTCTCCAGAAAGATGAAGGTACGGATGTCCCCGGAGCTAAGCGCCGGTCCCGGGCACATTTTGGTGGAAGCCGCAACCCTGGAGTGCACTGTGACCGGCGCAATCGCCTTTGCAAGAAGAAGCCGCTTCTTTGCCTCCGGGAGAGGGAGAGAGCGGCTGCTTGGGAAAGGTGAAGAATGAAGCTGCACAACACTGGGATAGTGTGCGGAGCCTGCAAACTCATCCAAAACAGTACCGTACCACTCTCCTACCTTTTCCAAACACTTGAACATTCGATTGGAAGGTGTTTTCAACAACTTTCTTTTTCTTCTTGCAAAACACTCTGCAGACTTCTCTGCAACATGTAAAACAAGATGAGAGATGTTTTCTGTGCTGGCACAGTTTCTCCTGGCCTAACATAGTGGAAAACCTTTCTGCAATGATGTAGACCAGAAGTCTCCAGAAAGATGAAGGTACGGATTTCCCCGGAGCTAAGCGCCGGTCCCGGGCACATTTCGGCAGAAGCGGCCGCACTGCAGTGCACTGTGACCGGCACAATGGCCTTTGCGCGAAGAAGCCGCTTCTTCGTCGCCGGGAGCCGGAGAGAGCGGCTACTTCTGAAAGGTGAAGAATGAAGCTGCAAAACACTGGGATAGTGTGCGCAGCTTGCAAACTGATGCAAAACAGTACCTTACCACTCCCTTACCATTTCCAAACACATGAACATTCGGTTGGAAGGTGATTTGGACAACATTGTTTTTCTTCTTGCAAAACACTCTGCAGAGCTCTCTGCAACATGTAAAACACGGTGGGAGATGTTTTCTGTGCTGGCACAGTTTCTCCTTGCCAGACATAGTGAAAAACCTTTCTGCAATGATGTAGACCACAAAAGATGCTAAAGACGAAGTTGCGCAGCTCCCCGGAGGTAAGCGCCGGTTCCCGGGCACATTTCGGCAGAAGCCGCCGCACTGGAGTGCACTGTGACCGGCGCAATCGCCTTTGCGCGAAGAAGCCGCTTCTTCACCTCCGGCAGCTGGAGAGTGCGGCTCCTTCGGGTAGGTGAGAATGAAGCTGCACAACACTGGGATAGTGTGCGCAGCTTGCAAACTGATCCAAAACAGTACCTTACCACTCTCCTACCTTTGAAAAACATATGAACATTCGATTGGAAGGTGTTTTGGACAATTTTGTTTTTCTTCTTGCAAAACACTCTGCAGAGCTCTCTGCAACATGTAAAACACGATGGGAGATGTTTTCTGTGCTGGCAGATTTTCTCCATGCCAGACATAGTGGAAAAGATTTTTGCAATGATGTAGACCACAAAAGCCCAGAAAGAAGAAGGTACGGATGTCCCCGGAGCTAAGCGCCGGTCCCGGGCACATTTCGGCAGAAGCGGCCGCACTGCAGTGCACTGTGACCGGCACAATCGCCTTTGCGCGAAGAAGCCGCTTCTTCGTCGCCGGGAGCCGGAGAGAGCGGCTACTTCTGAAAGGTGAAGAATGAAGCTCCACTACACTGGGATAGTGTGCGCAGCTTGCAACTGATCGAAAACAGTACCGTACCACTCTCCTACCTTTTCCAAACACATGAACATTCGGTTGGAAGGTGTTTTCAACAACTTTCTTTTTCTTCTTGCAAAACACTCTGCAAACCTTTCTGAAACATGTAAAACACGGTGGGAGATATTTTCTGTGCTGGCACAGTTTCTCCTTGCCTAACATAGTGAAAAACCTTTCTGCAATGATGTAGACCTCAAAAGACGCTTAAGACGAAGTTACGCAGCTCCCCGGAGCTAAGCGCCGGTTGCCGGGCACATTTCGGCAGAAGCCGCCGCACTGGAGTGCACTGTGACCGGCACAATGGCCTTTGCGCGAAGAAGCCGCTTCTTCGCCTCCGGCAGCTGGAGAGTGCGGCTCCTTCGGGTAGGTGAGAATGAAGCTGCACTACACTAGGATAGTGTGCGCAGTTGCAAACTGATAGAAAACAGTACCCTACTACTCTCCTACCTTTTCCAAACACATGAATATTGGGTTGGAAGGTGTTTTGGACAACTTTCTTTTTCTTCCTGCACAACATTCTGCAGACTTCTCTGCAACTTTTAAAACACGATGGGAGATGTTTTCTGTGCTGGCACAGTTTCTCCTTGCCAGACATAGTGGAAAAGATTTTTGTAATGATGTAGACCACAAAATACACTAAAGACGCAATACGGATTTCCCCGGAGCTAATCGCCGGTCCCGGGCACATTTTGGTGGAAGCCGCCGCACTGGAGTTCACTGTGACCGGCACAATCGCCTTTGCAAGAAGAAGCCGCTTCTTCGTCTCCGGGAGCCGGAGAGAGCGGCTGCTTGGGAAAGGTGAAGAATGAAGCTCCACTACACTGGGATAGTGTGCGCAGCTTGCAACTGATCGAAAACAGTACCGTACCACTCTCCTACCTTTTCCAAACACATGAACATTCGGTTGGAAGGTGTTTTCAACAACTTTGTTTTTCTTCTTGCAAAACACTCTGCAGACTTCTCTGCAACATGTAAAACAAGATGAGAGATGTTTTCTGTGCTGGCACAGTTTCTCCTGGCCTAACATAGTGGAAAACCTTTCTGCAATGATGTAGACCAGAAGTCTCCAGAAAGATGAAGGTACGGATTTCCCCGGAGCTAAGCGCCGGTCCCGGGCACATTTTGGTAAAAGCCGCAACCCTGGAGTGCACTGTGACCGGTGCAATCGCCTTTGCAAGAAGAAGCCGCTTCTTTGCCTCCGGGAGCCAGAGAGAGCGGCCGCCTCTGAATGCTGATGAATGAAGCTGCACAACACTGGGATTGTGTGCACAGCTTGCAAACTGATCCAAAACAGTACCGTACCACTCTCCTACCTTTTCCAAACACTTGAACATTCGATTGGAAGGTGTTTTGGACAACTGTGTTTTTCTTCTTGCAAAACACTCTGCAAACCTTTCTGAAACATGTAAAACACGATGGGAGATGATTTCTGTGCTGGCACAGTTTCTCCTTGCCAGACATAGTGGAAAAGATTTTTGTAATGATGTAGACCAAAAAAGCCCAGAAAGAAGAAGGCACGGGTGTCCCCGGAGCTAAGCGCCGGTCCCGGGCACATTTCGGCAGAAGCGGCCGCACTGCAGTGCACTGTGACCGGCACAATGGCCTTTGCGCGAAGAAGCCGCTTCTTCGTCGCCGGGAGCCGGAGAGAGCGGCTACTTCTGAAAGGTGAAGAATGAAGCTGCAAAACACTGGGATAGTGTGCGCAGCTTGCAAACTGATGCAAAACAGTACCTTACCACTCCCTTACCATTTCCAAACACATGAACATTCGGTTGGAAGGTGATTTGGACAAGATTGTTTTTCTTCTTGCAAAACACTCTGCAGAGCTCTCTGCAACATGTAAAACACGGTGGGAGATGTTTTCTGTGCTGGCACAGTTTCTCCTTGCCAGACATAGTGAAAAACCTTTCTGCAATGATGTAGACCACAAAAGATGCTAAAGACGAAGTTGCGCAGCTCCCCGGAGGTAAGCGCCGGTTCCCGGGCACATTTCGGCAGAAGCCGCCGCACTGGAGTGCACTGTGACCGGCGCAATCGCCTTTGCGCGAAGAAGCCGCTTCTTCACCTCCGGCAGCTGGAGAGTGCGGCTCCTTCGGGTAGGTGAGAATGAAGCTGCACAACACTGGGATAGTGTGCGCAGCTTGCAAACTGATCCAAAACAGTACCTTACCACTCTCCTACCTTTGAAAAACATATGAACATTCGATTGGAAGGTGTTTTGGACAATTTTGTTTTTCTTCTTGCAAAACACTCTGCAGAGCTCTCTGCAACATGTAAAACACGATGGGAGATGTTTTCTGTGCTGGCAGATTTTCTCCATGCCAGACATAGTGGAAAAGATTTTTGCAATGATGTAGACCACAAAAGCCCAGAAAGAAGAAGGTACGGATGTCCCCGGAGCTAAGCGCCGGTCCCGGGCACATTTCGGCAGAAGCGGCCGCACTGCAGTGCACTGTGACCGGCACAATCGCCTTTGCGCGAAGAAGCCGCTTCTTCGTCGCCGGGAGCCGGAGAGAGCGGCTACTTCTGAAAGGTGAAGAATGAAGCTCCACTACACTGGGATAGTGTGCGCAGCTTGCAACTGATCGAAAACAGTACCGTACCACTCTCCTACCTTTTCCAAACACATGAACATTCGGTTGGAAGGTGTTTTCAACAACTTTCTTTTTCTTCTTGCAAAACACTCTGCAAACCTTTCTGAAACATGTAAAACACGGTGGGAGATATTTTCTGTGCTGGCACAGTTTCTCCTTGCCTAACATAGTGAAAAACCTTTCTGCAATGATGTAGACCTCAAAAGACGCTTAAGACGAAGTTACGCAGCTCCCCGGAGCTAAGCGCCGGTTGCCGGGCACATTTCGGCAGAAGCCGCCGCACTGGAGTGCACTGTGACCGGCACAATGGCCTTTGCGCGAAGAAGCCGCTTCTTCGCCTCCGGCAGCTGGAGAGTGCGGCTCCTTCGGGTAGGTGAGAATGAAGCTGCACTACACTAGGATAGTGTGCGCAGTTGCAAACTGATAGAAAACAGTACCCTACTACTCTCCTACCTTTTCCAAACACATGAATATTGGGTTGGAAGGTGTTTTGGACAACTTTCTTTTTCTTCCTGCACAACATTCTGCAGACTTCTCTGCAACTTTTAAAACACGATGGGAGATGTTTTCTGTGCTGGCACAGTTTCTCCTTGCCAGACATAGTGGAAAAGATTTTTGTAATGATGTAGACCACAAAATACACTAAAGACGCAATACGGATTTCCCCGGAGCTAATCGCCGGTCCCGGGCACATTTTGGTGGAAGCCGCCGCACTGGAGTTCACTGTGACCGGCACAATCGCCTTTGCAAGAAGAAGCCGCTTCTTCGTCTCCGGGAGCCGGAGAGAGCGGCTGCTTGGGAAAGGTGAAGAATGAAGCTCCACTACAATGGGATAGTGTGCGCAGCTTGCAACTGATCGAAAACAGTACCGTACCACTCTCCTACCTTTTCCAAACACATGAACATTCGGTTGGAAGGTGTTTTCAACAACTTTGTTTTTCTTCTTGCAAAACACTCTGCAGACTTCTCTGCAACATGTAAAACAAGATGAGAGATGTTTTCTGTGCTGGCACAGTTTCTCCTGGCCTAACATAGTGGAAAACCTTTCTGCAATGATGTAGACCAGAAGTCTCCAGAAAGATGAAGGTACGGATGTCCCCGGAGCTAAGCGCCGGTCCCGGGCACATTTTGGTAAAAGCCGCAACCCTGGAGTGCACTGTGACCGGCGCAAACGCCTTTGCAAGAAGAAGCCACTTCTTTGCCTCCGGGAGAGGGAGAGAGCAGCTGCTTGGGAAAGGTGAAGAATGAAGCTGCACAACACTGGGATAGTGTGCGGAGCCTGCAAACTCAACCAAAACAGTACCGTACCATTCTCCTACCTTTTCCAAACACATGAACATTCGGTTGGAAGGTGTTTTCAACAACTTTGTTTTTCTTCTTGCAAAACACTCTGCAGACTTCTCTGCAACATGTAAAACAAGATGAGAGATGTTTTCTGTGCTGGCACAGTTTCTCCTGGCCTAACATAGTGGAAAACCTTTCTGCAATGATGTAGACCAGAAGTCTCCAGAAAGATGAAGGTACGGATGTCCCCGGAGCTAAGCGCCGGTCCCGGGCACATTTTGGTAAAAGCCGCAACCCTGGAGTGCACTGTGACCGGCGCAATCGCCTTTGCAAGAAGAAGCCGCTTCTTTGCCTCCGGGAGCCAGAGAGAGCGGCTGCCTCTGAATGCTGAAGAATGAAGCTGCACAACACTGGGATTGTGTGCACAGCTTGCAAACTGATCCAAAACAGTACCGTACCACTCTCCTACCTTTTCCAAACACTTGAACATTCGATTGGAAGGTGTTTTGGACAACTGTGTTTTTCTTCTTGCAAAACACTCTGCAAACCTTTCTGAAACATGTAAAACACGATGGGAGATGATTTCTGTGCTGGCACAGTTTCTCCTTGCCAGACATAGTGGAAAAGATTTTTGTAATGATGTAGACCAAAAAAGCCCAGAAAGAAGAAGGTGCGGGTGTCCCCGGAGCTAAGCGCCGGTCCCGGGCACATTTCGGCAGAAGCGGCCGCACTGGAGTGCACTGTGACCGGCACAATCGCCTTTGCGCGAAGAAGCCGCTTCTTCGTCGCCGGGAGCCGGAGAGAGCGGCTACTTCTGAAAGGTGAAGAATGAAGCTGCAAAACACTGGGATAGTGTGCGCAGCTTGCAAACTGATGCAAAACAGTACCTTACCACTCCCTTACCATTTCCAAACACATGAACATTCGGTTGGAAGGTGTTTTCAACAACTTTCTTTTTCTTCTTGCAAAACACTCTGCAGAGCTCTCTGCAACATGTAAAACAAAATGGGTGATGTTTTCTGTGCTGGCACAGTTTCTCCTTGCCTAACATAGTGAAAAACCTTTCTGCAATGATGTAGACCTCAAAAGACGCTTAAGACGAAGTTACGCAGCTCCCCGGAGCTAAGCGCCGGTTGCCGGGCACATTTCGGCAGAAGCCGCCGCACTGGAGTGCACTGTGACCGGCACAATCGCCTTTGCGCGAAGAAGCCGCTTCTTCACCTCCGGCAGCTGGAGAGTGCGGCTCCTTCGGGTAGGTGAGAATGAAGCTGCACAACACTGGGATAGTGTGCGCAGCTTGCAAACTGATCCAAAACAGTACCTTACCACTCTCCTACCTTTTAAAAACACTTGAACATTCGATTGGAAGGTGTTTTGGACAATTTTGTTTTTCTTCTTGCAAAACACTCTGCAGAGCTCTCTGCAACATGTAAAACACGATGGGAGATGTTTTCTGTGCTGGCAGATTTTCTCCATGCCAGACATAGTGGAAAAGATTTTTGCAATGATGTAGACCACAAAAGCCCAGAAAGAAGAAGGTACGGATGTCCCCGGAGCTAAGCGCCGGTCCCGGGCACATTTCGGCAGAAGCGGCCGCACTGCAGTGCACTGTGACCGGCACAATCGCCTTTGCGCGAAGAAGCCGCCTCTTCGTCTCCGGGAGCCGGAGAGAGTGGCTGCTTGGGAAAGGTGAAGAATGAAGCTGCACAACACTGGGATAAAGTGCGCAGCTTGCAAACTGATCCAAAACAGTACCGTACCACTCTCCTACCTTTTCCAAACACATGAACATTCGGTTGGAAGGTGTTTTCAACAACTTTCTTTTTCTTCTTGCAAAACACTCTGCAAACCTTTCTGAAACATGTAAAACACGGTGGGAGATGTTTTCTGTGCTGGCACAGTTTCTCCTTGCCTAACATAGTGAAAAACCTTTCTGCAATGATGTAGACCTCAAAAGACGCTTAAGACGAAGTTACACAGCTCCCCGGAGCTAAGCGCCGGTTGCCGGGCACATTTCGGCAGAAGCCGCCGCACTGGAGTGCACTGTGACCGGCACAATCGCCTTTGCGCGAAGAAGCCGCTTCTTCACCTCCGGCAGCTGGAGAGTGCGGCTCCTTCGGGTAGGTGAGAATGAAGCTGCACTACACTGGGATAGTGTGCGCAGTTGCAAACTGATAGAAAACAGTACCCTACTACTCTCCTACCTTTTCCAAACACATGAATATTGGGTTGGAAGGTGTTTTGGACAACTTTCTTTTTTTTCCTGCACAACATTCTGCAGACTTCTCTGCAACTTTTAAAACACGATGGGAGATGTTTTCTGTGCTGGCACAGTTTCTCCTTGCCAGACATAGTGGAAAAGATTTTTGTAATGATGTAGACCAAAAAAGCCCAGAAAGAAGAAGGTACGGGTGTCCCCGGAGCTAATCGCCGGTCCCGGGCACATTTTGGTGGAAGCCGCCGCACTGGAGTTCACTGTGACCGGCACAATCGCCTTTGCGCGAAGAAGCCGCCTCTTCGTCTCCGGGAGCCGGAGAGAGTGGCTGCTTGGGAAAGGTGAAGAATGAAGCTGCACAACACTGGGATAGTGTGCGGAGCCTGCAAACTCATCCAAAACAGTACCGTACCATTCTCCTACCTTTTCCAAACACATGAACATTCGGTTGGAAGGTGTTTTCAACAACTTTCTTTTTCTTCTTGCAAAACACTCTGCAGACTTCTCTGCAACATGTAAAACAAGATGAGAGATGTTTTCTGTGCTGGCACAGTTTCTCCTGGCCTAACATAGTGGAAAACCTTTCTGCAATGATGTAGACCAGAAGTCTCCAGAAAGATGAAGGTACGGATGTCCCCGGAGCTAAGCGCCGGTCCCGGGCACATTTTGGTAAAAGCCGCAAACCTGGAGTGCACTGTGACCGGCACAATCGCCTTTGCAAGAAGAAGCCGCTTCTTTGCCTCCGGGAGCCAGAGAGAGCGGCTGCCTCTGAATGCTGATGAATGAAGCTGCACAACACTGGGATTGTGTGCACAGCTTGCAAACTGATCCAAAACAGTACCGTACCACTCTCCTACCTTTTCCAAACACTTGAACATTCGATTGGAAGGTGTTTTGGACAACTGTGTTTTTCTTCTTGCAAAACACTCTGCAAACCTTTCTGAAACATGTAAAACACGATGGGAGATGATTTCTGTGCTGGCACAGTTTCTCCTGGCCTAACATAGTGGAAAAGATTTTTGTAATGATGTAGACCAAAAAAGCCCAGAAAGAAGAAGGTACGGGTGTCCCCGGAGCTAAGCGCCGGTCCCGGGCACATTTCGGCAGAAGCGGCCGCACTGGAGTGCACTGTGACCGGCACAATCGCCTTTGCAAGAAGAAGCCGCTTCTTCGTCGCCGGGAGCCGGAGAGAGCGGCTGCTTGGGAAAGGTGAAGAATGAAGCTGCACAACACTGGGATAAAGTGCGCAGCTTGCAAACTGATCCAAAACAGTACCTTACCACTCTCCTACCATTACTAAACACATGAACATTCGGCATGACGGTGTTTTGGACAACTTTGTTTTTCTTCTTGCAAAACACTCTGCAAACCTTTCTGAAACATTTAAAACACGGTGGGAGATGTTTTCTGTGCTGGCACAATTTCTCCTTGCCTAACGTAGATGAAAAACCTTTCTGCAATGATGTAGACCTCAAAAGACGCTTAAGACGAAGTTACGCAGCTCCCCGGAGCTAAGCGCCGCTTGCCGGGCACATTTCAGCAGAAGCCGCCGCACTGGAGTGCACTGTGACCGGCACAATGGCGTTTGCAAGAAGAAGCCGCTTCTTCGCCTCCGGCAGCTGGAGAGTGCGGCTCCTTCGGGTAGGTGAGAATGAAGCTGCACAACACTGGGATAGTGTGCGCAGCTTGCAAACTGATCCAAAACAGTACCTTACCACTCTCCTACCTTTTAAAAACACATGAACATTCGATTGGAAGGTGTTTTGGACAATTTTGTTTTTCTTCTTGCAAAACACTCTGCACAACTCTCTGCAACATGTAAAACAAAATGGGAGATGTTTTCTGTGCTGGCAGATTTTCTCCATGCCAGACATAGTGGAAAAGATTTTTGCAATGATGTAGACCACAAAAGCCCAGAAAGAAGAAGGTACGGATGTCCCCGGAGCTAAGCGCCGGTCTCGGGCACATTTCGGCAGAAGCGGCCGCACTGGAGTGCACTGTGACCGGCACAATCGCCTTTGCAAGAAGAAGCCGCTTCTTCGTCGCCGGGAGCCGGAGAGAGCGGCTACTTCTGAAAGGTGAAGAATGAAGCTGCACAACACTGGGATAGTGTGCGCAGCTTGCAACTGATCGAAAACAGTACCGTACCACTCTCCTACCTTTTCCAAACACATGAACATTCGGTTGGAACGTGTTTTCAACAACTTTCTTTTTCTTCTTGCAAAACACTCTGCAAACCTTTCTGAAACATGTAAAACACGGTGGGAGATGTTTTCTGTGCTGGCACAGTTTCTCCTTGCCTAACATAGTGAAAAAACTTTCTGCAATGATATAGACCTCAAAAGACGCTTAAGACGAAGTTACGCAGCTCCCCGGAGCTAAGCGCCGGTTGCCGGGCACATTTCGGCAGAAGCCGCCGCACTGGAGTGCACTGTGACCGGCACAATGGCCTTTGCGCGAAGAAGCCGCTTCTTCGCCTCCGGCAGCTGGAGAGTGCGGCTCCTTCGGGTAGGTGAGAATGAAGCTGCACTACACTGGGATAGTGTGCGCAGTTGCAAACTGATAGAAAACAGTACCCTACTACTCTCCTACCTTTTCCAAACACATGAATATTGGGTTGGAAGGTGTTTTGGACAACTTTCTTTTTCTTCCTGCACAACATTCTGCAGACTTCTCTGCAACTTTTAAAACACGATGGGAGATGTTTTCTGTGCTGGCACAGTTTCTCCTTGCCAGACATAGTGGAAAAGATTTTTGTAATGATGTAGACCACAAAATACACTAAAGACGCAATACGGATTTCCCCGGAGCTAAGCGCCGGTCCCGGGCACATTTTGGTGGAAGCCGCCGCACTGGAGTTCACTGTGACCGGCACAATCGCCTTTGCGCGAAGAAGCCGCCTCTTCGTCTCCGGGAGCCGGAGAGAGCGGCTGCTTGGGAAAGGTGAAGAATGAAGCTGCACAACACTGGGATAGTGTGCGGAGCCTGCAAACTCATCCAAAACAGTACCGTACCATTCTCCTACCTTTTCCAAACACATGAACATTCGGTTGGAAGGTGTTTTCAACAACTTTGTTTTTCTTCTTGCAAAACACTCTGCAGACTTCTCTGCAACATGTAAAACAAGATGAGAGATGTTTTCTGTGCTGGCACAGTTTCTCCTTGCCTAACATAGTGGAAAACCTTTCTGCAATGATGTAGACTAGAAGTCTCCAGAAAGATGAAGGTACGGATGTCCCCGGAGCTAAGCGCCGGTCCCGGGCACAATTTGGTAAAAGCCGCAACCCTGGAGTGCACTGTGACCGGCGCAATCGCCTTTGCAAGAAGAAGCCACTTCTTTGCCTCCGGGAGTGGGAGAGAGCGGCTGCTTGGGAAAGGTGAAGAATGAAGCTGCACAACACTGGGATAGTGTGCGGAGCCTGCAAACTCATCCAAAACAGTACCGTACCATTCTCCTACCTTTTCCAAACACATGAACATTCGGTTGGAAGGTGTTTTCAACAACTTTGTTTTTCTTCTTGCAAAACACTCTGCAGACTTCTCTGCAACATGTAAAACAAGATGAGAGATGTTTTCTGTGCTGGCACAGTTTCTCCTGGCCTAACATAGTGGAAAACCTTTCTGCAATGATGTAGACCAGAAGTCTCCAGAAAGATGAAGGTACGGATGTCCCCGGATCTAAGCGCCGGTCCCGGGCACATTTTGGTAAAAGCCGCAACCCTGGAGTGCACTGTGACCGGCGCAATCGCCTTTGCAAGAAGAAGCCGCTTCTTTGCCTCCGGGAGCCAGAGAGAGCGGCTGCCTCTGAATGCTGATGAATGAAGCTGCACAACACTGGGATTGTGTGCACAGCTTGCAAACTGATCCAAAACAGTACCGTACCACTCTCCTACCTTTTCCAAACACTTGAACATTCGATTGGAAGGTGTTTTGGACAACTGTGTTTTTCTTCTTGCAAAACACTCTGCAAACCTTTCTGAAACATGTAAAACACGATGGGAGATGATTTCTGTGCTGGCACAGTTTCTCCTTGCCAGACATAGTGAAAAACCTTTCTGCAATGATGTAGACCACAAAAGATGCTAAAGACGAAGTTGCGCAGCTCCCCGGAGGTAAGCGCCGGTCCCGGGCACATTTCGGCAGAAGCCGCCGCACTGGAGTGCACTGTGACCGGCACAATCGCCTTTGCGCGAAGAAGCCGCTTCTTCACCTCCGGCAGCTGGAGAGTGCAGCTCCTTCGGGTAGGTGAGAATGAAGCTGCACAACACTGGGATAGTGTGCGCAGCTTGCAAACTGATAGAAAACTGTACCTTACCACTCTCCTACCTTTTAAAAACATATGAACATTCGATTGGAAGGTGTTTTGGACAATTTTGTTTTTCTTCTTGCAAAACACTCTGCAGAGCTCTCTGCAACATGTAAAACAAAATGGGAGATGTTTTCTGTGCTGGCAGATTTTCTCCATGCCAGACATAGTGGAAAAGATTTTTGCAATGATGTAGACCACAAAAGCCCAGAAAGAAGAAGGTACGGATGTCCCCGGAGCTAAGCGCCGGTCCCGGGCACATTTGGGCAGAAGCGGCCGCACTGCAGTGCACTGTGACTGGCACAATCGCCTTTGCGCGAAGAAGCCGCCTCTACGTCTCTGGGAGCCGGAGAGAGCGGCTGCTTGGGAAAGGTGAAGAATGAAGCTGCACAACACTGGGATAAAGTGCGCAGCTTGCAAACTGATCCAAAACAGTACCTTACCACTCTCCTACCATTACTAAACACATGAACATTCGGCATGACGGTGTTTTAGACAACTTTGTTTTTCTTCTTGCAAAACACTCTGGAAACCTATCTGAAACATGTAAAACACGATGGGAGATGTTTTCTGTGCTGGCACAGTTTCTCCTGGCCTAACATAGTGGAAAACCTTTCTGCAATGATGTAGACCAGAAGTCTCCAGAAAGATGAAGGTACGGATGTCCCCGGAGCTAAGCGCCGGTCCCGGGCACATTTTGGTGGAAGCCGCAACCCTGGAGTGCACTGTGACCGGCACAATCGCCTTTGCGCGAAGAAGCCGCTTCTTCGCCTCCGGCAGCTGGAGAGTGCGGCTCCTTCGGGTAGGTGAGAATGAAGCTGCACTACACTGGGATAGTGTGCGCAGTTGCAAACTGATAGAAAACAGTACCCTACTACTCTCCTACCTTTTCCAAACACATGAATATTGGGTTGGAAGGTGTTTTGGACAACTTTCTTTTTCTTCCTGCACAACATTCTGCAGACTTCTCTGCAACTTTTAAAACACGATGGGAGATGTTTTCTGTGCTGGCACAGTTTCTCCTTGCCAGACATAGTGGAAAAGATTTTTGTAATGATGTCGACCACAAAATACACTAAAGACGCAATACGGATTTCCCCGGAGCTAATCGCCGGTCCCGGGCACATTTTGGTGGAAGCCGCCGCACTGGAGTTCACTGTTACCGGCACAATCGCCTTTGCAAGAAGAAGCCGCCTCTTCGTCTCCGGGAGCCGGAGAGAGCGGCTGCTTGGGAAAGGTGAAGAATGAAGCTGCACAACACTGGGATAGTGTGCGGAGCCTGCAAACTCATCCAAAACAGTACCGTACCATTCTCCTATCTTTTCCAAACACATGAACATTCGGTTGGAAGGTGTTTTCAACAACTTTGTTTTTCTTCTTGCAAAACACTCTGCAGACTTCTCTGCAACATGTAAAACAAGATGAGAGATGTTTTCTGTGCTGGCACAGTTTCTCCTGGCCTAACATAGTGGAAAACCTTTCTGCAATGATGTAGACCAGAAGTCTCCAGAAAGATGAAGGTACGGATGTCCCCGGAGCTAAGCGCCGGTCCCGGGCACATTTCGGCAGAAGCGGCCGCACTGCAGTGCACTGTGACCGGCGCAATCGCCTTTGCAAGAAGAAGCCGCCTCTTCGTCTCCGGGAGCCGGAGAGAGCGGCTGCTTGGGAAAGGTGAAGAATGAAGCTGCACAACACTGGGATAGTGTGCGGAGCCTGCAAACTCATCCAAAACAGTACCGTACCATTCTCCTGCCTTTTCCAAACACATGAACATTCGGTTGGAAGGTGTTTTCAACAACTTTGTTTTTCTTCTTGCAAAACACTCTGCAGACTTCTCTGCAACATGTAAAACAAGATGAGAGATGTTTTCTGTGCTGGCACAGTTTCTCCTGGCCTAACATAGTGGAAAACCTTTCTGCAATGATGTAGACCAGAAGTCTCCAGAAAGATGAAGGTACGGATGTCCCCGGAGCTAAGCGCCGGTCCCGGGCACATTTTGGTAAAAGCCGCAACCCTGGAGTGCACTGTGACCGGCGCAATCGCCTTTGCAAGAAGAAGCCGCTTCTTTGCCTCCGGGAGCCGGAGAGAGCGGCTGCCTATGAATGCTGAAGAATGAAGCTGCACAACACTGGGATTGTGTGCACAGCTTGCAAACTGATCCAAAACAGTACCGTACCACTCTCCTACCTTTTCCAAACACTTGAACATTCGATTGGAAGGTGTTTTGGACAACTGTGTTTTTCTTCTTGCAAAACACTCTGCAAACCTTTCTGAAACATGTAAAACACGATGGGAGAGGATTTCTGTGCTGGCACAGTTTCTCCTGGCCTAACATAGTGGAAAAGATTTTTGTAATGATGTAGACCAAAAAAGCCCAGAAAGAAGAAGGTACGGGTGTCCCAGGAGCTAAGCGCCGGTCCCGGGCACATTTCGGCAGAAGCGGCCGCACTGGAGTGCACTGTGACCGGCACAATCGCCTTTGCGCGAAGAAGCCGCTTCTTCGTCGCCGGGAGCCGGAGAGAGCGGCTGCTTGGGAAAGGTGAAGAATGAAGCTGCACAACACTGGGATAAAGTGCGCAGCTTGCAAACTGATCCAAAACAGTACCTTACCACTCTCCTACCATTACTAAACACATGAACATTCGGCATGACGGTGTTTTAGACAACTTTGTTTTTCTTCTTGCAAAACACTCTGCAAACCTTTCTGAAACATGTAAAACACGATGGGAGATGTTTTCTGTGCTGGCACAGTTTCTCCTGGCCTAACATAGTGGAAAACCTTTCTGCAATGATGTAGACCAGAAGTCTCCAGAAAGATGAAGGTACGGATGTCCCCGGAGCTAAGCGCCGGTCCCGGGCACATTTTGGTGGAAGCCGCAACCCTGGAGTGCACTGTGACCGGCACAATGGCCTTTGCGCGAAGAAGCCGCTTCTTCGCCTCCGGCAGCTGGAGAGTGCGGCTCCTTCGGGTAGGTGAGAATGAAGCTGCACTACACTGGGATAGTGTGCGCAGTTGCAAACTGATAGAAAACAGTACCCTACTACTCTCCTACCTTTTCCAAACACATGAATATTGGGTTGGAAGGTGTTTTGGACAACTTTCTTTTTCTTCCTGCACAACATTCTGCAGACTTCTCTGCAACTTTTAAAACACGATGGGAGATGTTTTCTGTGCTGGCACAGTTTCTCCTTGCCAGACATAGTGGAAAAGATTTTTGTAATGATGTAGACCACAAAATACACTAAAGACGCAATACGGATTTCCCCGGAGCTAATCGCCGGTCCCGGGCACATTTTGGTGGAAGCCGCCGCACTGGAGTTCACTGTGACCGGCACAATCGCCTTTGCGCGAAGAAGCCGCCTCTTCGTCTCCGGGAGCCGGAGAGAGCGGCTGCTTGGGAAAGGTGAAGAATAAAGCTGCACAACACTGGGATAGTGTGCGGAGCCTGCAAACTCAACCAAAACAGTACCGTACCATTCTCCTACCTTTTCCAAACACATGAACATTCGGTTGGAAGGTGTTTTCAACAACTTTCTTTTTCTTCTTGCAAAACACTCTGCAGACTTCTCTGCAACATGTAAAACAAGATGAGAGATGTTTTCTGTGCTGGCACAGTTTCTCCTGGCCTAACATAGTGGAAAACCTTTCTGCAATGATGTAGACCAGAAGTCTCCAGAAAGATGAAGGTACGGATGTCCCCGGAGCTAAGCGCCGGTCCCGGGCACATTTTGGTGGAAGCCGCAACCCTGGAGTGCACTGTGACCGGCACAATCGCCTTTGCAAGAAGAAGCCGCTTCTTTGCCTCCGGGAGCCAGAGAGAGCGGCTGCCTCTGAATGCTGAAGAATGAAGCTGCACAACACTGGGATTGTGTGCACAGCTTGCAAACTGATCCAAAACAGTACCGTACCACTCTCCTACCTTTTCCAAACACTTGAACATTCGATTGGAAGGTGTTTTGGACAACTGTGTTTTTCTTCTTGCAAAACACTCTGCAAACCTTTCTGAAACATGTAAAACACGATGGGAGATGATTTCTGTGCTGGCACAGTTTCTCCTGGCCTAACATAGTGGAAAAGATTTTTGTAATGATGTAGACCAAAAAAGCCCAGAAAGAAGAAGGTACGGGTGTCCCCGGAGCTAAGCGCCGGTCCCGGGCACATTTCGGCAGAAGCGGCCGCACTGGAGTGCACTGTGACCGGCACAATCGCCTTTGCGCGAAGAAGCCGCTTCTTCGTCGCCGGGAGCCGGAGAGAGCGGCTACTTCTGAATGCTGAAGAATGAAGCTGCACAACACTGGGATAGTGTGCACAGCTTGCAAACTGATCCAAAACAGTACCGTACCACTCTCCTACCTTTTCCAAACACTTGAACATTCGATTGGAAGGTGTTTTGGACAACTGTGTTTTTCTTCTTGCAAAACACTCTGCAAAACTTTCTGAAACATGTAAAACACGATGGGAGATGATTTCTGTGCTGGCACAGTTTCTCCTGGCCTAACATAGTGGAAAAGATTTTTGTAATGATGTAGACCAAAAAAGCCCAGAAAGAAGAAGGTACGAATGTCCCCGGAGCTAAGCGCCGGTCCCGGGCACATTTCGGCAGAAGCGGCCGCACTGGAGTGCACTGTGACCGGCACAATCGCCTTTGCGCGAAGAAGCCGCTTCTTCGTCGCCGGGAGCCGGAGAGAGCGGCTGCTTGGGAAAGGTGAAGAATGAAGCTGCACAACACTGGGATAAAGTGCGCAGCATGCAAACTGATCCAAAACAGTACCTTACCACTCTCCTACCATTACTAAACACATGAACATTCGGCATGACGGTGTTTTAGACAACTTTGTTTTTCTTCTTGCAAAACACTCTGCAAAGCTTTCTGAAACATTTAAAACACGGTGGGAGATGTTTTCTGTGCTGGCACAGTTTCTCCTTGCCTAACATAGTGAAAAACCTTTCTGCAATGATGTAGACCTCAAAAGACGCTTAAGACGAAGTTACGCAGCTCCCCGGAGCTAAGCGCCGGTCCCGGGCACATTTCGGCAGAAGCCGCCGCACTGGAGTGCACTGTGACCGGCACAATCGCCTTTGCGCGAAGAAGCCGCTTCTTCGTCGCCGGGAGCCGGAGAGAGCGGCTGCTTGGGAAAGGTGAAGAATGAAGCTGCACAACACTGGGATAAAGTGCGCAGCTTGCAAACTGATCCAAAACAGTACCTTACCACTCTTTTACCATTACTAAACACATGAATATTCGGCATGACGGTGTTTTAGACAACTTTGTTTTTCATCTTGCAAAACACTCTGCAAACCTTTCTGAAACATTTAAAACACGGTGGGAGATGTTTTCTGTGCTGGCACAGTTTCTCCTTGCCTAACGTAGTGAAAAACCTTTCTGCAATGATGTAGACCTCAAAAGACGCTTAAGACGAAGTTACGCAGCTCCCCGGAGCTAAGCGCCGGTTGCCGGGCACATTTCGGCAGAAGCCGCCGCACTGGAGTGCACTGTGACCGGCACAATGGCCTTTGCGCGAAGAAGCCGCTTCTTCGCCTCCGGCAGCTGGAGAGTGCGGCTCCTTCAAGTAGGTGAGAATGAAGCTGCACAACACTGGGATAGTGCGCGCAGCTTGCAAACTGATAGAAAACTGTACCTTACCACTCTCCTACCTTTTAAAAACATATGAACATTCGATTGGAAGGTGTTTTGGACAATTTTGTTTTTCTTCTTGCAAAACACTCTGCAGAGCTCTCTGCAACATGTAAAACACGATGGGAGATGTTTTCTGTGCTGGCAGATTTTCTCCATGCCAGACATAGTGGAAAAGATTTTTGTAATGATGTAGACCACAAAAGCCCAGAAAGAAGAAGGTACGGATGTCCCCGGAGCTAAGCGCCGGTCCCGGGCACATTTCGGCAGAAGCGGCCGCACTGGAGTGCACTGTGACCGGCACAATCGCCTTTGCGCGAAGAAGCCGCTTCTTCGTCGCCGGGAGCCGGAGAGAGCGGCTGCTTGGGAAAGGTGAAGAATGAAGCTGCACAACACTGGGATAGTGTGCGCAGCTTGCAAACTGATCCAAAACAGTACCGTACCACTCTCCTACCTTTTCCAAACACATGAACATTCGGTTGGAAGGTGTTTTCAACAACTTTCTTTTTCTTCTTGCAAAACACTCTGCAAACCTTTCTGAAACATGTAAAACACGGTGGGAGATGTTTTCTGTGCTGGCACAGTTTCTCCTTGCCTAACATGGTGAAAAACCTTTCTGCAATGATGTAGACCTCAAA
Source organism: Zonotrichia albicollis (assembly GCF_047830755.1). Classification (NCBI taxonomy): domain Eukaryota; kingdom Metazoa; phylum Chordata; class Aves; order Passeriformes; family Passerellidae; genus Zonotrichia; species Zonotrichia albicollis. Next base: position 10,352,614 of record NC_133828.1, on the reverse strand, counting down.
AGACGCTTAAGACGAAGTTACGCAGCTCCCCGGAGCTAAGCGCCGGTTGCCGGGCACATTTCGGCAGAAGCCGCCGCACTGGAGTGCACTGTGACCGGCACAATGGCCTTTGCGCGAAGAAGCCGCTTCTTCGCCTCCGGCAGCTGGAGAGTGCGGCTCCTTCGGGTAGGTGAGAATGAAGCTGCACTACACTGGGATAGTGTGCGCAGTTGCAAACTGATAGAAAACAGTACCCTACTACTCTCCTACCTTTTCCAAACACATGAATATTGGGTTGGAAGGTGTTTTGGACAACTTTCTTTTTCTTCCTGCACAACATTCTGCAGACTTCTCTGCAACTTTTAAAACACGATGGGAGATGTTTTCTGTGCTGGCACAGTTTCTCCTTGCCAGACATAGTGGAAAAGATTTTTGTAATGATGTAGACCACAAAATACACTAAAGACGCAATACGGATTTCCCCGGAGCTAATCGCCGGTCCCGGGCACATTTTGGTGGAAGCCGCCGCACTGGAGTTCACTGTGACCGGCACAATCGCCTTTGCGCGAAGAAGCCGCCTCTTCGTCTCCGGGAGCCGGAGAGAGCGGCTGCTTGGGAAAGGTGAAGAATGAAGCTGCACAACACTGGGATAGTGTGCGGAGCCTGCAAACTCATCCAAAACAGTACCGTACCATTCTCCTACCTTTTCCAAACACATGAACATTCGGTTGGAAGGTGTTTTCAACAACTTTCTTTTTCTTCTTGCAAAACACTCTGCAGACTTCTCTGCAACATGTAAAACAAGATGAGAGATGTTTTCTGTGCTGGCACAGTTTCTCCTGGCCTAACATAGTGGAAAACCTTTCTGCAATGATGTAGACCAGAAGTCTCCAGAAAGATGAAGGTACGGATGTCCCCGGAGCTAAGCGCCGGTCCCGGGCACATTTTGGTAAAAGCCGCAACCCTGGAGTGCACTGTGACCGGCGCAATCGCCTTTGCAAGAAGAAGCCGCTTCTTTGCCTCCGGGAGCCAGAGAGAGCGGCTGCCTCTGAATGCTGATGAATGAAGCTGCACAACACTGGGATTGTGTGCACAGCTTGCAAACTGATCCAAAACAGTACCGTACCACTCTCCTACCTTTTCCAAACACTTGAACATTCGATTGGAAGGTGTTTTGGACAATTGTGCTTTTCTTCTTGCAAAACACTCTGCAAACCTTTCTGAAACATGTAAAACACGATGGGAGATGATTTCTGTGCTGGCACAGTTTCTCCTGGCCTAACATAGTGGAAAAGATTTTTGTAATGATGTAGACCAAAAAAGCCCAGAAAGAAGAAGGTACGGGTGTCCCCGGAGCTAAGCGCCGGTCCCGGGCACATTTCGGCAGAAGCGGCCGCACTGGAGTGCACTGTGACCGGCACAATCGCCTTTGCGCGAAGAAGCCGCTTCTTCGTCGCCGGGAGCCGGAGAGAGCGGCTGCTTGGGAAAGGTGAAGAATGAAGCTGCACAACACTGGGATAAAGTGCGCAGCTTGCAAACTGATCCAAAACAGTACCGTACCACTCTCCTACCTTTTCCAAACACATGAACATTCGGTTGGAAGGTGTTTTCAACCACTTTCTTTTTCTTCTTGCAAAACACTCTGCAAACCTTTCTGAAACATGTAAAACACGGTGGGAGATGTTTTCTGTGCTGGCACAGTTTCTCCTTGCCTAACATAGTGAAAAACCTTTCTGCAATGATGTAGACCTCAAAAGACGCTTAAGACGAAGTTACACAGCTCCCCGGAGCTAAGCGCCGGTTGCCGGGCACATTTCGGCAGAAGCCGCCGCACTGGAGTGCACTGTGACCGGCACAATCGCCTTTGCGCGAAGAAGCCGCTTCTTCACCTCCGGCAGCTGGAGAGTGCGGCTCCTTCGGGTAGGTGAGAATGAAGCTGCACTACACTGGGATAGTGTGCGCAGTTGCAAACTGATAGAAAACAGTACCCTACTACTCTCCTACCTTTTCCAAACACATGAATATTGGGTTGGAAGGTGTTTTGGACAACTTTCTTTTTTTTCCTGCACAACACTCTGCAGACTTCTCTGCAACTTTTAAAACACGATGGGAGATGTTTTCTGTGCTGGCACAGTTTCTCCTTGCCAGACATAGTGGAAAAGATTTTTGTAATGATGTAGACCAAAAAAGCCCAGAAAGAAGAAGGTACGGATGTCCCCGGAGCTAATCGCCGGTCCCGGGCACATTTTGGTGGAAGCCGCCGCACTGGAGTTCACTGTGACCGGCACAATCGCCTTTGCGCGAAGAAGCCGCCTCTTCGTCTCCGGGAGCCGGAGAGAGTGGCTGCTTGGGAAAGGTGAAGAATGAAGCTGCACAACACTGGGATAGTGTGCGGAGCCTGCAAACTCATCCAAAACAGTACCGTACCATTCTCCTACCTTTTCCAAACACATGAACATTCGGTTGGAAGGTGTTTTCAACAACTTTCTTTTTCTTCTTGCAAAACACTCTGCAGACTTCTCTGCAACATGTAAAACAAGATGAGAGATGTTTTCTGTGCTGGCACAGTTTCTCCTGGCCTAACATAGTGGAAAACCTTTCTGCAATGATGTAGACCAGAAGTCTCCAGAAAGATGAAGGTACGGATGTCCCCGGAGCTAAGCGCCGGTCCCGGGCACATTTTGGTAAAAGCCGCAAACCTGGAGTGCACTGTGACCGGCACAATCGCCTTTGCAAGAAGAAGCCGCTTCTTTGCCTCCGGGAGCCGGAGAGAGCGGCTGCCTCTGAATGCTGATGAATGAAGCTGCACAACACTGGGATTGTGTGCACAGCTTGCAAACTGATCCAAAACAGTACCGTACCACTCTCCTACCTTTTCCAAACACTTGAACATTCGATTGGAAGGTGTTTTGGACAACTGTGTTTTTCTTCTTGCAAAACACTCTGCAAACCTTTCTGAAACATGTAAAACACGATGGGAGATGATTTCTGTGCTGGCACAGTTTCTCCTGGCCTAACATAGTGGAAAAGATTTTTGTAATGATGTAGACCAAAAAAGCCCAGAAAGAAGAAGGTACGGATGTCCCCGGAGCTAATCGCCGGTCCCGGGCACATTTTGGTGGAAGCCGCCGCACTGGAGTTCACTGTGACCGGCACAATCGCCTTTGCGCGAAGAAGCCGCCTCTTCGTCTCCGGGAGCCGGAGAGAGTGGCTGCTTGGGAAAGGTGAAGAATGAAGCTGCACAACACTGGGATAGTGTGCGGAGCCTGCAAACTCATCCAAAACAGTACCGTACCATTCTCCTACCTTTTCCAAACACATGAACATTCGGTTGGAAGGTGTTTTCAACAACTTTCTTTTTCTTCTTGCAAAACACTCTGCAGACTTCTCTGCAACATGTAAAACAAGATGAGAGATGTTTTCTGTGCTGGCACAGTTTCTCCTGGCCTAACATAGTGGAAAACCTTTCTGCAATGATGTAGACCAGAAGTCTCCAGAAAGATGAAGGTACGGATGTCCCCGGAGCTAAGCGCCGGTCCCGGGCACATTTTGGTAAAAGCCGCAAACCTGGAGTGCACTGTGACCGGCACAATCGCCTTTGCAAGAAGAAGCCGCTTCTTTGCCTCCGGGAGCCGGAGAGAGCGGCTGCCTCTGAATGCTGATGAATGAAGCTGCACAACACTGGGATTGTGTGCACAGCTTGCAAACTGATCCAAAACAGTACCGTACCACTCTCCTACCTTTTCCAAACACTTGAACATTCGATTGGAAGGTGTTTTGGACAACTGTGTTTTTCTTCTTGCAAAACACTCTGCAAACCTTTCTGAAACATGTAAAACACGATGGGAGATGATTTCTGTGCTGGCACAGTTTCTCCTGGCCTAACATAGTGGAAAAGATTTTTGTAATGATGTAGACCAAAAAAGCCCAGAAAGAAGAAGGTACGGGTGTCCCCGGAGCTAAGCGCCGGTCCCGGGCACATTTCGGCAGAAGCGGCCGCACTGGAGTGCACTGTGACCGGCACAATCGCCTTTGCAAGAAGAAGCCGCTTCTTCGTCGCCGGGAGCCGGAGAGAGCGGCTGCTTGGGAAAGGTGAAGAATGAAGCTGCACAACACTGGGATAAAGTGCGCAGCTTGCAAACTGATCCAAAACAGTACCTTACCACTCTCCTACCATTACTAAACACATGAACATTCGGCATGACGGTGTTTTGGACAACTTTGTTTTTCTTCTTGCAAAACACTCTGCAAACCTTTCTGAAACATTTAAAACACGGTGGGAGATGTTTTCTGTGCTGGCACAATTTCTCCTTGCCTAACGTAGATGAAAAACCTTTCTGCAATGATGTAGACCTCAAAAGACGCTTAAGACGAAGTTACGCAGCTCCCCGGAGCTAAGCGCCGCTTGCCGGGCACATTTCAGCAGAAGCCGCCGCACTGGAGTGCACTGTGACCGGCACAATGGCCTTTGCAAGAAGAAGCCGCTTCTTCGCCACCGGCAGCTGGAGAGTGCGGCTCCTTCGGGTAGGTGAGAATGAAGCTGCACAACACTGGGATAGTGTGCGCAGCTTGCAAACTGATCCAAAACAGTACCTTACCACTCTCCTACCTTTTAAAAACACATGAACATTCGATTGGAAGGTGTTTTGGACAATTTTGTTTTTCTTCTTGCAAAACACTCTGCACAACTCTCTGCAACATGTAAAACAAAATGGGAGATGTTTTCTGTGCTGGCAGATTTTCTCCATGCCAGACATAGTGGAAAAGATTTTTGCAATGATGTAGACCACAAAAGCCCAGAAAGAAGAAGGTACGGATGTCCCCGGAGCTAAGCGCCGGTCTCGGGCACATTTCGGCAGAAGCGGCCGCACTGGAGTGCACTGTGACCGGCACAATCGCCTTTGCAAGAAGAAGCCGCTTCTTCGTCGCCGGGAGCCGGAGAGAGCGGCTACTTCTGAAAGGTGAAGAATGAAGCTGCACAACACTGGGATAGTGTGCGCAGCTTGCAACTGATCGAAAACAGTACCGTACCACTCTCCTACCTTTTCCAAACACATGAACATTCGGTTGGAACGTGTTTTCAACAACTTTCTTTTTCTTCTTGCAAAACACTCTGCAAACCTTTCTGAAACATGTAAAACACGGTGGGAGATGTTTTCTGTGCTGGCACAGTTTCTCCTTGCCTAACATAGTGAAAAAACTTTCTGCAATGATGTAGACCTCAAAAGATGCTTAAGACGAAGTTACGCAGCTCCCCGGAGCTAAGCGCCGGTTGCCGGGCACATTTCGGCAGAAGCCGCCGCACTGGAGTGCACTGTGACCGGCACAATGGCCTTTGCGCGAAGAAGCCGCTTCTTCGCCTCCGGCAGCTGGAGAGTGCGGCTCCTTCGGGTAGGTGAGAATGAAGCTGCACTACACTGGGATAGTGTGCGCAGTTGCAAACTGATAGAAAACAGTACCCTACTACTCTCCTACCTTTTCCAAACACATGAATATTGGGTTGGAAGGTGTTTTGGACAACTTTCTTTTTCTTCCTGCACAACATTCTGCAGACTTCTCTGCAACTTTTAAAACACGATGGGAGATGTTTTCTGTGCTGGCACAGTTTCTCCTTGCCAGACATAGTGGAAAAGATTTTTGTAATGATGTAGACCACAAAATACACTAAAGACGCAATACGGATTTCCCCGGAGCTAATCGCCGGTCCCGGGCACATTTTGGTGGAAGCCGCCGCACTGGAGTTCACTGTGACCGGCACAATCGCCTTTGCGCGAAGAAGCCGCCTCTTCGTCTCCGGGAGCCGGAGAGAGCGGCTGCTTGGGAAAGGTGAAGAATGAAGCTGCACAACACTGGGATAGTGTGCGGAGCCTGCAAACTCATCCAAAACAGTACCGTACCATTCTCCTACCTTTTCCAAACACATGAACATTCGGTTGGAAGGTGTTTTCAACAACTTTGTTTTTCTTCTTGCAAAACACTCTGCAGACTTCTCTGCAACATGTAAAACAAGATGAGAGATGTTTTCTGTGCTGGCACAGTTTCTCCTTGCCTAACATAGTGGAAAACCTTTCTGCAATGATGTAGACTAGAAGACTCCAGAAAGATGAAGGTACGGATGTCCCCGGAGCTAAGCGCCGGTCCCGGGCACATTTTGGTAAAAGCCGCAACCCTGGAGTGCACTGTGACCGGCGCAATCGCCTTTGCAAGAAGAAGCCACTTCTTTGCCTCCGGGAGTGGGAGAGAGCGGCTGCTTGGGAAAGGTGAAGAATGAAGCTGCACAACACTGGGATAGTGTGCGGAGCCTGCAAACTCAACCAAAACAGTACCGTACCATTCTCCAACCTTTTCCAAACACATGAACATTCGGTTGGAAGGTGTTTTCAACAACTTTGTTTTTCTTCTTGCAAAACACTCTGCAGACTTCTCTGCAACATGTAAAACAAGATGAGAGATGTTTTCTGTGCTGGCACAGTTTCTCCTGGCCTAACATAGTGGAAAACCTTTCTGCAATGATGTAGACCAGAAGTCTCCAGAAAGATGAAGGTACGGATGTCCCCGGATCTAAGCGCCGGTCCCGGGCACATTTTGGTAAAAGCCGCAACCCTGGAGTGCACTGTGACCGGCGCAATCGCCTTTGCAAGAAGAAGCCGCTTCTTTGCCTCCGGGAGCCAGAGAGAGCGGCTGCCTCTGAATGCTGATGAATGAAGCTGCACAACACTGGGATTGTGTGCACAGCTTGCAAACTGATCCAAAACAGTACCGTACCACTCTCCTACCTTTTCCAAACACTTGAACATTCGATTGGAAGGTGTTTTGGACAACTGTGTTTTTCTTCTTGCAAAACACTCTGCAAACCTTTCTGAAACATGTAAAACACGATGGGAGATGATTTCTGTGCTGGCACAGTTTCTCCTTGCCAGACATAGTGAAAAACCTTTCTGCAATGATGTAGACCACAAAAGATGCTAAAGACGAAGTTGCGCAGCTCCCCGGAGGTAAGCGCCGGTCCCGGGCACATTTCGGCAGAAGCCGCCGCACTGGAGTGCACTGTGACCGGCACAATCGCCTTTGCGCGAAGAAGCCGCTTCTTCACCTCCGGCAGCTGGAGAGTGCAGCTCCTTCGGGTAGGTGAGAATGAAGCTGCACAACACTGGGATAGTGTGCGCAGCTTGCAAACTGATAGAAAACTGTACCTTACCACTCTCCTACCTTTTAAAAACATATGAACATTCGATTGGAAGGTGTTTTGGACAATTTTGTTTTTCTTCTTGCAAAACACTCTGCAGAGCTCTCTGCAACATGTAAAACAAAATGGGAGATGTTTTCTGTGCTGGCAGATTTTCTCCATGCCAGACATAGTGGAAAAGATTTTTGCAATGATGTAGACCACAAAAGCCCAGAAAGAAGAAGGTACGGATGTCCCCGGAGCTAAGCGCCGGTCCCGGGCACATTTGGGCAGAAGCGGCCGCACTGCAGTGCACTGTGACTGGCACAATCGCCTTTGCGCGAAGAAGCCGCCTCTACGTCTCTGGGAGCCGGAGAGAGCGGCTGCTTGGGAAAGGTGAAGAATGAAGCTGCACAACACTGGGATAAAGTGCGCAGCTTGCAAACTGATCCAAAACAGTACCTTACCACTCTCCTACCATTAGTAAACACATGAACATTCGGCATGACGGTGTTTTAGACAACTTTGTTTTTCTTCTTGCAAAACACTCTGCAAACCTATCTGAAACATGTAAAACACGATGGGAGATGTTTTCTGTGCTGGCACAGTTTCTCCTGGCCTAACATAGTGGAAAACCTTTCTGCAATGATGTAGACCAGAAGTCTCCAGAAAGATGAAGGTACGGATGTCCCCGGAGCTAAGCGCCGGTCCCGGGCACATTTTGGTGGAAGCCGCAACCCTGGAGTGCACTGTGACCGGCACAATCGCCTTTGCGCGAAGAAGCCGCTTCTTCGCCTCCGGCAGCTGGAGAGTGCGGCTCCTTCGGGTAGGTGAGAATGAAGCTGCACTACACTGGGATAGTGTGCGCAGTTGCAAACTGATAGAAAACAGTACCCTACTACTCTCCTACCTTTTCCAAACACATGAATATTGGGTTGGAAGGTGTTTTGGACAACTTTCTTTTTCTTCCTGCACAACATTCTGCAGACTTCTCTGCAACTTTTAAAACACGATGGGAGATGTTTTCTGTGCTGGCACAGTTTCTCCTTGCCAGACATAGTGGAAAAGATTTTTGTAATGATGTCGACCACAAAATACACTAAAGACGCAATACGGATTTCCCCGGAGCTAATCGCCGGTCCCGGGCACATTTTGGTGGAAGCCGCCGCACTGGAGTTCACTGTTACCGGCACAATCGCCTTTGCAAGAAGAAGCCGCCTCTTCGTCTCCGGGAGCCGGAGAGAGCGGCTGCTTGGGAAAGGTGAAGAATGAAGCTGCACAACACTGGGATAGTGTGCGGAGCCTGCAAACTCATCCAAAACAGTACCGTACCATTCTCCTATCTTTTCCAAACACATGAACATTCGGTTGGAAGGTGTTTTCAACAACTTTGTTTTTCTTCTTGCAAAACACTCTGCAGACTTCTCTGCAACATGTAAAACAAGATGAGAGATGTTTTCTGTGCTGGCACAGTTTCTCCTGGCCTAACATAGTGGAAAACCTTTCTGCAATGATGTAGACCAGAAGTCTCCAGAAAGATGAAGGTACGGATGTCCCCGGAGCTAAGCGCCGGTCCCGGGCACATTTCGGCAGAAGCGGCCGCACTGCAGTGCACTGTGACCGGCGCAATCGCCTTTGCAAGAAGAAGCCGCCTCTTCGTCTCCGGGAGCCGGAGAGAGCGGCTGCTTGGGAAAGGTGAAGAATGAAGCTGCACAACACTGGGATAGTGTGCGGAGCCTGCAAACTCATCCAAAACAGTACCGTACCATTCTCCTGCCTTTTCCAAACACATGAACATTCGGTTGGAAGGTGTTTTCAACAACTTTGTTTTTCTTCTTGCAAAACACTCTGCAGACTTCTCTGCAACATGTAAAACAAGATGAGAGATGTTTTCTGTGCTGGCACAGTTTCTCCTGGCCTAACATAGTGGAAAACCTTTCTGCAATGATGTAGACCAGAAGTCTCCAGAAAGATGAAGGTACGGATGTCCCCGGAGCTAAGCGCCGGTCCCGGGCACATTTTGGTAAAAGCCGCAACCCTGGAGTGCACTGTGACCGGCGCAATCGCCTTTGCAAGAAGAAGCCGCTTCTTTGCCTCCGGGAGCCGGAGAGAGCGGCTGCCTATGAATGCTGAAGAATGAAGCTGCACAACACTGGGATTGTGTGCACAGCTTGCAAACTGATCCAAAACAGTACCGTACCACTCTCCTACCTTTTCCAAACACTTGAACATTCGATTGGAAGGTGTTTTGGACAACTGTGTTTTTCTTCTTGCAAAACACTCTGCAAACCTTTCTGAAACATGTAAAACACGATGGGAGAGGATTTCTGTGCTGGCACAGTTTCTCCTGGCCTAACATAGTGGAAAAGATTTTTGTAATGATGTAGACCAAAAAAGCCCAGAAAGAAGAAGGTACGGGTGTCCCAGGAGCTAAGCGCCGGTCCCGGGCACATTTCGGCAGAAGCGGCCGCACTGGAGTGCACTGTGACCGGCACAATCGCCTTTGCGCGAAGAAGCCGCTTCTTCGTCGCCGGGAGCCGGAGAGAGCGGCTGCTTGGGAAAGGTGAAGAATGAAGCTGCACAACACTGGGATAAAGTGCGCAGCTTGCAAACTGATCCAAAACAGTACCTTACCACTCTCCTACCATTACTAAACACATGAACATTCGGCATGACGGTGTTTTAGACAACTTTGTTTTTCTTCTTGCAAAACACTCTGCAAACCTTTCTGAAACATGTAAAACACGATGGGAGATGTTTTCTGTGCTGGCACAGTTTCTCCTGGCCTAACATAGTGGAAAACCTTTCTGCAATGATGTAGACCAGAAGTCTCCAGAAAGATGAAGGTACGGATGTCCCCGGAGCTAAGCGCCGGTCCCGGGCACATTTTGGTGGAAGCCGCAACCCTGGAGTGCACTGTGACCGGCACAATGGCCTTTGCGCGAAGAAGCCGCTTCTTCGCCTCCGGCAGCTGGAGAGTGCGGCTCCTTCGGGTAGGTGAGAATGAAGCTGCACTACACTGGGATAGTGTGCGCAGTTGCAAACTGATAGAAAACAGTACCCTACTACTCTCCTACCTTTTCCAAACACATGAATATTGGGTTGGAAGGTGTTTTGGACAACTTTCTTTTTCTTCCTGCACAACATTCTGCAGACTTCTCTGCAACTTTTAAAACACGATGGGAGATGTTTTCTGTGCTGGCACAGTTTCTCCTTGCCAGACATAGTGGAAAAGATTTTTGTAATGATGTAGACCACAAAATACACTAAAGACGCAATACGGATTTCCCCGGAGCTAATCGCCGGTCCCGGGCACATTTTGGTGGAAGCCGCCGCACTGGAGTTCACTGTGACCGGCACAATCGCCTTTGCGCGAAGAAGCCGCCTCTTCGTCTCCGGGAGCCGGAGAGAGCGGCTGCTTGGGAAAGGTGAAGAATAAAGCTGCACAACACTGGGATAGTGTGCGGAGCCTGCAAACTCAACCAAAACAGTACCGTACCATTCTCCTACCTTTTCCAAACACATGAACATTCGGTTGGAAGGTGTTTTCAACAACTTTCTTTTTCTTCTTGCAAAACACTCTGCAGACTTCTCTGCAACATGTAAAACAAGATGAGAGATGTTTTCTGTGCTGGCACAGTTTCTCCTGGCCTAACATAGTGGAAAACCTTTCTGCAATGATGTAGACCAGAAGTCTCCAGAAAGATGAAGGTACGGATGTCCCCGGAGCTAAGCGCCGGTCCCGGGCACATTTTGGTGGAAGCCGCAACCCTGGAGTGCACTGTGACCGGCACAATCGCCTTTGCAAGAAGAAGCCGCTTCTTTGCCTCCGGGAGCCAGAGAGAGCGGCTGCCTCTGAATGCTGAAGAATGAAGCTGCACAACACTGGGATTGTGTGCACAGCTTGCAAACTGATCCAAAACAGTACCGTACCACTCTCCTACCTTTTCCAAACACTTGAACATTCGATTGGAAGGTGTTTTGGACAACTGTGTTTTTCTTCTTGCAAAACACTCTGCAAACCTTTCTGAAACATGTAAAACACGATGGGAGATGATTTCTGTGCTGGCACAGTTTCTCCTGGCCTAACATAGTGGAAAAGATTTTTGTAATGATGTAGACCAAAAAAGCCCAGAAAGAAGAAGGTACGGGTGTCCCCGGAGCTAAGCGCCGGTCCCGGGCACATTTCGGCAGAAGCGGCCGCACTGGAGTGCACTGTGACCGGCACAATCGCCTTTGCGCGAAGAAGCCGCTTCTTCGTCGCCGGGAGCCGGAGAGAGCGGCTACTTCTGAATGCTGAAGAATGAAGCTGCACAACACTGGGATAGTGTGCACAGCTTGCAAACTGATCCAAAACAGTACCGTACCACTCTCCTACCTTTTCCAAACACTTGAACATTCGATTGGAAGGTGTTTTGGACAACTGTGTTTTTCTTCTTGCAAAACACTCTGCAAAACTTTCTGAAACATGTAAAACACGATGGGAGATGATTTCTGTGCTGGCACAGTTTCTCCTGGCCTAACATAGTGGAAAAGATTTTTGTAATGATGTAGACCAAAAAAGCCCAGAAAGAAGAAGGTACGAATGTCCCCGGAGCTAAGCGCCGGTCCCGGGCACATTTCGGCAGAAGCGGCCGCACTGGAGTGCACTGTGACCGGCACAATCGCCTTTGCGCGAAGAAGCCGCTTCTTCGTCGCCGGGAGCCGGAGAGAGCGGCTGCTTGGGAAAGGTGAAGAATGAAGCTGCACAACACTGGGATAAAGTGCGCAGCATGCAAACTGATCCAAAACAGTACCTTACCACTCTCCTACCATTACTAAACACATGAACATTCGGCATGACGGTGTTTTAGACAACTTTGTTTTTCTTCTTGCAAAACACTCTGCAAAGCTTTCTGAAACATTTAAAACACGGTGGGAGATGTTTTCTGTGCTGGCACAGTTTCTCCTTGCCTAACATAGTGAAAAACCTTTCTGCAATGATGTAGACCTCAAAAGACGCTTAAGACGAAGTTACGCAGCTCCCCGGAGCTAAGCGCCGGTCCCGGGCACATTTCGGCAGAAGCCGCCGCACTGGAGTGCACTGTGACCGGCACAATCGCCTTTGCGCGAAGAAGCCGCTTCTTCGTCGCCGGGAGCCGGAGAGAGCGGCTGCTTGGGAAAGGTGAAGAATGAAGCTGCACAACACTGGGATAAAGTGCGCAGCTTGCAAACTGATCCAAAACAGTACCTTACCACTCTTTTACCATTACTAAACACATGAATATTCGGCATGACGGTGTTTTAGACAACTTTGTTTTTCATCTTGCAAAACACTCTGCAAACCTTTCTGAAACATTTAAAACACGGTGGGAGATGTTTTCTGTGCTGGCACAGTTTCTCCTTGCCTAACGTAGTGAAAAACCTTTCTGCAATGATGTAGACCTCAAAAGACGCTTAAGACGAAGTTACGCAGCTCCCCGGAGCTAAGCGCCGGTTGCCGGGCACATTTCGGCAGAAGCCGCCGCACTGGAGTGCACTGTGACCGGCACAATGGCCTTTGCGCGAAGAAGCCGCTTCTTCGCCTCCGGCAGCTGGAGAGTGCGGCTCCTTCAAGTAGGTGAGAATGAAGCTGCACAACACTGGGATAGTGCGCGCAGCTTGCAAACTGATAGAAAACTGTACCTTACCACTCTCCTACCTTTTAAAAACATATGAACATTCGATTGGAAGGTGTTTTGGACAATTTTGTTTTTCTTCTTGCAAAACACTCTGCAGAGCTCTCTGCAACATGTAAAACACGATGGGAGATGTTTTCTGTGCTGGCAGATTTTCTCCATGCCAGACATAGTGGAAAAGATTTTTGTAATGATGTAGACCACAAAAGCCCAGAAAGAAGAAGGTACGGATGTCCCCGGAGCTAAGCGCCGGTCCCGGGCACATTTCGGCAGAAGCGGCCGCACTGGAGTGCACTGTGACCGGCACAATCGCCTTTGCGCGAAGAAGCCGCTTCTTCGTCGCCGGGAGCCGGAGAGAGCGGCTGCTTGGGAAAGGTGAAGAATGAAGCTGCACAACACTGGGATAGTGTGCGCAGCTTGCAAACTGATCCAAAACAGTACCGTACCACTCTCCTACCTTTTCCAAACACATGAACATTCGGTTGGAAGGTGTTTTCAACAACTTTCTTTTTCTTCTTGCAAAACACTCTGCAAACCTTTCTGAAACATGTAAAACACGGTGGGAGATGTTTTCTGTGCTGGCACAGTTTCTCCTTGCCTAACATGGTGAAAAACCTTTCTGCAATGATGTAGACCTCAAAAGACGCTTAAGACGAAGTTACGCAGCTCCCCGGAGCTAAGCGCCGGTTGCCGGGCACATTTCGGCAGAAGCCGCCGCACTGGAGTGCACTGTGACCGGCACAATGGCCTTTGCGCGAAGAAGCCGCTTCTTCGCCTCCGGCAGCTGGAGAGTGCGGCTCCTTCGGGTAGGTGAGAATGAAGCTGCACTACACTGGGATAGTGTGCGCAGTTGCAAACTGATAGAAAACAGTACCCTACTACTCTCCTACCTTTTCCAAACACATGAATATTGGGTTGGAAGGTGTTTTGGACAACTTTCTTTTTCTTCCTGCACAACATTCTGCAGACTTCTCTGCAACTTTTAAAACACGATGGGAGATGTTTTCTGTGCTGGCACAGTTTCTCCTTGCCAGACATAGTGGAAAAGATTTTTGTAATGATGTAGACCACAAAATACACTAAAGACGCAATACGGATTTCCCCGGAGCTAATCGCCGGTCCCGGGCACATTTTGGTGGAAGCCGCCGCACTGGAGTTCACTGTGACCGGCACAATCGCCTTTGCGCGAAGAAGCCGCCTCTTCGTCTCCGGGAGCCGGAGAGAGCGGCTGCTTGGGAAAGGTGAAGAATGAAGCTGCACAACACTGGGATAGTGTGCGGAGCCTGCAAACTCATCCAAAACAGTACCGTACCATTCTCCTACCTTTTCCAAACACATGAACATTCGGTTGGAAGGTGTTTTCAACAACTTTCTTTTTCTTCTTGCAAAACACTCTGCAGACTTCTCTGCAACATGTAAAACAAGATGAGAGATGTTTTCTGTGCTGGCACAGTTTCTCCTGGCCTAACATAGTGGAAAACCTTTCTGCAATGATGTAGACCAGAAGTCTCCAGAAAGATGAAGGTACGGATGTCCCCGGAGCTAAGCGCCGGTCCCGGGCACATTTTGGTAAAAGCCGCAACCCTGGAGTGCACTGTGACCGGCGCAATCGCCTTTGCAAGAAGAAGCCGCTTCTTTGCCTCCGGGAGCCAGAGAGAGCGGCTGCCTCTGAATGCTGATGAATGAAGCTGCACAACACTGGGATTGTGTGCACAGCTTGCAAACTGATCCAAAACAGTACCGTACCACTCTCCTACCTTTTCCAAACACTTGAACATTCGATTGGAAGGTGTTTTGGACAATTGTGCTTTTCTTCTTGCAAAACACTCTGCAAACCTTTCTGAAACATGTAAAACACGATGGGAGATGATTTCTGTGCTGGCACAGTTTCTCCTGGCCTAACATTGTGGAAAAGATTTTTGTAATGATGTAGACCAAAAAAGCCCAGAAAGAAGAAGGTACGGGTGTCCCCGGAGCTAAGCGCCGGTCCCGGGCACATTTCGGCAGAAGCGGCCGCACTGGAGTGCACTGTGACCGGCACAATCGCCTTTGCGCGAAGAAGCCGCTTCTTCGTCGCCGGGAGCCGGAGAGAGCGGCTGCTTGGGAAAGGTGAAGAATGAAGCTGCACAACACTGGGATAAAGTGCGCAGCTTGCAAACTGATCCAAAACAGTACCGTACCACTCTCCTACCTTTTCCAAACACATGAACATTCGGTTGGAAGGTGTTTTCAACCACTTTCTTTTTCTTCTTGCAAAACACTCTGCAAACCTTTCTGAAACATGTAAAACACGGTGGGAGATGTTTTCTGTGCTGGCACAGTTTCTCCTTGCCTAACATAGTGAAAAACCTTTCTGCAATGATGTAGACCTCAAAAGACGCTTAAGACGAAGTTACACAGCTCCCCGGAGCTAAGCGCCGGTTGCCGGGCACATTTCGGCAGAAGCCGCCGCACTGGAGTGCACTGTGACCGGCACAATCGCCTTTGCGCGAAGAAGCCGCTTCTTCACCTCCGGCAGCTGGAGAGTGCGGCTCCTTCGGGTAGGTGAGAATGAAGCTGCACTACACTGGGATAGTGTGCGCAGTTGCAAACTGATAGAAAACAGTACCCTACTACTCTCCTACCTTTTCCAAACACATGAATATTGGGTTGGAAGGTGTTTTGGACAACTTTCTTTTTTTTCCTGCACAACACTCTGCAGACTTCTCTGCAACTTTTAAAACACGATGGGAGATGTTTTCTGTGCTGGCACAGTTTCTCCTTGCCAGACATAGTGGAAAAGATTTTTGTAATGATGTAGACCAAAAAAGCCCAGAAAGAAGAAGGTACGGATGTCCCCGGAGCTAATCGCCGGTCCCGGGCACATTTTGGTGGAAGCCGCCGCACTGGAGTTCACTGTGACCGGCACAATCGCCTTTGCGCGAAGAAGCCGCCTCTTCGTCTCCGGGAGCCGGAGAGAGTGGCTGCTTGGGAAAGGTGAAGAATGAAGCTGCACAACACTGGGATAGTGTGCGGAGCCTGCAAACTCATCCAAAACAGTACCGTACCATTCTCCTACCTTTTCCAAACACATGAACATTCGGTTGGAAGGTGTTTTCAACAACTTTCTTTTTCTTCTTGCAAAACACTCTGCAGACTTCTCTGCAACATGTAAAACAAGATGAGAGATGTTTTCTGTGCTGGCACAGTTTCTCCTGGCCTAACATAGTGGAAAACCTTTCTGCAATGATGTAGACCAGAAGTCTCCAGAAAGATGAAGGTACGGATGTCCCCGGAGCTAAGCGCCGGTCCCGGGCACATTTTGGTAAAAGCCGCAAACCTGGAGTGCACTGTGACCGGCACAATCGCCTTTGCAAGAAGAAGCCGCTTCTTTGCCTCCGGGAGCCGGAGAGAGCGGCTGCCTCTGAATGCTGATGAATGAAGCTGCACAACACTGGGATTGTGTGCACAGCTTGCAAACTGATCCAAAACAGTACCGTACCACTCTCCTACCTTTTCCAAACACTTGAACATTCGATTGGAAGGTGTTTTGGACAACTGTGTTTTTCTTCTTGCAAAACACTCTGCAAACCTTTCTGAAACATGTAAAACACGATGGGAGATGATTTCTGTGCTGGCACAGTTTCTCCTGGCCTAACATAGTGGAAAAGATTTTTGTAATGATGTAGACCAAAAAAGCCCAGAAAGAAGAAGGTACGGATGTCCCCGGAGCTAATCGCCGGTCCCGGGCACATTTTGGTGGAAGCCGCCGCACTGGAGTTCACTGTGACCGGCACAATCGCCTTTGCGCGAAGAAGCCGCCTCTTCGTCTCCGGGAGCCGGAGAGAGTGGCTGCTTGGGAAAGGTGAAGAATGAAGCTGCACAACACTGGGATAGTGTGCGGAGCCTGCAAACTCATCCAAAACAGTACCGTACCATTCTCCTACCTTTTCCAAACACATGAACATTCGGTTGGAAGGTGTTTTCAACAACTTTCTTTTTCTTCTTGCAAAACACTCTGCAGACTTCTCTGCAACATGTAAAACAAGATGAGAGATGTTTTCTGTGCTGGCACAGTTTCTCCTGGCCTAACATAGTGGAAAACCTTTCTGCAATGATGTAGACCAGAAGTCTCCAGAAAGATGAAGGTACGGATGTCCCCGGAGCTAAGCGCCGGTCCCGGGCACATTTTGGTAAAAGCCGCAAACCTGGAGTGCACTGTGACCGGCACAATCGCCTTTGCAAGAAGAAGCCGCTTCTTTGCCTCCGGGAGCCGGAGAGAGCGGCTGCCTCTGAATGCTGATGAATGAAGCTGCACAACACTGGGATTGTGTGCACAGCTTGCAAACTGATCCAAAACAGTACCGTACCACTCTCCTACCTTTTCCAAACACTTGAACATTCGATTGGAAGGTGTTTTGGACAACTGTGTTTTTCTTCTTGCAAAACACTCTGCAAACCTTTCTGAAACATGTAAAACACGATGGGAGATGATTTCTGTGCTGGCACAGTTTCTCCTGGCCTAACATAGTGGAAAAGATTTTTGTAATGATGTAGACCAAAAAAGCCCAGAAAGAAGAAGGTACGGGTGTCCCCGGAGCTAAGCGCCGGTCCCGGGCACATTTCGGCAGAAGCGGCCGCACTGGAGTGCACTGTGACCGGCACAATCGCCTTTGCAAGAAGAAGCCGCTTCTTCGTCGCCGGGAGCCGGAGAGAGCGGCTGCTTGGGAAAGGTGAAGAATGAAGCTGCACAACACTGGGATAAAGTGCGCAGCTTGCAAACTGATCCAAAACAGTACCTTACCACTCTCCTACCATTACTAAACACATGAACATTCGGCATGACGGTGTTTTGGACAACTTTGTTTTTCTTCTTGCAAAACACTCTGCAAACCTTTCTGAAACATTTAAAACACGGTGGGAGATGTTTTCTGTGCTGGCACAATTTCTCCTTGCCTAACGTAGATGAAAAACCTTTCTGCAATGATGTAGACCTCAAAAGACGCTTAAGACGAAGTTACGCAGCTCCCCGGAGCTAAGCGCCGCTTGCCGGGCACATTTCAGCAGAAGCCGCCGCACTGGAGTGCACTGTGACCGGCACAATGGCCTTTGCGCGAAGAAGCCGCTTCTTCGCCTCCGGCAGCTGGAGAGTGCGGCTCCTTCGGGTAGGTGAGAATGAAGCTGCACAACACTGGGATAGTGTGCGCAGCTTGCAAACTGATCCAAAACAGTACCTTACCACTCTCCTACCTTTTAAAAACACATGAACATTCGATTGGAAGGTGTTTTGGACAATTTTGTTTTTCTTCTTGCAAAACACTCTGCACAACTCTCTGCAACATGTAAAACAAAATGGGAGATGTTTTCTGTGCTGGCAGATTTTCTCCATGCCAGACATAGTGGAAAAGATTTTTGCAATGATGTAGACCACAAAAGCCCAGAAAGAAGAAGGTACGGATGTCCCCGGAGCTAAGCGCCGGTCTCGGGCACATTTCGGCAGAAGCGGCCGCACTGGAGTGCACTGTGACCGGCACAATCGCCTTTGCAAGAAGAAGCCGCTTCTTCGTCGCCGGGAGCCGGAGAGAGCGGCTACTTCTGAAAGGTGAAGAATGAAGCTGCACAACACTGGGATAGTGTGCGCAGCTTGCAACTGATCGAAAACAGTACCGTACCACTCTCCTACCTTTTCCAAACACATGAACATTCGGTTGGAACGTGTTTTCAACAACTTTCTTTTTCTTCTTGCAAAACACTCTGCAAACCTTTCTGAAACATGTAAAACACGGTGGGAGATGTTTTCTGTGCTGGCACAGTTTCTCCTTGCCTAACATAGTGAAAAAACTTTCTGCAATGATGTAGACCTCAAAAGATGCTTAAGACGAAGTTACGCAGCTCCCCGGAGCTAAGCGCCGGTTGCCGGGCACATTTCGGCAGAAGCCGCCGCACTGGAGTGCACTGTGACCGGCACAATGGCCTTTGCGCGAAGAAGCCGCTTCTTCGCCTCCGGCAGCTGGAGAGTGCGGCTCCTTCGGGTAGGTGAGAATGAAGCTGCACTACACTGGGATAGTGTGCGCAGTTGCAAACTGATAGAAAACAGTACCCTACTACTCTCCTACCTTTTCCAAACACATGAATATTGGGTTGGAAGGTGTTTTGGACAACTTTCTTTTTCTTCCTGCACAACATTCTGCAGACTTCTCTGCAACTTTTAAAACACGATGGGAGATGTTTTCTGTGCTGGCACAGTTTCTCCTTGCCAGACATAGTGGAAAAGATTTTTGTAATGATGTAGACCACAAAATACACTAAAGACGCAATACGGATTTCCCCGGAGCTAATCGCCGGTCCCGGGCACATTTTGGTGGAAGCCGCCGCACTGGAGTTCACTGTGACCGGCACAATCGCCTTTGCGCGAAGAAGCCGCCTCTTCGTCTCCGGGAGCCGGAGAGAGCGGCTGCTTGGGAAAGGTGAAGAATGAAGCTGCACAACACTGGGATAGTGTGCGGAGCCTGCAAACTCATCCAAAACAGTACCGTACCATTCTCCTACCTTTTCCAAACACATGAACATTCGGTTGGAAGGTGTTTTCAACAACTTTGTTTTTCTTCTTGCAAAACACTCTGCAGACTTCTCTGCAACATGTAAAACAAGATGAGAGATGTTTTCTGTGCTGGCACAGTTTCTCCTTGCCTAACATAGTGGAAAACCTTTCTGCAATGATGTAGACTAGAAGACTCCAGAAAGATGAAGGTACGGATGTCCCCGGAGCTAAGCGCCGGTCCCGGGCACATTTTGGTAAAAGCCGCAACCCTGGAGTGCACTGTGACCGGCGCAATCGCCTTTGCAAGAAGAAGCCACTTCTTTGCCTCCGGGAGTGGGAGAGAGCGGCTGCTTGGGAAAGGTGAAGAATGAAGCTGCACAACACTGGGATAGTGTGCGGAGCCTGCAAACTCAACCAAAACAGTACCGTACCATTCTCCAACCTTTTCCAAACACATGAACATTCGGTTGGAAGGTGTTTTCAACAACTTTGTTTTTCTTCTTGCAAAACACTCTGCAGACTTCTCTGCAACATGTAAAACAAGATGAGAGATGTTTTCTGTGCTGGCACAGTTTCTCCTGGCCTAACATAGTGGAAAACCTTTCTGCAATGATGTAGACCAGAAGTCTCCAGAAAGATGAAGGTACGGATGTCCCCGGATCTAAGCGCCGGTCCCGGGCACATTTTGGTAAAAGCCGCAACCCTGGAGTGCACTGTGACCGGCGCAATCGCCTTTGCAAGAAGAAGCCGCTTCTTTGCCTCCGGGAGCCAGAGAGAGCGGCTGCCTCTGAATGCTGATGAATGAAGCTGCACAACACTGGGATTGTGTGCACAGCTTGCAAACTGATCCAAAACAGTACCGTACCACTCTCCTACCTTTTCCAAACACTTGAACATTCGATTGGAAGGTGTTTTGGACAACTGTGTTTTTCTTCTTGCAAAACACTCTGCAAACCTTTCTGAAACATGTAAAACACGATGGGAGATGATTTCTGTGCTGGCACAGTTTCTCCTTGCCAGACATAGTGAAAAACCTTTCTGCAATGATGTAGACCACAAAAGATGCTAAAGACGAAGTTGCGCAGCTCCCCGGAGGTAAGCGCCGGTCCCGGGCACATTTCGGCAGAAGCCGCCGCACTGGAGTGCACTGTGACCGGCACAATCGCCTTTGCGCGAAGAAGCCGCTTCTTCACCTCCGGCAGCTGGAGAGTGCAGCTCCTTCGGGTAGGTGAGAATGAAGCTGCACAACACTGGGATAGTGTGCGCAGCTTGCAAACTGATAGAAAACTGTACCTTACCACTCTCCTACCTTTTAAAAACATATGAACATTCGATTGGAAGGTGTTTTGGACAATTTTGTTTTTCTTCTTGCAAAACACTCTGCAGAGCTCTCTGCAACATGTAAAACAAAATGGGAGATGTTTTCTGTGCTGGCAGATTTTCTCCATGCCAGACATAGTGGAAAAGATTTTTGCAATGATGTAGACCACAAAAGCCCAGAAAGAAGAAGGTACGGATGTCCCCGGAGCTAAGCGCCGGTCCCGGGCACATTTGGGCAGAAGCGGCCGCACTGCAGTGCACTGTGACTGGCACAATCGCCTTTGCGCGAAGAAGCCGCCTCTACGTCTCTGGGAGCCGGAGAGAGCGGCTGCTTGGGAAAGGTGAAGAATGAAGCTGCACAACACTGGGATAAAGTGCGCAGCTTGCAAACTGATCCAAAACAGTACCTTACCACTCTCCTACCATTAGTAAACACATGAACATTCGGCATGACGGTGTTTTAGACAACTTTGTTTTTCTTCTTGCAAAACACTCTGCAAACCTATCTGAAACATGTAAAACACGATGGGAGATGTTTTCTGTGCTGGCACAGTTTCTCCTGGCCTAACATAGTGGAAAACCTTTCTGCAATGATGTAGACCAGAAGTCTCCAGAAAGATGAAGGTACGGATGTCCCCGGAGCTAAGCGCCGGTCCCGGGCACATTTTGGTGGAAGCCGCAACCCTGGAGTGCACTGTGACCGGCACAATCGCCTTTGCGCGAAGAAGCCGCTTCTTCGCCTCCGGCAGCTGGAGAGTGCGGCTCCTTCGGGTAGGTGAGAATGAAGCTGCACTACACTGGGATAGTGTGCGCAGTTGCAAACTGATAGAAAACAGTACCCTACTACTCTCCTACCTTTTCCAAACACATGAATATTGGGTTGGAAGGTGTTTTGGACAACTTTCTTTTTCTTCCTGCACAACATTCTGCAGACTTCTCTGCAACTTTTAAAACACGATGGGAGATGTTTTCTGTGCTGGCACAGTTTCTCCTTGCCAGACATAGTGGAAAAGATTTTTGTAATGATGTCGACCACAAAATACACTAAAGACGCAATACGGATTTCCCCGGAGCTAATCGCCGGTCCCGGGCACATTTTGGTGGAAGCCGCCGCACTGGAGTTCACTGTTACCGGCACAATCGCCTTTGCAAGAAGAAGCCGCCTCTTCGTCTCCGGGAGCCGGAGAGAGCGGCTGCTTGGGAAAGGTGAAGAATGAAGCTGCACAACACTGGGATAGTGTGCGGAGCCTGCAAACTCATCCAAAACAGTACCGTACCATTCTCCTATCTTTTCCAAACACATGAACATTCGGTTGGAAGGTGTTTTCAACAACTTTGTTTTTCTTCTTGCAAAACACTCTGCAGACTTCTCTGCAACATGTAAAACAAGATGAGAGATGTTTTCTGTGCTGGCACAGTTTCTCCTGGCCTAACATAGTGGAAAACCTTTCTGCAATGATGTAGACCAGAAGTCTCCAGAAAGATGAAGGTACGGATGTCCCCGGAGCTAAGCGCCGGTCCCGGGCACATTTCGGCAGAAGCGGCCGCACTGCAGTGCACTGTGACCGGCGCAATCGCCTTTGCAAGAAGAAGCCGCCTCTTCGTCTCCGGGAGCCGGAGAGAGCGGCTGCTTGGGAAAGGTGAAGAATGAAGCTGCACAACACTGGGATAGTGTGCGGAGCCTGCAAACTCATCCAAAACAGTACCGTACCATTCTCCTGCCTTTTCCAAACACATGAACATTCGGTTGGAAGGTGTTTTCAACAACTTTGTTTTTCTTCTTGCAAAACACTCTGCAGACTTCTCTGCAACATGTAAAACAAGATGAGAGATGTTTTCTGTGCTGGCACAGTTTCTCCTGGCCTAACATAGTGGAAAACCTTTCTGCAATGATGTAGACCAGAAGTCTCCAGAAAGATGAAGGTACGGATGTCCCCGGAGCTAAGCGCCGGTCCCGGGCACATTTTGGTAAAAGCCGCAACCCTGGAGTGCACTGTGACCGGCGCAATCGCCTTTGCAAGAAGAAGCCGCTTCTTTGCCTCCGGGAGCCGGAGAGAGCGGCTGCCTATGAATGCTGAAGAATGAAGCTGCACAACACTGGGATTGTGTGCACAGCTTGCAAACTGATCCAAAACAGTACCGTACCACTCTCCTACCTTTTCCAAACACTTGAACATTCGATTGGAAGGTGTTTTGGACAACTGTGTTTTTCTTCTTGCAAAACACTCTGCAAACCTTTCTGAAACATGTAAAACACGATGGGAGAGGATTTCTGTGCTGGCACAGTTTCTCCTGGCCTAACATAGTGGAAAAGATTTTTGTAATGATGTAGACCAAAAAAGCCCAGAAAGAAGAAGGTACGGGTGTCCCAGGAGCTAAGCGCCGGTCCCGGGCACATTTCGGCAGAAGCGGCCGCACTGGAGTGCACTGTGACCGGCACAATCGCCTTTGCGCGAAGAAGCCGCTTCTTCGTCGCCGGGAGCCGGAGAGAGCGGCTGCTTGGGAAAGGTGAAGAATGAAGCTGCACAACACTGGGATAAAGTGCGCAGCTTACAAACTGATCCAAAACAGTACCTTACCACTCTCCTACCATTACTAAACACATGAACATTCGGCATGACGGTGTTTTAGACAACTTTGTTTTTCTTCTTGCAAAACACTCTGCAAACCTTTCTGAAACATGTAAAACACGATGGGAGATGTTTTCTGTGCTGGCACAGTTTCTCCTGGCCTAACATAGTGGAAAACCTTTCTGCAATGATGTAGACCAGAAGTCTCCAGAAAGATGAAGGTACGGATGTCCCCGGAGCTAAGCGCCGGTCCCGGGCACATTTTGGTGGAAGCCGCAACCCTGGAGTGCACTGTGACCGGCACAATGGCCTTTGCGCGAAGAAGCCGCTTCTTCGCCTCCGGCAGCTGGAGAGTGCGGCTCCTTCGGGTAGGTGAGAATGAAGCTGCACTACACTGGGATAGTGTGCGCAGTTGCAAACTGATAGAAAACAGTACCCTACTACTCTCCTACCTTTTCCAAACACATGAATATTGGGTTGGAAGGTGTTTTGGACAACTTTCTTTTTCTTCCTGCACAACATTCTGCAGACTTCTCTGCAACTTTTAAAACACGATGGGAGATGTTTTCTGTGCTGGCACAGTTTCTCCTTGCCAGACATAGTGGAAAAGATTTTTGTAATGATGTAGACCACAAAATACACTAAAGACGCAATACGGATTTCCCCGGAGCTAATCGCCGGTCCCGGGCACATTTTGGTGGAAGCCGCCGCACTGGAGTTCACTGTGACCGGCACAATCGCCTTTGCGCGAAGAAGCCGCCTCTTCGTCTCCGGGAGCCGGAGAGAGCGGCTGCTTGGGAAAGGTGAAGAATAAAGCTGCACAACACTGGGATAGTGTGCGGAGCCTGCAAACTCAACCAAAACAGTACCGTACCATTCTCCTACCTTTTCCAAACACATGAACATTCGGTTGGAAGGTGTTTTCAACAACTTTCTTTTTCTTCTTGCAAAACACTCTGCAGACTTCTCTGCAACATGTAAAACAAGATGAGAGATGTTTTCTGTGCTGGCACAGTTTCTCCTGGCCTAACATAGTGGAAAACCTTTCTGCAATGATGTAGACCAGAAGTCTCTAGAAAGATGAAGGTACGGATGTCCCCGGAGCTAAGCGCCGGTCCCGGGCACATTTTGGTGGAAGCCGCAACCCTGGAGTGCACTGTGACCGGCACAATCGCCTTTGCAAGAAGAAGCCGCTTCTTTGCCTCCGGGAGCCAGAGAGAGCGGCTGCCTCTGAATGCTGAAGAATGAAGCTGCACAACACTGGGATTGTGTGCACAGCTTGCAAACTGATCCAAAACAGTACCGTACCACTCTCCTACCTTTTCCAAACACTTGAACATTCGATTGGAAGGTGTTTTGGACAACTGTGTTTTTCTTCTTGCAAAACACTCTGCAAACCTTTCTGAAACATGTAAAACACGATGGGAGATGATTTCTGTGCTGGCACAGTTTCTCCTGGCCTAACATAGTGGAAAAGATTTTTGTAATGATGTAGACCAAAAAAGCCCAGAAAGAAGAAGGTACGGGTGTCCCCGGAGCTAAGCGCCGGTCCCGGGCACATTTCGGCAGAAGCGGCCGCACTGGAGTGCACTGTGACCGGCACAATCGCCTTTGCGCGAAGAAGCCGCTTCTTCGTCGCCGGGAGCCGGAGAGAGCGGCTACTTCTGAATGCTGAAGAATGAAGCTGCACAACACTGGGATAGTGTGCACAGCTTGCAAACTGATCCAAAACAGTACCGTACCACTCTCCTACCTTTTCCAAACACTTGAACATTCGATTGGAAGGTGTTTTGGACAACTGTGTTTTTCTTCTTGCAAAACACTCTGCAAAGCTTTCTGAAACATGTAAAACACGATGGGAGATGATTTCTGTGCTGGCACAGTTTCTCCTGGCCTAACATAGTGGAAAAGATTTTTGTAATGATGTAGACCAAAGAAGCCCAGAAAGAAGAAGGTACGAATGTCCCCGGAGCTAAGCGCCGGTCCCGGGCACATTTCGGCAGAAGCGGCCGCACTGGAGTGCACTGTGACCGGCACAATCGCCTTTGCGCGAAGAAGCCGCTTCTTCGTCGCCGGGAGCCGGAGAGAGCGGCTGCTTGGGAAAGGTGAAGAATGAAGCTGCACAACACTGGGATAAAGTGCGCAGCTTGCAAACTGATCCAAAACAGTACCTTACCACTCTCCTACCATTACTAAACACATGAACATTCGGCATGACGGTGTTTTAGACAACTTTGTTTTTCTTCTTGCAAAACACTCTGCAAAGCTTTCTGAAACATTTAAAACACGGTGGGAGATGTTTTCTGTGCTGGCACAGTTTCTCCTTGCCTAACATAGTGAAAAACCTTTCTGCAATGATGTAGACCTCAAAAGACGCTTAAGACGAAGTTACGCAGCTCCCCGGAGCTAAGCGCCGGTCCCGGGCACATTTCGGCAGAAGCCGCCGCACTGGAGTGCACTGTGACCGGCACAATCGCCTTTGCGCGAAGAAGCCGCTTCTTCGTCGCCGGGAGCCGGAGAGAGCGGCTGCTTGGGAAAGGTGAAGAATGAAGCTGCACAACACTGGGATAAAGTGCGCAGCTTGCAAACTGATCCAAAACAGTACCTTACCACTCTTTTACCATTACTAAACACATGAATATTCGGCATGACGGTGTTTTAGACAACTTTGTTTTTCTTCTTGCAAAACACTCTGCAAACCTTTCTGAAACATTTAAAACACGGTGGGAGATGTTTTCTGTGCTGGCACAGTTTCTCCTTGCCTAACGTAGTGAAAAACCTTTCTGCAATGATGTAGACCTCAAAAGACGCTTAAGACGAAGTTACGCAGCTCCCCGGAGCTAAGCGCCGGTTCCCGGGCACATTTCGGCAGAAGCCGCCGCACTGCAGTGCACTGTGACCGGCACAATGGCCTTTGCGCGAAGAAGCCGCTTCTTCGCCTCCGGCAGCTGGAGAGTGCGGCTCCTTCAAGTAGGTGAGAATGAAGCTGCACAACACTGGGATAGTGCGCGCAGCTTGCAAACTGATAGAAAACAGTACCCTACTACTCTCCTACCTTTTCCAAACACATGAATATTGGGTTGGAAGGTGTTTTGGACAACTTTCTTTTTCTTCCTGCACAACATTCTGCAGACTTCTCTGCAACTTTTAAAACACGATGGGAGATGTTTTCTGTGCTGGCACAGTTTCTCCTTGCCAGACATAGTGGAAAAGATTTTTGTAATGATGTAGACCACAAAATACACTAATGACGCAGAACGGATTTCCCGGGAGCTAATCGCCGGTCCCGGGCACATTTTGGTGGAAGCCGCCGCACTGGAGTTCACTGTGACCGGCACAATCGCCTTTGCAAGAAGAAGCCGCCTCTTCGTCTCCGGGAGCCGGAGAGAGCGGCTGCTTGGGAAAGGTGAAGAATGAAGCTGCACAACACTGGGATAGTGTGCGGAGCCTGCAAACTCATCCAAAACAGTACCGTACCATTCTCCTACCTTTTCCAAACACATGAACCTTCGGTTGGAAGGTGTTTTCAACAACTTTGTTTTTCTTCTTGCAAAACACTCTGCAGACTTCTCTGCAACATGTAAAACAAGATGAGAGATGTTTTCTGTGCTGGCACAGTTTCTCCTTGCCTAACATAGTGGAAAACCTTTCTGCAATGATGTAGACCAGAAGTCTCCAGAAAGATGAAGGTACGGATGTCCACGGAGCTATGCGCCGGTCCCGGGCACATTTTGGTAAAAGCCGCAACCCTGGAGTGCACTGTGACCGGCGCAATCGCCTTTGCAAGAAGAAGCCGCTTCTTTGCCTCCGGGAGCCGGAGAGAGCGGCTGCCTCTGAATGCTGAAGAATGAAGCTGCACAACACTGGGATTGTGTGCACAGCTTGCAAACTGATCCAAAACAGTACCGTACCACTCTCCTACCTTTTCCAAACACTTGAACATTCGATTGGAAGGTGTTTTGGACAACTGTGTTTTTCTTCTTGCAAAACACTCTGCAAACCTTTCTGAAACATGTAAAACACGATGGGAGATGATTTCTGTGCTGGCACAGTTTCTCCTTGCCAGACATTGTGGAAAAGATTTTTGTAATGATGTAGACCAAAAAAGCCCAGAAAGAAGAAGGTACGGGTGTCCCCGGAGCTAAGCGCCGGTCCCGGGCACATTTCGGCAGAAGCGGCCGCACTGGAGTGCACTGTGACCGGCACAATCGCCTTTGCGCGAAGAAGCCGCTTCTTCGTCGCCGGGAGCCGGAGAGAGCGGCTGCTTGGGAAAGGTGAAGAATGAAGCTGCACAACACTGGGATAAAGTGCGCAGCTTGCAAACTGATCCAAAACAGTACCTTACCACTCTCCTACCATTACTAAACACATGAACATTCGGCATGACGGTGTTTTAGACAACTTTGTTTTTCTTCTTGCAAAACACTCTGCAAACCTTTCTGAAACATTTAAAACACGGTGGGAGATGTTTTCTGTGCTGGCACAGTTTCTCCTTGCCTAACGTAGTGAAAAACCTTTCTGCAATGATGTAGACCTCAAAAGACGCTTAAGACGAAGTTACGCAGCTCCCCGGAGCTAAGCGCCGGTTCCCGGGCACATTTCGGCAGAAGCCGCCGCACTGCAGTGCACTGTGACCGGCACAATGGCCTTTGCGCGAAGAAGCCGCTTCTTCGCCTCCGGCAGCTGGAGAGTGCGGCTCCTTCAAGTAGGTGAGAATGAAGCTGCACAACACTGGGATAGTGCGCGCAGCTTGCAAACTGATAGAAAACAGTACCTTACCACTCTCCTACCTTTTAAAAACATATGAACATTCGATTGGAAGGTGTTTTGGACAATTTTGTTTTTCTTCTTGCAAAACACTCTGCAGAGCTCTCTGCAACATGTAAAACGCGATGGGAGATGTTTTCTGCGCTGGCAGATTTTCTCCATGCCAGACATAGTGGAAAAGATTTTTGCAATGATGTAGACCACAAAAGCCCAGAAAGAAGAAGGTACGGGTGTCCCCGGAGCTAAGCGCCGGTCCCGGGCACATTTGGGCAGAAGCGGCCGCACTGCAGTGCACTGTGACTGGCACAATCGCCTTTGCGCGAAGAAGCCGCTTCTACGTCTCTGGGAGCCGGAGAGAGCGGCTGCTTGGGAAAGGTGAAGAATGAAGCTGCACAACACTGGGATAAAGTGCGCAGCTTGCAAACTGATCCAAAACAGTACCTTACCACTCTCCTACCATTACTAAACACATGAACATTCGGCATGACGGTGTTTTAGACAACTTTGTTTTTCTTCTTGCAAAACACTCTGCAAACCTTTCTGAAACATGTAAAACACGATGGGAGATGTTTTCTGTGCTGGCACAGTTTCTCCTGGCCTAACATAGTGGAAAACCTTTCTGCAATGATGTAGACCAGAAGTCTCCAGAAAGATGAAGGTACGGATGTCCCCGGAGCTAAGCGCCGGTCCCGGGCACATTTTGGTGGAAGCCGCAACCCTGGAGTGCACTGTGACCGGCACAATCGCCTTTGCAAGAAGAAGCCGCTTCTTTGCCTCCGGGAGCCAGAGAGAGCGGCTGCCTCTGAATGCTGAAGAATGAAGCTGCACAACACTGGGATTGTGTGCACAGCTTGCAAACTGATCCAAAACAGTACCGTACCACTCTCCTACCTTTTCCAAACACTTGAACATTCGATTGGAAGGTGTTTTGGACAACTGTGTTTTTCTTCTTGCAAAACACTCTGCAAACCTTTCTGAAACATGTAAAACACGATGGGAGATGATTTCTGTGCTGGCACAGTTTCTCCTTGCCAGACATTGTGGAAAAGATTTTTGTAATGATGTAGACCACAAAAGCCCAGAAAGAAGAAGGTACGGGTGTCCCCGGAGCTAAGCGCCGGTTCCCGGCACATTTCGGCAGAAGCCGCCGCACTGGAGTGCACTGTGACCGGCACAATCGCCTTTGCGCGAAGAAGCCGCTTCTTCGCCTCCGGCAGCTGGAGAGTGCGGCTCCTTCGGGTAGGTGAGAATGAAGCTGCACAACACTGGGATAGTGTGCGCAGCTTGCAAACTGATAGAAAACTGTACCTTACCACTCTCCTACCTTTTAAAAACATATGAACATTCGATTGGAAGGTGTTTTGGACAATTTTGTTTTTCTTCTTGCAAAACACTCTGCAGAGCTCTCTGCAACATGTAAAACACGATGGGAGATGTTTTCTGTGCTGGCAGATTTTCTCCATGCCAGACATAGTGGAAAAGATTTTTGCAATGATGTAGACCACAAAAGCCCAGAAAGAAGAAGGTACGGATGTCCCCGGATCTAAGCGCCGGTCCCGGGCACATTTCGGCAGAAGCGGCCGCACTGCAGTGCACTGTGACCGGCACAATCGCCTTTGCAAGAAGAAGCCGCTTCTTCATCTCCGGCAGCTGGAGAGTGCGGCTCCTTCGGGTAGGTGAGAATGAAGCTGCACTACACTGGGATAGTGTGCGCAGTTGCAAACTGATAGAAAACAGTACCCTACTACTCTCCTACCTTTTCCAAACACGTGAATATTGGGTTGGAAGGTGTTTTGGACAACTTTCTTTTTCTTCCTGCACAACATTCTGCAGACTTCTCTGCAACTTTTAAAACACGATGGGAGATGTTTTCTGTGCTGGCACATTTTCTCCTTGCCAGACATAGTGGAAAAGATTTTTGTAATGATGTAGACCACAAAATACACTAAAGACGCAATACGGATTTCCCCGGAGCTAAGCGCCGGTCCCGGGCACATTTTGGTGGAAGCCGCCGCACTGGAGTTCACTGTGACCGGCACAATCGCCTTTGCGCGAAGAAGCCGCCTCTTCGTCTCCGGGAGCCGGAGAGAGCGGCTGCTTGGGAAAGGTGAAGAATAAAGCTGCACAACACTGGGATAGTGTGCGGAGCCTGCAAACTCATCCAAAACAGTACCGTACCATTCTCCTACCTTTTCCAAACACATGAACATTCGGTTGGAAGGTGTTTTCAACAACTTTCTTTTTCTTCTTGCAAAACACTCTGCAGACTTCTCTGCAACATGTAAAACAAGATGAGAGATGTTTTCTGTGCTGGCACAGTTTCTCCTGGCCTAACATAGTGGAAAACCTTTCTGCAATGATGTAGACCAGAAGTCTCCAGAAAGATGAAGGTACGGATGTCCCCGGAGCTAAGCGCCGGTCCCGGGCACATTTTGGTGGAAGCCGCAACCCTGGAGTGCACTGTGACCGGCGCAATCGCCTTTGCAAGAAGAAGCCGCTTCTTTGCCTCCGGGAGAGGGAGAGAGCGGCTGCTTGGGAAAGGTGAAGAATGAAGCTGCACAACACTGGGATAGTGTGCGGAGCCTGCAAACTCATCCAAAACAGTACCGTACCATTCTCCTACCTTTTCCAAACACATGAACATTCGGTTGGAAGGTGTTTTGGACAATTTTGTTTTTCTTCTTGCAAAACACTCTGCAGAGCTCTCTGCAACATGTAAAACACGATGGGAGATGTTTTCTGTGCTGGCAGATTTTCTCCATGCCAGACATAGTGGAAAAGATTTTTGCAATGATGTAGACCACAAAAGCCCAGAAAGAAGAAGGTACGGATGTCCCCGGAGCTAAGCGCCGGTCCCGGGCACATTTCGGCAGAAGCGGCCGCACTGCAGTGCACTGTGACCGGCACAATCGCCTTTGCAAGAAGAAGCCGCTTCTTCGTCGCCGGGAGCCGGAGAGAGCGGCTACTTCTGAAAGGTGAAGAATGAAGCTCCACTACACTGGGATAGTGTGCGCAGCTTGCAACTGATCGAAAACAGTACCGTACCACTCTCCTACCTTTTCCAAACACATGAACATTCGGTTGGAAGGTGTTTTCAACAACTTTCTTTTTCTTCTTGCAAAACACTCTGCAAACCTTTCTGAAACATGTAAAACACGGTGGGAGATATTTTCTGTGCTGGCACAGTTTCTCCTTGCCTAACATAGTGAAAAACCTTTCTGCAATGATGTAGACCTCAAAAGACGCTTAAGACGAAGTTACGCAGCTCCCCGGAGCTAAGCGCCGGTTGCCGGGCACATTTCGGCAGAAGCCGCCGCACTGGAGTGCACTGTGACCGGCACAATGGCCTTTGCGCGAAGAAGCCGCTTCTTCGCCTCCGGCAGCTGGAGAGTGCGGCTCCTTCGGGTAGGTGAGAATGAAGCTGCACTACACTAGGATAGTGTGCGCAGTTGCAAACTGATAGAAAACAGTACCCTACTACTCTCCTACCTTTTCCAAACACATGAATATTGGGTTGGAAGGTGTTTTGGACAACTTTCTTTTTCTTCCTGCACAACATTCTGCAGACTTCTCTGCAACTTTTAAAACACGATGGGAGATGTTTGCTGTGCTGGCACAGTTTCTCCTTGCCAGACATAGTGGAAAAGATTTTTGTAATGATGTCGACCACAAAATACACTAAAGACGCAATACGGATTTCCCCGGAGCTAATCGCCGGTCCCGGGCACATTTTGGTGGAAGCCGCCGCACTGGAGTTCACTGTGACCGGCACAATCGCCTTTGCAAGAAGAAGCCGCTTCTTCGTCTCCGGGAGCCGGAGAGAGCGGCTGCTTGGGAAAGGTGAAGAATGAAGCTCCACTACACTGGGATAGTGTGCGCAGCTTGCAACTGATCGAAAACAGTACCGTACCACTCTCCTACCTTTTCCAAACACATGAACATTCGGTTGGAAGGTGTTTTCAACAACTTTGTTTTTCTTCTTGCAAAACACTCTGCAGACTTCTCTGCAACATGTAAAACAAGATGAGAGATGTTTTCTGTGCTGGCACAGTTTCTCCTGGCCTAACATAGTGGAAAACCTTTCTGCAATGATGTAGACCAGAAGTCTCCAGAAAGATGAAGGTACGGATGTCCCCGGAGCTAAGCGCCGGTCCCGGGCACATTTTGGTAAAAGCCGCAACCCTGGAGTGCACTGTGACCGGCGCAAACGCCTTTGCAAGAAGAAGCCACTTCTTTGCCTCCGGGAGAGGGAGAGAGCAGCTGCTTGGGAAAGGTGAAGAATGAAGCTGCACAACACTGGGATAGTGTGCGGAGCCTGCAAACTCAACCAAAACAGTACCGTACCATTCTCCTACCTTTTCCAAACACATGAACATTCGGTTGGAAGGTGTTTTCAACAACTTTCTTTTTCTTCTTGCAAAACACTCTGCAGACTTCTCTGCAACATGTAAAACAAGATGAGAGATGTTTTCTGTGCTGGCACAGTTTCTCCTGGCCTAACATAGTGGAAAACCTTTCTGCAATGATGTAGACCAGAAGTCTCCAGAAAGATGAAGGTACGGATGTCCCCGGAGCTAAGCGCCGGTCCCGGGCACATTTTGGTAAAAGCCGCAACCCTGGAGTGCACTGTGACCGGCGCAATCGCCTTTGCAAGAAGAAGCCGCTTCTTTGCCTCCGGGAGCCAGAGAGAGCGGCTGCCTCTGAATGCTGAAGAATGAAGCTGCACAACACTGGGATTGTGTGCACAGCTTGCAAACTGATCCAAAACAGTACCGTACCACTCTCCTACCTTTTCCAAACACTTGAACATTCGATTGGAAGGTGTTTTGGACAACTGTGTTTTTCTTCTTGCAAAACACTCTGCAAACCTTTCTGAAACATGTAAAACACGATGGGAGATGATTTCTGTGCTGGCACAGTTTCTCCTTGCCAGACATAGTGGAAAAGATTTTTGTAATGATGTAGACCAAAAAAGCCCAGAAAGAAGAAGGTGCGGGTGTCCCCGGAGCTAAGCGCCGGTCCCGGGCACATTTCGGCAGAAGCGGCCGCACTGGAGTGCACTGTGACCGGCACAATCGCCTTTGCGCGAAGAAGCCGCTTCTTCGTCGCCGGGAGCCGGAGAGAGCGGCTACTTCTGAAAGGTGAAGAATGAAGCTGCAAAACACTGGGATAGTGTGCGCAGCTTGCAAACTGATGCAAAACAGTACCTTACCACTCCCTTACCATTTCCAAACACATGAACATTCGGTTGGAAGGTGTTTTCAACAACTTTCTTTTTCTTCTTGCAAAACACTCTGCAGAGCTCTCTGCAACATGTAAAACAAAATGGGTGATGTTTTCTGTGCTGGCACAGTTTCTCCTTGCCTAACATAGTGAAAAACCTTTCTGCAATGATGTAGACCTCAAAAGATGCTTAAGACGAAGTTACGCAGCTCCCCGGAGCTAAGCGCCGGTTGCCGGGCACATTTCGGCAGAAGCCGCCGCACTGGAGTGCACTGTGACCGGCACAATCGCCTTTGCGCGAAGAAGCCGCTTCTTCACCTCCGGCAGCTGGAGAGTGCGGCTCCTTCGGGTAGGTGAGAATGAAGCTGCACAACACTGGGATAGTGTGCGCAGCTTGCAAACTGATCCAAAACAGTACCTTACAACTCTCCTACCTTTTAAAAACACTTGAACATTCGATTGGAAGGTGTTTTGGACAATTTTGTTTTTCTTCTTGCAAAACACTCTGCAGAGCTCTCTGCAACATGTAAAACACGATGGCAGATGTTTTCTGTGCTGGCAGATTTTCTCCATGCCAGACATAGTGGAAAAGATTTTTGCAATGATGTAGACCACAAAAGCCCAGAAAGAAGAAGGTACGGATGTCCCCGGAGCTAAGCGCCGGTCCCGGGCACATTTCGGCAGAAGCGGCCGCACTGCAGTGCACTGTGACCGGCACAATCGCCTTTGCGCGAAGAAGCCGCCTCTTCGTCTCCGGGAGCCGGAGAGAGTGGCTGCTTGGGAAAGGTGAAGAATGAAGCTGCACAACACTGGGATAAAGTGCGCAGCTTGCAAACTGATCCAAAACAGTACCGTACCACTCTCCTACCTTTTCCAAACACATGAACATTCGGTTGGAAGGTGTTTTCAACAACTTTGTTTTTCTTCTTGGAAAACACTCTGCAAACCTTTCTGAAACATGTAAAACACGGTGGGAGATGTTTTCTGTGCTGGCACAGTTTCTCCTTGCCTAACATAGTGAAAAACCTTTCTGCAATGATGTAGACCTCAAAAGACGCTTAAGACGAAGTTACACAGCTCCCCGGAGCTAAGCGCCGGTTGCCGGGCACATTTCGGCAGAAGCCGCCGCACTGGAGTGCACTGTGACCGGCACAATCGCCTTTGCGCGAAGAAGCCGCTTCTTCGCCTCCGGCAGCTGGAGAGTGCGGCTCCTTCGGGTAGGTGAGAATGAAGCTGCACTACACTGGGATAGTGTGCGCAGTTGCAAACTGATAGAAAACAGTACCCTACTACTCTCCTACCTTTTCCAAACACATGAATATTGGGTTGGAAGGTGTTTTGGACAACTTTCTTTTTCTTCCTGCACAACATTCTGCAGACTTCTCTGCAACTTTTAAAACACGATGGGAGATGTTTTCTGTGCTGGCACAGTTTCTCCTTGCCAGACATAGTGGAAAAGATTTTTGTAATGATGTAGACCACAAAATACACTAAAGACGCAGAACGGATTTCCCGGGAGCTAATCGCCGGTCCCGGGCACATTTTGGTGGAAGCCGCCGCACTGGAGTTCACTGTGACCGGCACAATCGCCTTTGCAAGAAGAAGCCGCCTCTTCGTCTCCGGGAGCCGGAGAGAGCGGCTGCTTGGGAAAGGTGAAGAATGAAGCTGCACAACACTGGGATAGTGTGCGGAGCCTGCAAACTCATCCAAAACAGTACCGTACCATTCTCCTACCTTTTCCAAACACATGAACCTTCGGTTGGAAGGTGTTTTCAACAACTTTGTTTTTCTTCTTGCAAAACACTCTGCAGACTTCTCTGCAACATGTAAAACAAGATGAGAGATGTTTTCTGTGCTGGCACAGTTTCTCCTTGCCTAACATAGTGGAAAACCTTTCTGCAATGATGTAGACCAGAAGTCTCCAGAAAGATGAAGGTACGGATGTCCACGGAGCTATGCGCCGGTCCCGGGCACATTTTGGTAAAAGCCGCAACCCTGGAGTGCACTGTGACCGGCGCAATCGCCTTTGCAAGAAGAAGCCGCTTCTTTGCCTCCGGGAGCCGGAGAGAGCGGCTGCCTCTGAATGCTGAAGAATGAAGCTGCACAACACTGGGATTGTGTGCACAGCTTGCAAACTGATCCAAAACAGTACCGTACCACTCTCCTACCTTTTCCAAACACTTGAACATTCGATTGGAAGGTGTTTTGGACAACTGTGTTTTTCTTCTTGCAAAACACTCTGCAAACCTTTCTGAAACATGTAAAACACGATGGGAGATGATTTCTGTGCTGGCACAGTTTCTCCTTGCCAGACATTGTGGAAAAGATTTTTGTAATGATGTAGACCAAAAAAGCCCAGAAAGAAGAAGGTACGGGTGTCCCCGGAGCTAAGCGCCGGTCCCGGGCACATTTCGGCAGAAGCGGCCGCACTGGAGTGCACTGTGACCGGCACAATCGCCTTTGCGCGAAGAAGCCGCTTCTTCGTCGCCGGGAGCCGGAGAGAGCGGCTGCTTGGGAAAGGTGAAGAATGAAGCTGCACAACACTGGGATAAAGTGCGCAGCTTGCAAACTGATCCAAAACAGTACCTTACCACTCTCCTACCATTACTAAACACATGAACATTCGGCATGACGGTGTTTTAGACAACTTTGTTTTTCTTCTTGCAAAACACTCTGCAAACCTTTCTGAAACATTTAAAACACGGTGGGAGATGTTTTCTGTGCTGGCACAGTTTCTCCTTGCCTAACGTAGTGAAAAACCTTTCTGCAATGATGTAGACCTCAAAAGACGCTTAAGACGAAGTTACGCAGCTCCCCGGAGCTAAGCGCCGGTTCCCGGGCACATTTCGGCAGAAGCCGCCGCACTGCAGTGCACTGTGACCGGCACAATGGCCTTTGCGCGAAGAAGCCGCTTCTTCGCCTCCGGCAGCTGGAGAGTGCGGCTCCTTCAAGTAGGTGAGAATGAAGCTGCACAACACTGGGATAGTGCGCGCAGCTTGCAAACTGATCGAAAACAGTACCTTACCACTCTCCTACCTTTTAAAAACATATGAACATTCGATTGGAAGGTGTTTTGGACAATTTTGTTTTTCTTCTTGCAAAACACTCTGCAGAGCTCTCTGCAACATGTAAAACACGATGGGAGATGTTTTCTGTGCTGGCAGATTTTCTCCATGCCAGACATAGTGGAAAAGATTTTTGCAATGATGTAGACCACAAAAGCCCAGAAAGAAGAAGGTACGGGTGTCCCCGGAGCTAAGCGCCGGTCCCGGGCACATTTCGGCAGAAGCGGCCGCACTGCAGTGCACTGTGACTGGCACAATCGCCTTTGCGCGAAGAAGCCGCTTCTACGTCTCTGGGAGCCGGAGAGAGCGGCTGCTTGGGAAAGGTGAAGAATGAAGCTGCACAACACTGGGATAAAGTGCGCAGCTTGCAAACTGATCCAAAACAGTACCTTACCACTCTCCTACCATTACTAAACACATGAACATTCGGCATGACGGTGTTTTAGACAACTTTGTTTTTCTTCTTGCAAAACACTCTGCAAACCTTTCTGAAACATGTAAAACACGATGGGAGATGATTTCTGTGCTGGCACAGTTTCTCCTGGCCTAACATAGTGGAAAACCTTTCTGCAATGATGTAGACCAGAAGTCTCCAGAAAGATGAAGGTACGGATGTCCCCGGAGCTAAGCGCCGGTCCCGGGCACATTTTGGTGGAAGCCGCAACCCTGGAGTGCACTGTGACCGGCACAATCGCCTTTGCAAGAAGAAGCCGCTTCTTTGCCTCCGGGAGCCAGAGAGAGCGGCTGCCTCTGAATGCTGAAGAATGAAGCTGCACAGCACTGGGATTGTGTGCACAGCTTGCAAACTGATCCAAAACAGTACCGTACCACTCTCCTACCTTTTCCAAACACTTGAACATTCGATTGGAAGGTGTTTTGGACAACTGTGTTTTTCTTCTTGCAAAACACTCTGCAAACCTTTCTGAAACATGTAAAACACGATGGGAGATGATTTCTGTGCTGGCACAGTTTCTCCTTGCCAGACATTGTGGAAAAGATTTTTGTAATGATGTAGACCACAAAAGCCCAGAAAGAAGAAGGTACGGGTGTCCCCGGAGCTAAGCGCCGGTCCCGGGCACATTTCGGCAGAAGCCGCCGCACTGGAGTGCACTGTGACCGGCACAATCGCCTTTGCGCGAAGAAGCCGCTTCTTCGCCTCCGGCAGCTGGAGAGTGCGGCTCCTTCGGGTAGGTGAGAATGAAGCTGCACAACACTGGGATAGTGTGCGCAGCTTGCAAACTGATAGAAAACTGTACCTTACCACTCTCCTACCTTTTAAAAACATATGAACATTAGATTGGAAGGTGTTTTGGACAATTTTGTTTTTCTTCTTGCAAAACACTCTGCAGAGCTCTCTGCAACATGTAAAACACGATGGGAGATGTTTTCTGTGCTGGCACAGTTTCTCCTTGCCTAACATAGTGAAAAACCTTTCTGCAATGATGTAGACCTCAAAAGACGCTTAAGACGAAGTTACGGATGTCCCCGGATCTAAGCGCCGGTCCCGGGCACATTTCGGCAGAAGCGGCCGCACTGCAGTGCACTGTGAACGGCACAATCGCCTTTGCAAGAAGAAGCCGCTTCTTCGCCTCCGGCAGCTGGAGAGTGCGGCTCCTTCGGGTAGGTGAGAATGAAGCTGCACTACACTGGGATAGTGTGCGCAGTTGCAAACTGATAGAAAACAGTACCCTACTACTCTCCTACCTTTTCCAAACACGTGAATATTGGGTTGGAAGGTGTTTTGGACAACTTTCTTTTTCTTCCTGCACAAGATTCTGCAGACTTCTCTGCAACTTTTAAAACACGATGGGAGATGTTTTCTGTGCTGGCACAGTTTCTCCTTGCCAGACATAGTGGAAAAGATTTTTGTAATGATGTAGACCACAAAATACACTAAAGACGCAATACGGATTTCCCCGGAGCTAATCGCCGGTCCCGGGCACATTTTGGTGGAAGCCGCCGCACTGGAGTTCACTGTGACCGGCACAATCGCCTTTGCGCGAAGAAGCCGCCTCTTCGTCTCCGGGAGCCGGAGAGAGCGGCTGCTTGGGAAAGGTGAAGAATAAAGCTGCACAACACTGGGATAGTGTGCGGAGCCTGCAAACTCATCCAAAACAGTACCGTACCATTCTCCTACCTTTTCCAAACACATGAACATTCGGTTGGAAGGTGTTTTCAACAACTTTGTTTTTCTTCTTGCAAAACACTCTGCAGACTTCTCTGCAACATGTAAAACAAGATGAGAGATGTTTTCTGTGCTGGCACAGTTTCTCCTGGCCTAACATAGTGGAAAACCTTTCTGCAATGATGTAGACCAGAAGTCTCCAGAAAGATGAAGGTACGGATGTCCCCGGAGCTAAGCGCCGGTCCCGGGCACATTTTGGTAAAAGCCGCAAACCTGGAGTGCACTGTGACCGGCACAATCGCCTTTGCGCGAAGAAGCCGCTTCTTTGCCTCCGGGAGCCAGAGAGAGCGGCTGCCTCTGAATGCTGATGAATGAAGCTGCACAACACTGGGATTGTGTGCACAGCTTGCAAACTGATCCAAAACAGTACCGTACCACTCTCCTACCTTTTCCAAACACTTGAACATTCGATTGGAAGGTGTTTTGGACAACTGTGTTTTTCTTCTTGCAAAACACTCTGCAAACCTTTCTGAAACATGTAAAACACGATGGGAGATGATTTCTGTGCTGGCACAGTTTCTCCTTGCCAGACATAGTGGAAAAGATTTTTGTAATGATGTAGACCAAAAAAGCCCAGAAAGAAGAAGGTGCGGGTGTCCCCGGAGCTAAGCGCCGGTCCCGGGCACATTTCGGCAGAAGCGGCCGCACTGCAGTGCACTGTGACCGGCACAATCGCCTTTGCGCGAAGAAGCCGCTTCTTCGTCTCCGGGAGCCGGAGAGAGCGGCTGCTTGGGAAAGGTGAAGAATGAAGCTGCACAACACTGGGATAAAGTGCGCAGCTTGCAAACTGATCCAAAACAGTACCTTACCACTCTCCTACCATTACTAAACACATGAACATTCGGCATGACGGTGTTTTAGACAACTTTGTTTTTCTTCTTGCAAAACACTCTGCAAACCTTTCTGAAACATTTAAAACACGGTGGGAGATGTTTTCTGTGCTGGCACAGTTTCTCCTTGCCTAACGTAGTGAAAAACCTTTCTGCAATGATGTAGACCTCAAAAGACGCTTAAGACGAAGTTACGCAGCTCCCCGGAGCTAAGCGCCGGTTCCCGGGCACATTTCGGCAGAAGCCGCCGCACTGGAGTGCACTGTGACCGGCACAATGGCCTTTGCGCGAAGAAGCCGCTTCTTCGCCTCCGGCAGCTGGAGAGTGCGGCTCCTTCAAGTAGGTGAGAATGAAGCTGCACAACACTGGGATAATGCGCGCAGCTTGCAAACTGATAGAAAACTGTACCTTACCACTCTCCTACCTTTTAAAAACATATGAACATTCGATTGGAAGGTGTTTTGGACAATTTTGTTTTTCTTCTTGCAAAACACTCTGCAGAGCTCTCTGGAACATGTAAAACACGATGGGAAATGTTTTCTGTGCTGGCAGATTTTCTCCATGCCAGACATAGTGGAAAAGATTTTTGCAATGATGTAGACCACAAAAGCCCAGAAAGAAGAAGGTACGGGTGTCCCCGGAGCTAAGCGCCGGTCCCGGGCACATTTCGGCAGAAGCGGCCGCACTGCAGTGCACTGTGACCGGCACAATCGCCTTTGCGCGAAGAAGCCGCTTCTTCGTCTCCGGGAGCCGGAGAGAGCGGCTGCTTGGGAAAGGTGAAGAATGAAGCTGCACAACACTGGGATAGTGTGCGCAGCTTGCAACTGATCGAAAACAGTACCGTACCACTCTCCTACCTTTTCCAAACACATGAACATTCGGTTGGAACGTGTTTTCAACAACTTTCTTTTTCTTCTTGCAAAACACTCTGCAAACCTTTCTGAAACATGTAAAACACGGTGGGAGATGTTTTCTGTGCTGGCACAGTTTCTCCTTGCCTAACATGGTGAAAAACCTTTCTGCAATGATGTAGACCTCAAAAGACGCTTAAGACGAAGTTACGCAGCTCCCCGGAGCTAAGCGCCGGTTGCCGGGCACATTTCGGCAGAAGCCGCCGCACTGGAGTGCACTGTGACCGGCACAATGGCCTTTGCGCGAAGAAGCCGCTTCTTCGCCTCCGGCAGCTGGAGAGTGCGGCTCCTTCGGGTAGGTGAGAATGAAGCTGCACTACACTGGGATAGTGTGCGCAGTTGCAAACTGATAGAAAACAGTACCCTACTACTCTCCTACCTTTTCCAAACACATGAATATTGGGTTGGAAGGTGTTTTGGACAACTTTCTTTTTCTTCCTGCACAACATTCTGCAGACTTCTCTGCAACTTTTAAAACACGATGGGAGATGTTTTCTGTGCTGGCACAGTTTCTCCTTGCCAGACATAGTGGAAAAGATTTTTGTAATGATGTAGACCACAAAATACACTAAAGACGCAGAACGGATTTCCCCGGAGCTAATCGCCGGTCCCGGGCACATTTTGGTGGAAGCCGCCGCACTGGAGTTCACTGTGACCGGCACAATCGCCTTTGCAAGAAGAAGCCGCCTCTTCGTCTCCGGGAGCCGGAGAGAGCGGCTGCTTGGGAAAGGTGAAGAATGAAGCTGCACAACACTGGGATAGTGTGCGGAGCCTGCAAACTCATCCAAAACAGTACCGTACCATTCTCCTACCTTTTCCAAACACATGAACCTTCGGTTGGAAGGTGTTTTCAACAACTTTGTTTTTCTTCTTGCAAAACACTCTGCAGACTTCTCTGCAACATGTAAAACAAGATGAGAGATGTTTTCTGTGCTGGCACAGTTTCTCCTTGCCTAACATAGTGGAAAACCTTTCTGCAATGATGTAGACCAGAAGTCTCCAGAAAGATGAAGGTACGGATGTCCACGGAGCTATGCGCCGGTCCCGGGCACATTTTGGTAAAAGCCGCAACCCTGGAGTGCACTGTGACCGGCGCAATCGCCTTTGCAAGAAGAAGCCGCTTCTTTGCCTCCGGGAGCCGGAGAGAGCGGCTGCCTCTGAATGCTGAAGAATGAAGCTGCACAACACTGGGATTGTGTGCACAGCTTGCAAACTGATCCAAAACAGTACCGTACCACTCTCCTACCTTTTCCAAACACTTGAACATTCGATTGGAAGGTGTTTTGGACAACTGTGTTTTTCTTCTTGCAAAACACTCTGCAAACCTTTCTGAAACATGTAAAACACGATGGGAGATGATTTCTGTGCTGGCACAGTTTCTCCTTGCCAGACATTGTGGAAAAGATTTTTGTAATGATGTAGACCAAAAAAGCCCAGAAAGAAGAAGGTACGGGTGTCCCCGGAGCTAAGCGCCGGTCCCGGGCACATTTCGGCAGAAGCGGCCGCACTGGAGTGCACTTTGACCGGCACAATCGCCTTTGCGCGAAGAAGCCGCTTCTTCGTCGCCGGGAGCCGGAGAGAGCGGCTGCTTGGGAAAGGTGAAGAATGAAGCTGCACAACACTGGGATAAAGTGCGCAGCTTGCAAACTGATCCAAAACAGTACCTTACCACTCTCCTACCATTACTAAACACATGAACATTCGGCATGACGGTGTTTTAGACAACTTTGTTTTTCTTCTTGCAAAACACTCTGCAAACCTTTCTGAAACATTTAAAACACGGTGGGAGATGTTTTCTGTGCTGGCACAGTTTCTCCTTGCCTAACGTAGTGAAAAACCTTTCTGCAATGATGTAGACCTCAAAAGACGCTTAAGACGAAGTTACGCAGCTCCCCGGAGCTAAGCGCCGGTTCCCGGGCACATTTCGGCAGAAGCCGCCGCACTGCAGTGCACTGTGACCGGCACAATGGCCTTTGCGCGAAGAAGCCGCTTCTTCGCCTCCGGCAGCTGGAGAGTGCGGCTCCTTCAAGTAGGTGAGAATGAAGCTGCACAACACTGGGATAGTGCGCGCAGCTTGCAAACTGATAGAAAACTGTACCTTACCACTCTCCTACCTTTTAAAAACATATGAACATTCGATTGGAAGGTGTTTTGGACAACTGTGTTTTTCTTCTTGCAAAACACTCTGCAAACCTTTCTGAAACATGTAAAACACGATGGGAGATGATTTCTGTGCTGGCACAGTTTCTCCTTGCCAGACATTGTGGAAAAGATTTTTGTAATGATGTAGACCAAAAAAGCCCAGAAAGAAGAAGGTACGGGTGTCCCCGGAGCTAAGCGCCGGTCCCGGGCACATTTCGGCAGAAGCGGCCGCACTGGAGTGCACTTTGACCGGCACAATCGCCTTTGCGCGAAGAAGCCGCTTCTTCGTCGCCGGGAGCCGGAGAGAGCGGCTGCTTGGGAAAGGTGAAGAATGAAGCTGCACAACACTGGGATAAAGTGCGCAGCTTGCAAACTGATCCAAAACAGTACCTTACCACTCTCCTACCATTACTAAACACATGAACATTCGGCATGACGGTGTTTTAGACAACTTTGTTTTTCTTCTTGCAAAACACTCTGCAAACCTTTCTGAAACATTTAAAACACGGTGGGAGATGTTTTCTGTGCTGGCACAGTTTCTCCTTGCCTAACGTAGTAAAAAACCTTTCTGCAATGATGTAGACCTCAAAAGACGCTTAAGACGAAGTTACGCAGCTCCCCGGAGCTAAGCGCCGGTTGCCGGGCACATTTCGGCAGAAGCCGCCGCACTGCAGTGCACTGTGACCGGCACAATGGCCTTTGCGCGAAGAAGCCGCTTCTTCGCCTCCGGCAG
Organism: Zonotrichia albicollis; assembly: GCF_047830755.1. Taxonomy (NCBI): domain Eukaryota; kingdom Metazoa; phylum Chordata; class Aves; order Passeriformes; family Passerellidae; genus Zonotrichia; species Zonotrichia albicollis. The sequence goes on along the minus strand of NC_133828.1, from coordinate 10,309,547 downwards.
CTGGAGAGTGCGGCTCCTTCAAGTAGGTGAGAATGAAGCTGCACAACACTGGGATAGTGCGCGCAGCTTGCAAACTGATAGAAAACAGTACCTTACCACTCTCCTACCTTTTAAAAACATATGAACATTCGATTGGAAGGTGTTTTGGACAACTGTGTTTTTCTTCTTGCAAAACACTCTGCAAACCTTTCTGCAACATGTAAAACAAGATGAGAGATGATTTCTGTGCTGGCACAGTTTCTCCTTGCCAGACATAGTGGAAAAGATTTTTGTAATGATGTAGACCACAAAAGCCCAGAAAGAAGAAGGTACGGGTGTCCCCGGAGCTAAGCGCCGGTCCCGGGCACATTTCGGCAGAAGCGGCCGCACTGGAGTGCACTGTGACCGGCACAATCGCCTTTGCGCGAAGAAGCCGCTTCTTCGTCGCCGGGAGCCGGAGAGAGCGGCTACTTCTGAAAGGTGAAGAATGAAGCTGCAAAACACTGGGATAGTGTGCGCAGCTTGCAAACTGATGCAAAACAGTACCTTACCACTCCCTTACCATTTCCAAACACATGAACATTCGGTTGGAACGTGTTTTCAACAACTTTCTTTTTCTTCTTGCAAAACACCCTGCAGAGCTCTCTGCAACATGTAAAACAAAAAGGGTGATGTTTTCTGTGCTGGCACAGTTTCTCCTTGCCAGACATAGTGAAAAACCTTTCTGCAATGATGTAGACCTCAAAAGACGCTTAAGACGAAGTTACGCAGCTCCCCGGAGCTAAGCGCCGGTTGCCGGGCACATTTCGGCAGAAGCCGCCGCACTGGAGTGCACTGTGACCGGCACAATGGCCTTTGCGCGAAGAAGCCGCTTCTTCGCCTCCGGCAGCTGGAGAGTGCGGGTCCTTCGGGTAGGTGAGAATGAAGCTGCACAACACTGGGATAGTGTGCGCAGCTTGCAAACTGATAGAAAACTGTACCTTACCACTCTCCTACCTTTTAAAAACATATGAACATTCGATTGGAAGGTGTTTTGGACAATTTTGTTTTTCTTCTTGCAAAACACTCTGCAGAGCTCTCTGCAACATGTAAAACACGATGGGAGATGTTTTCTGTGCTGGCAGATTTTCTCCATGCCAGACATAGTGGAAAAGATTTTTGCAATGATGTAGACCACAAAAGCCCAGAAAGAAGAAGGTACGGATGTCCCCGGATCTAAGCGCCGGTCCCGGGCACATTTCGGCAGAAGCGGCCGCACTGCAGTGCACTGTGACCGGCACAATCGCCTTTGCAAGAAGAAGCCGCTTCTTCATCTCCGGCAGCTGGAGAGTGCGGCTCCTTCGGGTAGGTGAGAATGAAGCTGCACTACACTGGGATAGTGTGCGCAGTTGCAAACTGATAGAAAACAGTACCCTACTACTCTCCTACCTTTTCCAAACACGTGAATATTGGGTTGGAAGGTGTTTTGGACAACTTTCTTTTTCTTCCTGCACAACATTCTGCAGACTTCTCTGCAACTTTTAAAACACGATCGGAGATGTTTTCTGTGCTGGCACATTTTCTCCTTGCCAGACATAGTGGAAAAGATTTTTGTAATGATGTAGACCACAAAATACACTAAAGACGCAATACGGATTTCCCCGGAGCTAAGCGCCGGTCCCGGGCACATTTTGGTGGAAGCCGCCGCACTGGAGTTCACTGTGACCGGCACAATCGCCTTTGCGCGAAGAAGCCGCCTCTTCGTCTCCGGGAGCCGGAGAGAGCGGCTGCTTGGGAAAGGTGAAGAATAAAGCTGCACAACACTGGGATAGTGTGCGGAGCCTGCAAACTCATCCAAAACAGTACCGTACCATTCTCCTACCTTTTCCAAACACATGAACATTCGGTTGGAAGGTGTTTTCAACAACTTTGTTTTTCTTCTTGCAAAACACTCTGCAGACTTCTCTGCAACATGTAAAACAAGATGAGAGATGTTTTCTGTGCTGGCACAGTTTCTCCTGGCCTAACATAGTGGAAAACCTTTCTGCAATGATGTAGACCAGAAGTCTCCAGAAAGATGAAGGTACGGATGTCCCCGGAGCTAAGCGCCGGTCCCGGGCACATTTTGGTAAAAGCCGCAACCCTGGAGTGCACTGTGACCGGCGCAATCGCCTTTGCAAGAAGAAGCCGCTTCTTTGCCTCCGGGAGAGGGAGAGAGCGGCTGCTTGGGAAAGGTGAAGAATGAAGCTGCACAACACTGGGATAGTGTGCGGAGCCTGCAAACTCATCCAAAACAGTACCGTACCATTCTCCTACCTTTTCCAAACACATGAACATTCGGTTGGAAGGTGTTTTCAACAACTTTCTTTTTCTTCTTGCAAAACACTCTGCAGACTTCTCTGCAACATGTAAAACAAGATGAGAGATGTTTTCTGTGCTGGCACAGTTTCTCCTGGCCTAACATAGTGGAAAACCTTTCTGCAATGATGTAGACCAGAAGTCTCCAGAAAGATGAAGGTACGGATGTCCCCGGAGCTAAGCGCCGGTCCCGGGCACATTTTGGTAAAAGCCGCAACCCTGGAGTGCACTGTGACCGGTGCAATCGCCTTTGCAAGAAGAAGCCGCTTCTTTGCCTCCGGGAGCCAGAGAGAGCGGCCGCCTCTGAATGCTGATGAATGAAGCTGCACAACACTGGGATTGTGTGCACAGCTTGCAAACTGATCCAAAACAGTACCGTACCACTCTCCTACCTTTTCCAAACACTTGAACATTGGATTGGAAGGTGTTTTGGACAACTGTGTTTTTCTTCTTGCAAAACACTCTGCAAACCTTTCTGAAACATGTAAAACACGATGGGAGATGATTTCTGTGCTGGCACAGTTTCTCCTTGCCAGACATAGTGGAAAAGATTTTTGTAATGATGTAGACCAAAAAAGCCCAGAAAGAAGAAGGTACGGGTGTCCCCGGAGCTAAGCGCCGGTCCCGGGCACATTTCGGCAGAAGCGGCCGCACTGCAGTGCACTGTGACCGGCACAATGGCCTTTGCGCGAAGAAGCCGCTTCTTCGTCGCCGGGAGCCGGAGAGAGCGGCTACTTCTGAAAGGTGAAGAATGAAGCTGCAAAACACTGGGATAGTGTGCGCAGCTTGCAAACTGATGCAAAACAGTACCTTACCACTCCCTTACCATTTCCAAACACATGAACATTCGGTTGGAAGGTGATTTGGACAACATTGTTTTTCTTCTTGCAAAACACTCTGCAGAGCTCTCTGCAACATGTAAAACACGGTGGGAGATGTTTTCTGTGCTGGCACAGTTTCTCCTTGCCAGACATAGTGAAAAACCTTTCTGCAATGATGTAGACCACAAAAGATGCTAAAGACGAAGTTGCGCAGCTCCCCGGAGGTAAGCGCCGGTTCCCGGGCACATTTCGGCAGAAGCCGCCGCACTGGAGTGCACTGTGACCGGCGCAATCGCCTTTGCGCGAAGAAGCCGCTTCTTCACCTCCGGCAGCTGGAGAGTGCGGCTCCTTCGGGTAGGTGAGAATGAAGCTGCACAACACTGGGATAGTGTGCGCAGCTTGCAAACTGATCCAAAACAGTACCTTACCACTCTCCTACCTTTGAAAAACATATGAACATTCGATTGGAAGGTGTTTTGGACAATTTTGTTTTTCTTCTTGCAAAACACTCTGCAGAGCTCTCTGCAACATGTAAAACACGATGGGAGATGTTTTCTGTGCTGGCAGATTTTCTCCATGCCAGACATAGTGGAAAAGATTTTTGCAATGATGTAGACCACAAAAGCCCAGAAAGAAGAAGGTACGGATGTCCCCGGAGCTAAGCGCCGGTCCCGGGCACATTTCGGCAGAAGCGGCCGCACTGCAGTGCACTGTGACCGGCACAATCGCCTTTGCAAGAAGAAGCCGCTTCTTCGTCGCCGGGAGCCGGAGAGAGCGGCTACTTCTGAAAGGTGAAGAATGAAGCTCCACTACACTGGGATAGTGTGCGCAGCTTGCAACTGATCGAAAACAGTACCGTACCACTCTCCTACCTTTTCCAAACACATGAACATTCGGTTGGAAGGTGTTTTCAACAACTTTCTTTTTCTTCTTGCAAAACACTCTGCAAACCTTTCTGAAACATGTAAAACACGGTGGGAGATATTTTCTGTGCTGGCACAGTTTCTCCTTGCCTAACATAGTGAAAAACCTTTCTGCAATGATGTAGACCTCAAAAGACGCTTAAGACGAAGTTACGCAGCTCCCCGGAGCTAAGCGCCGGTTGCCGGGCACATTTCGGCAGAAGCCGCCGCACTGGAGTGCACTGTGACCGGCACAATGGCCTTTGCAAGAAGAAGCCGCTTCTTCGCCTCCGGCAGCTGGAGAGTGCGGCTCCTTCGGGTAGGTGAGAATGAAGCTGCACAACACTGGGATAGTGTGCGCAGCTTGCAAACTGATCCAAAACAGTACCTTACCACTCTCCTACCTTTTAAAAACACTTGAACATTCGATTGGAAGGTGTTTTGGACAATTTTGTTTTTCTTCTTGCAAAACACTCTGCAGAGCTCTCTGCAACATGTAAAACAAAATGGGAGATGTTTTCTGTGCTGGCAGATTTTCTCCATGCCAGACATAGTGGAAAAGATTTTTGCAATGATGTAGACCACAAAAGCCCAGAAAGAAGAAGGTACGGATGTCCCCGGAGCTAAGCGCCGGTCTCGGGCACATTTCGGCAGAAGCGGCCGCACTGGAGTGCACTGTGACCGGCACAATCGCCTTTGCAAGAAGAAGCCGCTTCTTCGTCGCCGGGAGCCGGAGAGAGCGGCTACTTCTGAAAGGTGAAGAATGAAGCTGCACAACACTGGGATAGTGTGCGCAGCTTGCAACTGATCGAAAACAGTACCGTACCACTCTCCTACCTTTTCCAAACACATGAACATTCGGTTGGAACGTGTTTTCAACAACTTTCTTTTTCTTCTTGCAAAACACTCTGCAAACCTTTCTGAAACATGTAAAACACGGTGAGAGATGTTTTCTGTGCTGGCACAGTTTCTCCTTGCCTAACATAGTGAAAAAACTTTCTGCAATGATATAGACCTCAAAAGACGCTTAAGACGAAGTTACGCAGCTCCCCGGAGCTAAGCGCCGGTTGCCGGGCACATTTCGGCAGAAGCCGCCGCACTGGAGTGCACTGTGACCGGCACAATGGCCTTTGCGCGAAGAAGCCGCTTCTTCGCCTCCGGCAGCTGGAGAGTGCGGCTCCTTCGGGTAGGTGAGAATGAAGCTGCACTACACTGGGATAGTGTGCGCAGTTGCAAACTGATAGAAAACAGTACCCTACTACTCTCCTACCTTTTCCAAACACATGAATATTGGGTTGGAAGGTGTTTTGGACAACTTTCTTTTTCTTCCTGCACAACATTCTGCAGACTTCTCTGCAACTTTTAAAACACGATGGGAGATGTTTTCTGTGCTGGCACAGTTTCTCCTTGCCAGACATAGTGGAAAAGATTTTTGTAATGATGTAGACCACAAAATACACTAAAGACGCAATACGGATTTCCCCGGAGCTAATCGCCGGTCCCGGGCACATTTTGGTGGAAGCCGCCGCACTGGAGTTCACTGTGACCGGCACAATCGCCTTTGCGCGAAGAAGCCGCCTCTTCGTCTCCGGGAGCCGGAGAGAGCGGCTGCTTGGGAAAGGTGAAGAATGAAGCTGCACAACACTGGGATAGTGTGCGGAGCCTGCAAACTCATCCAAAACAGTACCGTACCATTCTCCTACCTTTTCCAAACACATGAACATTCGGTTGGAAGGTGTTTTCAACAACTTTGTTTTTCTTCTTGCAAAACACTCTGCAGACTTCTCTGCAACATGTAAAACAAGATGAGAGATGTTTTCTGTGCTGGCACAGTTTCTCCTTGCCTAACATAGTGGAAAACCTTTCTGCAATGATGTAGACTAGAAGACTCCAGAAAGATGAAGGTACGGATTTCCCCGGAGCTAAGCGCCGGTCCCGGGCACATTTTGGTAAAAGCCGCAACCCTGGAGTGCACTGTGACCGGTGCAATCGCCTTTGCAAGAAGAAGCCGCTTCTTTGCCTCCGGGAGCCAGAGAGAGCGGCCGCCTCTGAATGCTGATGAATGAAGCTGCACAACACTGGGATTGTGTGCACAGCTTGCAAACTGATCCAAAACAGTACCGTACCACTCTCCTACCTTTTCCAAACACTTGAACATTGGATTGGAAGGTGTTTTGGACAACTGTGTTTTTCTTCTTGCAAAACACTCTGCAAACCTTTCTGAAACATGTAAAACACGATGGGAGATGATTTCTGTGCTGGCACAGTTTCTCCTTGCCAGACATAGTGGAAAAGATTTTTGTAATGATGTAGACCAAAAAAGCCCAGAAAGAAGAAGGTACGGGTGTCCCCGGAGCTAAGCGCCGGTCCCGGGCACATTTCGGCAGAAGCGGCCGCACTGCAGTGCACTGTGACCGGCACAATGGCCTTTGCGCGAAGAAGCCGCTTCTTCGTCGCCGGGAGCCGGAGAGAGCGGCTACTTCTGAAAGGTGAAGAATGAAGCTGCAAAACACTGGGATAGTGTGCGCAGCTTGCAAACTGATGCAAAACAGTACCTTACCACTCCCTTACCATTTCCAAACACATGAACATTCGGTTGGAAGGTGATTTGGACAACATTGTTTTTCTTCTTGCAAAACACTCTGCAGAGCTCTCTGCAACATGTAAAACACGGTGGGAGATGTTTTCTGTGCTGGCACAGTTTCTCCTTGCCAGACATAGTGAAAAACCTTTCTGCAATGATGTAGACCACAAAAGATGCTAAAGACGAAGTTGCGCAGCTCCCCGGAGGTAAGCGCCGGTTCCCGGGCACATTTCGGCAGAAGCCGCCGCACTGGAGTGCACTGTGACCGGCGCAATCGCCTTTGCGCGAAGAAGCCGCTTCTTCACCTCCGGCAGCTGGAGAGTGCGGCTCCTTCGGGTAGGTGAGAATGAAGCTGCACAACACTGGGATAGTGTGCGCAGCTTGCAAACTGATCCAAAACAGTACCTTACCACTCTCCTACCTTTGAAAAACATATGAACATTCGATTGGAAGGTGTTTTGGACAATTTTGTTTTTCTTCTTGCAAAACACTCTGCAGAGCTCTCTGCAACATGTAAAACACGATGGGAGATGTTTTCTGTGCTGGCAGATTTTCTCCATGCCAGACATAGTGGAAAAGATTTTTGCAATGATGTAGACCACAAAAGCCCAGAAAGAAGAAGGTACGGATGTCCCCGGAGCTAAGCGCCGGTCCCGGGCACATTTCGGCAGAAGCGGCCGCACTGCAGTGCACTGTGACCGGCACAATCGCCTTTGCAAGAAGAAGCCGCTTCTTCGTCGCCGGGAGCCGGAGAGAGCGGCTACTTCTGAAAGGTGAAGAATGAAGCTCCACTACACTGGGATAGTGTGCGCAGCTTGCAACTGATCGAAAACAGTACCGTACCACTCTCCTACCTTTTCCAAACACATGAACATTCGGTTGGAAGGTGTTTTCAACAACTTTCTTTTTCTTCTTGCAAAACACTCTGCAAACCTTTCTGAAACATGTAAAACACGGTGGGAGATATTTTCTGTGCTGGCACAGTTTCTCCTTGCCTAACATAGTGAAAAACCTTTCTGCAATGATGTAGACCTCAAAAGACGCTTAAGACGAAGTTACGCAGCTCCCCGGAGCTAAGCGCCGGTTGCCGGGCACATTTCGGCAGAAGCCGCCGCACTGGAGTGCACTGTGACCGGCACAATGGCCTTTGCAAGAAGAAGCCGCTTCTTCGCCTCCGGCAGCTGGAGAGTGCGGCTCCTTCGGGTAGGTGAGAATGAAGCTGCACAACACTGGGATAGTGTGCGCAGCTTGCAAACTGATCCAAAACAGTACCTTACCACTCTCCTACCTTTTAAAAACACTTGAACATTCGATTGGAAGGTGTTTTGGACAATTTTGTTTTTCTTCTTGCAAAACACTCTGCAGAGCTCTCTGCAACATGTAAAACAAAATGGGAGATGTTTTCTGTGCTGGCAGATTTTCTCCATGCCAGACATAGTGGAAAAGATTTTTGCAATGATGTAGACCACAAAAGCCCAGAAAGAAGAAGGTACGGATGTCCCCGGAGCTAAGCGCCGGTCTCGGGCACATTTCGGCAGAAGCGGCCGCACTGGAGTGCACTGTGACCGGCACAATCGCCTTTGCAAGAAGAAGCCGCTTCTTCGTCGCCGGGAGCCGGAGAGAGCGGCTACTTCTGAAAGGTGAAGAATGAAGCTGCACAACACTGGGATAGTGTGCGCAGCTTGCAACTGATCGAAAACAGTACCGTACCACTCTCCTACCTTTTCCAAACACATGAACATTCGGTTGGAACGTGTTTTCAACAACTTTCTTTTTCTTCTTGCAAAACACTCTGCAAACCTTTCTGAAACATGTAAAACACGGTGGGAGATGTTTTCTGTGCTGGCACAGTTTCTCCTTGCCTAACATAGTGAAAAAACTTTCTGCAATGATATAGACCTCAAAAGACGCTTAAGACGAAGTTACGCAGCTCCCCGGAGCTAAGCGCCGGTTGCCGGGCACATTTCGGCAGAAGCCGCCGCACTGGAGTGCACTGTGACCGGCACAATGGCCTTTGCGCGAAGAAGCCGCTTCTTCGCCTCCGGCAGCTGGAGAGTGCGGCTCCTTCGGGTAGGTGAGAATGAAGCTGCACTACACTGGGATAGTGTGCGCAGTTGCAAACTGATAGAAAACAGTACCCTACTACTCTCCTACCTTTTCCAAACACATGAATATTGGGTTGGAAGGTGTTTTGGACAACTTTCTTTTTCTTCCTGCACAACATTCTGCAGACTTCTCTGCAACTTTTAAAACACGATGGGAGATGTTTTCTGTGCTGGCACAGTTTCTCCTTGCCAGACATAGTGGAAAAGATTTTTGTAATGATGTAGACCACAAAATACACTAAAGACGCAATACGGATTTCCCCGGAGCTAATCGCCGGTCCCGGGCACATTTTGGTGGAAGCCGCCGCACTGGAGTTCACTGTGACCGGCACAATCGCCTTTGCGCGAAGAAGCCGCCTCTTCGTCTCCGGGAGCCGGAGAGAGCGGCTGCTTGGGAAAGGTGAAGAATGAAGCTGCACAACACTGGGATAGTGTGCGGAGCCTGCAAACTCATCCAAAACAGTACCGTACCATTCTCCTACCTTTTCCAAACACATGAACATTCGGTTGGAAGGTGTTTTCAACAACTTTGTTTTTCTTCTTGCAAAACACTCTGCAGACTTCTCTGCAACATGTAAAACAAGATGAGAGATGTTTTCTGTGCTGGCACAGTTTCTCCTTGCCTAACATAGTGGAAAACCTTTCTGCAATGATGTAGACTAGAAGACTCCAGAAAGATGAAGGTACGGATGTCCCCGGAGCTAAGCGCCGGTCCCGGGCACATTTTGGTAAAAGCCGCAACCCTGGAGTGCACTGTGACCGGCGCAATCGCCTTTGCAAGAAGAAGCCACTTCTTTGCCTCCGGGAGTGGGAGAGAGCGGCTGCTTGGGAAAGGTGAAGAATGAAGCTGCACAACACTGGGATAGTGTGCGGAGCCTGCAAACTCAACCAAAACAGTACCGTACCATTCTCCAACCTTTTCCAAACACATGAACATTCGGTTGGAAGGTGTTTTCAACAACTTTGTTTTTCTTCTTGCAAAACACTCTGCAGACTTCTCTGCAACATGTAAAACAAGATGAGAGATGTTTTCTGTGCTGGCACAGTTTCTCCTGGCCTAACATAGTGGAAAACCTTTCTGCAATGATGTAGACCAGAAGTCTCCAGAAAGATGAAGGTAAGGATGTCCCCGGATCTAAGCGCCGGTCCCGGGCACATTTTGGTAAAAGCCGCAACCCTGGAGTGCACTGTGACCGGCGCAATCGCCTTTGCAAGAAGAAGCCGCTTCTTTGCCTCCGGGAGCCAGAGAGAGCGGCTGCCTCTGAATGCTGATGAATGAAGCTGCACAACACTGGGATTGTGTGCACAGCTTGCAAACTGATCCAAAACAGTACCGTACCACTCTCCTACCTTTTCCAAACACTTGAACATTCGATTGGAAGGTGTTTTGGACAACTGTGTTTTTCTTCTTGCAAAACACTCTGCAAACCTTTCTGAAACATGTAAAACACGATGGGAGATGATTTCTGTGCTGGCACAGTTTCTCCTTGCCAGACATAGTGAAAATCCTTTCTGCAATGATGTAGACCACAAAAGATGCTAAAGACGAAGTTGCGCAGCTCCCCGGAGGTAAGCGCCGGTCCCGGGCACATTTCGGCAGAAGCCGCCGCACTGGAGTGCACTGTGACCGGCACAATCGCCTTTGCGCGAAGAAGCCGCTTCTTCACCTCCGGCAGCTGGAGAGTGCAGCTCCTTCGGGTAGGTGAGAATGAAGCTGCACAACACTGGGATAGTGTGCGCAGCTTGCAAACTGATAGAAAACTGTACCTTACCACTCTCCTACCTTTTAAAAACATATGAACATTCGATTGGAAGGTGTTTTGGACAATTTTGTTTTTCTTCTTGCAAAACACTCTGCAGAGCTCTCTGCAACATGTAAAACAAAATGGGAGATGTTTTCTGTGCTGGCAGATTTTCTCCATGCCAGACATAGTGGAAAAGATTTTTGCAATGATGTAGACCACAAAAGCCCAGAAAGAAGAAGGTACGGATGTCCCCGGAGCTAAGCGCCGGTCCCGGGCACATTTCGGCAGAAGCGGCCGCACTGCAGTGCACTGTGACTGGCACAATCGCCTTTGCGCGAAGAAGCCGCCTCTACGTCTCTGGGAGCCGGAGAGAGCGGCTGCTTGGGAAAGGTGAAGAATGAAGCTGCACAACACTGGGATAAAGTGCGCAGCTTGCAAACTGATCCAAAACAGTACCTTACCACTCTCCTACCATTAGTAAACACATGAACATTCGGCATGACGGTGTTTTAGACAACTTTGTTTTTCTTCTTGCAAAACACTCTGCAAACCTTTCTGAAACATGTAAAACACGATGGGAGATGTTTTCTGTGCTGGCACAGTTTCTCCTGGCCTAACATAGTGGAAAACCTTTCTGCAATGATGTAGACCAGAAGTCTCCAGAAAGATGAAGGTACGGATGTCCCCGGAGCTAAGCGCCGGTCCCGGGCACATTTTGGTGGAAGCCGCAACCCTGGAGTGCACTGTGACCGGCACAATCGCCTTTGCGCGAAGAAGCCGCTTCTTCGCCTCCGGCAGCTGGAGAGTGCGGCTCCTTCGGGTAGGTGAGAATGAAGCTGCACTACACTGGGATAGTGTGCGCAGTTGCAAACTGATAGAAAACAGTACCCTACTACTCTCCTACCTTTTCCAAACACATGAATATTGGGTTGGAAGGTGTTTTGGACAACTTTCTTTTTCTTCCTGCACAACATTCTGCAGACTTCTCTGCAACTTTTAAAACACGATGGGAGATGTTTTCTGTGCTGGCACAGTTTCTCCTTGCCAGACATAGTGGAAAAGATTTTTGTAATGATGTAGACCACAAAATACACTAAAGACGCAATACGGATTTCCCCGGAGCTAATCGCCGGTCCCGGGCACATTTTGGTGGAAGCCGCCGCACTGGAGTTCACTGTTACCGGCACAATCGCCTTTGCAAGAAGAAGCCGCCTCTTCGTCTCCGGGAGCCGGAGAGAGCGGCTGCTTGGGAAAGGTGAAGAATGAAGCTGCACAACACTGGGATAGTGTGCGGAGCCTGCAAACTCATCCAAAACAGTACCGTACCATTCTCCTATCTTTTCCAAACACATGAACATTCGGTTGGAAGGTGTTTTCAACAACTTTGTTTTTCTTCTTGCAAAACACTCTGCAGACTTCTCTGCAACATGTAAAACAAGATGAGAGATGTTTTCTGTGCTGGCACAGTTTCTCCTGGCCTAACATAGTGGAAAACCTTTCTGCAATGATGTAGACCAGAAGTCTCCAGAAAGATGAAGGTACGGATGTCCCCGGAGCTAAGGGCCGGTCCCGGGCACATTTCGGCAGAAGCGGCCGCACTGCAGTGCACTGTGACCGGCGCAATCGCCTTTGCAAGAAGAAGCCGCCTCTTCGTCTCCGGGAGCCGGAGAGAGCGGCTGCTTGGGAAAGGTGAAGAATGAAGCTGCACAACACTGGGATAGTGTGCGGAGCCTGCAAACTCATCCAAAACAGTACCGTACCATTCTCCTGCCTTTTCCAAACACATGAACATTCGGTTGGAAGGTGTTTTCAACAACTTTGTTTTTCTTCTTGCAAAACACTCTGCAGACTTCTCTGCAACATGTAAAACAAGATGAGAGATGTTTTCTGTGCTGGCACAGTTTCTCCTGGCCTAACATAGTGGAAAACCTTTCTGCAATGATGTAGACCAGAAGTCTCCAGAAAGATGAAGGTACGGATGTCCCCGGAGCTAAGCGCCGGTCCCGGGCACATTTTGGTAAAAGCCGCAACCCTGGAGTGCACTGTGACCGGCGCAATCGCCTTTGCAAGAAGAAGCCGCTTCTTTGCCTCCGGGAGCCGGAGAGAGCGGCTGCCTATGAATGCTGAAGAATGAAGCTGCACAACACTGGGATTGTGTGCACAGCTTGCAAACTGATCCAAAACAGTACCGTACCACTCTCCTACCTTTTCCAAACACTTGAACATTCGATTGGAAGGTGTTTTGGACAACTGTGTTTTTCTTCTTGCAAAACACTCTGCAAACCTTTCTGAAACATGTAAAACACGATGGGAGAGGATTTCTGTGCTGGCACAGTTTCTCCTGGCCTAACATAGTGGAAAAGATTTTTGTAATGATGTAGACCAAAAAAGCCCAGAAAGAAGAAGGTACGGGTGTCCCAGGAGCTAAGCGCCGGTCCCGGGCACATTTCGGCAGAAGCGGCCGCACTGGAGTGCACTGTGACCGGCACAATCGCCTTTGCGCGAAGAAGCCGCTTCTTCGCCTCCGGCAGCTGGAGAGTGCGGCTCCTTCGGGTAGGTGAGAATGAAGCTGCACTACACTGGGATAGTGTGCGCAGTTGCAAACTGATAGAAAACAGTACCCTACTACTCTCCTACCTTTTCCAAACACATGAATATTGGGTTGGAAGGTGTTTTGGACAACTTTCTTTTTCTTCCTGCACAACATTCTGCAGACTTCTCTGCAACTTTTAAAACACGATGGGAGATGTTTTCTGTGCTGGCACAGTTTCTCCTTGCCAGACATAGTGGAAAAGATTTTTGTAATGATGTCGACCACAAAATACACTAAAGACGCAATACGGATTTCCCCGGAGCTAATCGCCGGTCCCGGGCACATTTTGGTGGAAGCCGCCGCACTGGAGTTCACTGTTACCGGCACAATCGCCTTTGCAAGAAGAAGCCGCCTCTTCGTCTCCGGGAGCCGGAGAGAGCGGCTGCTTGGGAAAGGTGAAGAATGAAGCTGCACAACACTGGGATAGTGTGCGGAGCCTGCAAACTCATCCAAAACAGTACCGTACCATTCTCCTATCTTTTCCAAACACATGAACATTCGGTTGGAAGGTGTTTTCAACAACTTTGTTTTTCTTCTTGCAAAACACTCTGCAGACTTCTCTGCAACATGTAAAACAAGATGAGAGATGTTTTCTGTGCTGGCACAGTTTCTCCTGGCCTAACATAGTGGAAAACCTTTCTGCAATGATGTAGACCAGAAGTCTCCAGAAAGATGAAGGTACGGATGTCCCCGGAGCTAAGCGCCGGTCCCGGGCACATTTCGGCAGAAGCGGCCGCACTGCAGTGCACTGTGACCGGCGCAATCGCCTTTGCAAGAAGAAGCCGCTTCTTTGCCTCCGGGAGAGGGAGAGAGCGGCTGCTTGGGAAAGGTGAAGAATGAAGCTGCACAACACTGGGATAGTGTGCGGAGCCTGCAAACTCATCCAAAACAGTACCGTACCATTCTCCTGCCTTTTCCAAACACATGAACATTCGGTTGGAAGGTGTTTTCAACAACTTTGTTTTTCTTCTTGCAAAACACTCTGCAGACTTCTCTGCAACATGTAAAACAAGATGAGAGATGTTTTCTGTGCTGGCACAGTTTCTCCTGGCCTAACATAGTGGAAAACCTTTCTGCAATGATGTAGACCAGAAGTCTCCAGAAAGATGAAGGTACGGATGTCCCCGGAGCTAAGCGCCGGTCCCGGGCACATTTTGGTAAAAGCCGCAACCCTGGAGTGCACTGTGACCGGCGCAATCGCCTTTGCAAGAAGAAGCCGCTTCTTTGCCTCCGGGAGCCGGAGAGAGCGGCTGCCTATGAATGCTGAAGAATGAAGCTGCACAACACTGGGATTGTGTGCACAGCTTGCAAACTGATCCAAAACAGTACCGTACCACTCTCCTACCTTTTCCAAACACTTGAACATTCGATTGGAAGGTGTTTTGGACAACTGTGTTTTTCTTCTTGCAAAACACTCTGCAAACCTTTCTGAAACATGTAAAACACGATGGGAGATGATTTCTGTGCTGGCACAGTTTCTCCTGGCCTAACATAGTGGAAAAGATTTTTGTAATGATGTAGACCAAAAAAGCCCAGAAAGAAGAAGGTACGGGTGTCCCAGGAGCTAAGCGCCGGTCCTGGGCACATTTCGGCAGAAGCGGCCGCACTGGAGTGCACTGTGACCGGCACAATCGCCTTTGCGCGAAGAAGCCGCTTCTTCGTCGCCGGGAGCCGGAGAGAGCGGCTGCTTGGGAAAGGTGAAGAATGAAGCTGCACAACACTGGGATAAAGTGCGCAGCTTGCAAACTGATCCAAAACAGTACCTTACCACGCTCCTACCATTACTAAACACATGAACATTCGGCATGACGGTGTTTTAGACAACTTTGTTTTTCTTCTTGCAAAAAACTCTGCAAAACTTTCTGAAACATTTAAAACACGGTGGGAGATGTTTTCTGTGCTGGCACAGTTTCTCCTTGCCTAACGTAGTGAAAAACCTTTCTGCAATGATGTAGACCTCAATAGACGCTTAAGACGAAGTTACGCAGCTCCCCGGAGCTAAGCGCCGGTTCCCGGGCACATTTCGGCAGAAGCCGCCGCACTGGAGTGCACTGTGACCGGCACAATCGTCTTTGCGCGAAGAAGACGCTTCTTCGCCTCCGGCAGCTGGAGAGTGCGGCTCCTTCGGGTAGGTGAGAATGAAGCTGCACAACACTGGGATAGTGTGCGCAGCTTGCAAACTGATGCAAAACAGTACCTTACCACTCTCCTACCTTTTAAAAACACTTGAACATTCGATTGGAAGGTGTTTTGGACAATTTTGTTTTTCTTCTTGCAAAACACTCTGCAGAGCTCTCTGCAACATGTAAAACACGATGGGAGATGTTTTCTGTGCTGGCAGATTTTCTCCATGCCAGACATAGTGGAAAAGTTTTTTGCAATGATGTAGACCACAAAAGCCCAGAAAGAAGAAGGTACGGATGTCCCCGGAGCTAAGCGCCGGTCCCGGGCACATTTCGGCAGAAGCGGCCGCACTGGAGTGCACTGTGACCGGCACAATCGCCTTTGCGCGAAGAAGCCGCCTCTTCGTCTCCGGGAGCCGGAGAGAGCGGCTGCTTGGGAAAGGTGAAGAATGAAGCTGCACAACACTGGGATAAAGTGCGCAGCTTGCAAACTGATCCAAAACAGTACCGTACCACTCTCCTACCTTTTCCAAACACATGAACATTCGGTTGGAAGGTGTTTTCAACAACTTTGTTTTTCTTCTTGCAAAACACTCTGCAAACCTTTCTGAAACATGTAAAACACGGTGGGAGATGTTTTCTGTGCTGGCACAGTTTCTCCTTGCCTAACATAGTGAAAAACCTTTCTGCAATGATGTAGACCTCAAAAGACGCTTAATACGAAGTTACGCAGCTCCCCGGAGCTAAGCGCCGGTTCCCGGGCACATTTCGGCAGAAGCCGCCGCACTGGAGTGCACTGTGACCGGCACAATCGCCTTTGCGCGAAGAAGCCGCTTCTTCACCTCCGGCAGCTGGAGAGTGCGGCTCCTTCGGGTAGGTGAGAATGAAGCTGCACAACACTGGGATAGTGTGCGCAGCTTGCAAACTGATCCAAAACAGTACCTTACCACTCTCCTACCTTTTAAAAACATATGAACATTCGATTGGAAGGTGTTTTGGACAATTTTGTTTTTCTTCTTGCAAAACACTCTGCAGAGCTCTCTGCAACATGTAAAACAAAATGGGAGATGTTTTCTGTGCTGGCAGATTTTCTCCATGCCAGACATAGTGGAAAAGATTTTTGCAATGATGTAGACCACAAAAGCCCAGAAAGAAGAAGGTACGGATGTCCCCGGAGCTAAGCGCCGGTCCCGGGCACATTTCGGCAGAAGCGGCCGCACTGCAGTGCACTGTGACCGGCACAATCGCCTTTGCAAGAAGAAGCCGCTTCTTCATCTCCGGCAGCTGGAGAGTGCGGCTCCTTCGGGTAGGTGAGAATGAAGCTGCACTACACTGGGATAGTGTGCGCAGTTGCAAACTGATAGAAAACAGTACCCTACTACTCTCCTACCTTTTCCAAACACATGAATATTGGGTTGGAAGGTGTTTTGGACAACTTTCTTTTTCTTCCTGCACAACATTCTGCAGACTTCTCTGCAACTTTTAAAACACGATGGGAGATGTTTTCTGTGCTGGCACAGTTTCTCCTTGCCTAACGTAGATGAAAAACCTTTCTGCAATGATGTAGACCTCAAAAGACGCTTAAGACGAAGTTACGCAGCTCCCCGGAGCTAAGCGCCGGTTCCCGGGCACATTTCGGCAGAAGCCGCAACCCTGGAGTGCACTGTGACCGGCGCAATCGCCTTTGCAAGAAGAAGCCGCTTCTTTGCCTCCGGGAGCCAGAGAGAGCGGCTGCCTCTGAATGCTGAAGAATGAAGCTGCACAACACTGGGATTGTGTGCACAGCTTGCAAACTGATCCAAAACAGTACCGTACCACTCTCCTACCTTTTCCAAACACTTGAACATTCGATTGGAAGGTGTTTTGGACAACTGTGTTTTTCTTCTTGCAAAACACTCTGCAAACCTTTCTGAAACATGTAAAACACGATGGGAGATGATTTCTGTGCTGGCACAGTTTCTCCTGGCCTAACATAGTGGAAAAGATTTTTGTAATGATGTAGACCAAAAAAGCCCAGAAAGAAGAAGGTACGGGTGTCCCAGGAGCTAAGCGCCGGTCCCGGGCACATTTCGGCAGAAGCGGCCGCACTGGAGTGCACTGTGACCGGCACAATCGCCTTTGCGCGAAGAAGCCGCTTCTTCGTCGCCGGGAGCCGGAGAGAGCGGCTGCTTGGGAAAGGTGAAGAATGAAGCTGCACAACACTGGGATAAAGTGCGCAGCTTGCAAACTGATCCAAAACAGTACCTTACCACGCTCCTACCATTACTAAACACATGAACATTCGGCATGACGGTGTTTTAGACAACTTTGTTTTTCTTCTTGCAAAAAACTCTGCAAAACTTTCTGAAACATTTAAAACACGGTGGGAGATGTTTTCTGTGCTGGCACAGTTTCTCCTTGCCTAACGTAGTGAAAAACCTTTCTGCAATGATGTAGACCTCAAAAGACGCTTAAGACGAAGTTACGCAGCTCCCCGGAGCTAAGCGCCGGTTCCCGGGCACATTTCGGCAGAAGCCGCCGCACTGGAGTGCACTGTGACCGGCACAATCGTCTTTGCGCGAAGAAGACGCTTCTTCACCTCCGGCAGCTGGAGAGTGCGGCTCCTTCGGGTAGGTGAGAATGAAGCTGCACAACACTGGGATAGTGTGCGCAGCTTGCAAACTGATGCAAAACAGTACCTTACCACTCTCCTACCTTTTAAAAACACTTGAACATTCGATTGGAAGGTGTTTTGGACAATTTTGTTTTTCTTCTTGCAAAACACTCTGCAGAGCTCTCTGCAACATGTAAAACACGATGGGAGATGTTTTCTGTGCTGGCAGATTTTCTCCATGCCAGACATAGTGGAAAAGTTTTTTGCAATGATGTAGACCACAAAAGCCCAGAAAGAAGAAGGTACGGATGTCCCCGGAGCTAAGCGCCGGTCCCGGGCACATTTCGGCAGAAGCGGCCGCACTGGAGTGCACTGTGACCGGCACAATCGCCTTTGCGCGAAGAAGCCGCCTCTTCGTCTCCGGGAGCCGGAGAGAGCGGCTGCTTGGGAAAGGTGAAGAATGAAGCTGCACAACACTGGGATAAAGTGCGCAGCTTGCAAACTGATCCAAAACAGTACCGTACCACTCTCCTACCTTTTCCAAACACATGAACATTCGGTTGGAAGGTGTTTTCAACAACTTTCTTTTTCTTCTTGCAAAACACTCTGCAAACCTTTCTGAAACATGTAAAACACGGTGGGAGATGTTTTCTGTGCTGGCACAGTTTCTCCTTGCCTAACATAGTGAAAAACCTTTCTGCAATGATGTAGACCTCAAAAGACGCTTAAGACGAAGTTACGCAGCTCCCCGGAGCTAAGCGCCGGTTGCCGGGCACATTTCGGCAGAAGCCGCCGCACTGGAGTGCACTGTGACCGGCACAATCGCCTTTGCGCGAAGAAGCCGCTTCTTCACCTCCGGCAGCTGGAGAGTGCGGCTCCTTCGGGTAGGTGAGAATGAAGCTGCACTACACTGGGATAGTGTGCGCAGTTGCAAACTGATAGAAAACAGTACCCTACTACTCTCCTACCTTTTCCAAACACATGAATATTGGGTTGGAAGGTGTTTTGGACAACTTTCTTTTTCTTCCTGCACAACACTCTGCAGACTTCTCTGCAACTTTTAAAACACGATGGGAGATGTTTTCTGTGCTGGCACAGTTTCTCCTTGCCAGACATAGTGGAAAAGATTTTTGTAATGATGTAGACCACAAAATACACTAAAGACGCAGAACGGATTTCCCCGGAGCTAATCGCCGGTCCCGGGCACATTTTGGTGGAAGCCGCCGCACTGGAGTTCAGTGTTACCGGCACAATCGCCTTTGCAAGAAGAAGCCGCCTCTTCGTCTCCGGGAGCCGGAGAGAGCGGCTGCTTGGGAAAGGTGAAGAATGAAGCTGCACAACACTGGGATAGTGTGCGGAGCCTGCAAACTCATCCAAAACAGTACCGTACCATTCTCCTATCTTTTCCAAACACATGAACATTCGGTTGGAAGGTGTTTTCAACAACTTTGTTTTTCTTCTTGCAAAACACTCTGCAGACTTCTCTGCAACATGTAAAACAAGATGAGAGATGTTTTCTGTGCTGGCACAGTTTCTCCTGGCCTAACATAGTGGAAAACCTTTCTGCAATGATGTAGACCAGAAGTCTCCAGAAAGATGAAGGTACGGATGTCCCCGGAGCTAAGCGCCGGTCCCGGGCACATTTCGGCAGAAGCGGCCTCACTGCAGTGCACTGTGACCGGCGCAATCGCCTTTGCAAGAAGAAGCCGCTTCTTTGCCTCCGGGAGAGGGAGAGAGCGGCTGCTTGGGAAAGGTGAAGAATGAAGCTGCACAACACTGGGATAGTGTGCGGAGCCTGCAAACTCATCCAAAACAGTACCGTACCATTCTCCTGCCTTTTCCAAACACATGAACATTCGGTTGGAAGGTGTTTTCAACAACTTTGTTTTTCTTCTTGCAAAACACTCTGCAGACTTCTCTGCAACATGTAAAACAAGATGAGAGATGTTTTCTGTGCTGGCACAGTTTCTCCTGGCCTAACATAGTGGAAAACCTTTCTGCAATGATGTAGACCAGAAGTCTCCAGAAAGATGAAGGTACGGATGTCCCCGGAGCTAAGCGCCGGTCCCGGGCACATTTTGGTAAAAGCCGCAACCCTGGAGTGCACTGTGACCGGCGCAATCGCCTTTGCAAGAAGAAGCCGCTTCTTTGCCTCCGGGAGCCGGAGAGAGCGGCTGCCTCTGAATGCTGAAGAATGAAGCTGCACAACACTGGGATTGTGTGCACAGCTTGCAAACTGATCCAAAACAGTACCGTACCACTCTCCTACCTTTTCCAAACACTTGAACATTCGATTGGAAGGTGTTTTGGACAACTGTGTTTTTCTTCTTGCAAAACACTCTGCAAACCTTTCTGAAACATGTAAAACACGATGGGAGATGATTTCTGTGCTGGCACAGTTTCTCCTGGCCTAACATAGTGGAAAAGATTTTTGTAATGATGTAGACCAAAAAAGCCCAGAAAGAAGAAGGTACGGGTGTCCCAGGAGCTAAGCGCCGGTCCCGGGCACATTTCGGCAGAAGCGGCCGCACTGGAGTGCACTGTGACCGGCACAATCGCCTTTGCGCGAAGAAGCCGCTTCTTCGTCGCCGGGAGCCGGAGAGAGCGGCTGCTTGGGAAAGGTGAAGAATGAAGCTGCAAAACACTGGGATAGTGTGCGCAGCTTGCAAACTGATCCAAAACAGTACCTTACCACGCTCCTACCATTACTAAACACATGAACATTCGGCATGACGGTGTTTTAGACAACTTTGTTTTTCTTCTTGCAAAACACTCTGCAAAACTTTCTGAAACATTTAAAACACGGTGGGAGATGTTTTCTGTGCTGGCACAGTTTCTCCTTGCCTAACATAGTGAAAAACCTTTCTGCAATGATGTAGACCTCAATAGACGCTTAAGACGAAGTTACGCAGCTCCCCGGAGCTAAGCGCCGGTTCCCGGGCACATTTCGGCAGAAGCCGCCGCACTGGAGTGCACTGTGACCGGCACAATCGTCTTTGCGCGAAGAAGACGCTTCTTCGCCTCCGGCAGCTGGAGAGTGCAGCTCCTTCGGGTAGGTGAGAATGAAGCTGCACAACACTGGGATAGTGTGCGCAGCTTGCAAACTGATGCAAAACAGTACCTTACCACTCTCCTACCTTTTAAAAACACTTGAACATTCGATTGGAAGGTGTTTTGGACAATTTTGTTTTTCTTCTTGCAAAACACTCTGCAGAGCTCTCTGCAACTTGTAAAACACGATGGGAGATGTTTTCTGTGCTGGCAGATTTTCTCCATGCCAGACATAGTGGAAAAGATTTTTGCAATGATGTAGACCACAAAAGCCCAGAAAGAAGAAGGTACGGATGTCCCCGGAGCTAAGCGCCGGTCCCGGGCACATTTCGGCAGAAGCGGCCGCACTGGAGTGCACTGTGACCGGCACAATCGCCTTTGCGCGAAGAAGCCGCCTCTTCGTCTCCGGGAGCCGGAGAGAGCGGCTGCTTGGGAAAGGTGAAGAATGAAGCTGCACAACACTGGGATAAAGTGCGCAGCTTGCAAACTGATCCAAAACAGTACCGTACCACTCTCCTACCTTTTCCAAACACATGAACATTCGGTTGGAAGGTGTTTTCAACAACTTTCTTTTTCTTCTTGCAAAACACTCTGCAAACCTTTCTGAAACATGTAAAACACGGTGGGAGATGTTTTCTGTGCTGGCACAGTTTCTCCTTGCCTAACATAGTGAAAAACCTTTCTGCAATGATGTAGACCTCAAAAGACGCTTAAGACGAAGTTACGCAGCTCCCCGGAGCTAAGCGCCGGTTCCCGGGCACATTTCGGCAGAAGCCGCCGCACTGGAGTGCACTGTGACCGGCACAATCGCCTTTGCGCGAAGAAGCCGCTTCTTCACCTCCGGCAGCTGGAGAGTGCGGCTCCTTCGGGTAGGTGAGAATGAAGCTGCACAACACTGGGATAGTGTGCGCAGCTTGCAAACTGATCCAAAACAGTACCTTACCACTCTCCTACCTTTTAAAAACATATGAACATTCGATTGGAAGGTGTTTTGGACAATTTTGTTTTTCTTCTTGCAAAACACTCTGCAGAGCTCTCTGCAACATGTAAAACAAAATGGGAGATGTTTTCTGTGCTGGCAGATTTTCTCCATGCCAGACATAGTGGAAAAGATTTTTGCAATGATGTAGACCACAAAAGCCCAGAAAGAAGAAGGTACGGATGTCCCCGGAGCTAAGCGCCGGTCCCGGGCACATTTCGGCAGAAGCGGCCGCACTGCAGTGCACTGTGACCGGCACAATCGCCTTTGCAAGAAGAAGCCGCTTCTTCATCTCCGGCAGCTGGAGAGTGCGGCTCCTTCGGGTAGGTGAGAATGAAGCTGCACTACACTGGGATAGTGTGCGCAGTTGCAAACTGATAGAAAACAGTACCCTACTACTCTCCTACCTTTTCCAAACACATGAATATTGGGTTGGAAGGTGTTTTGGACAACTTTCTTTTTCTTCCTGCACAACATTCTGCAGACTTCTCTGCAACTTTTAAAACACGATGGGAGATGTTTTCTGTGCTGGCACAGTTTCTCCTTGCCTAACGTAGATGAAAAACCTTTCTGCAATGATGTAGACCTCAATAGACGCTTAAGACGAAGTTACGCAGCTCCCCGGAGCTAAGCGCCGGTTCCCGGGCACATTTCGGCAGAAGCCGCAACCCTGGAGTGCACTGTGACCGGCGCAATCGCCTTTGCAAGAAGAAGCCGCTTCTTTGCCTCCGGGAGCCAGAGAGAGCGGCTGCCTCTGAATGCTGAAGAATGAAGCTGCACAACACTGGGATTGTGTGCACAGCTTGCAAACTGATCCAAAACAGTACCGTACCACTCTCCTACCTTTTCCAAACACTTGAACATTCGATTGGAAGGTGTTTTGGACAACTGTGTTTTTCTTCTTGCAAAACACTCTGCAAACCTTTCTGAAACATGTAAAACACGATGGGAGATGATTTCTGTGCTGGCACAGTTTCTCCTTGCCAGACATAGTGGAAAAGATTTTTGTAATGATGTAGACCACAAAAGCCCAGAAAGAAGAAGGTACGGGTGTCCCCGGAGCTAAGCGCCGGTCCCGGGCACATTTCGGCAGAAGCGGCCGCACTGGAGTGCACTGTGACCGGCACAATCGCCTTTGCGCGAAGAAGCCGCTTCTTCGTCGCCGGGAGCCGGACAGAGCGGCTACTTCTGAAAGGTGAAGAATGAAGCTGCAAAACACTGGGATAGTGTGCGCAGCTTGCAAACTGATGCAAAACAGTACCTTACCACTCCCTTACCATTTCCAAACACATGAACATTCGGTTGGAACGTGTTTTCAACAACTTTCTTTTTCTTCTTGCAAAACACTCTGCAGAGCTCTCTGCAACATGTAAAACAAAATGGGTGATGTTTTCTGTGCTGGCACAGTTTCTCCTTGCCTAACATAGTGAAAAACCTTTCTGCAATGATGTAGACCTCAAAAGACGCTTAAGACGAAGTTACGCAGCTCCCCGGAGCTAAGCGCCGGTTGCCGGGCACATTTCGGCAGAAGCCGCCGCACTGGAGTGCACTGTGACCGGCACAATCGCCTTTGCGCGAAGAAGACGCTTCTTCGCCTCCGGCAGCTGGAGAGTGCGGCTCCTTCGGGTAGGTGAGAATGAAGCTGCACAACACTGGGATAGTGTGCGCAGCTTGCAAACTGATCCAAAACAGTACCTTACCACTCTCCTACCTTTTAAAAACACTTGAACATTCGATTGGAAGGTGTTTTGGACAATTTTGTTTTTCTTCTTGCAAAACACTCTGCAGAGCTCTCTGCAACATGTAAAACACGATGGGAGATGTTTTCTGTGCTGGCAGATTTTCTCCATGCCAGACATAGTGGAAAAGATTTTTGCAATGATGTAGACCACAAAAGCCCAGAAAGAAGAAGGTACGGATGTCCCCGGAGCTAAGCGCCGGTCCCGGGCACATTTCGGCAGAAGCGGCCGCACTGCAGTGCACTGTGACCGGCACAATCGCCTTTGCGCGAAGAAGCCGCTTCTTCGTCGCCGGAAGCCGGAGAGAGCGGCTACTTCTGAAAGGTGAAGAATGAAGCTCCACTACACTGGGATAGTGTGCGCAGCTTGCAACTGATCGAAACCAGTACCGTACCACTCTCCTACCTTTTCCAAACACATGAACATTCGGTTGGAAGGTGTTTTCAACAACTTTCTTTTTCTTCTTGCAAAACACTCTGCAAACCTTTCTGAAACATGTAAAACACGGTGGGAGATGTTTTCTGTGCTGGCACAGTTTCTCCTTGCCTAACATAGTGAAAAACCTTTCTGCAATGATGTAGACCTCAAAAGACGCTTAAGACGAAGTTACGCAGCTCCCCGGAGCTAAGCGCCGGTTGCCGGGCACATTTCGGCAGAAGCCGCCGCACTGGAGTGCACTGTGACCGGCACAATGGCCTTTGCGCGAAGAAGCCGCTTCTTCGCCTCCGGCAGCTGGAGAGTGCGGCTCCTTCGGGTAGGTGAGAATGAAGCTGCACTACACTGGGATAGTGTGCGCAGTTGCAAACTGATAGAAAACAGTACCCTACTACTCTCCTACCTTTTCCAAACACATGAATATTGGGTTGGAAGGTGTTTTGGACAACTTTCTTTTTCTTCCTGCACAACATTCTGCAGACTTCTCTGCAACTTTTAAAACACGATGGGAGATGTTTTCTGTGCTGGCACAGTTTCTCCTTGCCAGACATAGTGGAAAAGATTTTTGTAATGATGTAGACCACAAAATACACTAAAGACGCAATACGGATTTCCCCGGAGCTAATCGCCGGTCCCGGGCACATTTTGGTGGAAGCCGCCGCACTGGAGTTCACTGTGACCGGCACAATCGCCTTTGCAAGAAGAAGCCGCTTCTTCGTCTCCGGGAGCCGGAGAGAGCGGCTGCTTGGGAAAGGTGAAGAATGAAGCTCCACTACACTGGGATAGTGTGCGCAGCTTGCAACTGATCGAAAACAGTACCGTACCACTCTCCTACCTTTTCCAAACACATGAACATTCGGTTGGAAGGTGTTTTCAACAACTTTGTTTTTCTTCTTGCAAAACACTCTGCAGACTTCTCTGCAACATGTAAAACAAGATGAGAGATGTTTTCTGTGCTGGCACAGTTTCTCCTGGCCTAACATAGTGGAAAACCTTTCTGCAATGATGTAGACCAGAAGTCTCCAGAAAGATGAAGGTACGGATGTCCCCGGAGCTAAGCGCCGGTCCCGGGCACATTTTGGTAAAAGCCGCAACCCTGGAGTGCACTGTGACCGGCGCAATCGCCTTTGCAAGAAGAAGCCACTTCTTTGCCTCCGGGAGAGGGAGAGAGCGGCTGCTTGGGAAAGGTGAAGAATGAAGCTGCACAACACTGGGATAGTGTGCGGAGCCTGCAAACTCAACCAAAACAGTACCGTACCATTCTCCTACCTTTTCCAAACACATGAACATTCGGTTGGAAGGTGTTTTCAACAACTTTGTTTTTCTTCTTGCAAAACACTCTGCAGACTTCTCTGCAACATGTAAAACAAGATGAGAGATGTTTTCTGTGCTGGCACAGTTTCTCCTGGCCTAACATAGTGGAAAACCTTTCTGCAATGATGTAGACCAGAAGTCTCCAGAAAGATGAAGTTACGGATGTCCCCGGAGCTAAGCGCCGGTCCCGGGCACATTTTGGTAAAAGCCGCAACCCTGGAGTGCACTGTGACCGGCGCAATCGCCTTTGCAAGAAGAAGCCGCTTCTTTGCCTCCGGGAGCCAGAGAGAGCGGCTACTTCTGAAAGGTGAAGAATGAAGCTGCAAAACACTGGGATAGTGTGCGCAGCTTGCAAACTGATGCAAAACAGTACCTTACCACTCCCTTACCATTTCCAAACACATGAACATTCGGTTGGAACGTGTTTTCAACAACTTTCTTTTTCTTCTTGCAAAACACTCTGCAGAGCTCTCTGCAACATGTAAAACAAAATGGGTGATGTTTTCTGTGCTGGCACAGTTTCTCCTTGCCTAACATAGTGAAAAACCTTTCTGCAATGATGTAGACCTCAAAAGACGCTTAAGACGAAGTTACGCAGCTCCCCGGAGCTAAGCGCCGGTTCCCGGGCACATTTCGGCAGAAGCCGCCGCACTGGAGTGCACTGTGACCGGCACAATCGCCTTTGCGCGAAGAAGACGCTTCTTCGCCTCCGGCAGCTGGAGAGTGCGGCTCCTTCGGGTAGGTGAGAATGAAGCTGCACAACACTGGGATAGTGTGCGCAGCTTGCAAACTGATCCAAAACAGTACCTTACCACTCTCCTACCTTTTAAAAACACTTGAACATTCGATTGGAAGGTGTTTTGGACAATTTTGTTTTTCTTCTTGCAAAACACTCTGCAGAGCTCTCTGCAACATGTAAAACACGATGGGAGATGTTTTCTGTGCTGGCAGATTTTCTCCATGCCAGACATAGTGGAAAAGATTTTTGCAATGATGTAGACCACAAAAGCCCAGAAAGAAGAAGGTACGGATGTCCCCGGAGCTAAGCGCCGGTCCCGGGCACATTTGGGCAGAAGCGGCCGCACTGGAGTGCACTGTGACCGGCACAATCGCCTTTGCGCGAAGAAGCCGCCTCTTCGTCTCCGGGAGCCGGAGAGAGCGGCTACTTCTGAAAGGTGAAGAATGAAGCTCCACTACACTGGGATAGTGTGCGCAGCTTGCAACTGATCGAAAACAGTACCGTACCACTCTCCTACCTTTTCCAAACACATGAACATTCGGTTGGAAGGTGTTTTCAACAACTTTCTTTTTCTTCTTGCAAAACACTCTGCAAACCTTTCTGAAACATGTAAAACACGGTGGGAGATGTTTTCTGTGCTGGCACAGTTTCTCCTTGCCTAACATAGTGAAAAAACTTTCTGCAATGATATAGACCTCAAAAGACGCTTAAGACGAAGTTACGCAGCTCCCCGGAGCTAAGCGCCGGTTGCCGGGCACATTTCGGCAGAAGCCGCCGCACTGGAGTGCACTGTGACCGGCACAATGGCCTTTGCGCGAAGAAGCCGCTTCTTCGCCTCCGGCAGCTGGAGAGTGCGGCTCCTTCGGGTAGGTGAGAATGAAGCTGCACTACACTGGGATAGTGTGCGCAGTTGCAAACTGATAGAAAACAGTACCCTACTACTCTCCTACCTTTTCCAAACACATGAATATTGGGTTGGAAGGTGTTTTGGACAACTTTCTTTTTCTTCCTGCACAACATTCTGCAGACTTCTCTGCAACTTTTAAAACACGATGGGAGATGTTTTCTGTGCTGGCACAGTTTCTCCTTGCCAGACATAGTGGAAAAGATTTTTGTAATGATGTAGACCACAAAATACACTAAAGACGCAATACGGATTTCCCCGGAGCTAATCGCCGGTCCCGGGCACATTTTGGTGGAAGCCGCCGCACTGGAGTTCACTGTGACCGGCACAATCGCCTTTGCGCGAAGAAGCCGCCTCTTCGTCTCCGGGAGCCGGAGAGAGCGGCTGCTTGGGAAAGGTGAAGAATGAAGCTGCACAACACTGGGATAGTGTGCGGAGCCTGCAAACTCATCCAAAACAGTACCGTACCATTCTCCTACCTTTTCCAAACACATGAACATTCGGTTGGAAGGTGTTTTCAACAACTTTGTTTTTCTTCTTGCAAAACACTCTGCAGACTTCTCTGCAACATGTAAAACAAGATGAGAGATGTTTTCTGTGCTGGCACAGTTTCTCCTGGCCTAACATAGTGGAAAACCTTTCTGCAATGATGTAGACTAGAAGACTCCAGAAAGATGAAGGTACGGATGTCCCCGGAGCTAAGCGCCGGTCCCGGGCACATTTTGGTAAAAGACGCAACCCTGGAGTGCACTGTGACCGGCGCAATCGCCTTTGCAAGAAGAAGCCACTTCTTTGCCTCCGGGAGTGGGAGAGAGCGGCTGCTTGGGAAAGGTGAAGAATGAAGCTGCACAACACTGGGATAGTGTGCGGGGCCTGCAAACTCAACCAAAACAGTACCGTACCATTCTCCAACCTTTTCCAAACACATGAACATTCGGTTGGAAGGTGTTTTCAACAACTTTGTTTTTCTTCTTGCAAAACACTCTGCAGACTTCTCTGCAACATGTAAAACAAGATGAGAGATGTTTTCTGTGCTGGCACAGTTTCTCCTGGCCTAACATAGTGGAAAACCTTTCTGCAATGATGTAGACCAGAAGTCTCCAGAAAGATGAAGGTACGGATGTCCCCGGATCTAAGCGCCGGTCCCGGGCACATTTTGGTAAAAGCCGCAACCCTGGAGTGCACTGTGACCGGCGCAATCGCCTTTGCAAGAAGAAGCCGCTTCTTTGCCTCCGGGAGCCAGAGAGAGCGGCTGCCTCTGAATGCTGATGAATGAAGCTGCACAACACTGGGATTGTGTGCACAGCTTGCAAACTGATCCAAAACAGTACCGTACCACTCTCCTACCTTTTCCAAACACTTGAACATTCGATTGGAAGGTGTTTTGGACAACTGTGTTTTTCTTCTTGCAAAACACTCTGCAAACCTTTCTGAAACATGTAAAACACGATGGGAGATGATTTCTGTGCTGGCACAGTTTCTCCTTGCCAGACATAGTGAAAAACCTTTCTGCAATGATGTAGACCACAAAAGATGCTAAAGACGAAGTTGCGCAGCTCCCCGGAGGTAAGCGCCGGTCCCGGGCACATTTCGGCAGAAGCCGCCGCACTGGAGTGCACTGTGACCGGCACAATCGCCTTTGCGCGAAGAAGCCGATTCTTCACCTCCGGCAGCTGGAGAGTGCAGCTCCTTCGGGTAGGTGAGAATGAAGCTGCACAACACTGGGATAGTGTGCGCAGCTTGCAAACTGATAGAAAACTGTACCTTACCACTCTCCTACCTTTTAAAAACATATGAACATTCGATTGGAAGGTGTTTTGGACAATTTTGTTTTTCTTCTTGCAAAACACTCTGCAGAGCTCTCTGCAACATGTAAAACAAAATGGGAGATGTTTTCTGTGCTGGCAGATTTTCTCCATGCCAGACATAGTGGAAAAGATTTTTGCAATGATGTAGACCACAAAAGCCCAGAAAGAAGAAGGTACGGATGTCCCCGGAGCTAAGCGCCGGTCCCGGGCACATTTGGGCAGAAGCGGCCGCACTGCAGTGCACTGTGACTGGCACAATCGCCTTTGCGCGAAGAAGCCGCTTCTACGTCTCTGGGAGCCGGAGAGAGCGGCTGCTTGGGAAAGGTGAAGAATGAAGCTGCACAACACTGGGATAAAGTGCGCAGCTTGCAAACTGATCCAAAACAGTACCTTACCACTCTCCTACCATTACTAAACACATGAACATTCGGCATGACGGTGTTTTAGACAACTTTGTTTTTCTTCTTGCAAAACACTCTGCAAACCTTTCTGAAACATGTAAAACACGATGGGAGATGTTTTCTGTGCTGGCACAGTTTCTCCTGGCCTAACATAGTGGAAAACCTTTCTGCAATGATGTAGACCAGAAGTCTCCAGAAAGATGAAGGTACGGATGTCCCCGGAGCTAAGCGCCGGTCCCGGGCACATTTTGGTGGAAGCCGCAACCCTGGAGTGCACTGTGACCGGCACAATCGCCTTTGCGCGAAGAAGCCGCTTCTTCGCCTCCGGCAGCTGGAGAGTGCGGCTCCTTCGGGTAGGTGAGAATGAAGCTGCACTTCACTGGGATAGTGTGCGCAGTTGCAAACTGATAGAAAACAGTACCCTACTACTCTCCTACCTTTTCCAAACACATGAATATTGGGTTGGAAGGTGTTTTGGACAACTTTCTTTTTCTTCCTGCACAACATTCTGCAGACTTCTCTGCAACTTTTAAAACACGATGGGAGATGTTTGCTGTGCTGGCACAGTTTCTCCTTGCCAGACATAGTGGAAAAGATTTTTGTAATGATGTAGACCACAAAATACACTAAAGACGCAATACGGATTTCCCCGGAGCTAATCGCCGGTCCCGGGCACATTTTGGTGGAAGCCGCCGCACTGGAGTTCACTGTTACCGGCACAATCGCCTTTGCAAGAAGAAGCCGCCTCTTCGTCTCCGGGAGCCGGAGAGAGCGGCTGCTTGGGAAAGGTGAAGAATGAAGCTGCACAACACTGGGATAGTGTGCGGAGCCTGCAAACTCATCCAAAACAGTACCGTACCATTCTCCTATCTTTTCCAAACACATGAACATTCGGTTGGAAGGTGTTTTCAACAACTTTGTTTTTCTTCTTGCAAAACACTCTGCAGACTTCTCTGCAACATGTAAAACAAGATGAGAGATGTTTTCTGTGCTGGCACAGTTTCTCCTGGCCTAACATAGTGGAAAACCTTTCTGCAATGATGTAGACCAGAAGTCTCCAGAAAGATGAAGGTACGGATGTCCCCGGAGCTAAGCGCCGGTCCCGGGCACATTTCGGCAGAAGCGGCCGCACTGCAGTGCACTATGACCGGCGCAATCGCCTTTGCAAGAAGAAGCCGCTTCTTTGCCTCCGGGAGAGGGAGAGAGCGGCTGCTTGGGAAAGGTGAAGAATGAAGCTGCACAACACTGGGATAGTGTGCGGAGCCTGCAAACTCATCCAAAACAGTACCGTACCATTCTCCTGCCTTTTCCAAACACATGAACATTCGGTTGGAAGGTGTTTTCAACAACTTTGTTTTTCTTCTTGCAAAACACTCTGCAGACTTCTCTGCAACATGTAAAACAAGATGAGAGATGTTTTCTGTGCTGGCACAGTTTCTCCTGGCCTAACATAGTGGAAAACCTTTCTGCAATGATGTAGACCAGAAGTCTCCAGAAAGATGAAGGTACGGATGTCCCCGGAGCTAAGCGCCGGTCCCGGGCACATTTTGGTAAAAGCCGCAACCCTGGAGTGCACTGTGACCGGCGCAATCGCCTTTGCAAGAAGAAGCCGCTTCTTTGCCTCCGGGAGCCGGAGAGAGCGGCTGCCTATGAATGCTGAAGAATGAAGCTGCACAACACTGGGATTGTGTGCACAGCTTGCAAACTGATCCAAAACAGTACCGTACCACTCTCCTACCTTTTCCAAACACTTGAACATTTGATTGGAAGGTGTTTTGGACAACTGTGTTTTTCTTCTTGCAAAACACTCTGCAAACCTTTCTGAAACATGTAAAACACGATGGGAGATGATTTCTGTGCTGGCACAGTTTCTCCTGGCCTAACATAGTGGAAAAGATTTTTGTAATGATGTAGACCAAAAAAGCCCAGAAAGAAGAAGGTACGGGTGTCCCAGGAGCTAAGCGCCGGTCCCGGGCACATTTCGGCAGAAGCGGCCGCACTGGAGTGCACTGTGACCGGCACAATCGCCTTTGCGCGAAGAAGCCGCTTCTTCGTCGCCGGGAGCCGGAGAGAGCGGCTGCTTGGGAAAGGTGAAGAATGAAGCTGCACAACACTGGGATAAAGTGCGCAGCTTGCAAACTGATCCAAAACAGTACCTTACCACTCTCCTACCATTACTAAACACATGAACATTCGGCATGACGGTGTTTTAGACAACTTTGTTTTTCTTCTTGCAAAACACTCTGCAAACCTTTCTGAAACATGTAAAACACGATGGGAGATGTTTTCTGTGCTGGCACAGTTTCTCCTGGCCTAACATAGTGGAAAACCTTTCTGCAATGATGTAGACCAGAAGTCTCCAGAAAGATGAAGGTACGGATGTCCCCGGAGCTAAGCGCCGGTCCCGGGCACATTTTGGTGGAAGCCGCAACCCTGGAGTGCACTGTGACCGGCACAATCGCCTTTGCGCGAAGAAGCCGCTTCTTCGCCTCCGGCAGCTGGAGAGTGCGGCTCCTTCGGGTAGGTGAGAATGAAGCTGCACTACACTGGGATAGTGTGCGCAGTTGCAAACTGATAGAAAACAGTACCCTACTACTCTCCTACCTTTTCCAAACACATGAATATTGGGTTGGAAGGTGTTTTGGACAACTTTCTTTTTCTTCCTGCACAACATTCTGCAGACTTCTCTGCAACTTTTAAAACACGATGGGAGATGTTTTCTGTGCTGGCACAGTTTCTCCTTGCCAGACATAGTGGAAAAGATTTTTGTAATGATGTCGACCACAAAATACACTAAAGACGCAATACGGATTTCCCCGGAGCTAATCGCCGGTCCCGGGCACATTTTGGTGGAAGCCGCCGCACTGGAGTTCACTGTTACCGGCACAATCGCCTTTGCAAGAAGAAGCCGCCTCTTCGTCTCCGGGAGCCGGAGAGAGCGGCTGCTTGGGAAAGGTGAAGAATGAAGCTGCACAACACTGGGATAGTGTGCGGAGCCTGCAAACTCATCCAAAACAGTACCGTACCATTCTCCTATCTTTTCCAAACACATGAACATTCGGTTGGAAGGTGTTTTCAACAACTTTGTTTTTCTTCTTGCAAAACACTCTGCAGACTTCTCTGCAACATGTAAAACAAGATGAGAGATGTTTTCTGTGCTGGCACAGTTTCTCCTGGCCTAACATAGTGGAAAACCTTTCTGCAATGATGTAGACCAGAAGTCTCCAGAAAGATGAAGGTACGGATGTCCCCGGAGCTAAGCGCCGGTCCCGGGCACATTTCGGCAGAAGCGGCCGCACTGCAGTGCACTGTGACCGGCGCAATCGCCTTTGCAAGAAGAAGCCGCTTCTTTGCCTCCGGGAGAGGGAGAGAGCGGCTGCTTGGGAAAGGTGAAGAATGAAGCTGCACAACACTGGGATAGTGTGCGGAGCCTGCAAACTCATCCAAAACAGTACCGTACCATTCTCCTGCCTTTTCCAAACACATGAACATTCGGTTGGAAGGTGTTTTCAACAACTTTGTTTTTCTTCTTGCAAAACACTCTGCAGACTTCTCTGCAACATGTAAAACAAGATGAGAGATGTTTTCTGTGCTGGCACAGTTTCTCCTGGCCTAACATAGTGGAAAACCTTTCTGCAATGATGTAGACCAGAAGTCTCCAGAAAGATGAAGGTACGGATGTCCCCGGAGCTAAGCGCCGGTCCCGGGCACATTTTGGTAAAAGCCGCAACCCTGGAGTGCACTGTGACCGGCGCAATCGCCTTTGCAAGAAGAAGCCGCTTCTTTGCCTCCGGGAGCCGGAGAGAGCGGCTGCCTATGAATGCTGAAGAATGAAGCTGCACAACACTGGGATTGTGTGCACAGCTTGCAAACTGATCCAAAACAGTACCGTACCACTCTCCTACCTTTTCCAAACACTTGAACATTCGATTGGAAGGTGTTTTGGACAACTGTGTTTTTCTTCTTGCAAAACACTCTGCAAACCTTTCTGAAACATGTAAAACACGATGGGAGATGATTTCTGTGCTGGCACAGTTTCTCCTGGCCTAACATAGTGGAAAAGATTTTTGTAATGATGTAGACCAAAAAAGCCCAGAAAGAAGAAGGTACGGGTGTCCCAGGAGCTAAGCGCCGGTCCCGGGCACATTTCGGCAGAAGCGGCCGCACTGGAGTGCACTGTGACCGGCACAATCGCCTTTGCGCGAAGAAGCCGCTTCTTCGTCGCCGGGAGCCGGAGAGAGCGGCTGCTTGGGAAAGGTGAAGAATGAAGCTGCACAACACTGGGATAAAGTGCGCAGCTTGCAAACTGATCCAAAACAGTACCTTACCACGCTCCTACCATTACTAAACACATGAACATTCGGCATGACGGTGTTTTAGACAACTTTGTTTTTCTTCTTGCAAAACACTCTGCAAAACTTTCTGAAACATTTAAAACACGGTGGGAGATGTTTTCTGTGCTGGCACAGTTTCTCCTTGCCTAACGTAGTGAAAAACCTTTCTGCAATGATGTAGACCTCAATAGACGCTTAAGACGAAGTTACGCAGCTCCCCGGAGCTAAGCGCCGGTTGCCGGGCACATTTCGGCAGAAGCCGCCGCACTGGAGTGCACTGTGACCGGCACAATCGTCTTTGCGCGAAGAAGACGCTTCTTCGCCTCCGGCAGCTGGAGAGTGCGGCTCCTTCGGGTAGGTGAGAATGAAGCTGCACAACACTGGGATAGTGTGCGCAGCTTGCAAACTGATGCAAAACAGTACCTTACCACTCTCCTACCTTTTAAAAACACTTGAACATTCGATTGGAAGGTGTTTTGGACAATTTTGTTTTTCTTCTTGCAAAACACTCTGCAGAGCTCTCTGCAACATGTAAAACACGATGGGAGATGTTTTCTGTGCTGGCAGATTTTCTCCATGCCAGACATAGTGGAAAAGTTTTTTGCAATGATGTAGACCACAAAAGCCCAGAAAGAAGAAGGTACGGATGTCCCCGGAGCTAAGCGCCGGTCCCGGGCACATTTCGGCAGAAGCGGCCGCACTGGAGTGCACTGTGACCGGCACAATCGCCTTTGCGCGAAGAAGCCGCCTCTTCGTCTCCGGGAGCCGGAGAGAGCGGCTGCTTGGGAAAGGTGAAGAATGAAGCTGCACAACACTGGGATAAAGTGCGCAGCTTGCAAACTGATCCAAAACAGTACCGTACCACTCTCCTACCTTTTCCAAACACATGAACATTCGGGTGGAACGTGTTTTCAACAACTTTGTTTTTCTTCTTGCAAAACACTCTGCAAACCTTTCTGAAACATGTAAAACACGGTGGGAGATGTTTTCTGTGCTGGCACAGTTTCTCCTTGCCTAACATAGTGAAAAACCTTTCTGCAATGATGTAGACCTCAAAAGACGCTTAATACGAAGTTACGCAGCTCCCCGGAGCTAAGCGCCGGTTCCCGGGCACATTTCGGCAGAAGCCGCCGCACTGGAGTGCACTGTGACCGGCACAATCGCCTTTGCGCGAAGAAGCCGCTTCTTCACCTCCGGCAGCTGGAGAGTGCGGCTCCTTCGGGTAGGTGAGAATGAAGCTGCACAACACTGGGATAGTGTGCGCAGCTTGCAAACTGATCCAAAACAGTACCTTACCACTCTCCTACCTTTTAAAAACATATGAACATTCGATTGGAAGGTGTTTTGGACAATTTTGTTTTTCTTCTTGCAAAACACTCTGCAGAGCTCTCTGCAACATGTAAAACAAAATGGGAGATGTTTTCTGTGCTGGCAGATTTTCTCCATGCCAGACATAGTGGAAAAGATTTTTGCAATGATGTAGACCACAAAAGCCCAGAAAGAAGAAGGTACGGATGTCCCCGGAGCTAAGCGCCGGTCCCGGGCACATTTCGGCAGAAGCGGCCGCACTGCAGTGCACTGTGACCGGCGCAATCGCCTTTGCAAGAAGAAGCCGCTTCATCATCTCCGGCAGCTGGAGAGTGCGGCTCCTTCGGGTAGGTGAGAATGAAGCTGCACTACACTGGGATAGTGTGCGCAGTTGCAAACTGATAGAAAACAGTACCCTACTACTCTCCTACCTTTTCCAAACACATGAATATTGGGTTGGAAGGTGTTTTGGACAACTTTCTTTTTCTTCCTGCACAACATTCTGCAGACTTCTCTGCAACTTTTAAAACACGATGGGAGATGTTTTCTGTGCTGGCACAGTTTCTCCTTGCCTAACGTAGATGAAAAACCTTTCTGCAATGATGTAGACCTCAATAGACGCTTAAGACGAAGTTACGCAGCTCCCCGGAGCTAAGCGCCGGTTCCCGGGCACATTTCGGCAGAAGCCGCAACCCTGGAGTGCACTGTGACCGGCGCAATCGCCTTTGCAAGAAGAAGCCGCTTCTTTGCCTCCGGGAGCCAGAGAGAGCGGCTGCCTCTGAATGCTGAAGAATGAAGCTGCACAACACTGGGATTGTGTGCACAGCTTGCAAACTGATCCAAAACAGTACCGTACCACTCTCCTACCTTTTCCAAACACTTGAACATTCGATTGGAAGGTGTTTTGGACAACTGTGTTTTTCTTCTTGCAAAACACTCTGCAAACCTTTCTGAAACATGTAAAACACGATGGGAGATGATTTCTGTGCTGGCACAGTTTCTCCTTGCCAGACATAGTGGAAAAGATTTTTGTAATGATGTAGACCACAAAAGCCCAGAAAGAAGAAGGTACGGGTGTCCCCGGAGCTAAGAGCCGGTCCCGGGCACATTTCGGCAGAAGCGGCCGCACTGGAGTGCACTGTGACCGGCACAATCGCCTTTGCGCGAAGAAGCCGCTTCTTCGTCGCCGGGAGCCGGACAGAGCGGCTACTTCTGAAAGGTGAAGAATGAAGCTGCAAAACACTGGGATAGTGTGCGCAGCTTGCAAACTGATGCAAAACAGTACCTTACCACTCCCTTACCATTTCCAAACACATGAACATTCGGTTGGAACGTGTTTTCAACAACTTTCTTTTTCTTCTTTCAAAACACTCTGCAGAGCTCTCTGCAACATGTAAAACAAAATGGGTGATGTTTTCTGTGCTGGCACAGTTTCTCCTTGCCTAACATAGTGAAAAACCTTTCTGCAATGATGTAGACCTCAAAAGACGCTTAAGACGAAGTTACGCAGCTCCCCGGAGCTAAGCGCCGGTTGCCGGGCACATTTCGGCAGAAGCCGCCGCACTGGAGTGCACTGTGACCGGCACAATCGCCTTTGCGCGAAGAAGACGCTTCTTCGCCTCCGGCAGCTGGAGAGTGCGGCTCCTTCGGGTAGGTGAGAATGAAGCTGCACAACACTGGGATAGTGTGCGCAGCTTGCAAACTGATCCAAAACAGTACCTTAC
Source organism: Zonotrichia albicollis (assembly GCF_047830755.1). Lineage (NCBI taxonomy): Eukaryota > Metazoa > Chordata > Aves > Passeriformes > Passerellidae > Zonotrichia > Zonotrichia albicollis. The sequence goes on along the minus strand of NC_133828.1, from coordinate 10,273,029 downwards.
CACTCTCCTACCTTTTAAAAACACTTGAACATTCGATTGGAAGGTGTTTTGGACAATTTTGTTTTTCTTCTTGCAAAACACTCTGCAGAGCTCTCTGCAACATGTAAAACAAAATGGGAGATGTTTTCTGTGCTGGCAGATTTTCTCCATGCCAGACATAGTGGAAAAGATTTTTGCAATGATGTAGACCACAAAAGCCCAGAAAGAAGAAGGTACGGATGTCCCCGGAGCTAAGCGCCGGTCCCGGGCACATTTGGGCAGAAGCGGCCGCACTGGAGTGCACTGTGACCGGCACAATCGCCTTTGCACGAAGAAGCCGCCTCTTCGTCTCCGGGAGCCGGAGAGAGCGGCTGCTTGGGAAAGGTGAAGAATGAAGCTGCACAACACTGGGATAAAGTGCGCAGCTTGCAAACTGATCCAAAACAGTACCGTACCACTCTCCTACCTTTTCCAAACACATGAACATTCGGTTGGAAGGTGTTTTCAACAACTTTCTTTTTCTTCTTGCAAAACACTCTGCAAACCTTTCTGAAACATGTAAAACACGGTGGGAGATATTTTCTGTGCTGGCACAGTTTCTCCTTGCCTAACGTAGATGAAAAACCTTTCTGCAATGATGTAGACCTCAATAGACGCTTAAGACGAAGTTACGCAGCTCCCCGGAGCTAAGCGCCGGTTCCCGGGCACATTTCGGCAGAAGCCGCAACCCTGGAGTGCACTGTGACCGGCGCAATCGCCTTTGCAAGAAGAAGCCGCTTCTTTGCCTCCGGGATCCAGAGAGAGCGGCTGCCTCTGAATGCTGAAGAATGAAGCTGCACAACACTGGGATTGTGTGCACAGCTTGCAAACTGATCCAAAACAGTACCGTACCACTCTCCTACCTTTTCCAAACACTTGAACATTCGATTGGAAGGTGTTTTGGACAACTTTCTTTTTCTTCCTGCACAACACTCTGCAGACTTCTCTGCAACTTTTAAAACACGATGGGAGATGTTTTCTGTGCTGGCACAGTTTCTCCTTGCCAGACATAGTGGAAAAGATTTTTGTAATGATGTCGACCACAAAATACACTAAAGACGCAGAACGGATTTCCCCGGAGCTAATCGCCGGTCCCGGGCACATTTTGGTGGAAGCCGCCGCACTGGAGTTCACTGTTACCGGCACAATCGCCTTTGCAAGAAGAAGCCGCCTCTTCGTCTCCGGGAGCCGGAGAGAGCGGCTGCTTGGGAAAGGTGAAGAATGAAGCTGCACAACACTGGGATAGTGTGCGGAGCCTGCAAACTCATCCAAAACAGTACCGTACCATTCTCCTATCTTTTCCAAACACATGAACATTCGGTTGGAAGGTGTTTTCAACAACTTTGTTTTTCTTCTTGCAAAACACTCTGCAGACTTCTCTGCAACATGTAAAACAAGATGAGAGATGTTTTCTGTGCTGGCACAGTTTCTCCTGGCCTAACATAGTGGAAAACCTTTCTGCAATGATGTAGACCAGAAGTCTCCAGAAAGATGAAGGTACGGATGTCCCCGGAGCTAAGCGCCGGTCCCGGGCACATTTCGGCAGAAGCGGCCGCACTGCAGTGCACTGTGACCGGCGCAATCGCCTTTGCAAGAAGAAGCCGCTTCTTTGCCTCCGGGAGAGGGAGAGAGCGGCTGCTTGGGAAAGGTGAAGAATGAAGCTGCACAACACTGGGATAGTGTGCGGAGCCTGCAAACTCATCCAAAACAGTACCGTACCATTCTCCTGCCTTTTCCAAACACATGAACATTCGGTTGGAAGGTGTTTTCAACAACTTTGTTTTTCTTCTTGCAAAACACTCTGCAGACTTCTCTGCAACATGTAAAACAAGATGAGAGATGTTTTCTGTGCTGGCACAGTTTCTCCTGGCCTAACATAGTGGAAAACCTTTCTACAATGATGTAGACCAGAAGTCTCCAGAAAGATGAAGGTACGGATGTCCCCGGAGCTAAGCGCCGGTCCCGGGCACATTTTGGTAAAAGCCGCAACCCTGGAGTGCACTGTGACCGGCGCAATCGCCTTTGCAAGAAGAAGCCGCTTCTTTGCCTCCGGGAGCCGGAGAGAGCGGCTGCCTCTGAATGCTGAAGAATGAAGCTGCACAACACTGGGATTGTGTGCACAGCTTGCAAACTGATCCAAAACAGTACCGTACCACTCTCCTACCTTTTCCAAACACTTGAACATTCGATTGGAAGGTGTTTTGGACAACTGTGTTTTTCTTCTTGCAAAACACTCTGCAAACCTTTCTGAAACATGTAAAACACGATGGGAGATGATTTCTGTGCTGGCACAGTTTCTCCTGGCCTAACATAGTGGAAAAGATTTTTGTAATGATGTAGACCAAAAAAGCCCAGAAAGAAGAAGGTACGGGTGTCCCAGGAGCTAAGCGCCGGTCCCGGGCACATTTCGGCAGAAGCGGCCGTACTGCAGTGCACTGTGACCGGCACAATCGCCTTTGCGCGAAGAAGCCGCTTCTTCGTCGCCGGGAGCCGGAGAGAGCGGCTGCTTGGGAAAGGTGAAGAATGAAGCTGCACAACACTGGGATAAAGTGCGCAGCTTGCAAACTGATCCAAAACAGTACCTTACCACGCTCCTACCATTACTAAACACATGAACATTCGGCATGACGGTGTTTTAGACAACTTTGTTTTTCTTCTTGCAAAACACTCTGCAAAACTTTCTGAAACATTTAAAACACGGTGGGAGATGTTTTCTGTGCTGGCACAGTTTCTCCTTGCCTAACGTAGTGAAAAACCTTTCTGCAATGATGTAGACCTCAATAGACGCTTAAGACGAAGTTACGCAGCTCCCCGGAGCTAAGCGCCGGTTCCCGGGCACATTTCGGCAGAAGCCGCCGCACTGGAGTGCACTGTGACCGGCACAATCGTCTTTGCGCGAAGAAGACGCTTCTTCGCCTCCGGCAGCTGGAGAGTGCGGCTCCTTCGGGTAGGTGAGAATGAAGCTGCACAACACTGGGATAGTGTGCGCAGCTTGCAAACTGATGCAAAACAGTACCTTACCACTCTCCTACCTTTTAAAAACACTTGAACATTCGATTGGAAGGTGTTTTGGACAATTTTGTTTTTCTTCTTGCAAAACACTCTGCAGAGCTCTCTGCAACATGTAAAACACGATGGGAGATGTTTTCTGTGCTGGCAGATTTTCTCCATGCCAGACATAGTGGAAAAGTTTTTTGCAATGATGTAGACCACAAAAGCCCAGAAAGAAGAAGGTACGGATGTCCCCGGAGCTAAGCGCCGGTCCCGGGCACATTTCGGCAGAAGCGGCCGCACTGGAGTGCACTGTGACCGGCACAATCGCCTTTGCGCGAAGAAGCCGCCTCTTCGTCTCCGGGAGCCGGAGAGAGCGGCTGCTTGGGAAAGGTGAAGAATGAAGCTGCACAACACTGGGATAAAGTGCGCAGCTTGCAAACTGATCCAAAACAGTACCGTACCACTCTCCTACCTTTTCCAAACACATGAACATTCGGTTGGAAGGTGTTTTCAACAACTTTGTTTTTCTTCTTGCAAAACACTCTGCAAACCTTTCTGAAACATGTAAAACACGGTGGGAGATGTTTTCTGTGCTGGCACAGTTTCTCCTTGCCTAACATAGTGAAAAACCTTTCTGCAATGATGTAGACCTCAAAAGACGCTTAATACGAAGTTACGCAGCTCCCCGGAGCTAAGCGCCGGTTCCCGGGCACATTTCGGCAGAAGCCGCCGCACTGGAGTGCACTGTGACCGGCACAATCGCCTTTGCGCGAAGAAGCCGCTTCTTCACCTCCGGCAGCTGGAGAGTGCGGCTCCTTCGGGTAGGTGAGAATGAAGCTGCACAACACTGGGATAGTGTGCGCAGCTTGCAAACTGATCCAAAACAGTACCTTACCACTCTCCTACCTTTTAAAAACATATGAACATTCGATTGGAAGGTGTTTTGGACAATTTTGTTTTTCTTCTTGCAAAACACTCTGCAGAGCTCTCTGCAACACGTAAAACAAAATGGGAGATGTTTTCTGTGCTGGCAGATTTTCTCCATGCCAGACATAGTGGAAAAGATTTTTGCAATGATGTAGACCACAAAAGCCCAGAAAGAAGAAGGTACGGATGTCCCCGGAGCTAAGCGCCGGTCCCGGGCACATTTCGGCAGAAGCGGCCGCACTGCAGTGCACTGTGACCGGCACAATCGCCTTTGCAAGAAGAAGCCGCTTCTTCATCTCCGGCAGCTGGAGAGTGCGGCTCCTTCGGGTAGGTGAGAATGAAGCTGCACTACACTGGGATAGTGTGCGCAGTTGCAAACTGATAGAAAACAGTACCCTACTACTCTCCTACCTTTTCCAAACACATGAATATTGGGTTGGAAGGTGTTTTGGACAACTTTCTTTTTCTTCCTGCACAACATTCTGCAGACTTCTCTGCAACTTTTAAAACACGATGGGAGATGTTTTCTGTGCTGGCACAGTTTCTCCTTGCCTAACGTAGATGAAAAACCTTTCTGCAATGATGTAGACCTCAATAGACGCTTAAGACGAAGTTACGCAGCTCCCCGGAGCTAAGCGCCGGTTCCCGGGCACATTTCGGCAGAAGCCGCAACCCTGGAGTGCACTGTGACCGGCGCAATCGCCTTTGCAAGAAGAAGCCGCTTCTTTGCCTCCGGGAGCCAGAGAGAGCGGCTGCCTCTGAATGCTGAAGAATGAAGCTGCACAACACTGGGATTGTGTGCACAGCTTGCAAACTGATCCAAAACAGTACCGTACCACTCTCCTACCTTTTCCAAACACTTGAACATTCGATTGGAAGGTGTTTTGGACAACTGTGTTTTTCTTCTTGCAAAACACTCTGCAAACCTTTCTGAAACATGTAAAACACGATGGGAGATGATTTCTGTGCTGGCACAGTTTCTCCTTGCCAGACATAGTGGAAAAGATTTTTGTAATGATGTAGACCACAAAAGCCCAGAAAGAAGAAGGTACGGGTGTCCCCGGAGCTAAGCGCCGGTCCCGGGCACATTTCGGCAGAAGCGGCCGCACTGGAGTGCACTGTGACCGGCACAATCGCCTTTGCGCGAAGAAGCCGCTTCTTCGTCGCCGGGAGCCGGACAGAGCGGCTACTTCTGAAAGGTGAAGAATGAAGCTGCAAAACACTGGGATAGTGTGCGCAGCTTGCAAACTGATGCAAAACAGTACCTTACCACTCCCTTACCATTCCCAAACACATGAACATTCGGTTGGAACGTGTTTTCAACAACTTTCTTTTTCTTCTTGCAAAACACTCTGCAGAGCTCTCTGCAACATGTAAAACAAAATGGGTGATGTTTTCTGTGCTGGCACAGTTTCTCCTTGCCTAACATAGTGAAAAACCTTTCTGCAATGATGTAGACCTCAAAAGACGCTTAAGACGAAGTTACGCAGCTCCCCGGAGCTAAGCGCCGGTTGCCGGGCACATTTCGGCAGAAGCCGCCGCACTGGAGTGCACTGTGACCGGCACAATCGCCTTTGCGCGAAGAAGACGCTTCTTCGCCTCCGGCAGCTGGAGAGTGCGGCTCCTTCGGGTAGGTGAGAATGAAGCTGCACAACACTGGGATAGTGTGCGCAGCTTGCAAACTGATCCAAAACAGTACCTTACCACTCTCCTACCTTTTAAAAACACTTGAACATTCGATTGGAAGGTGTTTTGGACAATTTTGTTTTTCTTCTTGCAAAACACTCTGCAGAGCTCTCTGCAACATGTAAAACAAAATGGGAGATGTTTTCTGTGCTGGCAGATTTTCTCCATGCCAGACATAGTGGAAAAGATTTTTGCAATGATGTAGACCACAAAAGCCCAGAAAGAAGAAGGTACGGATGTCCCCGGAGCTAAGCGCCGGTCCCGGGCACATTTCGGCAGAAGCGGCCGCACTGCAGTGCACTGTGACCGGCACAATCGCCTTTGCGCGAAGAAGCCGCCTCTTCGTCTCCGGGAGCCGGAGAGAGCGGCTGCTTGGGAAAGGTGAAGAATGAAGCTGCACAACACTGGGATAAAGTGCGCAGCTTGCAAACTGATCCAAAACAGTACCGTACCACTCTCCTACCTTTTCCAAACACATGAACATTCGGTTGGAAGGTGTTTTCAACAACTTTCTTTTTCTTCTTGCAAAACACTCTGCAAACCTTTCTGAAACATGTAAAACACGGTGGGAGATGTTTTCTGTGCTGGCACAGTTTCTCCTTGCCTAACATAGTGAAAAACCTTTCTGCAATGATGTAGACCTCAAAAGACGCTTAAGACGAAGTTACGCAGCTCCCCGGAGCTAAGCGCCGGTTGCCGGGCACATTTCGGCAGAAGCCGCCGCACTGGAGTGCACTGTGACCGGCACAATCGCCTTTGCGCGAAGAAGCCGCTTCTTCACCTCCGGCAGCTGGAGAGTGCGGCTCCTTCGGGTAGGTGAGAATGAAGCTGCACTACACTGGGATAGTGTGCGCAGTTGCAAACTGATAGAAAACAGTACCCTACTACTCTCCTACCTTTTCCAAACACATGAATATTGGGTTGGAAGGTGTTTTGGACAACTTTCTTTTTCTTCCTGCACAACACTCTGCAGACTTCTCTGCAACTTTTAAAACACGATGGGAGATGTTTTCTGTGCTGGCACAGTTTCTCCTTGCCAGACATAGTGGAAAAGATTTTTGTAATGATGTAGACCACAAAATACACTAAAGACGCAGAACGGATTTCCCCGGAGCTAATCGCCGGTCCCGGGCACATTTTGGTGGAAGCCGCCGCACTGGAGTTCACTGTTACCGGCACAATCGCCTTTGCAAGAAGAAGCCGCCTCTTCGTCTCCGGGAGCCGGAGAGAGCGGCTGCTTGGGAAAGGTGAAGAATGAAGCTGCACAACACTGGGATAGTGTGCGGAGCCTGCAAACTCATCCAAAACAGTACCGTACCATTCTCCTATCTTTTCCAAACACATGAACATTCGGTTGGAAGGTGTTTCCAACAACTTTGTTTTTCTTCTTGCAAAACACTCTGCAGACTTCTCTGCAACATGTAAAACAAGATGAGAGATGTTTTCTGTGCTGGCACAGTTTCTCCTGGCCTAACATAGTGGAAAACCTTTCTGCAATGATGTAGACCAGAAGTCTCCAGAAAGATGAAGGTACGGATGTCCCCGGAGTTAAGCGCCGGTCCCGGGCACATTTCGGCAGAAGCGGCCGCACTGCAGTGCACTGTGACCGGCGCAATCGCCTTTGCAAGAAGAAGCCGCTTCTTTATCTCCGGGAGCCGGAGAGAGCGGCCGCCTCTGAATGCTGAAGAATGAAGCTGCACAACACTGGGATTGTGTGCACAGCTTGCAAACTGATCCAAAACAGTACCGTACCACTCTCCTACCTTTTCCAAACACTTGAACATTCGATTGGAAGGCGTTTTGGACAACTGTGTTTTTCTTCTTGCAAAACACTCTGCAAACCTTTCTGAAACATGTAAAACACGATGGGAGATGATTTCTGTGCTGGCACAGTTTCTCCTTGCCAGACATAGTGGAAAAGATTTTTGTAATGATGTAGACCAAAAAAGCCCAGAAAGAAGAAGGTAAGGGTGTCCCCGGAGCTAAGCGCCGGTCCCGGGCACATTTCGGCAGAAGCGGCCGCACTGGAGTGCACTGTGACCGGCACAATCGCCTTTGCGCGAAGAAGCCGCTTCTTCGCCTCCGGCAGCTGGAGAGTGCGGCTCCTTCGGGTAGGTGAGAATGAAGCTGCACTACACTGGGATAGTGTGCGCAGTTGCAAACTGATAGAAAACAGTACCCTACTACTCTCCTACCTTTTCCAAACACATGAATATTGGGTTGGAAGGTGTTTTGGACAACTTTCTTTTTCTTCCTGCACAACATTCTGCAGACTTCTCTGCAACTTTTAAAACACGATGGGAGATGTTTTCTGTGCTGGCACAGTTTCTCCTTGCCAGACATAATGGAAAAGATTTTTGTAATGATGTAGACTACAAAATACACTAAAGACGCAATACGGATTTCCCCGGAGCTAATCGCCGGTCCCGGGCACATTTTGGTGGAAGCCGCCGCACTGGAGTTCACTGTGACCGGCACAATCGCCTTTGCGCGAAGAAGCCGCCTCTTCGTCTCCGGGAGCCGGAGAGAGCGGCTGCTTGGGAAAGGTGAAGAATGAAGCTGCACAACACTGGGATAAAGTGCGCAGCTTGCAAACTGATCCAAAACAGTACCTTACCACTCTCCTACCATTACTAAACACATGAACATTCGGCATGACGGTGTTTTAGACAACTTTGTTTTTCTTCTTGCAAAACACTCTGCAAACCTTTCTGAAACATTTAAAACACGGTGGGAGATGTTTTCTGTGCTGGCACAGTTTCTCCTTGCCTAACGTAGTGAAAAACCTTTCTGCAATGATGTAGACCTCAAAAGACGCTTAAGACGAAGTTACGCAGCTCCCCGGAGCTAAGCTTTGGTTCCCGGGCACATTTCGGCAGAAGCCGCCGCACTGGAGTGCACTGTGACCGGCACAATGGCCTTTGCGCGAAGAAGCCGCTTCTTCGCCTCCGGCAGCTGGAGAGTGCGGCTCCTTCGGGTAGGTGAGAATGAAGCTGCACAACACTGGGATAGTGTGCGCAGCTTGCAAACTGATAGAAAACTGTACCTTACCACTCTCCTACCTTTTAAAAACATATGAACATTCGATTGGAAGGTGTTTTGAACAATTTTGTTTTTCTTCTTGCAAAAGACTCTGCAGAGCTCTCTGCAACATGTAAAACAAAATGGGAGATGTTTTCTGTGCTGGCAGATTTTCTCCATGCCAGACATAGTGGAAAAGATTTTTGCAATGATGTAGACCACAAAAGCCCAGAAAGTAGAAGGTACGGATGTCCCCGGAGCTAAGCGCCGGTCCCGGGCACATTTCGGCAGAAGCGGCCGCACTGCAGTGCACTGTGACCGGCACAATCGCCTTTGCGCAAATAAGCCGCTTCTTCGTCGCCGGGAGCCGGAGAGAGCGGCTACTTGGGAAAGGTGAAGAATGAAGCTGCACAACACTGGGATAGTGTGCGCAGCTTGCAACTGATCGAAAACAGTACCGTACCACTCTCCTACCTTTTCCAAACACATGAACATTCGGTTGGAAGGTGTTTTCATCAACTTTCTTTTTCTTCTTGGAAAACACTCTGCAAACCTTTCTGAAACATGTAAAACACGGTGGGAGATGTTTTCTGTGCTGGCACAGTTTCTCCTTGCCTAACATAGTGAAAAACCTTTCTGCAATGATGTAGACCGCAAAAGAGGCTTAAGACGAAGTTACGCAGCTCCCCGGAGCTAAGCGCCGGTTCCCGGGCACATTTCGGCAGAAGCCGCCGCACTGGAGTGCACTGTGACCGGCACAATCGCCTTTGCGCGAAGAAGCCGCTTCTTCACCTCCGGCAGCTGGAGAGTGCGGCTCCTTCGGGTAGGTGAGAATGAAGCTGCACTACACTGGGATAGTGTGCGCAGTTGCAAACTGATAGAAAACAGTACCCTATTACTCTCCTACCTTTTCCAAACACATGAATATTGGGTTGGAAGGTGTTTTGGACAACTTTCTTTTTCTTCCTGCACAACATTCTGCAGACTTCTCTGCAACTTTTAAAACACGATGGGAGATGTTTTCTGTGCTGGCACAGTTTCTCCTTGCCAGACATAGTGGAAAAGATTTTTGTAATGATGTAGACCACAAAATACACTAAAGACGCAATACGGATTTCCCCGGAGCTAATCGCCGGTCCCGGGCACATTTTGGTGGAAGCCGCCGCACTGGAGTTCACTGTGACCGGCACAATCGCCTTTGCGCGAAGAAGCCGCCTCTTCGTCTCCGGGAGCCGGAGAGAGCGGCTGCTTGGGAAAGGTGAAGAATGAAGCTGCACAACACTGGGATTGTGTGCGCAGCTTGCAAACTGATCCAAAACAGTACCGTACCACTCTCCTACCTTTTCCAAACACTTGAACATTCGATTGGAAGGCGTTTTGGACAACTGTGTTTTTCTTCTTGCAAAACACTCTGCAAACCTTTCTGAAACATGTAAAACACGATGGGAGATGATTTCTGTGCTGGCACAGTTTCTCCTTGCCAGACATAGTGGAAAAGATTTTTGTAATGATGTAGACCACAAAAGCCCAGAAAGAAGAAGGTACGGATGTCCCCGGAGCTAAGCGCCGGTCCCGGGCACATTTCGGCAGAAGCGGCCGTACTGCAGTGCACTGTGACCGGCACAATCGCCTTTGCGCGAAGAAGCCGCTTCTTCACCTCCGGCAGCTGGAGAGTGCGGCTCCTTCGGGTAGGTGAGAATGAAGCTGCACTACACTGGGATAGTGTGCGCAGTTGCAAACTGATAGAAAACAGTACCCTACTACTCTCCTACCTTTTCCAAACACATGAATATTGGGTTGGAAGGTGTTTTGGACAACTTTCTTTTTCTTCCTGCACAACATTCTGCAGACTTCTCTGCAACATGTAAAACAAGATGAGAGATGTTTTCTGTGCTGGCACAGTTTCTCCTTGCCTAACATAGTGGAAAACCTTTCTGCAATGATGTAGACCAGAAGTCTCCAGAAAGATGAAGGTACGGATGTCCCCGGATCTAAGCGCCGGTCCCGGGCACATTTTGGTAAAAGCCGCAACCCTGGAGTGCACTGTGACCGGCGCAATCGCCTTTGCAAGAAGAAGCCGCTTCTTTGCCTCCGGGAGCCGGAGAGAGCGGCTGCCTCTGAATGCTGAAGAATGAAGCTGCACAACACTGGGATTGTGTGCACAGCTTGCAAACTGATCCAAAACAGTACCGTACCACTCTCCTACCTTTTCCAAACACTTGAACATTCGATTGGAAGGTGTTTTGGACAACTGTGTTTTTCTTCTTGCAAAACACTCTGCAAACCTTTCTGAAACATGTAAAACACGATGGGAGATGATTTCTGTGCTGGCACAGTTTCTCCTTGCCAGACATAGTGGAAAAGATTTTTGTAATGATGTAGACCACAAAAGCCCAGAAAGAAGAAGGTAAGGGTGTCCCCGGAGCTAAGCGCCGGTCCCGGGCACATTTCGGCAGAAGCGGCCGCACTGGAGTGCACTGTGACCGGCACAATCGCCTTTGCGCGAAGAAGCCGCTTCTTCGTCGCCGGGAGCCGGAGAGAGCGGCTGCTTGGGAAAGGTGAAGAATGAAGCTGCACAACACTGGGATAAAGTGCGCAGCTTGCAAACTGATCCAAAACAGTACCTTACCACTCTCCTACCATTACTAAACACATGAACATTCGGCATGACGGTGTTTTAGACAACTTTGTTTTTCTTCTTGCAAAACACTCTGCAAACCTTTCTGAAACATTTAAAACACGGTGGGAGATGTTTTCTGTGCTGGCACAGTTTCTCCTTGCCTAACGTAGTGAAAAACCTTTCTGCAATGATGTAGACCTCAAAAGACGCTTAAGACGAAGTTACGCAGCTCCCCAGAGCTAAGCGCCGGTTGCCGGGCACATTTCGGCAGAAGCCGCCGCACTGGAGTGCACTGTGACCGGCACAATCGCCTTTGCTCGAAGAAGCCGCTTCTTCGCCTCCGGCAGCTGGAGAGTGCGGCTCCTTCGGGTAGGTGAGAATGAAGCTGCACAACACTGGGATAGTGTGCGCAGCTTGCAAACTGATAGAAAACTGTACCTTACCACTCTCCTACCTTTTAAAAACACTTGAACATTCGATTGGAAGGTGTTTTGGACAATTTTGTTTTTCTTCTTGCAAAACACTCTGCAGAGCTCTCTGCAACATGTAAAACAAAATGGGAGATGTTTTCTGTGCTGGCAGATTTTCTCCATGACAGACATAGTGGAAAAGATTTTTGCAATGATGTAGACCACAAAAGCCCAGAAAGAAGAAGGTACGGATGTCCCCGGAGCTAAGCGCCGGTCCCGGGCACATTTCGGCAGAAGCGGCCGCACTGGAGTGCACTGTGACCGGCACAATCGCCTTTGCGCGAAGAAGCCGCTTCGTCGTCGCCGGGAGCCGGAGAGAGCGGCTGCTTGGGAAAGGTGAAGAATGAAGCTGCACAACACTGGGATAGTGTGCGCAGCTTGCAACTGATCGAAAACAGTACCGTACCACTCTCCTGCCTTTTCCAAACACATGAACATTCGGTTGGAAGGTGTTTTCAACAACTTTCTTTTTCTTCTTGCAAAACACTCTGCAAACCTTTCTGAAACATGTAAAACACGGTGGGAGATGTTTTCTGTGCTGGCACAGTTTCTCCTTGCCTAACATAGTGAAAAACCTTTCTGCAATGATGTAGACCTCAAAAGACGCTTAAGACGAAGTTACGCAGCTCCCCGGAGCTAAGCGCCGGTTGCCGGGCACATTTCGGCAGAAGCCGCCGCACTGGAGTGCACTGTGACCGGCACAATCGCCTTTGCGCGAAGAAGCCGCTTCTTCGCCTCCGGCAGCTGGAGAGTGCGGCTCCTTCGGGTAGGTGAGAATGAAGCTGCACTACACTGGGATAGTGTGCGCAGTTGCAAACTGATAGAAAACAGTACCCTACTACTCTCCTACCTTTTCCAAACACATGAATATTGGGTTGGAAGGTGTTTTGGACAACTTTCTTTTTCTTCCTGCACAACATTCTGCAGACTTCTCTGCAACTTTTAAAACACGATGGGAGATGTTTTCTGTGCTGGCACAGTTTCTCCTTGCCAGACATAGTGGAAAAGATTTTTGCAATGATGTAGACCACAAAATACACTAAAGACGCAATACGGATTTCCCCGGAGCTAATCGCCGGTCCCGGGCACATTTTGGTGGAAGCCGCCGCACTGGAGTTCACTGTGACCGGCACAATCGCCTTTGCAAGAAGAAGCCGCCTCTTCGTCTCCGGGAGCCGGAGAGAGCGGCTGCTTGGGAAAGGTGAAGAATGAAGCTGCACAACACTGGGATAGTGTGCGGAGCCTGCAAACTCATCCAAAACAGTACCGTACCATTCTCCTATCTTTTCCAAACACATGAACATTCGGTTGGAAGGTGTTTTCAACAACTTTGTTTTTCTTCTTGCAAAACACTCTGCAGACTTCTCTGCAACATGTAAAACAAGATGAGAGATGTTTTCTGTGCTGGCACAGTTTCTCCTGGCCTAACATAGTGGAAAACCTTTCTGCAATGATGTAGACCAGAAGTCTCCAGAAAGATGAAGGTACGGATGTCCCCGGAGCTAAGCGCCGGTCCCGGGCACATTTTGGTAAAAGCCGCAACCCTGGAGTGCACTGTGACCGGCGCAATCGCCTTTGCGCGAAGAAGCCGCTTCTTCGTCGCCGGGAGCCGGAGAGAGCGGCTGCTTGGGAAAGGTGAAGAATGAAGCTGCACAACACTGGGATAGTGTGCGGAGACTGCAAACTCATCCAAAGCAGTACCGTACCATTCTCCTGCCTTGTCCAAACACATGAACATTCGGTTGGAAGGTGTTTTCAACAACTTTGTTTTTCTTCTTGCAAAACACTCTGCAGACTTCTCTGCAACATGTAAAACAAGATGAGAGATGTTTTCTGTGCTGGCACAGTTTCTCCTGGCCTAACATAGTGGAAAACCTTTCTGCAATGATGTAGACCAGAAGTCTCCAGAAAGATGAAGGTACGGATGTCCCCGGAGCTAAGCGCCGGTCCCGGGCACATTTTGGTAAAAGCCGCAACCCTGGAGTGCACTGTGACCGGCGCAATCGCCTTTGCAAGAAGAAGCCGCTTCTTTGCCTCCGGGAGCCGGAGAGAGCGGCTGCCTATGAATGCTGATGAATGAAGCTGCACAACACTGGGATTGTGTGCACAGCTTGCAAACTGATCCAAAACAGTACCGTACCACTCTCCTACCTTTTCCAAACACTTGAACATTCGATTGGAAGGTGTTTTGGACAACTGTGTTTTTCTTCTTGCAAAACACTCTGCAAACCTTTCTGAAACATGTAAAACACGATGGGAGATGATTTCTGTGCTGGCACAGTTTCTCCTGGCCTAACATAGTGGAAAAGATTTTTGTAATGATGTAGACCAAAAAAGCCCAGAAAGAAGAAGGTACGGGTGTCCCAGGAGCTAAGCGCCGGTCCCGGGCACATTTCGGCAGAAGCGGCCGCACTGGAGTGCACTGTGACCGGCACAATCGCCTTTGCGCGAAGAAGCCGCTTCTTCGTCGCCGGGAGCCGGAGAGAGCGGCTGCTTGGGAAAGGTGAAGAATGAAGCTGCACAACACTGGGATAAAGTGCGCAGCTTGCAAACTGATCCAAAACAGTACCTTACCACGCTCCTACCATTACTAAACACATGAACATTCGGCATGACGGTGTTTTAGACAACTTTGTTTTTCTTCTTGCAAAACACTCTGCAAAACTTTCTGAAACATTTAAAACACGGTGGGAGATGTTTTCTGTGCTGGCACAGTTTCTCCTTGCCTAACGTAGTGAAAAACCTTTCTGCAATGATGTAGACCTCAATAGACGCTTAAGACGAAGTTACGCAGCTCCCCGGAGCTAAGCGCCGGTTCCCGGGCACATTTCGGCAGAAGCCGCCGCACTGGAGTGCACTGTGACCGGCACAATCGCCTTTGCGCGAAGAAGACGCTTCTTCGCCTCCGGCAGCTGGAGAGTGCGGCTCCTTCGGGTAGGTGAGAATGAAGCTGCACAACACTGGGATAGTGTGCGCAGCTTGCAAACTGATCCAAAACAGTACCTTACCACTCTCCTACCTTTTAAAAACACTTGAACATTCGATTGGAAGGTGTTTTGGACAATTTTGTTTTTCTTCTTGCAAAACACTCTGCAGAGCTCTCTGCAACATGTAAAACACGATGGGAGATGTTTTCTGTGCTGGCAGATTTTCTCCATGCCAGACATAGTGGAAAAGATTTTTGCAATGATGTAGACCACAAAAGCCCAGAAAGAAGAAGGTACGGATGTCCCCGGAGCTAAGCGCCGGTCCCGGGCACATTTCGGCAGAAGCGGCCGCACTGGAGTGCACTGTGACCGGCACAATCGCCTTTGCGCGAAGAAGCCGCCTCTTCGTCTCCGGGAGCCGGAGAGAGCGGCTGCTTGGGAAAGGTGAAGAATGAAGCTGCACAACACTGGGATAAAGTGCGCAGCTTGCAAACTGATCCAAAACAGTACCGTACCACTCTCCTACCTTTTCCAAACACATGAACATTCGGTTGGAAGGTGTTTTCAACAACTTTCTTTTTCTTCTTGCAAAACACTCTGCAAACCTTTCTGAAACATGTAAAACACGGTGGGAGATGTTTTCTGTGCTGGCACAGTTTCTCCTTGCCTAACATAGTGAAAAACCTTTCTGCAATGATGTAGACCTCAAAAGACGCTTAAGACGAAGTTACGCAGCTCCCCGGAGCTAAGCGCCGGTTGCCGGGCACATTTCGGCAGAAGCCGCCGCACTGGAGTGCACTGTGACCGGCACAATCGCCTTTGCGCGAAGAAGCCGCTTCTTCACCTCCGGCAGCTGGAGAGTGCGGCTCCTTCGGGTAGGTGAGAATGAAGCTGCACTACACTGGGATAGTGTGCGCAGTTGCAAACTGATAGAAAACAGTACCCTACTACTCTCCTACCTTTTCCAAACACATGAATATTGGGTTGGAAGGTGTTTTGGACAACTTTCTTTTTCTTCCTGCACAACACTCTGCAGACTTCTCTGCAACTTTTAAAACACGATGGGAGATGTTTTCTGTGCTGGCACAGTTTCTCCTTGCCAGACATAGTGGAAAAGATTTTTGTAATGATGTAGACCACAAAATACACTAAAGACGCAATACGGATTTCCCCGGAGCTAATCGCCGGTCCCGGGCACATTTTGGTGGAAGCCGCCGCACTGGAGTTCACTGTTACCGGCACAATCGCCTTTGCGCGAAGAAGCCGCCTCTTCGTCTCCGGGAGCCGGAGAGAGCGGCTGCTTGGGAAAGGTGAAGAATGAAGCTGCACAACACTGGGATAGTGTGCGGAGCCTGCAAACTCATCCAAAACAGTACCGTACCATTCTCCTATCTTTTCCAAACACATGAACATTCGGTTGGAAGGTGTTTTCAACAACTTTGTTTTTCTTCTTGCAAAACACTCTGCAGACTTCTCTGCAACTTGTAAAACAAGATGAGAGATGTTTTCTGTGCTGGCACAGTTTCTCCTGGCCTAACATAGTGGAAAACCTTTCTGCAATGATGTAGACCAGAAGTCTCCAGAAAGATGAAGGTACGGATGTCCCCGGAGCTATGCGCCGGTCCCGGGCACATTTTGGTAAAAGCCGCAACCCTGGAGTGCACTGTGACCGGCGCAATCGCCTTTGCAAGAAGAAGCCGCTTCTTTGCCTCCGGGAGCCGGAGAGAGCGGCTGCCTCTGAATGCTGAAGAATGAAGCTGCACAACACTGGGATTGTGTGCACAGCTTGCAAACTGATCCAAAACAGAACCGTACCACTCTCCTACCTTTTCCAAACACTTGAACATTCGATTGGAAGGTGTTTTGGACAACTGTGTTTTTCTTCTTGCAAAACACTCTGCAAACCTTTCTGAAACATGTAAAACACGATGGGAGATGATTTCTGTGCTGGCACAGTTTCTCCTTGCCAGACATAGTGGAAAAGATTTTTGTAATGATGTAGACCAAAAAAGCCCAGAAAGAAGAAGGTGCGGGTGTCCCCGGAGCTAAGCGCCGGTCCCGGGCACATTTCGGCAGAAGCGGCCGCACTGGAGTGCACTGTGACCGGCACAATCGCCTTTGCGCGAAGAAGCCGCTTCTTCGTCGCCGGGAGCCGGAGAGAGCGGCTGCTTGGGAAAGGTGAAGAATGAAGCTGCACAACACTGGGATAGTGTGCGCAGCTTGCAAACTGATCCAAAACAGTACCTTACCACTCTCCTACCATTACTAAACACATGAACATTCGGCATGACGGTGTTTTAGACAACTTTGTTTTTCTTCTTGCAAAACACTCTGCAAACCTTTCTGAAACATTTAAAACACGGTGGGAGATGTTTTCTGTGCTGGCACAGTTTCTCCTTGCCTAACGTAGTGAAAAACCTTTCTGCAATGATGTAGACCTCAAAAGACGCTTAAGACGAAGTTACGCAGCTCCCCGGAGCTAAGCGCCGGTTCCCGGGCACATTTCGGCAGAAGCGGCCGCACTGGAGTGCACTGTGACCGGCACAATGGCCTTTGCGCGAAGAAGCCGCTTCTTCGCGTCCGGCAGCTGGAGAGTGCGGCTCCTTCAAGTAGGTGAGAATGAAGCTGCACAACACTGGGATAGTGTGCGCAGCTTGCAAACTGATCCAAAACAGTACCTTACCACTCTCCTACCTTTTAAAAACATATGAACATTCGATTGGAAGGTGTTTTGGACAATTTTGTTTTTCTTCTTGCAAAACACTCTGCAGAGCTCTCTGCAACATGTAAAACACGATGGGAGATGTTTTCTGTGCTGGCAGATTTTCTCCATGCCAGACATAGTGGAAAAGATTTTTGTAATGATGTAGACCACAAAAGCCCAGAAAGAAGAAGGTACGGATGTCCCCGGAGCTAAGCGCCGGTCCCGGGCACATTTCGGCAGAAGCGGCCGCACTGCAGTGCACTGTGACCGGCACAATCGCCTTTGCGCGAAGAAGCCGCTTCTTCGTCTCCGGGAGCCGGAGAGAGCGGCTGCTTGGGAAAGGTGAAGAATGAAGCTGCACAACACTGGGATAGTGTGCGCAGCTTGCAACTGATCGAAAACAGTACCGTACCACTCTCCTACCTTTTCCAAACACATGAACATTCGGTTGGAAGGTGTTTTCAACAACTTTGTTTTTCTTCTTGCAAAACACTCTGCAAACCTTTCTGAAACATGTAAAACACGGTGGGAGATGTTTTCTGTGCTGGCACAGTTTCTCCTTGCCTAACATAGTGAAAAACCTTTCTGCAATGATGTAGACCTCAAAAGACGCTTAAGACGAAGTTACGCAGCTCCCCGGAGCTAAGCGTCGGTTCCCGGGCACATTTCGGCAGAAGCCGCCGCACTGGAGTGCACTGTGACCGGCACAATGGCCTTTGCGCGAAGAAGCCGCTTCTTCGCCTCCGGCAGCTGGAGAGTGCGGCTCCTTCGGGTAGGTGAGAATGAAGCTGCACTACACTGGGATAGTGTGCGCAGTTGCAAACTGATAGAAAACAGTACCCTACTACTCTCCTACCTTTTCCAAACACATGAATATTGGGTTGGAAGGTGTTTTGGACAACTTTCTTTTTCTTCCTGCACAACATTCTGCAGACTTCTCTGCAACTTTTAAAACACGATGGGAGATGTTTGCTGTGCTGGCACAGTTTCTCCTTGCCAGACATAGTGGAAAAGATTTTTGTAATGATGTAGACCACAAAATACACTAAAGACGCAATACGGATTTCCCCGGAGCTAATCGCCGGTCCCGGGCACATTTTGGTGGAAGCCGCCGCACTGGAGTTCACTGTTACCGGCACAATCGCCTTTGCAAGAAGAAGCCGCCTCTTCGTCTCCGGGAGCCGGAGAGAGCGGCTGCATGGGAAAGGTGAAGAATGAAGCTGCACAACACTGGGATAGTGTGCGGAGCCTGCAAACTCATCCAAAACAGTACCGTACCATTCTCCTATCTTTTCCAAACACATGAACATTCGGTTGGAAGGTGTTTTCAACAACTTTGTTTTTCTTCTTGCAAAACACTCTGCAGACTTCTCTGCAACATGTAAAACAAGATGAGAGATGTTTTCTGTGCTGGCACAGTTTCTCCTGGCCTAACATAGTGGAAAACCTTTCTGCAATGATGTAGACCAGAAGTCTCCAGAAAGATGAAGGTACGGATGTCCCCGGAGCTAAGCGCCGGTCCCGGGCACATTTTGGTAAAAGCCGCAACCCTGGAGTGCACTGTGACCGGCGCAATCGCCTTTGCAAGAAGAAGCCGCTTCTTTGCCTCCGGGAGAGGGAGAGAGCGGCTGCTTGGGAAAGGTGAAGAATGAAGCTGCACAACACTGGGATAGTGTGCGGAGACTGCAAACTCATCCAAAACAGTACCGTACCATTCTCCTGCCTTTTCCAAACACATGAACATTCGGTTGGAAGGTGTTTTCAACAACTTTGTTTTTCTTCTTGCAAAACACTCTGCAGACTTCTCTGCAACATGTAAAACAAGATGAGAGATGTTTTCTGTGCTGGCACAGTTTCTCCTGGCCTAACATAGTGGAAAACCTTTCTGCAATGATGTAGACCAGAAGTCTCCAGAAAGATGAAGGTACGGATGTCCCCGGAGCTAAGCGCCGGTCCCGGGCACATTTTGGTAAAAGCCGCAACCCTGGAGTGCACTGTGACCGGCGCAATCGCCTTTGCAAGAAGAAGCCGCTTCTTTGCCTCCGGGAGCCGGAGAGAGCGGCTGCCTCTGAATGCTGAAGAATGAAGCTGCACAACACTGGGATTGTGTGCACAGCTTGCAAACTGATCCAAAACAGAACCGTACCACTCTCCTACCTTTTCCAAACACTTGAACATTCGATTGGAAGGTGTTTTGGACAACTGTGTTTTTCTTCTTGCAAAACACTCTGCAAACCTTTCTGAAACATGTAAAACACGATGGGAGATGATTTCTGTGCTGGCACAGTTTCTCCTTGCCAGACATAGTGGAAAAGATTTTTGTAATGATGTAGACCAAAAAAGCCCAGAAAGAAGAAGGTACGGGTGTCCCAGGAGCTAAGCGCCGGTCCCGGGCACATTTCGGCAGAAGCGGCCGCACTGGAGTGCACTGTGACCGGCACAATCGCCTTTGCGCGAAGAAGCCGCTTCTTCGTCGCCGGGAGCCGGAGAGAGCGGCTGCTTGGGAAAGGTGAAGAATGAAGCTGCACAACACTGGGATAAAGTGCGCAGCTTGCAAACTGATCCAAAACAGTACCTTACCACGCTCCTACCATTACTAAACACATGAACATTCGGCATGACGGTGTTTTAGACAACTTTGTTTTTCTTCTTGCAAAACACTCTGCAAAACTTTCTGAAACATTTAAAACACGGTGGGAGATGTTTTCTGTGCTGGCACAGTTTCTCCTTGCCTAACGTAGTGAAAAACCTTTCTGCAATGATGTAGACCTCAATAGACGCTTAAGACGAAGTTACGCAGCTCCCCGGAGCTAAGCGCCGGTTCCCGGGCACATTTCGGCAGAAGCCGCCGCACTGGAGTGCACTGTAACCGGCACAATGGCCTTTGCGCGAAGAAGACGCTTCTTCGCCTCCGGCAGCTGGAGAGTGCGGCTCCTTCGGGTAGGTGAGAATGAAGCTGCACAACACTGGGATAGTGTGCGCAGCTTGCAAACTGATCCAAAACAGTACCTTACCACTCTCCTACCTTTTAAAAACACTTGAACATTCGATTGGAAGGTGTTTTGGACAATTTTGTTTTTCTTCTTGCAAAACACTCTGCAGAGCTCTCTGCAACATGTAAAACACGATGGGAGATGTTTTCTGTGCTGGCAGATTTTCTCCATGCCAGACATAGTGGAAAAGATTTTTGCAATGATGTAGACCACAAAAGCCCAGAAAGAAGAAGGTACGGATGTCCCCGGAGCTAAGCGCCGGTCCCGGGCACATTTCGGCAGAAGCGGCCGCACTGGAGTGCACTGTGACCGGCACAATCGCCTTTGCGCGAAGAAGCCGCCTCTTCGTCTCCGGGAGCCGGAGAGAGCGGCTGCTTGGGAAAGGTGAAGAATGAAGCTGCACAACACTGGGATAGTGTGCGCAGCTTGCAACTGATCGAAAACAGTACCGTACCACTCTTCTACCTTTTCCAAACACATGAACATTCGGTTGGAAGGTGTTTTCAACAACTTTCTTTTTCTTCTTGCAAAACACTCTGCAAACCTTTCTGAAACATGTAAAACACGGTGGGAGATGTTTTCTGTGCTGGCACAGTTTCTCCTTGCCTAACATAGTGAAAAACCTTTCTGCAATGATGTAGACTTCAAAAGACGCTTAATACGAAGTTACGCAGCTGCCCCGAGCTAAGCTTTGGTTCCCGGGCACATTTCGGCAGAAGCCGCCGCACTGGAGTGCACTGTGACCGGCACAATCGCCTTTGCGCGAAGAAGCCGCTTCTTCGCCTCCGGCAGCTGGAGAGTGCGGCTCCTTCGGGTAGGTGAGAATGAAGCTGCACTACACTGGGATAGTGTGCGCAGTTGCAAACTGATAGAAAACAGTACCCTACTACTCTCCTACCTTTTCCAAACACATGAATATTGGGTTGGAAGGTGTTTTGGACAACTTTCTTATTCTTCCTGCACAACATTCTGCAGACTTCTCTGCAACTTTTAAAACACGATGGGAGATGTTTTCTGTGCTGGCACAGTTTCTCCTTGCCAGACATAGTGGAAAAGATTTTTGTAATGATGTCGACCACAAAATACACTAAAGACGCAATACGGATTTCCCCGGAGCTAATCGCCGGTCCCGGGCACATTTTGGTGGAAGCCGCCGCACTGGAGTTCACTGTTACCGGCACAATCGCCTTTGCGCGAAGAAGCCGCCTCTTCGTCTCCGGGAGCCGGAGAGAGCGGCTGCTTGGGAAAGGTGAAGAATGAAGCTGCACAACACTGGGATAGTGTGCGGAGCCTGCAAACTCATCCAAAACAGTACCGTACCATTCTCCTATCTTTTCCAAACACATGAACATTCGGTTGGAAGGTGTTTTCAACAACTTTGTTTTTCTTCTTGCAAAACACTCTGCAGACTTCTCTGCAACTTGTAAAACAAGATGAGAGATGTTTTCTGTGCTGGCACAGTTTCTCCTGGCCTAACATAGTGGAAAACCTTTCTGCAATGATGTAGACCAGAAGTCTCCAGAAAGATGAAGGTACGGATGTCCCCGGAGCTATGCGCCGGTCCCGGGCACATTTTGGTAAAAGCCGCAACCCTGGAGTGCACTGTGACCGGCGCAATCGCCTTTGCAAGAAGAAGCCGCTTCTTTGCCTCCGGGAGCCGGAGAGAGCGGCTGCCTCTGAATGCTGAAGAATGAAGCTGCACAACACTGGGATTGTGTGCACAGCTTGCAAACTGATCCAAAACAGAACCGTACCACTCTCCTACCTTTTCCAAACACTTGAACATTCGATTGGAAGGTGTTTTGGACAACTGTGTTTTTCTTCTTGCAAAACACTCTGCAAACCTTTCTGAAACATGTAAAACACGATGGGAGATGATTTCTGTGCTGGCACAGTTTCTCCTTGCCAGACATAGTGGAAAAGATTTTTGTAATGATGTAGACCAAAAAAGCCCAGAAAGAAGAAGGTGCGGGTGTCCCCGGAGCTAAGCGCCGGTCCCGGGCACATTTCGGCAGAAGCGGCCGCACTGGAGTGCACTGTGACCGGCACAATCGCCTTTGCAAGAAGAAGCCGCTTCTTCGTCGCCGGGAGCCGGAGAGAGCGGCTGCTTGGGAAAGGTGAAGAATGAAGCTGCACAACACTGGGATAAAGTGCGCAGCTTGCAAACTGATCCAAAACAGTACCTTACCACTCTCCTACCATTACTAAACACATGAACATTCGGCATGACGGTGTTTTAGACAACTTTGTTTTTCTTCTTGCAAAACACTCTGCAAACCTTTCTGAAACATTTAAAACACGGTGGGAGATGTTTTCTGTGCTGGCACAGTTTCTCCTTGCCTAACGTAGTGAAAAACCTTTCTGCAATGATGTAGACCTCAAAAGACGCTTAAGACGAAGTTACGCAGCTCCCCGGAGCTAAGCGCCGGTTCCCGGGCACATTTCGGCAGAAGCGGCCGCACTGGAGTGCACTGTGACCGGCACAATGGCCTTTGCGCGAAGAAGCCGCTTCTTCGCCTCCGGCAGCTGGAGAGTGCGGCTCCTTCGGGTAGGTGAGAATGAAGCTGCACAACACTGGGATAGTGCGCGCAGCTTGCAAACTGATAGAAAACTGTACCTTACCACTCTCCTACCTTTTAAAAACATATGAACATTCAATTGGAAGGTGTTTTGGACAATTTTGTTTTTCTTCTTGCAAAACACTCTGCAGAGCTCTCTGCAACATGTAAAACACGATGGGAGATGTTTTCTGTGCTGGCAGATTTTCTCCATGCCAGACATAGTGGAAAAGATTTTTGTAATGATGTAGACCACAAAAGCCCAGAAAGAAGAAGGTACGGATGTCCCCGGAGCTAAGCGCCGGTCCCGGGCACATTTCGGCAGAAGCGGCCGCACTGGAGTGCACTGTGACCGGCACAATCGCCTTTGCGCGAAGAAGCCGCTTCTTCGTCGCCGGGAGCCGGAGAGAGCGGCTGCTTGGGAAAGGTGAAGAATGAAGCTGCACAACACTGGGATAGTGTGCGCAGCTTGCAACTGATCGAAAACAGTACCGTACCACTCTTCTACCTTTTCCAAACACATGAACATTCGGTTGGAAGGTGTTTTCAACAACTTTCTTTTTCTTCTTGCAAAACACTCTGCAAACCTTTCTGAAACATGTAAAACACGGTGGGAGATGTTTTCTGTGCTGGCACAGTTTCTCCTTGCCTAACATAGTGAAAAACCTTTCTGCAATGATGTAGACTTCAAAAGACGCTTAATACGAAGTTACGCAGCTGCCCCGAGCTAAGCTTTGGTTCCCGGGCACATTTCGGCAGAAGCCGCCGCACTGGAGTGCACTGTGACCGGCACAATCGCCTTTGCGCGAAGAAGCCGCTTCTTCACCTCCGGCAGCTGGAGAGTGCGGCTCCTTCGGGTAGGTGAGAATGAAGCTGCACTACACTGGGATAGTGTGCGCAGTTGCAAACTGATAGAAAACAGTACCCTACTACTCTCCTACCTTTTCCAAACACATGAATATTGGGTTGGAAGGTGTTTTGGACAACTTTCTTTTTCTTCCTGCACAACATTCTGCAGACTTCTCTGCAACTTTTAAAACACGATGGGAGATGTTTTCTGTGCTGGCACAGTTTCTCCTTGCCAGACATAGTGGAAAAGATTTTTGTAATGATGTCGACCACAAAATACACT
Organism: Zonotrichia albicollis; assembly: GCF_047830755.1. Lineage (NCBI taxonomy): Eukaryota > Metazoa > Chordata > Aves > Passeriformes > Passerellidae > Zonotrichia > Zonotrichia albicollis. Next base: position 10,248,979 of record NC_133828.1, on the reverse strand, counting down.
AAAGACGCAATACGGATTTCCCCGGAGCTAATCGCCGGTCCCGGGCACATTTTGGTGGAAGCCGCCGCACTGGAGTTCACTGTTACCGGCACAATCGCCTTTGCGCGAAGAAGCCGCCTCTTCGTCTCCGGGAGCCGGAGAGAGCGGCTGCTTGGGAAAGGTGAAGAATGAAGCTGCACAACACTGGGATAGTGTGCGGAGCCTGCAAACTCATCCAAAACAGTACCGTACCATTCTCCTATCTTTTCCAAACACATGAACATTCGGTTGGAAGGTGTTTTCAACAACTTTGTTTTTCTTCTTGCAAAACACTCTGCAGACTTCTCTGCAACTTGTAAAACAAGATGAGAGATGTTTTCTGTGCTGGCACAGTTTCTCCTGGCCTAACATAGTGGAAAACCTTTCTGCAATGATGTAGACCAGAAGTCTCCAGAAAGATGAAGGTACGGATGTCCCCGGAGCTATGCGCCGGTCCCGGGCACATTTTGGTAAAAGCCGCAACCCTGGAGTGCACTGTGACCGGCGCAATCGCCTTTGCAAGAAGAAGCCGCTTCTTTGCCTCCGGGAGCCGGAGAGAGCGGCTGCCTCTGAATGCTGAAGAATGAAGCTGCACAACACTGGGATTGTGTGCACAGCTTGCAAACTGATCCAAAACAGAACCGTACCACTCTCCTACCTTTTCCAAACACTTGAATATTCGATTGGAAGGTGTTTTGGACAACTGTGTTTTTCTTCTTGCAAAACACTCTGCAAACCTTTCTGAAACATGTAAAACACGATGGGAGATGATTTCTGTGCTGGCACAGTTTCTCCTTGCCAGACATAGTGGAAAAGATTTTTGTAATGATGTAGACCAAAAAAGCCCAGAAAGAAGAAGGTGCGGGTGTCCCCGGAGCTAAGCGCCGGTCCCGGGCACATTTCGGCAGAAGCGGCCGCACTGGAGTGCACTGTGACCGGCACAATCGCCTTTGCGCGAAGAAGCCGCTTCTTCGTCGCCGGGAGCCGGAGAGAGCGGCTGCTTGGGAAAGGTGAAGAATGAAGCTGCACAACACTGGGATAAAGTGCGCAGCTTGCAAACTGATCCAAAACAGTACCTTACCACTCTCCTACCATTACTAAACACATGAACATTCGGCATGACGGTGTTTTAGACAACTTTGTTTTTCTTCTTGCAAAACACTCTGCAAACCTTTCTGAAACATTTAAAACACGGTGGGAGATGTTTTCTGTGCTGGCACAGTTTCTCCTTGCCTAACATAGTGAAAAACCTTTCTGCAATGATGTAGACCTCAAAAGACGCTTAAGACGAAGTTACGCAGCTCCCCGGAGCTAAGCGCCGGTTCCCGGGCACATTTCGGCAGAAGCCGCCGCACTGGAGTGCACTGTGACCGGCACAATCGCCTTTGCGCGAAGAAGCCGCTTCTTCACCTCCGGCAGCTGGAGAGTGCGGCTCCTTCGGGTAGGTGAGAATGAAGCTGCACTTCACTGGGATAGTGTGCGCAGTTGCAAACTGATAGAAAACAGTACCCTACTACTCTCCTACCTTTTCCAAACACATGAATATTGGGTTGGAAGGTGTTTTGGACAACTTTCTTTTTCTTCCTGCACAACATTCTGCAGACTTCTCTGCAACTTTTAAAACACGATGGGAGATGTTTTCTGTGCTGGCACAGTTTCTCCTTGCCAGACATAGTGGAAAAGATTTTTGTAATGATGTAGACCACAAAATACACTAAAGACGCAATACGGATTTCCCCGGAGCTAATCGCCGGTCCCGGGCACATTTTGGTGGAAGCCGCCGCACTGGAGTTCACTGTGACCGGCACAATCGCCTTTGCGCGAAGAAGCCGCCTCTTCGTCTCCGGGAGCCGGAGAGAGCGGCTGCTTGGGAAAGGTGAAGAATGAAGCTGCACAACACTGGGATAGTGTGCGGAGCCTGCAAACTCATCCAAAACAGTACCGTACCATTCTCCTACCTTTTCCAAACACATGAACATTCGGTTGGAAGGTGTTTTCAACAACTTTGTTTTTCTTCTTGCAAAACACTCTGCAGACTTCTCTGCAACATGTAAAACAAGATGAGAGATGTTTTCTGTGCTGGCACAGTTTCTCCTTGCCTAACATAGTGGAAAACCTTTCTGCAATGATGTAGACCAGAAGTCTCCAGAAAGATGAAGGTACGGATGTCCCCGGAGCTATGCGCCGGTCCCGGGCACATTTTGGTAAAAGCCGCAACCCTGGAGTGCACTGTGACCGGCGCAATCGCCTTTGCAAGAAGAAGCCGCTTCTTTGCCTCCGGGAGCCGGAGAGAGCGGCTGCCTCTGAATGCTGAAGAATGAAGCTGCACAACACTGGGATTGTGTGCACAGCTTGCAAACTGATCCAAAACAGTACCGTACCACTCTCCTACCTTTTCCAAACACTTGAACATTCGATTGGAAGGTGTTTTGGACAACTGTGTTTTTCTTCTTGCAAAACACTCTGCAAACCTTTCTGAAACATGTAAAACACGATGGGAGATGATTTCTGTGCTGGCACAGTTTCTCCTTGCCAGACATAGTGGAAAAGATTTTTGTAATGATGTAGACCACAAAAGCCCAGAAAGAAGAAGGTACGGATGTCCCCGGAGCTAAGCGCCGGTCCCGGGCACATTTCGGCAGAAGCGGCCGCACTGGAGTGCACTGTGACCGGCACAATCGCCTTTGCGCGAAGAAGCCGCTTCTTCGTCTCCGGGAGCCGGAGAGAGCGGCTGCTTGGGAAAGGTGAAGAATGAAGCTGCACAACACTGGGATAAAGTGCGCAGCTTGCAAACTGATCCAAAACAGTACCTTACCACTCTCCTACCATTACTAAACACATGAACATTCGGCATGACGGTGTTTTAGACAACTTTGTTTTTCTTCTTGCAAAACACTCTGCAAACCTTTCTGAAACATGTAAAACACGGTGGGAGATGTTTTCTGTGCTGGCACAGTTTCTCCTTGCCTAACATAGTGAAAAACCTTTCTGCAATGATGTAGACCTCAAAAGACGCTTAAGACGAAGTTACGCAGCTCCCCGGAGCTAAGCGCCGGTTCCCGGGCACATTTCGGCAGAAGCGGCCGCACTGGAGTGCACTGTGACCGGCACAATCGCCTTTGCGCGAAGAAGCCGCTTCTTCGCCTCCGGCAGCTGGAGAGTGCGGCTCCTTCGGGTAGGTGAGAATGAAGCTGCACTACACTGGGATAGTGTGCGCAGTTGCAAACTGATAGAAAACAGTACCCTACTACTCTCCTACCTTTTCCAAACACATGAATATTGGGTTGGAAGGTGTTTTGGACAACTTTCTTTTTCTTCCTGCACAACATTCTGCAGACTTCTCTGCAACTTTTAAAACACGATGGGAGATGTTTTCTGTGCTGGCACAGTTTCTCCTTGCCAGACATAGTGGAAAAGATTTTTGTAATGATGTAGACTACAAAATACACTAAAGACGCAATACGGATTTCCCCGGAGCTAATCGCCGGTCCCGGGCACATTTTGGTGGAAGCCGCCGCACTGGAGTTCACTGTGACCGGCACAATCGCCTTTGCGCGAAGAAGCCGCCTCTTCGTCTCCGGGAGCCGGAGAGAGCGGCTGCTTGGGAAAGGTGAAGAATGAAGCTGCACAACACTGGGATAAAGTGCGCAGCTTGCAAACTGATCCAAAACAGTACCTTACCACTCTCCTACCATTACTAAACACATGAACATTCGGCATGACGGTGTTTTAGACAACTTTGTTTTTCTTCTTGCAAAACACTCTGCAAACCTTTCTGAAACATTTAAAACACGGTGGGAGATGTTTTCTGTGCTGGCACAGTTTCTCCTTGCCTAACGTAGTGAAAAACCTTTCTGCAATGATGTAGACCTCAAAAGACGCTTAAGACGAAGTTACGCAGCTCCCCGGAGCTAAGCGCCGGTTGCCGGGCACATTTCGGCAGAAGCCGCCGCACTGGAGTGCACTGTGACCGGCACAATCGCCTTTGCTCGAAGAAGCCGCTTCTTCGCCTCCGGCAGCTGGAGAGTGCGGCTCCTTCGGGTAGGTGAGAACGAAGCTGCACAACACTGGGATAGTGTGCGGAGCCTGCAAACTCATCCAAAACAGTACCGTACCATTCTCCTATCTTTTCCAAACACATGAACATTCGGTTGGAAGGTGTTTTCAACAACTTTCTTTTTCTTCTTGCAAAACACTCTGCAGACTTCTCTGCAACTTGTAAAACAAGATGAGAGATGTTTTCTGTGCTGGCACAGTTTCTCCTGGCCTAACATAGTGGAAAACCTTTCTGCAATGATGTAGACCAGAAGTCTCCAGAAAGATGAAGGTACGGATGTCCCCGGAGCTATGCGCCGGTCCCGGGCACATTTTGGTAAAAGCCGCAACCCTGGAGTGCACTGTGACCGGCGCAATCGCCTTTGCAAGAAGAAGCCGCTTCTTTGCCTCCGGGAGCCGGAGAGAGCGGCTGCCTCTGAATGCTGAAGAATGAAGCTGCACAACACTGGGATTGTGTGCACAGCTTGCAAACTGATCCAAAACAGAACCGTACCACTCTCCTACCTTTTCCAAACACTTGAACATTCGATTGGAAGGTGTTTTGGACAACTGTGTTTTTCTTCTTGCAAAACACTCTGCAAACCTTTCTGAAACATGTAAAACACGATGGGAGATGATTTCTGTGCTGGCACAGTTTCTCCTTGCCAGACATAGTGGAAAAGATTTTTGTAATGATGTAGACCAAAAAAGCCCAGAAAGAAGAAGGTGCGGGTGTCCCCGGAGCTAAGCGCCGGTCCCGGGCACATTTCGGCAGAAGCGGCCGCACTGGAGTGCACTGTGACCGGCACAATCGCCTTTGCGCGAAGAAGCCGCTTCTTCGTCGCCGGGAGCCGGAGAGAGCGGCTGCTTGGGAAAGGTGAAGAATGAAGCTGCACAACACTGGGATAAAGTGCGCAGCTTGCAAACTGATCCAAAACAGTACCTTACCACTCTCCTACCATTACTAAACACATGAACATTCGGCATGACGGTGTTTTAGACAACTTTGTTTTTCTTTTTGCAAAACACTCTGCAAACCTTTCTGAAACATTTAAAACACGGTGGGAGATGTTTTCTGTGCTGGCACAGTTTCTCCTTGCCTAACGTAGTGAAAAACCTTTCTGCAATGATGTAGACCTCAAAAGACGCTTAAGACGAAGTTACGCAGCTCCCCGGAGCTAAGCGCCGGTTCCCGGGCACATTTCGGCAGAAGCGGCCGCACTGGAGTGCACTGTGACCGGCACAATCGCCTTTGCGCGAAGAAGCCGCTTCTTCGCCTCCGGCAGCTGGAGAGTGCGGCTCCTTCGGGTAGGTGAGAATGAAGCTGCACAACACTGGGATAGTGCGCGCAGCTTGCAAACTGATAGAAAACTGTACCTTACCACTCTCCTACCTTTTAAAAACATATGAACATTCGATTGGAAGGTGTTTTGGACAATTTTGTTTTTCTTCTTGCAAAACACTCTGCAGAGCTCTCTGCAACATGTAAAACACGATGGGAGATGTTTTCTGTGCTGGCAGATTTTCTCCATGCCAGACATAGTGGAAAAGATTTTTGCAATGATGTAGACCACAAAAGCCCAGAAAGAAGAAGGTACGGATGTCCCCGGAGCTAAGCGCCGGTCCCGGGCACATTTCGGCAGAAGCGGCCGCACTGGAGTGCACTGTGACCGGCACAATCGCCTTTGCGCGAAGAAGCCGCTTCTTCGTCGCCGGGAGCCGGAGAGAGCGGCTGCTTGGGAAAGGTGAAGAATGAAGCTGCACAACACTGGGATAGTGTGCGCAGCTTGCAACTGATCGAAAACAGTACCGTACCACTCTTCTACCTTTTCCAAACACATGAACATTCGGTTGGAAGGTGTTTTCAACAACTTTCTTTTTCTTCTTGCAAAACACTCTGCAAACCTTTCTGAAACATGTAAAACACGGTGGGAGATGTTTTCTGTGCTGGCACAGTTTCTCCTTGCCTAACATAGTGAAAAACCTTTCTGCAATGATGTAGACTTCAAAAGACGCTTAATACGAAGTTACGCAGCTGCCCCGAGCTAAGCTTTGGTTCCCGGGCACATTTCGGCAGAAGCCGCCGCACTGGAGTGCACTGTGACCGGCACAATCGCCTTTGCGCGAAGAAGCCGCTTCTTCACCTCCGGCAGCTGGAGAGTGCGGCTCCTTCGGGTAGGTGAGAATGAAGCTGCACTACACTGGGATAGTGTGCGCAGTTGCAAACTGATAGAAAACAGTACCCTACTACTCTCCTACCTTTTCCAAACACATGAATATTGGGTTGGAAGGTGTTTTGGACAACTTTCTTTTTCTTCCTGCACAACATTCTGCAGACTTCTCTGCAACTTTTAAAACACGATGGGAGATGTTTTCTGTGCTGGCACAGTTTCTCCTTGCCAGACATAGTGGAAAAGATTTTTGTAATGATGTCGACCACAAAATACACTAAAGACGCAATACGGATTTCCCCGGAGCTAATCGCCGGTCCCGGGCACATTTTGGTGGAAGCCGCCGCACTGGAGTTCACTGTTACCGGCACAATCGCCTTTGCGCGAAGAAGCCGCCTCTTCGTCTCCGGGAGCCGGAGAGAGCGGCTGCTTGGGAAAGGTGAAGAATGAAGCTGCACAACACTGGGATAGTGTGCGGAGCCTGCAAACTCATCCAAAACAGTACCGTACCATTCTCCTATCTTTTCCAAACACATGAACATTCGGTTGGAAGGTGTTTTCAACAACTTTGTTTTTCTTCTTGCAAAACACTCTGCAGACTTCTCTGCAACTTGTAAAACAAGATGAGAGATGTTTTCTGTGCTGGCACAGTTTCTCCTGGCCTAACATAGTGGAAAACCTTTCTGCAATGATGTAGACCAGAAGTCTCCAGAAAGATGAAGGTACGGATGTCCCCGGAGCTATGCGCCGGTCCCGGGCACATTTTGGTAAAAGCCGCAACCCTGGAGTGCACTGTGACCGGCGCAATCGCCTTTGCAAGAAGAAGCCGCTTCTTTGCCTCCGGGAGCCGGAGAGAGCGGCTGCCTCTGAATGCTGAAGAATGAAGCTGCACAACACTGGGATTGTGTGCACAGCTTGCAAACTGATCCAAAACAGAACCGTACCACTCTCCTACCTTTTCCAAACACTTGAACATTCGATTGGAAGGTGTTTTGGACAACTGTGTTTTTCTTCTTGCAAAACACTCTGCAAACCTTTCTGAAACATGTAAAACACGATGGGAGATGATTTCTGTGCTGGCACAGTTTCTCCTTGCCAGACATAGTGGAAAAGATTTTTGTAATGATGTAGACCAAAAAAGCCCAGAAAGAAGAAGGTGCGGGTGTCCCCGGAGCTAAGCGCCGGTCCCGGGCACATTTCGGCAGAAGCGGCCGCACTGGAGTGCACTGTGACCGGCACAATCGCCTTTGCGCGAAGAAGCCGCTTCTTCGTCGCCGGGAGCCGGAGAGAGCGGCTGCTTGGGAAAGGTGAAGAATGAAGCTGCACAACACTGGGATAAAGTGCGCAGCTTGCAAACTGATCCAAAACAGTACCTTACCACTCTCCTACCATTACTAAACACATGAACATTCGGCATGACGGTGTTTTAGACAACTTTGTTTTTCTTCTTGCAAAACACTCTGCAAACCTTTCTGAAACATGTAAAACACGGTGGGAGATGTTTTCTGTGCTGGCACAGTTTCTCCTTGCCTAACATAGTGAAAAACCTTTCTGCAATGATGTAGACCTCAAAAGACGCTTAAGACGAAGTTACGCAGCTCCCCGGAGCTAAGCTTTGGTTCCCGGGCACATTTCGGCAGAAGCCGCCGCACTGGAGTGCACTGTGACCGGCACAATCGCCTTTGCGCGAAGAAGCCGCTTCTTCACCTCCGGCAGCTGGAGAGTGCGGCTCCTTCGGGTAGGTGAGAATGAAGCTGCACTACACTGGGATAGTGTGCGCAGTTGCAAACTGATAGAAAACAGTACCCTACTACTCTCCTACCTTTTCCAAACACATGAATATTGGGTTGGAAGGTGTTTTGGACAACTTTCTTTTTCTTCCTGCACAACATTCTGCAGACTTCTCTGCAACTTTTAAAACACGATGGGAGATGTTTTCTGTGCTGGCACAGTTTCTCCTTGCCAGACATAGTGGAAAAGATTTTTGTAATGATGTAGACCACAAAATACACTAAAGACGCAATACGGATTTCCCCGGAGCTAATCGCCGGTCCCGGGCACATTTTGGTGGAAGCCGCCGCACTGGAGTTCACTGTGACCGGCACAATCGCCTTTGCGCGAAGAAGCCGCCTCTTCGTCTCCGGGAGCCGGAGAGAGCGGCTGCTTGGGAAAGGTGAAGAATGAAGCTGCACAACACTGGGATAGTGTGCGGAGCCTGCAAACTCATCCAAAACAGTACCGTACCATTCTCCTACCTTTTCCAAACACATGAACATTCGGTTGGAAGGTGTTTTCAACAACTTTGTTTTTCTTCTTGCAAAACACTCTGCAGACTTCTCTGAAACATGTAAAACAAGATGAGAAATGTTTTCTGTGCTGGCACAGTTTCTCCTTGCCTAACATAGTGGAAAACCTTTCTGCAATGATGTAGACCAGAAGTCTCCAGAAAGATGAAGGTACGGATGTCCCCGGAGCTATGCGCCGGTCCCGGGCACATTTTGGTAAAAGCCGCAACCCTGGAGTGCACTGTGACCGGCGCAATCGCCTTTGCAAGAAGAAGCCGCTTCTTTGCCTCCGGGAGCCGGAGAGAGCGGCTGCCTCTGAATGCTGAAGAATGAAGCTGCACAACACTGGGATTGTGTGCACAGCTTGCAAACTGATCCAAAACAGTACCGTACCACTCTCCTACCTTTTCCAAACACTTGAACATTCGATTGGAAGGTGTTTTGGACAACTGTGTTTTTCTTCTTGCAAAACACTCTGCAAACCTTTCTGAAACATGTAAAACACGATGGGAGATGATTTCTGTGCTGGCACAGTTTCTCCTTGCCAGACATAGTGGAAAAGATTTTTGTAATGATGTAGACCACAAAAGCCCAGAAAGAAGAAGGTACGGATGTCCCCGGAGCTAAGCGCCGGTCCCGGGCACATTTCGGCAGAAGCGGCCGCACTGGAGTGCACTGTGACCGGCACAATCGCCTTTGCGCGAAGAAGCCGCTTCTTCGTCTCCGGGAGCCGGAGAGAGCGGCTGCTTGGGAAAGGTGAAGAATGAAGCTGCACAACACTGGGATAAAGTGCGCAGCTTGCAAACTGATCCAAAACAGTACCTTACCACTCTCCTACCATTACTAAACACATGAACATTCGGCATGACGGTGTTTTAGACAACTTTGTTTTTCTTCTTGCAAAACACTCTGCAAACCTTTCTGAAACATGTAAAACACGGTGGGAGATGTTTTCTGTGCTGGCACAGTTTCTCCTTGCCTAACATAGTGAAAAACCTTTCTGCAATGATGTAGACCTCAAAAGACGCTTAAGACGAAGTTACGCAGCTCCCCGGAGCTAAGCGCCGGTTCCCGGGCACATTTCGGCAGAAGCCGCCGCACTGGAGTGCACTGTGACCGGCACAATCGCCTTTGCGCGAAGAAGCCGCTTCTTCGCCTCCGGCAGCTGGAGAGTGCGGCTCCTTCGGGTAGGTGAGAATGAAGCTGCACTACACTGGGATAGTGTGCGCAGTTGCAAACTGATAGAAAACAGTACCCTACTACTCTCCTACCTTTTCCAAACACATGAATATTGGGTTGGAAGGTGTTTTGGACAACTTTCTTTTTCTTCCTGCACAACATTCTGCAGACTTCTCTGCAACTTTTAAAACACGATGGGAGATGTTTTCTGTGCTGGCACAGTTTCTCCTTGCCAGACATAGTGGAAAAGATTTTTGTAATGATGTAGACTACAAAATACACTAAAGACGCAATACGGATTTCCCCGGAGCTAATCGCCGGTCCCGGGCACATTTTGGTGGAAGCCGCCGCACTGGAGTTCACTGTGACCGGCACAATCGCCTTTGCGCGAAGAAGCCGCCTCTTCGTCTCCGGGAGCCGGAGAGAGCGGCTGCTTGGGAAAGGTGAAGAATGAAGCTGCACAACACTGGGATAAAGTGCGCAGCTTGCAAACTGATCCAAAACAGTACCTTACCACTCTCCTACCATTACTAAACACATGAACATTCGGCATGACGGTGTTTTAGACAACTTTGTTTTTCTTCTTGCAAAACACTCTGCAAACCTTTCTGAAACATTTAAAACACGGTGGGAGATGTTTTCTGTGCTGGCACAGTTTCTCCTTGCCTAACGTAGTGAAAAACCTTTCTGCAATGATGTAGACCTCAAAAGACGCTTAAGACGAAGTTACGCAGCTCCCCGGAGCTAAGCGCCGGTTGCCGGGCACATTTCGGCAGAAGCCGCCGCACTGGAGTGCACTGTGACCGGCACAATCGCCTTTGCTCGAAGAAGCCGCTTCTTCGCCTCCGGCAGCTGGAGAGTGCGGCTCCTTCGGGTAGGTGAGAATGAAGCTGCACAACACTGGGATAGTGTGCGCAGCTTGCAAACTGATAGAAAACTGTACCTTACCACTCTCCTACCTTTTAAAAACATATGAACATTCGATTGGAAGGTGTTTTGGACAATTTTGTTTTTCTTCTTGCAAAAGACTCTGCAGAGCTCTCTGCAACATGTAAAACAAAATGGGAGATGTTTTCTGTGCTGGCAGATTTTCTCCATGACAGACATAGTGGAAAAGATTTTTGCAATGATGTAGACCACAAAAGCCCAGAAAGAAGAAGGTACGGATGTCCCCGGAGCTAAGCGCCGGTCCCGGGCACATTTCGGCAGAAGCGGCCGCACTGGAGTGCACTGTGACCGGCACAATCGCCTTTGCGCGAAGAAGCCGCTTCTTCGTCTCCGGGAGCCGGAGAGAGCGGCTGCTTGGGAAAGGTGAAGAATGAAGCTGCACAACACTGGGATAGTGTGCGCAGCTTGCAAACTGATCGAAAACAGTACCGTACCACTCTCCTACCTTTTCCAAACACATGAACATTCGGTTGGAAGGTGTTTTCATCAACTTTTTTTTCTTCTTGGAAAACACTCTGCAAACCTTTCTGAAACATGTAAAACACGGTGGGAGATGTTTTCTGTGCTGGCACAGTTTCTCCTTGCCTAACGTAGTGAAAAACCTTTCTGCAATGATGTAGACCTCAAAAGACGCTTAAGACGAAGTTACGCAGCTCCCCGGAGCTAAGCGCCGGTTCCCGGGCACATTTCGGCAGAAGCCGCCGCACTGGAGTGCACTGTGACCGGCACAATCGCCTTTGCGCGAAGAAGCCGCTTCTTCACCTCCGGCAGCTGGAGAGTGCGGCTCCTTCGGGTAGGTGAGAATGAAGCTGCACTACACTGGGATAGTGTGCGCAGTTGCAAACTGATAGAAAACAGTACCCTACTACTCTCCTACCTTTTCCAAACACATGAATATTGGGTTGGAAGGTGTTTTGGACAACTTTCTTTTTCTTCCTGCACAACATTCTGCAGACTTCTCTGCAACTTTTAAAACACGATGGGAGATGTTTTCTGTGCTGGCACAGTTTCTCCTTGCCAGACATAGTGGAAAAGATTTTTGTAATGATGTAGACCACAAAATACACTAAAGACGCAATACGGATTTCCCCGGAGCTAATCGCCGGTCCCGGGCACATTTTGGTGGAAGCCGCCGCACTGGAGTTCACTGTGACCGGCACAATCGCCTTTGCAAGAAGAAGCCGCCTCTTCGTCTCCGGGAGCCGGAGAGAGCGGCTGCTTGGGAAAGGTGAAGAATGAAGCTGCACAACACTGGGATAGTGTGCGGAGCCTGCAAACTCATCCAAAACAGTACCGTACCATTCTCCTACCTTTTCCAAACACATGAACATTCGGTTGGAAGGTGTTTTCAACAACTTTGTTTTTCTTCTTGCAAAACACTCTGCAGACTTCTCTGCAACATGTAAAACAAGATGAGAGATGTTTTCTGTGCTGGCACAGTTTCTCCTTGCCTAACATAGTGGAAAACCTTTCTGCAATGATGTAGACCAGAAGTCTCCAGAAAGATGAAGGTACGGATGTCCCCGGAGCTATGCGCCGGTCCCGGGCACATTTTGGTAAAAGCCGCAACCCTGGAGTGCACTGTGACCGGCGCAATCGCCTTTGCAAGAAGAAGCCGCTTCTTTGCCTCCGGGAGCCGGAGAGAGCGGCTGCCTCTGAATGCTGAAGAATGAAGCTGCACAACACTGGGATTGTGTGCGCAGCTTGCAAACTGATCCAAAACAGTACCGTACCACTCTCCTACCTTTTCCAAACACTTGAACATTCGATTGGAAGGTGTTTTGGACAACTGTGTTTTTCTTCTTGCAAAACACTCTGCAAACCTTTCTGAAACATGTAAAACACGATGGGAGATGATTTCTGTGCTGGCACAGTTTCTCCTTGCCAGACATAGTGGAAAAGATTTTTGTAATGATGTAGACCACAAAAGCCCAGAAAGAAGAAGGTACGGATGTCCCCGGAGCTAAGCGCCGGTCCCGGGCACATTTCGGCAGAAGCGGCCGTACTGCAGTGCACTGTGACCGGCACAATCGCCTTTGCGCGAAGAAGCCGCTTCTTCACCTCCGGCAGCTGGAGAGTGCGGCTCCTTCGGGTAGGTGAGAATGAAGCTGCACTACACTGGGATAGTGTGCGCAGTTGCAAACTGATAGAAAACAGTACCCTACTACTCTCCTACCTTTTCCAAACACATGAATATTGGGTTGGAAGGTGTTTTGGACAACTTTCTTTTTCTTCCTGCACAACATTCTGCAGACTTCTCTGCAACATGTAAAACAAGATGAGAGATGTTTTCTGTGCTGGCACAGTTTCTCCTTGCCTAACATAGTGGAAAACCTTTCTGCAATGATGTAGACCAGAAGTCTCCAGAAAGATGAAGGTACGGATGTCCCCGGAGATAAGCGCCGGTCCCGGGCACATTTTGGTAAAAGCCGCAACCCTGGAGTGCACTGTGACCGGCGCAATCGCCTTTGCAAGAAGAAGCCGCTTCTTTGCCTCCGGGAGCCGGAGAGAGCGGCTGCCTCTGAATGCTGAAGAATGAAGCTGCACAACACTGGGATTGTGTGCACAGCTTGCAAACTGATCCAAAACAGTACCGTACCACTCTCCTACCTTTTCCAAACACTTGAACATTCGATTGGAAGGTGTTTTGGACAACTGTGTTTTTCTTCTTGCAAAACACTCTGCAAACCTTTCTGAAACATGTAAAACACGATGGGAGATGATTTCTGTGCTGGCACAGTTTCTCCTGGCCTAACATAGTGGAAAAGATTTTTGTAATGATGTAGACCACAAAAGCCCAGAAAGAAGAAGGTAAGGGTGTCCCCGGAGCTAAGCGCCGGTCCCGGGCACATTTCGGCAGAAGCGGCCGCACTGGAGTGCACTGTGACCGGCACAATCGCCTTTGCGCGAAGAAGCCGCTTCTTCGTCGCCGGGAGCCGGAGAGAGCGGCTGCTTGGGAAAGGTGAAGAATGAAGCTGCACAACACTGGGATAAAGTGCGCAGCTTGCAAACTGATCCAAAACAGTACCTTACCACTCTCCTACCATTACTAAACACATGAACATTCGGCATGACGGTGTTTTAGACAACTTTGTTTTTCTTCTTGCAAAACACTCTGCAAACCTTTCTGAAACATTTAAAACACGGTGGGAGATGTTTTCTGTGCTGGCACAGTTTCTCCTTGCCTAACGTAGTGAAAAACCTTTCTGCAATGATGTAGACCTCAAAAGACGCTTAAGACGAAGTTACGCAGCTCCCCGGAGCTAAGCGCCGGTTGCCGGGCACATTTCGGCAGAAGCCGCCGCACTGGAGTGCACTGTGACCGGCACAATCGCCTTTGCTCGAAGAAGCCGCTTCTTCGCCTCCGGCAGCTGGAGAGTGCGGCTCCTTCGGGTAGGTGAGAATGAAGCTGCACAACACTGGGATAGTGTGCGCAGCTTGCAAACTGATAGAAAACTGTACCTTACCACTCTCCTACCTTTTAAAAACATATGAACATTCGATTGGAAGGTGTTTTGGACAATTTTGTTTTTCTTCTTGCAAAAGACTCTGCAGAGCTCTCTGCAACATGTAAAACAAAATGGGAGATGTTTTCTGTGCTGGCAGATTTTCTCCATGACAGACATAGTGGAAAAGATTTTTGCAATGATGTAGACCACAAAAGCCCAGAAAGAAGAAGGTACGGATGTCCCCGGAGCTAAGCGCCGGTCCCGGGCACATTTCGGCAGAAGCGGCCGCACTGGAGTGCACTGTGACCGGCACAATCGCCTTTGCGCGAAGAAGCCGCTTCTTCGTCGCCGGGAGCCGGAGAGAGCGGCTGCTTGGGAAAGGTGAAGAATGAAGCTGCACAACACTGGGATAGTGTGCGCAGCTTGCAACTGATCGAAAACAGTACCGTACCACTCTCCTACCTTTTCCAAACACATGAACATTCGGTTGGAAGGTGTTTTCAACAACTTTCTTTTTCTTCTTGCAAAACACTCTGCAAACCTTTCTGAAACATGTAAAACACGGTGGGAGATGTTTTCTGTGCTGGCACAGTTTCTCCTTGCCTAACATAGTGAAAAACCTTTCTGCAATGATGTAGACCTCAAAAGACGCTTAAGACGAAGTTACGCAGCTCCCCGGAGCTAAGCGCCGGTTCCCGGGCACATTTCGGCAGAAGCCGCCGCACTGGAGTGCACTGTGACCGGCACAATCGCCTTTGCGCGAAGAAGCCGCTTCTTCACCTCCGGCAGCTGGAGAGTGCGGCTCCTTCGGGTAGGTGAGAATGAAGCTGCACTACACTGGGATAGTGTGCGCAGTTGCAAACTGATAGAAAACAGTACCCTACTACTCTCCTACCTTTTCCAAACACATGAATATTGGGTTGGAAGGTGTTTTGGACAACTTTCTTTTTCTTCCTGCACAACATTCTGCAGACTTCTCTGCAACTTTTAAAACACGATGGGAGATGTTTTCTGTGCTGGCACAGTTTCTCCTTGCCAGACATAGTGGAAAAGATTTTTGTAATGATGTAGACCACAAAATACACTAAAGACGCAATACGGATTTCCCCGGAGCTAATCGCCGGTCCCGGGCACATTTTGGTGGAAGCCGCCGCACTGGAGTTCACTGTTACCGGCACAATCGCCTTTGCAAGAAGAAGCCGCCTCTTCGTCTCCGGGAGCCGGAGAGAGCGGCTGCTTGGGAAAGGTGAAGAATGAAGCTGCACAACACTGGGATAGTGTGCGGAGCCTGCAAACTCATCCAAAACAGTACTGTACCATTCTCCTACCTTTTCCAAACACATGAACATTCGGTTGGAAGGTGTTTTCAACAACTTTGTTTTTCTTCTTGCAAAACACTCTGCAGACTTCTCTGCAACATGTAAAACAAGATGAGAGATGTTTTCTGTGCTGGCACAGTTTCTCCTGGCCTAACATAATGGAAAACCTTTCTGCAATGATGTAGACCAGAAGTCTCCAGAAAGATGAAGGTACGGATGTCCCCGGAGCTAAGCGCCGGTCTCGGGCACATTTTGGTAAAAGCCGCAACCCTGGAGTGCACTGTGACCGGCGCAATCGCCTTTGCAAGAAGAAGCCGCTTCTTTGCCTCCGGGAGCCGGAGAGAGCGGCTGCCTCTGAATGCTGAAGAATGAAGCTGCACAACACTGGGATTGTGTGCACAGCTTGCAAACTGATCCAAAACAGTACCGTACCACTCTCCTACCTTTTCCAAACACTTGAACATTCGATTGGAAGGTGTTTTGGACAACTGTGTTTTTCTTCTTGCAAAACACTCTGCAAACCTTTCTGAAACATGTAAAACACGATGGGAGATGATTTCTGTGCTGGCACAGTTTCTCCTTGCCAGACATAGTGGAAAAGATTTTTGTAATGATGTAGACCACAAAAGCCCAGAAAGAAGAAGGTAAGGGTGTCCCCGGAGCTAAGCGCCGGTCCCGGGCACATTTCGGCAGAAGCGGCCGCACTGGAGTGCACTGTGACCGGCACAATCGCCTTTGCGCGAAGAAGCCGCTTCTTCGTCGCCGGGAGCCGGAGAGAGCGGCTGCTTGGGAAAGGTGAAGAATGAAGCTGCACAACACTGGGATAAAGTGCGCAGCTTGCAAACTGATCCAAAACAGTACCTTACCACTCTCCTACCATTACTAAACACATGAACATTCAGCATGACGGTGTTTTAGACAACTTTGTTTTTCTTCTTGCAAAACACTCTGCAAACCTTTCTGAAACATTTAAAACACGGTGGGAGATGTTTTCTGTGCTGGCACAGTTTCTCCTTGCCTAACGTAGTGAAAAACCTTTCTGCAATGATGTAGACCTCAAAAGACGCTTAAGACGAAGTTACGCAGCTCCCCGGAGCTAAGCGCCGGTTGCCGGGCACATTTCGGCAGAAGCCGCCGCACTGGAGTGCACTGTGACCGGCACAATCGCCTTTGCTCGAAGAAGCCGCTTCTTCGCCTCCGGCAGCTGGAGAGTGCGGCTCCTTCGGGTAGGTGAGAATGAAGCTGCACAACACTGGGATAGTGTGCGCAGCTTGCAAACTGATAGAAAACTGTACCTTACCACTCTCCTACCTTTTAAAAACATATGAACATTCGATTGGAAGGTGTTTTGGACAATTTTGTTTTTCTTCTTGCAAAAGACTCTGCAGAGCTCTCTGCAACATGTAAAACAAAATGGGAGATGTTTTCTGTGCTGGCAGATTTTCTCCATGACAGACATAGTGGAAAAGATTTTTGCAATGATGTAGACCACAAAAGCCCAGAAAGAAGAAGGTACGGATGTCCCCGGAGCTAAGCGCCGGTCCCGGGCACATTTCGGCAGAAGCGGCCGCACTGGAGTGCACTGTGACCGGCACAATCGCCTTTGCGCGAAGAAGCCGCTTCTTCGTCGCCGGGAGCCGGAGAGAGCGGCTGCTTGGGAAAGGTGAAGAATGAAGCTGCACAACACTGGGATAGTGTGCGCAGCTTGCAACTGATCGAAAACAGTACCGTACCACTCTCCTACCTTTTCCAAACACATGAACATTCGGTTGGAAGGTGTTTTCAACAACTTTCTTTTTCTTCTTGCAAAACACTCTGCAAACCTTTCTGAAACATGTAAAACACGGTGGGAGATGTTTTCTGTGCTGGCACAGTTTCTCCTTGCCTAACATAGTGAAAAACCTTTCTGCAATGATGTAGACCTCAAAAGACGCTTAAGACGAAGTTACGCAGCTCCCCGGAGCTAAGCTTTGGTTCCCGGGCACATTTCGGCAGAAGCCGCCGCACTGGAGTGCACTGTGACCGGCACAATCGCCTTTGCGCGAAGAAGCCGCTTCTTCACCTCCGGCAGCTGGAGAGTGCGGCTCCTTCGGGTAGGTGAGAATGAAGCTGCACTACACTGGGATAGTGTGCGCAGTTGCAAACTGATAGAAAACAGTACCCTACTACTCTCCTACCTTTTCCAAACACATGAATATTGGGTTGGAAGGTGTTTTGGACAACTTTCTTTTTCTTCCTGCACAACATTCTGCAGACTTCTCTGCAACTTTTAAAACACGATGGGAGATGTTTTCTGTGCTGGCACAGTTTCTCCTTGCCAGACATAGTGGAAAAGATTTTTGTAATGATGTAGACCACAAAATACACTAAAGACGCAATACGGATTTCCCCGGAGCTAATCGCCGGTCCCGGGCACATTTTGGTGGAAGCCGCCGCACTGGAGTTCACTGTTACCGGCACAATCGCCTTTGCAAGAAGAAGCCGCCTCTTCGTCTCCGGGAGCCGGAGAGAGCGGCTGCTTGGGAAAGGTGAAGAATGAAGCTGCACAACACTGGGATAGTGTGCGGAGCCTGCAAACTCATCCAAAACAGTACTGTACCATTCTCCTACCTTTTCCAAACACATGAACATTCGGTTGGAAGGTGTTTTCAACAACTTTGTTTTTCTTCTTGCAAAACACTCTGCAGACTTCTCTGCAACATGTAAAACAAGATGAGAGATGTTTTCTGTGCTGGCACAGTTTCTCCTTGCCTAACATAGTGGAAAACCTTTCTGCAATGATGTAGACCAGAAGTCTCCAGAAAGATGAAGGTACGGATGTCCCCGGAGCTATGCGCCGGTCCCGGGCACATTTTGGTAAAAGCCGCAACCCTGGAGTGCACTGTGACCGGCGCAATCGCCTTTGCAAGAAGAAGCCGCTTCTTTGCCTCCGGGAGCCGGAGAGAGCGGCTGCCTCTGAATGCTGAAGAATGAAGCTGCACAACACTGGGATTGTGTGCGCAGCTTGCAAACTGATCCAAAACAGTACCGTACCACTCTCCTACCTTTTCCAAACACTTGAACATTCGATTGGAAGGTGTTTTGGACAACTGTGTTTTTCTTCTTGCAAAACACTCTGCAAACCTTTCTGAAACATGTAAAACACGATGGGAGATGATTTCTGTGCTGGCACAGTTTCTCCTTGCCAGACATAGTGGAAAAGATTTTTGTAATGATGTAGACCACAAAAGCCCAGAAAGAAGAAGGTACGGATGTCCCCGGAGCTAAGCGCCGGTCCCGGGCACATTTCGGCAGAAGCGGCCGTACTGCAGTGCACTGTGACCGGCACAATCGCCTTTGCGCGAAGAAGCCGCTTCTTCACCTCCGGCAGCTGGAGAGTGCGGCTCCTTCGGGTAGGTGAGAATGAAGCTGCACTACACTGGGATAGTGTGCGCAGTTGCAAACTGATAGAAAACAGTACCCTACTACTCTCCTACCTTTTCCAAACACATGAATATTGGGTTGGAAGGTGTTTTGGACAACTTTCTTTTTCTTCCTGCACAACATTCTGCAGACTTCTCTGCAACATGTAAAACAAGATGAGAGATGTTTTCTGTGCTGGCACAGTTTCTCCTTGCCTAACATAGTGGAAAACCTTTCTGCAATGATGTAGACCAGAAGTCTCCAGAAAGATGAAGGTACGGATGTCCCCGGAGATAAGCGCCGGTCCCGGGCACATTTTGGTAAAAGCCGCAACCCTGGAGTGCACTGTGACCGGCGCAATCGCCTTTGCAAGAAGAAGCCGCTTCTTTGCCTCCGGGAGCCGGAGAGAGCGGCTGCCTCTGAATGCTGAAGAATGAAGCTGCACAACACTGGGATTGTGTGCACAGCTTGCAAACTGATCCAAAACAGTACCGTACCACTCTCCTACCTTTTCCAAACACTTGAACATTCGATTGGAAGGTGTTTTGGACAACTGTGTTTTTCTTCTTGCAAAACACTCTGCAAACCTTTCTGAAACATGTAAAACACGATGGGAGATGATTTCTGTGCTGGCACAGTTTCTCCTGGCCTAACATAGTGGAAAAGATTTTTGTAATGATGTAGACCACAAAAGCCCAGAAAGAAGAAGGTAAGGGTGTCCCCGGAGCTAAGCGCCGGTCCCGGGCACATTTCGGCAGAAGCGGCCGCACTGGAGTGCACTGTGACCGGCACAATCGCCTTTGCGCGAAGAAGCCGCTTCTTCGTCGCCGGGAGCCGGAGAGAGCGGCTGCTTGGGAAAGGTGAAGAATGAAGCTGCACAACACTGGGATAAAGTGCGCAGCTTGCAAACTGATCCAAAACAGTACCTTACCACTCTCCTACCATTACTAAACACATGAACATTCGGCATGACGGTGTTTTAGACAACTTTGTTTTTCTTCTTGCAAAACACTCTGCAAACCTTTCTGAAACATTTAAAACACGGTGGGAGATGTTTTCTGTGCTGGCACAGTTTCTCCTTGCCTAACGTAGTGAAAAACCTTTCTGCAATGATGTAGACCTCAAAAGACGCTTAAGACGAAGTTACGCAGCTCCCCGGAGCTAAGCGCCGGTTGCCGGGCACATTTCGGCAGAAGCCGCCGCACTGGAGTGCACTGTGACCGGCACAATCGCCTTTGCTCGAAGAAGCCGCTTCTTCGCCTCCGGCAGCTGGAGAGTGCGGCTCCTTCGGGTAGGTGAGAATGAAGCTGCACAACACTGGGATAGTGTGCGCAGCTTGCAAACTGATAGAAAACTGTACCTTACCACTCTCCTACCTTTTAAAAACATATGAACATTCGATTGGAAGGTGTTTTGGACAATTTTGTTTTTCTTCTTGCAAAAGACTCTGCAGAGCTCTCTGCAACATGTAAAACAAAATGGGAGATGTTTTCTGTGCTGGCAGATTTTCTCCATGACAGACATAGTGGAAAAGATTTTTGCAATGATGTAGACCACAAAAGCCCAGAAAGAAGAAGGTACGGATGTCCCCGGAGCTAAGCGCCGGTCCCGGGCACATTTCGGCAGAAGCGGCCGCACTGGAGTGCACTGTGACCGGCACAATCGCCTTTGCGCGAAGAAGCCGCTTCTTCGTCGCCGGGAGCCGGAGAGAGCGGCTGCTTGGGAAAGGTGAAGAATGAAGCTGCACAACACTGGGATAGTGTGCGCAGCTTGCAACTGATCGAAAACAGTACCGTACCACTCTCCTACCTTTTCCAAACACATGAACATTCGGTTGGAAGGTGTTTTCAACAACTTTCTTTTTCTTCTTGCAAAACACTCTGCAAACCTTTCTGAAACATGTAAAACACGGTGGGAGATGTTTTCTGTGCTGGCACAGTTTCTCCTTGCCTAACATAGTGAAAAACCTTTCTGCAATGATGTAGACCTCAAAAGACGCTTAAGACGAAGTTACGCAGCTCCCCGGAGCTAAGCGCCGGTTCCCGGGCACATTTCGGCAGAAGCCGCCGCACTGGAGTGCACTGTGACCGGCACAATCGCCTTTGCGCGAAGAAGCCGCTTCTTCACCTCCGGCAGCTGGAGAGTGCGGCTCCTTCGGGTAGGTGAGAATGAAGCTGCACTACACTGGGATAGTGTGCGCAGTTGCAAACTGATAGAAAACAGTACCCTACTACTCTCCTACCTTTTCCAAACACATGAATATTGGGTTGGAAGGTGTTTTGGACAACTTTCTTTTTCTTCCTGCACAACATTCTGCAGACTTCTCTGCAACTTTTAAAACACGATGGGAGATGTTTTCTGTGCTGGCACAGTTTCTCCTTGCCAGACATAGTGGAAAAGATTTTTGTAATGATGTAGACCACAAAATACACTAAAGACGCAATACGGATTTCCCCGGAGCTAATCGCCGGTCCCGGGCACATTTTGGTGGAAGCCGCCGCACTGGAGTTCACTGTGACCGGCACAATCGCCTTTGCGCGAAGAAGCCGCCTCTTCGTCTCCGGGAGCCGGAGAGAGCGGCTGCTTGGGAAAGGTGAAGAATGAAGCTGCACAACACTGGGATAGTGTGCGGAGCCTGCAAACTCATCCAAAACAGTACCGTACCATTCTCCTACCTTTTCCAAACACATGAACATTCGGTTGGAAGGTGTTTTCAACAACTTTGTTTTTCTTCTTGCAAAACACTCTGCAGACTTCTCTGCAACATGTAAAACAAGATGAGAGATGTTTTCTGTGCTGGCACAGTTTCTCCTTGCCTAACATAGTGGAAAACCTTTCTGCAATGATGTAGACCAGAAGTCTCCAGAAAGATGAAGGTACGGATGTCCCCGGAGCTATGCGCCGGTCCCGGGCACATTTTGGTAAAAGCCGCAACCCTGGAGTGCACTGTGACCGGCGCAATCGCCTTTGCAAGAAGAAGCCGCTTCTTTGCCTCCGGGAGCCGGAGAGAGCGGCTGCCTCTGAATGCTGAAGAATGAAGCTGCACAACACTGGGATTGTGTGCGCAGCTTGCAAACTGATCCAAAACAGTACCGTACCACTCTCCTACCTTTTCCAAACACTTGAACATTCGATTGGAAGGTGTTTTGGACAACTGTGTTTTTCTTCTTGCAAAACACTCTGCAAACCTTTCTGAAACATGTAAAACACGATGGGAGATGATTTCTGTGCTGGCACAGTTTCTCCTTGCCAGACATAGTGGAAAAGATTTTTGTAATGATGTAGACCACAAAAGCCCAGAAAGAAGAAGGTACGGATGTCCCCGGAGCTAAGCGCCGGTCCCGGGCACATTTCGGCAGAAGCGGCCGTACTGCAGTGCACTGTGACCGGCACAATCGCCTTTGCGCGAAGAAGCCGCTTCTTCACCTCCGGCAGCTGGAGAGTGCGGCTCCTTCGGGTAGGTGAGAATGAAGCTGCACTACACTGGGATAGTGTGCGCAGTTGCAAACTGAT
Source organism: Zonotrichia albicollis (assembly GCF_047830755.1). Lineage (NCBI taxonomy): Eukaryota > Metazoa > Chordata > Aves > Passeriformes > Passerellidae > Zonotrichia > Zonotrichia albicollis. Next base: position 10,226,660 of record NC_133828.1, on the reverse strand, counting down.
AGAAAACAGTACCCTACTACTCTCCTACCTTTTCCAAACACATGAATATTGGGTTGGAAGGTGTTTTGGACAACTTTCTTTTTCTTCCTGCACAACATTCTGCAGACTTCTCTGCAACATGTAAAACAAGATGAGAGATGTTTTCTGTGCTGGCACAGTTTCTCCTTGCCTAACATAGTGGAAAACCTTTCTGCAATGATGTAGACCAGAAGTCTCCAGAAAGATGAAGGTACGGATGTCCCCGGAGATAAGCGCCGGTCCCGGGCACATTTTGGTAAAAGCCGCAACCCTGGAGTGCACTGTGACCGGCGCAATCGCCTTTGCAAGAAGAAGCCGCTTCTTTGCCTCCGGGAGCCGGAGAGAGCGGCTGCCTCTGAATGCTGAAGAATGAAGCTGCACAACACTGGGATTGTGTGCACAGCTTGCAAACTGATCCAAAACAGTACCGTACCACTCTCCTACCTTTTCCAAACACTTGAACATTCGATTGGAAGGTGTTTTGGACAACTGTGTTTTTCTTCTTGCAAAACACTCTGCAAACCTTTCTGAAACATGTAAAACACGATGGGAGATGATTTCTGTGCTGGCACAGTTTCTCCTGGCCTAACATAGTGGAAAAGATTTTTGTAATGATGTAGACCACAAAAGCCCAGAAAGAAGAAGGTAAGGGTGTCCCCGGAGCTAAGCGCCGGTCCCGGGCACATTTCGGCAGAAGCGGCCGCACTGGAGTGCACTGTGACCGGCACAATCGCCTTTGCGCGAAGAAGCCGCTTCTTCGTCGCCGGGAGCCGGAGAGAGCGGCTGCTTGGGAAAGGTGAAGAATGAAGCTGCACAACACTGGGATAAAGTGCGCAGCTTGCAAACTGATCCAAAACAGTACCTTACCACTCTCCTACCATTACTAAACACATGAACATTCGGCATGACGGTGTTTTAGACAACTTTGTTTTTCTTCTTGCAAAACACTCTGCAAACCTTTCTGAAACATTTAAAACACGGTGGGAGATGTTTTCTGTGCTGGCACAGTTTCTCCTTGCCTAACGTAGTGAAAAACCTTTCTGCAATGATGTAGACCTCAAAAGACGCTTAAGACGAAGTTACGCAGCTCCCCGGAGCTAAGCGCCGGTTGCCGGGCACATTTCGGCAGAAGCCGCCGCACTGGAGTGCACTGTGACCGGCACAATCGCCTTTGCTCGAAGAAGCCGCTTCTTCGCCTCCGGCAGCTGGAGAGTGCGGCTCCTTCGGGTAGGTGAGAATGAAGCTGCACAACACTGGGATAGTGTGCGCAGCTTGCAAACTGATAGAAAACTGTACCTTACCACTCTCCTACCTTTTAAAAACATATGAACATTCGATTGGAAGGTGTTTTGGACAATTTTGTTTTTCTTCTTGCAAAAGACTCTGCAGAGCTCTCTGCAACATGTAAAACAAAATGGGAGATGTTTTCTGTGCTGGCAGATTTTCTCCATGACAGACATAGTGGAAAAGATTTTTGCAATGATGTAGACCACAAAAGCCCAGAAAGAAGAAGGTACGGATGTCCCCGGAGCTAAGCGCCGGTCCCGGGCACATTTCGGCAGAAGCGGCCGCACTGGAGTGCACTGTGACCGGCACAATCGCCTTTGCGCGAAGAAGCCGCTTCTTCGTCGCCGGGAGCCGGAGAGAGCGGCTGCTTGGGAAAGGTGAAGAATGAAGCTGCACAACACTGGGATAGTGTGCGCAGCTTGCAACTGATCGAAAACAGTACCGTACCACTCTCCTACCTTTTCCAAACACATGAACATTCGGTTGGAAGGTGTTTTCAACAACTTTCTTTTTCTTCTTGCAAAACACTCTGCAAACCTTTCTGAAACATGTAAAACACGGTGGGAGATGTTTTCTGTGCTGGCACAGTTTCTCCTTGCCTAACATAGTGAAAAACCTTTCTGCAATGATGTAGACCTCAAAAGACGCTTAAGACGAAGTTACGCAGCTCCCCGGAGCTAAGCGCCGGTTCCCGGGCACATTTCGGCAGAAGCCGCCGCACTGGAGTGCACTGTGACCGGCACAATCGCCTTTGCGCGAAGAAGCCGCTTCTTCACCTCCGGCAGCTGGAGAGTGCGGCTCCTTCGGGTAGGTGAGAATGAAGCTGCACTACACTGGGATAGTGTGCGCAGTTGCAAACTGATAGAAAACAGTACCCTACTACTCTCCTACCTTTTCCAAACACATGAATATTGGGTTGGAAGGTGTTTTGGACAACTTTCTTTTTCTTCCTGCACAACATTCTGCAGACTTCTCTGCAACTTTTAAAACACGATGGGAGATGTTTTCTGTGCTGGCACAGTTTCTCCTTGCCAGACATAGTGGAAAAGATTTTTGTAATGATGTAGACCACAAAATACACTAAAGACGCAATACGGATTTCCCCGGAGCTAATCGCCGGTCCCGGGCACATTTTGGTGGAAGCCGCCGCACTGGAGTTCACTGTTACCGGCACAATCGCCTTTGCAAGAAGAAGCCGCCTCTTCGTCTCCGGGAGCCGGAGAGAGCGGCTGCTTGGGAAAGGTGAAGAATGAAGCTGCACAACACTGGGATAGTGTGCGGAGCCTGCAAACTCATCCAAAACAGTACTGTACCATTCTCCTACCTTTTCCAAACACATGAACATTCGGTTGGAAGGTGTTTTCAACAACTTTGTTTTTCTTCTTGCAAAACACTCTGCAGACTTCTCTGCAACATGTAAAACAAGATGAGAGATGTTTTCTGTGCTGGCACAGTTTCTCCTGGCCTAACATAATGGAAAACCTTTCTGCAATGATGTAGACCAGAAGTCTCCAGAAAGATGAAGGTACGGATGTCCCCGGAGCTAAGCGCCGGTCTCGGGCACATTTTGGTAAAAGCCGCAACCCTGGAGTGCACTGTGACCAGCGCAATCGCCTTTGCAAGAAGAAGCCGCTTCTTTGCCTCCGGGAGCCGGAGAGAGCGGCTGCCTCTGAATGCTGAAGAATGAAGCTGCACAACACTGGGATTGTGTGCACAGCTTGCAAACTGATCCAAAACAGTACCGTACCACTCTCCTACCTTTTCCAAACACTTGAACATTCGATTGGAAGGTGTTTTGGACAACTGTGTTTTTCTTCTTGCAAAACACTCTGCAAACCTTTCTGAAACATGTAAAACACGATGGGAGATGATTTCTGTGCTGGCACAGTTTCTCCTTGCCAGACATAGTGGAAAAGATTTTTGTAATGATGTAGACCACAAAAGCCCAGAAAGAAGAAGGTAAGGGTGTCCCCGGAGCTAAGCGCCGGTCCCGGGCACATTTCGGCAGAAGCGGCCGCACTGGAGTGCACTGTGACCGGCACAATCGCCTTTGCGCGAAGAAGCCGCTTCTTCGTCGCCGGGAGCCGGAGAGAGCGGCTGCTTGGGAAAGGTGAAGAATGAAGCTGCACAACACTGGGATAAAGTGCGCAGCTTGCAAACTGATCCAAAACAGTACCTTACCACTCTCCTACCATTACTAAACACATGAACATTCGGCATGACGGTGTTTTAGACAACTTTGTTTTTCTTCTTGCAAAACACTCTGCAAACCTTTCTGAAACATTTAAAACACGGTGGGAGATGTTTTCTGTGCTGGCACAGTTTCTCCTTGCCTAACGTAGTGAAAAACCTTTCTGCAATGATGTAGACCTCAAAAGACGCTTAAGACGAAGTTACGCAGCTCCCCGGAGCTAAGCGCCGGTTGCCGGGCACATTTCGGCAGAAGCCGCCGCACTGGAGTGCACTGTGACCGGCACAATCGCCTTTGCTCGAAGAAGCCGCTTCTTCGCCTCCGGCAGCTGGAGAGTGCGGCTCCTTCGGGTAGGTGAGAATGAAGCTGCACAACACTGGGATAGTGTGCGCAGCTTGCAAACTGATAGAAAACTGTACCTTACCACTCTCCTACCTTTTAAAAACATATGAACATTCGATTGGAAGGTGTTTTGGACAATTTTGTTTTTCTTCTTGCAAAAGACTCTGCAGAGCTCTCTGCAACATGTAAAACAAAATGGGAGATGTTTTCTGTGCTGGCAGATTTTCTCCATGACAGACATAGTGGAAAAGATTTTTGCAATGATGTAGACCACAAAAGCCCAGAAAGAAGAAGGTACGGATGTCCCCGGAGCTAAGCGCCGGTCCCGGGCACATTTCGGCAGAAGCGGCCGCACTGGAGTGCACTGTGACCGGCACAATCGCCTTTGCGCGAAGAAGCCGCTTCTTCGTCGCCGGGAGCCGGAGAGAGCGGCTGCTTGGGAAAGGTGAAGAATGAAGCTGCACAACACTGGGATAGTGTGCGCAGCTTGCAACTGATCGAAAACAGTACCGTACCACTCTCCTACCTTTTCCAAACACATGAACATTCGGTTGGAAGGTGTTTTCAACAACTTTCTTTTTCTTCTTGCAAAACACTCTGCAAACCTTTCTGAAACATGTAAAACACGGTGGGAGATGTTTTCTGTGCTGGCACAGTTTCTCCTTGCCTAACATAGTGAAAAACCTTTCTGCAATGATGTAGACCTCAAAAGACGCTTAAGACGAAGTTACGCAGCTCCCCGGAGCTAAGCGCCGGTTCCCGGGCACATTTCGGCAGAAGCCGCCGCACTGGAGTGCACTGTGACCGGCACAATCGCCTTTGCGCGAAGAAGCCGCTTCTTCACCTCCGGCAGCTGGAGAGTGCGGCTCCTTCGGGTAGGTGAGAATGAAGCTGCACTACACTGGGATAGTGTGCGCAGTTGCAAACTGATAGAAAACAGTACCCTACTACTCTCCTACCTTTTCCAAACACATGAATATTGGGTTGGAAGGTGTTTTGGACAACTTTCTTTTTCTTCCTGCACAACATTCTGCAGACTTCTCTGCAACTTTTAAAACACGATGGGAGATGTTTTCTGTGCTGGCACAGTTTCTCCTTGCCAGACATAGTGGAAAAGATTTTTGTAATGATGTAGACCACAAAATACACTAAAGACGCAATACGGATTTCCCCGGAGCTAATCGCCGGTCCCGGGCACATTTTGGTGGAAGCCGCCGCACTGGAGTTCACTGTTACCGGCACAATCGCCTTTGCGCGAAGAAGCCGCCTCTTCGTCTCCGGGAGCCGGAGAGAGCGGCTGCTTGGGAAAGGTGAAGAATGAAGCTGCACAACACTGGGATAGTGTGCGGAGCCTGCAAACTCATCCAAAACAGTACTGTACCATTCTCCTACCTTTTCCAAACACATGAACATTCGGTTGGAAGGTGTTTTCAACAACTTTGTTTTTCTTCTTGCAAAACACTCTGCAGACTTCTCTGCAACATGTAAAACAAGATGAGAGATGTTTTCTGTGCTGGCACAGTTTCTCCTGGCCTAACATAATGGAAAACCTTTCTGCAATGATGTAGACCAGAAGTCTCCAGAAAGATGAAGGTACGGATGTCCCCGGAGCTAAGCGCCGGTCCCGGGCACATTTTGGTAAAAGCCGCAACCCTGGAGTGCACTGTGACCGGCGCAATCGCCTTTGCAAGAAGAAGCCGCTTCTTTGCCTCCGGGAGCCGGAGAGAGCGGCTGCCTCTGAATGCTGAAGAATGAAGCTGCACAACACTGGGATTGTGTGCACAGCTTGCAAACTGATCCAAAACAGTACCGTACCACTCTCCTACCTTTTCCAAACACTTGAACATTCGATTGGAAGGTGTTTTGGACAACTGTGTTTTTCTTCTTGCAAAACACTCTGCAAACCTTTCTGAAACATGTAAAACACGATGGGAGATGATTTCTGTGCTGGCACAGTTTCTCCTGGCCTAACATAGTGGAAAAGATTTTTGTAATGATGTAGACCACAAAAGCCCAGAAAGAAGAAGGTAAGGGTGTCCCCGGAGCTAAGCGCCGGTCCCGGGCACATTTCGGCAGAAGCGGCCGCACTGGAGTGCACTGTGACCGGCACAATCGCCTTTGCGCGAAGAAGCCGCTTCTTCGTCGCCGGGAGCCGGAGAGAGCGGCTGCTTGGGAAAGGTGAAGAATGAAGCTGCACAACACTGGGATAAAGTGCGCAGCTTGCAAACTGATCCAAAACAGTACCTTACCACTCTCCTACCATTACTAAACACATGAACATTCGGCATGACGGTGTTTTAGACAACTTTGTTTTTCTTCTTGCAAAACACTCTGCAAACCTTTCTGAAACATTTAAAACACGGTGGGAGATGTTTTCTGTGCTGGCACAGTTTCTCCTTGCCTAACGTAGTGAAAAACCTTTCTGCAATGATGTAGACCTCAAAAGACGCTTAAGACGAAGTTACGCAGCTCCCCGGAGCTAAGCGCCGGTTGCCGGGCACATTTCGGCAGAAGCCGCCGCACTGGAGTGCACTGTGACCGGCACAATCGCCTTTGCTCGAAGAAGCCGCTTCTTCGCCTCCGGCAGCTGGAGAGTGCGGCTCCTTCGGGTAGGTGAGAATGAAGCTGCACAACACTGGGATAGTGTGCGCAGCTTGCAAACTGATAGAAAACTGTACCTTACCACTCTCCTACCTTTTAAAAACATATGAACATTCGATTGGAAGGTGTTTTGGACAATTTTGTTTTTCTTCTTGCAAAACACTCGGCAGAGCTCTCTGCAACATGTAAAACAAAATGGGAGATGTTTTCTGTGCTGGCAGATTTTCTCCATGCCAGACATAGTGGAAAAGATTTTTGCAATGATGTAGACCACAAAAGCCCAGAAAGAAGAAGGTACGGATGTCCCCGGAGCTAAGCGCCGGTCCCGGGCACATTTCGGCAGAAGCGGCCGCACTGGAGTGCACTGTGACCGGCACAATCGCCTTTGCGCAAATAAGCCGCTTCTTCGTCGCCGGGAGCCGGAGAGAGCGGCTGCTTGGGAAAGGTGAAGAATGAAGCTGCACAACACTGGGATAGTGTGCGCAGCTTGCAACTGATCGAAAACAGTACCGTACCACTCTTCTACCTTTTCCAAACACATGAACATTCGGTTGGAAGGTGTTTTCAACAACTTTCTATTTCTTCTTGCAAAACACTCTGCAAACCTTTCTGAAACATGTAAAACACGGTGGGAGATGTTTTCTGTGCTGGCACAGTTTCTCCTTGCCTAACATAGTGAAAAACCTTTCTGCAATGATGTAGACCTCAAAAGACGCTTAAGACGAAGTTACGCAGCTCCCCGGAGCTAAGCGCCGGTTCCCGGGCACATTTCGGCAGAAGCCGCCGCACTGGAGTGCACTGTGACCGGCACAATCGCCTTTGCTCGAAGAAGCCGCTTCTTCGCCTCCGGCAGCTGGAGAGTGCGGCTCCTTCGGGTAGGTGAGAATGAAGCTGCACTACACTGGGATAGTGTGCGCAGTTGCAAACTGATAGAAAACAGTACCCTACTACTCTCCTACCTTTTCCAAACACATGAATATTGGGTTGGAAGGTGTTTTGGACAACTTTCTTTTTCTTCCTGCACAACATTCTGCAGACTTCTCTGCAACTTTTAAAACACGATGGGAGATGTTTTCTGTGCTGGCACAGTTTCTCCTTGCCAGACATAGTGGAAAAGATTTTTGTAATGATGTAGACTACAAAATACACTAAAGACGCAATACGGATTTCCGCGGAGCTAATCGCCGGTCCCGGGCACATTTTGGTGGAAGCCGCCGCACTGGAGTTCACTGTGACCGGCACAATCGCCTTTGCGCGAAGAAGCCGCCTCTTCGTCTCCGGGAGCCGGAGAGAGCGGCTGCTTGGGAAAGGTGAAGAATGAAGCTGCACAACACTGGGATAAAGTGCGCAGCTTGCAAACTGATCCAAAACAGTACCTTACCACTCTCCTACCATTACTAAACACATGAACATTCGGCATGACGGTGTTTTAGACAACTTTGTTTTTCTTCTTGCAAAACACTCTGCAAACCTTTCTGAAACATTTAAAACACGGTGGGAGATGTTTTCTGTGCTGGCACAGTTTCTCCTTGCCTAACGTAGTGAAAAACCTTTCTGCAATGATGTAGACCTCAAAAGACGCTTAAGACGAAGTTACGCAGCTCCCCGGAGCTAAGCGCCGGTTGCCGGGCACATTTCGGCAGAAGCCGCCGCACTGGAGTGCACTGTGACCGGCACAATGGCCTTTGCGCGAAGAAGCCGCTTCTTCACCTCCGGCAGCTGGAGAGTGCGGCTCCTTCAAGTAGGTGAGAATGAAGCTGCACAACACTGGGATAGTGTGCGCAGCTTGCAAACTGATAGAAAACTGTACCTTACCACTCTCCTACCTTTTAAAAACATATGAACATTCGATTGGAAGGTGTTTTGAACAATTTTGTTTTTCTTCTTGCAAAAGACTCTGCAGAGCTCTCTGCAACATGTAAAACAAAATGGGAGATGTTTTCTGTGCTGGCAGATTTTCTCCATGCCAGACATAGTGGAAAAGATTTTTGCAATGATGTAGACCACAAAAGCCCAGAAAGAAGAAGGTACGGATGTCCCCGGAGCTAAGCGCCGGTCCCGGGCACATTTCGGCAGAAGCGGCCGCACTGGAGTGCACTGTGACCGGCACAATCGCCTTTGCGCAAATAAGCCGCTTCTTCGTCGCCGGGAGCCGGAGAGAGCGGCTGCTTGGGAAAGGTGAAGAATGAAGCTGCACAACACTGGGATAGTGTGCGCAGCTTGCAACTGATCGAAAACAGTACCGTACCACTCTTCTACCTTTTCCAAACACATGAACATTCGGTTGGAAGGTGTTTTCAACAACTTTCTATTTCTTCTTGCAAAACACTCTGCAAACCTTTCTGAAACATGTAAAACACGGTGGGAGATGTTTTCTGTGCTGGCACAGTTTCTCCTTGCCTAACATAGTGAAAAACCTTTCTGCAATGATGTAGACCTCAAAAGACGCTTAAGACGAAGTTACGCAGCTCCCCGGAGCTAAGCGCCGGTTGCCGGGCACATTTCGGCAGAAGCGGCCGCACTGGAGTGCACTGTGACCGGCACAATCGCCTTTGCGCGAAGAAGCCGCTTCTTCACCTCCGGCAGCTGGAGAGTGCGGCTCCTTCGGGTAGGTGAGAATGAAGCTGCACTACACTGGGATAGTGTGCGCAGTTGCAAACTGATAGAAAACAGTACCCTACTACTCTCCTACCTTTTCCAAACACATGAATATTGGGTTGGAAGGTGTTTTGGACAACTTTCTTTTTCTTCCTGCACAACATTCTGCAGACTTCTCTGCAACTTTTAAAACACGATGGGAGATGTTTTCTGTGCTGGCACAGTTTCTCCTTGCCAGACATAGTGGAAAAGATTTTTGTAATGATGTAGACCACAAAATAAACTAAAGACGCAATACGGATTTCCCCGGAGCTAATCGCCGGTCCCGGGCACATTTTGGTGGAAGCCGCCGCACTGGAGTTCACTGTGACCGGCACAATCGCCTTTGCAAGAAGAAGCCGCCTCTTCGTCTCCGGGAGCCGGAGAGAGCGGCTGCTTGGGAAAGGTGAAGAATGAAGCTGCACAACACTGGGATAGTGTGCGGAGCCTGCAAACTCATCCAAAACAGTACCGTACCATTCTGCTACCTTTTCCAAACACATGAACATTCGGTTGGAAGGTGTTTTCAACAACTTTGTTTTTCTTCTTGCAAAACACTCTGCAGACTTCTCTGCAACATGTAAAACAAGATGAGAGATGTTTTCTGTGCTGGCACAGTTTCTCCTTGCCTAACATAGTGGAAAACCTTTCTGCAATGATGTAGACCAGAAGTCTCCAGAAAGATGAAGGTACGGATGTCCCCGGAGCTATGCGCCGGTCCCGGGCACATTTTGGTAAAAGCCGCAACCCTGGAGTGCACTGTGACCGGCGCAATCGCCTTTGCAAGAAGAAGCCGCTTCTTTGCCTCCGGGAGCCGGAGAGAGCGGCTGCCTCTGAATGCTGAAGAATGAAGCTGCACAACACTGGGATTGTGTGCGCAGCTTGCAAACTGATCCAAAACAGTACCGTACCACTCTCCTACCTTTTCCAAACACTTGAACATTCGATTGGAAGGTGTTTTGGACAACTGTGTTTTTCTTCTTGCAAAACACTCTGCAAACCTTTCTGAAACATGTAAAACACGATGGGAGATTATTTCTGTGCTGGCACAGTTTCTCCTTGCCAGACATAGTGGAAAAGATTTTTGTAATGATGTAGACCACAAAAGCCCAGAAAGAAGAAGGTACGGATGTCCCCGGAGCTAAGCGCCGGTCCCGGGCACATTTCGGCAGAAGCGGCCGTACTGCAGTGCACTGTGACCGGCACAATCGCCTTTGCGCGAAGAAGCCGCTTCTTCACCTCCGGCAGCTGGAGAGTGCGGCTCCTTCGGGTAGGTGAGAATGAAGCTGCACTACACTGGGATAGTGTGCGCAGTTGCAAACTGATAGAAAACAGTACCCTACTACTCTCCTACCTTTTCCAAACACATGAATATTGGGTTGGAAGGTGTTTTGGACAACTTTCTTTTTCTTCCTGCACAACATTCTGCAGACTTCTCTGCAACATGTAAAACAAGATGAGAGATGTTTTCTGTGCTGGCACAGTTTCTCCTTGCCTAACATAGTGGAAAACCTTTCTGCAATGATGTAGACCAGAAGTCTCCAGAAAGATGAAGGTACGGATGTCCCCGGAGATAAGCGCCGGTCCCGGGCACATTTTGGTAAAAGCCGCAACCCTGGAGTGCACTGTGACCGGCGCAATCGCCTTTGCAAGAAGAAGCCGCTTCTTTGCCTCCGGGAGCCGGAGAGAGCGGCTGCCTCTGAATGCTGAAGAATGAAGCTGCACAACACTGGGATTGTGTGCACAGCTTGCAAACTGATCCAAAACAGTACCGTACCACTCTCCTACCTTTTCCAAACACTTGAACATTCGATTGGAAGGTGTTTTGGACAACTGTGTTTTTCTTCTTGCAAAACACTCTGCAAACCTTTCTGAAACATGTAAAACACGATGGGAGATGATTTCTGTGCTGGCACAGTTTCTCCTTGCCAGACATAGTGGAAAAGATTTTTGTAATGATGTAGACCACAAAAGCCCAGAAAGAAGAAGGTAAGGGTGTCCCCGGAGCTAAGCGCCGGTCCCGGGCACATTTCGGCAGAAGCGGCCGCACTGGAGTGCACTGTGACCGGCACAATCGCCTTTGCGCGAAGAAGCCGCTTCTTCGTCGCCGGGAGCCGGAGAGAGCGGCTGCTTGGGAAAGGTGAAGAATGAAGCTGCACAACACTGGGATAAAGTGCGCAGCTTGCAAACTGATCCAAAACAGTACCTTACCACTCTCCTACCATTACTAAACACATGAACATTCGGCATGACGGTGTTTTAGACAACTTTGTTTTTCTTCTTGCAAAACACTCTGCAAACCTTTCTGAAACATTTAAAACACGGTGGGAGATGTTTTCTGTGCTGGCACAGTTTCTCCTTGCCTAACGTAGTGAAAAACCTTTCTGCAATGATGTAGACCTCAAAAGACGCTTAAGACGAAGTTACGCAGCTCCCCGGAGCTAAGCGCCGGTTGCCGGGCACATTTCGGCAGAAGCCGCCGCACTGGAGTGCACTGTGACCGGCACAATCGCCTTTGCTCGAAGAAGCCGCTTCTTCGCCTCCGGCAGCTGGAGAGTGCGGCTCCTTCGGGTAGGTGAGAATGAAGCTGCACAACACTGGGATAGTGTGCGCAGCTTGCAAACTGATAGAAAACTGTACCTTACCACTCTCCTACCTTTTAAAAACATATGAACATTCGATTGGAAGGTGTTTTGGACAATTTTGTTTTTCTTCTTGCAAAAGACTCTGCAGAGCTCTCTGCAACATGTAAAACAAAATGGGAGATGTTTTCTGTGCTGGCAGATTTTCTCCATGACAGACATAGTGGAAAAGATTTTTGCAATGATGTAGACCACAAAAGCCCAGAAAGAAGAAGGTACGGATGTCCCCGGAGCTAAGCGCCGGTCCCGGGCACATTTCGGCAGAAGCGGCCGCACTGGAGTGCACTGTGACCGGCACAATCGCCTTTGCGCGAAGAAGCCGCTTCTTCGTCTCCGGGAGCCGGAGAGAGCGGCTGCTTGGGAAAGGTGAAGAATGAAGCTGCACAACACTGGGATAGTGTGCGCAGCTTGCAAACTGATCGAAAACAGTCCGTACCACTCTCCTACCTTTTCCAAACACATGAACATTCGGTTGGAAGGTGTTTTCATCAACTTTTTTTTCTTCTTGGAAAACACTCTGCAAACCTTTCTGAAACATTTAAAACACGGTGGGAGATGTTTTCTGTGCTGGCACAGTTTCTCCTTGCCTAACGTAGTGAAAAACCTTTCTGCAATGATGTAGACCTCAAAAGACGCTTAAGACGAAGTTACGCAGCTCCCCGGAGCTAAGCTTTGGTTCCCGGGCACATTTCGGCAGAAGCCGCCGCACTGGAGTGCACTGTGACCGGCACAATCGCCTTTGCGCGAAGAAGCCGCTTCTTCACCTCCGGCAGCTGGAGAGTGCGGCTCCTTCGGGTAGGTGAGAATGAAGCTGCACTACACTGGGATAGTGTGCGCAGTTGCAAACTGATAGAAAACAGTACCCTACTACTCTCCTACCTTTTCCAAACACATGAATATTGGGTTGGAAGGTGTTTTGGACAACTTTCTTTTTCTTCCTGCACAACATTCTGCAGACTTCTCTGCAACTTTTAAAACACGATGGGAGATGTTTTCTGTGCTGGCACAGTTTCTCCTTGCCAGACATAGTGGAAAAGATTTTTGTAATGATGTAGACCACAAAATACACTAAAGACGCAATACGGATTTCCCCGGAGCTAATCGCCGGTCCCGGGCACATTTTGGTGGAAGCCGCCGCACTGGAGTTCACTGTGACCGGCACAATCGCCTTTGCGCGAAGAAGCCGCCTCTTCGTCTCCGGGAGCCGGAGAGAGCGGCTGCTTGGGAAAGGTGAAGAATGAAGCTGCACAACACTGGGATAGTGTGCGGAGCCTGCAAACTCATCCAAAACAGTACCGTACCATTCTGCTACCTTTTCCAAACACATGAACATTCGGTTGGAAGGTGTTTTCAACAACTTTGTTTTTCTTCTTGCAAAACACTCTGCAGACTTCTCTGCAACATGTAAAACAAGATGAGAGATGTTTTCTGTGCTGGCACAGTTTCTCCTTGCCTAACATAGTGGAAAACCTTTCTGCAATGATGTAGACCAGAAGTCTCCAGAAAGATGAAGGTACGGATGTCCCCGGAGCTATGCGCCGGTCCCGGGCACATTTTGGTAAAAGCCGCAACCCTGGAGTGCACTGTGACCGGCGCAATCGCCTTTGCAAGAAGAAGCCGCTTCTTTGCCTCCGGGAGCCGGAGAGAGCGGCTGCCTCTGAATGCTGAAGAATGAAGCTGCACAACACTGGGATTGTGTGCGCAGCTTGCAAACTGATCCAAAACAGTACCGTACCACTCTCCTACCTTTTCCAAACACTTGAACATTCGATTGGAAGGTGTTTTGGACAACTGTGTTTTTCTTCTTGCAAAACACTCTGCAAACCTTTCTGAAACATGTAAAACACGATGGGAGATGATTTCTGTGCTGGCACAGTTTCTCCTTGCCAGACATAGTGGAAAAGATTTTTGTAATGATGTAGACCACAAAAGCCCAGAAAGAAGAAGGTACGGATGTCCCCGGAGCTAAGCGCCGGTCCCGGGCACATTTCGGCAGAAGCGGCCGTACTGCAGTGCACTGTGACCGGCACAATCGCCTTTGCGCGAAGAAGCCGCTTCTTCACCTCCGGCAGCTGGAGAGTGCGGCTCCTTCGGGTAGGTGAGAATGAAGCTGCACTACACTGGGATAGTGTGCGCAGTTGCAAACTGATAGAAAACAGTACCCTACTACTCTCCTACCTTTTCCAAACACATGAATATTGGGTTGGAAGGTGTTTTGGACAACTTTCTTTTTCTTCCTGCACAACATTCTGCAGACTTCTCTGCAACATGTAAAACAAGATGAGAGATGTTTTCTGTGCTGGCACAGTTTCTCCTTGCCTAACATAGTGGAAAACCTTTCTGCAATGATGTAGACCAGAAGTCTCCAGAAAGATGAAGGTACGGATGTCCCCGGAGATAAGCGCCGGTCCCGGGCACATTTTGGTAAAAGCCGCAACCCTGGAGTGCACTGTGACCGGCGCAATCGCCTTTGCAAGAAGAAGCCGCTTCTTTGCCTCCGGGAGCCGGAGAGAGCGGCTGCCTCTGAATGCTGAAGAATGAAGCTGCACAACACTGGGATTGTGTGCACAGCTTGCAAACTGATCCAAAACAGTACCGTACCACTCTCCTACCTTTTCCAAACACTTGAACATTCGATTGGAAGGTGTTTTGGACAACTGTGTTTTTCTTCTTGCAAAACACTCTGCAAACCTTTCTGAAACATGTAAAACACGATGGGAGATGATTTCTGTGCTGGCACAGTTTCTCCTTGCCAGACATAGTGGAAAAGATTTTTGTAATGATGTAGACCACAAAAGCCCAGAAAGAAGAAGGTAAGGGTGTCCCCGGAGCTAAGCGCCGGTCCCGGGCACATTTCGGCAGAAGCGGCCGCACTGGAGTGCACTGTGACCGGCACAATCGCCTTTGCGCGAAGAAGCCGCTTCTTCGTCGCCGGGAGCCGGAGAGAGCGGCTGCTTGGGAAAGGTGAAGAATGAAGCTGCACAACACTGGGATAAAGTGCGCAGCTTGCAAACTGATCCAAAACAGTACCTTACCACTCTCCTACCATTACTAAACACATGAACATTCGGCATGACGGTGTTTTAGACAACTTTGTTTTTCTTCTTGCAAAACACTCTGCAAACCTTTCTGAAACATTTAAAACACGGTGGGAGATGTTTTCTGTGCTGGCACAGTTTCTCCTTGCCTAACGTAGTGAAAAACCTTTCTGCAATGATGTAGACCTCAAAAGACGCTTAAGACGAAGTTACGCAGCTCCCCGGAGCTAAGCGCCGGTTGCCGGGCACATTTCGGCAGAAGCCGCCGCACTGGAGTGCACTGTGACCGGCACAATCGCCTTTGCTCGAAGAAGCCGCTTCTTCGCCTCCGGCAGCTGGAGAGTGCGGCTCCTTCGGGTAGGTGAGAATGAAGCTGCACAACACTGGGATAGTGTGCGCAGCTTGCAAACTGATAGAAAACTGTACCTTACCACTCTCCTACCTTTTAAAAACATATGAACATTCGATTGGAAGGTGTTTTGGACAATTTTGTTTTTCTTCTTGCAAAAGACTCTGCAGAGCTCTCTGCAACATGTAAAACAAAATGGGAGATGTTTTCTGTGCTGGCAGATTTTCTCCATGCCAGACATAGTGGAAAAGATTTTTGCAATGATGTAGACCACAAAAGCCCAGAAAGAAGAAGGTACGGATGTCCCCGGAGCTAAGCGCCGGTCCCGGGCACATTTCGGCAGAAGCGGCCGCACTGGAGTGCACTGTGACCGGCACAATCGCCTTTGCGCGAAGAAGCCGCTTCTTCGTCGCCGGGAGCCGGAGAGAGCGGCTGCTTGGGAAAGGTGAAGAATGAAGCTGCACAACACTGGGATAGTGTGCGCAGCTTGCAACTGATCGAAAACAGTACCGTACCACTCTCCTACCTTTTCCAAACACATGAACATTCGGTTGGAAGGTGTTTTCAACAACTTTCTTTTTCTTCTTGCAAAACACTCTGCAAACCTTTCTGAAACATGTAAAACACGGTGGGAGATGTTTTCTGTGCTGGCACAGTTTCTCCTTGCCTAACATAGTGAAAAACCTTTCTGCAATGATGTAGACCTCAAAAGACGCTTAAGACGAAGTTACGCAGCTCCCCGGAGCTAAGCGCCGGTTCCCGGGCACATTTCGGCAGAAGCCGCCGCACTGGAGTGCACTGTGACCGGCACAATGGCCTTTGCGCGAAGAAGCCGCTTCTTCACCTCCGGCAGCTGGAGAGTGCGGCTCCTTCGGGTAGGTGAGAATGAAGCTGCACTACACTGGGATAGTGTGCGCAGTTGCAAACTGATAGAAAACAGTACCCTACTACTCTCCTACCTTTTCCAAACACATGAATATTGGGTTGGAAGGTGTTTTGGACAACTTTCTTTTTCTTCCTGCACAACATTCTGCAGACTTCTCTGCAACTTTTAAAACACGATGGGAGATGTTTTCTGTGCTGGCACAGTTTCTCCTTGCCAGACATAGTGGAAAAGATTTTTGCAATGATGTAGACCACAAAAGCCCAGAAAGAAGAAGGTACGGATGTCCCCGGAGCTAATCGCCGGTCCCGGGCACATTTTGGTGGAAGCCGCCGCACTGGAGTTCACTGTGACCGGCACAATCGCCTTTGCAAGAAGAAGCCGCCTCTTCGTCTCCGGGAGCCGGAGAGAGCGGCTGCTTGGGAAAGGTGAAGAATGAAGCTGCACAACACTGGGATAGTGTGCGGAGCCTGCAAACTCATCCAAAACAGTACTGTACCATTCTCCTACCTTTTCCAAACACATGAACATTCGGTTGGAAGGTGTTTTCAACAACTTTGTTTTTCTTCTTGCAAAACACTCTGCAGACTTCTCTGCAACATGTAAAACAAGATGAGAGATGTTTTCTGTGCTGGCACAGTTTCTCCTGGCCTAACATAATGGAAAACCTTTCTGCAATGATGTAGACCAGAAGTCTCCAGAAAGATGAAGGTACGGATGTCCCCGGAGCTAAGCGCCGGTCCCGGGCACATTTTGGTAAAAGCCGCAACCCTGGAGTGCACTGTGACCGGCGCAATCGCCTTTGCAAGAAGAAGCCGCTTCTTTGCCTCCGGGAGCCGGAGAGAGCGGCCGCCTCTGAATGCTGAAGAATGAAGCTGCACAACACTGGGATTGTGTGCACAGCTTGCAAACTGATCCAAAACAGTACCGTACCACTCTCCTACCTTTTCCAAACACTTGAACATTCGATTGGAAGGCGTTTTGGACAACTGTGTTTTTCTTCTTGCAAAACACTCTGCAAACCTTTCTGAAACATGTAAAACACGATGGGAGATGATTTCTGTGCTGGCACAGTTTCTCCTTGCCAGACATAGTGGAAAAGATTTTTGTAATGATGTAGACCAAAAAAGCCCAGAAAGAAGAAGGTAAGGGTGTCCCCGGAGCTAAGCGCCGGTCCCGGGCACATTTCGGCAGAAGCGGCCGCACTGGAGTGCACTGTGACCGGCACAATCGCCTTTGCGCGAAGAAGCCGCTTCTTCGCCTCCGGCAGCTGGAGAGTGCGGCTCCTTCGGGTAGGTGAGAATGAAGCTGCACTACACTGGGATAGTGTGCGCAGTTGCAAACTGATAGAAAACAGTACCCTACTACTCTCCTACCTTTTCCAAACACATGAATATTGGGTTGGAAGGTGTTTTGGACAACTTTCTTTTTCTTCCTGCACAACATTCTGCAGACTTCTCTGCAACTTTTAAAACACGATGGGAGATGTTTTCTGTGCTGGCACAGTTTCTCCTTGCCAGACATAGTGGAAAAGATTTTTGTAATGATGTAGACTACAAAATACACTAAAGACGCAATACGGATTTCCCCGGAGCTAATCGCCGGTCCCGGGCACATTTTGGTGGAAGCCGCCGCACTGGAGTTCACTGTGACCGGCACAATCGCCTTTGCGCGAAGAAGCCGCCTCTTCGTTTCCGGGAGCCGGAGAGAGCGGCTGCTTGGGAAAGGTGAAGAATGAAGCTGCACAACACTGGGATAAAGTGCGCAGCTTGCAAACTGATCCAAAACAGTACCTTACCACTCTCCTACCATTACTAAACACATGAACATTCGGCATGACGGTGTTTTAGACAACTTTGTTTTTCTTCTTGCAAAACACTCTGCAAACCTTTCTGAAACATTTAAAACACGGTGGGAGATGTTTTCTGTGCTGGCACAGTTTCTCCTTGCCTAACGTAGTGAAAAACCTTTCTGCAATGATGTAGACCTCAAAAGACGCTTAAGACGAAGTTACGCAGCTCCCCGGAGCTAAGCGCCGGTTGCCGGGCACATTTCGGCAGAAGCCGCCGCACTGGAGTGCACTGTGACCGGCACAATGGCCTTTGCGCGAAGAAGCCGCTTCTTCACCTCCGGCAGCTGGAGAGTGCGGCTCCTTCGGGTAGGTGAGAATGAAGCTGCACAACACTGGGATAGTGTGCGCAGCTTGCAAACTGATAGAAAACTGTACCTTACCACTCTCCTACCTTTTAAAAACATATGAACATTCGATTGGAAGGTGTTTTGAACAATTTTGTTTTTCTTCTTGCAAAAGACTCTGCAGAGCTCTCTGCAACATGTAAAACAAAATGGGAGATGTTTTCTGTGCTGGCAGATTTTCTCCATGACAGACATAGTGGAAAAGATTTTTGCAATGATGTAGACCACAAAAGCCCAGAAAGTAGAAGGTACGGATGTCCCCGGAGCTAAGCGCCGGTCCCGGGCACATTTCGGCAGAAGCGGCCGCACTGCAGTGCACTGTGACCGGCACAATCGCCTTTGCGCAAATAAGCCGCTTCTTCGTCGCCGGGAGCCGGAGAGAGCGGCTACTTGGGAAAGGTGAAGAATGAAGCTGCACAACACTGGGATAGTGTGCGCAGCTTGCAACTGATCGAAAACAGTACCGTACCACTCTCCTACCTTTTCCAAACACATGAACATTCGGTTGGAAGGTGTTTTCATCAACTTTCTTTTTCTTCTTGGAAAACACTCTGCAAACCTTTCTGAAACATGTAAAACACGGTGGGAGATGTTTTCTGTGCTGGCACAGTTTCTCCTTGCCTAACATAGTGAAAAACCTTTCTGCAATGATGTAGACCTCAAAAGACGCTTAAGACGAAGTTACGCAGCTCCCCGGAGCTAAGCGCCGGTTCCCGGGCACATTTCGGCAGAAGCCGCCGCACTGGAGTGCACTGTGACCGGCACAATCGCCTTTGCGCGAAGAAGCCGCTTCTTCACCTCCGGCAGCTGGAGAGTGCGGCTCCTTCGGGTAGGTGAGAATGAAGCTGCACTACACTGGGATAGTGTGCGCAGTTGCAAACTGATAGAAAACAGTACCCTACTACTCTCCTACCTTTTCCAAACACATGAATATTGGGTTGGAAGGTGTTTTGGACAACTTTCTTTTTCTTCCTGCACAACATTCTGCAGACTTCTCTGCAACTTTTAAAACACGATGGGAGATGTTTTCTGTGCTGGCACAGTTTCTCCTTGCCAGACATAGTGGAAAAGATTTTTGTAATGATGTAGACCACAAAATACACTAAAGACGCAATACGGATTTCCCCGGAGCTAATCGCCGGTCCCGGGCACATTTTGGTGGAAGCCGCCGCACTGGAGTTCACTGTGACCGGCACAATCGCCTTTGCGCGAAGAAGCCGCCTCTTCGTCTCCGGGAGCCGGAGAGAGCGGCTGCTTGGGAAAGGTGAAGAATGAAGCTGCACAACACTGGGATAGTGTGCGGAGCCTGCAAACTCATCCAAAACAGTACCGTACCATTCTCCTACCTTTTCCAAACACATGAACATTCGGTTGGAAGGTGTTTTCAACAACTTTGTTTTTCTTCTTGCAAAACACTCTGCAGACTTCTCTGCAACATGTAAAACAAGATGAGAGATGTTTTCTGTGCTGGCACAGTTTCTCCTTGCCTAACATAGTGGAAAACCTTTCTGCAATGATGTAGACCAGAAGTCTCCAGAAAGATGAAGGTACGGATGTCCCCGGAGCTATGCGCCGGTCCCGGGCACATTTTGGTAAAAGCCGCAACCCTGGAGTGCACTGTGACCGGCGCAATCGCCTTTGCAAGAAGAAGCCGCTTCTTTGCCTCCGGGAGCCGGAGAGAGCGGCTGCCTCTGAATGCTGAAGAATGAAGCTGCACAACACTGGGATTGTGTGCGCAGCTTGCAAACTGATCCAAAACAGTACCGTACCACTCTCCTACCTTTTCCAAACACTTGAACATTCGATTGGAAGGTGTTTTGGACAACTGTGTTTTTCTTCTTGCAAAACACTCTGCAAACCTTTCTGAAACATGTAAAACACGATGGGAGATGATTTCTGTGCTGGCACAGTTTCTCCTTGCCAGACATAGTGGAAAAGATTTTTGTAATGATGTAGACCACAAAAGCCCAGAAAGAAGAAGGTACGGATGTCCCCGGAGCTAAGCGCCGGTCCCGGGCACATTTCGGCAGAAGCGGCCGTACTGCAGTGCACTGTGACCGGCACAATCGCCTTTGCGCGAAGAAGCCGCTTCTTCACCTCCGGCAGCTGGAGAGTGCGGCTCCTTCGGGTAGGTGAGAATGAAGCTGCACTACACTGGGATAGTGTGCGCAGTTGCAAACTGATAGAAAACAGTACCCTACTACTCTCCTACCTTTTCCAAACACATGAATATTGGGTTGGAAGGTGTTTTGGACAACTTTCTTTTTCTTCCTGCACAACATTCTGCAGACTTCTCTGCAACATGTAAAACAAGATGAGAGATGTTTTCTGTGCTGGCACAGTTTCTCCTTGCCTAACATAGTGGAAAACCTTTCTGCAATGATGTAGACCAGAAGTCTCCAGAAAGATGAAGGTACGGATGTCCCCGGAGATAAGCGCCGGTCCCGGGCACATTTTGGTAAAAGCCGCAACCCTGGAGTGCACTGTGACCGGCGCAATCGCCTTTGCAAGAAGAAGCCGCTTCTTTGCCTCCGGGAGCCGGAGAGAGCGGCTGCCTCTGAATGCTGAAGAATGAAGCTGCACAACACTGGGATTGTGTGCACAGCTTGCAAACTGATCCAAAACAGTACCGTACCACTCTCCTACCTTTTCCAAACACTTGAACATTCGATTGGAAGGTGTTTTGGACAACTGTGTTTTTCTTCTTGCAAAACACTCTGCAAACCTTTCTGAAACATGTAAAACACGATGGGAGATGATTTCTGTGCTGGCACAGTTTCTCCTTGCCAGACATAGTGGAAAAGATTTTTGTAATGATGTAGACCACAAAAGCCCAGAAAGAAGAAGGTAAGGGTGTCCCCGGAGCTAAGCGCCGGTCCCGGGCACATTTCGGCAGAAGCGGCCGCACTGGAGTGCACTGTGACCGGCACAATCGCCTTTGCGCGAAGAAGCCGCTTCTTCGTCGCCGGGAGCCGGAGAGAGCGGCTGCTTGGGAAAGGTGAAGAATGAAGCTGCACAACACTGGGATAAAGTGCGCAGCTTGCAAACTGATCCAAAACAGTACCTTACCACTCTCCTACCATTACTAAACACATGAACATTCGGCATGACGGTGTTTTAGACAACTTTGTTTTTCTTCTTGCAAAACACTCTGCAAACCTTTCTGAAACATTTAAAACACGGTGGGAGATGTTTTCTGTGCTGGCACAGTTTCTCCTTGCCTAACGTAGTGAAAAACCTTTCTGCAATGATGTAGACCTCAAAAGACGCTTAAGACGAAGTTACGCAGCTCCCCGGAGCTAAGCGCCGGTTGCCGGGCACATTTCGGCAGAAGCCGCCGCACTGGAGTGCACTGTGACCGGCACAATCGCCTTTGCTCGAAGAAGCCGCTTCTTCGCCTCCGGCAGCTGGAGAGTGCGGCTCCTTCGGGTAGGTGAGAATGAAGCTGCACAACACTGGGATAGTGTGCGCAGCTTGCAAACTGATAGAAAACTGTACCTTACCACTCTCCTACCTTTTAAAAACATATGAACATTCGATTGGAAGGTGTTTTGGACAATTTTGTTTTTCTTCTTGCAAAAGACTCTGCAGAGCTCTCTGCAACATGTAAAACAAAATGGGAGATGTTTTCTGTGCTGGCAGATTTTCTCCATGCCAGACATAGTGGAAAAGATTTTTGCAATGATGTAGACCACAAAAGCCCAGAAAGAAGAAGGTACGGATGTCCCCGGAGCTAAGCGCCGGTCCCGGGCACATTTCGGCAGAAGCGGCCGCACTGGAGTGCACTGTGACCGGCACAATCGCCTTTGCGCGAAGAAGCCGCTTCTTCGTCGCCGGGAGCCGGAGAGAGCGGCTGCTTGGGAAAGGTGAAGAATGAAGCTGCACAACACTGGGATAGTGTGCGCAGCTTGCAACTGATCGAAAACAGTACCGTACCACTCTCCTACCTTTTCCAAACACATGAACATTCGGTTGGAAGGTGTTTTCAACAACTTTCTTTTTCTTCTTGCAAAACACTCTGCAAACCTTTCTGAAACATGTAAAACACGGTGGGAGATGTTTTCTGTGCTGGCACAGTTTCTCCTTGCCTAACATAGTGAAAAACCTTTCTGCAATGATGTAGACCTCAAAAGACGCTTAAGACGAAGTTACGCAGCTCCCCGGAGCTAAGCGCCGGTTCCCGGGCACATTTCGGCAGAAGCCGCCGCACTGGAGTGCACTGTGACCGGCACAATCGCCTTTGCGCGAAGAAGCCGCTTCTTCACCTCCGGCAGCTGGAGAGTGCGGCTCCTTCGGGTAGGTGAGAATGAAGCTGCACTACACTGGGATAGTGTGCGCAGTTGCAAACTGATAGAAAACAGTACCCTACTACTCTCCTACCTTTTCCAAACACATGAATATTGGGTTGGAAGGTGTTTTGGACAACTTTCTTTTTCTTCCTGCACAACATTCTGCAGACTTCTCTGCAACTTTTAAAACACGATGGGAGATGTTTTCTGTGCTGGCACAGTTTCTCCTTGCCAGACATAGTGGAAAAGATTTTTGTAATGATGTAGACCACAAAATACACTAAAGACGCAATACGGATTTCCCCGGAGCTAATCGCCGGTCCCGGGCACATTTTGGTGGAAGCCGCCGCACTGGAGTTCACTGTGACCGGCACAATCGCCTTTGCAAGAAGAAGCCGCCTCTTCGTCTCCGGGAGCCGGAGAGAGCGGCTGCTTGGGAAAGGTGAAGAATGAAGCTGCACAACACTGGGATAGTGTGCGGAGCCTGCAAACTCATCCAAAACAGTACTGTACCATTCTCCTACCTTTTCCAAACACATGAACATTCGGTTGGAAGGTGTTTTCAACAACTTTGTTTTTCTTCTTGCAAAACACTCTGCAGACTTCTCTGCAACATGTAAAACAAGATGAGAGATGTTTTCTGTGCTGGCACAGTTTCTCCTGGCCTAACATAATGGAAAACCTTTCTGCAATGATGTAGACCAGAAGTCTCCAGAAAGATGAAGGTACGGATGTCCCCGGAGCTAAGCGCCGGTCCCGGGCACATTTTGGTAAAAGCCGCAACCCTGGAGTGCACTGTGACCGGCGCAATCGCCTTTGCAAGAAGAAGCCGCTTCTTTGCCTCCGGGAGCCGGAGAGAGCGGCCGCCTCTGAATGCTGAAGAATGAAGCTGCACAACACTGGGATTGTGTGCACAGCTTGCAAACTGATCCAAAACAGTACCGTACCACTCTCCTACCTTTTCCAAACACTTGAACATTCGATTGGAAGGCGTTTTGGACAACTGTGTTTTTCTTCTTGCAAAACACTCTGCAAACCTTTCTGAAACATGTAAAACACGATGGGAGATGATTTCTGTGCTGGCACAGTTTCTCCTTGCCAGACATAGTGGAAAAGATTTTTGTAATGATGTAGACCAAAAAAGCCCAGAAAGAAGAAGGTAAGGGTGTCCCCGGAGCTAAGCGCCGGTCCCGGGCACATTTCGGCAGAAGCGGCCGCACTGGAGTGCACTGTGACCGGCACAATCGCCTTTGCGCGAAGAAGCCGCTTCTTCGCCTCCGGCAGCTGGAGAGTGCGGCTCCTTCGGGTAGGTGAGAATGAAGCTGCACTACACTGGGATAGTGTGCGCAGTTGCAAACTGATAGAAAACAGTACCCTACTACTCTCCTACCTTTTCCAAACACATGAATATTGGGTTGGAAGGTGTTTTGGACAACTTTCTTTTTCTTCCTGCACAACATTCTGCAGACTTCTCTGCAACTTTTAAAACACGATGGGAGATGTTTTCTGTGCTGGCACAGTTTCTCCTTGCCAGACATAGTGGAAAAGATTTTTGTAATGATGTAGACTACAAAATACACTAAAGACGCAATACGGATTTCCCCGGAGCTAATCGCCGGTCCCGGGCACATTTTGGTGGAAGCCGCCGCACTGGAGTTCACTGTGACCGGCACAATCGCCTTTGCGCGAAGAAGCCGCCTCTTCGTTTCCGGGAGCCGGAGAGAGCGGCTGCTTGGGAAAGGTGAAGAATGAAGCTGCACAACACTGGGATAAAGTGCGCAGCTTGCAAACTGATCCAAAACAGTACCTTACCACTCTCCTACCATTACTAAACACATGAACATTCGGCATGACGGTGTTTTAGACAACTTTGTTTTTCTTCTTGCAAAACACTCTGCAAACCTTTCTGAAACATTTAAAACACGGTGGGAGATGTTTTCTGTGCTGGCACAGTTTCTCCTTGCCTAACGTAGTGAAAAACCTTTCTGCAATGATGTAGACCTCAAAAGACGCTTAAGACGAAGTTACGCAGCTCCCCGGAGCTAAGCGCCGGTTGCCGGGCACATTTCGGCAGAAGCCGCCGCACTGGAGTGCACTGTGACCGGCACAATGGCCTTTGCGCGAAGAAGCCGCTTCTTCACCTCCGGCAGCTGGAGAGTGCGGCTCCTTCGGGTAGGTGAGAATGAAGCTGCACAACACTGGGATAGTGTGCGCAGCTTGCAAACTGATAGAAAACTGTACCTTACCACTCTCCTACCTTTTAAAAACATATGAACATTCGATTGGAAGGTGTTTTGAACAATTTTGTTTTTCTTCTTGCAAAAGACTCTGCAGAGCTCTCTGCAACATGTAAAACAAAATGGGAGATGTTTTCTGTGCTGGCAGATTTTCTCCATGACAGACATAGTGGAAAAGATTTTTGCAATGATGTAGACCACAAAAGCCCAGAAAGTAGAAGGTACGGATGTCCCCGGAGCTAAGCGCCGGTCCCGGGCACATTTCGGCAGAAGCGGCCGCACTGCAGTGCACTGTGACCGGCACAATCGCCTTTGCGCAAATAAGCCGCTTCTTCGTCGCCGGGAGCCGGAGAGAGCGGCTACTTGGGAAAGGTGAAGAATGAAGCTGCACAACACTGGGATAGTGTGCGCAGCTTGCAACTGATCGAAAACAGTACCGTACCACTCTCCTACCTTTTCCAAACACATGAACATTCGGTTGGAAGGTGTTTTCATCAACTTTCTTTTTCTTCTTGGAAAACACTCTGCAAACCTTTCTGAAACATGTAAAACACGGTGGGAGATGTTTTCTGTGCTGGCACAGTTTCTCCTTGCCTAACATAGTGAAAAACCTTTCTGCAATGATGTAGACCTCAAAAGACGCTTAAGACGAAGTTACGCAGCTCCCCGGAGCTAAGCGCCGGTTCCCGGGCACATTTCGGCAGAAGCCGCCGCACTGGAGTGCACTGTGACCGGCACAATCGCCTTTGCGCGAAGAAGCCGCTTCTTCACCTCCGGCAGCTGGAGAGTGCGGCTCCTTCGGGTAGGTGAGAATGAAGCTGCACTACACTGGGATAGTGTGCGCAGTTGCAAACTGATAGAAAACAGTACCCTACTACTCTCCTACCTTTTCCAAACACATGAATATTGGGTTGGAAGGTGTTTTGGACAACTTTCTTTTTCTTCCTGCACAACATTCTGCAGACTTCTCTGCAACTTTTAAAACACGATGGGAGATGTTTTCTGTGCTGGCACAGTTTCTCCTTGCCAGACATAGTGGAAAAGATTTTTGTAATGATGTAGACCACAAAATACACTAAAGACGCAATACGGATTTCCCCGGAGCTAATCGCCGGTCCCGGGCACATTTTGGTGGAAGCCGCCGCACTGGAGTTCACTGTGACCGGCACAATCGCCTTTGCAAGAAGAAGCCGCCTCTTCGTCTCCGGGAGCCGGAGAGAGCGGCTGCTTGGGAAAGGTGAAGAATGAAGCTGCACAACACTGGGATAGTGTGCGGAGCCTGCAAACTCATCCAAAACAGTACTGTACCATTCTCCTACCTTTTCCAAACACATGAACATTCGGTTGGAAGGTGTTTTCAACAACTTTGTTTTTCTTCTTGCAAAACACTCTGCAGACTTCTCTGCAACATGTAAAACAAGATGAGAGATGTTTTCTGTGCTGGCACAGTTTCTCCTGGCCTAACATAATGGAAAACCTTTCTGCAATGATGTAGACCAGAAGTCTCCAGAAAGATGAAGGTACGGATGTCCCCGGAGCTAAGCGCCGGTCCCGGGCACATTTTGGTAAAAGCCGCAACCCTGGAGTGCACTGTGACCGGCGCAATCGCCTTTGCAAGAAGAAGCCGCTTCTTTGCCTCCGGGAGCCGGAGAGAGCGGCCGCCTCTGAATGCTGAAGAATGAAGCTGCACAACACTGGGATTGTGTGCACAGCTTGCAAACTGATCCAAAACAGTACCGTACCACTCTCCTACCTTTTCCAAACACTTGAACATTCGATTGGAAGGCGTTTTGGACAACTGTGTTTTTCTTCTTGCAAAACACTCTGCAAACCTTTCTGAAACATGTAAAACACGATGGGAGATGATTTCTGTGCTGGCACAGTTTCTCCTTGCCAGACATAGTGGAAAAGATTTTTGTAATGATGTAGACCAAAAAAGCCCAGAAAGAAGAAGGTAAGGGTGTCCCCGGAGCTAAGCGCCGGTCCCGGGCACATTTCGGCAGAAGCGGCCGCACTGGAGTGCACTGTGACCGGCACAATCGCCTTTGCGCGAAGAAGCCGCTTCTTCGCCTCCGGCAGCTGGAGAGTGCGGCTCCTTCGGGTAGGTGAGAATGAAGCTGCACTACACTGGGATAGTGTGCGCAGTTGCAAACTGATAGAAAACAGTACCCTACTACTCTCCTACCTTTTCCAAACACATGAATATTGGGTTGGAAGGTGTTTTGGACAACTTTCTTTTTCTTCCTGCACAACATTCTGCAGACTTCTCTGCAACTTTTAAAACACGATGGGAGATGTTTTCTGTGCTGGCACAGTTTCTCCTTGCCAGACATAGTGGAAAAGATTTTTGTAATGATGTAGACTACAAAATACACTAAAGACGCAATACGGATTTCCCCGGAGCTAATCGCCGGTCCCGGGCACATTTTGGTGGAAGCCGCCGCACTGGAGTTCACTGTGACCGGCACAATCGCCTTTGCGCGAAGAAGCCGCCTCTTCGTTTCCGGGAGCCGGAGAGAGCGGCTGCTTGGGAAAGGTG
Organism: Zonotrichia albicollis; assembly: GCF_047830755.1. NCBI lineage: Eukaryota > Metazoa > Chordata > Aves > Passeriformes > Passerellidae > Zonotrichia > Zonotrichia albicollis. The sequence goes on along the minus strand of NC_133828.1, from coordinate 10,199,411 downwards.
AAGAATGAAGCTGCACAACACTGGGATAAAGTGCGCAGCTTGCAAACTGATCCAAAACAGTACCTTACCACTCTCCTACCATTACTAAACACATGAACATTCGGCATGACGGTGTTTTAGACAACTTTGTTTTTCTTCTTGCAAAACACTCTGCAAACCTTTCTGAAACATTTAAAACACGGTGGGAGATGTTTTCTGTGCTGGCACAGTTTCTCCTTGCCTAACGTAGTGAAAAACCTTTCTGCAATGATGTAGACCTCAAAAGACGCTTAAGACGAAGTTACGCAGCTCCCCGGAGCTAAGCGCCGGTTGCCGGGCACATTTCGGCAGAAGCCGCCGCACTGGAGTGCACTGTGACCGGCACAATGGCCTTTGCGCGAAGAAGCCGCTTCTTCACCTCCGGCAGCTGGAGAGTGCGGCTCCTTCGGGTAGGTGAGAATGAAGCTGCACAACACTGGGATAGTGTGCGCAGCTTGCAAACTGATAGAAAACTGTACCTTACCACTCTCCTACCTTTTAAAAACATATGAACATTCGATTGGAAGGTGTTTTGAACAATTTTGTTTTTCTTCTTGCAAAAGACTCTGCAGAGCTCTCTGCAACATGTAAAACAAAATGGGAGATGTTTTCTGTGCTGGCAGATTTTCTCCATGACAGACATAGTGGAAAAGATTTTTGCAATGATGTAGACCACAAAAGCCCAGAAAGTAGAAGGTACGGATGTCCCCGGAGCTAAGCGCCGGTCCCGGGCACATTTCGGCAGAAGCGGCCGCACTGCAGTGCACTGTGACCGGCACAATCGCCTTTGCGCAAATAAGCCGCTTCTTCGTCGCCGGGAGCCGGAGAGAGCGGCTACTTGGGAAAGGTGAAGAATGAAGCTGCACAACACTGGGATAGTGTGCGCAGCTTGCAACTGATCGAAAACAGTACCGTACCACTCTCCTACCTTTTCCAAACACATGAACATTCGGTTGGAAGGTGTTTTCATCAACTTTCTTTTTCTTCTTGGAAAACACTCTGCAAACCTTTCTGAAACATGTAAAACACGGTGGGAGATGTTTTCTGTGCTGGCACAGTTTCTCCTTGCCTAACATAGTGAAAAACCTTTCTGCAATGATGTAGACCTCAAAAGACGCTTAAGACGAAGTTACGCAGCTCCCCGGAGCTAAGCGCCGGTTCCCGGGCACATTTCGGCAGAAGCCGCCGCACTGGAGTGCACTGTGACCGGCACAATCGCCTTTGCGCGAAGAAGCCGCTTCTTCACCTCCGGCAGCTGGAGAGTGCGGCTCCTTCGGGTAGGTGAGAATGAAGCTGCACTACACTGGGATAGTGTGCGCAGTTGCAAACTGATAGAAAACAGTACCCTACTACTCTCCTACCTTTTCCAAACACATGAATATTGGGTTGGAAGGTGTTTTGGACAACTTTCTTTTTCTTCCTGCACAACATTCTGCAGACTTCTCTGCAACTTTTAAAACACGATGGGAGATGTTTTCTGTGCTGGCACAGTTTCTCCTTGCCAGACATAGTGGAAAAGATTTTTGTAATGATGTAGACCACAAAATACACTAAAGACGCAATACGGATTTCCCCGGAGCTAATCGCCGGTCCCGGGCACATTTTGGTGGAAGCCGCCGCACTGGAGTTCACTGTGACCGGCACAATCGCCTTTGCGCGAAGAAGCCGCCTCTTCGTCTCCGGGAGCCGGAGAGAGCGGCTGCTTGGGAAAGGTGAAGAATGAAGCTGCACAACACTGGGATAGTGTGCGGAGCCTGCAAACTCATCCAAAACAGTACCGTACCATTCTCCTACCTTTTCCAAACACATGAACATTCGGTTGGAAGGTGTTTTCAACAACTTTGTTTTTCTTCTTGCAAAACACTCTGCAGACTTCTCTGCAACATGTAAAACAAGATGAGAGATGTTTTCTGTGCTGGCACAGTTTCTCCTTGCCTAACATAGTGGAAAACCTTTCTGCAATGATGTAGACCAGAAGTCTCCAGAAAGATGAAGGTACGGATGTCCCCGGAGCTATGCGCCGGTCCCGGGCACATTTTGGTAAAAGCCGCAACCCTGGAGTGCACTGTGACCGGCGCAATCGCCTTTGCAAGAAGAAGCCGCTTCTTTGCCTCCGGGAGCCGGAGAGAGCGGCTGCCTCTGAATGCTGAAGAATGAAGCTGCACAACACTGGGATTGTGTGCGCAGCTTGCAAACTGATCCAAAACAGTACCGTACCACTCTCCTACCTTTTCCAAACACTTGAACATTCGATTGGAAGGTGTTTTGGACAACTGTGTTTTTCTTCTTGCAAAACACTCTGCAAACCTTTCTGAAACATGTAAAACACGATGGGAGATGATTTCTGTGCTGGCACAGTTTCTCCTTGCCAGACATAGTGGAAAAGATTTTTGTAATGATGTAGACCACAAAAGCCCAGAAAGAAGAAGGTACGGATGTCCCCGGAGCTAAGCGCCGGTCCCGGGCACATTTCGGCAGAAGCGGCCGTACTGCAGTGCACTGTGACCGGCACAATCGCCTTTGCGCGAAGAAGCCGCTTCTTCACCTCCGGCAGCTGGAGAGTGCGGCTCCTTCGGGTAGGTGAGAATGAAGCTGCACTACACTGGGATAGTGTGCGCAGTTGCAAACTGATAGAAAACAGTACCCTACTACTCTCCTACCTTTTCCAAACACATGAATATTGGGTTGGAAGGTGTTTTGGACAACTTTCTTTTTCTTCCTGCACAACATTCTGCAGACTTCTCTGCAACATGTAAAACAAGATGAGAGATGTTTTCTGTGCTGGCACAGTTTCTCCTTGCCTAACATAGTGGAAAACCTTTCTGCAATGATGTAGACCAGAAGTCTCCAGAAAGATGAAGGTACGGATGTCCCCGGAGATAAGCGCCGGTCCCGGGCACATTTTGGTAAAAGCCGCAACCCTGGAGTGCACTGTGACCGGCGCAATCGCCTTTGCAAGAAGAAGCCGCTTCTTTGCCTCCGGGAGCCGGAGAGAGCGGCTGCCTCTGAATGCTGAAGAATGAAGCTGCACAACACTGGGATTGTGTGCACAGCTTGCAAACTGATCCAAAACAGTACCGTACCACTCTCCTACCTTTTCCAAACACTTGAACATTCGATTGGAAGGTGTTTTGGACAACTGTGTTTTTCTTCTTGCAAAACACTCTGCAAACCTTTCTGAAACATGTAAAACACGATGGGAGATGATTTCTGTGCTGGCACAGTTTCTCCTTGCCAGACATAGTGGAAAAGATTTTTGTAATGATGTAGACCACAAAAGCCCAGAAAGAAGAAGGTAAGGGTGTCCCCGGAGCTAAGCGCCGGTCCCGGGCACATTTCGGCAGAAGCGGCCGCACTGGAGTGCACTGTGACCGGCACAATCGCCTTTGCGCGAAGAAGCCGCTTCTTCGTCGCCGGGAGCCGGAGAGAGCGGCTGCTTGGGAAAGGTGAAGAATGAAGCTGCACAACACTGGGATAAAGTGCGCAGCTTGCAAACTGATCCAAAACAGTACCTTACCACTCTCCTACCATTACTAAACACATGAACATTCGGCATGACGGTGTTTTAGACAACTTTGTTTTTCTTCTTGCAAAACACTCTGCAAACCTTTCTGAAACATTTAAAACACGGTGGGAGATGTTTTCTGTGCTGGCACAGTTTCTCCTTGCCTAACGTAGTGAAAAACCTTTCTGCAATGATGTAGACCTCAAAAGACGCTTAAGACGAAGTTACGCAGCTCCCCGGAGCTAAGCGCCGGTTGCCGGGCACATTTCGGCAGAAGCCGCCGCACTGGAGTGCACTGTGACCGGCACAATCGCCTTTGCTCGAAGAAGCCGCTTCTTCGCCTCCGGCAGCTGGAGAGTGCGGCTCCTTCGGGTAGGTGAGAATGAAGCTGCACAACACTGGGATAGTGTGCGCAGCTTGCAAACTGATAGAAAACTGTACCTTACCACTCTCCTACCTTTTAAAAACATATGAACATTCGATTGGAAGGTGTTTTGGACAATTTTGTTTTTCTTCTTGCAAAAGACTCTGCAGAGCTCTCTGCAACATGTAAAACAAAATGGGAGATGTTTTCTGTGCTGGCAGATTTTCTCCATGCCAGACATAGTGGAAAAGATTTTTGCAATGATGTAGACCACAAAAGCCCAGAAAGAAGAAGGTACGGATGTCCCCGGAGCTAAGCGCCGGTCCCGGGCACATTTCGGCAGAAGCGGCCGCACTGGAGTGCACTGTGACCGGCACAATCGCCTTTGCGCGAAGAAGCCGCTTCTTCGTCGCCGGGAGCCGGAGAGAGCGGCTGCTTGGGAAAGGTGAAGAATGAAGCTGCACAACACTGGGATAGTGTGCGCAGCTTGCAACTGATCGAAAACAGTACCGTACCACTCTCCTACCTTTTCCAAACACATGAACATTCGGTTGGAAGGTGTTTTCAACAACTTTCTTTTTCTTCTTGCAAAACACTCTGCAAACCTTTCTGAAACATGTAAAACACGGTGGGAGATGTTTTCTGTGCTGGCACAGTTTCTCCTTGCCTAACATAGTGAAAAACCTTTCTGCAATGATGTAGACCTCAAAAGACGCTTAAGACGAAGTTACGCAGCTCCCCGGAGCTAAGCGCCGGTTCCCGGGCACATTTCGGCAGAAGCCGCCGCACTGGAGTGCACTGTGACCGGCACAATCGCCTTTGCGCGAAGAAGCCGCTTCTTCACCTCCGGCAGCTGGAGAGTGCGGCTCCTTCGGGTAGGTGAGAATGAAGCTGCACTACACTGGGATAGTGTGCGCAGTTGCAAACTGATAGAAAACAGTACCCTACTACTCTCCTACCTTTTCCAAACACATGAATATTGGGTTGGAAGGTGTTTTGGACAACTTTCTTTTTCTTCCTGCACAACATTCTGCAGACTTCTCTGCAACTTTTAAAACACGATGGGAGATGTTTTCTGTGCTGGCACAGTTTCTCCTTGCCAGACATAGTGGAAAAGATTTTTGTAATGATGTAGACCACAAAATACACTAAAGACGCAATACGGATTTCCCCGGAGCTAATCGCCGGTCCCGGGCACATTTTGGTGGAAGCCGCCGCACTGGAGTTCACTGTGACCGGCACAATCGCCTTTGCAAGAAGAAGCCGCCTCTTCGTCTCCGGGAGCCGGAGAGAGCGGCTGCTTGGGAAAGGTGAAGAATGAAGCTGCACAACACTGGGATAGTGTGCGGAGCCTGCAAACTCATCCAAAACAGTACTGTACCATTCTCCTACCTTTTCCAAACACATGAACATTCGGTTGGAAGGTGTTTTCAACAACTTTGTTTTTCTTCTTGCAAAACACTCTGCAGACTTCTCTGCAACATGTAAAACAAGATGAGAGATGTTTTCTGTGCTGGCACAGTTTCTCCTGGCCTAACATAATGGAAAACCTTTCTGCAATGATGTAGACCAGAAGTCTCCAGAAAGATGAAGGTACGGATGTCCCCGGAGCTAAGCGCCGGTCCCGGGCACATTTTGGTAAAAGCCGCAACCCTGGAGTGCACTGTGACCGGCGCAATCGCCTTTGCAAGAAGAAGCCGCTTCTTTGCCTCCGGGAGCCGGAGAGAGCGGCCGCCTCTGAATGCTGAAGAATGAAGCTGCACAACACTGGGATTGTGTGCACAGCTTGCAAACTGATCCAAAACAGTACCGTACCACTCTCCTACCTTTTCCAAACACTTGAACATTCGATTGGAAGGCGTTTTGGACAACTGTGTTTTTCTTCTTGCAAAACACTCTGCAAACCTTTCTGAAACATGTAAAACACGATGGGAGATGATTTCTGTGCTGGCACAGTTTCTCCTTGCCAGACATAGTGGAAAAGATTTTTGTAATGATGTAGACCAAAAAAGCCCAGAAAGAAGAAGGTAAGGGTGTCCCCGGAGCTAAGCGCCGGTCCCGGGCACATTTCGGCAGAAGCGGCCGCACTGGAGTGCACTGTGACCGGCACAATCGCCTTTGCGCGAAGAAGCCGCTTCTTCGCCTCCGGCAGCTGGAGAGTGCGGCTCCTTCGGGTAGGTGAGAATGAAGCTGCACTACACTGGGATAGTGTGCGCAGTTGCAAACTGATAGAAAACAGTACCCTACTACTCTCCTACCTTTTCCAAACACATGAATATTGGGTTGGAAGGTGTTTTGGACAACTTTCTTTTTCTTCCTGCACAACATTCTGCAGACTTCTCTGCAACTTTTAAAACACGATGGGAGATGTTTTCTGTGCTGGCACAGTTTCTCCTTGCCAGACATAGTGGAAAAGATTTTTGTAATGATGTAGACTACAAAATACACTAAAGACGCAATACGGATTTCCCCGGAGCTAATCGCCGGTCCCGGGCACATTTTGGTGGAAGCCGCCGCACTGGAGTTCACTGTGACCGGCACAATCGCCTTTGCGCGAAGAAGCCGCCTCTTCGTTTCCGGGAGCCGGAGAGAGCGGCTGCTTGGGAAAGGTGAAGAATGAAGCTGCACAACACTGGGATAAAGTGCGCAGCTTGCAAACTGATCCAAAACAGTACCTTACCACTCTCCTACCATTACTAAACACATGAACATTCGGCATGACGGTGTTTTAGACAACTTTGTTTTTCTTCTTGCAAAACACTCTGCAAACCTTTCTGAAACATTTAAAACACGGTGGGAGATGTTTTCTGTGCTGGCACAGTTTCTCCTTGCCTAACGTAGTGAAAAACCTTTCTGCAATGATGTAGACCTCAAAAGACGCTTAAGACGAAGTTACGCAGCTCCCCGGAGCTAAGCGCCGGTTGCCGGGCACATTTCGGCAGAAGCCGCCGCACTGGAGTGCACTGTGACCGGCACAATGGCCTTTGCGCGAAGAAGCCGCTTCTTCACCTCCGGCAGCTGGAGAGTGCGGCTCCTTCGGGTAGGTGAGAATGAAGCTGCACAACACTGGGATAGTGTGCGCAGCTTGCAAACTGATAGAAAACTGTACCTTACCACTCTCCTACCTTTTAAAAACATATGAACATTCGATTGGAAGGTGTTTTGAACAATTTTGTTTTTCTTCTTGCAAAAGACTCTGCAGAGCTCTCTGCAACATGTAAAACAAAATGGGAGATGTTTTCTGTGCTGGCAGATTTTCTCCATGACAGACATAGTGGAAAAGATTTTTGCAATGATGTAGACCACAAAAGCCCAGAAAGTAGAAGGTACGGATGTCCCCGGAGCTAAGCGCCGGTCCCGGGCACATTTCGGCAGAAGCGGCCGCACTGCAGTGCACTGTGACCGGCACAATCGCCTTTGCGCAAATAAGCCGCTTCTTCGTCGCCGGGAGCCGGAGAGAGCGGCTACTTGGGAAAGGTGAAGAATGAAGCTGCACAACACTGGGATAGTGTGCGCAGCTTGCAACTGATCGAAAACAGTACCGTACCACTCTCCTACCTTTTCCAAACACATGAACATTCGGTTGGAAGGTGTTTTCATCAACTTTCTTTTTCTTCTTGGAAAACACTCTGCAAACCTTTCTGAAACATGTAAAACACGGTGGGAGATGTTTTCTGTGCTGGCACAGTTTCTCCTTGCCTAACATAGTGAAAAACCTTTCTGCAATGATGTAGACCTCAAAAGACGCTTAAGACGAAGTTACGCAGCTCCCCGGAGCTAAGCGCCGGTTCCCGGGCACATTTCGGCAGAAGCCGCCGCACTGGAGTGCACTGTGACCGGCACAATGGCCTTTGCGCGAAGAAGCCGCTTCTTCACCTCCGGCAGCTGGAGAGTGCGGCTCCTTCGGGTAGGTGAGAATGAAGCTGCACTACACTGGGATAGTGTGCGCAGTTGCAAACTGATAGAAAACAGTACCCTACTACTCTCCTACCTTTTCCAAACACATGAATATTGGGTTGGAAGGTGTTTTGGACAACTTTCTTTTTCTTCCTGCACAACATTCTGCAGACTTCTCTGCAACTTTTAAAACACGATGGGAGATGTTTTCTGTGCTGGCACAGTTTCTCCTTGCCAGACATAGTGGAAAAGATTTTTGTAATGATGTAGACCACAAAATACACTAAAGACGCAATACGGATTTCCCCGGAGCTAATCGCCGGTCCCGGGCACATTTTGGTGGAAGCCGCCGCACTGGAGTTCACTGTTACCGGCACAATCGCCTTTGCAAGAAGAAGCCGCCTCTTCGTCTCCGGGAGCCGGAGAGAGCGGCTGCTTGGGAAAGGTGAAGAATGAAGCTGCACAACACTGGGATAGTGTGCGGAGCCTGCAAACTCATCCAAAACAGTACCGTACCATTCTCCTACCTTTTCCAAACACATGAACATTCGGTTGGAAGGTGTTTTCAACAACTTTGTTTTTCTTCTTGCAAAACACTCTGCAGACTTCTCTGCAACATGTAAAACAAGATGAGAGATGTTTTCTGTGCTGGCACAGTTTCTCCTTGCCTAACATAGTGGAAAACCTTTCTGCAATGATGTAGACCAGAAGTCTCCAGAAAGATGAAGGTACGGATGTCCCCGGAGCTAAGCGCCGGTCCCGGGCACATTTTGGTAAAAGCCGCAACCCTGGAGTGCACTGTGACCGGCGCAATCGCCTTTGCAAGAAGAAGCCGCTTCTTTGCCTCCGGGAGCCGGAGAGAGCGGCCGCCTCTGAATGCTGAAGAATGAAGCTGCACAACACTGGGATTGTGTGCACAGCTTGCAAACTGATCCAAAACAGTACCGTACCACTCTCCTACCTTTTCCAAACACTTGAACATTCGATTGGAAGGCGTTTTGGACAACTGTGTTTTTCTTCTTGCAAAACACTCTGCAAACCTTTCTGAAACATGTAAAACACGATGGGAGATGATTTCTGTGCTGGCACAGTTTCTCCTTGCCAGACATAGTGGAAAAGATTTTTGTAATGATGTAGACCAAAAAAGCCCAGAAAGAAGAAGGTAAGGGTGTCCCCGGAGCTAAGCGCCGGTCCCGGGCACATTTCGGCAGAAGCGGCCGCACTGGAGTGCACTGTGACCGGCACAATCGCCTTTGCGCGAAGAAGCCGCTTCTTCGCCTCCGGCAGCTGGAGAGTGCGGCTCCTTCGGGTAGGTGAGAATGAAGCTGCACTACACTGGGATAGTGTGCGCAGTTGCAAACTGATAGAAAACAGTACCCTACTACTCTCCTACCTTTTCCAAACACATGAATATTGGGTTGGAAGGTGTTTTGGACAACTTTCTTTTTCTTCCTGCACAACATTCTGCAGACTTCTCTGCAACTTTTAAAACACGATGGGAGATGTTTTCTGTGCTGGCACAGTTTCTCCTTGCCAGACATAGTGGAAAAGATTTTTGTAATGATGTAGACTACAAAATACACTAAAGACGCAATACGGATTTCCCCGGAGCTAATCGCCGGTCCCGGGCACATTTTGGTGGAAGCCGCCGCACTGGAGTTCACTGTGACCGGCACAATCGCCTTTGCGCGAAGAAGCCGCCTCTTCGTTTCCGGGAGCCGGAGAGAGCGGCTGCTTGGGAAAGGTGAAGAATGAAGCTGCACAACACTGGGATAAAGTGCGCAGCTTGCAAACTGATCCAAAACAGTACCTTACCACTCTCCTACCATTACTAAACACATGAACATTCGGCATGACGGTGTTTTAGACAACTTTGTTTTTCTTCTTGCAAAACACTCTGCAAACCTTTCTGAAACATTTAAAACACGGTGGGAGATGTTTTCTGTGCTGGCACAGTTTCTCCTTGCCTAACGTAGTGAAAAACCTTTCTGCAATGATGTAGACCTCAAAAGACGCTTAAGACGAAGTTACGCAGCTCCCCGGAGCTAAGCGCCGGTTGCCGGGCACATTTCGGCAGAAGCCGCCGCACTGGAGTGCACTGTGACCGGCACAATGGCCTTTGCGCGAAGAAGCCGCTTCTTCACCTCCGGCAGCTGGAGAGTGCGGCTCCTTCGGGTAGGTGAGAATGAAGCTGCACAACACTGGGATAGTGTGCGCAGCTTGCAAACTGATAGAAAACTGTACCTTACCACTCTCCTACCTTTTAAAAACATATGAACATTCGATTGGAAGGTGTTTTGAACAATTTTGTTTTTCTTCTTGCAAAAGACTCTGCAGAGCTCTCTGCAACATGTAAAACAAAATGGGAGATGTTTTCTGTGCTGGCAGATTTTCTCCATGACAGACATAGTGGAAAAGATTTTTGCAATGATGTAGACCACAAAAGCCCAGAAAGTAGAAGGTACGGATGTCCCCGGAGCTAAGCGCCGGTCCCGGGCACATTTCGGCAGAAGCGGCCGCACTGCAGTGCACTGTGACCGGCACAATCGCCTTTGCGCAAATAAGCCGCTTCTTCGTCGCCGGGAGCCGGAGAGAGCGGCTACTTGGGAAAGGTGAAGAATGAAGCTGCACAACACTGGGATAGTGTGCGCAGCTTGCAACTGATCGAAAACAGTACCGTACCACTCTCCTACCTTTTCCAAACACATGAACATTCGGTTGGAAGGTGTTTTCATCAACTTTCTTTTTCTTCTTGGAAAACACTCTGCAAACCTTTCTGAAACATGTAAAACACGGTGGGAGATGTTTTCTGTGCTGGCACAGTTTCTCCTTGCCTAACATAGTGAAAAACCTTTCTGCAATGATGTAGACCTCAAAAGACGCTTAAGACGAAGTTACGCAGCTCCCCGGAGCTAAGCGCCGGTTCCCGGGCACATTTCGGCAGAAGCCGCCGCACTGGAGTGCACTGTGACCGGCACAATGGCCTTTGCGCGAAGAAGCCGCTTCTTCACCTCCGGCAGCTGGAGAGTGCGGCTCCTTCGGGTAGGTGAGAATGAAGCTGCACTACACTGGGATAGTGTGCGCAGTTGCAAACTGATAGAAAACAGTACCCTACTACTCTCCTACCTTTTCCAAACACATGAATATTGGGTTGGAAGGTGTTTTGGACAACTTTCTTTTTCTTCCTGCACAACATTCTGCAGACTTCTCTGCAACTTTTAAAACACGATGGGAGATGTTTTCTGTGCTGGCACAGTTTCTCCTTGCCAGACATAGTGGAAAAGATTTTTGTAATGATGTAGACCACAAAATACACTAAAGACGCAATACGGATTTCCCCGGAGCTAATCGCCGGTCCCGGGCACATTTTGGTGGAAGCCGCCGCACTGGAGTTCACTGTTACCGGCACAATCGCCTTTGCAAGAAGAAGCCGCCTCTTCGTCTCCGGGAGCCGGAGAGAGCGGCTGCTTGGGAAAGGTGAAGAATGAAGCTGCACAACACTGGGATAGTGTGCGGAGCCTGCAAACTCATCCAAAACAGTACCGTACCATTCTCCTACCTTTTCCAAACACATGAACATTCGGTTGGAAGGTGTTTTCAACAACTTTGTTTTTCTTCTTGCAAAACACTCTGCAGACTTCTCTGCAACATGTAAAACAAGATGAGAGATGTTTTCTGTGCTGGCACAGTTTCTCCTTGCCTAACATAGTGGAAAACCTTTCTGCAATGATGTAGACCAGAAGTCTCCAGAAAGATGAAGGTACGGATGTCCCCGGAGCTAAGCGCCGGTCCCGGGCACATTTTGGTAAAAGCCGCAACCCTGGAGTGCACTGTGACCGGCGCAATCGCCTTTGCAAGAAGAAGCCGCTTCTTTGCCTCCGGGAGCCGGAGAGAGCGGCTGCCTCTGAATGCTGAAGAATGAAGCTGCACAACACTGGGATTGTGTGCACAGCTTGCAAACTGATCCAAAACAGTACCGTACCACTCTCCTACCTTTTCCAAACACTTGAACATTCGATTGGAAGGCGTTTTGGACAACTGTGTTTTTCTTCTTGCAAAACACTCTGCAAACCTTTCTGAAACATGTAAAACACGATGGGAGATGATTTCTGTGCTGGCACAGTTTCTCCTTGCCAGACATAGTGGAAAAGATTTTTGTAATGATGTAGACCAAAAAAGCCCAGAAAGAAGAAGGTAAGGGTGTCCCCGGAGCTAAGCGCCGGTCCCGGGCACATTTCGGCAGAAGCGGCCGCACTGGAGTGCACTGTGACCGGCACAATCGCCTTTGCGCGAAGAAGCCGCTTCTTCGTCGCCGGGAGCCGGAGAGAGCGGCTGCTTGGGAAAGGTGAAGAATGAAGCTGCACAACACTGGGATAAAGTGCGCAGCTTGCAAACTGATCCAAAACAGTACCTTACCACTCTCCTACCATTACTAAACACATGAACATTCGGCATGACGGTGTTTTAGACAACTTTGTTTTTCTTCTTGCAAAACACTCTGCAAACCTTTCTGAAACATTTAAAACACGGTGGGAGATGTTTTCTGTGCTGGCACAGTTTCTCCTTGCCTAACGTAGTGAAAAACCTTTCTGCAATGATGTAGACCTCAAAAGACGCTTAAGACGAAGTTACGCAGCTCCCCGGAGCTAAGCGCCGGTTCCCGGGCACATTTCGGCAGAAGCCGCCGCACTGGAGTGCACTGTGACCGGCACAATGGCCTTTGCGCGAAGAAGCCGCTTCTTCACCTCCGGCAGCTGGAGAGTGCGGCTCCTTCGGGTAGGTGAGAATGAAGCTGCACAACACTGGGATAGTGTGCGCAGCTTGCAAACTGATAGAAAACTGTACCTTACCACTCTCCTACCTTTTAAAAACATATGAACATTCGATTGGAAGGTGTTTTGAACAATTTTGTTTTTCTTCTTGCAAAAGACTCTGCAGAGCTCTCTGCAACATGTAAAACAAAATGGGAGATGTTTTCTGTGCTGGCAGATTTTCTCCATGCCAGACATAGTGGAAAAGATTTTTGCAATGATGTAGACCACAAAAGCCCAGAAAGTAGAAGGTACGGATGTCCCCGGAGCTAAGCGCCGGTCCCGGGCACATTTCGGCAGAAGCGGCCGCACTGGAGTGCACTGTGACCGGCACAATCGCCTTTGCGCGAAGAAGCCGCTTCTTCGTCGCCGGGAGCCGGAGAGAGCGGCTACTTGGGAAAGGTGAAGAATGAAGCTGCACAACACTGGGATAGTGTGCGCAGCTTGCAACTGATCGAAAACAGTACCGTACCACTCTCCTACCTTTTCCAAACACATGAACATTCGGTTGGAAGGTGTTTTCATCAACTTTTTTTTCTTCTTGGAAAACACTCTGCAAACCTTTCTGAAACATGTAAAACACGGTGGGAGATGTTTTCTGTGCTGGCACAGTTTCTCCTTGCCTAACGTAGTGAAAAACCTTTCTGCAATGATGTAGACCTCAAAAGACGCTTAAGACGAAGTTACGCAGCTCCCCGGAGCTAAGCGCCGGTTGCCGGGCACATTTCGGCAGAAGCCGCCGCACTGGAGTGCACTGTGACCGGCACAATGGCCTTTGCGCGAAGAAGCCGCTTCTTCACCTCCGGCAGCTGGAGAGTGCGGCTCCTTCGGGTAGGTGAGAATGAAGCTGCACTACACTGGGATAGTGTGCGCAGTTGCAAACTGATAGAAAACAGTACCCTACTACTCTCCTACCTTTTCCAAACACATGAATATTGGGTTGGAAGGTGTTTTGGACAACTTTCTTTTTCTTCCTGCACAACATTCTGCAGACTTCTCTGCAACTTTTAAAACACGATGGGAGATGTTTTCTGTGCTGGCACAGTTTCTCCTTGCCAGACATAGTGGAAAAGATTTTTGTAATGATGTAGACCACAAAATACACTAAAGACGCAATACGGATTTCCCCGGAGCTAATCGCCGGTCCCGGGCACATTTTGGTGGAAGCCGCCGCACTGGAGTTCACTGTTACCGGCACAATCGCCTTTGCAAGAAGAAGCCGCCTCTTCGTCTCCGGGAGCCGGAGAGAGCGGCTGCTTGGGAAAGGTGAAGAATGAAGCTGCACAACACTGGGATAGTGTGCGGAGCCTGCAAACTCATCCAAAACAGTACCGTACCATTCTCCTACCTTTTCCAAACACATGAACATTCGGTTGGAAGGTGTTTTCAACAACTTTGTTTTTCTTCTTGCAAAACACTCTGCAGACTTCTCTGCAACATGTAAAACAAGATGAGAGATGTTTTCTGTGCTGGCACAGTTTCTCCTTGCCTAACATAGTGGAAAACCTTTCTGCAATGATGTAGACCAGAAGTCTCCAGAAAGATGAAGGTACGGATGTCCCCGGAGCTATGCGCCGGTCCCGGGCACATTTTGGTAAAAGCCGCAACCCTGGAGTGCACTGTGACCGGCGCAATCGCCTTTGCAAGAAGAAGCCGCTTCTTTGCCTCCGGGAGCCGGAGAGAGCGGCTGCCTCTGAATGCTGAAGAATGAAGCTGCACAACACTGGGATTGTGTGCGCAGCTTGCAAACTGATCCAAAACAGTACCGTACCACTCTCCTACCTTTTCCAAACACTTGAACATTCGATTGGAAGGTGTTTTGGACAACTGTGTTTTTCTTCTTGCAAAACACTCTGCAAACCTTTCTGAAACATGTAAAACACGATGGGAGATGATTTCTGTGCTGGCACAGTTTCTCCTTGCCAGACATAGTGGAAAAGATTTTTGTAATGATGTAGACCACAAAAGCCCAGAAAGAAGAAGGTACGGATGTCCCCGGAGCTAAGCGCCGGTCCCGGGCACATTTCGGCAGAAGCGGCCGTACTGCAGTGCACTGTGACCGGCACAATCGCCTTTGCGCGAAGAAGCCGCTTCTTCACCTCCGGCAGCTGGAGAGTGCGGCTCCTTCGGGTAGGTGAGAATGAAGCTGCACTACACTGGGATAGTGTGCGCAGTTGCAAACTGATAGAAAACAGTACCCTACTACTCTCCTACCTTTTCCAAACACATGAATATTGGGTTGGAAGGTGTTTTGGACAACTTTCTTTTTCTTCCTGCACAACATTCTGCAGACTTCTCTGCAACATGTAAAACAAGATGAGAGATGTTTTCTGTGCTGGCACAGTTTCTCCTTGCCTAACATAGTGGAAAACCTTTCTGCAATGATGTAGACCAGAAGTCTCCAGAAAGATGAAGGTACGGATGTCCCCGGAGATAAGCGCCGGTCCCGGGCACATTTTGGTAAAAGCCGCAACCCTGGAGTGCACTGTGACCGGCGCAATCGCCTTTGCAAGAAGAAGCCGCTTCTTTGCCTCCGGGAGCCGGAGAGAGCGGCTGCCTCTGAATGCTGAAGAATGAAGCTGCACAACACTGGGATTGTGTGCACAGCTTGCAAACTGATCCAAAACAGTACCGTACCACTCTCCTACCTTTTCCAAACACTTGAACATTCGATTGGAAGGTGTTTTGGACAACTGTGTTTTTCTTCTTGCAAAACACTCTGCAAACCTTTCTGAAACATGTAAAACACGATGGGAGATGATTTCTGTGCTGGCACAGTTTCTCCTTGCCAGACATAGTGGAAAAGATTTTTGTAATGATGTAGACCACAAAAGCCCAGAGAGAAGAAGGTAAGGGTGTCCCCGGAGCTAAGCGCCGGTCCCGGGCACATTTCGGCAGAAGCGGCCGCACTGGAGTGCACTGTGACCGGCACAATCGCCTTTGCGCGAAGAAGCCGCTTCTTCG
The DNA here is from genome assembly GCF_047830755.1 of Zonotrichia albicollis. Lineage (NCBI taxonomy): Eukaryota > Metazoa > Chordata > Aves > Passeriformes > Passerellidae > Zonotrichia > Zonotrichia albicollis. The sequence continues at coordinate 10,183,852 of NC_133828.1, read as the reverse complement.
TCGCCGGGAGCCGGAGAGAGCGGCTGCTTGGGAAAGGTGAAGAATGAAGCTGCACAACACTGGGATAAAGTGCGCAGCTTGCAAACTGATCCAAAACAGTACCTTACCACTCTCCTACCATTACTAAACACATGAACATTCGGCATGACGGTGTTTTAGACAACTTTGTTTTTCTTCTTGCAAAACACTCTGCAAACCTTTCTGAAACATGTAAAACACGGTGGGAGATGTTTTCTGTGCTGGCACAGTTTCTCCTTGCCTAACGTAGTGAAAAACCTTTCTGCAATGATGTAGACCTCAAAAGACGCTTAAGACGAAGTTACGCAGCTCCCCGGAGCTAAGCGCCGGTTGCCGGGCACATTTCGGCAGAAGCCGCCGCACTGGAGTGCACTGTGACCGGCACAATCGCCTTTGCTCGAAGAAGCCGCTTCTTCGCCTCCGGCAGCTGGAGAGTGCGGCTCCTTCGGGTAGGTGAGAATGAAGCTGCACAACACTGGGATAGTGTGCGCAGCTTGCAAACTGATAGAAAACTGTACCTTACCACTCTCCTACCTTTTAAAAACATATGAACATTCGATTGGAAGGTGTTTTGGACAATTTTGTTTTTCTTCTTGCAAAAGACTCTGCAGAGCTCTCTGCAACATGTAAAACAAAATGGGAGATGTTTTCTGTGCTGGCAGATTTTCTCCATGACAGACATAGTGGAAAAGATTTTTGCAATGATGTAGACCACAAAAGCCCAGAAAGAAGAAGGTACGGATGTCCCCGGAGCTAAGCGCCGGTCCCGGGCACATTTCGGCAGAAGCGGCCGCACTGGAGTGCACTGTGACCGGCACAATCGCCTTTGCGCGAAGAAGACGCTTCTTCGTCTCCGGGAGCCGGAGAGAGCGGCTGCTTGGGAAAGGTGAAGAATGAAGCTGCACAACACTGGGATAGTGTGCGCAGCTTGCAAACTGATCGAAAACAGTACCGTACCACTCTCCTACCTTTTCCAAACACATGAACATTCGGTTGGAAGGTGTTTTCATCAACTTTTTTTTCTTCTTGGAAAACACTCTGCAAACCTTTCTGAAACATGTAAAACACGGTGGGAGATGTTTTCTGTGCTGGCACAGTTTCTCCTTGCCTAACGTAGTGAAAAACCTTTCTGCAATGATGTAGACCTCAAAAGACGCTTAAGACGAAGTTACGCAGCTCCCCGGAGCTAAGCTTTGGTTCCCGGGCACATTTCGGCAGAAGCGGCCGCACTGGAGTGCACTGTGACCGGCACAATCGCCTTTGCGCGAAGAAGCCGCTTCTTCACCTCCGGCAGCTGGAGAGTGCGGCTCCTTCGGGTAGGTGAGAATGAAGCTGCACTACACTGGGATAGTGTGCGCAGTTGCAAACTGATAGAAAACAGTACCCTACTACTCTCCTACCTTTTCCAAACACATGAATATTGGGTTGGAAGGTGTTTTGGACAACTTTCTTTTTCTTCCTGCACAACATTCTGCAGACTTCTCTGCAACTTTTAAAACACGATGGGAGATGTTTTCTGTGCTGGCACAGTTTCTCCTTGCCAGACATAGTGGAAAAGATTTTTGTAATGATGTAGACCACAAAATACACTAAAGACGCAATACGGATTTCCCCGGAGCTAATCGCCGGTCCCGGGCACATTTTGGTGGAAGCCGCCGCACTGGAGTTCACTGTGACCGGCACAATCGCCTTTGCGCGAAGAAGCCGCCTCTTCGTCTCCGGGAGCCGGAGAGAGCGGCTGCTTGGGAAAGGTGAAGAATGAAGCTGCACAACACTGGGATAGTGTGCGGAGCCTGCAAACTCATCCAAAACAGTACCGTACCATTCTCCTACCTTTTCCAAACACATGAACATTCGGTTGGAAGGTGTTTTCAACAACTTTGTTTTTCTTCTTGCAAAACACTCTGCAGACTTCTCTGCAACATGTAAAACAAGATGAGAGATGTTTTCTGTGCTGGCACAGTTTCTCCTTGCCTAACATAGTGGAAAACCTTTCTGCAATGATGTAGACCAGAAGTCTCCAGAAAGATGAAGGTACGGATGTCCCCGGAGCTATGCGCCGGTCCCGGGCACATTTTGGTAAAAGCCGCAACCCTGGAGTGCACTGTGACCGGCGCAATCGCCTTTGCAAGAAGAAGCCGCTTCTTTGCCTCCGGGAGCCGGAGAGAGCGGCTGCCTCTGAATGCTGAAGAATGAAGCTGCACAACACTGGGATTGTGTGCGCAGCTTGCAAACTGATCCAAAACAGTACCGTACCACTCTCCTACCTTTTCCAAACACTTGAACATTCGATTGGAAGGTGTTTTGGACAACTGTGTTTTTCTTCTTGCAAAACACTCTGCAAACCTTTCTGAAACATGTAAAACACGATGGGAGATGATTTCTGTGCTGGCACAGTTTCTCCTTGCCAGACATAGTGGAAAAGATTTTTGTAATGATGTAGACCACAAAAGCCCAGAAAGAAGAAGGTACGGATGTCCCCGGAGCTAAGCGCCGGTCCCGGGCACATTTCGGCAGAAGCGGCCGTACTGCAGTGCACTGTGACCGGCACAATCGCCTTTGCGCGAAGAAGCCGCTTCTTCACCTCCGGCAGCTGGAGAGTGCGGCTCCTTCGGGTAGGTGAGAATGAAGCTGCACTACACTGGGATAGTGTGCGCAGTTGCAAACTGATAGAAAACAGTACCCTACTACTCTCCTACCTTTTCCAAACACATGAATATTGGGTTGGAAGGTGTTTTGGACAACTTTCTTTTTCTTCCTGCACAACATTCTGCAGACTTCTCTGCAACATGTAAAACAAGATGAGAGATGTTTTCTGTGCTGGCACAGTTTCTCCTTGCCTAACATAGTGGAAAACCTTTCTGCAATGATGTAGACCAGAAGTCTCCAGAAAGATGAAGGTACGGATGTCCCCGGAGATAAGCGCCGGTCCCGGGCACATTTTGGTGGAAGCCGCCGCACTGGAGTTCACTGTGACCGGCACAATCGCCTTTGCGCGAAGAAGCCGCCTCTTCGTCTCCGGGAGCCGGAGAGAGCGGCTGCTTGGGAAAGGTGAAGAATGAAGCTGCACAACACTGGGATAAAGTGCGCAGCTTGCAAACTGATCCAAAACAGTACCTTACCACTCTCCTACCATTACTAAACACATGAACATTCGGCATGACGGTGTTTTAGACAACTTTGTTTTTCTTCTTGCAAAACACTCTGCAAACCTTTCTGAAACATTTAAAACACGGTGGGAGATGTTTTCTGTGCTGGCACAGTTTCTCCTTGCCTAACGTAGTGAAAAACCTTTCTGCAATGATGTAGACCTCAAAAGACGCTTAAGACGAAGTTACGCAGCTCCCCGGAGCTAAGCGCCGGTTGCCGGGCACATTTCGGCAGAAGCCGCCGCACTGGAGTGCACTGTGACCGGCACAATCGCCTTTGCTCGAAGAAGCCGCTTCTTCGCCTCCGGCAGCTGGAGAGTGCGGCTCCTTCGGGTAGGTGAGAATGAAGCTGCACAACACTGGGATAGTGTGCGCAGCTTGCAAACTGATAGAAAACTGTACCTTACCACTCTCCTACCTTTTAAAAACATATGAACATTCGATTGGAAGGTGTTTTGGACAATTTTGTTTTTCTTCTTGCAAAAGACTCTGCAGAGCTCTCTGCAACATGTAAAACAAAATGGGAGATGTTTTCTGTGCTGGCAGATTTTCTCCATGACAGACATAGTGGAAAAGATTTTTGCAATGATGTAGACCACAAAAGCCCAGAAAGAAGAAGGTACGGATGTCCCCGGAGCTAAGCGCCGGTCCCGGGCACATTTCGGCAGAAGCGGCCGCACTGGAGTGCACTGTGACCGGCACAATCGCCTTTGCGCGAAGAAGCCGCTTCTTCGTCGCCGGGAGCCGGAGAGAGCGGCTGCTTGGGAAAGGTGAAGAATGAAGCTGCACAACACTGGGATAGTGTGCGCAGCTTGCAACTGATCGAAAACAGTACCGTACCACTCTCCTACCTTTTCCAAACACATGAACATTCGGTTGGAAGGTGTTTTCAACAACTTTCTTTTTCTTCTTGCAAAACACTCTGCAAACCTTTCTGAAACATGTAAAACACGGTGGGAGATGTTTTCTGTGCTGGCACAGTTTCTCCTTGCCTAACATAGTGAAAAACCTTTCTGCAATGATGTAGACCTCAAAAGACGCTTAAGACGAAGTTACGCAGCTCCCCGGAGCTAAGCTTTGGTTCCCGGGCACATTTCGGCAGAAGCCGCCGCACTGGAGTGCACTGTGACCGGCACAATCGCCTTTGCGCGAAGAAGCCGCTTCTTCACCTCCGGCAGCTGGAGAGTGCGGCTCCTTCGGGTAGGTGAGAATGAAGCTGCACTACACTGGGATAGTGTGCGCAGTTGCAAACTGATAGAAAACAGTACCCTACTACTCTCCTACCTTTTCCAAACACATGAATATTGGGTTGGAAGGTGTTTTGGACAACTTTCTTTTTCTTCCTGCACAACATTCTGCAGACTTCTCTGCAACTTTTAAAACACGATGGGAGATGTTTTCTGTGCTGGCACAGTTTCTCCTTGCCAGACATAGTGGAAAAGATTTTTGTAATGATGTAGACCACAAAATACACTAAAGACGCAATACGGATTTCCCCGGAGCTAATCGCCGGTCCCGGGCACATTTTGGTGGAAGCCGCCGCACTGGAGTTCACTGTGACCGGCACAATCGCCTTTGCAAGAAGAAGCCGCCTCTTCGTCTCCGGGAGCCGGAGAGAGCGGCTGCTTGGGAAAGGTGAAGAATGAAGCTGCACAACACTGGGATAGTGTGCGGAGCCTGCAAACTCATCCAAAACAGTACTGTACCATTCTCCTACCTTTTCCAAACACATGAACATTCGGTTGGAAGGTGTTTTCAACAACTTTGTTTTTCTTCTTGCAAAACACTCTGCAGACTTCTCTGCAACATGTAAAACAAGATGAGAGATGTTTTCTGTGCTGGCACAGTTTCTCCTGGCCTAACATAATGGAAAACCTTTCTGCAATGATGTAGACCAGAAGTCTCCAGAAAGATGAAGGTACGGATGTCCCCGGAGCTAAGCGCCGGTCCCGGGCACATTTTGGTAAAAGCCGCAACCCTGGAGTGCACTGTGACCGGCGCAATCGCCTTTGCAAGAAGAAGCCGCTTCTTTGCCTCCGGGAGCCGGAGAGAGCGGCCGCCTCTGAATGCTGAAGAATGAAGCTGCACAACACTGGGATTGTGTGCACAGCTTGCAAACTGATCCAAAACAGTACCGTACCACTCTCCTACCTTTTCCAAACACTTGAACATTCGATTGGAAGGCGTTTTGGACAACTGTGTTTTTCTTCTTGCAAAACACTCTGCAAACCTTTCTGAAACATGTAAAACACGATGGGAGATGATTTCTGTGCTGGCACAGTTTCTCCTTGCCAGACATAGTGGAAAAGATTTTTGTAATGATGTAGACCAAAAAAGCCCAGAAAGAAGAAGGTAAGGGTGTCCCCGGAGCTAAGCGCCGGTCCCGGGCACATTTCGGCAGAAGCGGCCGCACTGGAGTGCACTGTGACCGGCACAATCGCCTTTGCGCGAAGAAGCCGCTTCTTCGCCTCCGGCAGCTGGAGAGTGCGGCTCCTTCGGGTAGGTGAGAATGAAGCTGCACTACACTGGGATAGTGTGCGCAGTTGCAAACTGATAGAAAACAGTACCCTACTACTCTCCTACCTTTTCCAAACACATGAATATTGGGTTGGAAGGTGTTTTGGACAACTTTCTTTTTCTTCCTGCACAACATTCTGCAGACTTCTCTGCAACTTTTAAAACACGATGGGAGATGTTTTCTGTGCTGGCACAGTTTCTCCTTGCCAGACATAGTGGAAAAGATTTTTGTAATGATGTAGACTACAAAATACACTAAAGACGCAATACGGATTTCCCCGGAGCTAATCGCCGGTCCCGGGCACATTTTGGTGGAAGCCGCCGCACTGGAGTTCACTGTGACCGGCACAATCGCCTTTGCGCGAAGAAGCCGCCTCTTCGTCTCCGGGAGCCGGAGAGAGCGGCTGCTTGGGAAAGGTGAAGAATGAAGCTGCACAACACTGGGATAAAGTGCGCAGCTTGCAAACTGATCCAAAACAGTACCTTACCACTCTCCTACCATTACTAAACACATGAACATTCGGCATGACGGTGTTTTAGACAACTTTGTTTTTCTTCTTGCAAAACACTCTGCAAACCTTTCTGAAACATTTAAAACACGGTGGGAGATGTTTTCTGTGCTGGCACAGTTTCTCCTTGCCTAACGTAGTGTAAAACCTTTCTGCAATGATGTAGACCTCAAAAGACGCTTAAGACGAAGTTACGCAGCTCCCCGGAGCTAAGCGCCGGTTGCCGGGCACATTTCGGCAGAAGCCGCCGCACTGGAGTGCACTGTGACCGGCACAATGGCCTTTGCGCGAAGAAGCCGCTTCTTCACCTCCGGCAGCTGGAGAGGGCGGCTCCTTCGGGTAGGTGAGAATGAAGCTGCACAACACTGGGATAGTGTGCGCAGCTTGCAAACTGATAGAAAACTGTACCTTACCACTCTCCTACCTTTTAAAAACATATGAACATTCGATTGGAAGGTGTTTTGAACAATTTTGTTTTTCTTCTTGCAAAAGACTCTGCAGAGCTCTCTGCAACATGTAAAACAAAATGGGAGATGTTTTCTGTGCTGGCAGATTTTCTCCATGCCAGACATAGTGGAAAAGATTTTTGCAATGATGTAGACCACAAAAGCCCAGAAAGTAGAAGGTACGGATGTCCCCGGAGCTAAGCGCCGGTCCCGGGCACATTTCGGCAGAAGCGGCCGCACTGGAGTGCACTGTGACCGGCACAATCGCCTTTGCGCAAATAAGCCGCTTCTTCGTCGCCGGGAGCCGGAGAGAGCGGCTACTTGGGAAAGGTGAAGAATGAAGCTGCACAACACTGGGATAGTGTGCGCAGCTTGCAACTGATCGAAAACAGTACCGTACCACTCTCCTACCTTTTCCAAACACATGAACATTCGGTTGGAAGGTGTTTTCATCAACTTTCTTTTTCTTCTTGGAAAACACTCTGCAAACCTTTCTGAAACATGTAAAACACGGTGGGAGATGTTTTCTGTGCTGGCACAGTTTCTCCTTGCCTAACATAGTGAAAAACCTTTCTGCAATGATGTAGACCTCAAAAGACGCTTAAGACGAAGTTACGCAGCTCCCCGGAGCTAAGCGCCGGTTCCCGGGCACATTTCGGCAGAAGCCGCCGCACTGGAGTGCACTGTGACCGGCACAATGGCCTTTGCGCGAAGAAGCCGCTTCTTCACCTCCGGCAGCTGGAGAGTGCGGCTCCTTCGGGTAGGTGAGAATGAAGCTGCACTACACTGGGATAGTGTGCGCAGTTGCAAACTGATAGAAAACAGTACCCTACTACTCTCCTACCTTTTCCAAACACATGAATATTGGGTTGGAAGGTGTTTTGGACAACTTTCTTTTTCTTCCTGCACAACATTCTGCAGACTTCTCTGCAACTTTTAAAACACGATGGGAGATGTTTTCTGTGCTGGCACAGTTTCTCCTTGCCAGACATAGTGGAAAAGATTTTTGTAATGATGTAGACCACAAAATACACTAAAGACGCAATACGGATTTCCCCGGAGCTAATCGCCGGTCCCGGGCACATTTTGGTGGAAGCCGCCGCACTGGAGTTCACTGTGACCGGCACAATCGCCTTTGCAAGAAGAAGCCGCCTCTTCGTCTCCGGGAGCCGGAGAGAGCGGCTGCTTGGGAAAGGTGAAGAATGAAGCTGCACAACACTGGGATAGTGTGCGGAGCCTGCAAACTCATCCAAAACAGTACCGTACCATTCTCCTACCTTTTCCAAACACATGAACATTCGGTTGGAAGGTGTTTTCAACAACTTTGTTTTTCTTCTTGCAAAACACTCTGCAGACTTCTCTGCAACATGTAAAACAAGATGAGAGATGTTTTCTGTGCTGGCACAGTTTCTCCTTGCCTAACATAGTGGAAAACCTTTCTGCAATGATGTAGACCAGAAGTCTCCAGAAAGATGAAGGTACGGATGTCCCCGGAGCTATGCGCCGGTCCCGGGCACATTTTGGTAAAAGCCGCAACCCTGGAGTGCACTGTGACCGGCGCAATCGCCTTTGCAAGAAGAAGCCGCTTCTTTGCCTCCGGGAGCCGGAGAGAGCGGCTGCCTCTGAATGCTGAAGAATGAAGCTGCACAACACTGGGATTGTGTGCGCAGCTTGCAAACTGATCCAAAACAGTACCGTACCACTCTCCTACCTTTTCCAAACACTTGAACATTCGATTGGAAGGTGTTTTGGACAACTGTGTTTTTCTTCTTGCAAAACACTCTGCAAACCTTTCTGAAACATGTAAAACACGATGGGAGATGATTTCTGTGCTGGCACAGTTTCTCCTTGCCAGACATAGTGGAAAAGATTTTTGTAATGATGTAGACCACAAAAGCCCAGAAAGAAGAAGGTACGGATGTCCCCGGAGCTAAGCGCCGGTCCCGGGCACATTTCGGCAGAAGCGGCCGTACTGCAGTGCACTGTGACCGGCACAATCGCCTTTGCGCGAAGAAGCCGCTTCTTCACCTCCGGCAGCTGGAGAGTGCGGCTCCTTCGGGTAGGTGAGAATGAAGCTGCACTACACTGGGATAGTGTGCGCAATTGCAAACTGATAGAAAACAGTACCCTACTACTCTCCTACCTTTTCCAAACACATGAATATTGGGTTGGAAGGTGTTTTGGACAACTTTCTTTTTCTTCCTGCACAACATTCTGCAGACTTCTCTGCAACATGTAAAAAAAGATGAGAGATGTTTTCTGTGCTGGCACAGTTTCTCCTTGCCTAACATAGTGGAAAACCTTTCTGCAATGATGTAGACCAGAAGTCTCCAGAAAGATGAAGGTACGGATGTCCCCGGAGATAAGCGCCGGTCCCGGGCACATTTTGGTAAAAGCCGCAACCCTGGAGTGCACTGTGACCGGCGCAATCGCCTTTGCAAGAAGAAGCCGCTTCTTTGCCTCCGGGAGCCGGAGAGAGCGGCTGCCTCTGAATGCTGAAGAATGAAGCTGCACAACACTGGGATTGTGTGCACAGCTTGCAAACTGATCCAAAACAGTACCGTACCACTCTCCTACCTTTTCCAAACACTTGAACATTCGATTGGAAGGTGTTTTGGACAACTGTGTTTTTCTTCTTGCAAAACACTCTGCAAACCTTTCTGAAACATGTAAAACACGATGGGAGATGATTTCTGTGCTGGCACAGTTTCTCCTTGCCAGACATAGTGGAAAAGATTTTTGTAATGATGTAGACCACAAAAGCCCAGAAAGAAGAAGGTAAGGGTGTCCCCGGAGCTAAGCGCCGGTCCCGGGCACATTTCGGCAGAAGCGGCCGCACTGCAGTGCACTGTGACCGGCACAATCGCCTTTGCGCGAAGAAGCCGCTTCTTCGTCGCCGGGAGCCGGAGAGAGCGGCTGCTTGGGAAAGGTGAAGAATGAAGCTGCACAACACTGGGATAAAGTGCGCAGCTTGCAAACTGATCCAAAACAGTACCTTACCACTCTCCTACCATTACTAAACACATGAACATTCGGCATGACGGTGTTTTAGACAACTTTGTTTTTCTTCTTGCAAAACACTCTGCAAACCTTTCTGAAACATTTAAAACACGGTGGGAGATGTTTTCTGTGCTGGCACAGTTTCTCCTTGCCTAACGTAGTGAAAAACCTTTCTGCAATGATGTAGACCTCAAAAGACGCTTAAGACGAAGTTACGCAGCTCCCCGGAGCTAAGCGCCGGTTGCCGGGCACATTTCGGCAGAAGCCGCCGCACTGGAGTGCACTGTGACCGGCACAATCGCCTTTGCTCGAAGAAGCCGCTTCTTCGCCTCCGGCAGCTGGAGAGTGCGGCTCCTTCGGGTAGGTGAGAATGAAGCTGCACAACACTGGGATAGTGTGCGCAGCTTGCAAACTGATAGAAAACTGTACCTTACCACTCTCCTACCTTTTAAAAACATATGAACATTCGATTGGAAGGTGTTTTGGACAATTTTGTTTTTCTTCTTGCAAAAGACTCTGCAGAGCTCTCTGCAACATGTAAAACAAAATGGGAGATGTTTTCTGTGCTGGCAGATTTTCTCCATGACAGACATAGTGGAAAAGATTTTTGCAATGATGTAGACCACAAAAGCCCAGAAAGAAGAAGGTACGGATGTCCCCGGAGCTAAGCGCCGGTCCCGGGCACATTTCGGCAGAAGCGGCCGCACTGGAGTGCACTGTGACCGGCACAATCGCCTTTGCGCGAAGAAGCCGCTTCTTCGTCGCCGGGAGCCGGAGAGAGCGGCTGCTTGGGAAAGGTGAAGAATGAAGCTGCACAACACTGGGATAGTGTGCGCAGCTTGCAACTGATCGAAAACAGTACCGTACCACTCTCCTACCTTTTCCAAACACATGAACATTCGGTTGGAAGGTGTTTTCAACAACTTTCTTTTTCTTCTTGCAAAACACTCTGCAAACCTTTCTGAAACATGTAAAACACGGTGGGAGATGTTTTCTGTGCTGGCACAGTTTCTCCTTGCCTAACATAGTGAAAAACCTTTCTGCAATGATGTAGACCTCAAAAGACGCTTAAGACGAAGTTACGCAGCTCCCCGGAGCTAAGCTTTGGTTCCCGGGCACATTTCGGCAGAAGCCGCCGCACTGGAGTGCACTGTGACCGGCACAATCGCCTTTGCGCGAAGAAGCCGCTTCTTCACCTCCGGCAGCTGGAGAGTGCGGCTCCTTCGGGTAGGTGAGAATGAAGCTGCACTACACTGGGATAGTGTGCGCAGTTGCAAACTGATAGAAAACAGTACCCTACTACTCTCCTACCTTTTCCAAACACATGAATATTGGGTTGGAAGGTGTTTTGGACAACTTTCTTTTTCTTCCTGCACAACATTCTGCAGACTTCTCTGCAACTTTTAAAACACGATGGGAGATGTTTTCTGTGCTGGCACAGTTTCTCCTTGCCAGACATAGTGGAAAAGATTTTTGTAATGATGTAGACCACAAAATACACTAAAGACGCAATACGGATTTCCCCGGAGCTAATCGCCGGTCCCGGGCACATTTTGGTGGAAGCCGCCGCACTGGAGTTCACTGTGACCGGCACAATCGCCTTTGCAAGAAGAAGCCGCCTCTTCGTCTCCGGGAGCCGGAGAGAGCGGCTGCTTGGGAAAGGTGAAGAATGAAGCTGCACAACACTGGGATAGTGTGCGGAGCCTGCAAACTCATCCAAAACAGTACTGTACCATTCTCCTACCTTTTCCAAACACATGAACATTCGGTTGGAAGGTGTTTTCAACAACTTTGTTTTTCTTCTTGCAAAACACTCTGCAGACTTCTCTGCAACATGTAAAACAAGATGAGAGATGTTTTCTGTGCTGGCACAGTTTCTCCTGGCCTAACATAATGGAAAACCTTTCTGCAATGATGTAGACCAGAAGTCTCCAGAAAGATGAAGGTACGGATGTCCCCGGATCTAAGCGCCGGTCCCGGGCACATTTTGGTAAAAGCCGCAACCCTGGAGTGCACTGTGAGCGGCGCAATCGCCTTTGCAAGAAGAAGCCGCTTCTTTGCCTCCGGGAGCCGGAGAGAGCGGCCGCCTCTGAATGCTGAAGAATGAAGCTGCACAACACTGGGATTGTGTGCACAGCTTGCAAACTGATCCAAAACAGTACCGTACCACTCTCCTACCTTTTCCAAACACTTGAACATTCGATTGGAAGGCGTTTTGGACAACTGTGTTTTTCTTCTTGCAAAACACTCTGCAAACCTTTCTGAAACATGTAAAACACGATGGGAGATGATTTCTGTGCTGGCACAGTTTCTCCTTGCCAGACATAGTGGAAAAGATTTTTGTAATGATGTAGACCAAAAAAGCCCAGAAAGAAGAAGGTAAGGGTGTCCCCGGAGCTAAGCGCCGGTCCCGGGCACATTTCGGCAGAAGCGGCCGCACTGGAGTGCACTGTGACCGGCACAATCGCCTTTGCGCGAAGAAGCCGCTTCTTCGCCTCCGGCAGCTGGAGAGTGCGGCTCCTTCGGGTAGGTGAGAATGAAGCTGCACTACACTGGGATAGTGTGCGCAGTTGCAAACTGATAGAAAACAGTACCCTACTACTCTCCTACCTTTTCCAAACACATGAATATTGGGTTGGAAGGTGTTTTGGACAACTTTCTTTTTCTTCCTGCACAACATTCTGCAGACTTCTCTGCAACTTTTAAAACACGATGGGAGATGTTTTCTGTGCTGGCACAGTTTCTCCTTGCCAGACATAGTGGAAAAGATTTTTGTAATGATGTAGACTACAAAATACACTAAAGACGCAATACGGATTTCCCCGGAGCTAATCGCCGGTCCCGGGCACATTTTGGTGGAAGCCGCCGCACTGGAGTTCACTGTGACCGGCACAATCGCCTTTGCGCGAAGAAGCCGCCTCTTCGTCTCCGGGAGCCGGAGAGAGCGGCTGCTTGGGAAAGGTGAAGAATGAAGCTGCACAACACTGGGATAAAGTGCGCAGCTTGCAAACTGATCCAAAACAGTACCTTACCACTCTCCTACCATTACTAAACACATGAACATTCGGCATGACGGTGTTTTAGACAACTTTGTTTTTCTTCTTGCAAAACACTCTGCAAACCTTTCTGAAACATTTAAAACACGGTGGGAGATGTTTTCTGTGCTGGCACAGTTTCTCCTTGCCTAACGTAGTGAAAAACCTTTCTGCAATGATGTAGACCTCAAAAGACGCTTAAGACGAAGTTACGCAGCTCCCCGGAGCTAAGCTTTGGTTCCCGGGCACATTTCGGCAGAAGCCGCCGCACTGGAGTGCACTGTGACCGGCACAATGGCCTTTGCGCGAAGAAGCCGCTTCTTCACCTCCGGCAGCTGGAGAGTGCGGCTCCTTCGGGTAGGTGAGAATGAAGCTGCACAACACTGGGATAGTGTGCGCAGCTTGCAAACTGATAGAAAACTGTACCTTACCACTCTCCTACCTTTTAAAAACATATGAACATTCGATTGGAAGGTGTTTTGAACAATTTTGTTTTTCTTCTTGCAAAAGACTCTGCAGAGCTCTCTGCAACATGTAAAACAAAATGGGAGATGTTTTCTGTGCTGGCAGATTTTCTCCATGCCAGACATAGTGGAAAAGATTTTTGCAATGATGTAGACCACAAAAGCCCAGAAAGTAGAAGGTACGGATGTCCCCGGAGCTAAGCGCCGGTCCCGGGCACATTTCGGCAGAAGCGGCCGCACTGCAGTGCACTGTGACCGGCACAATCGCCTTTGCGCAAATAAGCCGCTTCTTCGTCGCCGGGAGCCGGAGAGAGCGGCTACTTGGGAAAGGTGAAGAATGAAGCTGCACAACACTGGGATAGTGTGCGCAGCTTGCAACTGATCGAAAACAGTACCGTACCACTCTCCTACCTTTTCCAAACACATGAACATTCGGTTGGAAGGTGTTTTCATCAACTTTCTTTTTCTTCTTGGAAAACACTCTGCAAACCTTTCTGAAACATGTAAAACACGGTGGGAGATGTTTTCTGTGCTGGCACAGTTTCTCCTTGCCTAACATAGTGAAAAACCTTTCTGCAATGATGTAGACCTCAAAAGACGCTTAAGACGAAGTTACGCAGCTCCCCGGAGCTAAGCGCCGGTTGCCGGGCACATTTCGGCAGAAGCCGCCGCACTGGAGTGCACTGTGACCGGCACAATGGCCTTTGCGCGAAGAAGCCGCTTCTTCGCCTCCGGCAGCTGGAGAGTGCGGCTCCTTCGGGTAGGTGAGAATGAAGCTGCACTACACTGGGATAGTGTGCGCAGTTGCAAACTGATAGAAAACAGTACCCTACTACTCTCCTACCTTTTCCAAACACATGAATATTGGGTTGGAAGGTGTTTTGGACAACTTTCTTTTTCTTCCTGCACAACATTCTGCAGACTTCTCTGCAACTTTTAAAACACGATGGGAGATGTTTTCTGTGCTGGCACAGTTTCTCCTTGCCAGACATAGTGGAAAAGATTTTTGTAATGATGTAGACCACAAAAGCCCAGAGAGAAGAAGGTAAGGGTGTCCCCGGAGCTAAGCGCCGGTCCCGGGCACATTTCGGCAGAAGCGGCCGCACTGGAGTGCACTGTGACCGGCACAATGGCCTTTGCGCGAAGAAGCCGCTTCTTCACCTCCGGCAGCTGGAGAGTGCGGCTCCTTCGGGTAGGTGAGAATGAAGCTGCACTACACTGGGATAGTGTGCGCAGTTGCAAACTGATAGAAAACAGTACCCTACTACTCTCCTACCTTTTCCAAACACATGAATATTGGGTTGGAAGGTGTTTTGGACAACTTTCTTTTTCTTCCTGCACAACATTCTGCAGACTTCTCTGCAACTTTTAAAACACGATGGGAGATGTTTTCTGTGCTGGCACAGTTTCTCCTTGCCAGACATAGTGGAAAAGATTTTTGTAATGATGTAGACCACAAAATACACTAAAGACGCAATACGGATTTCCCCGGAGCTAATCGCCGGTCCCGGGCACATTTTGGTGGAAGCCGCCGCACTGGAGTTCACTGTGACCGGCACAATCGCCTTTGCAAGAAGAAGCCGCCTCTTCGTCTCCGGGAGCCGGAGAGAGCGGCTGCTTGGGAAAGGTGAAGAATGAAGCTGCACAACACTGGGATAGTGTGCGGAGCCTGCAAACTCATCCAAAACAGTACCGTACCATTCTCCTACCTTTTCCAAACACATGAACATTCGGTTGGAAGGTGTTTTCAACAACTTTGTTTTTCTTCTTGCAAAACACTCTGCAGACTTCTCTGCAACATGTAAAACAAGATGAGAGATGTTTTCTGTGCTGGCACAGTTTCTCCTTGCCTAACATAGTGGAAAACCTTTCTGCAATGATGTAGACCAGAAGTCTCCAGAAAGATGAAGGTACGGATGTCCCCGGAGCTAAGCGCCGGTCCCGGGCACATTTTGGTAAAAGCCGCAACCCTGGAGTGCACTGTGACCGGCGCAATCGCCTTTGCAAGAAGAAGCCGCTTCTTTGCCTCCGGGAGCCGGAGAGAGCGGCTGCCTCTGAATGCTGAAGAATGAAGCTGCACAACACTGGGATTGTGTGCACAGCTTGCAAACTGATCCAAAACAGTACCATACCACTCTCCTACCTTTTCCAAACACTTGAACATTCGATTGGAAGGTGTTTTGGACAACTGTGTTTTTCTTCTTGCAAAACACTCTGCAAACCTTTCTGAAACATGTAAAACACGATGGGAGATGATTTCTGTGCTGGCACAGTTTCTCCTTGCCAGACATAGTGGAAAAGATTTTTGTAATGATGTAGACCACAAAAGCCCAGAGAGAAGAAGGTAAGGGTGTCCCCGGAGCTAAGCGCCGGTCCCGGGCACATTTCGGCAGAAGCGGCCGCACTGGAGTGCACTGTGACCGGCACAATCGCCTTTGCGCGAAGAAGCCGCTTCTTCACCTCCGGCAGCTGGAGAGTGCGGCTCCTTCGGGTAGGTGAGAATGAAGCTGCACTACACTGGGATAGTGTGCGCAGTTGCAAACTGATAGAAAACAGTACCCTACTACTCTCCTACCTTTTCCAAACACATGAATATTGGGTTGGAAGGTGTTTTGGACAACTTTCTTTTTCTTCCTGCACAACATTCTGCAGACTTCTCTGCAACTTTTAAAACACGATGGGAGATGTTTTCTGTGCTGGCACAGTTTCTCCTTGCCAGACATAGTGGAAAAGATTTTTGTAATGATGTAGACCACAAAATACACTAAAGACGCAATACGGATTTCCCCGGAGCTAATCGCCGGTCCCGGGCACATTTTGGTGGAAGCCGCCGCACTGGAGTTCACTGTTACCGGCACAATCGCCTTTGCAAGAAGAAGCCGCCTCTTCGTCTCCGGGAGCCGGAGAGAGCGGCTGCTTGGGAAAGGTGAAGAATGAAGCTGCACAACACTGGGATAGTGTGCGGAGCCTGCAAACTCATCCAAAACAGTACCGTACCATTCTCCTACCTTTTCCAAACACATGAACATTCGGTTGGAAGGTGTTTTCAACAACTTTGTTTTTCTTCTTGCAAAACACTCTGCAGACTTCTCTGCAACATGTAAAACAAGATGAGAGATGTTTTCTGTGCTGGCACAGTTTCTCCTTGCCTAACATAGTGGAAAACCTTTCTGCAATGATGTAGACCAGAAGTCTCCAGAAAGATGAAGGTACGGATGTCCCCGGAGCTATGCGCCGGTCCCGGGCACATTTTGGTAAAAGCCGCAACCCTGGAGTGCACTGTGACCGGCGCAATCGCCTTTGCAAGAAGAAGCCGCTTCTTTGCCTCCGGGAGCCGGAGAGAGCGGCTGCCTCTGAATGCTGAAGAATGAAGCTGCACAACACTGGGATTGTGTGCACAGCTTGCAAACTGATCCAAAACAGTACCGTACCACTCTCCTACCTTTTCCAAACACTTGAACATTCGATTGGAAGGTGTTTTGGACAACTGTGTTTTTCTTCTTGCAAAACACTCTGCAAACCTTTCTGAAACATGTAAAACACGATGGGAGATGATTTCTGTGCTGGCACAGTTTCTCCTTGCCAGACATAGTGGAAAAGATTTTTGTAATGATGTAGACCACAAAAGCCCAGAAAGAAGAAGGTACGGATGTCCCCGGAGCTAAGCGCCGGTCCCGGGCACATTTCGGCAGAAGCGGCCGTACTGCAGTGCACTGTGACCGGCACAATCGCCTTTGCGCGAAGAAGCCGCTTCTTCACCTCCGGCAGCTGGAGAGTGCGGCTCCTTCGGGTAGGTGAGAATGAAGCTGCACTACACTGGGATAGTGTGCGCAGTTGCAAACTGATAGAAAACAGTACCCTACTACTCTCCTACCTTTTCCAAACACATGAATATTGGGTTGGAAGGTGTTTTGGACAACTTTCTTTTTCTTCCTGCACAACATTCTGCAGACTTCTCTGCAACATGTAAAACAAGATGAGAGATGTTTTCTGTGCTGGCACAGTTTCTCCTTGCCTAACATAGTGGAAAACCTTTCTGCAATGATGTAGACCAGAAGTCTCCAGAAAGATGAAGGTACGGATGTCCCCGGAGCTAAGCGCCGGTCCCGGGCACATTTTGGTAAAAGCCGCAACCCTGGAGTGCACTGTGACCGGCGCAATCGCCTTTGCAAGAAGAAGCCGCTTCTTTGCCTCCGGGAGCCGGAGAGAGCGGCTGCCTCTGAATGCTGAAGAATGAAGCTGCACAACACTGGGATTGTGTGCACAGCTTGCAAACTGATCCAAAACAGTACCGTACCACTCTCCTACCTTTTCCAAACACTTGAACATTCGATTGGAAGGTGTTTTGGACAACTGTGTTTTTCTTCTTGCAAAACACTCTGCAAACCTTTCTGAAACATGTAAAACACGATGGGAGATGATTTCTGTGCTGGCACAGTTTCTCCTTGCCAGACATAGTGGAAAAGATTTTTGTAATGATGTAGACCAAAAAAGCCCAGAAAGAAGAAGGTAAGGGTGTCCCCGGAGCTAAGCGCCGGTCCCGGGCACATTTCGGCAGAAGCGGCCGCACTGGAGTGCACTGTGACCGGCACAATCGCCTTTGCGCGAAGAAGCCGCTTCTTCGTCGCCGGGAGCCGGAGAGAGCGGCTGCTTGGGAAAGGTGAAGAATGAAGCTGCACAACACTGGGATAAAGTGCGCAGCTTGCAAACTGATCCAAAACAGTACCTTACCACTCTCCTACCATTACTAAACACATGAACATTCGGCATGACGGTGTTTTAGACAACTTTGTTTTTCTTCTTGCAAAACACTCTGCAAACCTTTCTGAAACATTTAAAACACGGTGGGAGATGTTTTCTGTGCTGGCACAGTTTCTCCTTGCCTAACGTAGTGAAAAACCTTTCTGCAATGATGTAGACCTCAAAAGACGCTTAAGACGAAGTTACGCAGCTCCCCGGAGCTAAGCTTTGGTTCCCGGGCACATTTCGGCAGAAGCCGCCGCACTGGAGTGCACTGTGACCGGCACAATGGCCTTTGCGCGAAGAAGCCGCTTCTTCACCTCCGGCAGCTGGAGAGTGCGGCTCCTTCGGGTAGGTGAGAATGAAGCTGCACAACACTGGGATAGTGTGCGCAGCTTGCAAACTGATAGAAAACTGTACCTTACCACTCTCCTACCTTTTAAAAACATATGAACATTCGATTGGAAGGTGTTTTGAACAATTTTGTTTTTCTTCTTGCAAAAGACTCTGCAGAGCTCTCTGCAACATGTAAAACAAAATGGGAGATGTTTTCTGTGCTGGCAGATTTTCTCCATGCCAGACATAGTGGAAAAGATTTTTGCAATGATGTAGACCAAAAAAGCCCAGAAAGAAGAAGGTACGGATGTCCCCAGAGCTAAGCGCCGGTCCCGGGCACATTTCGGCAGAAGCGGCCGCACTGGAGTGCACTGTGACCGGCACAATCGCCTTTGCGCGAATAAGCCGCTTCTTCGTCGCCGGGAGCCGGAGAGAGCGGCTACTTCTGAAAGGTGAAGAATGAAGCTGCACAACACTGGGATAGTGTGCGCAGCTTGCAACTGATCGAAAACAGTACCGTACCACTCTCCTACCTTTTCCAAACACATGAACATTCGGTTGGAAGGTGTTTTCAACAACTTTCTTTTTCTTCTTGCAAAACACTCTGCAAACCTTTCTGAAACATGTAAAACACGGTGGGAGATGTTTTCTGTGCTGGCACAGTTTCTCCTTGCCTAACATAGTGAAAAACCTTTCTGCAATGATGTAGACCTCAAAAGACGCTTAAGACGAAGTTACGCAGCTCCCCGGAGCTAAGCGCCGGTTGCCGGGCACATTTCGGCAGAAGCCGCCGCACTGGAGTGCACTGTGACCGGCACAATCGCCTTTGCGCGAAGAAGCCGCTTCTTCACCTCCGGCAGCTGGAGAGTGCGGCTCCTTCGGGTAGGTGAGAATGAAGCTGCACTACACTGGGATAGTGTGCGCAGTTGCAAACTGATAGAAAACAGTACCCTACTACTCTCCTACCTTTTCCAAACACATGAATATTGGGTTGGAAGGTGTTTTGGACAACTTTCTTTTTCTTCCTGCACAACATTCTGCAGACTTCTCTGCAACTTTTAAAACACGATGGGAGATGTTTTCTGTGCTGGCACAGTTTCTCCTTGCCAGACATAGTGGAAAAGATTTTTGTAATGATGTAGACCACAAAATACACTAAAGACGCAATACGGATTTCCCCGGAGCTAATCGCCGGTCCCGGGCACATTTTGGTGGAAGCCGCCGCACTGGAGTTCACTGTGACCGGCACAATCGCCTTTGCGCGAAGAAGCCGCCTCTTCGTCTCCGGGAGCCGGAGAGAGCGGCTGCTTGGGAAAGGTGAAGAATGAAGCTGCACAACACTGGGATAGTGTGCGGAGCCTGCAAACTCATCCAAAACAGTACCGTACCATTCTCCTACCTTTTCCAAACACATGAACATTCGGTTGGAAGGTGTTTTCAACAACTTTGTTTTTCTTCTTGCAAAACACTCTGCAGACTTCTCTGCAACATGTAAAACAAGATGAGAGATGTTTTCTGTGCTGGCACAGTTTCTCCTTGCCTAACATAGTGGAAAACCTTTCTGCAATGATGTAGACCAGAAGTCTCCAGAAAGATGAAGGTACGGATGTCCCCGGAGATAAGCGCCGGTCCCGGGCACATTTTGGTAAAAGCCGCAACCCTGGAGTGCACTGTGACCGGCGCAATCGCCTTTGCAAGAAGAAGCCGCTTCTTTGCCTCCGGGAGCCGGAGAGAGCGGCTGCCTCTGAATGCTGAAGAATGAAGCTGCACAATACTGGGATTGTGTGCACAGCTTGCAAACTGATCCAAAACAGTACCGTACCACTCTCCTACCTTTTCCAAACACTTGAACATTCGATTGGAAGGTGTTTTGGACAACTGTGTTTTTCTTCTTGCAAAACACTCTGCAAACCTTTCTGAAACATGTAAAACACGATGGGAGATGATTTCTGTGCTGGCACAGTTTCTCCTTGCCAGACATAGTGGAAAAGATTTTTGTAATGATGTAGACCACAAAAGCCCAGAAAGAAGAAGGTAAGGGTGTCCCCGGAGCTAAGCGCCGGTCCCGGGCACATTTCGGCAGAAGCGGCCGTACTGCAGTGCACTGTGACCGGCACAATCGCCTTTGCGCGAAGAAGCCGCTTCTTCACCTCCGGCAGCTGGAGAGTGCGGCTCCTTCGGGTAGGTGAGAATGAAGCTGCACTACACTGGGATAGTGTGCGCAGTTGCAAACTGATAGAAAACAGTACCCTACTACTCTCCTACCTTTTCCAAACACATGAATATTGGGTTGGAAGGTGTTTTGGACAACTTTCTTTTTCTTCCTGCACAACATTCTGCAGACTTCTCTGCAACATGTAAAACAAGATGAGAGATGTTTTCTGTGCTGGCACAGTTTCTCCTTGCCTAACATAGTGGAAAACCTTTCTGCAATGATGTAGACCAGAAGTCTCCAGAAAGATGAAGGTACGGATGTCCCCGGAGATAAGCGCCGGTCCCGGGCACATTTTGGTAAAAGCCGCAACCCTGGAGTGCACTGTGACCGGCGCAATCGCCTTTGCAAGAAGAAGCCGCTTCTTTGCCTCCGGGAGCCAGAGAGAGCGGCTGCCTCTGAATGCTGAAGAATGAAGCTGCACAACACTGGGATTGTGTGCACAGCTTGCAAACTGATCCAAAACAGTACCGTACCACTCTCCTACCTTTTCCAAACACTTGAACATTCGATTGGAAGGTGTTTTGGACAATTTTGTTTTTCTTCTTGCAAAACACTCTGCAAACCTTTCTGAAACATGTAAAACACGATGGGAGATGATTTCTGTGCTGGCACAGTTTCTCCTTGCCAGACATAGTGGAAAAGATTTTTGTAATGATGTAGACCACAAAAGCCCAGAAAGAAGAAGGTAAGGGTGTCCCCGGAGCTAAGCGCCGGTCCCGGGCACATTTCGGCAGAAGCGGCCGCACTGGAGTGCACTGTGACCGGCACAATCGCCTTTGCGCGAAGAAGCCGCTTCTTCGTCGCCGGGAGCCGGAGAGAGCGGCTGCTTGGGAAAGGTGAAGAATGAAGCTGCACAACACTGGGATAAAGTGCGCAGCTTGCAAACTGATCCAAAACAGTACCTTACCACTCTCCTACCATTACTAAACACATGAACATTCGGCATGACGGTGTTTTAGACAACTTTGTTTTTCTTCTTGCAAAACACTCTGCAAACCTTTCTGAAACATTTAAAACACGGTGGGAGATGTTTTCTGTGCTGGCAGATTTTCTCCATGCCAGACATAGTGAAAAACCTTTCTGCAATGATGTAGACCACAAAAGACGCTAAAGACAAAGGTACGCAGCTCCCTGGAGCTAAGCGCCGGCCCCGGGCACACTTTGGTAGAAGCCGCCGCACTGGAGTGCACTGTGACCGGCACAATGGCCTTTGCGCGAAGAAGCCGCTTCTTCACCTCCGGCAGCTGGAGAGTGCGGCTCCTTCGGGTAGGTGAGAATGAAGCTGCACAACACTGGGATAGTGTGCGCAGCTTGCAAACTGATAGAAAACTGTACCTTACCACTCTCCTACCTTTTAAAAACATATGAACATTCGATTGGAAGGTGTTTTGGACAATTTTGTTTTTCTTTTTGCAAAACACTCTGCAGAGCTCTCTGCAACATGTAAAACAAAATGGGAGATGTTTTCTGTGCTGGCAGATTTTCTCCATGCCAGACATAGTGGAAAAGATTTTTGCAATGATGTAGACCACAAAAGCCCAGAAAGAAGAAGGTACGGATGTCCCCGGAGCTAAGCGCCGGTCCCGGGCACATTTCGGCAGAAGCGGCCGCACTGCAGTGCACTGTGACCGGCACAATCGCCTTTGCGCGAAGAAGCCGCTTCTTCGTCGCCGGGAGCCGGAGAGAGCGGCTGCTTGGGAAAGGTGAAGAATGAAGCTGCACAACACTGGGATAAAGTGCGCAGCTTGCAACTGATCGAAAACAGTACCGTACCACTCTTCTACCTTTTCCAAACACATGAACATTCGGTTGGAAGGTGTTTTCAACAACTTTCTTTTTCTTCTTGCAAAACACTCTGCAAACCTTTCTGAAACATGTAAAACACGGTGGGAGATGTTTTCTGTGCTGGCACAGTTTGTCCTTGCCTAACATAGTGAAAAACCTTTCTGCAATGATGTAGACCTCAAAAGACGCTTAAGACGAAGTTACGCAGCTCCCCGGAGCTAAGCGCCGGTTCCCGGGCACATTTCGGCAGAAGCCGCCGCACTGGAGTGCACTGTGACCGGCACAATGGCCTTTGCGCGAAGAAGCCGCTTCTTCACCTCCGGCAGCTGGAGAGTGCGGCTCCTTCGGGTAGGTGAGAATGAAGCTGCACTACACTGGGATAGTGTGCGCAGTTGCAAACTGATAGAAAACAGTACCCTACTACTCTCCTACCTTTTCCAAACACATGAATATTGGGTTGGAAGGTGTTTTGGACAACTTTCTTTTTCTTCCTGCACAACATTCTGCAGACTTCTCTGCAACTTTTAAAACACGATGGGAGATGTTTTCTGTGCTGGCACAGTTTCTCCTTGCCAGACATAGTGGAAAAGATTTTTGTAATGATGTAGACCACAAAATACACTAAAGACGCAATACGGATTTCCCCGGAGCTAATCGCCGGTCCCGGGCACATTTTGGTGGAAGCCGCCGCACTGGAGTTCACTGTGACCGGCACAATCGCCTTTGCGCGAAGAAGCCGCCTCTTCGTCTCCGGGAGCCGGAGAGAGCGGCTGCTTGGGAAAGGTGAAGAATGAAGCTGCACAACACTGGGATAGTGTGCGGAGCCTGCAAACTCATCCAAAACAGTACCGTACCATTCTCCTACCTTTTCCAAACACATGAACATTCGGTTGGAAGGTGTTTTCAACAACTTTGTTTTTCTTCTTGCAAAACACTCTGCAGACTTCTCTGCAACATGTAAAACAAGATGAGAGATGTTTTCTGTGCTGGCACAGTTTCTCCTTGCCTAACATAGTGGAAAACCTTTCTGCAATGATGTAGACCACAAAAGACGCTAAAGACAAAGGTACGCAGCTCCCTGGAGCATTGCCCCGGCCCCGGGCACACTTTGGTAGAAGCCGCCGCACTGGAGTGCACTGTGACCGGCACAATCGCCTTTACGCGAAGAAGCCGCTTCTTCGTCTCTGGAAACCGGAGAGAGCGGCTGCTTGGGAAAGGTGAGAATGAAGCTGCACACCCCTGGGATAGTGTGCGCAGCTTGCAAACTCATCCAAAACAGTACCTTACCACTCTCCTACCTTTTCCAAACACATGAACATTCGTTTGGAAGCAGTTTACAACAACTTTCATTTTCTTATTGCAAAACACTCTGCAAACTTTTCTGAAACATGTAAAAAACGGTGGGAGATGTTTTCTGTGCTGGCACAGTTTCTCCTTGCCTAACATAGTGAAAAACCTTTCTGCAATGATGTAGACCTCAAAAGACGCTTAAGACGAAGTTACGCAGCTCCCCGGAGCTAAGCGCCGGTTCCCGGGCACATTTCGGCAGAAGCCGCCACACTGGAGTGCACTGGGACCGGCACAATCGCCTTTGCGCGAAGAAGCCGTTTCTTCACCTCCGGCAGCTGGAGAGTGCGGCTCCTTCAGAAAGGTGAGAATGAAGCCGCACAACACTGGGATAGTGTGCGCAGTTGCAAACTGATAGAAAACAGTACCCTACTACTCTCCTACCTTTTCCAAACACATGAATATTGGGTTGGAAGGTGTTTTGGACAACTTTCTTTTTCTTCCTGCACAACATTCTGCAGACTTCTCTGCAACTTTTAAAACACGATGGGAGATGTTTTCTGTGCTGGCACAGTTTCTCCTTGCCAGACATAGTGGAAAAGATTTTTGTAATGATGTAGACTACAAAATACACTAAAGACGCAATACGGATTTCCCCGGAGCTAATCGCCGGTCGCGGGCACATTTTGGTGGAAGCCGCCGCACTGGAGTTCACTGTGACCGGCACAATCGCCTTTGCGCAAAGAAACTGCTTTTTCCCCTCCGGGAGCCGGAGAGACCAGTAGCTTCGGAATGGTGAGAATGAAGCTGCACAACCCTGGGATAGTGTGCGAAGCTCACAAACTGATAGAAAACTGTACCATACCACTCTCCCACCTTTTAAAAATGTATGAACATTCCATTGGAAGGTGTTTTGGACAATTTTGTTTTTCTTTTTGCAAAACACTCTGCAGAGCTCTCTGCAACATGTAAAACACAATGGGAGATGTTTTCTGTGCTGGCATATTTTCTCCATGCCAGACATAGTGGAAAAGATTTTTGCAATGATGTAGACCACAAAAGTCCCTTAAGAAGAAGGTACGGATGTCCCCCGGGCTAAGCGCTGGTCCCGGGCACATTTCGGCAGAAGCTGCCGCACTGGAGTGCACTGGGACCGGCACAATCGCCTTTGCCGAAGAAGCCGCCTCTTCACCTCCGGCAGCTGGGAAGTGCGGCTGATTCGGAAAGGTGAGAATGAAGCTGCACAACACTGGGATAGTGTGCCCAGCTTGCAAACTCATCCAAAACAGTACCTTACCACTCCCCTACCTTTTCCAAACACATGAACATTCGATTGGAAGGTGTTTTGGACAACTTTGATTTTCTTCTTGCAAAATACTCTGCAAACCTTTCTGCAACATGTAAAACACGGTGAGAGATGTTTTCTGTGCTGGCACATTTTCTCCTTCCCTAACATAGTGGAAAACCTTTCTGCAATGATGTAGACAACAAAAGACGCTAAAGACGAAGGATACGGAGCTCCCCGGAGCTAAGCGCCGGCCCCGGGAATATTTTGGTGGAAGCCGCCGCACTGCAGTGCACTGTGACCGGCACAATCGCCTTTGCGCGAAGAAACCGCTATTTCGCCTCCGGGACCCGGAGAGACCTGTGGCTTCGGAAAGGTGGGAATGAAGCTGCACAACACTGGGATAGTGTGCGCAGCTTGCAAACTGATAGAAAACTGTACCTTACCACTCTCCCACCTTTTAAAAACGTATGAACATTCGATTGGAAGGTGTTTTGGACAATTTTGTTTTTCTTTTTGAAAAACACTCTGCAGAGCTCTCTGCAACATGTAAAACACAATGGGAGATGTTTTCTGTGCTGGCAGATTTTCTCCATGCCAGACATAGTGGGAAAGATTTTTGCAATGATGTAGACCACAAAAGTCCAGAAAGACGAAGGTACGGATGTCCCGGAGCTAAGCGCCGGTCCCGGGCACATTTCGGCAGAAGCGGCCGCACTGGAGTGCACTGTGACCGGCAGAATCGCCTTTGCGCGAAGAAACCGCTATTTCGCCTCCGGGACCCGGAGAGACCAGTGGCTTCGGAAAGGTGAGAATGAAGCTGCACAACACTGGGATAGTGTGCGCAGCTTGCAAACTGATCCAAAACAGTACTGTACCACTCTCCTACCTTTTCCAAACACTTGAACATTCGATTGGAAGGAGTTTTGGACAACTGTGTTTTTCTTCTTGCAAAACACTCTGCAAACATTTCTGAAACATGTAAAACACGGTGGGAGATGTTTTCTGTGCTGGCACAGTTTCTCCTTGCCAGACATAGTGGAAAAGATTTTTGTAATGATGTAGTCCAAAAAAGCCCAGAAAGAAGAAGGTACGGATGTCCCCGGAGCTAAGCGCCGGTCCCGGGCACATTTCGGCAGAAGCTGCCGCACTGGAGTGCACTGGGACCGGCACAATCGCCTTTGCCGAAGAAGCCGCCTCTTCACCTCCGGCAGCTGGGAAGTGCGGCTGATTCGGAAAGGTGAGAATGAAGCTGCACAACACTGGGATAGTGTGCCCAGCTTGCAAACTCATCCAAAACAGTACCTTACCACTCCCCTACCTTTTCCAAACACATGAACATTCGATTGGAAGGTGTTTTGGACAACTTTGATTTTCTTCTTGCAAAATACTCTGCAAACCTTTCTGCAACATGTAAAACACGGTGAGAGATGTTTTCTGTGCTGGCACATTTTCTCCTTCCCTAACATAGTGGAAAACCTTTCTGCAATGATGTAGACAACAAAAGACGCTAAAGACGAAGGATACGGAGCTCCCCGGAGCTAAGCGCCGGCCCCGGGAATATTTTGGTGGAAGCCGCCGCACTGGAGTTCACTGTTACCGGCACAATCGCCTTTGCGCAAAGAAACTGCTTTTTCGCCTCCGGGAGCCGGAGAGACCAGTAGCTTCGGGTAGGTGAGAATGAAGCTGCACAACACTGGGATAGTGTGCGCAGCTTGCAAACTGATAGAAAACTGTACCTTACCACTCTCCTACCTTTTAAAAACATATGAACATTCGATTGGAAGGTGTTTTGGACAATTTTGTTTTTCTTCTTGCAAAAGACTCTGCAGAGCTCTCTGCAACATGTAAAACACAATGGGAGATGTTTTCTGTGCTGGCAGATTTTCTCCATGCCAGACATAGTGGGAAAGATTTTTGCAATGATGTAGACCACAAAAGTCCAGAAAGACGAAGGTACGGATGTCCCGGAGCTAAGCGCCGGTCCCGGGCACATTTCGGCAGAAGCGGCCGCACTGGAGTGCACTGTGACCGGCAGAATCGCCTTTGCGCGAAGAAACCGCTATTTCGCCTCCGGGACCCGGAGAGACCAGTGGCTTCGGAAAGGTGAGAATGAAGCTGCACAACACTGGGATAGTGTGCGCAGCTTGCAAACTGATCCAAAACAGTACTGTACCACTCTCCTACCTTTTCCAAACACTTGAACATTCGATTGGAAGGAGTTTTGGACAACTGTGTTTTTCTTCTTGCAAAACACTCTGCAAACATTTCTGAAACATGTAAAACACGATGGGAGATGTTTTCTGTGCTGGCACAGTTTCTCCATGCCAGACATAGTGGAAAAGATTTTTGTAATGATGTAGACCAAAAAAGCCCATAAAGAAGAAGGTACGGATGTCCCCGGAGCTAAGCGCCGGTCCCGGGCACATTTCGGCAGAAGCGGCCGCACTGGAGTGCACTGTGACCGGCACAATCGCCTTTGCGCGAAGAAGCCGCCTCTTCGTCTCCGGGAGCCGGAGAGAGCGGCTGCTTGGGAAAGGTGGGAATGAAGCTGCACAACACTGGGATAGTGTGCGAAGCTTGCAAACTGCTAGAAAACTGTACCTTACCACTCTCCCACCTTTTAAAAACGTATGAACATTCGATTGGAAGGTGTTTTGGACAATTTTGTTTTTCTTTTTGAAAAACACTCTGCAGAGCTCTCTGCAACATGTAAAACACAATGGGAGATGTTTTCTGTGCTGGCAGATTTTCTCCATGCCAGACATAGTGGAAAAGATTTTTGCAATGATGTAGACCACAAAAGCCCAGAAAGAAGAGGGTACGGATGTCCCCCGGGCTAAGCGCCGGTCCCGGGCACATTTCGGCAGAAGCTGCCGCACTGGAGTGCACTGCGACCGGCACAATCGCCTTTGCAAGAAGAAGCCGCCTCTTCGTCTCCGGGAGCCGGAGAGAGCGGCTGCTTGGGAAAGGTGAAGAATGAAGCTGCACAACACTGGGATTGTGTGCGCAACTTGCAAACTGAACCAAAACGGTACCTTACCGCTCTCCTACCTTTTCCAAACACATGAACATTCGGTTGGAAGGTTTTTTGGACAACTTTGTTTTTCTTCTTGCAAAACACTCTGCAAACCTTTCTGAAACATGTAAAAACGATGGGAGATGTTTTCTGTGCTGGCACAGTTTCTCCATGCCAGACATAGTGAAAAACCTTTCTGCAATGATGTAGACCACAAAAGACGCTAAAGACAAAGGTACGCAGCTCCCCGGAGCATTGCCCCGGCCCCGGGCACACTTTGGTAGAAGCCGCCGCACTGGAGTGCACTGTGACCGGCACAATCGCCTTTACGCGAAGAAGCCGCTTCTTCGTCTCTGGGAGCCGGAGAGAGCGGCTGCTTGGGAAAGGTGAAGAATGAAGCTGCACAACATTGGGATAGTGTGCGCAGTTGCAAACTGATAGAAAACAGTACCCTACTACTCTCCTACCTTTTCCAATCACGTGAATATTCGGTTGGAAGATGTTTTTGACAACTTTCTTTTTCTTCCTGCACAACATTCTGCAGACTTCTCTGCAACATGTAAAACACGATGGGAGATGTTTTCTGTGCTGGCACAGTTTCTCCTTGCCAGACATAGTGGAAAAGATTTTTGTAATGATGTAGACCACAAAATACACAAAAGACGCAATACGGATTTCCCCGGAGCTGATCGCCGGTCCCGGGCACATTTTGGTGGAAGCCGCCGCACTGGAGTTCACTGTGACCGGCACAATCGCCTTTGCGCAAAGAAACTGCTTTTTCGCCTCCGGGAGCCGGAGAGACGAGTAGCTTCGGAAAGGTGAGAATGAAGCTGCACAACACTGGGATAGTGTGCGCAGCTTGCAAACTGATAGAAGACTGTACCTTACCACTCTCCCACCTTTTAAAAACATATGAACATTCGATTGGAAGGTGTTTTGGACAATTTTGTTTTTCTTCTTGCAAAAGACTCTGCAGAGCTCTCTGCAACATGTAAAACTCAATGGGAGATGTTTTCTGTGCTGGCAGATTTTCTCCATGCCAGACATAGTGGGAAAGATTTTTGCAATGATGTAGACCACAAAAGTCCAGAAAGACGAAGGTACGGATATCCCCGGAGCTAAGCGCCGGTCCCGGGCACATTTCGGCAGAAGCGGCCGCACTGGAGTGCACTGTGAGCGGCACAATCGCCTTTGCAAGAAGAAGCCGCCTCTTCGTCTCCGGGAGCCGGAGAGAGCGGCTGCTTGGGAAAGGTGAAGAATGAAGCTGCACAACACTGGGATAGTGTGCACAGCTTGCAAACCGATCCAAAACAGTACCTTACCGCTCTTCTACCTTTTCCAAACACATGAACATTCGGTTGGAAGGTGTTTTCAACAACTTTGTTTTTCTTCTTGCAAAACGCTCTGCAGACTTCTCTGCAACATATAAAACACGATGGGAGATGTTTTCTGTGCTGGCACAGTTTCTCCATGCCAGACATAGTGGAAAAGATTTTTGTAATGATGTAGACCAAAAAAGCCCGGAAAGATGAAGGTACGGATGTCCCCGGAGCTAAGCGCCGGTCCCGGGCACATTTCGGCAGAAGCGGCCGCACTGGAGTGAACTGTGACCGGCACAATCGCCTTCGCAACAAGAAGCCGCTTCTTCGTCGCCGGGAGCCGGAGAGAGCGGCTGCTAGGGAAAGGTGAAGAATGAAGCTGCACAACACTGGGATAAAGTGCGCAGCTTGCAACTGATCCAAAACAGTACCTTACCACTCTCCTACCATTACTAAACACATGAACATTCGGTTGGAAGGTGTTTTAGACAACTTTGTTTTTCTTCTTGCAAAACACTCTGCAAACCTTTCTGAAACATTTAAAACACGACAGGAGATGTTTTCTGTGCTGGCACAGTTTCTCCATGCCAGACATAGTGGAAATGCTTTTCGCGAAGTTGGAGAGGACAAGAAACACTAAAGACGAAAGTATGGAGTTTTCCGTAGCTAAGACTGCATGAAAGCAAAAGACTGCCCTCTTCAAAAATGGCAATTTGGACGACTCGGAAAAGTACAAATCAGCCAGCCTCTCTTTTATCGCCACGAAGTTGATGGGGCAGCTATTCCTGAAAGCCTTGCCTTGCATATGAAGGAGGACAAAGCAATGTACTCGGCATGGATTTTCTGGGGGAATTTCATGCTGAACAACTTTTTCAACACCTCTGGTGAATTGACTGGTAGATGAAGGGAATATTGTCTGCGTGGCCCTCAGGGAGGTTTTTTACATTTCTCTACATGGCTGCACACATACATACGGGAAGCAATAATGCAAAAGGGAGGGAACCAGTGTCTTTTAAGTGATGCTGAGTGAAAAGACAAGAGGCAGTGGGCACACACTGAAATACAGGAGATTGCCTATGAACATCACCAAATGATGTTTTACTGTGAGGGTGACTGAACCGCGGCACAGACTGCCCATAAAGCTTCTGAAGCCTGGATCTTAGAAGACATTAAAAGTACACCCAGATAGAATCCCGGGCCAGAGGCTCTAGGTATCCTGGTTTAACAGGGGGGTTGGGCCTGGTGAGCCCCACTGAGCCCTACCACTCTCATTCATTCTGTGTAGTGAATTCACTTCCAGATGCTTTTCAAGCACTGGCATGACAAAGTTCTGTGCAGACAGAGATCCAAACGGACATGGGATCCATGTTCCTTAAGCAGTGTGCAAGAAGAATGTAAAACTCTGGGACAAGTGTCTCTTCCCTAACTGAATCCCTTTCATGGGAAAATTCCCAGCTATAGGAAGATCTCCTGATACGCATGCTTAGGACTGACACTGGCTGAGGAAATTTCTCCCTATGTGTATCTAAGACCAGTTAGGATCATCACCCAAGACTTGTCAACATAGTCACAGAATGTCTATTGTAAAGAAGTGACAACTTACATCAGAATGGCAAATATTGGTCCACAAAATGGATTAATGGATGGGAATTATCTACTTGGGTTAAAAAGAAAAGTTAAGAGTTGGTCTTTATTTATCAATTCCGTTACAAAATTGATAAGGGAAGAAAGAGATCTCAGTCCTTGATTTTCTGAACTCGAAGAAAGACTAAAAAAATTCCTTGTAGAAATCTAGTATTATGACCAGATTATTCAAACAATTTTAGATGGTAAAAAAGTCCCAGATTTGTCTAGTTTTTTTTCCAGGGAAAAGTACCGTGTTTTGTGTTTCCGGCCCATGGGCTGGGAGTGGACGGCTGGCTTCTGAAAATCCTCGATACGCAGGATGGTTCCCAGATCAAGGGTGGCACCAGTGCCAAGTCGTGATGGTTTGATAATACAGAGTAGCTCCTGCAATCTGCCATGCAGAAGATGGGCAGCTGAGGTTTGTTTCCAGGGAATGGGGTGGTAGTTTCACTTTGGGGCCTGTGGCTGGGAGTGGCAGGCTGGCTCTTGAAAATCCACGATACGCAGGATGGTTCCCAGATGAAAGGTGAAAGCAGTGCACAGTCGGGCTGGTTTGATAGAGGCAAGTGGCTCCTGCAATCTGCCAGCCAGAAGATGGGCAGGTCAGTTTTACTTCCAGGGAAAAGGGCCGTGGTTTGTGCTCGGGTGCCTGTGGCTGGGAGTGGCCGGCTGGCTCCTGAAAATCAACGATACGCAGGATGGTTCCCAGATGAAAGGTGACACCAGTGCCAAGTCGGACTGGTATGCTAATACGAAGTGTCTCCTGCAATCTACCATCCAGAAGTGGGGCAGCTGAGATTTTTTTTCCAGGGAAATGGGCCGTGGTATACGTTTGGGGGCCTGTGGCTGGGGGTGGCCGGCTGGCTCCTGAAAATCCACGATACGCAGGATGGTTCCCAGATGAAAGGTGGCACCAGAGCCAAGTCGGGCTGGTTTGATAGAGGCAAGTGGCTCCGGCCATCTGCCAGCCAGACGCGGGGCGAGTGAGTTTTTTTTGCCTGGGAAAAGGGCTGCGGTTTGTGTTCGGGGACCTGTGGCAGGGAGTGGCCGGCTGGCTCCTGAAAATCCACGATACGCAGGATGGTTCCCAGATGAAAGGTGGCACCAGTGCCGAGTCGGGCTGGTTTGATAGAGGCAAGTGGCTCCTGCAATCTGCCAGCCAGAAGATGGGCAGGTCAGTTTTACTTCCAGGCAAAAGGGCCGTGGTTTTCGTTTGGGGGCCTGTGGCTGGGAGTGGCCGGCTGGCTCCTTAAAATCCACGTCGCGCAGGATGATTCCCATACCCAAAGGGGCACCAGTTCCAAGTCGGGCTGGTTTGATAGAGGCAGGTGGCGTCTGCAGTCTGCCAGCCAGAAGCGGGGCGGATGAGTTTGGTCTGCCAGGGAAAAGGGCCGTAGTTTGTGTTTGGGGGCCTGTGGCTGGGAGTGGCTGGCTGGCTCCTGAAAATCCACGATACGCAGGATGGTTCCCAGATGAAAGATGGCACCAGTGCCAAGTAAGGCTGGTTTGATAGAGCCAAGTGGCTCCTGCAATCTGCCATCCAGAACCGGGGCGGATGACTTTTGTCTGCCAGGGAAAAGGGCCGTAGTTTGTGTTTGGGGGCCTGTGGCTGGGAGTGGCCGGCCGTCTCCTGAAAATCCACGATACGCAGGATGGTTACCAGACACAAGGGGGCACCAGTGCTGAGTCGGGCTGGTTTGATAGAGGCAAGTGGCTCCTTCAATCTGCCAGCCAGAAGCGGGGCGGGTGAGTTTTACTTAAACGGAAAAGGGCCGTGGTTTGAGTTCGGGGGCCTGTGGCTGGGAGTCGCTGGCTGGCTCCTGAAAATCCACGCCGCGCATTGTGGTTCCCAGACCCAAGGTGGCACCAGTGCCGAGTCGGGCTGGTTTGATAGAGGCAAGTGGCTCCTGCAATCTGCCATCCAGAAGCGGGGCGGGTGAATTATGTTTTTCAGGGAAAAGGGCAGTGGTTTGTTTTCGGGGTCCGGTGGCTGGGAGTGGCCATGTGGTTCCTAAAAATCCACGATACGCAGGATGTTTCCCAGATGAAAGGTGGCACCAGTTCCAAGTAAATCTCGTTTGATAGAGCCAAGTGGCTCCTGCAATCTGCCAGCCAGAAGATGGGCAGGTCAGTTTTACTTCCATGGAAAAGGGCCGTAGTTTGTGTTTGGGGGCCTGTGGCTGGGAGTGGCCGGCTGGCTCCTGAAAATCCACGATACGCAGGATGGTTCCCAGATGAAAGGTGGCACCAGTGCCAAGTCGGTCTGGGTTGATAGAGGCAAGTGGCTCCTGCAATCTGCCAGCCAGAAGATGGGGAGGTCAGTTTTACTTCCAGGGAAAAGTTCCGTGGTTTTCGTTTGGGGGCCTGTGGCTGGGAGTGGCCGGCTGGCTCCTTAAAATCCACGTCGCGCAGGATGATTCCCATACCCAAAGGGGCACCAGTTCCAAGTCGGGCTGGTTTGATAGAGGCAAGTGGCGTCTGCAGTCTGCCAGCCAGAAGCGGGGCGGATGAGTTTGGTCTGCCAGGGAAAAGGGCCGTAGTTTGTGTTTGGGGGCCTGTGGCTGGGAGTGGCCGGCTGTCTCCTGAAA
The DNA here is from genome assembly GCF_047830755.1 of Zonotrichia albicollis. NCBI lineage: Eukaryota > Metazoa > Chordata > Aves > Passeriformes > Passerellidae > Zonotrichia > Zonotrichia albicollis. The sequence continues at coordinate 10,150,514 of NC_133828.1, read as the reverse complement.
ATCCACGATACGCAGGATGGTTCCCAGATGAAAGATGGCACCAGTGCCAAGTAAGGCTGGTTTGATAGAGCCAAGTGGCTCCTGCAATCTGCCATCCAGAACCGGGGCGGATGACTTTTGTCTGCCAGGGAAAAGGGCCGTAGTTTGTGTTTGGGGGCCTGTGGCTGGGAGTGGCCGGCCGTCTCCTGAAAATCCACGATACGCAGGATGGTTACCAGACACAAGGGGGCACCAGTGCTGAGTCGGGCTGGTTTGATAGAGGCAAGTGGCTCCTGCAATCTGCCAGCCAGAAGCGGGGCGGGTGAATTATGTTTTTCAGGGAAAAGGGCAGTGGTTTGTTTTCGGGGTCCGGTGGCTGGGAGTGGCCATGTGGTTCCTAAAAATCCACGATACGCAGGATGTTTCCCAGATGAAAGGTGGCACCAGTTCCAAGTAAATCTCGTTTGATAGAGCCAAGTGGCTCCTGCAATCTGCCAGCCAGAAGATGGGCAGGTCAGTTTTACTTCCATGGAAAAGGGCCGTAGTTTGTGTTTGGGGGCCTGTGGCTGGGAGTGGCCGGCTGGCTCCTGAAAATCCACGATACCCAGGGTGGTTCCCAGAGGAAAGGTGGCACCAGTGCCAAGTCGGTCTGGTTTGATAGAGGCAAGTGGCTCCTGCAATCTGCCAGCCAGAAGATGGGCAGGTTAGTTTTACTTAAACGGAAAAGGGCTGTGGTTTTTGTTCGGGGGCCTGTGGCTGGGAGTGGCCGGCTGGGTATTTAAAATCCACGCCGTGCAGGATGGTTCCCAGACCTAAGTGGGCACCAGTGCCGAGTCGGGCTGGTTTGATAGAGGCAAGTGGCTCCTGCAATCTGCCAGCCAGAAGCGGGGCGGGTGAGTTTTGTTTGCCAGGGAAAAGGGCCGTGGTTTATGTTCGGAGGCCTGTGGCTGGGAGTGGACGGCTGGCTCCTAAAAATCCACGACGCGCAGGATGGTTCCCAGACCCAAGGTGGCACCATTGCCAAGTCGGGCTGGTATGATAGTAGAAAATTGCTCCTGCCATCTACCATCCAGAAGCGAGGCAGCTGAGTTTTTTCTCCAGGGAAAAGGGCCGTGGTTTTTGTTCGGGGCTCTGTGTCTGGGAGGGGCTGGTTGGCTGCTTAAAATCCACGATACGTTGGATGGTTTCCAGATGAAAGGTGGCACCAGTGCCGTGTCGGGCTGGTTTGATAGAGGCAAGTGGCTCCTGCAATCTGCCAGCCAGAAGATGGGCAGGTTAGTTTTACTTAAACGGAAAAGGGCCGTGGTTTGAGTTCGGGGGCCTGTGGCTGGGAGTGGCCGGCTGGCTCCTGAAAATCCACGCCGCCCATTATGGTTCCCAGACCCAAGGGGGCACCAGTGCCGAGTCGGGCTGGTTTGATAGAGGCAAGTGGCTCCTGCAATCTGCCAGCCAGAAGCGGGGCGGGTGAATTATGTTTTTCAGGGAAAAGGGCAGTGGTTCGTTTTCGGGGTCCGGTGGCTGGGAGTGGCCATGTGGTTCCTAAAAATCCACGATACGCAGGATGTTTCCCAGATGAAAGGTGGCACCAGTTCCAAGTAAGGCTCGTTTGATAGAGCCAAGTGGCTCTTGCAATCTGCCAGCCAGAAGATGGGCAGGTCAGTTTTACTTCCATGGAAAAGGGCCGTAGTTTGTGTTTGGGGGCCTGTGGCTGGGAGTGGCGGTCTGGGTATTTAAAATCCACGCCGTGCAGGATGGTTCCCAGACCTAAGGGGGCACCAGTGCCAAGTCGGGCTGGTTTGATAGAGCCAAGTGGCTCCTGCAATCTGCCAGCCAGAAGCGGGGCGGGTGAGTTTTACTTAAACGGAAAAGGGCCGTAGTTTTTGTTTGGGGGCCTGTGGCTGGGAGGGGCCGGCTGGCTCCTGAAAATCCACGATACGGAGGATGGTTCCCAGAGGAAAGGTGGCACCAGTGCCAAGTCGGTCTGGTTTGATAGAGGCAAGTGGCTCCTGCAATCTGCCAGCCAGAAGATGGGCAGGTTAGTTTTACTTAAACAGAAAAGGGCCGTGGTTTGTGGTCGGGGCCTGTGGCTGGGAGTGGCCGGCTGGCTCCTGAAATTCCACGATACCCATGGTGGTTCCCAGAGGAAAGGTGGCACCAGTGCCAAGTCGGGCTGGTTTGATAGAGGCAAGTGGCTCCTGCAATCTGCCAGCCAGAAGCGGGGCAGGTAAGTTTTGTTTGCCTGGGAAAAGGGCCGTGGATTGTGTTTGGGGGCCTGTGGCTGGGAGTGGCCGGCTGGGTATTTAAAATCCACGCCGTGCAGGATGGTTCCCAGACCTAAGTGGGCACCAGTGCCGAGTCGGGCTGGTTTGATAGAGGCACGTGGCTCCTGCAATCTGCCAGCCAGAAGCGGGGTGGGTGAGTTTTGTTTGCCAGGGAAAAGGGCCGTGGTTTGTGTTCGGAGGCCTGTGGCTGGGAGTGGACGGCTGGCTCCTGAAAATCCACGACGCGCAGGATGGTTCCCAGACCCAAGGTGGCACTATTGCCAAGTCGGGCTGGTATGATAGTAGAAAATTGCTCCTGCCATCTATCATCCAGAAGCGGGGCAGCTGAGTTTTTTTTCCAGGGAAAAGGGCCGTGGTTTGTGTTCGGGGCTCTGTGTCTGGGAGGGGCTGGTTGGCTGCTGAAAATCCACGATACGTTGGATGGTTCCCATATGAAAGGTTGCACCAGTGCCGAGTCGGGCTGGTGTGATAGAGGCAAGTGGCTCCTGCAATCTGCCATCCAGAAGCGGGACGGATGAGTTTTGTTTACCAGGGAAAAGGGCCGTGGTTTGTTTTCGGGGTCCGGTGGCTGGGAGTGGCCGTGTGGCTCCTAAAAACCCACGATACGCAGGATGTTTCCCAGATGAAATGTGGCACCAGTGCCAAGTCGGGCTGGTTTGATAGAGCCAAGTGGCTCCTGCAATCTGCCAGCCAGAATCGGGGCGGATGACTTTGGTGTGCCTGGGAAAAGGGCCGTAGTTTGTGTTTGGGGGCCTGTGGCTGGGAGTGGCCGGCTGTCTCCTGAAAATCCACGTCGCGCAGGATGATTCCCAGACCCAAAGGGGCACCAGTTCCAAGTCGGGCTGGTTTGATAGAGGCAAGTGGCGCCTGCAGTCTGCCAGGCAGAAGCGGGGCGGATGAGTTTGTTCTGCCAGGGAATAGGGCCATAGTTTGCGTTTGGGGGCCTGTGGCTGGGAGTGGCCGGCTGTCTCCTGAAAATCCACGATACGCAGTGTGGTTCCCAGAGGAAAGGTGGCACCAGTGCCAAGTCGGGCTGGTTTGATAGAGGCAAGTGGCTCCTGCAATCTGCCAGCCAGAAGCGGGGCGGGTGAATTATGTTTTTCAGGGAAAAGGGCAGTGGTTTGTTTTCGGGCTCCGGTGGCTGGGAGTGGCCATGTGGTTCCTAAAAATCCACGATACGCAGGATGTTTCCCAGATGAAAGGTGGCACCAGTTCCAAGTAAGGCTCGTTTGATAGAGGCAAGTGGCTCCTGCAATCTGCCAGCCAGAAGATGGGCAGGTCAGTTTTACTTCCATGGAAAAGGGCCGTAGTTTGTGTTTGGGGGCCTGTGGCTGGGAGTGGCCGGCTGGCTCCTGAAAATCCACGATACGAAGGATGGTTCCCAGAGGAAAGGTGGCACCAGTGCCAAGTCGGGCTGGTTTGATAGAGGCAAGTGGCTCCTGCAATCTGCCAGCCAGAAGATGGGCAGGTCAGTTTTACTTCCAGGGAAAAGTTCCGTGGTTTTCGTTTGGGGGCCTGTGGCTGGGAGTGGCCGGCTGGCTCCTTAAAATCCACGTCGCGCAGGATGATTCCCATACCCAAAGGGGCACCAGTTCCAAGTCGGGCTGGTTTGATAGAGGCAAGTGGCGTCTGCAGTCTGCCAGCCAGAAGCGGGGCGGATGAGTTTGGTCTGCCAGGGAAAAGGGCCGTAGTTTGTGTTTGGGGGCCTGTGGCTGGGAGTGGCCGGCTGTCTCCTGAAAATCCACGATACGCAGGATGGTTCCCAGATGAAAGATGGCACCAGTGCCAAGTAAGGCTGGTTTGATAGAGCCAAGTGGCTCCTGCAATCTGCCATCCAGAACCGGGGCGGATGACTTTTGTCTGCCAGGGAAAAGGGCCGTAGTTTGTGTTTGGGGGCCTGTGGCTGGGAGTGGCCGGCCGTCTCCTGAAAATCCACGATACGCAGGATGGTTACCAGACACAAGGGGGCACCAGTGCTGAGTCGGGCTGGTTTGATAGAGGCAAGTGGCTCCTGCAATCTGCCAGCCAGAAGCGGGGCGGGTGAATTATGTTTTTCAGGGAAAAGGGCAGTGGTTTGTTTTCGGGGTCCGGTGGCTGGGAGTGGCCATGTGGTTCCTAAAAATCCACGATACGCAGGATGTTTCCCAGATGAAAGGTGGCACCAGTTCCAAGTAAATCTCGTTTGATAGAGCCAAGTGGCTCCTGCAATCTGCCAGCCAGAAGATGGGCAGGTCAGTTTTACTTCCATGGAAAAGGGCCGTAGTTTGTGTTTGGGGGCCTGTGGCTGGGAGTGGCCGGCTGGCTCCTGAAAATCCACGATACCCAGGGTGGTTCCCAGAGGAAAGGTGGCACCAGTGCCAAGTCGGTCTGGTTTGATAGAGGCAAGTGGCTCCTGCAATCTGCCAGCCAGAAGATGGGCAGGTTAGTTTTACTTAAACGGAAAAGGGCTGTGGTTTTTGTTCGGGGGCCTGTGGCTGGGAGTGGCCGGCTGGGTATTTAAAATCCATGCCGTGCAGGATGGTTCCCAGACCTAAGTGGGCACCAGTGCCGAGTCGGGCTGGTTTGATAGAGGCAAGTGGCTCCTGCAATCTGCCAGCCAGAAGCGGGGCGGGTGAGTTTTGTTTGCCAGGGAAAAGGGCCGTGGTTTATGTTCGGAGGCCTGTGGCTGGGAGTGGACGGCTGGCTCCTAAAAATCCACGACGCGCAGGATGGTTCCCAGACCCAAGGTGGCACCATTGCCAAGTCGGGCTGGTATGATAGTAGAAAATTGCTCCTGCCATCTACCATCCAGAAGCGAGGCAGCTGAGTTTTTTCTCCAGGGAAAAGGGCCGTGGTTTTTGTTCGGGGCTCTGTGTCTGGGAGGGGCTGGTTGGCTGCTTAAAATCCACGATACGTTGGATGGTTTCCAGATGAAAGGTGGCACCAGTGCCGTGTCGGGCTGGTTTGATAGAGGCAAGTGGCTCCTGCAATCTGCCAGCCAGAAGATGGGCAGGTTAGTTTTACTTAAACGGAAAAGGGCCGTGGTTTGAGTTCGGGGGCCTGTGGCTGGGAGTGGCCGGCTGGCTCCTGAAAATCCACGCCGCCCATTATGGTTCCCAGACCCAAGGGGGCACCAGTGCCGAGTCGGGCTGGTTTGATAGAGGCAAGTGGCTCCTGCAATCTGCCAGCCAGAAGCGGGGCGGGTGAATTATGTTTTTCAGGGAAAAGGGCAGTGGTTCGTTTTCGGGGTCCGGTGGCTGGGAGTGGCCATGTGGTTCCTAAAAATCCACGATACGCAGGATGTTTCCCAGATGAAAGGTGGCACCAGTTCCAAGTAAGGCTCGTTTGATAGAGCCAAGTGGCTCTTGCAATCTGCCAGCCAGAAGATGGGCTGGTCAGTTTTACTTCCAGGGAAAAGGGCCGTGGTTTGTGTTTGGGGGCCTGTGGCTGGGAGTGGCGGTCTGGGTATTTAAAATCCACGCCGTGCAGGATGGTTCCCAGACCTAAGGGGGCACCAGTGCCAAGTCGGGCTGGTTTGATAGAGCCAAGTGGCTCCTGGAATCTGCCAGCCAGAAGCGGGGCGGGTGAGTTTTGTTTGCCAGGGAAAAGGGCTGTGGTTTGTGTTCGGAGGCCTGTGGCTGGGAGTGGAAGGCTGGCTCACGAAAAATCCACGACGCGCAGGATGGTTCCCAGACCCAAGGTGGCACTATTGCCAAGTCGGGCTGGTATGATAGTAGAAAATTGCTCCTGCCATCTACCATCCAGAAGCGGGGCAGCTGAGTTTTTTTCCAGGGAAAAGGGCCGTGGTTTGTGTTCGGGGCTCTGTGTCTGGGAGGGACTGGTTGGCTCCTGAAAATCCACGATACGTTGGATGGTTCCCATATGAATGGTTGCACCAGTGCCGAGTCGGGCTGGTTTGATAGAGGCAAGTGGATCCTGCAATCTGCCAGCCAGAAGTTGTGCAGGTCAGTTTTATTTCCAGGGAAAAGGGCCGTAGTTTGTGTTTGGGGGCCTGTGGCTGGGAGTGGTCGGCAGGCTCCTGAAAATGCACGATACGCAGGATGATACCCAGACCCAAGGTGGCACCATTGCCAAGTCGGACTGGTATGATAGTAGAAAATTGCTCCTGCAATCAACCATCTAGATGCGGGGCGGATGAGTTTTTTTTCCAGGGAAAAGGGCTGTGGTTTGTGTTCGGGTGCCTGTGGCTGGGAGTGGCCGGCTGGCTCCTGAAAATCCACGCCGCACAGGATGGTTCCCAGACCCAAGTTGGCACCAGTCCCAAGTCCGTCTGGTTTGATAGTACCAAGTGGCTCCTGCCATCAGCCAGCCAGAAGCGGGTCGGGTGAGTTTTGTTTGCCAGGGAAAATGGCCGTGGTTTGTGTTCGGGGGCCTGTGGCTGGGAGTGGCCGGCTGGCTCCTGAAAACGCACGATATGCAGGATGATACCCAGACCCTAGGTGGCACCATTGCCAAGTCGAAATGGTAAGATAGTAGAAAATTGCTCCTGCCATCTACCATCCAGAAGCGGGGCTGATGAGCTGTTTTTCCAGGGAAAAGGGCCGTGGTATGTCTTTGAGGGCCTGTGGCTGGGAGTGGCCGGCTGGCTCCTTAAAATCCACGTCGCGCAGGATGATTCCCAGACCCAAAGGGGCACAACATCCGAATCGGGCTGGTTTGATAGAGGCAAGTGGCGCCTGCAATCTGCCAGCCAGAAGCGGGGCGGATGACTTTGGTCTGCCAGGGAAAAGGGCCGTAGTTTGTGTTTGGGGGCCCGTGGCTGGGAGTGGCCGGCTGTCTCCTGAAAATCCACGATACGCAGGATGTTTCCCAGATGAAAGGTGGCACCAGTTCCAAGTTGGGCTCGTTTGATAGAGCCAAGTGGCTCCTGCAATCTGCCAGCCAGAAGATGGGCAGGTCAGTTTTACTTCCATGGAAAAGGGCCGTAGTTTTTGTTTGGGGGCCTGTGGCTGGGAGGGGCCGGCTGGCTCCTGAAAATCCACGATACGGAGGATGGTTCCCAGAGGAAAGGTGGCACCAGTGCCAAGTCGGTCTGGTTTGATAGAGGCAAGTGGCTCCTGCAATCTGCCAGCCAGAAGATGGGCAGGTTAGTTTTACTTAAACAGAAAAGGGCCGTGGTTTGTGGTCGGGGCCTGTGGCTGGGAGTGGCCGGCTGGCTCCTGAAATTCCACGATACCCATGGTGGTTCCCAGAGGAAAGGTGGCACCAGTGCCAAGTCGGGCTGGTTTGATAGAGGCAAGTGGCTCCTGCAATCTGCCAGCCAGAAGCGGGGCAGGTAAGTTTTGTTTGCCTGGGAAAAGGGCCGTGGATTGTGTTTGGGGGCCTGTGGCTGGGAGTGGCGGTCTGGGTATTTAAAATCCACGCCGTGCAGGATGGTTCCCAGACCTAAGTGGGCACCAGTGCCGAGTCGGGCTGGTTTGATAGAGGCAAGTGGCTCCTGCAATCTGCCAGCCAGAAGCGGGGCGGGTGAGTTTTGTTTGCCAGGGAAAAGGGCCGTGGTTTGTGTTCGGAGGCCTGTGGCTGGGAGTGGACGGCTGGCTCCTGAAAATCCACGACGCGCAGGATGGTTCCCAGACCCAAGGTGGCACTATTGCCAAGTCGGGCTGGTATGATAGTAGAAAATTGCTCCTGCCATCTATCATCCAGAAGCGGGGCAGCTGAGTTTTTTTTCCAGGGAAAAGGGCCGTGGTTTGTGTTCGGGGCTCTGTGTCTGGGAGGGGCTGGTTGGCTGCTGAAAATCCACGATACGTTGGATGGTTCCCATATGAAAGGTTGCACCAGTGCCGAGTCGGGCTGGTTTGATAGAGGCAAGTGGCTCCTGCAATCTGCCATCCAGAAGCGGGACGGATGAGTTTTGTTTACCAGGGAAAAGGGCCGTGGTTTGTTTTCGGGGTCCGGTGGCTGGGAGTGGCCGTGTGGCTCCTAAAAACCCACGATACGCAGGATGTTTCCCAGATGAAATGTGGCACCAGTGCCAAGTCGGGCTGGTTTGATAGAGCCAAGTGGCTCCTGCAATCTGCCAGCCAGAATCGGGGCGGATGACTTTGGTGTGCCTGGGAAAAGGGCCGTAGTTTGTGTTTGGGGGCCTGTGGCTGGGAGTGGCCGGCTGTCTCCTGAAAATCCACGTCGCGCAGGATGATTCCCAGACCCAAAGGGGCACCAGTTCCAAGTCGGGCTGGTTTGATAGAGGCAAGTGGCGCCTGCAGTCTGCCAGGCAGAAGCGGGGCGGATGAGTTTGTTCTGCCAGGGAATAGGGCCATAGTTTGCGTTTGGGGGCCTGTGGCTGGGAGTGGCCGGCTGTCTCCTGAAAATCCACGATACGCAGTGTGGTTCCCAGAGGAAAGGTGGCACCAGTGCCAAGTCGGGCTGGTTTGATAGAGGCAAGTGGCTCCTGCAATCTGCCAGCCAGAAGCGGGGCGGGTGAATTATGTTTTTCAGGGAAAAGGGCAGTGGTTTGTTTTCGGGCTCCGGTGGCTGGGAGTGGCCATGTGGTTCCTAAAAATCCACGATACGCAGGATGTTTCCCAGATGAAAGGTGGCACCAGTTCCAAGTAAGGCTCGTTTGATAGAGGCAAGTGGCTCCTGCAATCTGCCAGCCAGAAGATGGGCAGGTCAGTTTTACTTCCATGGAAAAGGGCCGTAGTTTGTGTTTGGGGGCCTGTGGCTGGGAGTGGCCGGCTGGCTCCTGAAAATCCACGATACGAAGGATGGTTCCCAGATGAAAGGTGGCACCAGTGCCAAGTCGGGCTGGTTTGATAGAGGCAAGTGGCTCCTGCAATCTGCCAGCCAGAAGCGGGGCAGGTGAGTTTTGTTTGCCTGGGAAAAGGGCCGTGGATTGTGTTTGGGGGCCTGTGGCTGGGAGTGGCCGGCTGGGTATTTAAAATCCACGCCGTGCAGGATGGTTCCCAGACCTAAGTGGGCACCAGTGCCGAGTCGGGCTGGTTTGATAGAGGCAAGTGGCTCCTGCAATCTGCCAGCCAGAAGCGGGGCGGGTGAGTTTTGTTTGCCAGGGAAAAGGGCCGTGGTTTGTGTTCGGGGGCCTGTGGCTGGGAGTGGCCGGCTGGCTCCTGAAAATCCGCGCCGTGCAGGATGGTTCCCTGACCCAAGTGGGCACCAGTGCTGAGTCGGGCTGGTTTGATAGAGGCAAGTTGCTCCTGCAATCTGCCATCCAGAAGCGGGACGAATGAGTTTTGTTTACCAGGGAAAAGGGCCGTGGTTTGTTTTCGGGGTCCGGTGGCTGGGAGTGGCCGTGTGGCTCCTAAAAATCCACGATACGCAGGATGTTTCCCAGATGAAATGTGGCACCAGTGCCAAGTCGGGCTGGTTTGATAGAGGAAATTGACTCCTGCAATCTGCCAGCCAGAAGATGGGCAGGTCAGTTTTACTTCCAGGGAAAAGGGCCGTAGTTTGTGTTTGGGGGCCTGTGGCTGGGAGTGGCCGGCTGTCTCCTGAAAATCCACGTCGCGCAGGATGATTCCCAGACCAAAAGGGGCACCAGTTCCAAGTCGGGCTGGTTTGATAGAGGCAAGTGGCGCCTGCAGTCTGCCAGGCAGAAGCGGGGCGGATGAGTTTGTTCTGCCAGGGAATAGGGCCATAGTTTGCGTTTGGGGGCCTGTGGCTGGGAGTGGCCGGCTGTCTCCTGAAAATCCACGATACGCAGGATGTTTCCCAGATGAAAGATGGCACCAGTGCCAAGTAAGGCTGGTTTGATAGAGCCAAGTGGCTCCTGCAATCTGCCATACAGAACCGGGGCGGATGACTTTTGTCTGCCAGGGAAAAGGGCCGTAGTTTGTGTTTGGGGGCCTGTGGCTGGGAGTGGCCGGCTGTCTCCTGAAAATCCACGATACGCAGTGTGGTTCCCAGAGGAAAGGTGGCACCAGTGCCAAGTCGGGCTGGTTTGATTGAGGCAAGTGGCTCCTGCAATCTGCCAGCCAGAAGCGGGGCGGGTGAATTATGTTTTTCAGGGAAAAGGGCAGTGGTTCGTTTTCGGGCTCCGGTGGCTGGGAGTGGCCATGTGGTTCCTAAACATCCACGATACGCAGGATGTTTCCCAGATGAAAGGTGGCACCAGTTCCAAGTAAGGCTCGATTGATAGAGGCAAGTGGCTCCTGCAATCTGCCAGCCAGAAGATGGGCAGGTCAGTTTTACTTCCATGGAAAAGGGCCGTAGTTTGTGTTTGGGGGCCTGTGGCTGGGAGTGGCCGGCTGGCTCCTGAAAATCCACGATACGGAGGATGGTTCCCAGAAGAAAAGTGGCACCAGTGCCAAGTCGGGCTGGTTTGATAGAGGCAAGTGGCTCCTGCAATCTGCCAGCCAGAAGCGGGGCAGGTGAGTTTTGTTTGCCTGGGAAAAGGGCCGTGGATTGTGTTTGGGGGCCTGTGGCTGGGAGTGGCCGGCTGGGTATTTAAAATCCACGCCGTGCAGGATGGTTCCCAGACCTAAGTGGGCACCAGTGCCGAGTCGGGCTGGTTTGATAGAGCCAAGTGGCTCCTGCAATCTGCCAGCCAGAAGCGGGGCGGGTGAGTTTTGTTTGCCAGGGAAAAGGGCCGTGGTTTGTGTTCGGGGGCCTGTGGCTGGGAGTGGCCGGCTGGATCCTGAAAATCCGCGCCGTGCAGGATGGTTCCCTGACCCAAGGGGGCACCAGTGCTGAGTCGGGCTGGTTTGATAGAGGCAAGTTGCTCCTGCAATCTGCCATCCAGAAGCGGGACGAATGAGTTTTGTTTACCAGGGAAAAGGGCCGTGGTTTGTTTTCGGGGTCCGGTGGCTGGGAGTGGCCGTGTGGCTCCTAAAAATCCACGATACGCAGGATGTTTCCCAGATGAAATGTGGCACCAGTGCCAAGTCGGGCTGGTTTGATAGAGCCAAGTGGCTCCTGCAATCTGCCAGCCAGAATCGGGGCGGATGACTTTGGTGTGCCAGGGAAAAGGGCCGTAGTTTGTGTTTGGGGGCCTGTGGCTGGGAGTGGCCGGCTGTCTCCTGAAAATCCACGTTGCGCAGGATGATTCCCAGACCCAAAGGGGCACCAGTTCCAAGTCGGGCTGGTTTGATAGAGGCAAGTGGCGCCTGCAGTCTGCCAGGCAGAAGCGGGGCGGATGAGTTTGTTCTGCCAGGGAATAGGGCCATAGTTTGCGTTTGGGGGCCTGTGGCTGGGAGTGGCCGGCTGTCTCCTGAAAATCCACGATACGCAGTGTGGTTCCCAGAGGAAAGGTGGCACCAGTGCCAAGTCGGGCTGGTTTGATAGAGGCAAGTGGCTCCTGCAATCTGCCAGCCAGAAGCGGGGCGGGTGAATTATGTTTTTCAGGGAAAAGGGCAGTGGTTTGTTTTCGGGCTCCGGTGGCTGGGAGTGGCCATGTGGTTCCTAAAAATCCACGATACGCAGGATGTTTCCCAGATGAAAGGTGGCACCAGTTCCAAGTAAGGCTCGTTTGATAGAGGCAAGTGGCTCCTGCAATCTGCCAGCCAGAAGATGGGCAGGTCAGTTTTACTTCCATGGAAAAGGGCCGTAGTTTGTGTTTGGGGGCCTGTGGCTGGGAGTGGCCGGCTGGCTCCTGAAAATCCACGATACGAAGGATGGTTCCCAGAGGAAAGGTGGCACCAGTGCCAAGTCAGGCTGGTTTGATAGAGGCAAGTGGCTCCTGCAATCTGCCAGCCAGAAGATGGGCAGGTCAGTTTTACTTCCAGGGAAAAGTTCCGTGGTTTTCGTTTGGGGGCCTGTGGCTGGGAGTGGCCGGCTGGCTCCTTAAAATCCACGTCGCGCAGGATGATTCCCATACCCAAAGGGGCACCAGTTCCAAGTCGGGCTGGTTTGATAGAGGCAAGTGGCGTCTGCAGTCTGCCAGCCAGAAGCGGGGCGGATGAGTTTGGTCTGCCAGGGAAAAGGGCCGTAGTTTGTGTTTGGGGGCCTGTGGCTGGGAGTGGCCGGCTGTCTCCTGAAAATCCACGATACGCAGGATGGTTCCCAGATGAAAGATGGCACCAGTGCCAAGTAAGGCTGGTTTGATAGAGCCAAGTGGCTCCTGCAATCTGCCATCCAGAACCGGGGCGGATGACTTTTGTCTGCCAGGGAAAAGGGCCGTAGTTTGTGTTTGGGGGCCTGTGGCTGGGAGTGGCCGGCCGTCTCCTGAAAATCCACGATACGCAGGATGGTTACCAGACACAAGGGGGCACCAGTGCTGAGTCGGGCTGGTTTGATAGAGGCAAGTGGCTCCTGCAATCTGCCAGCCAGAAGCGGGGCGGGTGAATTATGTTTTTCAGGGAAAAGGGCAGTGGTTTGTTTTCGGGGTCCGGTGGCTGGGAGTGGCCATGTGGTTCCTAAAAATCCACGATACGCAGGATGTTTCCCAGATGAAAGGTGGCACCAGTTCCAAGTAAATCTCGTTTGATAGAGCCAAGTGGCTCCTGCAATCTGCCAGCCAGAAGATGGGCAGGTCAGTTTTACTTCCATGGAAAAGGGCCGTAGTTTGTGTTTGGGGGCCTGTGGCTGGGAGTGGCCGGCTGGCTCCTGAAAATCCACGATACCCAGGGTGGTTCCCAGAGGAAAGGTGGCACCAGTGCCAAGTCGGTCTGGTTTGATAGAGGCAAGTGGCTCCTGCAATCTGCCAGCCAGAAGATGGGCAGGTTAGTTTTACTTAAACGGAAAAGGGCTGTGGTTTTTGTTCGGGGGCCTGTGGCTGGGAGTGGCCGGCTGGGTATTTAAAATCCACGCCGTGCAGGATGGTTCCCAGACCTAAGTGGGCACCAGTGCCGAGTCGGGCTGGTTTGATAGAGGCAAGTGGCTCCTGCAATCTGCCAGCCAGAAGCGGGGCGGGTGAGTTTTGTTTGCCAGGGAAAAGGGCCGTGGTTTATGTTCGGAGGCCTGTGGCTGGGAGTGGACGGCTGGCTCCTAAAAATCCACGACGCGCAGGATGGTTCCCAGACCCAAGGTGGCACCATTGCCAAGTCGGGCTGGTATGATAGTAGAAAATTGCTCCTGCCATCTACCATCCAGAAGCGAGGCAGCTGAGTTTTTTCTCCAGGGAAAAGGGCCGTGGTTTTTGTTCGGGGCTCTGTGTCTGGGAGGGGCTGGTTGGCTGCTTAAAATCCACGATACGTTGGATGGTTTCCAGATGAAAGGTGGCACCAGTGCCGTGTCGGGCTGGTTTGATAGAGGCAAGTGGCTCCTGCAATCTGCCAGCCAGAAGATGGGCAGGTTAGTTTTACTTAAACGGAAAAGGGCCGTGGTTTGAGTTCGGGGGCCTGTGGCTGGGAGTGGCCGGCTGGCTCCTGAAAATCCACGCCGCCCATTATGGTTCCCAGACCCAAGGGGGCACCAGTGCCGAGTCGGGCTGGTTTGATAGAGGCAAGTGGCTCCTGCAATCTGCCAGCCAGAAGCGGGGCGGGTGAATTATGTTTTTCAGGGAAAAGGGCAGTGGTTCGTTTTCGGGGTCCGGTGGCTGGGAGTGGCCATGTGGTTCCTAAAAATCCACGATACGCAGGATGTTTCCCAGATGAAAGGTGGCACCAGTTCCAAGTAAGGCTCGTTTGATAGAGCCAAGTGGCTCTTGCAATCTGCCAGCCAGAAGATGGGCTGGTCAGTTTTACTTCCAGGGAAAAGGGCCGTGGTTTGTGTTTGGGGGCCTGTGGCTGGGAGTGGCGGTCTGGGTATTTAAAATCCACGCCGTGCAGGATGGTTCCCAGACCTAAGGGGGCACCAGTGCCAAGTCGGGCTGGTTTGATAGAGCCAAGTGGCTCCTGGAATCTGCCAGCCAGAAGCGGGGCGGGTGAGTTTTGTTTGCCAGGGAAAAGGGCTGTGGTTTGTGTTCGGAGGCCTGTGGCTGGGAGTGGAAGGCTGGCTCACGAAAAATCCACGACGCGCAGGATGGTTCCCAGACCCAAGGTGGCACTATTGCCAAGTCGGGCTGGTATGATAGTAGAAAATTGCTCCTGCCATCTACCATCCAGAAGCGGGGCAGCTGAGTTTTTTTCCAGGGAAAAGGGCCGTGGTTTGTGTTCGGGGCTCTGTGTCTGGGAGGGACTGGTTGGCTCCTGAAAATCCACGATACGTTGGATGGTTCCCATATGAATGGTTGCACCAGTGCCGAGTCGGGCTGGTTTGATAGAGGCAAGTGGATCCTGCAATCTGCCAGCCAGAAGTTGTGCAGGTCAGTTTTATTTCCAGGGAAAAGGGCCGTAGTTTGTGTTTGGGGGCCTGTGGCTGGGAGTGGTCGGCAGGCTCCTGAAAATGCACGATACGCAGGATGATACCCAGACCCAAGGTGGCACCATTGCCAAGTCGGACTGGTATGATAGTAGAAAATTGCTCCTGCAATCAACCATCTAGATGCGGGGCGGATGAGTTTTTTTTCCAGGGAAAAGGGCTGTGGTTTGTGTTCGGGTGCCTGTGGCTGGGAGTGGCCGGCTGGCTCCTGAAAATCCACGCCGCACAGGATGGTTCCCAGACCCAAGTTGGCACCAGTCCCAAGTCCGTCTGGTTTGATAGTACCAAGTGGCTCCTGCCATCAGCCAGCCAGAAGCGGGTCGGGTGAGTTTTGTTTGCCAGGGAAAATGGCCGTGGTTTGTGTTCGGGGGCCTGTGGCTGGGAGTGGCCGGCTGGCTCCTGAAAACGCACGATATGCAGGATGATACCCAGACCCTAGGTGGCACCATTGCCAAGTCGAAATGGTAAGATAGTAGAAAATTGCTCCTGCCATCTACCATCCAGAAGCGGGGCTGATGAGCTGTTTTTCCAGGGAAAAGGGCCGTGGTATGTCTTTGAGGGCCTGTGGCTGGGAGTGGCCGGCTGGCTCCTTAAAATCCACGTCGCGCAGGATGATTCCCAGACCCAAAGGGGCACAACATCCGAATCGGGCTGGTTTGATAGAGGCAAGTGGCGCCTGCAATCTGCCAGCCAGAAGCGGGGCGGATGACTTTGGTCTGCCAGGGAAAAGGGCCGTAGTTTGTGTTTGGGGGCCCGTGGCTGGGAGTGGCCGGCTGTCTCCTGAAAATCCACGATACGCAGGATGTTTCCCAGATGAAAGGTGGCACCAGTTCCAAGTTGGGCTCGTTTGATAGAGCCAAGTGGCTCCTGCAATCTGCCAGCCAGAAGATGGGCAGGTCAGTTTTACTTCCATGGAAAAGGGCCGTAGTTTTTGTTTGGGGGCCTGTGGCTGGGAGGGGCCGGCTGGCTCCTGAAAATCCACGATACGGAGGATGGTTCCCAGAGGAAAGGTGGCACCAGTGCCAAGTCGGTCTGGTTTGATAGAGGCAAGTGGCTCCTGCAATCTGCCAGCCAGAAGATGGGCAGGTTAGTTTTACTTAAACAGAAAAGGGCCGTGGTTTGTGGTCGGGGCCTGTGGCTGGGAGTGGCCGGCTGGCTCCTGAAATTCCACGATACCCATGGTGGTTCCCAGAGGAAAGGTGGCACCAGTGCCAAGTCGGGCTGGTTTGATAGAGGCAAGTGGCTCCTGCAATCTGCCAGCCAGAAGCGGGGCAGGTAAGTTTTGTTTGCCTGGGAAAAGGGCCGTGGATTGTGTTTGGGGGCCTGTGGCTGGGAGTGGCCGGCTGGGTATTTAAAATCCACGCCGTGCAGGATGGTTCCCAGACCTAAGTGGGCACCAGTGCCGAGTCGGGCTGGTTTGATAGAGGCAAGTGGCTCCTGCAATCTGCCAGCCAGAAGCGGGGCGGGTGAGTTTTGTTTGCCAGGGAAAAGGGCCGTGGTTTGTGTTCGGAGGCCTGTGGCTGGGAGTGGACGGCTGGCTCCTGAAAATCCACGACGCGCAGGATGGTTCCCAGACCCAAGGTGGCACTATTGCCAAGTCGGGCTGGTATGATAGTAGAAAATTGCTCCTGCCATCTATCATCCAGAAGCGGGGCAGCTGAGTTTTTTTTCCAGGGAAAAGGGCCGTGGTTTGTGTTCGGGGCTCTGTGTCTGGGAGGGGCTGGTTGGCTGCTGAAAATCCACGATACGTTGGATGGTTCCCATATGAAAGGTTGCACCAGTGCCGAGTCGGGCTGGTTTGATAGAGGCAAGTGGCTCCTGCAATCTGCCATCCAGAAGCGGGACGGATGAGTTTTGTTTACCAGGGAAAAGGGCCGTGGTTTGTTTTCGGGGTCCGGTGGCTGGGAGTGGCCGTGTGGCTCCTAAAAACCCACGATACGCAGGATGTTTCCCAGATGAAATGTGGCACCAGTGCCAAGTCGGGCTGGTTTGATAGAGCCAAGTGGCTCCTGCAATCTGCCAGCCAGAATCGGGGCGGATGACTTTGGTGTGCCTGGGAAAAGGGCCGTAGTTTGTGTTTGGGGGCCTGTGGCTGGGAGTGGCCGGCTGTCTCCTGAAAATCCACGTCGCGCAGGATGATTCCCAGACCCAAAGGGGCACCAGTTCCAAGTCGGGCTGGTTTGATAGAGGCAAGTGGCGCCTGCAGTCTGCCAGGCAGAAGCGGGGCGGATGAGTTTGTTCTGCCAGGGAATAGGGCCATAGTTTGCGTTTGGGGGCCTGTGGCTGGGAGTGGCCGGCTGTCTCCTGAAAATCCACGATACGCAGTGTGGTTCCCAGAGGAAAGGTGGCACCAGTGCCAAGTCGGGCTGGTTTGATAGAGGCAAGTGGCTCCTGCAATCTGCCAGCCAGAAGCGGGGCGGGTGAATTATGTTTTTCAGGGAAAAGGGCAGTGGTTTGTTTTCGGGCTCCGGTGGCTGGGAGTGGCCATGTGGTTCCTAAAAATCCACGATACGCAGGATGTTTCCCAGATGAAAGGTGGCACCAGTTCCAAGTAAATCTCGTTTGATAGAGGCAAGTGGCTCCTGCAATCTGCCAGCCAGAAGATGGGCAGGTCAGTTTTACTTCCATGGAAAAGGGCCGTAGTTTGTGTTTGGGGGCCTGTGGCTGGGAGTGGCCGGCTGGCTCCTGAAAATCCACGATACGCAGGATGGTTCCCAGATGAAAGGTGGCACCAGTGCCAAGTCGGGCTGGTTTGATAGAGGCAAGTGGCTCCTGCAATCTGCCAGCCAGAAGCGGGGCAGGTGAGTTTTGTTTGCCTGGGAAAAGGGCCGTGGATTGTGTTTGGGGGCCTGTGGCTGGGAGTGGCCGGCTGGGTATTTAAAATCCACGCCGTGCAGGATGGTTCCCAGACCTAAGTGGGCACCAGTGCCGAGTCGGGCTGGTTTGATAGAGGCAAGTGGCTCCTGCAATCTGCCAGCCAGAAGCGGGGCGGGTGAGTTTTGTTTGCCAGGGAAAAGGGCCGTGGTTTATGTTCGGAGGCCTGTGGCTGGGAGTGGACGGCTGGCTCCTAAAAATCCACGACGCGCAGGATGGTTCCCAGACCCAAGGTGGCACCATTGCCAAGTCGGGCTGGTATGATAGTAGAAAATTGCTCCTGCCATCTACCATCCAGAAGCGAGGCAGCTGAGTTTTTTCTCCAGGGAAAAGGGCCGTGGTTTTTGTTCGGGGCTCTGTGTCTGGGAGGGGCTGGTTGGCTGCTTAAAATCCACGATACGTTGGATGGTTTCCAGATGAAAGGTGGCACCAGTGCCGTGTCGGGCTGGTTTGATAGAGGCAAGTGGCTCCTGCAATCTGCCAGCCAGAAGATGGGCAGGTTAGTTTTACTTAAACGGAAAAGGGCCGTGGTTTGAGTTCGGGGGCCTGTGGCTGGGAGTGGCCGGCTGGCTCCTGAAAATCCACGCCGCCCATTATGGTTCCCAGACCCAAGGGGGCACCAGTGCCGAGTCGGGCTGGTTTGATAGAGGCAAGTGGCTCCTGCAATCTGCCAGCCAGAAGCGGGGCGGGTGAATTATGTTTTTCAGGGAAAAGGGCAGTGGTTCGTTTTCGGGGTCCGGTGGCTGGGAGTGGCCATGTGGTTCCTAAAAATCCACGATACGCAGGATGTTTCCCAGATGAAAGGTGGCACCAGTTCCAAGTAAGGCTCGTTTGATAGAGCCAAGTGGCTCTTGCAATCTGCCAGCCAGAAGATGGGCAGGTCAGTTTTACTTCCAGGGAAAAGGGCCGTGGTTTGTGTTTGGGGGCCTGTGGCTGGGAGTGGCGGTCTGGGTATTTAAAATCCACGCCGTGCAGGATGGTTCCCAGACCTAAGGGGGCACCAGTGCCAAGTCGGGCTGGTTTGATAGAGCCAAGTGGCTCCTGGAATCTGCCAGCCAGAAGCGGGGCGGGTGAGTTTTGTTTGCCAGGGAAAAGGGCTGTGGTTTGTGTTCGGAGGCCTGTGGCTGGGAGTGGAAGGCTGGCTCACGAAAAATCCACGACGCGCAGGATGGTTCCCAGACCCAAGGTGGCACTATTGCCAAGTCGGGCTGGTATGATAGTAGAAAATTGCTCCTGCCATCTACCATCCAGAAGCGGGGCAGCTGAGTTTTTTTCCAGGGAAAAGGGCTGTGGTTTGTGTTCGGGGCTCTGTGTCTGGGAGGGACTGGTTGGCTCCTGAAAATCCACGATACGTTGGATGGTTCCCATATGAATGGTTGCACCAGTGCCGAGTCGGGCTGGTTTGATAGAGGCAAGTGGATCCTGCAATCTGCCAGCCAGAAGTTGTGCAGGTCAGTTTTATTTCCAGGGAAAAGGGCCGTAGTTTGTGTTTGGGGGCCTGTGGCTGGGAGTGGTCGGCAGGCTCCTGAAAATGCACGATACGCAGGATGATACCCAGACCCAAGGTGGCACCATTGCCAAGTCGGACTGGTATGATAGTAGAAAATTGCTCCTGCAATCAACCATCTAGATGCGGGGCGGATGAGTTTTTTTTCCAGGGAAAAGGGCTGTGGTTTGTGTTCGGGTGCCTGTGGCTGGGAGTGGCCGGCTGGCTCCTGAAAATCCACGCCGCACAGGATGGTTCCCAGACCCAAGTTGGCACCAGTCCCAAGTCCGTCTGGTTTGATAGTACCAAGTGGCTCCTGCCATCAGCCAGCCAGAAGCGGGTCGGGTGAGTTTTGTTTGCCAGGGAAAATGGCCGTGGTTTGTGTTCGGGGGCCTGTGGCTGGGAGTGGCCGGCTGGCTCCTGAAAACGCACGATATGCAGGATGATACCCAGACCCTAGGTGGCACCATTGCCAAGTCGAAATGGTAAGATAGTAGAAAATTGCTCCTGCCATCTACCATCCAGAAGCGGGGCTGATGAGCTGTTTTTCCAGGGAAAAGGGCCGTGGTATGTCTTTGAGGGCCTGTGGCTGGGAGTGGCCGGCTGGCTCCTTAAAATCCACGTCGCGCAGGATGATTCCCAGACCCAAAGGGGCACAACATCCGAATCGGGCTGGTTTGATAGAGGCAAGTGGCGCCTGCAATCTGCCAGCCAGAAGCGGGGCGGATGACTTTGGTCTGCCAGGGAAAAGGGCCGTAGTTTGTGTTTGGGGGCCCGTGGCTGGGAGTGGCCGGCTGTCTCCTGAAAATCCACGATACGCAGGATGTTTCCCAGATGAAAGGTGGCACCAGTTCCAAGTTGGGCTCGTTTGATAGAGCCAAGTGGCTCCTGCAATCTGCCAGCCAGAAGATGGGCAGGTCAGTTTTACTTCCATGGAAAAGGGCCGTAGTTTTTGTTTGGGGGCCTGTGGCTGGGAGGGGCCGGCTGGCTCCTGAAAATCCACGATACGGAGGATGGTTCCCAGAGGAAAGGTGGCACCAGTGCCAAGTCGGTCTGGTTTGATAGAGGCAAGTGGCTCCTGCAATCTGCCAGCCAGAAGATGGGCAGGTTAGTTTTACTTAAACAGAAAAGGGCCGTGGTTTGTGGTCGGGGCCTGTGGCTGGGAGTGGCCGGCTGGCTCCTGAAATTCCACGATACCCATGGTGGTTCCCGGAGGAAAGGTGGCACCAGTGCCAAGTCGGGCTGGTTTGATAGAGGCAAGTGGCTCCTGCAATCTGCCAGCCAGAAGCGGGGCAGGTAAGTTTTGTTTGCCTGGGAAAAGGGCCGTGGATTGTGTTTGGGGGCCTGTGGCTGGGAGTGGCCGGCTGGGTATTTAAAATCCACGCCGTGCAGGATGGTTCCCAGACCTAAGTGGGCACCAGTGCCGAGTCGGGCTGGTTTGATAGAGGCAAGTGGCTCCTGCAATCTGCCAGCCAGAAGCGGGGCGGGTGAGTTTTGTTTGCCAGGGAAAAGGGCCGTGGTTTGTGTTCGGAGGCCTGTGGCTGGGAGTGGACGGCTGGCTCCTGAAAATCCACGACGCGCAGGATGGTTCCCAGACCCAAGGTGGCACTATTGCCAAGTCGGGCTGGTATGATAGTAGAAAATTGCTCCTGCCATCTATCATCCAGAAGCGGGGCAGCTGAGTTTTTTTTCCAGGGAAAAGGGCCGTGGTTTGTGTTCGGGGCTCTGTGTCTGGGAGGGGCTGGTTGGCTGCTGAAAATCCACGATACGTTGGATGGTTCCCATATGAATGGTTGCACCAGTGCCGAGTCGGGCTGGTTTGATAGAGGCAAGTGGCTCCTGCAATCTGCCATCCAGAAGCGGGACGGATGAGTTTTGTTTACCAGGGAAAAGGGCCGTGGTTTGTTTTCGGGGTCCGGTGGCTGGGAGTGGCCGTGTGGCTCCTAAAAACCCACGATACGCAGGATGTTTCCCAGATGAAATGTGGCACCAGTGCCAAGTCGGGCTGGTTTGATAGAGCCAAGTGGCTCCTGCAATCTGCCAGCCAGAATCGGGGCGGATGACTTTGGTGTGCCTGGGAAAAGGGCCGTAGTTTGTGTTTGGGGGCCTGTGGCTGGGAGTGGCCGGCTGTCTCCTGAAAATCCACGTCGCGCAGGATGATTCCCAGACCCAAAGGGGCACCAGTTCCAAGTCGGGCTGGTTTGATAGAGGCAAGTGGCGCCTGCAGTCTGCCAGGCAGAAGCGGGGCGGATGAGTTTGTTCTGCCAGGGAATAGGGCCATAGTTTGCGTTTGGGGGCCTGTGGCTGGGAGTGGCCGGCTGTCTCCTGAAAATCCACGATACGCAGTGTGGTTCCCAGAGGAAAGGTGGCACCAGTGCCAAGTCGGGCTGGTTTGATAGAGGCAAGTGGCTCCTGCAATCTGCCAGCCAGAAGCGGGGCGGGTGAATTATGTTTTTCAGGGAAAAGGGCAGTGGTTTGTTTTCGGGCTCCGGTGGCTGGGAGTGGCCATGTGGTTCCTAAAAATCCACGATACGCAGGATGTTTCCCAGATGAAAGGTGGCACCAGTTCCAAGTAAGGCTCGTTTGATAGAGGCAAGTGGCTCCTGCAATCTGCCAGCCAGAAGATGGGCAGGTCAGTTTTACTTCCATGGAAAAGGGCCGTAGTTTGTGTTTGGGGGCCTGTGGCTGGGAGTGGCCGGCTGGCTCCTGAAAATCCACGATACGAAGGATGGTTCCCAGATGAAAGGTGGCACCAGTGCCAAGTCGGGCTGGTTTGATAGAGGCAAGTGGCTCCTGCAATCTGCCAGCCAGAAGCGGGGCAGGTGAGTTTTGTTTGCCTGGGAAAAGGGCCGTGGATTGTGTTTGGGGGCCTGTGGCTGGGAGTGGCCGGCTGGGTATTTAAAATCCACGCCGTGCAGGATGGTTCCCAGACCTAAGTGGGCACCAGTGCCGAGTCGGGCTGGTTTGATAGAGGCAAGTGGCTCCTGCAATCTGCCAGCCAGAAGCGGGGCGGGTGAGTTTTGTTTGCCAGGGAAAAGGGCCGTGGTTTGTGTTCGGGGGCCTGTGGCTGGGAGTGGCCGGCTGGCTCCTGAAAATCCGCGCCGTGCAGGATGGTTCCCTGACCCAAGTGGGCACCAGTGCTGAGTCGGGCTGGTTTGATAGAGGCAAGTTGCTCCTGCAATCTGCCATCCAGAAGCGGGACGAATGAGTTTTGTTTACCAGGGAAAAGGGCCGTGGTTTGTTTTCGGGGTCCGGTGGCTGGGAGTGGCCGTGTGGCTCCTAAAAATCCACGATACGCAGGATGTTTCCCAGATGAAATGTGGCACCAGTGCCAAGTCGGGCTGGTTTGATAGAGGAAATTGACTCCTGCAATCTGCCAGCCAGAAGATGGGCAGGTCAGTTTTACTTCCAGGGAAAAGGGCCGTAGTTTGTGTTTGGGGGCCTGTGGCTGGGAGTGGCCGGCTGTCTCCTGAAAATCCACGTCGCGCAGGATGATTCCCAGACCAAAAGGGGCACCAGTTCCAAGTCGGGCTGGTTTGATAGAGGCAAGTGGCGCCTGCAGTCTGCCAGGCAGAAGCGGGGCGGATGAGTTTGTTCTGCCAGGGAATAGGGCCATAGTTTGCGTTTGGGGGCCTGTGGCTGGGAGTGGCCGGCTGTCTCCTGAAAATCCACGATACGCAGGATGTTTCCCAGATGAAAGATGGCACCAGTGCCAAGTAAGGCTGGTTTGATAGAGCCAAGTGGCTCCTGCAATCTGCCATACAGAACCGGGGCGGATGACTTTTGTCTGCCAGGGAAAAGGGCCGTAGTTTGTGTTTGGGGGCCTGTGGCTGGGAGTGGCCGGCTGTCTCCTGAAAATCCACGATACGCAGTGTGGTTCCCAGAGGAAAGGTGGCACCAGTGCCAAGTCGGGCTGGTTTGATTGAGGCAAGTGGCTCCTGCAATCTGCCAGCCAGAAGCGGGGCGGGTGAATTATGTTTTTCAGGGAAAAGGGCAGTGGTTTGTTTTCGGGCTCCGGTGGCTGGGAGTGGCCATGTGGTTCCTAAACATCCACGATACGCAGGATGTTTCCCAGATGAAAGGTGGCACCAGTTCCAAGTAAGGCTCGATTGATAGAGGCAAGTGGCTCCTGCAATCTGCCAGCCAGAAGATGGGCAGGTCAGTTTTACTTCCATGGAAAAGGGCCGTAGTTTGTGTTTGGGGGCCTGTGGCTGGGAGTGGCCGGCTGGCTCCTGAAAATCCACGATACGGAGGATGGTTCCCAGAAGAAAGGTGGCACCAGTGCCAAGTCGGGCTGGTTTGATAGAGGCAAGTGGCTCCTGCAATCTGCCAGCCAGAAGCGGGGCAGGTGAGTTTTGTTTGCCTGGGAAAAGGGCCGTGGATTGTGTTTGGGGGCCTGTGGCTGGGAGTGGCCGGCTGGGTATTTAAAATCCACGCCGTGCAGGATGGTTCCCAGACCTAAGTGGGCACCAGTGCCGAGTCGGGCTGGTTTGATAGAGCCAAGTGGCTCCTGCAATCTGCCAGCCAGAAGCGGGGCGGGTGAGTTTTGTTTGCCAGGGAAAAGGGCCGTGGTTTGTGTTCGGGGGCCTGTGGCTGGGAGTGGCCGGCTGGATCCTGAAAATCCGCGCCGTGCAGGATGGTTCCCTGACCCAAGGGGGCACCAGTGCTGAGTCGGGCTGGTTTGATAGAGGCAAGTTGCTCCTGCAATCTGCCATCCAGAAGCGGGACGAATGAGTTTTGTTTACCAGGGAAAAGGGCCGTGGTTTGTTTTCGGGGTCCGGTGGCTGGGAGTGGCCGTGTGGCTCCTAAAAATCCACGATACGCAGGATGTTTCCCAGATGAAATGTGGCACCAGTGCCAAGTCGGGCTGGTTTGATAGAGCCAAGTGGCTCCTGCAATCTGCCAGCCAGAATCGGGGCGGATGACTTTGGTGTGCCAGGGAAAAGGGCCGTAGTTTGTGTTTGGGGGCCTGTGGCTGGGAGTGGCCGGCTGTCTCCTGAAAATCCACGTCGCGCAGGATGATTCCCAGACCCAAAGGGGCACCAGTTCCAAGTCGGGCTGGTTTGATAGAGGCAAGTGGCGCCTGCAGTCTGCCAGGCAGAAGCGGGGCGGATGAGTTTGTTCTGCCAGGGAATAGGGCCATAGTTTGCGTTTGGGGGCCTGTGGCTGGGAGTGGCCGGCTGTCTCCTGAAAATCCACGATACGCAGTGTGGTTCCCAGAGGAAAGGTGGCACCAGTGCCAAGTCGGGCTGGTTTGATAGAGGCAAGTGGCTCCTGCAATCTGCCAGCCAGAAGCGGGGCGGGTGAATTATGTTTTTCAGGGAAAAGGGCAGTGGTTTGTTTTCGGGCTCCGGTGGCTGGGAGTGGCCATGTGGTTCCTAAAAATCCACGATACGCAGGATGTTTCCCAGATGAAAGGTGGCACCAGTTCCAAGTAAGGCTCGTTTGATAGAGGCAAGTGGCTCCTGCAATCTGCCAGCCAGAAGATGGGCAGGTCAGTTTTACTTCCATGGAAAAGGGCCGTAGTTTGTGTTTGGGGGCCTGTGGCTGGGAGTGGCCGGCTGGCTCCTGAAAATCCACGATACGAAGGATGGTTCCCAGAGGAAAGGTGGCACCAGTGCCAAGTCGGGCTGGTTTGATAGAGGCAAGTGGCTCCTGCAATCTGCCAGCCAGAAGATGGGCAGGTCAGTTTTACTTCCAGGGAAAAGTTCCGTGGTTTTCGTTTGGGGGCCTGTGGCTGGGAGTGGCCGGCTGGCTCCTTAAAATCCACGTCGCGCAGGATGATTCCCATACCCAAAGGGGCACCAGTTCCAAGTCGGGCTGGTTTGATAGAGGCATGTGGCGTCTGCAGTCTGCCAGCCAGAAGCGGGGCGGATGAGTTTGGTCTGCCAGGGAAAAGGGCCGTTGTTTGTGTTTGGGGGCCTGTGGCTGGGAGTGGCCGGCTGTCTCCTGAAAATCCACGATACGCAGGATGGTTCCCAGATGAAAGATGGCACCAGTGCCAAGTAAGGCTGGTTTGATAGAGCCAAGTGGCTCCTGCAATCTGCCATCCAGAACCGGGGCGGATGACTTTTGTCTGCCAGGGAAAAGGGCCGTAGTTTGTGTTTGGGGGCCTGTGGCTGGGAGTGGCCGGCCGTCTCCTGAAAATCCACGATACGCAGGATGGTTACCAGACACAAGGGGGCACCAGTGCTGAGTCGGGCTGGTTTGATAGAGGCAAGTGGCTCCTGCAATCTGCCAGCCAGAAGCGGGGCGGGTGAATTATGTTTTTCAGGGAAAAGGGCAGTGGTTTGTTTTCGGGCTCCGGTGGCTGGGAGTGGCCATGTGGTTCCTAAAAATCCACGATACGCAGGATGTTTCCCAGATGAAAGGTGGCACCAGTTCCAAGTAAATCTCGTTTGATAGAGCCAAGTGGCTCCTGCAATCTGCCAGCCAGAAGATGGGCAGGTCAGTTTTACTTCCATGGAAAAGGGCCGTAGTTTGTGTTTGGGGGCCTGTGGCTGGGAGTGGCCGGCTGGCTCCTGAAAATCCACGATACCCAGGGTGGTTCCCAGAGGAAAGGTGGCACCAGTGCCAAGTCGGTCTGGTTTGATAGAGGCAAGTGGCTCCTGCAATCTGCCAGCCAGAAGATGGGCAGGTTAGTTTTACTTAAACGGAAAAGGGCTGTGGTTTTTGTTCGGGGGCCTGTGGCTGGGAGTGGCCGGCTGGGTATTTAAAATCCACGCCGTGCAGGATGGTTCCCAGACCTAAGTGGGCACCAGTGCCGAGTCGGGCTGGTTTGATAGAGGCAAGTGGCTCCTGCAATCTGCCAGCCAGAAGCGGGGCGGGTGAGTTTTGTTTGCCAGGGAAAAGGGCCGTGGTTTATGTTCGGAGGCCTGTGGCTGGGAGTGGACGGCTGGCTCCTAAAAATCCACGACGCGCAGGATGGTTCCCAGACCCAAGGTGGCACCATTGCCAAGTCGGGCTGGTATGATAGTAGAAAATTGCTCCTGCCATCTACCATCCAGAAGCGAGGCAGCTGAGTTTTTTCTCCAGGGAAAAGGGCCGTGGTTTTTGTTCGGGGCTCTGTGTCTGGGAGGGGCTGGTTGGCTGCTTAAAATCCACGATACGTTGGATGGTTTCCAGATGAAAGGTGGCACCAGTGCCGTGTCGGGCTGGTTTGATAGAGGCAAGTGGCTCCTGCAATCTGCCAGCCAGAAGATGGGCAGGTTAGTTTTACTTAAACGGAAAAGGGCCGTGGTTTGAGTTCGGGGGCCTGTGGCTGGGAGTGGCCGGCTGGCTCCTGAAAATCCACGCCGCCCATTATGGTTCCCAGACACAAGGGGGCACCAGTGCCGAGTCGGGCTGGTTTGATAGAGGCAAGTGGCTCCTGCAATCTGCCAGCCAGAAGCGGGGCGGGTGAATTATGTTTTTCAGGGAAAAGGGCAGTGGTTCGTTTTCGGGGTCCGGTGGCTGGGAGTGGCCATGTGGTTCCTAAAAATCCACGATACGCAGGATGTTTCCCAGATGAAAGGTGGCACCAGTTCCAAGTAAGGCTCGTTTGATAGAGCCAAGTGGCTCTTGCAATCTGCCAGCCAGAAGATGGGCAGGTCAGTTTTACTTCCAGGGAAAAGGGCCGTGGTTTGTGTTTGGGGGCCTGTGGCTGGGAGTGGCGGTCTGGGTATTTAAAATCCACGCCGTGCAGGATGGTTCCCAGACCTAAGGGGGCACCAGTGCCAAGTCGGGCTGGTTTGATAGAGCCAAGTGGCTCCTGGAATCTGCCAGCCAGAAGCGGGGCGGGTGAGTTTTGTTTGCCAGGGAAAAGGGCTGTGGTTTGTGTTCGGAGGCCTGTGGCTGGGAGTGGAAGGCTGGCTCACGAAAAATCCACGACGCGCAGGATGGTTCCCAGACCCAAGGTGGCACTATTGCCAAGTCGGGCTGGTATGATAGTAGAAAATTGCTCCTGCCATCTACCATCCAGAAGCGGGGCAGCTGAGTTTTTTTCCAGGGAAAAGGGCCGTGGTTTGTGTTCGGGGCTCTGTGTCTGGGAGGGACTGGTTGGCTCCTGAAAATCCACGATACGTTGGATGGTTCCCATATGAATGGTTGCACCAGTGCCGAGTCGGGCTGGTTTGATAGAGGCAAGTGGATCCTGCAATCTGCCAGCCAGAAGTTGTGCAGGTCAGTTTTATTTCCAGGGAAAAGGGCCGTAGTTTGTGTTTGGGGGCCTGTGGCTGGGAGTGGTCGGCAGGCTCCTGAAAATGCACGATACGCAGGATGATACCCAGACCCAAGGTGGCACCATTGCCAAGTCGGACTGGTATGATAGTAGAAAATTGCTCCTGCAATCAACCATCTAGATGCGGGGCGGATGAGTTTTTTTTCCAGGGAAAAGGGCTGTGGTTTGTGTTCGGGTGCCTGTGGCTGGGAGTGGCCGGCTGGCTCCTGAAAATCCACGCCGCACAGGATGGTTCCCAGACCCAAGTTGGCACCAGTCCCAAGTCCGTCTGGTTTGATAGTACCAAGTGGCTCCTGCCATCAGCCAGCCAGAAGCGGGTCGGGTGAGTTTTGTTTGCCAGGGAAAATGGCCGTGGTTTGTGTTCGGGGGCCTGTGGCTGGGAGTGGCCGGCTGGCTCCTGAAAACGCACGATATGCAGGATGATACCCAGACCCTAGGTGGCACCATTGCCAAGTCGAAATGGTAAGATAGTAGAAAATTGCTCCTGCCATCTACCATCCAGAAGCGGGGCTGATGAGCTGTTTTTCCAGGGAAAAGGGCCGTGGTATGTCTTTGAGGGCCTGTGGCTGGGAGTGGCCGGCTGGCTCCTTAAAATCCACGTCGCGCAGGATGATTCCCAGACCCAAAGGGGCACAACATCCGAATCGGGCTGGTTTGATAGAGGCAAGTGGCGCCTGCAATCTGCCAGCCAGAAGCGGGGCGGATGACTTTGGTCTGCCAGGGAAAAGGGCCGTAGTTTGTGTTTGGGGGCCCGTGGCTGGGAGTGGCCGGCTGTCTCCTGAAAATCCACGATACGCAGGATGTTTCCCAGATGAAAGGTGGCACCAGTTCCAAGTTGGGCTCGTTTGATAGAGCCAAGTGGCTCCTGCAATCTGCCAGCCAGAAGATGGGCAGGTCCGTTTTACTTCCATGGAAAAGGGCCGTAGTTTTTGTTTGGGGGCCTGTGGCAAGGAGGGGCCGGCTGGCTCCTGAAAATCCACGATACGGAGGATGGTTCCCAGAGGAAAGGTGGCACCAGTGCCAAGTCGGTCTGGTTTGATAGAGGCAAGTGGCTCCTGCAATCTGCCAGCCAGAAGATGGGCAGGTTAGTTTTACTTAAACAGAAAAGGGCCGTGGTTTGTGGTCGGGGCCTGTGGCTGGGAGTGGCCGGCTGGCTCCTGAAATTCCACGATACCCATGGTGGTTCCCAGAGGAAAGGTGGCACCAGTGCCAAGTCGGGCTGGTTTGATAGAGGCAAGTGGCTCCTGCAATCTGCCAGCCAGAAGCGGGGCAGGTAAGTTTTGTTTGCCTGGGAAAAGGGCCGTGGATTGTGTTTGGGGGCCTGTGGCTGGGAGTGGCCGGCTGGGTATTTAAAATCCACGCCGTGCAGGATGGTTCCCAGACCTAAGTGGGCACCAGTGCCGAGTCGGGCTGGTTTGATAGAGGCAAGTGGCTCCTGCAATCTGCCAGCCAGAAGCGGGGCGGGTGAGTTTTGTTTGCCAGGGAAAAGGGCCGTGGTTTGTGTTCGGAGGCCTGTGGCTGGGAGTGGACGGCTGGCTCCTGAAAATCCACGACGCGCAGGATGGTTCCCAGACCCAAGGTGGCACTATTGCCAAGTCGGGCTGGTATGATAGTAGAAAATTGCTCCTGCCATCTATCATCCAGAAGCGGGGCAGCTGAGTTTTTTTTCCAGGGAAAAGGGCCGTGGTTTGTGTTCGGGGCTCTGTGTCTGGGAGGGGCTGGTTGGCTGCTGAAAATCCACGATACGTTGGATGGTTCCCATATGAAAGGTTGCACCAGTGCCGAGTCGGGCTGGTTTGATAGAGGCAAGTGGCTCCTGCAATCTGCCATCCAGAAGCGGGACGGATGAGTTTTGTTTACCAGGGAAAAGGGCCGTGGTTTGTTTTCGGGGTCCGGTGGCTGGGAGTGGCCGTGTGGCTCCTAAAAACCCACGATACGCAGGATGTTTCCCAGATGAAATGTGGCACCAGTGCCAAGTCGGGCTGGTTTGATAGAGCCAAGTGGCTCCTGCAATCTGCCAGCCAGAATCGGGGCGGATGACTTTGGTGTGCCTGGGAAAAGGGCCGTAGTTTGTGTTTGGGGGCCTGTGGCTGGGAGTGGCCGGCTGTCTCCTGAAAATCCACGTCGCGCAGGATGATTCCCAGACCCAAAGGGGCACCAGTTCCAAGTCGGGCTGGTTTGATAGAGGCAAGTGGCGCCTGCAGTCTGCCAGGCAGAAGCGGGGCGGATGAGTTTGTTCTGCCAGGGAATAGGGCCATAGTTTGCGTTTGGGGGCCTGTGGCTGGGAGTGGCCGGCTGTCTCCTGAAAATCCACGATACGCAGTGTGGTTCCCAGAGGAAAGGTGGCACCAGTGCCAAGTCGGGCTGGTTTGATAGAGGCAAGTGGCTCCTGCAATCTGCCAGCCAGAAGCGGGGCGGGTGAATTATGTTTTTCAGGGAAAAGGGCAGTGGTTTGTTTTCGGGCTCCGGTGGCTGGGAGTGGCCATGTGGTTCCTAAAAATCCACGATACGCAGGATGTTTCCCAGATGAAAGGTGGCACCAGTTCCAAGTAAGGCTCGTTTGATAGAGGCAAGTGGCTCCTGCAATCTGCCAGCCAGAAGATGGGCAGGTCAGTTTTACTTCCATGGAAAAGGGCCGTAGTTTGTGTTTGGGGGCCTGTGGCTGGGAGTGGCCGGCTGGCTCCTGAAAATCCACGATACGAAGGATGGTTCCCAGAGGAAAGGTGGCACCAGTGCCAAGTCGGGCTGGTTTGATAGAGGCAAGTGGCTCCTGCAATCTGCCAGCCAGAAGCGGGGCAGGTGAGTTTTGTTTGCCTGGGAAAAGGGCCGTGGATTGTGTTTGGGGGCCTGTGGCTGGGAGTGGCCGGCTGGGTATTTAAAATCCACGCCGTGCAGGATGGTTCCCAGACCTAAGTGGGCACCAGTGCCGAGTCGGGCTGGTTTGATAGAGGCAAGTGGCTCCTGCAATCTGCCAGCCAGAAGCGGGGCGGGTGAGTTTTGTTTGCCAGGGAAAAGGGCCGTGGTTTGTGTTCGGGGGCCTGTGGCTGGGAGTGGCCGGCTGGCTCCTGAAAATCCGCGCCGTGCAGGATGGTTCCCTGACCCAAATGGGCACCAGTGCTGAGTCGGGCTGGTTTGATAGAGGCAAGTTGCTCCTGCAATCTGCCATCCAGAAGCGGGACGAATGAGTTTTGTTTACCAGGGAAAAGGGCCGTGGTTTGTTTTCGGGGTCCGGTGGCTGGGAGTGGCCGTGTGGCTCCTAAAAATCCACGATACGCAGGATGTTTTCCAGATGAAATGTGGCACCAGTGCCAAGTCGGGCTGGTTTGATAGAGGAAATTGACTCCTGCAATCTGCCAGCCAGAAGATGGGCAGGTCAGTTTTACTTCCAGGGAAAAGGGCCGTAGTTTGTGTTTGGGGGCCTGTTGCTGGGAGTGGCCGGCTGTCTCCTGAAAATCCACGTCGCGCAGGATGATTCCCAGACCAAAAGGGGCACCAGTTCCAAGTCGGGCTGGTTTGATAGAGGCAAGTGGCGCCTGCAGTCTGCCAGGCAGAAGCGGGGCGGATGAGTTTGTTCTGCCAGGGAATAGGGCCATAGTTTGCGTTTGGGGGCCTGTGGCTGGGAGTGGCCGGCTGTCTCCTGAAAATCCACGATACGCAGGATGTTTCCCAGATGAAAGATGGCACCAGTGCCAAGTAAGGCTGGTTTGATAGAGCCAAGTGGCTCCTGCAATCTGCCATACAGAACCGGGGCGGATGACTTTTGTCTGCCAGGGAAAAGGGCCGTAGTTTGTGTTTGGGGGCCTGTGGCTGGGAGTGGCCGGCTGTCTCCTGAAAATCCACGATACGCAGTGTGGTTCCCAGAGGAAAGGTGGCACCAGTGCCAAGTCGGGCTGGTTTGATTGAGGCAAGTGGCTCCTGCAATCTGCCAGCCAGAAGCGGGGCGGGTGAATTATGTTTTTCAGGGAAAAGGGCAGTGGTTTGTTTTCGGGCTCCGGTGGCTGGGAGTGGCCATGTGGTTCCTAAACATCCACGATACGCAGGATGTTTCCCAGATGAAAGGTGGCACCAGTTCCAAGTAAGGCTCGATTGATAGAGGCAAGTGGCTCCTGCAATCTGCCAGCCAGAAGATGGGCAGGTCAGTTTTACTTCCATGGAAAAGGGCCGTAGTTTGTGTTTGGGGGCCTGTGGCTGGGAGTGGCCGGCTGGCTCCTGAAAATCCACGATACGGAGGATGGTTCCCAGAAGAAAGGTGGCACCAGTGCCAAGTCGGGCTGGTTTGATAGAGGCAAGTGGCTCCTGCAATCTGCCAGCCAGAAGCGGGGCAGGTGAGTTTTGTTTGCCTGGGAAAAGGGCCGTGGATTGTGTTTGGGGGCCTGTGGCTGGGAGTGGCCGGCTGGGTATTTAAAATCCACGCCGTGCAGGATGGTTCCCAGACCTAAGTGGGCACCAGTGCCGAGTCGGGCTGGTTTGATAGAGCCAAGTGGCTCCTGCAATCTGCCAGCCAGAAGCGGGGCGGGTGAGTTTTGTTTGCCAGGGAAAAGGGCCGTGGTTTGTGTTCGGGGGCCTGTGGCTGGGAGTGGCCGGCTGGATCCTGAAAATCCGCGCCGTGCAGGATGGTTCCCTGACCCAAGGGGGCACCAGTGCTGAGTCGGGCTGGTTTGATAGAGGCAAGTTGCTCCTGCAATCTGCCATCCAGAAGCGGGACGAATGAGTTTTGTTTACCAGGGAAAAGGGCCGTGGTTTGTTTTCGGGGTCCGGTGGCTGGGAGTGGCCGTGTGGCTCCTAAAAATCCACGATACGCAGGATGTTTCCCAGATGAAATGTGGCACCAGTGCCAAGTCGGGCTGGTTTGATAGAGCCAAGTGGCTCCTGCAATCTGCCAGCCAGAATCGGGGCGGATGACTTTGGTGTGCCAGGGAAAAGGGCCGTAGTTTGTGTTTGGGGGCCTGTGGCTGGGAGTGGCCGGCTGTCTCCTGAAAATCCACGTCGCGCAGGATGATTCCCAGACCCAAAGGGGCACCAGTTCCAAGTCGGGCTGGTTTGATAGAGGCAAGTGGCGCCTGCAGTCTGCCAGGCAGAAGCGGGGCGGATGAGTTTGTTCTGCCAGGGAATAGGGCCATAGTTTGCGTTTGGGGGCCTGTGGCTGGGAGTGGCCGGCTGTCTCCTGAAAATCCACGATACGCAGTGTGGTTCCCAGAGGAAAGGTGGCACCAGTGCCAAGTCGGGCTGGTTTGATAGAGGCAAGTGGCTCCTGCAATCTGCCAGCCAGAAGCGGGGCGGGTGAATTATGTTTTTCAGGGAAAAGGGCAGTGGTTTGTTTTCGGGCTCCGGTGGCTGGGAGTGGCCATGTGGTTCCTAAAAATCCACGATACGCAGGATGTTTCCCAGATGAAAGGTGGCACCAGTTCCAAGTAAGGCTCGTTTGATAGAGGCAAGTGGCTCCTGCAATCTGCCAGCCAGAAGATGGGCAGGTCAGTTTTACTTCCATGGAAAAGGGCCGTAGTTTGTGTTTGGGGGCCTGTGGCTGGGAGTGGCCGGCTGGCTCCTGAAAATCCACGATACGAAGGATGGTTCCCAGAGGAAAGGTGGCACCAGTGCCAAGTCGGGCTGGTTTGATAGAGGCAAGTGGCTCCTGCAATCTGCCAGCCAGAAGATGGGCAGGTCAGTTTTACTTCCAGGGAAAAGTTCCGTGGTTTTCGTTTGGGGGCCTGTGGCTGGGAGTGGCCGGCTGGCTCCTTAAAATCCACGTCGCGCAGGATGATTCCCATACCCAAAGGGGCACCAGTTCCAAGTCGGGCTGGTTTGATAGAGGCAAGTGGCGTCTGCAGTCTGCCAGCCAGAAGCGGGGCGGATGAGTTTGGTCTGCCAGGGAAAAGGGCCGTAGTTTGTGTTTGGGGGCCTGTGGCTGGGAGTGGCCGGCTGTCTCCTGAAAATCCACGATACGCAGGATGGTTCCCAGATGAAAGATGGCACCAGTGCCAAGTAAGGCTGGTTTGATAGAGCCAAGTGGCTCCTGCAATCTGCCATCCAGAACCGGGGCGGATGACTTTTGTCTGCCAGGGAAAAGGGCCGTAGTTTGTGTTTGGGGGCCTGTGGCTGGGAGTGGCCGGCCGTCTCCTGAAAATCCACGATACGCAGGATGGTTACCAGACACAAGGGGGCACCAGTGCTGAGTCGGGCTGGTTTGATAGAGGCAAGTGGCTCCTGCAATCTGCCAGCCAGAAGCGGGGCGGGTGAATTATGTTTTTCAGGGAAAAGGGCAGTGGTTTGTTTTCGGGGTCCGGTGGCTGGGAGTGGCCATGTGGTTCCTAAAAATCCACGATACGCAGGATGTTTCCCAGATGAAAGGTGGCACCAGTTCCAAGTAAATCTCGTTTGATAGAGCCAAGTGGCTCCTGCAATCTGCCAGCCAGAAGATGGGCAGGTCAGTTTTACTTCCATGGAAAAGGGCCGTAGTTTGTGTTTGGGGGCCTGTGGCTGGGAGTGGCCGGCTGGCTCCTGAAAATCCACGATACCCAGGGTGGTTCCCAGAGGAAAGGTGGCACCAGTGCCAAGTCGGTCTGGTTTGATAGAGGCAAGTGGCTCCTGCAATCTGCCAGCCAGAAGATGGGCAGGTTAGTTTTACTTAAACGGAAAAGGGCTGTGGTTTTTGTTCGGGGGCCTGTGGCTGGGAGTGGCCGGCTGGGTATTTAAAATCCACGCCGTGCAGGATGGTTCCCAGACCTAAGTGGGCACCAGTGCCGAGTCGGGCTGGTTTGATAGAGGCAAGTGGCTCCTGCAATCTGCCAGCCAGAAGCGGGGCGGGTGAGTTTTGTTTGCCAGGGAAAAGGGCCGTGGTTTATGTTCGGAGGCCTGTGGCTGGGAGTGGACGGCTGGCTCCTAAAAATCCACGACGCGCAGGATGGTTCCCAGACCCAAGGTGGCACCATTGCCAAGTCGGGCTGGTATGATAGTAGAAAATTGCTCCTGCCATCTACCATCCAGAAGCGAGGCAGCTGAGTTTTTTCTCCAGGGAAAAGGGCCGTGGTTTTTGTTCGGGGCTCTGTGTCTGGGAGGGGCTGGTTGGCTGCTTAAAATCCACGATACGTTGGATGGTTTCCAGATGAAAGGTGGCACCAGTGCCGTGTCGGGCTGGTTTGATAGAGGCAAGTGGCTCCTGCAATCTGCCAGCCAGAAGATGGGCAGGTTAGTTTTACTTAAACGGAAAAGGGCCGTGGTTTGAGTTCGGGGGCCTGTGGCTGGGAGTGGCCGGCTGGCTCCTGAAAATCCACGCCGCCCATTATGGTTCCCAGACACAAGGGGGCACCAGTGCCGAGTCGGGCTGGTTTGATAGAGGCAAGTGGCTCCTGCAATCTTGCAGCCAGAAGCGGGGCGGGTGAATTATGTTTTTCAGGGAAAAGGGCAGTGGTTCGTTTTCGGGGTCCGGTGGCTGGGAGTGGCCATGTGGTTCCTAAAAATCCACGATACGCAGGATGTTTCCCAGATGAAAGGTGGCACCAGTTCCAAGTAAGGCTCGTTTGATAGAGCCAAGTGGCTCTTGCAATCTGCCAGCCAGAAGATGGGCAGGTCAGTTTTACTTCCAGGGAAAAGGGCCGTGGTTTGTGTTTGGGGGCCTGTGGCTGGGAGTGGCGGTCTGGGTATTTAAAATCCACGCCGTGCAGGATGGTTCCCAGACCTAAGGGGGCACCAGTGCCAAGTCGGGCTGGTTTGATAGAGCCAAGTGGCTCCTGGAATCTGCCAGCCAGAAGCGGGGCGGGTGAGTTTTGTTTGCCAGGGAAAAGGGCTGTGGTTTGTGTTCGGAGGCCTGTGGCTGGGAGTGGAAGGCTGGCTCACGAAAAATCCACGACGCGCAGGATGGTTCCCAGACCCAAGGTGGCACTATTGCCAAGTCGGGCTGGTATGATAGTAGAAAATTGCTCCTGCCATCTACCATCCAGAAGCGGGGCAGCTGAGTTTTTTTCCAGGGAAAAGGGCCGTGGTTTGTGTTCGGGGCTCTGTGTCTGGGAGGGACTGGTTGGCTCCTGAAAATCCACGATACGTTGGATGGTTCCCATATGAATGGTTGCACCAGTGCCGAGTCGGGCTGGTTTGATAGAGGCAAGTGGATCCTGCAATCTGCCAGCCAGAAGTTGTGCAGGTCAGTTTTATTTCCAGGGAAAAGGGCCGTAGTTTGTGTTTGGGGGCCTGTGGCTGGGAGTGGTCGGCAGGCTCCTGAAAATGCACGATACGCAGGATGATACCCAGACCCAAGGTGGCACCATTGCCAAGTCGGACTGGTATGATAGTAGAAAATTGCTCCTGCAATCAACCATCTAGATGCGGGGCGGATGAGTTTTTTTTCCAGGGAAAAGGGCTGTGGTTTGTGTTCGGGTGCCTGTGGCTGGGAGTGGCCGGCTGGCTCCTGAAAATCCACGCCGCACAGGATGGTTCCCAGACCCAAGTTGGCACCAGTCCCAAGTCCGTCTGGTTTGATAGTACCAAGTGGCTCCTGCCATCAGCCAGCCAGAAGCGGGTCGGGTGAGTTTTGTTTGCCAGGGAAAATGGCCGTGGTTTGTGTTCGGGGGCCTGTGGCTGGGAGTGGCCGGCTGGCTCCTGAAAACGCACGATATGCAGGATGATACCCAGACCCTAGGTGGCACCATTGCCAAGTCGAAATGGTAAGATAGTAGAAAATTGCTCCTGCCATCTACCATCCAGAAGCGGGGCTGATGAGCTGTTTTTCCAGGGAAAAGGGCCGTGGTATGTCTTTGAGGGCCTGTGGCTGGGAGTGGCCGGCTGGCTCCTTAAAATCCACGTCGCGCAGGATGATTCCCAGACCCAAAGGGGCACAACATCCGAATCGGGCTGGTTTGATAGAGGCAAGTGGCGCCTGCAATCTGCCAGCCAGAAGCGGGGCGGATGACTTTGGTCTGCCAGGGAAAAGGGCCGTAGTTTGTGTTTGGGGGCCCGTGGCTGGGAGTGGCCGGCTGTCTCCTGAAAATCCACGATACGCAGGATGTTTCCCAGATGAAAGGTGGCACCAGTTCCAAGTTGGGCTCGTTTGATAGAGCCAAGTGGCTCCTGCAATCTGCCAGCCAGAAGATGGGCAGGTCAGTTTTACTTCCATGGAAAAGGGCCGTAGTATTTGTTTGGGGGCCTGTGGCTGGGAGGGGCCGGCTGGCTCCTGAAAATCCACGATACGGAGGATGGTTCCCAGAGGAAAGGTGGCACCAGTGCCAAGTCGGTCTGGTTTGATAGAGGCAAGTGGCTCCTGCAATCTGCCAGCCAGAAGATGGGCAGGTTAGTTTTACTTAAACAGAAAAGGGCCGTGGTTTGTGGTCGGGGCCTGTGGCTGGGAGTGGCCGGCTGGCTCCTGAAATTCCACGATACCCATGGTGGTTCCCAGAGGAAAGGTGGCACCAGTGCCAAGTCGGGCTGGTTTGATAGAGGCAAGTGGCTCCTGCAATCTGCCAGCCAGAAGCGGGGCAGGTAAGTTTTGTTTTCCTGGGAAAAGGGCCGTGGATTGTGTTTGGGGGCCTGTGGCTGGGAGTGGCCGGCTGGGTATTTAAAATCCACGCCGTGCAGGATGGTTCCCAGACCTAAGTGGGCACCAGTGCCGAGTCGGGCTGGTTTGATAGAGGCAAGTGGCTCCTGCAATCTGCCAGCCAGAAGCGGGGCGGGTGAGTTTTGTTTGCCAGGGAAAAGGGCCGTGGTTTGTGTTCGGAGGCCTGTGGCTGGGAGTGGACGGCTGGCTCCTGAAAATCCACGACGCGCAGGATGGTTCCCAGACCCAAGGTGGCACTATTGCCAAGTCGGGCTGGTATGATAGTAGAAAATTACTCCTGCCATCTATCATCCAGAAGCGGGGCAGCTGAGTTTTTTTTCCAGGGAAAAGGGCCGTGGTTTGTGTTCGGGGCTCTGTGTCTGGGAGGGGCTGGTTGGCTGCTGAAAATCCACGATACGTTGGATGGTTCCCATATGAAAGGTTGCACCAGTGCCGAGTCGGGCTGGTTTGATAGAGGCAAGTGGCTCCTGCAATCTGCCATCCAGAAGCGGGACGGATGAGTTTTGTTTACCAGGGAAAAGGGCCGTGGTTTGTTTTCGGGGTCCGGTGGCTGGGAGTGGCCGTGTGGCTCCTAAAAACCCACGATACGCAGGATGTTTCCCAGATGAAATGTGGCACCAGTGCCAAGTCGGGCTGGTTTGATAGAGCCAAGTGGCTCCTGCAATCTGCCAGCCAGAATCGGGGCGGATGACTTTGGTGTGCCTGGGAAAAGGGCCGTAGTTTGTGTTTGGGGGCCTGTGGCTGGGAGTGGCCGGCTGTCTCCTGAAAATCCACGTCGCGCAGGATGATTCCCAGACCCAAAGGGGCACCAGTTCCAAGTCGGGCTGGTTTGATAGAGGCAAGTGGCGCCTGCAGTCTGCCAGGCAGAAGCGGGGCGGATGACTTTTGTCTGCCAGGGAATAGGGCCATAGTTTGCGTTTGGGGGCCTGTGGCTGGGAGTGGCCGGCTGTCTCCTGAAAATCCACGATACGCAGTGTGGTTCCCAGAGGAAAGGTGGCACCAGTGCCAAGTCGGGCTGGTTTGATAGAGGCAAGTGGCTCCTGCAATCTGCCAGCCAGAAGCGGGGCGGGTGAATTATGTTTTTCAGGGAAAAGGGCAGTGGTTTGTTTTCGGGCTCCGGTGGCTGGGAGTGGCCATGTGGTTCCTAAAAATCCACGATACGCAGGATGTTTCCCAGATGAAAGGTGGCACCAGTTCCAAGTAAGGCTCGTTTGATAGAGGCAAGTGGCTCCTGCAATCTGCCAGCCAGAAGATGGGCAGGTCAGTTTTACTTCCATGGAAAAGGGCCGTAGTTTGTGTTTGGGGGCCTGTGGCTGGGAGTGGCCGGCTGGCTCCTGAAAATCCACGATACGAAGGATGGTTCCCAGAGGAAAGGTGGCACCAGTGCCAAGTCGGGCTGGTTTGATAGAGGCAAGTGGCTCCTGCAATCTGCCAGCCAGAAGCGGGGCAGGTGAGTTTTGTTTGCCTGGGAAAAGGGCCGTGGATTGTGTTTGGGGGCCTGTGGCTGGGAGTGGCCGGCTGGGTATTTAAAATCCACGCCGTGCAGAATGGTTCCCAGACCTAAGTGGGCACCAGTGCCGAGTCGGGCTGGTTTGATAGAGGCAAGTGGCTCCTGCAATCTGCCAGCCAGAAGCGGGGCGGGTGAGTTTTGTTTGCCAGGGAAAAGGGCCGTGGTTTGTGTTCGGGGGCCTGTGGCTGGGAGTGGCCGGCTGGCTCCTGAAAATCCGCGCCGTGCAGGATGGTTCCCTGACCCAAGTGGGCACCAGTGCTGAGTCGGGCTGGTTTGATAGAGGCAAGTTGCTCCTGCAATCTGCCATCCAGAAGCGGGACGAATGAGTTTTGTTTACCAGGGAAAAGGGCCGTGGTTTGTTTTCGGGGTCCGGTGGCTGGGAGTGGCCGTGTGGCTCCTAAAAATCCACGATACGCAGGATGTTTTCCAGATGAAATGTGGCACCAGTGCCAAGTCGGGCTGGTTTGATAGAGGAAATTGACTCCTGCAATCTGCCAGCCAGAAGATGGGCAGGTCAGTTTTACTTCCAGGGAAAAGGGCCGTAGTTTGTGTTTGGGGGCCTGTTGCTGGGAGTGGCCGGCTGTCTCCTGAAAATCCACGTCGCGCAGGATGATTCCCAGACCAAAAGGGGCACCAGTTCCAAGTCGGGCTGGTTTGATAGAGGCAAGTGGCGCCTGCAGTCTGCCAGGCAGAAGCGGGGCGGATGAGTTTGTTCTGCCAGGGAATAGGGCCATAGTTTGCGTTTGGGGGCCTGTGGCTGGGAGTGGCCGGCTGTCTCCTGAAAATCCACGATACGCAGGATGTTTCCTAGATGAAAGATGGCACCAGTGCCAAGTAAGGCTGGTTTGATAGAGCCAAGTGGCTCCTGCAATCTGCCATACAGAACCGGGGCGGATGACTTTTGTCTGCCAGGGAAAAGGGCCGTAGTTTGTGTTTGGGGGCCTGTGGCTGGGAGTGGCCGGCTGTCTCCTGAAAATCCACGATACGCAGTGTGGTTCCCAGAGGAAAGGTGGCACCAGTGCCAAGTCGGGCTGGTTTGATTGAGGCAAGTGGCTCCTGCAATCTGCCAGCCAGAAGCGGGGCGGGTGAATTATGTTTTTCAGGGAAAAGGGCAGTGGTTTGTTTTCGGGCTCCGGTGGCTGGGAGTGGCCATGTGGTTCCTAAAAATCCACGATACGCAGGATGTTTCCCAGATGAAAGGTGGCACCAGTTCCAAGTAAGGCTCGTTTGATAGAGGCAAGTGGCTCCTGCAATCTGCCAGCCAGAAGATGGGCAGGTCAGTTTTACTTCCATGGAAAAGGGCCGTAGTTTGTGTTTGGGGGCCTGTGGCTGGGAGTGGCCGGCTGGCTCCTGAAAATCCACGATACGGAGGATGGTTCCCAGAAGAAAGGTGGCACCAGTGCCAAGTCGGGCTGGTTTGATAGAGGCAAGTGGCTCCTGCAATCTGCCAGCCAGAAGCGGGGCAGGTGAGTTTTGTTTGCCTGGGAAAAGGGCCGTGGATTGTGTTTGGGGGCCTGTGGCTGGGAGTGGCCGGCTGGGTATTTAAAATCCACGCCGTGCAGGATGGTTCCCAGACCTAAGTGGGCACCAGTGCCGAGTCGGGCTGGTTTGATAGAGCCAAGTGGCTCCTGCAATCTGCCAGCCAGAAGCGGGGCGGGTGAGTTTTGTTTGCCAGGGAAAAGGGCCGTGGTTTGTGTTCGGAGGCCTGTGGCTGGGAGTGGCCGGCTGGATCCTGAAAATCCGCGCCGTGCAGGATGGTTCCCTGACCCAAGGGGGCACCAGTGCTGAGTCGGGCTGGTTTGATAGAGGCAAGTTGCTCCTGCAATCTGCCATCCAGAAGCGGGACGAATGAGTTTTGTTTACCAGGGAAAAGGGCCGTGGTTTGTTTTCGGGGTCCGGTGGCTGGGAGTGGCCGTGTGGCTCCTAAAAATCCACGATACGCAGGATGTTTCCCAGATGAAATGTGGCACCAGTGCCAAGTCGGGCTGGTTTGATAGAGCCAAGTGGCTCCTGCAATCTGCCAGCCAGAATCGGGGCGGATGACTTTGGTGTGCCAGGGAAAAGGGCCGTAGTTTGTGTTTGGGGGCCTGTGGCTGGGAGTGGCCGGCTGTCTCCTGAAAATCCACGTCGCGCAGGATGATTCCCAGACCCAAAGGGGCACCAGTTCCAAGTCGGGCTGGTTTGATAGAGGCAAGTGGCGCCTGCAGTCTGCCAGGCAGAAGCGGGGCGGATGAGTTTGTTCTGCCAGGGAAAAGGGCCATAGTTTGCGTTTGGGGGCCTGTGGCTTGGAGTGGCCGGCTGTCTCCTGAAAATCCACGATACGCAGTGTGGTTCCCAGAGGAAAGGTGGCACCAGTGCCAAGTCGGGCTGGTTTGATAGAGGCAAGTGGCTCCTGCAATCTGCCATACAGAACCGGGGCGGATGACTTTTGTCTGCCAGGGGAAAGGGCCGTGGTTTGTGTTCGGGGGCCTGTGGCTGGGAGTGGCCGGCTGTCTCCTGAAAATCCACGATACGCAGTGTGGTTCCCAGAGGAAAGGTGGCACCAGTGCCAAGTCGGGCTGGTTTGATAGAGGCAAGTGGCTCCTGCAATCTGCCAGCCAGAAGCGGGGCGGGTGAATTATGTTTTTCAGGGAAAAGGGCAGTGGTTTGTTTTCGGGCTCCGGTGGCTGGGAGTGGCCATGTGGTTCCTAAAAATCCACGATACGCAGGATGTTTCCCAGATGAAAGGTGGCACCAGTTCCAAGTAAGGCTCGTTTGATAGAGGCAAGTGGCTCCTGCAATCTGCCAGCCAGAAGATGGGCAGGTCAGTTTTACTTCCATGGAAAAGGGCCGTAGTTTGTGTTTGGGGGCCTGTGGCTGGGAGTGGCCGGCTGGCTCCTGAAAATCCACGATACGGAGGATGGTTCCCAGAGGAAAGGTGGCACCAGTGCCAAGTCGGTCTGGTTTGATAGAGGCAAGTGGCTCCTGCAATCTGCCAGGCAGAAGCGGGCCAGGTGAGTTTTGTTTGCCTGGGAAAAGGGCCGTGGATTGTGTTTGGGGGCCTGTGGCTGGGAGTGGCCGGCTGGGTATTTAAAATCCACGCCGTGCAGGATGGTTCCCAGACCTAAGTGGGCACCAGTGCCGAGTCGGGCTGGTTTGATAGAGCCAAGTGGCTCCTGCAATCTGCCAGCCAGAAGCGGGGCGGGTGAGTTTTGTTTGCCAGGGAAAAGGGCCGTGGTTTGTGTTCGGGGGCCTGTGGCTGGGAGTGGCCGGCTGGATCCTGAAAATCCGCGCCATGCAGGATGGTTCCCTGACCCAAGGGGGCACCAGTGCTGAGTCGGGCTGGTTTGGTAGAGGCAAGTTGCTCCTGCAATCTGCCATCCAGAAGCGGGACGGATGAGTTTTGTTTACCAGGGAAAAGGGCCGTGGTTTGTTTTCGGGGTCCGGTGGCTGGGAGTGGCCGTGTGGCTCCTAAAAATCCACGATACGCAGGATGTTTCGCCGATGAAATGTGGCACCAGTGCCAAGTCGGGCTGGTTTGATAGAGCCAAGTGGCTCCTGCAATCTGCCAGCCAGAATCGGGGCGGATGACTTTGGTGTGCCAGGGAAAAGGGCCGTAGTTTGTTTTTGGGGGCCTGTGGCTGGGAGTGGCCGGCTGTCTCCTGTAAATCCACGTCGCGCAGGATGATTCCCAGACCCAAAGGGGCACCAGTTCCAAGTCGGGCTGGTTTGATAGAGGCAAGTGGCGCCTGCAGTCTGCCAGCCAGAAGCGGGGCGGATGAGTTTGTTCTGCCAGGGAAAAGGGCCATAGTTTGCGTTTGGGGGCCTGTGGCTGGGAGTGGCAGGCTGGCTCCTGAAAATCCACGATACGCAGGATGGTTCCCACATGAAATATGACACTAGAGCCGAGTAAGGCTGGTTTGATAGAGGCAAGTGTCTCCTGCAATCTCCCAGCCAGAAGATGGGCAGGTCAGTTTTACTTTCAGGGAAAAGGGCCGTGGTTTGTGTTTGCGGTCCGGTGGCTGGGAGTGGCCGGCGGGCTCCTGAAAATGCACCATACGCAGGATGATACCGAGACCCAAGGAACCACCATTGCCAAGTCAGACTGGTATGATAATAGAAAATTGCTCCTGCAATCTGCCAACCAGAAGAGGTGCAGATGAGTTCTTTTTACAGGGAAAAGGGCCGTGGTTTTTGTTCGGGGGCCTGTGGCTGGGAGTGGCTGGCTGGCTCCTGAAAATCCACGATACGCAGCATGTTTCCCAGATGAAATGTGGCACCAGTGCCAAGTCGGGCTGGTTTGATAGAGCCAAGTGGCTCCTGCAATCTGCCATCCAAAAGCGGGGCGGATGAGTTTTGTCTTCCAGGGAAAAGGGCCATGGTTTGTGTTTGGGGGCTGTGGCTGGGAGTGGCCGGCTGGCTCCTGAAAATCCACGCCGCCCAGGATGGTTCCCAGACCCAAGTTGGCACCAGAGCTGAGTCGGGCTGGTTTGATAGAGGCAAGTGGCTCCTGCAATCTGCCATCCAGAAGCGGGACGGATGAGTTTCGTTTGCTAGGGAAAAGGGCCGTGGTTTGTTTTCGGGGTCCGGTGGCTGGGAGTGGCCGTGTGGCTCCTAAAAATCCACGATACACAGGATGTTTCCCAGATGAAATGTGGCACCAGTGCCAAGTCGGGCTGGTTTGATAGAGGCAATTGACTCCTGCAATCTGCCAGCCAGAAGATGGGCAGGTCAGTTTTACTTCCAGGGAAAAGGGCCGTAGTTTGTGTTTGGGGGCCTGTGGCTGGGAGTGGCCGGCTGTCTCCTGAAAATCCACGTCGCGCAGGATGATTCCCAGACCCAAAGGGGCACCAGTTCCAAGTCGGGCTGGTTTGATAGAGGCAAGTGGCGCCTGCAGTCTGCCAGGCAGAAGCGGGGCGGATGAGTTTGTTCTACCAGGGAATAGGGCCATAGTTTGCGTTTGGGGGCCTGTGGCTGGGAGTGGCCGGCTGTCTCCTGAAAATCCACGATACGCAGGATGGTTCCCAGATGAAAGATGGCACCAGTGCCAAGTAAGGCTGGTTTGATAGAGCCAAGTGGCTCCTGCAATATGCCATACAGAACCGGTGCGGATGACTTTTGTCTGCCAGGGAAAAGGGCCGTGGTTTGTGTTTGGGGACCTGTGGCTGGGAGTGGCCGGCTGTCTCCTGAAAATCCACGATACGCAGTGTGGTTCCCAGAGGAAAGGTGGCACCAGTGCCAAGTCGGGCTGGTTTGATAGAGGCAAGTGGCTCCTGCAATCTGCCAGCCAGAAGCGGGGCGGGTTAATTATGTTTTTCAGGGAAAAGGGCAGTGGTTTGTTTTCGGGCTCCGGTGGCTGGGAGTGGCCATGTGGTTCCTAAAAATCCACGATACGCAGGATGTTTCCCAGATGAAAGGTGGCACCAGTTCCAAGTAAGGCTCGTTTGATAGAGGCAAGTGGCTCCTGCAATCTGCCAGCCAGAAGATGGGCAGGTCAGTTTTACTTCCATGGAAAAGGGCCGTAGTTTGTGTTTGGGGGCCTGTGGCTGGGAGTGGCCGGCTGGCTCCTGAAAATCCACGATACGGAGGATGGTTCCCAGAGGAAAGGTGGCACCAGTGCCAAGTCGGGCCGGTTTGATAGAGGCAAGTGGCTCCGGCAATCTGCCAGCCAGAAGCGGGGCAGGTGAGTTTTGTTTGCCTGGGAAAAGGGCCGTGGATTGTGTTTGGGGGCCTGTGGCTGGGAGTGGCCGGCTGGGTATTTAAAATCCACGCCGTGCAGGATGGTTCCCAGACCTAAGTGGGCACCAGTGCCGAGTCGGGCTGGTTTGATAGAGCCAAGTGGCTCCTGCAATCTGCCAGCCAGAAGCGGGGCGGGTGAGTTTTGTTTGCCAGGGAAAAGGGCCGTGGTTTGTGTTCGGGGGCCTGTGGCTGGGAGTGGCCGGCTGGATCCTGAAAATCCGCGCCGTGCAGGATGGTTCCCTGACCCAAGGGGGCACCAGTGCTGAGTCGGGCTGGTTTGATAGAGGCAAGTTGCTCCTGCAATCTGCCATCCAGAAGCGGGACGAATGAGTTTTGTTTACCAGGGAAAAGGGCCGTGGTTTGTTTTCGGGGTCCGGTGGCTGGGAGTGGCCGTGTGGCTCCTAAAAATCCACGATACGCAGGATGTTTCCCCGATGAAATGTGGCACCAGTGCCAAGTCGGGCTGGTTTGATAGAGCCAAGTGGCTCCTGCAATCTGCCAGCCAGAATCGGGGCGGATGACTTTGGTGTGCCTGGGAAAAGGGCCGTAGTTTGTGTTTGGGGGCCTGTGGCTGGGAGTGGCCGGCTGTCTCCTGTAAATCCACGTCGCGCAGGATGATTCCCAGACCCAAAG
Source organism: Zonotrichia albicollis (assembly GCF_047830755.1). Classification (NCBI taxonomy): domain Eukaryota; kingdom Metazoa; phylum Chordata; class Aves; order Passeriformes; family Passerellidae; genus Zonotrichia; species Zonotrichia albicollis. The sequence continues at coordinate 10,106,075 of NC_133828.1, read as the reverse complement.
GGGCACCAGTTCCAAGTCGGGCTGGTTTGATAGAGGCAAGTGGCGCCTGCAGTCTGCCAGCCAGAAGCGGGGCGGATGAGTTTGTTCTGCCAGGGAAAAGGGCCATAGTTTGCGTTTGGGGGCCTGTGGCTGGGAGTGGCCGGCTGGCTCCTGAAAATCCACGATACGCAGGATGGTTCCCACATGAAATATGGCACTAGAACCGAGTAAGGCTGGTTTGATAGAGGCAAGTGTCTCCTGCAATCTCCCAGCCAGAAGATGGGCAGGTCAGTTTTACTTTCAGGGAAAAGGGCCGTGGTTTGTGTTTGCGGTCCGGTGGCTGGGAGTGGCCGGCGGGCTCCTGAAAATGCACCATACGCAGGATGATACCGAGACCCAAGGAACCACCATTGCCAAGTCAGACTGGTATGATAATAGAAAATTGTTCCTGCAATCTGCCAACCAGAAGAGGTGCAGATGAGTTCTTTTTACAGGGAAAAGGGCCGTGGTTTGTGTTCGGGGGCCTGTGGCTGGGAGAGGCTGGCTGGCTCCTGAAAATCCACTATAAGCAGCATGTTTCCCAGATGAAATGTGGCACCAGTGCCAAGTCGGGCTGGTTTGATAGAGCCAAGTGGCTCCTGCAATCTGCCATCCAAAAGCGGGGCGGATGAGTTTTTTCTTCCAGGGAAAAGGGCCATGGTTTGTGTTTGGGGGCTGTGGCTGGGAGTGGCCGGCTGGCTCCTGAAAATCCACGCCGCCCAGGATGGTTCCCAGACCCAAGTTGGCACCAGAGCTGAGTCGGGCTGGTTTGATAGAGGCAAGTGGCTCCTGCAATCTGCCATCCAGAAGCGGGACGGATGAGTTTCGTTTGCCAGGGAAAAGGGCCGTGGTTTGTTTTCGGGGTCCGGTGGCTGGGAGTGGCCATGTGGCTCCTAAAAATCCACGATACGGAGGATGTTTCCCAGATGAAATGTGGCACCAGTGCCAAGTCGGGCTGGTTTGATAGAGGCAATTGACTCCTGCAATCTGCCAACCAGAAGATGGGCACGTCAGTTTTACTTCCAGGGAAAAGGGCTGTAGTTTGTGTTTGGGAGCCTGTGGCTGGGAGTGGCCGGCTGGCTCCTGAAAATCCACGCTGCCCAGGATGGTTCCCAGACCCAAGTTTGCACCAGAGCCGAGTCGGTCTGGTTTGATAGAGGCAAGTGGCTCCTGCAATCTGCCAGCCAGAAGCGGGACGGATGCGTTTTTTTTGCCAGGGAAAAGGGCCGTGGTTTGTTTTTGGGTTCCGGTGGCTGGGAATGGCCGTGTGGCTCCTAAAAATCCACGATACGCAGGATGTTTCCCAGATGAAATGTGGCACCAGTGCCAAGTCGGGCTGGTTTGATAGAGCCAAGTGGCTCCTGCAATCTTGCAGCCAGAATCAGGGCATATGAGTTTTGTCTTCCATGGAAAAGGGCCGTGGTTTCTCTTTGGGGGCCTGTGGCTGGGAGTGGCCGGCTGTCTCCTGTAAATCCACGATACGCAGGATGGTTCCCACATGAAATGTGGCACTAGAGCCGATTAAGGCTGGTTTGATAGAGGCAAGTGGCTCCTGCAATCTGCCAGCCAGAAGATGGGCAGGTTAGTTTTACTTAAACGGAAAAGGGCCGTGGTTTGTGTTCGGCGGCCTGTGGTTGGGAGTGGCCGGCTGGCTACTGAAAATTCACGCCGCCCAGGATGGTTCCAAGACCCAAGGGGGCACTAGTGCCAAGTCGGGCTGGTTTGATAGAGGCAAGTGGCTCCTGCAATCTGCCAGCCAGAAGCGGGGCAGGTGAGTTTCGTTTGCCTGGGAAAAGGGCCGTGGATTGTGTTTGGGGGCCTGTGGCTGGGAGTGGCCGGCTGGCTATATAAAATCCACGCTGTGCAGGATGGTTCCCAGACCTAAGGGGGCACCAGTGCCGAGTCGGGCTGGTTTGATAGAGGCAAGTGGCTCCTGCAATCTGCCAGCCAGAAGTTGGGCAGGTCACTTTTATTTCCTGGGAAAAGGGCCGTAGTTTGTGTTTGGTGGCCTGTGGCTGGGACTGGTCGGCAGGCTCCTGAAAATGCACGATACGCAGGATGGTTCCGAGACCCAAGGTGGCACCATTTCCAAGTCGGACTGGTATGATAGTAGAAAATTGCTCCTGCAATCAACCATCTAGAAGCGGGGCGGATGAGTTTTTTTTTCAAGGGAAAGGGCTGTGGTTTGCGTTCGGGTGCCTGTGGCTGGGAGTGGGCGGCTGGCTCCTGAAAATCCACGCCGCACAGGATGGTTCCCAGACCCAAAGGGGCACCAGTGCCAAGTCCGTCTGGTTTGATAGTACCAAGTGGCTCCTGCCATCAGCCAGCCAGAAGCGGATCGGGTGAGTTATGTTTGCCAGGGAAAATGGCCGTGGTTAGTGTTCGGGGGCCTGTGGCTGGGAGTGGCCGGCTGGCTCCTGAAAACGCACGATATGCAGGATGATACCCAGACCCTAGGTGGCACCATTGCCAAGTCGAAATGGTAAGATTGTAGAAAATTGCTCCTGCCATCTCCCAGCCAGAAGCGGGGCAGATGAGCTGTTTTTCCAGGGAAAAGGGCCGTGGTATGTCTTTGAGGCCCTGTGGCTGGGAGTGGCCGGCTGGCTCCTTAAAATCCACGTCGCGCAGGATGATTCCCAGACCCAAAGGGGCACAACTTCCGAATCGGGCTGGTTTGATAGAGGCAAGTGGCGCCTGCAATCTGCCAGCCAGAAGCGGGGCGGATGACTTTGGTCTGCCAGGGAAAAGGGCCGTAGTTTGTGTTTGGGGGCCTGTGGCTTGGAGTGGCCGGCTGTCTCCTGAAAATCCACGTCGCGCAGGATGATTCCCAGACCCAAAGGGGCACCAGTTCCATGTCGGGCTGGTTTGATAGAGGCAAGTGGCGCCTGCAGTCTGCCAGCCAGAAGCGGGGCGGAGGAGTTTGTTCTGCCAGGGAAAAGGGCCAGAGTTTGTGTTTGGGGGCCTGTGGCTGGGAGTGGCCGGCTGTCTCCTGATAATCCACGATACGCAGGATGGTTCCCAGATGAAAGGTGACACCAGTGCCAAGTCGGACTAGTTTGATAGAGCCAAGTGGCTCCTGCAATCTGCAATACAGAACCAGGGCGGATGACTTTTGTCTGCCAGGGAAAAGGGCCGTAGTTTGTGTTTGGGGGCCTGTGGCTGGGAGTGGCCGGCCGTCTCCTGATAATCCACGATACGCAGTGTGGTTCCCAGAGGAAAGGTGGCACCAGTGCCAAGTCGGTCTGGTTTGATAGAGGCAAGTGGCTCCTGCAATCTGCCAGCCAGAAGATGGGCAGGTTAGTTTTACTTAAACGGAAAAGGGCCGTGGTTTGAGTTCGGGGGCCTGTGGCTGGGAGTGGCCGGCTGGCTCCTGAAAATCCACGCCGCGCATTATGGTTCCCAGACCCAAGGGGGCACCAGTGCCGAGTCGGGCTGGTTTGATAGAGGCAAGTGGCTCCTGCAATCTGCCAGCCAGAAGCGGGGCGGGTGAATTATGTTTTTCAGGGAAAAGGGCAGTGGTTTGTTTTCGGGGTCCGGTGGCTGGGAGTGGCCATGTGGTTCCTAAAAATCCATGATACGCAGGATGTTTCCCAGATGAAATGTGGCACCAGTTCCAAGTAAGGCTCGTTTGATAGAGCCAAGTGGCTCCTGCAATCTGCCTGCTAGAAGATGGGCAGGTCAGTTTTACTTCCATGGAAAAGGGCTGTAGTTTGTGTTTGGGGGCCTGTGGCTGGGAGTGGCCGGCTGGCTCCTGAAAATCCACGATACCCAGGGTGGTTCCCAGAGGAATGGTGGCACCAGTGCCGAGTCGGTCTGGTTTGATAGAGGCAAGTGGCTCCTGCAATCTGCCAGCCAGAAGATGGGCAGGTTAGTTTTACTTAAACAGAAAAGGGCCGTGGTTTGTGTTCGGGGCCTGTGGCTGGGCGTGGCCGGCTGGCTCCTGAAAATCCACGATACCCATGGTGGTTACCAGAGGAAAGGTGGCACCAGTGCCAAGTAAGGCTGGTTTGATAGAGGCAAGTGGCTCCTGCAATCTGCCAGCCAGCAGCGGGGCGGGTGAGTTTTGTTTGCCTTGGAAAAGGGCCATGGATTGTGTTTGGGGGCCTGTGGCTGGGAGTGGCCGGCTGGGTATTTAAAATCCACGCCGTGCAGGATGGTTCCCAGACCTAAGGGAGCACCAGTGCCGAGTCGGGCTGGTTTGATAGAGGCAAGTGGCTCCTGCAATCTGACAGCCAGAAGCGGGGCTGGTGAGCTTTGTTTGCCAGGGAAAAGGGCCGTGGTTTGTGTTCGGAGGCCTGTGGCTGGGAGTGGCCGGCTAGCTCCTGACAATCCAAGACGCGCAGGATGGTTCCCAGACCCAAGGTGGCACCATTGCCAAGTCGGGCTGGTATGATAGTAGAAAATTGCTCCTGCCATCTACCATCCAGAAGCGGGGCAGCTGAGTTTTTTTTCCAGGGAAAAGGGGCGTGGTTTGTGTTCGGGGCTCTGTGTCTGGGAGGGGCTGGTTGGCTGCTGAAAATCCACGATATGTTGGATGGTTCCCATATGAAAGGTTGCACCAGTGCCGAGTCGGGCTGGTTTGATAGAGGCAAGTGGCTCCTGCAATCTGCCAGCCAGAAGTTGGGCAGGTCAATTTTATTTCTAGGGAAAAGGGCCGTAGTTTGTGTTTGGGGGCCTGTGGCTGGGAGTGGCCGGCGGGCTCCTGAAAATGCACGATACGCAGGATGATACCCAGACCCAAGGAGCCACCATTGCCAAATCAGACTGGTATGATAATAGAAAATTGCTCCTGCAATCTGCCAACCAGAAGAGGTGCAGATGAGTTCTTTTTACAGGGAAAAGGGCCGTGGTTTGTGTTTGGGGGCCTGTGGCTGGGAGTGGCTGGCTGGCTCCTGAAAATCCACGATACGCAGCATGTTTCCCAGATGAAATGTGGCACCAGTGCCAAGTCGGGCTGGCTTGATAGAGCCAAGTGGCTCCTGCAATCTGCCATACAGAACCGGGGCGGATGACTTTTGTCTTCCACGGAAAAGGGCCGTGGTTTGTGTTTGGGGGCTGTGGCTGGGAGTGGCCGGCTGGCTCCTGAAAATCCACGCCGCCCAGGATGGTTCCCAGACCCAAGTTGGCACCAGAGCTGAGTCGGGCTGGTTGGATAGAGGCAAGTTGCTCCTGCAATCTGCCCTCCAGAAGCGGGACGGATGAGTTTCGTTTGCCAGGGAAAAGTGCCGTGGTTTGTTTTCGGGGTCCGGTGGCTGGGAGTGGCCGTGTGGCTCCTGAAAATCCACGATACGCAGGATGTTTCCCAGATGAAATGTGGCACCAGTGCCAAGTCGGGCTGGTTTGATAGAGGCAAGTGACTCCTGCAATCTGCCAGCCAGAAGATGGGCAGGTCAGTTTTACTTCCAGGGAAAAGGCCGTGGTTTGTGTTCGGGGGCCTGTGGCTGGGAGTGGCCGGCTGGCTCCTGAAAATGCACGATACGCAGGATGATTCCCAGACCCAAGGTGGCACCATTGCCAAGTCGGACTGTTATGATATTAGAAAATTGCTCCTGCCATCTACCATCAAGAAGCGGGGCAGATGAGTTTTTTTTCCAGGGAAAAAGGCCGTGGTTTGTGTTCCGGGGCATGTAGCTGGGAGTGGCCGGCTGGCTCCTGAAAATCCACGATACGCAGGATGGTTCCCAGACCCAAGGGGGCAACAGTTCCAAGTCCACCTGGGATTATAGTACAAAGTGGCTCCTGCAATCTACCATCCAGAAGCGGGGTGGGTGAGTTTTGTTTGCCAGGGAAAAGGGCCGTGGTTTGTGTTCGGAAACCTGTGGCTGGGAGTGGCAGGCTGGCTCCTGAAAATGCACGATACGCAGGATGATACGCAGACCCATGGTGGCACCATAGGCAAGTCGGACTGGTGTGAGAGTATAAAATTGCTCCTGCCATCTACCATCCAGAAGAGGAGCAGATGAGCGTTTTTTCTAGGGAAAAGGGCCGTGGTTTGTGTTCGGGGACCTGTAGCTAGGAGTGGCTGGCTGGCTCCTGAAAATCCACGCCGCGCAGGATGGTTCCCAGACCCAAGGGGGCACCAGTGCCGAGTCGGACTGGGATGATAGTACAAAGTGGATCCTGGAATCTGCCAGCCTGAATATTGGAAGGTCAGTTTTACTTCCAGGGAAAAGGGCCGTGGTATGTGTTTTGGGGCCTGCGGCTGGGAGTGGCCGGCTGGCTCCTGAAAATCCACCATACGCAGGATGGGTCCCAGAGGATAGGTGGCACCAGTGCCAAATCGGACTGGTATGGTAATAAAAAGTGGCTCCTGCTATCTACCATACAGAAGCGGGAGAGCTGAGTATTTTTACCAGGGAAAAGGGCCGTAGTATGTGTTTGGGGGCCTGTGGCTGGCAGTGGCCGGCTGGCTCCTGAAAATACACGATACGCAGGATGGTTCCCAGATGAAAGGTGGCACCAGTGCCAAGTCGGGCTCGTTTGATAGTACCAAGTGGCTCATGCAATCTGCCAGCCAGAAGATGGGCAGGTCAGTTTTACTTCCAGGGAAAAGGGCCGTAATTTTTGTTTGGGTGCCTGTGGCCGGGAGTGGCCGGCTGGCTCCTGAAAATCCGTGCCGTGCAGGACGGTTCCGAGACCCAAGTGGGCACAAGAGCCAATTCGGGCTGGTTTGATAGAGGCAAGTGTCTCCTGAAATCTGCCAGCCAGAAGCGGGTCGGTGGAGTTTTGTTTGCCAGGGAAAAGGGCCGTGGATTGTGTTCGGGGGCCTGTGGCGGGGAGTGGCCGGCTGGCTCCTGAAAATCCACGCCCCGCAGGATGTTTCCCGGATGAAAGGTGGCACCAGTGCCAAGTCGGGCTGGTTTGATAGAGGCAAGTGTCTCCTGCAATCTCCCAGCCACAAGATGGGCAGGTCAGTTTTACTTCCAGGGAAAAGGGCCGTAGTTTCTGTTTGGGGACCTGTGGCTGGGAGTGGCCAGCTGGCTCCTGAAAATCCGTGCCGTGCATGATAGCCCCGAGACCCAAGTTTTCACCAGAGCCACGTCGGGCTGGTTTGATAGAGGCAAGTGGCTCCTGCAATCTGACAGCCAGAAGCGGGTCGGGTGAGATTTGTTCGCCAGGGAAAAGGGCCGTGGTTTGTGTTTGGGGGCCTGTGGCTGGGAGTGGCCGGCTGGCTCCTGAAATTCCACGATACGCAGGATGGTTCCCAGAGGAAAGGTGGCTCCAGTGCAAAGTCGGGCTGGTTTGATAGAGCCAAGTGGCTCCTGCAATCTGCCAGCCAGAAGATGGGCAGGTCAGTTTTACTTCCAGGGAAAAGGGCCGTAGTTTGTGTTCGGAAACCTGTGGCTGGGAGTGGCAGGCTGGCTCCTGAAAATGCACGATACGCAGGATGATACCCAGACCCATGGTGGCACCATAGCCAAGTCGGACTGGTGTGAGTGTATAAAATTGCTCCTCCATTCAACCATCCAGAAGAGGAGCAGATGAGTTTTTTTTCCTGGGAAAAGGGCCGTGGTTTGTGTTTGGGGGCCTGTGGCTGGGAGTGGCCGGCTGGCTCCTGAAAATCCACGATACGCAGGATGGTTCCCAGATGAAAGGTGGCAGCAGTGCCAAGTCGGGCTGGTTTGATAGTACCAATTGGCTGCTGCAATCTGAAAGCCAGACTGTGGGCAGGTCAGTTTTACTTCCAGGGAAAAGGGCCGTAGTTTGTGTTTGGGGGCCTGTGGCTGGGAGTGGCCGGCTGGCTCCTGAAAATCCATGCCTTGCAGGATGGTTCCGAGACCCAAGGTGGCACCAGAGACAAGTCGGGCTGGTTTGATAGAGGCAAGTGGCTCCTGCAATCTGCCAGCCAGAAGATGTGCAGGTCAATTTTACTTCCAGGGAAATGGGCCGTGGTTTTGTTCGGCGGCCTGTGGCTGGGAGTGGCCGGCTGGCTCCTGAAAATCCACGTAGCGATAGATTGTTCCCAGACCCACGGGAGCAACAGTGCCGAGTCTCGCTGGTTTGATAGAGCCAAGTGGCTCCTGCAATCTTCCAGCCAGAAGCGGGGCGGGTGAGTTTTGTTTGCCAGGGAAACGGGCCGTGGTTTGTGTTCGGGGGCCTGTGGCTGGGAGTGGCCGGCTGGCTCCTGAAAATCCACGATACGCAGGATGGTTCCCACATGAAAGGGGGCACCCGTGCCAAGTCGGACTGGTATGGTAATAAAGAGTGTCTCCTGCAATCTACCATCCAGAAGCGGGGCAGCTGAATATTTTTTCCTGGGAAAAGGGCCGTATTTTGTGTTTGGAAGCCTGTGGCTGGGAGTGGCCGGCTGGCTCCTGAAAATCCACGATACGCAGGATGGTTCCCAGATGAAAGGTGGCAGCAGTGCCAAGTCGGGCTGGTTTGATAGAGGCAAGTGGTTCCTGCAATCAGCCAGCCAGAAGATGTGCAGGTTAGTTTTACTTCCAGGGAAAAGGGCCGTAGTTTGTGTGTGGGGGCCTGTGGCTGTTAGTGGCCGGCTGGCTCCTGAAAATCCGTGCAGTGCAGGATGGTTCCGAGACCCAAGTTGGCACCAGAGCCAAGTTGGGCTGGTTTGATAGAAGCAAGTGGCTCCTGAAATCTGCTAGCCAGAAAATGTGCAGGTCAGTTTTACTTCCAGGGAAAAGGGCTGTAGTTTGTGTTTGGGGTCCTGTGGCTGGGAGTGGCCGGCTGGCTCCTGAAAATGCACGATACGCAGGATGATACCCAGACCCAAGGTGGCACCATTGCCAAGTCGGACTGGTATGTTAGTAGAAAATACCTCCTGCAATCTGCCAGCCAGAAGCGGGGCAGATGAGTTTTTTTCCCAGGGAAAAGGGGCGTGGTTTGTGTTCGGGGTCCTGTGGCTGGGAGTGGCCGGCTGGCTCCTGAAAATCCACGATACGCAGGATGGTTCCCAGACCCAGGGGGGCACCAGTGCCGAGTCAGGCTGGTTTGATAGAGGCAAGTGGCTCCTGCAATCTGCCAGCCAGAAGCGGGGCGGGTGAGTTTTGTTTGCCAGGGAAAAGGGCCGTGGTTTGTGTTTGGGGACCTGTGGCTGGGAGTGGCCAGCTGGCTCCTGAAAAGCCGCGCTGCGCTGGATGGTTCCCAGACGCAAGGGGGCACCAGAGCCGAGTCAGGCTGGTTTGATAGAGGCAAGTGTCTCCTGCAATCTGCCAGCCAGAAGATGGGCAGTTCAGTTTTACTTCCAGGGAAAAGGGCCGTAGTTTTTGTTCAGAGGCCTGTGGCTGGGAGTGGCCGGCTGGCTCCTGAAAATCCACGATACGCAGGATGATACCCAGACCCAAGGTGGCGCCATTGCCAAGTCGGACTGGTATGATAGTAGAAAATTGCTCCTGCCATCTACCATCCAGAAGCGGAGCAGATGAGTTTTTTTTCCAGGGAAAAGGGCCGTTGTTTGTGTTCGGGGGCCTGTGGCTGGGAGTGGCCGGCTGGCTCCTGAAAATCCACGATAAGGAGGATGGTTCCCAGATGAAAGGTGGCACCAGTGCCAAATCGGGCTGGTATGGTAATACAAAGTGGCTCCTGCAATCTACCATCCATAAGCTTGGCAGCTGAGTGTTTTTCCCAGCGAAAAGGGGCGTGGTATGTGTTTGCGGGCCTGTGGCTGGGAGTGGCAGGCTGGTTCCTGAAAATGCACGATACGCAGGATGTTTCCCAGATGACAGGTTGCACCAGTGCCAAGTCGGGCTCGTTTGATAGTACCAAGTGGTTCCTGCAATCTGCCAGCCAGAAGATGGGCAGGTCAGTTTTACTTCCAGGGAAAAGGGCCGTGGTTTGTGTTTGGGGGCCTGTGGCTGGGAGTGGCCGGCTGGCTCCTGAAAATCCGTGCTGTGCAGCATAGTTACTAGACCCAAGTTTTCACCAGAGCCAAGTCGGGCTGGTTTGATAGAGGCAAGTGGCTCCTGAAATCTGCCAGCCAGAAGCGGGGCGGGTGAGTTTTGTTTGCCAGGGAAAAGGGGCGTGGTTTTTGTTCGGGGGCCTGTGTCTGGGACTGGCCGGCTGGCTCCTGAAAATCCACAATACGCAGGATGGTTCCCAGATGAAATGTGGCACGAGTACCAAGTCGGGCTGGTTTGAAAGAGCCAAGTGGGTCCTGCAATCTGCCAGACAGAAGCGGGGCGGGTGACTTTTGTTTCCCAGGGAAAAGGGCCGTGGTTTGTGTTCAGGGGCCTGTGGCTGGGAGTGGCGGGCTGGCTCCTGAAAATCTGCGCCACGCAGGATGATTCCCATACCCAAGGGGGCACCCCTGCCGAGTCGGGCTGTTTTGATAGTACCTATTGGCTGCTGAAATCTGAAAGCCAGAAGATGGGCAGGTCAGTTTTACTTCCCGGGAAAAGGGCCGTGGTTTTTGTTAGGGTGCCTGTGGCTGGGAGTGGCCGGCTGGCTCCTGAAAATCCGCGATACTCAGTATGGTTCCTAGATTAAAGGTGGCACCAGTGCCAAATCGGACTGGTATGGTAATAAAGAGTGTCTCCTGCAATCTACCATTCAGAAGTGGGGCGGCTCAGTATTTTTTCCAGGGAAAAGGGCCGTGGTATGTCTTTGGGGACCTGTGGATGGGAGTGGCCGGCTGGCTCCTGAAAATCCAAGATACGAAGGAAGTTTCCCAGATGAAAGGTGGCAGCAGTGCCAAGTCGGGCTGGTTTGATAGAGGCAAGTGGTTCCTGCAATCTGCCAGCCAGAAGATGGGCAGGTTAGTTTTACTTCCAGGGAAAAGGGCCATAGATTGTGTTTTGGGGCCTGTGGCTGGGAGTGGCCGGCTGGCTCCTGAAAATCCACGATACGCAGGATGGTTCCCACATGAAATGTGGCAGTAGTGCCAAGTCAGGCTGGTTTGATAGAGCCAAGTGGCTCCTGCAATCTGCCAGCCAGATGATGGGCAGGTTAATTTTACTACCAGGGAAAAGGGCCGTAATCTTTATTTGGGGGCCTGTGGCTGGGAGTGGCCGGCTGGCTCCTGAAAATCCGTGCCGTGAAGGATGATTCCGAGACCAAAGTTGTCACTAGAGCCAAGGCGGGCTGGTTTGATAGTGCCAATTGGCTGCTGCAATCTGAAAGCCAGACTGTGGGCAGGTCTGTTTTACTTCCAGGGAAAAGGGCCGTAGTTTGTGTTTGGGGGCCTGTGGCTGGTAGTGGCCGGCTGGCTCCTGAAACTCCACGTCGCGGTAGATTGTTCCCAGACCCAAGGGGGCAACAGTGCCGAGTCTCGCTGGTTTGATAGAGCCAAGTGGCTCCTGCAATCTGCCTGCCAGAAGTGGGGCGGGTGAGTATTGTTTGCCAGGGAAAAGGGCCGTGGTTTGTGTTCGGAGGCCTGTGGCTGGGAGTGGACGGCTGGCTCCTGAAAACCTGCGCCACGCAGGATGTTTCCCGTAACCAAGAGGGCACCAGTGCCAAATCGGGCTGTTTTGATAGTACCAATTGGCTGCTGCAATCTGAAAGCCAGAAGATGGGCAGGTCAGTTTTACTTCCAGGGAAAAGGGCCGTGGTTTGTGTTCGGGGGCCTGTGGCTGGGAGTGGCCGGCTGGCTCCTGAAAATGCACGATACGCAGGATGGTTCCCAGATGAAAGGTGGCACCAGTGCCAAGTCGGACTGGTATGGTAATAAAGAGTGTCTCCTGCAATCTACCATCCAGAAGCGGGGCAGCTGAATATTTTTTCCTGGGAAAAGGGCCGTATTATGTGTTTGGATGCCTGTGGATGGGAGTGGCCGGCTGGCTCCTGAAAATCCACGATACGCAGGATGGTTCCCAGATGAAAGGTGTCAGCAGTGCCAAGTCGGGCTGGTTTGATAGAGGCAAGTGGCTCCTGCAATCAGCCAGCCAGAAGATGTGCAGGTTAGTTTTACTTCCAGGGAAAAGGGCCGTAGTTTGTGTTTGGGGTCCTGTGGCTGGGAGTGGCCGGCTGGCTCCTGAAAATGCACGATATGCAGGATGACACCCAGACCCAAGGTGGCACCATTGCCAAGTCGGACTGGTATGATAGTAGAAAATACCTCCTGCACTCTACCATCCAGAAGCGGGGCAGATGAGCTTTTTATCCAGGGAAAAGGGCCGTGGTTTGTGTTCGGGGGCCTGTGGCTGGGAAGTGCTACCTGGCTCCTGAAAATCCACGATACACAGGATGTTTCCCAGATGAAAGGTGGTACGAGTGCCAAGTCGGGCTGGTTTGATTGTGCCAAGTGGCTCCTGCAATCTGCCAGCCAGAAGATGGGCAGGTCAGTTTTACGTCCATGGAAAAGGGCCATAGTTTGTGTTTGGAGGCCTTTGGCTGGGAGTGGCCGGCTGGCTTCTTAAAATCCACGCTGCGCAGGATGGTACCCAGACCCAAGGGGGCACCAGTGCCGAGTCGGGCTGGTTTGATAGAGGCAAGTGGCTTCTGCAATCTGCTAGCCAGAAGTGGATCGGGTGCGTTTTGTTTGCCAGGGAAAAATGCCGTAATTTGTGTTTGGGGGCTTGTGGCTGGGAGTGGCCTGCTGGCTCCTGAAAAATCTACGCCGCGCAGGATGGTTCCTAGACCCAAGGGGGCAAGAGTGCCGAGTCGGGCTGGTTTGATAGTGCCAATTGGCTGCTGCAATCTGCCAGCCCGAAGATGGTCAAGTCAGTTTCACTTCCAGGGAAAAGACCGTAGTTTATGTTTGGGGGCCTGTGGCTGGGAGTGGCCGGCTGGCTCCTTAAAATCTGTGAAGTGAAGGATGGTTCCGAGACCCAAGTTGGCACAAGAGCCAAGTCGGGCTGGTTTGATAGAGGCAAGTGGCTCCTGAAATCTGCCAGCCGGAAAATGTCCAGGTAAGTTTTACTTCCAGGGAAAAGGGCCGTAGTTTGTGTTTGGAGGCCTGTGGCTGTGAGTGGCCGGCTGGCTCCTGAAAATGCACGATACGCAGGATGATACCCAGACCCAAGGTGGCACCATTGCCAAGTCGGACTGGTATGATAGTAGAAAATACCTCCTGCAATCTGCCATCCAGAAGCGGGGCAGATTAATATTTTTCCCAGGGAAAAGGGCCGTGGTTTGTGTTCGGGCCCTGTGGCTGGGAGTGGCCGGCTGGCTCCTGAAAATCCACGCCGCGCAGGATGGTTCCCAGATGAAAGGTTGCACCAGTGCCGAGTAAGGCTGGTTTGATAGAGCCAACGGCTCCTGCAATCTGCCAGCTAGAAGATGGGCAGGTAAGTTTTCCTTCCAGGGAATAAGGCCGTAGTTTGTGTTTGTGGGCTTGTGGCTGGGAGTGGCCGGCTGGCCGATGAAAATCCACGATACGCAGGATGATACCCAGACCCAAGGTGGCACCATTGCCAAGTCGGACTGGTATGATAGTAGTAAATTTCTCCTGCAATCTACCATCCAGAAGCGGGGCAGATGAGTTTTTTTTCCAGGGAAACGGGCCGTGATTTTTGTTCGGGGGCCTGTGGCTGGGAGTGGCCGGCTGGCTCCTGAAAATCCACGCCGCTCAGGATGGTTCCCAGACCCAAGGGGGCACCAGTGCCGAGTCGGGCTGGTTTGATAGAGGCAAGTGGCTCCTGCAATCTGCCAGCCAGAAGATGGGCAGGTCAGTTTTGTTTGCCAGGGAAAAGGGCCATAGTTTGTGTTTGGGGTCTTGTGGCTGGGAGTGGCCGGCTGGCTCCTGAAAATCCGTGCCGTGCAGGATAGTTCCGAGTCCAAAATTTCACCAGAGCCAAGTCGGGATGGTTTGATAGAGCCAAGTGGCTCCTGCAATCTGCCAGCCAGAAGATGGGCAGGTAAGTTTTACTTAAATGGAAAAGGGCCGTGGTTTGTGTTTGGGGTCCTGTGGCTGGGAGTGGCCGGCTGGCTCCTGAAAATCTACGCCGCGCCGGATGTTTCCCAGACCCAAGCAGGCTCCAGTGTCGTGTCGGGCTGGTTTGATAGTACCAATTGGCTGCTGCAATCCGCCAGCCACAAGTTGGGCACGTCAGATATACTTCCAGGGAAAAGGCCGTAGATTGTGTTTGGGGGCCTGTGGCTTGGAGTGGCTGGCTGGCTCCTGAAAATCCGCGATACACAACATGGTTCCCAGATGAAATTTGGCACCAGTGCCAAGTCGGACTGGTATTGTAATACAAAGTGGCTCCTGCAATTTACCATCCAGAAGCGGGGCAGCTGAGCCCGACTTGGCTCTGGTGCCATCTTGGGTCTCGGAAATATCCTGCACCGAGCAGATTTTCAGGGGCCAGCCGGCCATTTCCAGCCACAGGCCCCCGAACACAAACCTTGGCCCTTCTCCCTGTCAAACAAAACTCACCCGCCCCGCTTCTGGCTGGCAGATTGCAGGAGACACTTGCCTCTATCAAAAAGGCGAGACACGGAACTGGTGCCCCCTTGGGTCTGGGAACCATCCTGCGTATCGTGGATTTTCAGGAGCCAGCCGGCCACTGCCAACCACAGGCCCCCGAACACAAACCACGACCCTTTTCCCTGTCAAACAAAACTCACCCGCCCCACTTCTGGCAGGCAGATTGCAGGAGGCACTTGCCTCTATCAAACCAGCCCGACTCGGCGCTGGTGCCACCTTTCATCTGGGAATCATCCTGCGTTTCGTGGATTTTCAGGAGCCAGCCGGCCACTCCCGGCCACAGGGTCCCGAACGTAAAACCACAGCCCTTTTCCCCGGAAAAAGAACTCATCTACCCCGCTTCTGGAGGGTAGATTGCAGGAGCAATTTTCTGCCATCATACCAGTCCGACTTGGCAATGGTGCCACCTTGGGTCTGGGAATCATCCTGCCTATCGTGCATTTTAAGAAGCCGGCCGGCCACTCCCTGCCACAGGCCCCCAAACACAAACTACGGCGCCTTTCCGTTTAACTAAATCTGACCTGCCCATCTTCTGGCTGGCAGATTGCAGGAGCCAGTTGGCTCTATCAGACGAGCCCGACTTTGCACTGCTTTCACCTTTCCTCTGGGAACCATCCTGCGTATCGTGGATTTTCAGGAGCCAGCCCGCCAGTGCCAGCCACAGGCCCACGAACACAAACCATCGCCCTTTTCCCTGGCAAGCAAAACTCACCCGCCCCGCTTCTGGCTGGAAGATTGCAGGAGCCACTTGCCTCTATCAAACCAGCCCAACGCGGCACTGGTGCCCCCTTGGGTCTGGGAACCATCCTGCGCGGCGTGGATTTTCAGGAGACAGCCGGCCACTCAGAACCACAGGCCGCAGAACACAAACCACGCCCCTTTTTCCTGGAAGAAATACTCATCTGCCCCTCCTCTGGGTGGTAGAGTTCAAGACCAATTTTCTACTATCATACCAGTCCGACTTGGCAATGGTTCCTACTTGGGTCTTAGTATCATCCTGCGTACCATGCATTTTCCGGAGCCAGCCGGCCAATCCCAGCCAAAGGCCCCCGAACACAAATTATGGCCCTTTTCACTGGAAGTAAAACTGAGCTGCCCATCTTCTGGCTGGCAGATTGTAGGAGCCACTTGGTACTATCAAACCAGCCCGACTTGGCACTGGTGCCATCTTTCATCTGGGAACCATCCTGCGTATGGTGGATTTTCAGGAGCCAGCCAGCCACTCCCAGCCACAGGCCTCCGAAGAAAAATTACGGCCCTTTTCCCTAGCAAACAAAACTCACCCGACCCGCTACTGGTTGGCAGACTGCAGGAGCCACTTCCCTGTATCAAACCAGCCCGACTCGGCACTGCTGCCCCTTTGGGTCTGGGAACCATCCTGCGTGGCGTGGATTTTCAGGAGCCAGCCGGCCACTGCCAGCCACAGGCCCCCGAACACAAACCACGGCCCTTTTCCCTGACAAACAAAACTCACCCGCCCCGCTTCTGGCTGGAAAATTGCAGGAGCCACTTGCCTCTATCAAACCAGCCCGACTCGGCACTGGTGCCCCCTTGGGTCAGGGAACCATCCTGCGTATCGTGGATTTTCAGGAGCCAGCCGGCCACTGCCAGCCACAGGCGCCCGAACACAAACAACGGCCCTTTTCCCTGGAAGAAAAACTCATCTGCCCCTCCTCTGGGTGGTAGATTTCAGGACAAATTTTCTACTGTCATACCAGTCCGACTTGGTAATGGTACCTACTTGGGTCTTGGCATCATCCTGCGTACCGTGCATTTTCCGGAGCCAGCCGGCCAATCCCAGACAAAGGCCCGCAAACACAAACTATGGCCCTTTTCACTGGAAGTAAAACTGACCTGCCCATCTTCTGGCTGGCAGATTGCAGGAGCCACTTGGTACTATCAAACCAGCCCGACTTGGCACTGGTGCCATGTTTCATCTGGAAACCATCCTGCGCGGCGTGGATTTTCAGGAGCCCTCCGGCCACTCCCCGCCACAGGCCCCCGAACATATACCATGGCTCTTGTTCCTGGCAAAAAAAATCACTCACGCCGCTTCTGGCTGTCAGATTGCAGGAGCCACTTGCCTCTATCAAACCACCATGACTCGACACCGTTGTCTCCATGGGTCTGAGAACCATCCTGCGCGGCGTGGATTTTCAGGAGCCAGCCGGCCACTGCCAGCCACAGGTCCCCGAACACAAACCACGGCCCTTGTTCCTGGCAAACAAAACTCACCCGCCCCGCTTCTGGCTGGCAGATTGCAGGAGCCACTTGGCTCTATCAAACCAGCCCAACGCGGCACTGGTGCCACATTTGGTGTGGCAACCATCCTGCGCGGCGTGGATTTTCAGGAGCCAGCCGGCCACTCCCAGCCACAGGCCCCCGAACACAAACCACGGCCCTTTCCCCTGGCAAACAAAACTCACCCCCCCTGCTTTTGGCTGTCAGATTGCAGGAGCCACTTGGCTCTATCAAACCAGCCCGACTCTGCACTGCTGCCACCTTGGGTCTGGGAACCATCCTACGCGGCGTGGATTTTCAGAAGCCAGCCGACCACTCCCAGCCACAGACCCCCGAACACAAACCACAGCCCTTTTCCCTGGAAAACAAAACTCACCCACCCGGCTTCTGGCTGGCAGATTGCAGGAGACACTTGCCTCTATCAAAAAGGCGAGACACGGAACTGGTGCCCCCTTGGGTCTGGGAACCATCCTGCGTATCGTGGATTTTCAGGAGCCAGCCGGCCACTGCCAACCACAGGCCCCCGAACACAAACCACGACCCTTTTCCCTGTCAAACAAAACTCACCCGCCCCACTTCTGGCAGGCAGATTGCAGGAGGCACTTGCCTCTATCAAACCAGCCCGACTCGGCGCTGGTGCCACCTTTCATCTGGGAATCATCCTGCATTTCGTGGATTTTCAGGAGCCAGCCGGCCACTCCCGGCCACAGGGTCCCGAACGTAAAACCACAGCCCTTTTCCCCGGAAAAAGAACTCATCTACCCCGCTTCTGGAGGGTAGATTGCAGGAGCAATTTTCTGCCATCATACCAGTCCGACTTGGCAATGGTGCCACCTTGGGTCTGGGAATCATCCTGCCTATCGTGCATTTTAAGAAGCCGGCCGGCCACTCCCTGCCACAGGCCCCCAAACACAAACTACGGCGCCTTTCCGTTTAACTAAATCTGACCTGCCCATCTTCTGGCTGGCAGATTGCAGGAGCCAGTTGGCTCTATCAGACGAGCCCGACTTTGCACTGCTTTCACCTTTCCTCTGGGAACCATCCTGCGTATCGTGGATTTTCAGGAGCCAGCCCGCCAGTGCCAGCCACAGGCCCACGAACACAAACCATCGCCCTTTTCCCTGGCAAGCAAAACTCACCCGCCCCGCTTCTGGCTGGAAGATTGCAGGAGCCACTTGCCTCTATCAAACCAGCCCAACGCGGCACTGGTGCCCCCTTGGGTCTGGGAACCATCCTGCGCGGCGTGGATTTTCAGGAGACAGCCGGCCACTCAGAACCACAGGCCGCAGAACACAAACCACGCCCCTTTTTCCTGGAAGAAATACTCATCTGCCCCTCCTCTGGGTGGTAGAGTTCAAGACCAATTTTCTACTATCATACCAGTCCGACTTGGCAATGGTTCCTACTTGGGTCTTAGTATCATCCTGCGTACCATGCATTTTCCGGAGCCAGCCGGCCAATCCCAGCCAAAGGCCCCCGAACACAAATTATGGCCCTTTTCACTGGAAGTAAAACTGAGCTGCCCATCTTCTGGCTGGCAGATTGTAGGAGCCACTTGGTACTATCAAACCAGCCCGACTTGGCACTGGTGCCATCTTTCATCTGGGAACCATCCTGCGTATGGTGGATTTTCAGGAGCCAGCCAGCCACTCCCAGCCACAGGCCTCCGAAGAAAAATTACGGCCCTTTTCCCTAGCAAACAAAACTCACCCGACCCGCTACTGGTTGGCAGACTGCAGGAGCCACTTCCCTGTATCAAACCAGCCCGACTCGGCACTGCTGCCCCTTTGGGTCTGGGAACCATCCTGCGTGGCGTGGATTTTCAGGAGCCAGCCGGCCACTGCCAGCCACAGGCCCCCGAACACAAACCACGGCCCTTTTCCCTGACAAACAAAACTCACCCGCCCCGCTTCTGGCTGGAAAATTGCAGGAGCCACTTGCCTCTATCAAACCAGCCCGACTCGGCACTGGTGCCCCCTTGGGTCAGGGAACCATCCTGCGTATCGTGGATTTTCAGGAGCCAGCCGGCCACTGCCAGCCACAGGCGCCCGAACACAAACAACGGCCCTTTTCCCTGGAAGAAAAACTCATCTGCCCCTCCTCTGGGTGGTAGATTTCAGGACAAATTTTCTACTGTCATACCAGTCCGACTTGGTAATGGTACCTACTTGGGTCTTGGCATCATCCTGCGTACCGTGCATTTTCCGGAGCCAGCCGGCCAATCCCAGACAAAGGCCCGCAAACACAAACTATGGCCCTTTTCACTGGAAGTAAAACTGACCTGCCCATCTTCTGGCTGGCAGATTGCAGGAGCCACTTGGTACTATCAAACCAGCCCGACTTGGCACTGGTGCCATGTTTCATCTGGAAACCATCCTGCGCGGCGTGGATTTTCAGGAGCCCTCCGGCCACTCCCCGCCACAGGCCCCCGAACATATACCATGGCTCTTGTTCCTGGCAAAAAAAATCACTCACGCCGCTTCTGGCTGTCAGATTGCAGGAGCCACTTGCCTCTATCAAACCACCATGACTCGACACCGTTGTCTCCATGGGTCTGAGAACCATCCTGCGCGGCGTGGATTTTCAGGAGCCAGCCGGCCACTGCCAGCCACAGGTCCCCGAACACAAACCACGGCCCTTGTTCCTGGCAAACAAAACTCACCCGCCCCGCTTCTGGCTGGCAGATTGCAGGAGCCACTTGGCTCTATCAAACCAGCCCAACGCGGCACTGGTGCCACATTTGGTGTGGCAACCATCCTGCGCGGCGTGGATTTTCAGGAGCCAGCCGGCCACTCCCAGCCACAGGCCCCCGAACACAAACCACGGCCCTTTCCCCTGGCAAACAAAACTCACCCCCCCTGCTTTTGGCTGTCAGATTGCAGGAGCCACTTGGCTCTATCAAACCAGCCCGACTCTGCACTGCTGCCACCATGGGTCTGGGAACCATCCTACGCGGCGTGGATTTTCAGAAGCCAGCCGACCACTCCCAGCCACAGACCCCCGAACACAAACCACAGCCCTTTTCCCTGGAAAACAAAACTCACCCACCCGGCTTCTGGCTGGCAGATTGCAGGAGCCACTTGGCTCTATCAAACCAGCCGGACTCGGCACTGGTGCCACATTTGGTCTGGCAACCATCCTGCGCGGCGTGGATTTTCAGGAGCCAGCCGGCCACTCCCAGCCACAGGCCCCCGAATAGAAACCGAAACCCTTTTCCCTGGCAAACAAAACTCAGCTGCCCCGCTTCTGGCTGGCAGATGGCAGGAGACACTTGGCTCTATCAAACCAGCCCGACATAGCACTGGTGGCCCCTTGGGTCTGGGAAGCATCCTGCGCCGCATGGATTTTCAGGAGCCAGCCGGCCACTCCCAGCCACAGGCCCCCAAACCCAAACCATGGCCCGTGTTCCTGGCAAACAAAACTCACCCGCCCCGCTACTGGCTGGCAGAGTGAAGAAGCCACTTGGCTCTATCAAACCAGCCCGACCCGACACTGGTGCCACCTTGGGTCTGGGAACCATCCTACGCGGCGTGGATTTTCAGAAGCCAGCCGACCACTCCCAGCCACAGACCCCCGAACACAAACCACGGCCCTTTTCCCTGGAAAACAAAACTCACCCACCCGGCTTCTGGCTGGCAGATTGCAGGAGCCACTTGGCTCTATCAAACCAGCCGGACTCTGCACTGGTGCCACATTTGGTCTGGCAACCATCCTGCGCGGCGTGGATTTTCAGGAGCCAGCCGGCCACTCCCAGCCACAGGCCCCCGAATAGAAACCGAAACCCTTTTCCCTGGCAAACAAAACTCAGCTGCCCCGCTTCTGGCTGGCAGATGGCAGGAGACACTTGGCTCTATCAAACCAGCCCGACATAGCACTGGTGGCCCCTTGGGTCTGGGAAGCATCCTGCGCCGCATGGATTTTCAGGAGCCAGCCGGCCACTCCCAGCCACAGGCCCCCAAACCCAAACCATGGCCCTTGTTCCTGGCAAACAAAACTCACCCACCCCGCTACTGGCTGGCAGAGTGAAGAAGCCACTTGGCTCTATCTAGCCAGCCCGACCATGTACTGGTGCAACCTTGGGTCTGGGAACCATCCTGCGCAGCGTGGATTTTCAGGAGCCAGCCGGCCACTCAGAACCACAGGCCCCAGAACACAAACCACGGCCCTTGTTCCTGGCAAAAAAAACTCACTCACCCCGCTTCTGGCTGGCAGATTGCAGGAGACACTTGGCTCAATCTAAACAGCCCGAACCGGCACTGGTGCCACCTGTGGTCTGGAAAACATTCAGCGCGGCGTGGATTTTCAGGAGCCAGTCGGCCACTCCCAGCCACAGGCCCCCAAACACGAACCACGGCCCTTTTCCCTGCAAACAAAACTCACCAGCCCCGCTTCTGGCTGGCAGATTGCAGGAGCCACTTGGCTCTATCAAACCAGCCCGACTCGGCACTGGTGCCACCTTGTCTCTGGGAACCATCCTGCGCAGCGTGGATTTTCAGGAGCCAGCCGGCCACTCCCAGCCACAGGCCCCCGAACACAAACCACGGCCCTTTTCCCTGGAAGAAAAACTCATCTGCACCTCCTCTGGGTGGTAGATTTCAGGACCAATTTTCTACTATCATACCAGTCAGACTTGGCAATGGTGCCTACTTGGGTCTTGGTATCATCCTGCGTACCATGCATTTTCCGGAGCCAGCCGGCCAATCCCAGCCATAGGCCCCCAAACAAAAACTATGGCCTTTTTCACTGGAAGCAAAACTGACCTGCCCATCTTTTGGCTGGCAGATTGCAGGAGCCACTTGGCTCTATCAAACCAGCCCGACTTGGCACTGGTGCCACCTTGGCTCTGGGAACCATCCTGCGCAGCGTGGATTTTCAGGAGCCAGCCGGCCACTCCCAGCCACAGGCCCCCGAATACAAACCGAGGCCCTTATCCCTGGCAAAAAAAACTCACCTGCCCCGCTTCTGGCTGGCAGATGGCACGAGACACTTGGCTCTATCAAACCAGCCCGACTCGGCACTGCTGCCACCGTGGCTCCGGGAACCATCCTACGCGGCGTGGATTTTCAGGAGCCAGCCGGCCACTTCAAGCCACAGGCCCCAGAACACAAACCACGGCCCTTGTTCCTGGCAAAAAAACTTACTCACCCCGCTTCTGTCTGGCAGATTGCAGGAGACACTAGTCTCAATCTAAACAGCCCGACTCGTCACTGGTGCCACCTTGTCTCTGGGCACCATCCTGCGCGGCGTGGATTTTCAGGAGCCCTCCGGCCACTCCCAGCCACAGGCCCCCGAACATATACCATGGCCCTTGTTCCTGGCAAAAAAAAACTTACTCACGCCGCTTCTGGCTGTCAGATTGCAGGAGCCACTTGCCTCTATCAAACCACCATGACTCGACACCGTTGCCACCATGGGTCTGGGAACCATCCTGCTTATTGTGGATTTTCAGGAGCCCTCCGGCCACTCCCAGCCAAAGGCCCCCGAACACAAACCACAGCCCTTTTCCCTGGCAAACAAAACTCACCCGCCCCGCTTCTGGCTGGCAGATTGCAGGAGCCACTTGGCTCTATCAAACCAGCCCGACTCGGCACTGGTGCCACCTTGGGTCTGGGAACCATCCTGCGCAGCGTGGATTTTCAGGAGCCCTCCGGCCACTCCCAGCCTCAGGCCCCCGAACACAAACCACGGCCCTTTTCCCTTGCAAACAAAACTCACCCGCCCCGCTTCTGGCCGGCATATTGCAGGAGCCACTTGCCTCTATCAAACCAGCCCGACTTGGCACTTCTGCCTCCTATCATCTGGGAACCATCCTGCGTATCGTGGATTTTCAGGAAGCAGCCGTCCACTCCCAGCCACAGGCCCTCAAACACATACCACGGCCCTTTTCCCTGGGAAAAAAGCTCATCCGCCGCGCTTCTGGATGGTAGATGGCAGGAGCAATTTTCTACTATCATACCAGTTCGACTTGACAATGGTGCCACCATGGGTCTGGGTATCATCCTGCGTATGGTGCATTTTCAGGAGCCAGCCGGCCACTCCCAGCCACAGGCCCCCGAACACAAACCACGGCCCTTTTCCCTGGAAGTAAAACTGACCTGCCCATCTTCTGGCTGGCAGATTGCAGGAGCCACTTGCCTCTATCAAACAAGCCCGACTCGGCACTGGTGCCCCCTTGGGTCAGGGAAATATCCTGCGCAGCGTGGATTTTCAGGATCCAGCCGGCCACTCCCAGCCACAGGCCCCCGTACGCAAACCACGGCCCTTGTTCCTGGCAAACAAAACTCACCAGCCCCGCTTCAGGCTGGCAGATTGCAGGAGCCACTTGGCTCATTCAAACCAGCCCGACTTAGCCCTGGTGCCCCCTTGGGTCTGGGAACCATCCTGCGCGGCGTGGATTTTCAGGAGCCAGCCGGCCACTCCCCGCCACAGGCCCCCAAACACAAACCACGGCCCTATTCCCTGGAAGTAAATCTTACCTTCCCATCTTCTGGCTGGCAGATTGCAGGAGCCACTTGGCTCTATCAAACCAGCCCGTCCCGACACTGGTGCCACCTTGATTCTGGGAACCATCCTGCGCAGCGTGGATTTTCAGGAGCCAGCCGGCCACTCCCAGCCACAGGCCCCCGAACACAAACCACGGCCCTTTTCCCTGGCAAACAAAACTCACCACCCCAGCTTCTGGCTGGCAGATCGCAGGATCCACTTGGCTCTATCAAACCAGCCCGACTCGGCACTGGTGCCACCGTGGCTCTGGGAACCATCCTGCGCGGTGTGGATTTTCAGGAGCCAGCCGGCCACTTCAAGCCACAGGCCCCTGAACACCAACCACGGCCCTTTTCCCTGGCAAACAAAACTCACCCGCCCCGCTTCTGGCTGGCAGATTGCAGGAGCCACCTGGCTCTATCAAACCAGCCTGTCTCGACACGGGTGCCCCCTTGGCTCTGGGAAACATCCTGCGCGGCGTGGATTTTCAGGAGACAGCCGGCCACTCCCAGCCACAGGCCCCCGAACACAAACAACGGCCCTTTTCATTGGCAAAAAAAACTCACCCGCCCCGCTTCTGGCTGGCAGATTGCAGGAGCCACTTGGCTCTATCAAACCATCCCGACTCGGCAAGGTGCCACATTTGGTCTGGGAACCATCCTGCGCGGCATGGATTTTCAGGATCCAGCCAGGTACTCGCAACCACAGGCCCCTGAAGACAAACCACGGCCCTTTTCCCTGGCAAACAAAACTCACCATCCCCGCTTCTGGCTGACAGATTGCAGGATCCACTTGGCTCTCTCAAACCAGTCAGTCTCGACACTGGTGCCACCTTGGCCCTGGGAACCATCCTGCGCAGCGTGGATTTTCAGGAGCCAGCCGGCCACTCAGAACCACAGGCCCCAGAACACAAACCACGGCCCTTGTTCCTGGCAAAAAAACTTACTCACCCCGCTTCTGTCTGGCAGATTGCAGGAGACACTAGTCTCAATCTAAACAGCCCGAACCGGCACTGGTGCCACCTGTGGTCTGGAAAACATCCAGCGTGGCGTGAATTTTCCGGAGCCAGCCGGCCACTCCCAGCCTCAGGCCCCCGAACACAAACCACGGCCCTTTTCCCTGGCAAACAAAACTCACCCGCCCCGCTTCTGGCTGGCAGATTGCAGGAGCCACTTGGCTCTATCAAACCACCCCGACTCGGCACTGGTGCCACCTTGGGTCTGGGAACCATCCTGCGCAGCGTGGTTTTTCAGGAGCCAGCCGGCCACTCCCAACCACAGGTCCCCCAACACGAACCACGGCCCTTTTCCCTGGCAAACAAAACTCACCAGCCCCGCTTCTAGGTCGCATATTGCAGGAGCCACTAGGCTCTATCAAACACGCCCGACTCGGCACTGGTGCCACATTTGGTCTGGGAACCGTCCTGCGCAGCGTGCATTTTCAGGAGCCAGCCGTCCACTCCCAGCAACAGGCCCCCGAACACAAACCACGGCCCTTTTCACTGGCAAACAAAACTCACCCGCCCCGCTTCTGGCTGGCAGATTGCAGGAGCCACTTGGCTCAACCAAACCATCCCGACTCGGCAAGGTGCCACATTTGGTCTGGGAACCATCCTGCGCGGCATGGATTTTCAAGGGCCAGCCAGGTACTCGCAGCCACAGGCCCCTGAAGACACACCACGGACCTTTTCCCTGGCAAACAAAACTCACCATCCCCGCTCCTGGCTGACAGATTGCAGGATCCACTTGGCTCTATCAAACCAGCCTGTCTCGACACTGGTGCCACCTTGGCTCTGGGAACCATCCTGCGCAGCGTGGATTTTCAGGAGCCAGCTGGCCACTCCCAGCCACAGGCCCCCGAATACAAACCGAGGCCCTTATCCCTGGCAAAATAAACTCACCTGCCCCGCTTCTGGCTGGCAGATGGCACGAGACACTTGGCTCTGTCAAATCAGCCCGACTCGGCACTGCTGCCACCGTGGCTCTGGGAACCATCCTGCGCGGCGTGGATTTTCAGGAGCCAGCCGTCCACTCAGAACCACAGGCCCCAGAACACAAACCACGGCCCTTGTTTCTGGCAAAAAAAACTTACTCACCCCGCTTCTGTCTGGCATATTGCAGGAGACACTAGTCTCAATCTAAACAGCCCGAACCGGCACTGGTGCCACCTGTGGTCTGGAAAACATCCAGCGTGGCGTGAATTTTCCGGAGCCAGCCGGCCACTCCCAGCCACAGGCCCCCGAACACAAACCACGGCCCTTTTCCCTGGTAAAAAAAACTCACCCGCCCCGCTTCTGGCTGGCAGATTGCAGGAGCCACTTGGCTCTATCAAACCAGCCCGACTCGGCACTGGTGCCACCTTGGGTCTGGGAACCATCCTGCGCGGCGTGGATTTTCAGGAGCCGGCCGGCCACTCCCAGCCACAGGCCCCCGAACACAAACCACGGCCCTTTTCCCTGGCAAACAAAACTCACCCGCCCCGCTTCTGGCCGGCAGATTGCAGGAGCCACTTGCCTCTATCAAACCAGCCCGACTTGGCACTGCTGCTTCCTATCATCTGGGAACCATCCTGCCTATTGTGGATTTTCGGGAACCAGCCGGCCACTCCCAGCCACAGGCCCTCAAACACATACCACGGCCCTTTTCCCTGGGAAAAAAGCTCATCCGCCGCGCTTCTGGATGGTAGATGCCAGGAGCAATTTTCTACTATCATACCAGTTCGACTTGACAATGGTGCCACCATGGGTCTGGGTATCATCCTGCGTATGGTGCATTTTCAGGAGCCAGCCGGCCACTCCCAGCCACAGGCCCCCGAACACTTACCACGGCCCTTTTCCCTGGAAGTAAAACTGACCTGCCCATCTTCTGGCTGGCTGATTGCAGGAGCCACTTGGCTCTACCAAACCAGCCCGAATCGGCACTGGTGCCACCTTGTCTCTGGGAACCATCCTGCGCGGCGTGGATTTTCAGGAGCCCTCCGGCCACTCCCAGCCACAGGCCCCCGAACATATACCATGGCCCTTGTTCCTGGCAAAAAAAGACTTACTCACGCCGCTTCTGGCTGTCAGATTGCAGGAGCCACTTGCCTCTATCAAACCACCATGACTCGACACCGTTGCCACCATGGGTCTGGGAAACATCCTGCGCGGCGTGGATTTTCAGGAGCCAGCCGTCCACTCCCAGCCACAGGCCCCCGAACACAAACCAGGGCCCTTTTCCCTGGCAAACCAAACTCACCCGCCCCGCTTCTGGCTGGCAGATTGCAGGAGCCACTTGGCTCTTTCAAACAAGCCCGACTCAGCCCAGGTGCCCCCTTGGGTCTGGGAACCATCCTACGCGGCGTGGATTTTCAGGAGCCAGCCGGCCACTCCCAGCCACAGGCCCCCGAACACAAACCACGGCCCTTTTCCCTGGCAAAGAAAACTCACCCGCCCCGCTTCTGGCTGGCAGATTGCGGGAGCCACTTGGCTCTATCAAACCAGCCCAACACGGCACTGGTGCCACATTTGGTCTGGGAACCCTCCTGCGCGGCGTGGATTTTCAGGAGCCAGCCGGCCACTCCCAGGCACAGGCCCCCGAACACAAACCACAGCCCTTTTCCCTGGCAAACAAAACTCACCCACCCAGCTTCTGGCTGGCAGATTGCAGGAGCCACTTGGCTCTATCAAACCAGCCCATCCCGACACTGGTGCCACCTTGGGTCTGGGAACCATCCTGCGCAGCGTGGATTTTCAGGAGCCAGCCGGCCACTCCCAGCCACAGGCCCCCGAACAAAAACCACGGCCCTTTTCCCTGGCAAACAAAACTCACCCGCCCCGCTTCTGGCCGGCAGATTGCAGGAGCCACTTGCCTCTATCAAACCAGCCCGACTTGGCACTGCTGCCTCCTATCATCTGGGAACCATCCTGCGTATCGTGGATTTTCAGGAGACGGCCGGCCACTCCCAGCCACAGGCCCCCGAACAAAAACCACGGCCCTTTTCCCTGGCAAGCAAAACTCACCCGCCCCGCTTCTGGCTGGCAGATTGCAGGAGCCACTTGGCTCTATCAAACCAGCCCAACGCGGCACTGGTTCCACATTTGGTGTGGCAACCATCCTGCGCGGCAGGGATTTTCAGGAGCCAGCCGGCCACTCCCATTCACAGGCCCCCGAACACAAACCACGGCCCTTGTTCCTGGCAAACAAAACTCACCCCCCCTGCTTTTGGCTGGCTGATTGCAGGAGCCACTTGGCTCTATCAAACCAGCCCGACTCTGCACTGCTGCCACCTTGGGTCTGGGAACCATCCTACGCGGCGTGGATTTTCAGTATCCAGCTGACCACTCCCAGCCACAGGTCCCCCAACACGAACCACAGCCCTTTACCCTGGAAAACAAAACTCACCCACCCGGCTTCTGGCTGTCAGATTGCAGGAGCCACTTGGCTATATCAAACCAGCCCGACTTGGCACTGCTGCCACCTTGGGTCTGCGAACCATCCTGCGCGGCGTGGATTTTCAGGAGCCAGCCGGCCACTCCCAGCCACATGCCCCCGAACACAAACCACGGCCCTTTTCCCTGGCAAACAAAACTCACCAGCCCCGCTTCTGGCTGGCAGATTGCAGGAGCCACTTGCCTCTATCAAACCAGCCCGACTCGGCACTCGTGCCACCTTGGGTCTGGGAACCATCCTGCGCGGCGCGGATTTTCAGGAGCCAGCTGGCCACTCCCAGCCACAGGTCCCCGAACATATGCCATGGCCCTTGTTCCTGGCAAAAAAAACTCACTTACGCCGCTTCTGGCTGTCAGATTGCAGGAGCCACTTGCCTCTATCAAACCACCATGACTCGACACCGTTGCCACCATGGGTCTGGGAACCATCCTGCGCGGCAGGGATTTTCAGGAACCAGCCGGCCACTCCCATTCACAGGCCCCCGAACACAAACCACGGCCCTTGTTCCTGGCAAACAAAACTCACCCGCCCCGCTTCTGGCTGGCAGATTGCAGGAGCCACTTGGCTCTATCAATCCAGCCCGACTTGCCACTGGTGCCACCTTGGGTCTGGGAACCATCCTGCGCGGCGTGGATTTTCAGGAGCCCTCCGGCCACTCCCAGCCACAGGTCGCCCAACACAAACCACGGCCCTTTTCCCTGGCAAACAAAACTCACCAGCCCCGCTTCTAGCTCGCAGATGGACGAGCCACTTGGCTCTATCAAACACCGCCGACTCGGCACTGGTGCCACCTTGGCTCTGGGAACCATCCTACGCGGTGTGGATTTTCAGGAGCCAGCTGGCCACTTCAAGCCACAGGCCCCCGAACACAAACCACAGCCCTTTTCCCTGGCAAACAAAACTCACCGCCCCTGCTTCTGGCTGGCAGATTGCAGGAGCCACTTGGCTCTATCAAACCAGCCCGTCCCGACACTGGTGCCACCGTGGGTCTGGGAACCATCCTGCGCAGCGTGGATTTTCAGGAGCCAGCCGGCCACTTCTAGCCACAGGCCCCCGAACACAAACCACAGCCCTTTTCCCTGGCAAACAAAACTCATCGCCCCTGCTTCTGGCTGGCAGATTGCAGGAGCCACTTGGCTCTATCAAACCAGATTGACTCTGCACTGGTGCCACCTTGGGTCTGGGAACCATCCTGCGCGGCGTGGTTTTTTAGGAGCCAGCCGGCCACTCCCACCCACAGGTCCCCCAACACGAACCACGGCCCTTTTCCCTGGCAAACAAAACTCACCAGCCCCGCTTCTAGCTCGCATATTGCAGGAGCCACTTGGCTCTATCAAACACGCCCGACTCGGCACTGGTGCCACATTTGGTCTGGGAACCTTGCTGCGCAGCGTGCATTTTCAGGAGCCAGCCGGCCACTCCCAGCCACAGGCCCCCGAACACAAACTACGGCCCTTTTCACTGGCAAACAAAACTCACCCGCCCCGCTTCTGGCTGGCAGATTGCAGGAGCCACTTGGCTCTATCAAACCATCCCGACTCGGCAAGGTGCCACATTTGGTCTGGGATCCATCCTGCGCGGCATGGATTTTCAGGAGCCAGCCAGGTACTCGCAGCCACAGGCCACTGAAGACAAACCACAGCCCTTTTCCCTGGCAAACAAAACTCACCCGCCCCGCTTCTGGCCGGCAGATTGCAGGAGCCACTTGCCTCTATCAAACCAGCCCGACTTGGCACTGCTGCTTCCTATCATCTGGGAACCATCCTGCTTATTGTGGATTTTCGGGAACCAGCCGGCCACTCCGAGCCACAGGCCCTCAAACACATACCACGGCCCTTTTCCCTGGGAAAAAAGCTCATCCGCCGCGCTTCTGGATGGTAGATGGCAGGAGCAATTTTCTACTATCATACCAGTTCGACTTGACAATGGTGCCACCTTGGGTCTGGGTATCATCCTGCGTATGGTGCATTTTCAGGAGCCAGCCGTCTACTCCCAGCCGCAGGCCCCCGAACACATACCACGGCCCTTTTCCCTGGAAGTAAAACTGATCTGCCCATCTTCTGGCTGGCAGATTGCAGGAGCCACTTGGCTCTACCAAACCAGCCCGAATCGGCACTGGTGCCACCTTGTCTCTGGGAACCATCCTGCGCGGCGTGGATTTTCAGGAGCCCTCCGGCCACTCCCAGCCACATGCCCCCAAACAAAACCCACAGCCCTTTTCCCTGGCAAACAAAACTCACCCGACCCGCTTCTGCCTGGCACATTGCAGGAGCCACTTGGCTCTATCAAACCAGCCCGACTTGGCACTGGTTACACCTTGGGTCTGGGAACCATCCTGCGCGGCGTGGATTTTCAGGAGCCAGCCGGCCACTCCCAGCCACAGGGACCCAAACACAAACCACGGCCCTTTTCCCTGGCAAACAAAATTCACCAGCCCCGCTTCTGGCTGGCAGATTGCAGGAGCCACTTGCCTCTATCAAACCAGCCAGACTCGTCACTGGTGCCACCTTGGGTCTGGGAACCATCCTGCGCGGCGTGGATTTTCAGGAGCCAGCCGGCTACTCCCAGCCACAGGCCCCCGAATACAGACCGAGGCCCTTTTCCCTGGCAAACAAAACTCACCAGCCCCGCTTCTGGCTGGAATATTGCAGGAGCCACTTAGCTCTATCAAACCACCCAACGCGGCACTGGTGCCACATTTGGTGTGGCAACCATCCTGCGCGGCGTGGATTTTCAGGAGGCAGTCGGCCACTCCCAGCCACAGGCCCCCGAATACAAACCGAGGCCCTTTTCCCTGGGAAACAAAACTCACCAGCCCCGCTTCTGGCTGCCAGATGGCAGGAGACACGTGGCTCTATCAAATCAGCCCGACTCGGCACTGCTGCCACCGTGGCTCCGGGAACCATCCGGCGCGGCATGGATTTTCAGGAGCCAGCCGGCCACTCCCAGCCACAGGGCCCCAAACACAAACCACGGCCCTTTTCCCTGGCAAACAAAACTCACCTGTGCCGCTTCTGGCTGGCAGATAGTAGGAGCCACTTGGTTCTATCAAACCAGCCCGTCTCGACACTGGTGACACTTTGGCTCTGGGAACCGTCCTGCCCGGCGTGAATTTTCAGAAGCCAGCCGGCCACTCCCAGCCACAGGCCCCCGAACATATACCACGGCACTTTTCCCTGGCAAACAAAACTCACCCGCCCCGCTTCTGGCTGGCAGATTGCAGGAGCTACTTCGCTCTATCAAACCAGCCCGACTCGGCACTGGTGCCACCTTGGGTCTGGGAACCATCCTGCGCGGCGTGGATTTTCAGGAGCCAGCCGGCCACTCCCAGCCACAGGCCCCCGAACACAAACCACGGCCCTTTTCCCTGGCAAACAAATCTCACCTGCCCCGTTTCTGGCTGGCAGATTGCAGGAGCCACTTGCCTCTATCAAACCAGCCCGACTTGGCACTGGTGCCACATTTGGTCTGGGAACCATCCTACGCGGCGTGGATTTTCAGGAGCCAGCCGGCCACTCCCAGCCACAGGCCCCCGAATACAAACCGAGGCCCTTTTCCCTGGCAAACAAAACTCACCTGCCCCGCTTCTGGCTGGCAGATGGCAGGAGACACGTGGCTCTATCAAATCAGCCCGACTCGGCACTGGTGCCACCGTGGCTCGGGGAACCATCCTGCGCGGCATGGATTTTCAGGAGGCAGCAGGCCATTCCCAGCCACAGGCCCCCGAACACAAACCACGGCCCTTTTCCCTGGCAAACAAAACTCACCAGCCCCGCTTCTGGCTGGCAGATTGCAGGAGCCACTTGGCTCTATCAAACCAGCCCGACTCGGCACTGGTGCCACCTTGTCTCTGGGAACCATCCTGCGCGGCGTGGATTTTCAGGACCCCTCCGGCCACTCCCAGCCACAGGTCCCCGAACATATACCATGGCCCTTGTTCCTTGCAAAAAAAACTCACTCACGCCGCTTCTGGCTGTCAGATTGCAGGAGCCACTTCCCTCTATCAAACCACCATGACTCGACACCGTTCCCACCATGGGTCTGGGAACCATCCTGCGTATGGTGCATTTTCAGAAGCCAGCCGGCCACTCCCAGCCACAGGCCCCCGAACACAAACCACGGCCCTTTTCCCTGGCAAAAAAAACTCACCCGCCCTGCTTCTGGCTGGCAGATTGCAGGAGCCACTTGCCTCTATCAAACCCGCCCGACTTGGCACTGCTGCCACCTATCATCTGGGAACCATCCTGCGTATCGTGGATTTTCAGGAACCAGCCAGCCACTCCCAGCCACAGTTCCTCAAACACAAACCACGGCCCTTTTCCCTGGGAAAAAAGCTCATCCGCCGCGCTTCTGGATGGTAGATGGCAGGAGCAATTTTCTACTACCATAACAGTTCGACTTGACAATGGTGCCACCATGGGTCTGGGTATCATCCTGCGTATCGTGCATTTTCAGGAGCCAGCGGGCCACTCCCAGCCACAGGCCCCCGAACACAAACCACGGCCCTTTTCCCTGGAAGTAAAACTGACCTGCCCCTCTTCTGGCTGGCAGATTGCAGGAGCCACTTGCCTCAATCAAACCAGCCTTACTTGGCACTGGTGCCACCACCTTTCATCTGGGAACCATCCTGCATATCGTGGATTTTCAGGAGCCAGCCGGCCACTCCCAGCCACAGGCCCCCGAACACAAACCACGGCCCTTTTCCCTGGCAAACAAAACTCACCCGCCCCGCTTCTGGCTGTCAGATTGCAGGAGACACTTCCCTATTTCAAACCAGCTCGACTTGGCACTGCTGCCACCTATCATCTGGGAACCATCCTGCGTATCGTGGATTTTCAGGAACCAGCCGGCCACTCCCAGCCACAGGCCCTCAAACACATACCACGGCCCTTTTCCCTGGGAAAAAAGCTCATCCGCCGCGCTTCTGGATGGTAGATGGCAGGAGCAATTTTCTACTATCATACCAGTTCGACTTGACAATGGTGCCACATTGGGTCTGGGTATCATCCTGCGTATGGTGCATTTTCAGGAGCCAGACGGCCACTCCCAGCCACAGGCCCCCGAACACAAACCACGGCCCTTTTCCCTGGAAGTAAAACTGACCTGCCCATCCTCTGGCTGGCAGATTGCAGGAGCCACTTGCCTCTATCAAACAAGCCTGACTCGGCACTGGTGCCCCCTTGGGTCAGGGAAACATCCTGCGCAGCGTGGATTTTCAGGAGCCAGCCGGCAACTCCCAGCCACAGGCCCCCGAACACAAACCACGGCCCTTATCACTGGGAAACAAAACTCACCCGCCCCTCTGCTGCCTGTCAGATTGCAGGAGCCACCTGGCTCTATCAAACCAGCCCGTCTCGACACTGGTGCCCCCTTGGGTCTGGGAACCATCCTGCGCGGCGTGGATTTTCAGGAGCCCTCCGGCCACTCCCAGCCACAGGTCCCCGAACCTATATCATGGCCCTTGTTCCTGGCAAAAAAAACTCACTCACGCCGCTTCTGGCTGTCAGATTGCAGGAGCCACTTGCCTCTATCAAACCACCATGACTCGACACCGTTGCCACCATGGGTCTGGGAACCATCCTGCGCGGCGTGGATTTTCAGGAGCCCTCCGGCCACTCCCAGCCACAGGTCCCCGAACATATATCATGGCCCTTGTTCCTGGCAAAAAAAACTCACTCACGCCGCTTCTGGCTGTCAGATTGCAGGAGCCACTTGCCTCTATCAAACCACCATGACTCGACACCGTTGCCACCATGGGTCTGGGAACCATCCTGCGCGGCAGGGATTTTCAGGAACCAGCCGGCCACTCCCATTCACAGGCCCCCGAACACAAACCACGGCCCTTGTTCCTGGCAAACAAAACTCACCCGCCCCGCTTCTGGCTGGCAGATTGCAGGAGCCACTTGGCTCTATCAATCCAGCCCGACTTGCCACTGGTGCCACCTTGGGTCTGGGAACCATCCTGCGCGGCGTGGATTTTCAGGAGCCCTCCGGCCACTCCCAGCCACAGGTCGCCCAACACAAACCACGGCCCTTTTCCCTGGCAAACAAAACTCACCAGCCCCGCTTCTAGCTCGCAGATGGACGAGCCACTTGGCTCTATCAAACACCGCCGACTCGGCACTGGTGCCACCTTGGCTCTGGGAACCATCCTACGCGGTGTGGATTTTCAGGAGCCAGCTGGCCACTTCAAGCCACAGGCCCCCGAACACAAACCACAGCCCTTTTCCCTGGCAAACAAAACTCACCGCCCCTGCTTCTGGCTGGCAGATTGCAGGAGCCACTTGGCTCTATCAAACCAGCCCGTCCCGACACTGGTGCCACCGTGGGTCTGGGAACCATCCTGCGCAGCGTGGATTTTCAGGAGCCAGCCGGCCACTTCTAGCCACAGGCCCCCGAACACAAACCACAGCCCTTTTCCCTGGCAAACAAAACTCATCGCCCCTGCTTCTGGCTGGCAGATTGCAGGAGCCACTTGGCTCTATCAAACCAGATTGACTCTGCACTGGTGCCACCTTGGGTCTGGGAACCATCCTGCGCGGCGTGGTTTTTTAGGAGCCAGCCGGCCACTCCCACCCACAGGTCCCCCAACACGAACCACGGCCCTTTTCCCTGGCAAACAAAACTCATCAGCCCCGCTTCTAGCTCGCATATTGCAGGAGCCACTTGGCTCTATCAAACACGCCCGACTCGGCACTGGTGCCACATTTGGTCTGGGAAACTTGCTGCGCAGCGTGCATTTTCAGGAGCCAGCCGGCCACTCCCAGCCACAGGCCCCCGAACACAAACTACGGCCCTTTTCACTGGCAAACAAAACTCACCCGCCCCGCTTCTGGCTGGCAGATTGCAGGAGCCACTTGGCTCTATCAAACCATCCCGACTCGGCAAGGTGCCACATTTGGTCTGGGATCCATCCTGCGCGGCATGGATTTTCAGGAGCCAGCCAGGTACTCGCAGCCACAGGCCACTGAAGACAAACCACAGCCCTTTTCCCTGGCAAACAAAACTCACCCGCCCCGCTTCTGGCCGGCAGATTGCAGGAGCCACTTGCCTCTATCAAACCAGCCCGACTTGGCACTGCTGCTTCCTATCATCTGGGAACCATCCTGCTTATTGTGGATTTTCGGGAACCAGCCGGCCACTCCGAGCCACAGGCCCTCAAACACATACCACGGCCCTTTTCCCTGGGAAAAAAGCTCATCCGCCGCGCTTCTGGATGGTAGATGGCAGGAGCAATTTTCTACTATCATACCAGTTCGACTTGACAATGGTGCCACCTTGGGTCTGGGTATCATCCTGCGTATGGTGCATTTTCAGGAGCCAGCCGTCTACTCCCAGCCGCAGGCCCCCGAACACATACCACGGCCCTTTTCCCTGGAAGTAAAACTGATCTGCCCATCTTCTGGCTGGCAGATTGCAGGAGCCACTTGGCTCTACCAAACCAGCCCGAATCGGCACTGGTGCCACCTTGTCTCTGGGAACCATCCTGCGCGGCGTGGATTTTCAGGAGCCCTCCGGCCACTCCCAGCCACATGCCCCCAAACAAAACCCACAGCCCTTTTCCCTGGCAAACAAAACTCACCCGACCCGCTTCTGCCTGGCACATTGCAGGAGCCACTTGGCTCTATCAAACCAGCCCGACTTGGCACTGGTTACACCTTGGGTCTGGGAACCATCCTGCGCGGCGTGGATTTTCAGGAGCCAGCCGGCCACTCCCAGCCACAGGGCCCCAAACACAAACCACGGCCCTTTTCCCTGGCAAACAAAATTCACTAGCCCCGCTTCTGGCTGGCAGATTGCAGGAGCCACTTGCCTCTATCAAACCAGCCAGACTCGTCACTGGTGCCACCTTGGGTCTGGGAACCATCCTGCGCGGCGTGGATTTTCAGGAGCCAGCCGGCTACTCCCAGCCACAGGCCCCCGAATACAGACCGAGGCCCTTTTCCCTGGCAAACAAAACTCACCAGCCCCGCTTCTGGCTGGAATATTGCAGGAGCCACTTAGCTCTATCAAACCACCCAACGCGGCACTGGTGCCACATTTGGTGTGGGAACCATCCTGCGCGGCGTGGATTTTCAGGAGGCAGTCGGCCACTCCCAGCCACAGGCCCCCGAATACAAACCGAGGCCCTTTTCCCTGGGAAACAAAACTCACCAGCCCCGCTTCTGGCTGCCAGATGGCAGGAGACACGTGGCTCTATCAAATCAGCCCGACTCGGCACTGCTGCCACCGTGGCTCCGGGAACCATCCGGCGCGGCATGGATTTTCAGGAGCCAGCCGGCCACTCCCAGCCACAGGGCCCCAAACACAAACCACGGCCCTTTTCCCTGGCAAACAAAACTCACCTGTGCCGCTTCTGGCTGGCAGATAGTAGGAGCCACTTGGTTCTATCAAACCAGCCCGTCTCGACACTGGTGACACTTTGGCTCTGGGAACCGTCCTGCCCGGCGTGAATTTTCAGAAGCCAGCCGGCCACTCCCAGCCACAGGCCCCCGAACATATACCACGGCACTTTTCCCTGGCAAACAAAACTCACCCGCCCCGCTTCTGGCTGGCAGATTGCAGGAGCTACTTCGCTCTATCAAACCAGCCCGACTCGGCACTGGTGCCACCTTGGGTCTGGGAACCATCCTGCGCGGCGTGGATTTTCAGGAGCCAGCCGGCCACTCCCAGCCACAGGCCCCCGAACACAAACCACGGCCCTTTTCCCTGGCAAACAAATCTCACCTGCCCCGTTTCTGGCTGGCAGATTGCAGGAGCCACTTGCCTCTATCAAACCAGCCCGACTTGGCACTGGTGCCACATTTGGTCTGGGAACCATCCTACGCGGCGTGGATTTTCAGGAGCCAGCCGGCCACTCCCAGCCACAGGCCCCCGAATACAAACCGAGGCCCTTTTCCCTGGCAAACAAAACTCACCTGCCCCGCTTCTGGCTGGCAGATGGCAGGAGACACGTGGCTCTATCAAATCAGCCCGACTCGGCACTGGTGCCACCGTGGCTCGGGGAACCATCCTGCGCGGCATGGATTTTCAGGAGGCAGCAGGCCATTCCCAGCCACAGGCCCCCGAACACAAACCACGGCCCTTTTCCCTGGCAAACAAAACTCACCAGCCCCGCTTCTGGCTGGCAGATTGCAGGAGCCACTTGGCTCTATCAAACCAGCCCGACTCGGCACTGGTGCCACCTTGTCTCTGGGAACCATCCTGCGCGGCGTGGATTTTCAGGACCCCTCCGGCCACTCCCAGCCACAGGTCCCCGAACATATACCATGGCCCTTGTTCCTTGCAAAAAAAACTCACTCACGCCGCTTCTGGCTGTCAGATTGCAGGAGCCACTTCCCTCTATCAAACCACCATGACTCGACACCGTTCCCACCATGGGTCTGGGAACCATCCTGCGTATGGTGCATTTTCAGAAGCCAGCCGGCCACTCCCAGCCACAGGCCCCCGAACACAAACCACGGCCCTTTTCCCTGGCAAACAAAACTCACCCGCCCCGCTTCTGGCTGGCAGATTGCAGGAGCCACTTGCCTCTATCAAACCCGCCCGACTTGGCACTGCTGCCACCTATCATCTGGGAACCATCCTGCGTATCGTGGATTTTCAGGAACCAGCCAGCCACTCCCAGCCACAGTTCCTCAAACACAAACCACGGCCCTTTTCCCTGGGAAAAAAGCTCATCCGCCGCGCTTCTGGATGGTAGATGGCAGGAGCAATTTTCTACTACCATAACAGTTCGACTTGACAATGGTGCCACCATGGGTCTGGGTATCATCCTGCGTATCGTGCATTTTCAGGAGCCAGCGGGCCACTCCCAGCCACAGGCCCCCGAACACAAACCACGGCCCTTTTCCCTGGAAGTAAAACTGACCTGCCCCTCTTCTGGCTGGCAGATTGCAGGAGCCACTTGCCTCAATCAAACCAGCCTTACTTGGCACTGGTGCCACCACCTTTCATCTGGGAACCATCCTGCATATCGTGGATTTTCAGGAGCCAGCCGGCCACTCCCAGCCACAGGCCCCCGAACACAAACCACGGCCCTTTTCCCTGGCAAACAAAACTCACCCGCCCCGCTTCTGGCTGTCAGATTGCAGGAGCCACTTCCCTATTTCAAACCAGCCCGACTTGGCACTGCTGCCACCTATCATCTGGGAACCATCCTGCGTATCGTGGATTTTCAGGAACCAGCCGGCCACTCCCAGCCACAGGCCCTCAAACACATACCACGGCCCTTTTCCCTGGGAAAAAAGCTCATCCGCCGCGCTTCTGGATGGTAGATGGCAGGAGCAATTTTCTACTATCATACCAGTTCGACTTGACAATGGTGCCACATTGGGTCTGGGTATCATCCTGCGTATGGTGCATTTTCAGGAGCCAGACGGCCACTCCCAGCCACAGGCCCCCGAACACAAACCACGGCCCTTTTCCCTGGAAGTAAAACTGACCTGCCCATCCTCTGGCTGGCAGATTGCAGGAGCCACTTGCCTCTATCAAACAAGCCTGACTCGGCACTGGTGCCCCCTTGGGTCAGGGAAACATCCTGCGCAGCGTGGATTTTCAGGAGCCAGCCGGCAACTCCCAGCCACAGGCCCCCGAACACAAACCACGGCCCTTATCACTGGGAAACAAAACTCACCCGCCCCTCTGCTGCCTGTCAGATTGCAGGAGCCACCTGGCTCTATCAAACCAGCCCGTCTCGACACTGGTGCCCCCTTGGGTCTGGGAACCATCCTGCGCGGCGTGGATTTTCAGGAGCCCTCCGGCCACTCCCAGCCACAGGTCCCCGAACCTATATCATGGCCCTTGTTCCTGGCAAAAAAAACTCACTCACGCCGCTTCTGGCTGTCAGATTGCAGGAGCCACTTGCCTCTATCA
Organism: Zonotrichia albicollis; assembly: GCF_047830755.1. Taxonomy (NCBI): domain Eukaryota; kingdom Metazoa; phylum Chordata; class Aves; order Passeriformes; family Passerellidae; genus Zonotrichia; species Zonotrichia albicollis. The sequence goes on along the minus strand of NC_133828.1, from coordinate 10,067,702 downwards.
AACCACCATGACTCGACACCGTTGCCACCATGGGTCTGGGAACCATCCTGCGCGGCGTGGATTTTCAGGAGCCCTCCGGCCACTCCCAGCCACAGGTCCCCGAACATATATCATGGCCCTTGTTCCTGGCAAAAAAAACTCACTCACGCCGCTTCTGGCTGTCAGATTGCAGGAGCCACTTGCCTCTATCAAACCACCATGACTCGACACCGTTTCCACCATGGCTCTGGGAACCATCCTGCGCGGCGTGGATTTTCAGAAGCCATCCGGCCACTCCCAGCCACAGGCCCCCGAACACAAACCACGGCCCTTGTTCCTGGCAAACAAAACTCACCCGCCCCGCTTCTGGCTGGCAGATTGCAGGAGCCACTTGGCTCTATCAATCCAGACCGACTTGGCACTGGTGCCACTGTGGCTCTGGGAACCATCCTGCGCGGCGTGGATTTTCAGGAGCCAGCCGGAAACTCCCAGCCACAGGTCGCCCAACACAAACCACGGCCCTTTTCCCTGGCAAACAAAACTCACCAGCCCCGCTTCTAGCTCGCAGATGGACGAGCCACTTGGCTCTATCAAACACGGCCGACTCGGCACTGGTGCCACCTTGGGTCTGGGAACCATCCTGCGCAGCGTGGATTTTCAGGAGCCAGCAGGCCACTCCCAGTCACAGGCCCCCAAACACAAACCTCGGCCCTTATCCCTGGCAAACAAAACGCACCAGCCCCGCTTCTGGCTGGCAGATTGCAGGAGCCACTTGCCTCTATCAAAGCAGCCCGACTCGGCACTGGTGCCACCTTGGGTCTGGGAACCATCCTACGCGGCGTGGATTTTCAGGAGCCAGCCGGCCACTCGCAGCCACAGGTCCCCGAACACAAACCACGGCCCTTTTCACTGGCAAACAAAACTCACCCGCCCCTCTGCTGCCTGTCAGATTACAGGAGCCACTTGGCTCTATCAAACCAGACCGACTCGGCAAGGTGCCACATTTGGTCTGGGAACCATCCTGCGTATCGTGGATTTTCAGGAGCCAGCCGGAAACTCCCAGCCACAGGTCGCCCAACACAAACCACGGCCCTTTTCCCTGGCAAACAAAACTCACCAGCCCAACTTCTGGCTGGCAGATTGCAGGAGCCACTTGGCTCTATCAAACCAGCCCGACTTGGCACTGGTGCCACATTTGGTCTGGGAACCATCCTGCACGGCGTGGATTTTCAGTAGCCAGCCGGCCACTCCCAGCCACAGGCCCCCGAACACAAACTACGGCCCTTTTCCCTGGAAAACAAAACTCACCCACCCGGCTTCTGGCTGGCAGATTGCAGGAGCCACTTGGATATATCAAACCAGCCCGACATAGCACTGGTGCCACCTTGGGTCTGGGAACCATCCTGCGCGGCGTGGATTTTCAGGAGCCAGCCGGCCACTCCCAGCCACAGGCCCCCGAATACAAACCGAGGCCCTTTTCCCTGGAAAACAAAACTCACCAGCCCCGCTTCTGGCTGGCAGATTGCAGGAGCCACTTGCCTCTATCAAACCAGCCCGACTCGGCACTGGTGCCACCGTGTCTCTGGGAACCATCCTGCGCGGCGTGGATTTTCAGGAGCCCTCCGGCCACTCCCAACCACAGGCCCGCGAACATATACCATGGCCCATGTTCCTGGCAAAGAAAACTCACTCACACCGCTTCTGGCTGTCAGATTGCAGGAGCCACTTGCCTCTATCAAACCACCATGACTCGACACCGTTCCCACCATGGGTCTGGGAACCATCCTGCGCCGCGTGGATTTTCAGAAGCCAGCCGGCCACGCACAGCCACAGGCCCCCGAACATATACCACGGCACTTTTCCCTGGCAAACAAAACTCACCCGCCCCGCTTCTGGCTGGCAGATTGCAGGAGCCACTTGGATATATCAAACCAGCCCGTCTCGACACTGGTGCCCCCTTGGGTCTGGGAACCATCCTGCGCGGCGTGGATTTTCAGGAGACAGCCGGCCACTCCCAGCCACAGGCCCCCAAACACAAACCTCGGCCCTTATCCCTGGCAAACAAAACTCACCCGCCCCGCTTGCAGCTCACACATTGCAGGAGCCACTTGGCTCTATCAAACACGCCCGACTCGGCACTGGTGCCACATTTGCTCTGGGAACCATCCCGCGCAGCGTGTATTTTCAGGAGCCAGCCGGCCACTCCCAGCCTCAGGCCCCCGAACACAAACCACGGCCCTTTTCACTGGCAAACAAAACTCACCCGCCCCTCTGCTGCCTGTCAGATTGCAGGAGCCACTTGGCTCTATCAAACCAGCCCGACTCGGCAAGGTGCCACATTTGGTCTGGGAACCATCCTGCGCAACATGGATTTTCAGGAGCCAGCCGACCACTCCCAGCCACAGGTCCCCCAACACAAACCACGGCCCTTTTCCCTGGCAAACAAATCTCACCATCCCCGCTTCTGGCGGACACATTGCAGGATCCACTTGGCTCTATCAAACCAGCCTGTTTTGGCACTGGTCCCACCATGGCTCTGGGAACCATCCTGTCAGCGTGGATTTTCATGAGCCAGCCGGCCACTCCAAACCACAGACCCCAGAACACAAACCACGGCCCTTTTCCCTGGCAAACAAAACTCACCAGCCCAACTTCTGGCTGGCAGATTGCAGGATCCACTTGGTTCTATCAAACCAGCCCGACTCGGCACTGGTGCCACATTTGGTCTGGGAACCATCCTACGCGGCGTGGATTTTCAGTAGCCAGCCGGCCACTCCCAGCCAAAGGCCCCCGAACACAAACTATGGCCCTTTTCCCTGGAAAACAAAACTCACCCACCCGGCTTCTGGCTGGCAGATTGCAGGAGCCACTTGGATATATCAAACCAGCCCGACATAGCACTGGTGCCACCTTGGGTCTGGGAACCATCCTGCGCGGCGTGGATTTTCAGGAGCCAGCCGGCCACTCCCAGCCACAGGCCCCCGAATACAAACCGAGGCCCATTTCCCTGGCAAACAAAACTCACCCGCCCCGCTTCTGGCATGCCGATTGCAGGAGCCACTTGCCTCTATCAAACCAGCCCGACTCGGCACTGGTGCCACCTTGTCTCTGGGAACCATCCTGCGCGGCGTGGATTTTCAGGAGCCCTCCGGCCACTCCCAACCACAAGCCCCCGAACATATACCATGGCCCATGTTCCTGGCAAAGAAAACTCACTCACACCGCTTCTGGCTGTCAGATTGCAGGAGCCACTTGCCTCTATCAAACCACCATGACTCGACACCGTTCCCACCATGGGTCTGGGAACCATCCTGCGCGGCGTGGATTTTCAGAAGCCAGCCGGCCACGCACAGCCACAGGCCCCCGAACATATACCACGGCACTTTTCCCTGGCAAACAAAACTCACCCGCCCCGCTTCTGGCTGGCAGATTGCAGGAGCCACTTGGCTCTATCAAACCAGCCCGTCTGGACACTGGTGCCCCCTTGGGTCTGGGAACCATCCTGCGCGGTGTGGCTTTTCAGGAGCTAGCCGGCCACTCCCAGCCACAGGCCCCCAAACACAAACCTCGGCCCTTTTCACTGGCAAACAAAACTCACCCGCCCCGTTTCTGGCTGGCAGATTGCAGGAGCTACTTCGCTCTATCAAACCAGCCCGACTCGGCACTGGTGCCACCTTGGGTCTGGGAACCATCCTGCGCGGCGTGGATTTTCAGGAACCAGCCGGCCACTCCCAGCCACAGGCCCCCGAACACAAACCACGGCCCTTTTCCCTGGCAAACAAAACTCACCAGCCCTGCTTCTGGCTGAGAGATTGCAGGAGACACTTGGCTCTATCAAAACAGCCCAACCCGGCACTGGTGCCCCCTTGGGTCTGGGAACCATCCTTCGCCGCATGGATTTTCAGGAGCCAGCTGGCCACTCTCAGCCACAGGCCCCCGAACACGAACCACGGCCCTTTTCCCTGGCAAACAAAACTCACCCGTCCCGCTTCTGGCTGGCAAATGGCAAGAGCCACTTGGCTTTATCAAACCAGCCCGACTTGGCACTGGTGCCACTGTGGCTCTGGGAACCATCCTGCGCAGCGTGGATTTTCAGGAGCCAGCCGGCCACTCCCAGCCACAGGCCCCCGAACACAAACCACGGCCCTTTTCCCTGGCAAACTAAACCCACCCGCCCCGCGTCTGGCTGGCAGATTGCCGGAGCCACTTTTTTCTATCAAACCAGCCCGTCTCGACACTGGTGCCACCTTGGGTCTGGGAACCATGCTGCGCGGCGTGGATTTTTATTAGCCAGCCGGCCACTCCAAGCCAATGGCTCCCTAACACAAACCACGGCCCTTTACCCTAGCAAACAAAACTCACCATCCCCGCTTCTGCCTGGCAGGTTGCAGGAGCCACTTTGCTCTATCTAACCAGCCCGACACGGCCCTGGTGTCACCTTGGGTCTGGGAACCATCCTGCGCGGCGTGGATTTTCTGGAGCCAGCCGGCCACTCCCAGCTACAGGCCCCCGAACACAATCCACGGCCCTTTTCCCTGGCAAACAAAACTCAACTTCCCGCTTCTGGCTGGCAGATGGCAGGAGCCACTTGGTTCTATCAAACCAGCCTGACTCGGCGCTGGTGCCACCTTCTCTCTGGCAAATATACTGCGTATCGTGGATTTTCAGGAGCCAGCCGGCCACTGCCAGCTACAGGCCCCCGAACACAAACCATGGCCCTTTTCCCTGGCAAACAAAACACACCAACGCCGCTTATTGCTGGCAGATTGCAGGAGCCACTTGCGTCTATCTAACCAGCCCGACCCGGCACTGGTGCTCCCTTGGGTCTGGGAACCATCCTGCGCGGCGTGGATTTTCAGGAGCCAGCTGGCCACTCCCAGCCAAGGGCCGCCGAACAAAACCCACGGCCCTTATCCCTGGCAAACAAAACTCACCCGCCCAACTTCTGGCTTGCAGATTGCAGGAGTCACTTGGCTCTATCAAACCAGCCCGACTCGGCACGGGTGCCCCCTTGGGTCTCGGAACCGTTCTGCACGGCGTGGATTTTCATGAGCCAGCCGGCGACTCCCAGCCACAGGCCCCAGAACACCAACCACGGCCCTTATCCCTGGCAAACAAAGCTCACCAGCCATGCTTCTGGCTGGCAGATTGCAGGAGACACTTGGCTCTATCAAACCAGCCCAACCCGGCACTGGTGCCCCCTTGGGTCTGGGAACCATCCTGCGCCGCATGGATTTTCAGGAGCCAGCCGGTCACTCCCAGCCACAGGCCCCCGAACACAAACCACGGCCCTTTTCACTGGCAAACAAAACTCACCAGCCCCGCTTCTGGCTGGCAGATTGCAGGAGCCACTTGGCTCTATCAAACCAGCCCGACTCGGCACTGGTGCCACATTTGGTCTGGGAAACATCCTGCGCGGCGCGGATTTTCAGGAGCCGGCCGGCCACTCCCAGCCACAGGCCCCCGAACACAAACTACGGCCCTTTTCCCTGGCAAACAAAACTCCCCCACCCCTCCTTCTGGCTGGCAGATTGCAGGAGCCACTTAGCTCTATGAAACGAGCCCGACTCGGCAGTGATGCCACCTTGGCTCTGGCAACCATCCTGCGTGGCGTGGATTTTCAGGAGCCAGCCGGCCACTCCCAGCCAACGGCTCCCTAACACAAACCACGGCCCTTTACCCTGGCAAACAAAACTCACCATCCCCACTTCTGCCTGGCAGATTGCAGGAGCCACTTTGCTCTATCTATCCAGCCCGACTCGGCACTGGTGCCACCTTTGGTCTGGGAACCATCCTGCACGGCGTGGATTTTCTGGAGCCAGCCGACCACTCCCAGCTACAGGCCCCAGAATACAAACCACGGCCCTTTTCCCTGGCAAACAAAACTCACCCGCCCCGCATCTGGCTGGCAGATGGCAGGAGCCACTTGGTTCTATCAAACCAGCCTGACTCGGCGCTGGTGCCACCTTCTCTCTGGGAAATATACTGCGTATCGTGGATTTTCAGGAGCCAGCCGGCCACTCCCAACCACAGGCCGCCGATCACAAACCACGACCTTTTTCCCTGGCAAACAAAACTCCCCCGCCCCGCTTCTGGCTGGCAGATTGCAGGAGCCACTTGGCTCTACCAAACCAGCCCGAATCGGCACTGGTGCCACCTTGTCTCTGGGAACCATCCTGCGCGGCGTGGATTTTCAGGAGCCCTCCGGCCACTCCCAGCCACATGCCCCCAAACAAAACCCACAGCCCTTTTCCCTGGCAAACAAAACTCACCCGACCCGCTTCTGCCTGGCACATTGCAGGAGCCACTTGGCTCTATCAAACCAGCCCGACTTGGCACTGGTTACACCTTGGGTCTGGGAACCATCCTGCGCGGCGTGGATTTTCAGGAGCCAGCCAGCCACTCCCAGCCACAGGGCCCCAAACACAAACCACGGCCCTTTTCCCTGGGAAACAAAATTCACCAGCCCCGCTTCTGGCTGGCAGATTGCAGGAGCCACTTGCCTCTATCAAACCAGCCAGACTCGTCACTGGTGCCACCTTGGGTCTGGGAACCATCCTGCGCGGCGTGGATTTTCAGGAGCCAGCCGGCTACTCCCAGCCACAGGCCCCCGAATACAGACCGAGGCCCTTTTCCCTGGCAAACAAAACTCACCAGCCCCGCTTCTGGCTGGAATATTGCAGGAGCCACTTAGCTCTATCAAACCACCCAACGCGGCACTGGTGCCACATTTGGTGTGGCAACCATCCTGCGCGGCGTGGATTTTCAGGAGGCAGTCGGCCACTCCCAGCCACAGGCCCCCGAATACAAACCGAGGCCCTTTTCCCTGGGAAACAAAACTCACCAGCCCCGCTTCTGGCTGCCAGATGGCAGGAGACACGTGGCTCTATCAAATCAGCCCGACTCGGCACTGCTGCCACCGTGGCTCCGGGAACCATCCGGCGCGGCATGGATTTTCAGGAGCCAGCCGGCCACTCCCAGCCACAGGGCCCCAAACACAAACCACGGCCCTTTTCCCTGGCAAACAAAACTCACCTGTGCCGCTTCTGGCTGGCAGATAGTAGGAGCCACTTGGTTCTATCAAACCAGCCCGTCTCGACACTGGTGACACTTTGGCTCTGGGAACCGTCCTGCCCGGCGTGAATTTTCAGAAGCCAGCCGGCCACTCCCAGCCACAGGCCCCCGAACATATACCACGGCACTTTTCCCTGGCAAACAAAACTCACCCGCCCCGCTTCTGGCTGGCAGATTGCAGGAGCTACTTCGCTCTATCAAACCAGCCCGACTCGGCACTGGTGCCACCTTGGGTCTGGGAACCATCCTGCGCGGCGTGGATTTTCAGGAGCCAGCCGGCCACTCCCAGCCACAGGCCCCCGAACACAAACCACGGCCCTTTTCCCTGGCAAACAAAACTCACCTGCCCCGTTTCTGGCTGGCAGATTGCAGGAGCCACTTGCCTCTATCAAACCAGCCCGACTTGGCACTGGTGCCACATTTGGTCTGGGAACCATCCTACGCGGCGTGGATTTTCAGGAGCCAGCCGGCCACTCCCAGCCACAGGCCCCCGAATACAAACCGAGGCCCTTTTCCCTGGCAAACAAAACTCACCTGCCCCGCTTCTGGCTGGCAGATGGCAGGAGACACGTGGCTCTATCAAATCAGCCCGACTCGGCACTGGTGCCACCGTGGCTCGGGGAACCATCCTGCGCGGCATGGATTTTCAGGAGGCAGCAGGCCATTCCCAGCCACAGGCCCCCGAACACAAACCACGGCCCTTTTCCCTGGCAAACAAAACTCACCAGCCCCGCTTCTGGCTGGCAGATTGCAGGAGCCACTTGGCTCTATCAAACCAGCCCGACTCGGCACTGGTGCCACCTTGTCTCTGGGAACCATCCTGCGCGGCGTGGATTTTCAGGACCCCTCCGGCCACTCCCAGCCACAGGTCCCCGAACATATACCATGGCCCTTGTTCCTTGCAAAAAAAACTCACTCACGCCGCTTCTGGCTGTCAGATTGCAGGAGCCACTTGCCTCTATCAAACCACCATGACTCGACACCGTTCCCACCATGGGTCTGGGAACCATCCTGCGTATGGTGCATTTTCAGAAGCCAGCCGGCCACTCCCAGCCACAGGCCCCCGAACACAAACCACGGCCCTTTTCCCTGGCAAACAAAACTCACCCGCCCCGCTTCTGGCTGGCAGATTGCAGGAGCCACTTGCCTCTATCAAACCCGCCCGACTTGGCACTGCTGCCACCTATCATCTGGGAACCATCCTGCGTATCGTGGATTTTCAGGAACCAGCCAGCCACTCCCAGCCACAGTTCCTCAAACACAAACCACGGCCCTTTTCCCTGGGAAAAAAGCTCATCCGCCGCGCTTCTGGATGGTAGATGGCAGGAGCAATTTTCTACTACCATAACAGTTCGACTTGACAATGGTGCCACCATGGGTCTGGGTATCATCCTGCGTATCGTGCATTTTCAGGAGCCAGCGGGCCACTCCCAGCCACAGGCCCCCGAACACAAACCACGGCCCTTTTCCCTGGAAGTAAAACTGACCTGCCCCTCTTCTGGCTGGCAGATTGCAGGAGCCACTTGCCTCAATCAAACCAGCCTTACTTGGCACTGGTGCCACCACCTTTCATCTGGGAACCATCCTGCATATCGTGGATTTTCAGGAGCCAGCCGGCCACTCCCAGCCACAGGCCCCCGAACACAAACCACGGCCCTTTTCCCTGGCAAACAAAACTCACCCGCCCCGCTTCTGGCTGTCAGATTGCAGGAGCCACTTCCCTATTTCAAACCAGCCCGACTTGGCACTGCTGCCACCTATCATCTGGGAACCATCCTGCGTATCGTGGATTTTCAGGAACCAGCCGGCCACTCCCAGCCACAGGCCCTCAAACACATACCACGGCCCTTTTCCCTGGGAAAAAAGCTCATCCGCCGCGCTTCTGGATGGTAGATGGCAGGAGCAATTTTCTACTATCATACCAGTTCGACTTGACAATGGTGCCACATTGGGTCTGGGTATCATCCTGCGTATGGTGCATTTTCAGGAGCCAGACGGCCACTCCCAGCCACAGGCCCCCGAACACAAACCACGGCCCTTTTCCCTGGAAGTAAAACTGACCTGCCCATCCTCTGGCTGGCAGATTGCAGGAGCCACTTGCCTCTATCAAACAAGCCTGACTCGGCACTGGTGCCCCCTTGGGTCAGGGAAACATCCTGCGCAGCGTGGATTTTCAGGAGCCAGCCGGCAACTCCCAGCCACAGGCCCCCGAACACAAACCACGGCCCTTATCCCTGGCAAACAAAACTCACCCGCCCCGCTTCTGGCTGTCAGATTGCAGGAGCCACTTCCCTATTTCAAACCAGCCCGACTTGGCACTGCTGCCACCTATCATCTGGGAACCATCCTGCGTATCGTGGATTTTCAGGAACCAGCCGGCCACTCCCAGCCACAGGCCCTCAAACACATACCACGGCCCTTTTCCCTGGGAAAAAAGCTCATCCGCCGCGCTTCTGGATGGTAGATGGCAGGAGCAATTTTCTACTATCATACCAGTTCGACTTGACAATGGTGCCACATTGGGTCTGGGTATCATCCTGCGTATGGTGCATTTTCAGGAGCCAGACGGCCACTCCCAGCCACAGGCCCCCGAACACAAACCACGGCCCTTTTCCCTGGAAGTAAAACTGACCTGCCCATCCTCTGGCTGGCAGATTGCAGGAGCCACTTGCCTCTATCAAACAAGCCTGACTCGGCACTGGTGCCCCCTTGGGTCAGGGAAACATCCTGCGCAGCGTGGATTTTCAGGAGCCAGCCGGCAACTCCCAGCCACAGGCCCCCGAACACAAACCACGGCCCTTATCACTGGGAAACAAAACTCACCCGCCCCTCTGCTGCCTGTCAGATTGCAGGAGCCACCTGGCTCTATCAAACCAGCCCGTCTCGACACTGGTGCCCCCTTGGGTCTGGGAACCATCCTGCGCGGCGTGGATTTTCAGGAGCCCTCCGGCCACTCCCAGCCACAGGTCCCCGAACCTATATCATGGCCCTTGTTCCTGGCAAAAAAAACTCACTCACGCCGCTTCTGGCTGTCAGATTGCAGGAGCCACTTGCCTCTATCAAACCACCATGACTCGACACCGTTGCCACCATGGGTCTGGGAACCATCCTGCGCGGCGTGGATTTTCAGGAGCCCTCCGGCCACTCCCAGCCACAGGTCCCCGAACCTATATCATGGCCCTTGTTCCTGGCAAAAAAAACTCACTCACGCCGCTTCTGGCTGTCAGATTGCAGGAGCCACTTGCCTCTATCAAACCACCATGACTCGACACCGTTGCCACCATGGGTCTGGGAACCATCCTGCGCGGCGTGGATTTTCAGGAGCCCTCCGGCCACTCCCAGCCACAGGTCCCCGAACATATATCATGGCCCTTGTTCCTGGCAAAAAAAACTCACTCACGCCGCTTCTGGCTGTCAGATTGCAGGAGCCACTTGCCTCTATCAAACCACCATGACTCGACACCGTTTCCACCATGGCTCTGGGAACCATCCTGCGCGGCGTGGATTTTCAGAAGCCATCCGGCCACTCCCAGCCACAGGCCCCCGAACACAAACCACGGCCCTTGTTCCTGGCAAACAAAACTCACCCGCCCCGCTTCTGGCTGGCAGATTGCAGGAGCCACTTGGCTCTATCAAACCAGCCCGACTTGGCACTGGTGCCACTGTGGCTCTGGGAACCATCCTGCGCGGCGTGGATTTTCAGGAGCCAGCCGGAAACTCCCAGCCACAGGTCGCCCAACACAAACCACGGCCCTTTTCCCTGGCAAACAAAACTCACCAGCCCCGCTTCTAGCTCGCAGATGGACGAGCCACTTGGCTCTATCAAACACGGCCGACTCGGCACTGGTGCCACCTTGGGTCTGGGAACCATCCTGCGCAGCGTGGATTTTCAGGAGCCAGCAGGCCACTCCCAGTCACAGGCCCCCAAACACAAACCTCGGCCCTTATCCCTGGCAAACAAAACGCACCAGCCCCGCTTCTGGCTGGCAGATTGCAGGAGCCACTTGCCTCTATCAAAGCAGCCCGACTCGGCACTGGTGCCACCTTGGGTCTGGGAACCATCCTACGCGGCGTGGATTTTCAGGAGCCAGCCGGCCACTCGCAGCCACAGGTCCCCGAACACAAACCACGGCCCTTTTCACTGGCAAACAAAACTCACCCGCCCCTCTGCTGCCTGTCAGATTACAGGAGCCACTTGGCTCTATCAAACCAGACCGACTCGGCAAGGTGCCACATTTGGTCTGGGAACCATCCTGCGTATCGTGGATTTTCAGGAGCCAGCCGGAAACTCCCAGCCACAGGTCGCCCAACACAAACCACGGCCCTTTTCCCTGGCAAACAAAACGCACCAGCCCCGCTTCTGGCTGGCAGATTGCAGGAGCCACTTGGCTCTATCAAACCAGCCTGTTTTGGCACTGGTCCCACCATGGCTCTGGGAACCATCCTGTCAGCGTGGATTTTCATGAGCCAGCCGGCCACTCCAAACCACAGACCCCAGAACACAAACCACGGCCCTTTTCCCTGGCAAACAAAACTCACCAGCCCAACTTCTGGCTGGCAGATTGCAGGAGCCACTTGGCTCTATCAAACCAGCCCGACTTGGCACTGGTGCCACATTTGGTCTGGGAACCATCCTGCACGGCGTGGATTTTCAGTAGCCAGCCGGCCACTCCCAGCCACAGGCCCCCGAACACAAACTACGGCCCTTTTCCCTGGAAAACAAAACTCACCCGACCCGCTTCTGCCTGGCACATTGCAGGAGCCACTTGGCTCTATCAAACCAGCCCGACTTGGCACTGGTTACACCTTGGGTCTGGGAACCATCCTGCGCGGCGTGGATTTTCAGGAGCCAGCCAGCCACTCCCAGCCACAGGGCCCCAAACACAAACCACGGCCCTTTTCCCTAGCAAACAAAATTCACCAGCCCCGCTTCTGGCTGGCAGATTGCAGGAGCCACTTGCCTCTATCAAACCAGCCAGACTCGTCACTGGTGCCACCTTGGGTCTGGGAACCATCCTGCGCGGCGTGGATTTTCAGGAGCCAGCCGGCTACTCCCAGCCACAGGCCCCCGAATACAGACCGAGGCCCTTTTCCCTGGCAAACAAAACTCACCAGCCCCGCTTCTGGCTGGAATATTGCAGGAGCCACTTAGCTCTATCAAACCACCCAACGCGGCACTGGTGCCACATTTGGTGTGGCAACCATCCTGCGCGGCGTGGATTTTCAGGAGGCAGTCGGCCACTCCCAGCCACAGGCCCCCGAATACAAACCGAGGCCCTTTTCCCTGGGAAACAAAACTCACCAGCCCCGCTTCTGGCTGCCAGATGGCAGGAGACACGTGGCTCTATCAAATCAGCCCGACTCGGCACTGCTGCCACCGTGGCTCCGGGAACCATCCGGCGCGGCATGGATTTTCAGGAGCCAGCCGGCCACTCCCAGCCACAGGGCCCCAAACACAAACCACGGCCCTTTTCCCTGGCAAACAAAACTCACCTGTGCCGCTTCTGGCTGGCAGATAGTAGGAGCCACTTGGTTCTATCAAACCAGCCCGTCTCGACACTGGTGACACTTTGGCTCTGGGAACCGTCCTGCCCGGCGTGAATTTTCAGAAGCCAGCCGGCCACTCCCAGCCACAGGCCCCCGAACATATACCACGGCACTTTTCCCTGGCAAACAAAACTCACCCGCCCCGCTTCTGGCTGGCAGATTGCAGGAGCTACTTCGCTCTATCAAACCAGCCCGACTCGGCACTGGTGCCACCTTGGGTCTGGGAACCATCCTGCGCGGCGTGGATTTTCAGGAGCCAGCCGGCCACTCCCAGCCACAGGCCCCCGAACACAAACCACGGCCCTTTTCCCTGGCAAACAAAACTCACCTGCCCCGTTTCTGGCTGGCAGATTGCAGGAGCCACTTGCCTCTATCAAACCAGCCCGACTTGGCACTGGTGCCACATTTGGTCTGGGAACCATCCTACGCGGCGTGGATTTTCAGGAGCCAGCCGGCCACTCCCAGCCACAGGCCCCCGAATACAAACCGAGGCCCTTTTCCCTGGCAAACAAAACTCACCTGCCCCGCTTCTGGCTGGCAGATGGCAGGAGACACGTGGCTCTATCAAATCAGCCCGACTCGGCACTGGTGCCACCGTGGCTCGGGGAACCATCCTGCGCGGCATGGATTTTCAGGAGGCAGCAGGCCATTCCCAGCCACAGGCCCCCAAACACAAACCACGGCCCTTTTCCCTGGCAAACAAAACTCACCAGCCCCGCTTCTGGCTGGCAGATTGCAGGAGCCACTTGGCTCTATCAAACCAGCCCGACTCGGCACTGGTGCCACCTTGTCTCTGGGAACCATCCTGCGCGGCGTGGATTTTCAGGACCCCTCCGGCCACTCCCAGCCACAGGTCCCCGAACATATACCATGGCCCTTGTTCCTTGCAAAAAAAACTCACTCACGCCGCTTCTGGCTGTCAGATTGCAGGAGCCACTTGCCTCTATCAAACCACCATGACTCGACACCGTTCCCACCATGGGTCTGGGAACCATCCTGCGTATGGTGCATTTTCAGAAGCCAGCCGGCCACTCCCAGCCACAGGCCCCCGAACACAAACCACGGCCCTTTTTCCCCTGGCAAACAAAACTCACCCGCCCCGCTTCTGGCTGGCAGATTGCAGGAGCCACTTGCCTCTATCAAACCCGCCCGACTTGGCACTGCTGCCACCTATCATCTGGGAACCATCCTGCGTATCGTGGATTTTCAGGAACCAGCCAGCCACTCCCAGCCACAGTTCCTCAAACACAAACCACGGCCCTTTTCCCTGGGAAAAAAGCTCATCCGCCGCGCTTCTGGATGGTAGATGGCAGGAGCAATTTTCTACTACCATAACAGTTCGACTTGACAATGGTGCCACCATGGGTCTGGGTATCATCCTGCGTATCGTGCATTTTCAGGAGCCAGCGGGCCACTCCCAGCCACAGGCCCCCGAACACAAACCACGGCCCTTTTCCCTGGAAGTAAAACTGACCTGCCCCTCTTCTGGCTGGCAGATTGCAGGAGCCACTTGCCTCAATCAAACCAGCCTTACTTGGCACTGGTGCCACCACCTTTCATCTGGGAACCATCCTGCATATCGTGGATTTTCAGGAGCCAGCCGGCCACTCCCAGCCACAGGCCCCCGAACACAAACCACGGCCCTTTTCCCTGGCAAACAAAACTCACCCGCCCCGCTTCTGGCTGTCAGATTGCAGGAGCCACTTCCCTATTTCAAACCAGCCCGACTTGGCACTGCTGCCACCTATCATCTGGGAACCATCCTGCGTATCGTGGATTTTCAGGAACCAGCCGGCCACTCCCAGCCACAGGCCCTCAAACACATACCACGGCCCTTTTCCCTGGGAAAAAAGCTCATCCGCCGCGCTTCTGGATGGTAGATGGCAGGAGCAATTTTCTACTATCATACCAGTTCGACTTGACAATGGTGCCACATTGGGTCTGGGTATCATCCTGCGTATGGTGCATTTTCAGGAGCCAGACGGCCACTCCCAGCCACAGGCCCCCGAACACAAACCACGGCCCTTTTCCCTGGAAGTAAAACTGACCTGCCCATCCTCTGGCTGGCAGATTGCAGGAGCCACTTGCCTCTATCAAACAAGCCTGACTCGGCACTGGTGCCCCCTTGGGTCAGGGAAACATCCTGCGCAGCGTGGATTTTCAGGAGCCAGCCGGCAACTCCCAGCCACAGGCCCCCGAACACAAACCACGGCCCTTATCACTGGGAAACAAAACTCACCCGCCCCTCTGCTGCCTGTCAGATTGCAGGAGCCACCTGGCTCTATCAAACCAGCCCGTCTCGACACTGGTGCCCCCTTGGGTCTGGGAACCATCCTGCGCGGCGTGGATTTTCAGGAGCCCTCCGGCCACTCCCAGCCACAGGTCCCCGAACCTATATCATGGCCCTTGTTCCTGGCAAAAAAAACTCACTCACGCCGCTTCTGGCTGTCAGATTGCAGGAGCCACTTGCCTCTATCAAACCACCATGACTCGACACCGTTGCCACCATGGGTCTGGGAACCATCCTGCGCGGCGTGGATTTTCAGGAGCCCTCCGGCCACTCCCAGCCACAGGTCCCCGAACATATATCATGGCCCTTGTTCCTGGCAAAAAAAACTCACTCACGCCGCTTCTGGCTGTCAGATTGCAGGAGCCACTTGCCTCTATCAAACCACCATGACTCGACACCGTTTCCACCATGGCTCTGGGAACCATCCTGCGCGGCGTGGATTTTCAGAAGCCATCCGGCCACTCCCAGCCACAGGCCCCCGAACACAAACCACGGCCCTTGTTCCTGGCAAACAAAACTCACCCGCCCCGCTTCTGGCTGGCAGATTGCAGGAGCCACTTGGCTCTATCAAACCAGCCCGACTTGGCACTGGTGCCACTGTGGCTCTGGGAACCATCCTGCGCGGCGTGGATTTTCAGGAGCCAGCCGGAAACTCCCAGCCACAGGTCGCCCAACACAAACCACGGCCCTTTTCCCTGGCAAACAAAACTCACCTGTGCCGCTTCTAGCTCGCAGATGGACGAGCCACTTGGCTCTATCAAACACGGCCGACTCGGCACTGGTGCCACCTTGGGTCTGGGAACCATCCTGCGCAGCGTGGATTTTCAGGAGCCAGCAGGCCACTCCCAGTCACAGGCCCCCAAACACAAACCTCGGCCCTTATCCCTGGCAAACAAAACGCACCAGCCCCGCTTCTGGCTGGCAGATTGCAGGAGCCACTTGCCTCTATCAAAGCAGCCCGACTCGGCACTGGTGCCACCTTGGGTCTGGGAACCATCCTACGCGGCGTGGATTTTCAGGAGCCAGCCGGCCACTCGCAGCCACAGGTCCCCGAACACAAACCACGGCCCTTTTCACTGGCAAACAAAACTCACCCGCCCCTCTGCTGCCTGTCAGATTACAGGAGCCACTTGGCTCTATCAAACCAGACCGACTCGGCAAGGTGCCACATTTGGTCTGGGAACCATCCTGCGTATCGTGGATTTTCAGGAGCCAGCCGGAAACTCCCAGCCACAGGTCGCCCAACACAAACCACGGCCCTTTTCCCTGGCAAACAAAACGCACCAGCCCCGCTTCTGGCTGGCAGATTGCAGGAGCCACTTGGCTCTATCAAACCAGCCTGTTTTGGCACTGGTCCCACCATGGCTCTGGGAACCATCCTGTCAGCGTGGATTTTCATGAGCCAGCCGGCCACTCCAAACCACAGACCCCAGAACACAAACCACGGCCCTTTTCCCTGGCAAACAAAACTCACCAGCCCAACTTCTGGCTGGCAGATTGCAGGAGCCACTTGGCTCTATCAAACCAGCCCGACTTGGCACTGGTGCCACATTTGGTCTGGGAACCATCCTGCACGGCGTGGATTTTCAGTAGCCAGCCGGCCACTCCCAGCCACAGGCCCCCGAACACAAACTACGGCCCTTTTCCCTGGAAAACAAAACTCACCCGACCCGCTTCTGCCTGGCACATTGCAGGAGCCACTTGGCTCTATCAAACCAGCCCGACTTGGCACTGGTTACACCTTGGGTCTGGGAACCATCCTGCGCGGCGTGGATTTTCAGGAGCCAGCCAGCCACTCCCAGCCACAGGGCCCCAAACACAAACCACGGCCCTTTTCCCTAGCAAACAAAATTCACCAGCCCCGCTTCTGGCTGGCAGATTGCAGGAGCCACTTGCCTCTATCAAACCAGCCAGACTCGTCACTGGTGCCACCTTGGGTCTGGGAACCATCCTGCGCGGCGTGGATTTTCAGGAGCCAGCCGGCTACTCCCAGCCACAGGCCCCCGAATACAGACCGAGGCCCTTTTCCCTGGCAAACAAAACTCACCAGCCCCGCTTCTGGCTGGAATATTGCAGGAGCCACTTAGCTCTATCAAACCACCCAACGCGGCACTGGTGCCACATTTGGTGTGGCAACCATCCTGCGCGGCGTGGATTTTCAGGAGGCAGTCGGCCACTCCCAGCCACAGGCCCCCGAATACAAACCGAGGCCCTTTTCCCTGGGAAACAAAACTCACCAGCCCCGCTTCTGGCTGCCAGATGGCAGGAGACACGTGGCTCTATCAAATCAGCCCGACTCGGCACTGCTGCCACCGTGGCTCCGGGAACCATCCGGCGCGGCATGGATTTTCAGGAGCCAGCCGGCCACTCCCAGCCACAGGGCCCCAAACACAAACCACGGCCCTTTTCCCTGGCAAACAAAACTCACCTGTGCCGCTTCTGGCTGGCAGATAGTAGGAGCCACTTGGTTCTATCAAACCAGCCCGTCTCGACACTGGTGACACTTTGGCTCTGGGAACCGTCCTGCCCGGCGTGAATTTTCAGAAGCCAGCCGGCCACTCCCAGCCACAGGCCCCCGAACATATACCACGGCACTTTTCCCTGGCAAACAAAACTCACCCGCCCCGCTTCTGGCTGGCAGATTGCAGGAGCTACTTCGCTCTATCAAACCAGCCCGACTCGGCACTGGTGCCACCTTGGGTCTGGGAACCATCCTGCGCGGCGTGGATTTTCAGGAGCCAGCCGGCCACTCCCAGCCACAGGCCCCCGAACACAAACCACGGCCCTTTTCCCTGGCAAACAAAACTCACCTGCCCCGTTTCTGGCTGGCAGATTGCAGGAGCCACTTGCCTCTATCAAACCAGCCCGACTTGGCACTGGTGCCACATTTGGTCTGGGAACCATCCTACGCGGCGTGGATTTTCAGGAGCCAGCCGGACACTCCCAGCCACAGGCCCCCGAATACAAACCGAGGCCCTTTTCCCTGGCAAACAAAACTCACCTGCCCCGCTTCTGGCTGGCAGATGGCAGGAGACACGTGGCTCTATCAAATCAGCCCGACTCGGCACTGGTGCCACCGTGGCTCGGGGAACCATCCTGCGCGGCATGGATTTTCAGGAGGCAGCAGGCCATTCCCAGCCACAGGCCCCCGAACACAAACCACGGCCCTTTTCCCTGGCAAACAAAACTCACCAGCCCCGCTTCTGGCTGGCAGATTGCAGGAGCCACTTGGCTCTATCAAACCAGCCCGACTCGGCACTGGTGCCACCTTGTCTCTGGGAACCATCCTGCGCGGCGTGGATTTTCAGGACCCCTCCGGCCACTCCCAGCCACAGGTCCCCGAACATATACCATGGCCCTTGTTCCTTGCAAAAAAAACTCACTCACGCCGCTTCTGGCTGTCAGATTGCAGGAGCCACTTGCCTCTATCAAACCACCATGACTCGACACCGTTCCCACCATGGGTCTGGGAACCATCCTGCGTATGGTGCATTTTCAGAAGCCAGCCGGCCACTCCCAGCCACAGGCCCCCGAACACAAACCACGGCCCTTTTCCCTGGCAAACAAAACTCACCCGCCCCGCTTCTGGCTGGCAGATTGCAGGAGCCACTTGCCTCTATCAAACCCGCCCGACTTGGCACTGCTGCCACCTATCATCTGGGAACCATCCTGCGTATCGTGGATTTTCAGGAACCAGCCAGCCACTCCCAGCCACAGTTCCTCAAACACAAACCACGGCCCTTTTCCCTGGGAAAAAAGCTCATCCGCCGCGCTTCTGGATGGTAGATGGCAGGAGCAATTTTCTACTACCATAACAGTTCGACTTGACAATGGTGCCACCATGGGTCTGGGTATCATCCTGCGTATCGTGCATTTTCAGGAGCCAGCGGGCCACTCCCAGCCACAGGCCCCCGAACACAAACCACGGCCCTTTTCCCTGGAAGTAAAACTGACCTGCCCCTCTTCTGGCTGGCAGATTGCAGGAGCCACTTGCCTCAATCAAACCAGCCTTACTTGGCACTGGTGCCACCACCTTTCATCTGGGAACCATCCTGCATATCGTGGATTTTCAGGAGCCAGCCGGCCACTCCCAGCCACAGGCCCCCGAACACAAACCACGGCCCTTTTCCCTGGCAAACAAAACTCACCCGCCCCGCTTCTGGCTGTCAGATTGCAGGAGCCACTTCCCTATTTCAAACCAGCCCGACTTGGCACTGCTGCCACCTATCATCTGGGAACCATCCTGCGTATCGTGGATTTTCAGGAACCAGCCGGCCACTCCCAGCCACAGGCCCTCAAACACATACCACGGCCCTTTTCCCTGGGAAAAAAGCTCATCCGCCGCGCTTCTGGATGGTAGATGGCAGGAGCAATTTTCTACTATCATACCAGTTCGACTTGACAATGGTGCCACATTGGGTCTGGGTATCATCCTGCGTATGGTGCATTTTCAGGAGCCAGACGGCCACTCCCAGCCACAGGCCCCCGAACACAAACCACGGCCCTTTTCCCTGGAAGTAAAACTGACCTGCCCATCCTCTGGCTGGCAGATTGCAGGAGCCACTTGCCTCTATCAAACAAGCCTGACTCGGCACTGGTGCCCCCTTGGGTCAGGGAAACATCCTGCGCAGCGTGGATTTTCAGGAGCCAGCCGGCAACTCCCAGCCACAGGCCCCCGAACACAAACCACGGCCCTTATCACTGGGAAACAAAACTCACCCGCCCCTCTGCTGCCTGTCAGATTGCAGGAGCCACCTGGCTCTATCAAACCAGCCCGTCTCGACACTGGTGCCCCCTTGGGTCTGGGAACCATCCTGCGCGGCGTGGATTTTCAGGAGCCCTCCGGCCACTCCCAGCCACAGGTCCCCGAACCTATATCATGGCCCTTGTTCCTGGCAAAAAAAACTCACTCACGCCGCTTCTGGCTGTCAGATTGCAGGAGCCACTTGCCTCTATCAAACCACCATGACTCGACACCGTTGCCACCATGGGTCTGGGAACCATCCTGCGCGGCGTGGATTTTCAGGAGCCCTCCGGCCACTCCCAGCCACAGGTCCCCGAACATATATCATGGCCCTTGTTCCTGGCAAAAAAAACTCACTCACGCCGCTTCTGGCTGTCAGATTGCAGGAGCCACTTGCCTCTATCAAACCACCATGACTCGACACCGTTTCCACCATGGCTCTGGGAACCATCCTGCGCGGCGTGGATTTTCAGAAGCCATCCGGCCACTCCCAGCCACAGGCCCCCGAACACAAACCACGGCCCTTGTTCCTGGCAAACAAAACTCACCCGCCCCGCTTCTGGCTGGCAGATTGCAGGAGCCACTTGGCTCTATCAAACCAGCCCGACTTGGCACTGGTGCCACTGTGGCTCTGGGAACCATCCTGCGCGGCGTGGATTTTCAGGAGCCAGCCGGAAACTCCCAGCCACAGGTCGCCCAACACAAACCACGGCCCTTTTCCCTGGCAAACAAAACTCACCAGCCCCGCTTCTAGCTCGCAGATGGACGAGCCACTTGGCTCTATCAAACACGGCCGACTCGGCACTGGTGCCACCTTGGGTCTGGGAACCATCCTGCGCAGCGTGGATTTTCAGGAGCCAGCAGGCCACTCCCAGTCACAGGCCCCCAAACACAAACCTCGGCCCTTATCCCTGGCAAACAAAACGCACCAGCCCCGCTTCTGGCTGGCAGATTGCAGGAGCCACTTGCCTCTATCAAAGCAGCCCGACTCGGCACTGGTGCCACCTTGGGTCTGGGAACCATCCTACGCGGCGTGGATTTTCAGGAGCCAGCCGGCCACTCGCAGCCACAGGTCCCCGAACACAAACCACGGCCCTTTTCACTGGCAAACAAAACTCACCCGCCCCTCTGCTGCCTGTCAGATTACAGGAGCCACTTGGCTCTATCAAACCAGACCGACTCGGCAAGGTGCCACATTTGGTCTGGGAACCATCCTGCGTATCGTGGATTTTCAGGAGCCAGCCGGAAACTCCCAGCCACAGGTCGCCCAACACAAACCACGGCCCTTTTCCCTGGCAAACAAAACGCACCAGCCCCGCTTCTGGCTGGCAGATTGCAGGAGCCACTTGGCTCTATCAAACCAGCCTGTTTTGGCACTGGTCCCACCATGGCTCTGGGAACCATCCTGTCAGCGTGGATTTTCATGAGCCAGCCGGCCACTCCAAACCACAGACCCCAGAACACAAACCACGGCCCTTTTCCCTGGCAAACAAAACTCACCAGCCCAACTTCTGGCTGGCAGATTGCAGGAGCCACTTGGCTCTATCAAACCAGCCCGACTTGGCACTGGTGCCACATTTGGTCTGGGAACCATCCTGCACGGGGTGGATTTTCAGTAGCCAGCCGGCCACTCCCAGCCACAGGCCCCCGAACACAAATTACGGCCCTTTTCCCTGGAAAACAAAACTCACCCACCCGGCTTCTGGCTGGCAGATTGCAGGAGCCACTTGGATATATCAAACCAGCTCGACATAGCACTGGTGCCACCTTGGGTCTGGGAAGCATCCTGCGCGGCGTGGATTTTCAGGAGCCAGCCGGCCACTCCCAGCCACAGGCCCCCGAATACAAACCGAGGCCCTTTTCCCTGGAAAACAAAACTCACCAGCCCCGCTTCTGGCTGGCAGATTGCAGGAGCCACTTGCCTCTATCAAACCAGCCCGACTCGGCACTGGTGCCACCGTGTCTCTGGGAACCATCCTGCGCGGCGTGGATTTTCAGGAGCCCTCCGGCCACTCCCAACCACAGGCCCGCGAACATATACCATGGCCCATGTTCCTGGCAAAGAAAACTCACTCACACCGCTTCTGGCTGTCAGATTGCAGGAGCCACTTGCCTCTATCAAACCACCATGACTCGACACCGTTCCCACCATGGGTCTGGGAACCATCCTGCGCGGCGTGGATTTTCAGAAGCCAGCCGGCCACGCACAGCCACAGGCCCCCGAACATATACCACGGCACTTTTCCCTGGCAAACAAAACTCACCCGCCCCGCTTCTGGCTGGCAGATTGCAGGAGCCACTTGGATATATCAAACCAGCCCGTCTCGACACTGGTGCCCCCTTGGGTCTGGGAACCATCCTGCGCGGCGTGGATTTTCAGGAGACAGCCGGCCACTCCCAGCCACAGGCCCCCAAACACAAACCTCGGCCCTTATCCCTGGCAAACAAAACTCACCCGCCCCGCTTGCAGCTCACACATTGCAGGAGCCACTTGGCTCTATCAAACACGCCCGACTCGGCACTGGTGCCACATTTGCTCTGGGAACCATCCCGCGCAGCGTGTATTTTCAGGAGCCAGCCGGCCACTCCCAGCCTCAGGCCCCCGAACACAAACCACGGCCCTTTTCACTGGCAAACAAAACTCACCCGCCCCTCTGCTGCCTGTCAGATTGCAGGAGCCACTTGGCTCTATCAAACCAGCCCGACTCGGCAAGGTGCCACATTTGGTCTGGGAACCATCCTGCGCAACATGGATTTTCAGGAGCCAGCCGACCACTCCCAGCCACAGGTCCCCCAACACAAACCACGGCCCTTTTCCCTGGCAAACAAATCTCACCATCCCCGCTTCTGGCGGACAGATTGCAGGATCCACTTGGCTCTATCAAACCAGCCTGTTTTGGCACTGGTCCCACCATGGCTCTGGGAACCATCCTGTCAGCGTGGATTTTCATGAGCCAGCCGGCCACTCCAAACCACAGACCCCAGAACACAAACCACGGCCCTTTTCCCTGGCAAACAAAACTCACCAGCCCAACTTCTGGCTGGCAGATTGCAGGATCCACTTGGTTCTATCAAACCAGCCCGACTCGGCACTGGTGCCACATTTGGTCTGGGAACCATCCTACGCGGCGTGGATTTTCAGTAGCCAGCCGGCCACTCCCAGCCACAGGCCCCCGAACACAAACTATGGCCCTTTTCCCTGGAAAACAAAACTCACCCACCCGGCTTCTGGCTGGCAGATTGCAGGAGCCACTTGGATATATCAAACCAGCCCGACATAGCACTGGTGCCACCTTGGGTCTGGGAAGCATCCTGCGCGGCGTGGATTTTCAGGAGCCAGCCGGCCACTCCCAGCCACAGGCCCCCGAATACAAACCGAGGCCCATTTCCCTGGCAAACAAAACTCACCCGCCCCGCTTCTGGCATGCCGATTGCAGGAGCCACTTGCCTCTATCAAACCAGCCCGACTCGGCACTGGTGCCACCTTGTCTCTGGGAACCATCCTGCACGGCGTGGATTTTCAGGAGCCCTCCGGCCACTCCCAACCACAAGCCCCCGAACATATACCATGGCCCATGTTCCTGGCAAAGAAAACTCACTCACACCGCTTCTGGCTGTCAGATTGCAGGAGCCACTTGCCTCTATCAAACCACCATGACTCGACACCGTTCCCACCATGGGTCTGGGAACCATCCTGCGCGGCGTGGATTTTCAGAAGCCAGCCGGCCACGCACAGCCACAGGCCCCCGAACATATACCACGGCACTTTTCCCTGGCAAACAAAACTCACCCGCCCCGCTTCTGGCTGGCAGATTGCAGGAGCCACTTGGCTCTATCAAACCAGCCCGTCTGGACACTGGTGCCCCCTTGGGTCTGGGAACCATCCTGCGCGGTGTGGCTTTTCAGGAGCTAGCCGGCCACTCCCAGCCACAGGCCCCCAAACACAAACCACGGCCCTTTTCACTGGCAAACAAAACTCACCCGCCCCGCTTCTGGCTGGCAGATTGCAGGAGCTACTTCGCTCTATCAAACCAGCCCGACTCGGCACTGGTGCCACCTTGGGTCTGGGAACCATCCTGCGCGGCGTGGATTTTCAGGAACCAGCCGGCCACTCCCAGCCACAGGCCCCCGAACACAAACCACGGCCCTTTTCCCTGGCAAACAAAACTCACCAGCCCTGCTTCTGGCTGAGAGATTGCAGGAGACACTTGGCTCTATCAAAACAGCCCAACCCGGCACTGGTGCCCCCTTGGGTCTGGGAACCATCCTTCGCCGCATGGATTTTCAGGAGCCAGCTGGCCACTCTCAGCCACAGGCCCCCGAACACGAACCACGGCCCTTTTCCCTGGCAAACAAAACTCACCCGTCCCGCTTCTGGCTGGCAAATGGCAAGAGCCACTTGGCTTTATCAAACCAGCCCGACTTGGCACTGGTGCCACTGTGGCTCTGGGAACCATCCTGCGCAGCGTGGATTTTCAGGAGCCAGCCGGCCACTCCCAGCCACAGGCCCCCGAACACAAACCACGGCCCTTTTCCCTGGCAAACTAAACCCACCCGCCCTGCGTCTGGCTGGCAGATTGCCGGAGCCACTTTTTTCTATCAAACCAGCCCGTCTCGACACTGGTGCCACCTTGGGTCTGGGAACCATGCTGCGCGGCGTGGATTTTTATTAGCCAGCCGGCCACTCCAAGCCAATGGCTCCCTAACACAAACCACGGCCCTTTACCCTAGCAAACAAAACTCACCATCCCCGCTTCTGCCTGGCAGGTTGCAGGAGCCACTTTGCTCTATCTAACCAGCCCGACACGGCCCTGGTGTCACCTTGGGTCTGGGAACCATCCTGCGCGGCGTGGATTTTCTGGAGCCAGCCGGCCACTCCCAGCTACAGGCCCCCGAACACAATCCACGGCCCTTTTCCCTGGCAAACAAAACTCAACTTCCCGCTTCTGGCTGGCAGATGGCAGGAGCCACTTGGTTCTATCAAACCAGCCTGACTCGGCGCTGGTGCCACCTTCTCTCTGGCAAATATACTGCGTATCGTGGATTTTCAGGAGCCAGCCGGCCACTGCCAGCTACAGGCCCCCGAACACAAACCATGGCCCTTTTCCCTGGCAAACAAAACACACCAACGCCGCTTATTGCTGGCAGATTGCAGGAGCCACTTGCGTCTATCTAACCAGCCCGACCCGGCACTGGTGCTCCCTTGGGTCTGGGAACCATCCTGCGCGGCGTGGATTTTCAGGAGCCAGCTGGCCACTCCCAGCCAAGGGCCGCCGAACAAAACCCACGGCCCTTATCCCTGGCAAACAAAACTCACCCGCCCAACTTCTGGCTTGCAGATTGCAGGAGTCACTTGGCTCTATCAAACCAGCCCGACTCGGCACGGGTGCCCCCTTGGGTCTCGGAACCGTTCTGCACGGCGTGGATTTTCATGAGCCAGCCGGCGACTCCCAGCCACAGGCCCCAGAACACCAACCACGGCCCTTATCCCTGGCAAACAAAGCTCACCAGCCATGCTTCTGGCTGGCAGATTGCAGGAGACACTTGGCTCTATCAAACCAGCCCAACCCGGCACTGGTGCCCCCTTGGGTCTGGGAACCATCCTGCGCCGCATGGATTTTCAGGAGCCAGCCGGTCACTCCCAGCCACAGGCCCCCGAACACAAACCACGGCCCTTTTCACTGGCAAACAAAACTCACCAGCCCCGCTTCTGGCTGGCAGATTGCAGGAGCCACTTGGCTCTATCAAACCAGCCCGACTCGGCACTGGTGCCACATTTGGTCTGGGAAACATCCTGCGCGGCGCGGATTTTCAGGAGCCGGCCGGCCACTCCCAGCCACAGGCCCCCGAACACAAACTACGGCCCTTTTCCCTGGCAAACAAAACTCCCCCACCCCTCCTTCTGGCTGGCAGATTGCAGGAGCCACTTAGCTCTATGAAACGAGCCCGACTCGGCAGTGATGCCACCTTGGCTCTGGCAACCATCCTGCGTGGCGTGGATTTTCAGGAGCCAGCCGGCCACTCCCAGCCAACGGCTCCCTAACACAAACCACGGCCCTTTACCCTGGCAAACAAAACTCACCATCCCCACTTCTGCCTGGCAGATTGCAGGAGCCACTTTGCTCTATCTATCCAGCCCGACTCGGCACTGGTGCCACCTTTGGTCTGGGAACCATCCTGCACGGCGTGGATTTTCTGGAGCCAGCCGACCACTCCCAGCTACAGGCCCCCGAATACAAACCACGGCCCTTTTCCCTGGCAAACAAAACTCACCCGCCCCGCATCTGGCTGGCAGATGGCAGGAGCCACTTAGTTCTATCAAACCAGCCTGACTCGGCGCTGGTGCCACCTTCTCTCTGGGAAATATACTGCGTATCGTGGATTTTCAGGAGCCAGCCGGCCACTCCCAACCACAGGCCGCCGATCACAAACCACGACCTTTTTCCCTGGCAAACAAAACTCCCCCGCCCCGCTTCTGGCTGGCAGATTGCAGGAGCCACTTGCGTCTATCTAACCAGCCCGACCCGGCACTGGTGCCCCCTTGGGTCTGGGAACCATCCTGCGCGGCGTGGATTTTCAGGAGCCAGCCGGCCACTCGCAGCCACAGACCCCCGAACACAAACCACGGCCCTTTTCCCTGGAAAACAAAACTCACCCGCCCCGCTTCTGGCTGGCAGATTGCAAGAGCCACTTTGCTCTATCAAACCAGCCCGACTCGGCACTGGTGCCACCTTGGGTCTCGGAACCATCCTGCGCGGCGTGGATTTTCAGAAGGCAGCCGGCCACTCCCTGCCACAGGCCCCCAAACACAAACCACGGCCCTTTTCCCTGGGAAACAAAACTCACCCGCCCTGCTTCTGGCTGGCAGATTGCAGGAGCCACTTGGCTCTATCAAACCAGCCCGACTCGGCACTGGTGCCACCGTGGCTCTCGGAACCATCCTGCGCGGTGTGGTTTTTCAGGAGCCAGCCGGCCACTCCAAGCCACAGGCCCCCAAACACAAACCACGGCCCTTTTCCCTGGCAAACAAAACTCACCAGCCCCGCTTCTGGCTGGCAGATTGCAGGAGCCACTTGGCTCTATCAAACCAGCCCGTCTCGACACTGGTGCCACCTTGGCTCTGTGAACCGTCCTGCGCGGCGTGGATTTTCAGGAGCCAGCCGGCCACTCCCAGCCACAGGCCCCCGAACACAAACCACGGCCCTTTTCCCTGGCAAATAAAACTCACCAGCCCTGCTTCTGCCTGGCAGATTGCAGGAGCCACTTGGCTCTATCAAACCAGCCCGACTCTGCACTGGTGCCATGTCAGTTTTCGGCTGTTTGAAGGGCCTGGAAAGGCCCGGAGTGGCCTTGGGGCAGCCCGCGTATCGAAGGACGAGAAGAGGCTTCAGTTCTTCTTTCTTTTTTTATGTTTTTTAATTGTTTATCTAAAAGATTTTTTTTCAGCCTGACAGAGGTCTGCTCAGCAGTCAGCCATGAGCACACTTTGTCCGCCCTGCGGACAGCCACCTATCTTTATACCCATGGTTACGTGTTCAATATTTATAATTTTTCCCCAATACCATTTATTTATATTGCCCGGTGAACTTTTAGTAATAACCAATCCAAAAGTGCCACCATCACCAAAGAAGATGGAGGAGAAGAAGAAGAAGAAGAAGGACAGGACACGCCCCAATTCCTCCATCTTACTTCTCTAAACCCCCCTGTACATAAATCCTAAACCCTGTGTCTCACCCTCTAATTAACTAATCCCTTCACCATTCACCCCGGTGAAGTCCTCCTATCCTCATATAGGTGTCGTCTCCTGTGTAGGGTCAAAGTCCAGCCACCAGACACTTCTGGCAACATTCCAGGACTCCCGAGCCCCCCAAGGGTGGTCTCGGTGGCTTGGCACCTCAGGACTGAGATGCTGAGATCCCACTTCTCCCCCTTCTGTTTGCACCAAGAAAACCTCTTTTATCACCCGATTCATGGCGCGTTTCAGGCATACAAAGATGCACGGGACGACAATTATGAGGACTAGTAGGACTATTAAAACATAAAACCCTACCCTTAAAATTCTTCTCCAAATAGGAGAAATGTCAAAGAAATCTACCAGCTGATCGATCCATGATCCTGTGATCTCGCCAAGCTTATTTATGCTGTCTTTTATATTTCTAATACTTTCATGAATTGATTTTGAATGATCTGAGAGGTTCATGCAGCACATCCCTTCAAACTCTTCACACCCATGTCCATGAGCGAGCAATAGATAATCGATTGCAGCTCTGTTTTGGAGAGTCGCCTGTCTTACACCACTAACGTCTTTTAACATGTCATCCAATGCGACAGACACAGACCGTGCATGTTTGCTCAACCAGCAACCCATGTGGTCGATCTGAGTCAAAGCCACCCCTGATGCTGTTTGAGGTGAGAAAATTGCCGTAGCAATGCTTGTTTTCTTATCCCAAGAAAATATTTCGTCATTGCAATCTGTCGCATATTTTTCGATTGATCTTTTTCCTCTGTGCCTTTTCTCTCTTAACATGTTCAAATCAGGCGACAGCATTGAAATTTCCCCAATGCTGCATGGACCTCCCGTGGCATTAGCAGGAATGCCGTGCCAAATTCTGTCCCCGCAAATTAAAAACAAACCTCGTGGCAATTGCACTGGGACTTGGATCGATCCTTTGGTAGTTCTCTTTGTATATTTGCACCAAGCTGATGCATTCTTATAAAACTCATGAATGGGAGTTAAATCGATAGTTTTTGCCTCTGTGGCCTTCGGAACTTCAAACTGCATGCAGAATTCCATTGTCATGGACCCAAAAATCTCCAATTCCTGAGGTTCTGTAGAAGCCACAGGAAGTAGATGTGTCCAAGCACACCACTCTTTCACAGGATTTTCAATGACCTGTGAAATGTTAACTGCGGAATGCCCTGGAACTGGCCATTCGTCCACTGGCAATCCAACCATGCATGCAGAAAATGGTTTTCCTGGCCTCGAATGTGTCAGGCAAATACTATCTAGATTTGCTGCTTGAGCCAAAGTCTCCCGTAGATTTTGCCTTGGCTGATTTACAGGTAAATCTTCTTCATTGCTTGCTGCAATGAATGAAAGGATGATGCACATAAGCATCATGATACTCATTATTACGCTTTTATACAGAAATCCCCAAAGTCCTTAGTTTCTTTTTATTTTTCTTCGGAATCGCTCTTTCCGGCCTGAGTCTCGACTTCTGTCTGAGTACTCGTCTCTTTGTTTCTTGGATCAGCGTTCTCTCGTTCTCGCGTTCGGAATGGCTTCACGTGCCGCGCCGACACCCACTTTAGACCTCGATCTGTGGAGATACAAGCGAAACCCTTGCCCCAAGTGATTAGTCTGAAAGGACCCTCTATTTGTCCTGTCTCTGGGTTCCTGATCAAAACTAAAGGGTTTTCCCTTAGCTTTGCCTGTGTGCTATTTAGAAAGTGTCTCACGATTGGTGGATTAGGTTCCGAGGATGAGCTATTTAGGAAATTCAACACATACAGTGCCTTATTTAATTTCATGTGAGGTGTTGCCTCTGGTTCACCCCTTCTCTGTCTGTCCAGAAGGGATTTCAGGGTGTGATGTGTTCTTTCAATGATCGCTTGACCTGTGGGTGAATGTGGAATACCAAACGTGTGTCTGACACCCCATTTTTTCAGGAATTTGTCAAGCACCCTGCCTGTATACGTTGGACCGTTATCTGTTTTTATCTCCTGAGGCACACCTAATGCTGAAAATGCTTGCAGAAAATGTCGGCAAGCATGGTCTGCTGTTTCCCCTGCATGTGCTGAAGCAAAGACTGCACCTGAGAATGTATCTACAGAAACATTAACATTTTTGAGCCTCCCAAAAGATGGATATTTCGTGACATCAGCTTGCCACAACTGAAGACTTTGCAGCCCCCGCGGATTGATAGCTCTGGTGGAAGAAGGTGGCTGCACAAACTGACAGTCTGGGCAAGCACTAATGATCTCCCTCGCCTGACTCTTTGTGAGACGAAAGGACTCCATCAGCTCTTGCGCATTCTGATGAAAGAACGCATGACTTAACCTTGCTTGCTCAAAAATGTCCGGCAGTGTTTGCGAAATGGGCATTGTCAACCTGTCCGCTCGAGCATTTCCCTCTGCTAAAAATCCCGGAAGTGTCGTGTGCGCTCTAATGTGTGTGATAAAATACTCTCTTTCCCTGTCCTCTAGCAATGCCTTCAAGCTCGTCAGATAGGAGTATAAAACCCCATTACTGACTTCTTTCAAGAGCGAACCTTCCAATCTCTTGACCACACCCGCAACATATGCGGAGTCTGTCACCAGATTGAGAGGTTGTTTGAACAACTGAAATGCTCGGACAACAGCTGCCAACTCCACAATTTGTGGAGAGCCCTGAACCTTCCTCACGTCAGATTCCCAATCCCCTGTCGTTGAGTCTCTCCACGTGATCACTGACTTGTGTGTCTTCCCTGAGCCATCCGTGAACACTGTGATCCCATCCAAAGGTTCTTCACTTATCCTTGGTTTTGTTTTATAACATATTTGCGATTGCAGTATTCTGTGTTGCGGAAAGTGGATTGTGCAAGTTCCTGGGAACGCTAACAATGCGATTAACAGGTCTTTCGATTGTTGCATCGCCCACTCGAAATAGTCTTGTTTCAAGGGTAACCTGATGATTGAGAATTCTCTTCCTGCCATTGTCAGCAACCTTGTTCTCGCTTTTATGATGATTTGTGCTGCCATCTCCAAATCTGTAAGAATTGTTTTTGCGGGCCTGTGTGGTAGGAAAATCCACTCTATGATTATCAAAAAGTCCTTCTGCGACTCGTCCCATTGGAAGATCAAACCATGGAACTGTGTTTTCTTTCCCAGCACTGCCAACTGAAAAGGCAACGTTGGAACAAATCGATGTGCCTGCCTTTTCTGTATTGCGTCTGCAACTTTCTCCAATTCCTTCTTCGCTTCTTGCGTTAGCGTCCTGGGAGACCGAATGTCTGTGTCTCCTCTCAAAAGATAGAGCAACGCTGGGATGTCGCTGTTTGTGATTCCCAAAACCGGCCTCATCCAGTTGATTTCTCCCAGAAGCTGTTGCAAATCGTGCAAATTGCTGATCTTGGTGCTGATCTCCATTTTTTGAGGTTTTATTGTTCTCTCTGAAATTTTCCACCCTAGATATTTCCAAGGTGCAACCTCTTGAATCTTCGAAATGCTGATTTCCAGACCTGCTGTTACATCCGCCCCTGTATCGAGCATGCCTGTGATCGCTATTGTTCCGTTCCCACATGTCAATTGGCATGTGAGCGTGGGTCGGTCTCGACCTATGTGCTTTACCCATGTTGCATATACTTCAACATGTTCCTTTATAGGGAGACCTTCTTCGTCGAAGATTGACATGACCTCTCCAACTGCGTGTGGCGGCAGTGCAAAGGCTCTCGCAACCACAGTGTTTTCTGGTACAGTCAATGGTGGACGAAGTGCTCTTGCCAATACTGTCAACTCTGTATTTTTGTCCGCTGAGATAACTGTTGGATAGACAATGAGTCCAAGAATACTGCACTTATCTTGTCCAATTATCAAGAAATCTTGCTTCTTATATGAGTCCCCGCGGATACCTGTTGGTATTTCCACATGACTTTCGTCTAGAAAGCATACTAATCTTGAAGCTGCCAATGCGCACTGTGCCCCTGGTGGGAGGAGGTCTGGGTCACTGTAGAATCGGCTGAGGGTTTTGCTGAGGGCATCTGCTTGTTGCTCACTGATAATTGCCCTGTCTGCTCTTGCGACACCGCCAGTACTTGTGTCTGAGTGCGCTGGTCCGCGCTGCGCCTCGCGTTTCCCGGATACGGTAATGGATTTCCATCCACGTCTGTCCGGGAATAACATTCTTTCGCAGAGTGTCTTCCTCTTCCGCACCGTGCGCAAACTGGCCTTTCTGCCTTCTGTACTGGCGCTGGCGTATGTGTTTGTGCACAATTCCTTTTCATGTGCCCAAGCTCCCCACATCTATAGCACTGTCCTCTTGGGGGATTGTTCTTTTTCTGCATCGTCGCAAGAACTTTGTTGATGTTCTCATTCTGTTGATGCAGTATTTTTTCCAGCATCTTTTCCAGTGTCTTGTCCTCTGTTTGCTTTTCTGAATGTCCCTTTAATTGATTCTCCCATTCCTCTCTCAATTCGTTCTTCACAATCGCTGCGACATGCTGAGGTATTCCCACCTTGCTGCATGCCTCCACCATCTCTGCCAAGGATGGCCGTCCTGGCATGGCGCTAATCACCCGTTGACAATCCGGGTTGGCATTGCCGAAAGCTAAGCTTTCCAAGAGAGGCCTCTTCGCATCTTCTATCGTCACCTGTCGATCCACGGCTTGCGTGAGTCGATCAATGAATGACATGAATGGCTCTGTGGGACCTTGCTTGATGCAAGAGAATGGGACTTCTGGAGCTCCTGCTGGTGTGATTTGCATAATTGCCATCCTCGCTGCTTCCTTGATGTCACTTAACACTCTTCGTGGGAGCCGTGCTGCTTGTTCCCCTGGGTTGTCATCTGGAGGATCTCCTGCTAACTGCCCCTCTGTGAGGTTTGCGTTTGGTCCACCTCGGTATCTGTTCCGTAACTCAGCAAGATATTTTCTCCACCTTTTTTCCCAGACAAGGCTTTGAGTGTCAGTGAGAATCATTGCCACAATACTTCGAGTCATATGGTGTGAGATCATATGTAGCGAATGTCCCTCTTAGTAGCTGTTTGAAGTATTGTGAATTCAGCCCAAAAGTTTGAGCTGCCTTCCCTAAATCCTTGAGTATTTCATGACCCATCCTTTCCCACCTTGGGTTCTGTCCCTGGGCATCATATGCCACTGGCATTGTCAGATCTCCTGATCCCGGAAATAAATGCTTTTCCTTTGCCAATGCTTTTCTGATTTGCTTCCAATCCATCGTCTTCACCGGCTCTTGAAATTCCTCTTCTTCAGGTTCCATTGGAATTTGCATAAATAATGGTATTGTGGATGTCGTTGGTGATTCATCACGTCTCATTCCTCGCCTTGAGGTTTTTGGCCTTGCTCCCAAATCCGAAAAGGAAGCTCGAGGATCCTGTTGATGTTTCTTTTTTGTTGTGTCCACTGAATGCAAGAAGCTTTTAGCTGCCTCCGCTGCTGACAACATCCATGTAGGAACCCCTTCCGATGCTGTGATCCTTATAACATTTCCTTCTTGTAGCTGTTCTTCATCTGAGCTTTCATCATCCTCATGAAACCTTGAAGTCGATGGATAATCCCTTTGTTGTGTTGGCATTGTTTTCTTTAAAATGCTTTTCTTTTTATATAGTGTTGGGAAAAATTGCTGCATTGTTGCAGTCTCGCCACGAGATGGTGCTGTGGCTCCGCCGATCCAATCCGGCATGGCATGCACTTCTGTCTTCCTGCCACCAGATGGCGCTGTCACCGGCCTCCCTGGCTCGGATGACGAAGCGTGCTCGACTGCTCCTCTTCCTGTCGGCGGCCATGCTGGCCGCCCCGTTTGAGACCGTGTTTGCCCGGCTTTTAATTCAGCTGAAATTGGGGTTTGAACACCAGAACGTCTCTCTTGAAGGGGTGAGTCTTGGACTCCGAGGGTTTTGACCAAGGGCACCAAGTCTGGAGAAGGCAGGGGGCCCCGGGATATGAACTCCCTGGCGTGGCCCCTCCTCGCCCGAGATGTTACAGGGGGTGTGGCCCGCTCCCGCCCGAGCTCTACTCTCTGCGCCTGCATGCTCTCCGAGCCGCTCCCTGTGTCTCCCAAACTACTTTCACTGTCTCCATCTTGTTCCACCCCTGAGATATCTCCCCCTCGGTCTGCCCCTGACTCTGTCTCCTCCTCCTCCGACGCTGTGTCTACTCCTCCCTTCGCCGGTGCGTGCAGCCTCCCTCCCGCCGGCACCCGCGCGCGTTCCGCGATTCGGGCTGATCTGCGCACGGGGTCTAACGTCACAAATGCGCGCCTCCTAGGTCTCCTCATGGCAGCCTTCTGGAGCTGTGCAAATCCCCCGATTTCGCTGCCTGGGTCAGACGCCCCGGCGTTGGTTTGTGGTTCTCCCCCCTGGTTTTAGCGAATTTCGCCCGCCGGGCGCGTTTCCGCATCCCTGCCGGCCGGGACCGCCACCGCCCCCGGCCCTGAGCTAAGCAAAGCCGCGCGAAAACACGTGTCCCTTGTTTTATCTTCACCCGCGCTCCCCGCCTGCTCCACCGCAGCCTGGCTGCCCTGCTCCGCCGCCGCGAGAAAGCGCCCCCTCCGATCCCTTCTCCCCCCCCTGCTCCCCCCCTTCTGCTCCTGAGTCCTCCATGCTCTCTGGAGTTTCCGGACGCTTTAGGGGTTTTCTGGGGTTTCTGGGTTTTGGCACCGGGTGTTTTAATAATATTTCTTGCTCTTTTTCTCCAAGAGCATTTCCTTCCTGGCCTTTTAAGGCCAGAGCTAATTTTTTTCGCGGAGCTTCGCTCCTCCCCTCTTTCTGAGGGTCCTCCAGATGTCTGCTGCATCTGTTGGTTTTCCTGGCATTTCGTTTGCATAGAAATCCCTTCCAGCATTATTCTTGCAGGAGACAACAGCTTTAACGCTGTCTCATCCTTTTTAGTGGCTAAGAAATATAAATGTCTGTTTATCTCCTGCCAAAACCCCACTTCGAATAGCAGGCACGTTTCTGCCAGTGGGTAGTTTAGCCTTGCCCATAGCAATAATTGTTTTAATTCTTTCTTTGGAATTCCCTCTGTGTATGCTTGTGTCATGCCTTGTAAGGCGGACAAAATTTCCCGTTGTTCCTGGGAAAGTGTGCCCCCCATGTTCTTATTTCTGGGCCTTCTTACCAAGTCTTTCGTCAGGGCAGTCAGGAGGTCTCAGTCTCTGTCCAGCAGATCACGAGAGGTGGTCCCAGGGCGCCTTTCTGGGTCCGGTCCGGGCTGTTCTGCTACGAATTGTCTTCGGCAGAAGCTGAGAGATGGAATTCTCAGTGACTGCTGTTTTTTGCAGACTGTGTTGGCTGTTTTGCTTTTCTTCTCGTCTTTCTTTTTTTTTTTTCTTCTTTTCAGGCTTCTTTCCTCAGGAGTTATCAGTGCTCTCCTGGGACCTCGTCTAAGATCGGAGCTGTTCCCGTCGGTCTTCTGGTCTTCAGGGCTTTGAGGTTGCCCCCCCCCGAAAGGTTTTGTGGTGGTTCAAGCTCACCCAGTGGAAGCCAGTTGTCCAGTTTTCGGCTGTTTGAAGGGCCTGGAAAGGCCTGGAGTGGCCTTGGGGCAGCCCGCATATCGAAGGACGAGAAGAGGCTTCAGTTCTTCTTTCTTTTTTAATGTTTTTTAATTGTTTATCTAAAAGATTTTTTTTCAGCCCGACAGAGGTCTGCTCAGCAGTCAGCCATGAGCACACTATGTCCGCCCTGCGGACAGCCACCTATCTTTATACCCATGGTTACGTGTTCAATATTTATAATTTTTCCCCAATACCATTTATTCATATTGCCCGGTGAACTTTTAGTAATAACCAATCCAAAAGTGCCACCATCACCAAAGAAGATGGAGGAGAAGAAGAAGAAGAAGAAGGACAGGACACGCCCCAATTCCTCCATCTTACTTCTCTAAACCCCCCTGTACATAAATCCTAAACCCTGTGTCTCACCCTCTAATTAACTAATCCCTTCACCATTCACCCCGGTGAAGTCCTCCTATCCTCATATAGGTGTCGTGTCCTGTGTAGGGTCAAAGTCCAGCCACCAGACACTTCTGGCAATATTCCAAGACTCCCGAGCCCCCCAAGGATGGTCTCGGTGGCTCGGCACATAAGGACAGAGATGCTGAGATCCCACACTCCCACCTTGGGTCTGGGAACCATCCTGCGCCGCGTGGATTTTCAGGAACCAGCCAGGCACTCCCTGCCACAGGCCCCCGAACACAAACCACGGCCCTTTTCCCTGGCAAAAAAATCTCACATGCCCCGATTCTGGCTGGCAGATGGCAGGAGACACTTCGCTCTATCAAACCAGCCTGACTCGGCACTGAGGCCACCGTGGCTCTGGGAACCATCCTGCGCGGTGTGGATTTTCAGGAGCCAGCCGGCCACTCCCAGCCACAGGCCCCCTAACACAAACCACAGCCCTTTTCCCTGGCAAAAAAAACTCACCTGCCCTGCCTCTAGCTGGCAGATTGCATGAGATACTTGGCTCTATCTAACCAGCCCGACTCGGCACTGGTGCCACCATGTCTCTGGGAACCATCCTACGCGGTGTGGATTTTCTGGAGCCAGCTGACCACTCCCAGCCACAGGTCCCCGAACACAAACCACGGCCCTTTTCCCTGGTAAACAAAACTCACCCGCCCCGCTTCTGGCTGGCAGATTGCAGGAGCCACTTGGCTCGATCAAACCAGCCCGACTCGGCACTGGCACCACCGTGGCTCTGGGAACCATCCTGCGCGGTGTGGATTTTCAGGAGCCAGCCGGCCACTCCCAGCCACAGCCCCCTAACACAAAACACGGCCCTTTTCCCTGGCAAACAAAATTCACCTGCCCTGCCTCTAGCTGGCAGATTGCATGAGATACTTGGCTCTATCTAACCAGCCCGACTCGGCACAGGTGCCACCATGTCTCTGGAAACCATCCTACGCGGTGTGGATTTTCTGGAGCCAGCTGGCCACTCCCAGCCACAGGTCCCCGAACACAAACCACGGCCCTTTTCCCTGGTAAACAAAACTCACCCGCCCCGCTTCTGGCTGGCAAATGACAAGAGCCACTTGGCTCGATCAAACCAGCCCGACTCGGCACTGTCACCACCGTGGCTCTGGGAACCATCCTGCGCAGCGTGGATTTTCAGAAGCCAGCAGGCCACTCCCAGCAACAGGCCCCCGAACACAAACCACAGCCCTTTTCCAGCAGGCCACTCCCAGCCACAGGCCCCCGAACACAAACCACGGCCATTTTCCCTGGCAAACAAAACTCACCCGCCCCGCTTCTGGCTGGCAGATTGCAGGAGCCACTTGGCTCTATCTAACCAGACTGACCCGTCACTGCTGCCACCTTGGGTCTGGGAACCATCCTGCGCGGCGTGGATTTTCAGGAGCCAGCTGGCCACTCCCAGCCACAGGTCCCCAAACACAAACCACGGCCCTTTTCCCTGGCAAACCAAACTCACCCGCCCCGCATCGGGCTGGCAGATTGAAGGAGCCACTTGCCTCTATCAAACCATCCCGACTCGGCACAGGTGCCATCTTGGGTCTGGGAACCATCCTGCGCGGCGTGGATTTTCTGGAGCCAGCCGGCCACTCCCAGCCACAGGCCCCCGAACACAACCCACGGCCTATTTCCCTGGCAAACAAACTCACCTGCCGTGCCTCTGGCTGGCAGATTGCATGGGCCACTTGGCTCTATCAAACCAGCCCGACTCGGCACTGGTGCCACCTCGGGTGTTGGAATCATCTTGCGAGGCATGGATTTTCAGGAGCCAGCCAGCCACTCCAAGCCACAGGCCCCCGAACACAAACTACGGCCCTTTTCCCTTGCAAACAAAACTCACCCGCCCTGCTTCTGGCTGGCAGATTGCAGGAGCCACTTGGCTCTATCAAACCAGCACGACTCGGCACTGGTACCACCGTGGCTCTGGGAACCATCCTGCGCAGCGTGGATTTTCAGGAGCCAGCAGGCCACTCCCAGCCACAGGCCCCCAAACACAAACCACGGCCCTTTTCCCTGGCAAACAAAACTCACCCGCCCCGTTTCTGGCTGGCAGAATTCAGGAGCCACTTGGCTCTATCAAACCAGCCTGACTCGGCTCTGGTGCCACCTTGGCTCTGGAAACCATCCTACGCGGTGTGGATTTTGAGGGGCCAGCCGGCCACTCCCAGCCACAGGCCCCCGTACACAAACCACGGCCCTTTTAACTGGCAAACAAAACTCTCTCGCCCTGCTTCTGGCTGGCAGATTGCAGGAGCCACTTGCCTCTATCAAACCAGCCCGACTCGGCTTTGCTGCCAGCTTGGGTCTGGGAACGGTCCTGCGCGGCGTGGATTTTCAGGAGCCAGCAGGCCACTCCCAGCCACAGGCCCCAGAACAAAAACCACGGCCCTTTTCCCAGGCAAACAGAACTTACCCACCCCGCCTCTGGCTGGCAGATTGCAGGAGCCACTTGGCTCTATTAAACCAGCCCGAGTGGGCACTGGTGCCACCATGGCTCTGGGAACCATCTTACGCGGTGTGGATTTTCAGGAGCCAGCCAGCCACTCCCAGCCACAGGCCCCCGAACACAAACTACACCCCTTTTCCCTGGAAAACAAAACTCACCACCCCCGCTTCTGGCTGGCAGATGGCAAGAACCACTTCGCTCTATCAAACCAGCCCGACACGGCACTGGTGCCATCTTGGCTCTGGGAACCATCCTGCGCGGCGTGGATTTTCAGGAGCCAGCCGGCCACTCCCAGTCACAGGCCCCCGAACACAAACAACGGCTCTTTTCCCTGGAAAACAAAACTCACCCGCCCCGCTTCTGGCTGGCAGATTGCAGGAGCCACTTGGCTCTATCAAAACGGCCCGACCCATCACTGGTGCCACCTTTGGTCACGGAACCATCCTGCGCGGCGTGGATTTTTATTAGCCAGCCGGCCACTCCCATCCACAGGCCCCCGAACACAAACCACGGCCATTTTCCCTGGCAAGCAAAACTCACCAGCTCCCCTACTGGCTGGCAGATTGCAGGAGCCACTTGTCTCTATCTAAAGGGCCCGACCCGGCACTGGTGCCACCTTGGGTCTGGGAACCATCCTGCGCGGTGTGGATTTTCAGGTGCAAGCCGGCCACTCCCAGCCACAGGCCCCCCAACACAAACCACGGCACTTTTCCCAGGAAAACAAAACTCACCCGCCCCGCTTCTGGCTGGCAGATTGCCTAATCTACTTGGCTCCATCAAACCAGCCCGACTCGGCACTGGTGCCACTTTTGATCTGAGAATCATCCT
This sequence comes from Zonotrichia albicollis, assembly GCF_047830755.1. Classification (NCBI taxonomy): domain Eukaryota; kingdom Metazoa; phylum Chordata; class Aves; order Passeriformes; family Passerellidae; genus Zonotrichia; species Zonotrichia albicollis. The sequence continues at coordinate 10,029,113 of NC_133828.1, read as the reverse complement.
GCGCGCGGCGGATTTTAGGAGCCAGCCGGCTACTCCCAGCCACAGGCCCCCGAACACAAGCCACGGCCATTTGCCCTGGCAAACAAAACTCACCCGCCCCGCTTCTGGCTGGCAGATTGCAGGAGACACTTGGCTCTATCAATACGGCCCGACTCGGCACTGGTGCCACCTTGGCTCTGGGAAAATTCCTGCGAGGCGTGGATTTTCAGGAGCCAGACGGCCAATCGCAGCCCCAGGCCCCCAAACACAAACCACAGCCCTTTTAACTAAAAAAAAAAAAATATCACCCGCCCCGCTTCTGGCTGGCAGATGGCTAGAGCCACTTGGCTCTATCAAACCAGCCCGACTCGGCTTTGGTGCCACTTTGGATCTGGGAATCATTCTGTGCGCGGTGGATTTCCAGGAGCCAGCCGGCCACTCCCAGACAAAGGCCCCCGCATACAAACCATGGCCCGTTTCCCTGGCAAAATAAACACACCTGCCCCGCTTCTGACTGACAGATCGCAGGAGCCACTTGGCTCTATCAAACCAGCCCGACTCGGCACTGGCGCCTCCTTGGCTCTGGGAACCATCCTGCGCAGCGTGCATTTTCAGGAGCCAGCAGGCCACTCCCAGCCACAGGCCCCAGAACAAAAACCACGGCCCTTTTCCCTGGCAAACAGAACTTACCCGCCCCGCTTCTGGCTGGCAGATTGCAGGAGCCACTTGCCTCTATCACACCAGCCCGACTCGGCACTGGTGCCATCTTGGCTCTGGGAACCATCCTGCGCGCCGTGGATTTTCAGGAGCCAGCCGGCCACTCCCAGCCACAGGCCCCCAAACACAAACCACGGCCCTTTCTCCTGAAAAAAAATAACTTACCCGCCCCGCTTCTGGCTGGCAGATTGCAGGAGACACTTGGCTCTGTCAAACCAGCTCGACTCAGCACTGGTGCACCCTTGGGTCTGGGAAACATCCTGCGCGGCGTGGATTTTCAGGAGCCAGCTGGCCACTCCCAGTCACAGGCCGCCGAACACAAACCACGGCACTTTTCCCTGGAAAACAAAACTCACCCACCCCTCTTCTGGCTGGCAGATTGCAGGAGCCACTTGGCTCTATCAAAACGGCCCGACCCATCACTGGTGCCACCTTTGGTCTGGGAACCATCCTGCGCGCCGTCGATTTTCATGAGCCAGCTGGCCACTCCCTGCCACAGGCCTCCAAACACAAACCACGGCCTATTCCCTGGCATAAAAAACTCACCCGCCCCGCTTCTGGCTGGCAGATTGCAGCAGCCACTTGGCTCTATCAAACCAGCCCGACTCGGCTTTGGTGCCACCTTGGGTCTGGGAACGGTCCTGCGCGGCGTGGATTTTCAGGAGCCAGCAGGCCACTCCCGACCACAGGCCCCCAAACACAAACCTCGGCCCTTATCCCTGGCAAACAAAACTCACCCGCCCCGCTTCTGGCTGGCAGATGGCAAGAGCCACTTGGCTCTATCAAACCAGCCCGACTCGGCACTGGTGTCACCGTGGCTCTGGGAACCATCCTGCGCGGCGTGGATTTTCTGGATCCAGCCAGGCACTCCCAGCCACAGGCACCCCAACACAAACCACGGCCTATTTCCCTGGCAAACAAAACTCACCAGCCCCGCTGCTGCCTGGCAGATTGCAGGAGCCACTTGGCTCTATCAAACCAGCCCGACTTGGCACTGGTGCCCCCTTGGCTGTGGGAATCATCCTGCATATCGTGGATTTTCAGGAGCCAGCCGACCACTCGCAGCCACAGGCCCTCGAACACAAACCACGGCACTTTTAACTGGCAAACAGAACTTACCCGCCCTGCTTCTGGCTGGCAGATTGCAGGAGCCACTTACCTCTATCAAACCAGCCCAACTCGGCACTGGTGCCACCTTGGCTCTGCGAACCATCCTGCGTGGCGTGGGTTTTTATTAGCCAGCCGGCCACTCCCAGCCACAGGCCCCCGAACACAAACCACGGCCCGTTTCCCTGGCAAAATAACTCACCTGCCCCGCTTCTGGCTAACAAATTGCAGGAGCCACTTGGCTCTAAGAAACCAGCCCGCCTCGGCACTGGTGCCTCCTTGGCTCTGAGAACCATCCTGCGCGGCGTGGATTTGCAGGACCCAGCCGGTCACTCCTAGTCACAGGCCCCCGAACACAAACCACGACCCTTTTCCCTGGCAAACAGAACTTACCCGCCCCCATTCTGGCTGACAGATTGCAGGAGCCACTTGGCTCTATCAAACCAGCCCGACTCGGCAGTGGTGCCACATTTGGTCTGGGAACCATCCTACGCGGTGTGGATTTTGAGGAGCCAGCCGGCCACACCCAGCCACAGGCCCCCGAACACAAACCACGGCCCTTTTCCCTGGCAAACAAAACTCCCCCGTCCTGCTTCTGGCTGGCAGATTGAAGGAGCCACTTCGCTCTATCTAACCAGACCGACTCGAAACTTGTATCACCTTGGGTGTTGGAACCATCCTGCGGGGAGTGGAATTTCTGTAGCCAGCCAGCCACTCCCAGCCACAGGCGCCCGAACATAACCCACGGCCCTTTCCCCTGGCAAACAAAACTCACCAGCCCCGCTTCTGACTGGCAGATGGCAAGAGCCACTTCACTCTATCAAACAATACCGACCCGGCATTGGTGCCACCTTGGCTCTGGGAACCATCATACGCGGTGTGGATTTTCAGGAGCCAGCTGGCCACTCCCAGCCACAGGCATCCAAACAACAATCAGTGCCCTTTTTCCTGAAAAAAAAAAACTCTCTCGCCCCGCTTCTGGCTGGCAGATTGCCGGATCCACTTTGCTCTATCAAACCAGACCGCCTCGGCACTGGTGCCCCCTTTGCTGTGGGAATCATCCTGCGTATCGCGGATTTTCAGGAACCAGCCGGCCACTCCCAGCCACAGGCCCCGGAACACAAACCACGGCATTTTTAACTGGCAAACAAAACTCACCCGCCCCGCTTCTGGCTGGGAGATTGCAGCAGCCACTTGGCTCTATCAAACCAGCCCGACTCGGCACTTGTGCCAATGTGGCTCTGGGAACCATCCCACACGGTGTGGATTTTCAGGAGCCCGCCAGCCACTCCCAGCCACTTGCCCCCGAACACAAACTACAGCCCTTTTCCCTGGAAAACAAAACTTACCCGCCCCGCTTCTGGCTGGCAGATTGCAGGAGCCACTTGGCTCTATCAAACCAGCCCGACTCAGCTTTGGTGCCACCTTGGGTCTGGGAACCATCCTGCGCGGCGTGGATTTTGAGGAGCCAGCCGGGCACTCCCAGCCACAGGCCCCCGAACACAAACTACAGCCCTTTTCCCTGGCAAACAAAACTCACCCGCCCCGCTTCTGGCTAGCAGATTGCAGGAGCCACTTCGCTCTATCTAACCAGACCGACTAGGAACTGGTACCACCATGGGTGTTGGAACCATCCTGAGCGGAGTGGAATTTCTGGAGACAGCCGGCCACTCCCAGCCACAGGCCCCCGAACACAAACCAAGGCCCTATTCCCTGGCAAACAAAACTCACCCGCCCCGCTTCTGGCTGGCAGATTGCAGGAGCCACTTGGCTCTATCAAACAAGCCCGACCCGGCATTGGCGCCACCTTGGGTCTGGGAAAGTTCCTGCGAGGCGTGGATTTTCAGGAGCTAGCCGGCCACTCCCAGCCTCAGGCCCCCGAGCACAAACCACGGCCCTTTTCACTGGCAAACAAAACTCACCCGCCCCTCTGCTGCCTGTCAGATTGCAGGAGCCACTTGGCTCTATCAAACCAGCCCGACTCGGCAAGGTGCCACATTTGGTCTGGGAACCATCCTGCGCGGCGTGGATTTTTATTAGCCATCCGGCCACTCCCATCCACAGGCCCCCGAACACAAACCACGGCCATTTTCCCTAGGAAGCAAAACTCACCAGCTCCCCTACTGGCTGGCAGATTGCAGGAGCCACTTGTCTCTATCAAAACGGCCCGACCCGGCACTGGTGCCACCTTGGGTCTGGGAAAAATCCTGCGCAGCGTGGATTATCAGGAGCCAGCCGGCCACTCCCGACCACAGGCCCCCAAACACAAACCACGGCCATTTTCCCTGGCAAACAAAACTCACCCGCCCCGCTTCTGGCTGGGAGATTGCAGCAGCCACTTGGCTCTATCAAACCAGCCCGACTCGGCACTGGTGCCAATGTGGCTATGGGAAACATCCCACACGGTGTGGATTTTCAGGAGCCCGCCAGCCACTCCCAGCCACTTGCCCCCGAAGACAAACTACAGCCCTTTTCCCTGGAAAACAAAACTTACCCGCCCCGCTTCTGGCTGGCAGATTGCAGGAGAAACTTGCGTCTATCAAACCAGCCCGACTCAGCTTTGGTGCATCCTTGGCTCTCGGAACAATCCTGCGCGGCGTGGATTTTCAGGAGCCAGCAGGCCACTCCCGACCACAGGCCCCCGAACACAAACCACGGCCCTTGTTCCTGGCAAACAAAACTCTCCCGCCCCGCTTCTGGCTGGCAGATTGCAGGAGCCACTTGGCTCGATCAAACCAGCCCGACTCGGCTTTGCTGCCACCTTGCGTCTGGGAACCATCCTGCGCGCGGTGGATTTTCAGGAGCCTGCCGGCCACTCCCAGACGAAGGCCCCCGCACACAAACCATGGCCCTTTTCCCTGGCAAACAGAACTTACCCGACCCGCTTCTGGCTGGCAGATTGCAGGAGTCACTTGCCTCTATCAAACCAGCCTGACCCATCACTGGTGCCACCTTGGGTCTGGAAACCATCCTGCGCGGTGTGGATTTTCAGGAGCCAGCCCCCCACTCCCAGCCACAGGCCCCCGAACAAAAACCACGGCCCTTTTCCCTGGCAAACAAAACTCCCCCGTCCTGCTTCTGGCTGGCAGATTGCAAGAGCCACTTGGCTCTTTCAAACCAGCCTGACCCATCACTGGTGCCACCTTGGGTCTGGAAACCATCCTGCGCGGTGTGGATTTTCAGGAGCCAGCCCCCCACTCCCAGCCACAGGCCCCCGAACAAAAACCACGGCCCTTTTCCCTGGCAAACAAAACTCACCCGCCCCGCATCTGGCTGGCAGATTGCCGCATACACTTGCCTCCATCAAACCAGCCCGACTCGGCACTGGTGCCACTATGGATCTGAGAATCATGCTGAGCGCGGTGGATTTTGAGGAGCCAGCCGGCCACTCCCAGCCACAGGCCCCCGAACACAAGCCACGGCCATTTGCCCTGGCAAACAAAACTCACCCGCCCCGCTTCTGGCTGGCAGATTGCAGGAGCCACTTGGCTCTAAGAAAACGGCCCAACCCATCACTTGTGCCACCTTGGGTCTGGGAACCATCCTGCGTGGCGTGCATTTTCAGGAGCCAGCTGGCCACTCGCAGCCACAGGCACCAAACACAAACCACGGCCCTATTCCCTGGCATAAAAAACTCACCCGCCCCGCTTCTGGCTGGCAGATTGCAGGAGCCACTTGGCTCTATCAAACCAACCCGAAACGGCACTGGTGCCACGTTGGGTCTGGGAACCATCCTGCGCAGCGTGGATTTTCAGGATCCAGCCAGCCACTCACAGCCACAGGCCCCCGAACAGAAACCACGGCACTTTTCCCTGGCAAACAAAACTCACCCGCCCCGCTTCTGGCTGGCAGATTGCAGGAGCCACTTGGCTCTATCAAACAAGCCCGACCCGGCATTGGTGCCACCTTGGGTCTGGGAAAATTCCTGCGAGGCGTGGATTTTCAGGAGCCAGCCGGCCACTCCCAGCCACAGGCCCCCAAACAAAAACCACGTGCCTTTTCCCTGGAAAACAAAACACCCCAGCCCCGCTTCTGGCTGGCAGATGGCAAGAGCCACTTGGCTCTATCAAACACGCCCGACTCGTCTTTGCTGCCACCTTGGGTCTGGGAACGGTCCTGAGCGGCGTGGATTTTCAGGAGCCAGCAGGCCACTCCCAACCACAGGCCCCCAAACACAAACCACGGCCCTTTTCCCTGGCAAACAAAACTCACCCGCCCCGCTTCTGGCTGGCAGATGGCAAGAGCCACTTGGCTCGATCAAACCAGCCCGACTCGGCTTTGGTGCCACTTTGGATCTGGGAATCATCCTGCGCGAGGTGGATTTCGAGGAGCCAGCCGGCCACTCCCAGCCACAGGCCCCCAAACACAAGCCACGGCCATTTGCCCTGGCATAAAAAACTCACCCGCCCCGCTTCTGGCTGGCAGATTGCAGCAGCCACTTGGCTCTATCAAATCAGCCCGACTCGGCTTTGGTGCCACCTTGGGTCTGGGAACGGTCCTGCGCGGCGTGGATTTTCAGGAGCCAGCAGGCCACTCCCGACCACAGGCCCCCAAACACAAACCACAGCACTTTTCCCTGGCAAACAAAACTCACCCGCCCCGCTTCTGGCTGGCAGATGGCAAGAGCCACTTGGCTCAATCAAACCAGCCCGACTCGGCACTGGTGCCACCGTGGCTCTGGGAACCATCCTGCGCGGCGTGGATTTTCTGGATCCAGCCAGGCACTCCCAGCCACAGGCACCCCAACACAAACCACGGCCCTTTTCCCTGGCAAACAAAACTCACCCGCCCCGCTGCTGCCTGGCAGATTGCAGGAGCCACTTGGCTCTATCAAACCAGCCCGACTTGGCACTGGTGCCCCCTTGGCTGTGGGAATCATCCTGCGTATCGTGGATTTTCAGGAGCCAGCCGGCCACTCGCAGCCACAGGCCCCCGAACACAAACCACGGCACTTTTAACTGGCAAACAGAACTTACCCGCCCCGCTTCTGGCTGGCAGATTGCAGGAGCCACCTGGCTCTATCAAACCAGCCCAACTCGGCACTGGTGCCACCTTGGCTCTGCGAACCATCCTGCGCGGCATGGATTTTTATTAGCCAGCCGGCCACTCCCAGCCACAGGCCCCCGAACACAAACCATGGCCCGTTTCCCATTGCAAAAGAAACTCACCTGCCCCACTTCTGGCTAACAAATTGCAGGAGCCACTTGGCTCTAAGAAACCAGCCCGCCTCGGCACTGGTGCCTCCTTGGCTCTAGGAACCATCTTGCGCGGCGTGGATTTTCAGGAGCCAGCCGGTCACTCCTAGTCACAGGCCCCCGAACACAAACCACGGCCCTTTTCCCTGGCAAACAGAACTTACGCGCCCCCATTCTGGCTGACAGATTGCAGGAGCCACTTGGCTCTATCAAACCAGCCCGACTCGGCACTGGTGCCACATTTGGTCAGGGAACCATCCTACGCGGTGTGGATTTTGAGGAGCCAGCCGGCCACACCCAGCCACAGGCCCCCGAACACTAACGATGGCCCTTATCCCCGGCAAACAAAACTCACCATTCCCGCTTATGTCTGGCAAATGGCAAGAGCCACTTGGCTCAATCAAACCAGACCGCCTCGGCCCTGGTCCCCCCTTGGCTGTGGGAATCATCCTGGGTATCGCGGATTTTCAGGAGCCAGCCGGCCACTCCCAGCCACAGGCCCCCGAACACAAACCACGGCACTTTTAACTGGCAAACAAAACTCACCCGCCCCGCTTCTGGCTGGGAGATTGCAGCAGCCACTTGGCTCTATCAAACCAGCCCGACTCGGCACTGGTGCCAATGTGGCTCTGGGAACCATCCCACACGGTGTGGATTTTCAGGAGCCCGCCAGCCACTCCCAGCCACTTGCCCCCGAACACAAACTACAGCCCTTTTCCCTGGAAAACAAAACTTACCCGCCCCGCTTCTGGCTGGCAGATTGCAGGAGCCACTTGGCTCTATCAAACCAGCCCGACTCAGCTTTGGTGCCACCTTGGGTCTGGGAACCTTCCTGCGCGGCGTGGATTTTCAGGAGCCAGCCGGGCACTCCCAGCCACCGGCCCCCGAACACAAACTACAGCCCTTTTCCCTGGCAAACAAAACTCACCCGCCCCGCTTCTGGCTAGCAGATTGCAGGAGCCACTTCGCTCTATCTAACCAGACCGACTAGGAACTGGTACCACCATGGGTGTTGGAACCATCCTGAGCGGAGTGGAATTTCTGGAGCCAGCCGGCCACTCCCAGCCACAGTCCCCAGAACACAAACCAAGGCCCTATTCCCTGGCAAACAAAACTCACCCGCCCCGCTTCTGGCTGGCAGATTGCAGGAGGCACTTGGCTCTATCAAACAAGCCCGACCCGGCATTGGCGCCACCTTGGGTCTGGAAAAATTCCTGCGAGGCGTGGATTTTCAGGAGCCAGCCGGCCACTCCAGGCCACAGGCCCCCGAACATAAACCACGGCCATTTTCCCTGGCAAGCAAAACTCACCAGCTCCCCTACTGGCTGGCAGATTGCAGGAGCCACTTGTCTCTATCAAAACGGCCCGACCCGGCACTGGTGCCACCTTGGGTCTGGGAACCATCCTGCGCAGCGTGGATTATCAGGAGCCAGCCGGCCACTCACAGCCACAGGCCCCCAAACACAAACCACGGCCATTTTCCCTGGCAAACAAAACTCACCAGCCCCGCTTCTGGCTGGCAGATTGCAGGAGCCACTTGGCTCTATCAAACCAGAAAGACTCGGCTTTGGTGCCACTTTGGATCTGGGAATCATCCTGCGCGAGGTGGATTTCGAGGAGCCAGCCGGCCTCTCCCAGCCACAGGCCCCCAAACACAAGCCACGGCCATTTGCCCTGGCAAACAAAACTCACCCACCCGGCTTCTGGCTGGCAGATTGCAGGAGCCACTTGGCTCCAACAAACCAGCCCGACTCGGCACTGGTGCCACCTTGGGTCTAGGAACCATCCTGCGCGGCGTGGATTTTCCGGAGCCAGCCAGCCACTCCCTGCCACAGGCCTCCAAACACAAACCACGGCCCTATTCCCTGGCATAAAGAACTCGCCCGCCCCGCTTCTGGCTGGCAGATTGCAGCAGCCACTTGGCTCTATCAAACCAGCCCGACTCGGCTTTGGTGCCACCTTGGGTCTGGGAATGGTCCTGCGCGGCGTGGATTTTCAGGAGCCAGCAGGCCACTCCCGACCACAGGCCCCCAAACACAAACCACAGCACTTTTCCCTGGCAAACAAAACTCACCCACCCCCTTCTGGCTGGCAGATGGCAAGAGCCACTTGGCTCGATCAAACCAGCCCGACTCGGCACTGGTGCCACCCTGGCTCTGGGAACCATCCTGCGCGGCGTGGATTTTCTGGATCCAGCCAGGCACTCCCAGCCACAGGCACCCCAACACAAACCACGGCCCTTTTCCCTGGCAAACAAAACTCACCCGCCCCGCTGCTGCCTGGCAGATTGCAGGAGCCACTTGGCTCTATCAAACCAGCCCGACTTGGCACTGGTGCCCCCTTGGCTGTGGGAATCATCCTGCGTATCGTGGATTTTCAGGAGCCAGCCGACCACTCGCAGCCACAGACCCCCGAACACAAACCACGGAGCTTTTAACTGGCAAACAGAACTTACCCGCCCCGCTTCTGGCTGGCAGATTGCAGGAGCCACCTGGCTCTATCAAACCAGCCCAATTGGGCACTGGTGCCACCTTGGCTCTGCGAACCATCCTGCTGGGCATGGATTTTTATTAGCCAGCCGGCCACTCCCAGCCACAGGCCCCCGAACACAAACCACGGCCCGTTTCCCATTGCAAAAGAAACTCACCCGCCCCGCTTCTGGCTAACAAATTGCAGGAGCCACTTGGCTCTAAGAAACCAGCCCGACTCGGCACTGGTGCCACATTTGGTCTGGGAACCATCCTACGCGGTGTGGATTTTGAGGAGCCAGCCGGCCACACCCAGCAACAGGCCCCCGAACACTAACGATGGCCCTTTTCCCTGGCAAACAAAACTCCCCCTTCCCGCTTCTGGCTGGCAGATTGAAGGAGCCACTTCGCTTTATCTAACCAGACCGAATCGGAACTGGTATCACCTTGGGTGTTGGAACCATCCTGCGCGGAGTGGAATTTCTGGAGCCAGCCGGCCACTCCCAGCCACAGGCCCCCGAACATAACCCACGGCCCTTTCCCCTGGCAAACAAAACTCACCAGGCCCGCTTCTGACTGGAAGATGGCAAGAGCCACTTCACTCTATCAAACAATACCGACCCGGCATTGGTGCCACCTTGGCTCTGGGAACCATCATACGCGGTGTGGATTTTCAGGAGCCAGCTGGCCACTCCCAGCCACAGGCCCCCGAACACAAACCACGGCCCGTTCCCCTGGCAAAAGAAACTCACCTGCCCCGCTTCTCCCTAACAAATTGCAGGAGCCACTTGGCTCTAAGAAACCAGCCCGCCTCGGCACTGGTGCCCCATTTGGTCTGGGAACCATCCTGCGCAGCGTGGATTTTGAGGAGCCAGCCGGCCACACCCAGCCACAGGCCCCCGAACACTAACGACGGCCCTTTTCCCTGCCAAACAAAACTCCCCCATCCCGCTTCTGGCTGGCAGATTGCAGGAGCCACTTCGCTCTATCTAACCAGACCGAATCGGAACTGGTATCACCTTGGGTGTTGGAACCATCCTGCGCAGAGTGGAATTTCTGGAGCCAGCCGGCCACTCCCAGCCACTGGCCCCCGAACATAACCCACGGCCCTTTCCCCTGGCAAACAAAAATCACCAGGCCTGCTTCTGACTGGCAGATGGCAAGAGCCACTTCACTCTATCAAACAATACCGACCAGGCATTGGTGCCACCTTGGCTCTGGGAACCATCATACGCGGTGTGGATTTTCAGGAGCCAGCTGGCCACTCCCAGCCACAGGCCCCCAAACAACAATCAGTGCCCTTTTTCCTGAAAAAAAAAAACTCACCCGCCCTGCTTCTGGCTGGCAGATTGCCGGATCCACTTTGCTCTATCAAACCAGACCGACTCGGCACAGGTGCCCCCTTGGCTGTGGGAATCATCCTGCGTATCGCGGATTTTCAGGAGCCAGCCGGCCACTCCCAACCACAGGCCCCCGCACACAAACCACGGCCCTTTTCCCTGGCAAACAAAACTCACCCTCCCCGCTTCTGGCTGGCAGATTGCAGGAGCCACTTGCCTCTATCAAACCAGCCCAACTCGGCACTGGTGCCACTGTGGCTCTGGGAACCATCCTGCGCGGCGTGGATTTTTCTTAGCCAGCCGGCCACTCCCAGCCACAGGCCCCCGTACACAAACCACGGCCCTTTTCCCTGGCAAAAAAAACTCACCAGCTCCCCTTCAGGCAGGCAGATTGCAGGATCTACTTGTCTCTATCAAAACGACCCGACCCGGCACTGGTGCCACCTTGGGTCTGGGAAACCTCCTGCGAGGCGTGGATTTTCAGGAGCCAGCCGGCCACTCCCAGAAAGAGGCCTCCGAACACAAACCAAGGCCCTTGTTCCTGGCAAACAAAACTCACCCGCCCCGCTTCTAGTTGGCTGATCGCAAGAGCCACTTGGCTCTATCATACCAGCCCGACTTGGCACTGGTGCCACCTTGTGTCTGGGAACCATCCTGCACGGCGTGGATTTTCAGGAGCCAGCCGGCCACTCCCAGAAAGAGGCCCCCGAACACAACCCACGGCCCTTTTCCCTGGCAATCAAAACTCACCAGCTCCGCTTCTGACTCCAGATTGCCGGATCCACTTGCCTCTATCAAACCAGCCCGACTCGGCACTGGTGCCAACTTGGCTCTGGGAACCATCCTACGCGGTGTGGATTTCGAGGAGCCAGCCGGCCACTCCCAGCCACAGGCCCCCAAACACAAACCACAGCCCTTTTCCCTGGCAAACAAAACTCACCCACCCCGCTTCTGGCTGGCAGATTGCAGGAGCCACTTGGCTCTAACAAACCAGCCCGACTCGGCACTGGTGCCACCTTGGGTCTAGGAACCATCCTGCGCGGCGTGGATTTTCCGGAGCCAGCCAGCCACTCCCTGCCACAGGCCTCCAAACACAAACCACGGCCCTATTCCCTGGCATAAAGAACTCGCCCGCCCCGCTTCTGGCTGGCAGATTGCAGCAGCCACTTGGCTCTATCAAACCAGCCCGACTCGGCTTTGGTGCCACCTTGGGTCTGGGAATGGTCCTGCGCGGCGTGGATTTTCAGGAGCCAGCAGGCCACTCCCGACCACAGGCCCCCAAACACAAACCACAGCACTTTTCCCTGGCAAACAAAACTCACCCACCCCCTTCTGGCTGGCAGATGGCAAGAGCCACTTGGCTCGATCAAACCAGCCCGACTCGGCACTGGTGCCACCGTGGCTCTGGGAACCATCCTGCGCGGCGTGGATTTTCTGGATCCAGCCAGGCACTCCCAGCCACAGGCACCCCAACACAAACCACGGCCCTTTTCCCTGGCAAACAAAACTCACCCGCCCCGCTGCTGCCTGGCAGATTGCAGGAGCCACTTGGCTCTATCAAACCAGCCCGACTTGGCACTGGTGCCCCCTTGGCTGTGGGAATCATCCTGCGTATCGTGGATTTTCAGGAGCCAGCCGGCCACTCGCAGCCACAGGCCCCCGAACAGAAACCACGGAGCTTTTAACTGGCAAACAGAACTTACCCGCCCCGCTTCTGGCTGGCAGATTGCAGGAGCCACCTGGCTCTATCAAACCAGCCCAACTCGGCACTGGTGCCACCTTGGCTCTGCGAACCATCCTGCGCGGCATGGATTTTTATTAGCCAGCCGGCCACTCCCAGCCACAGGCCCCCGAACACAAACCACGGCCCGTTTCCCATTGCAAAAGAAACTCACCCGCCCCGCTTCTGGCTAACAAATTGCAGGAGCCACTTGGCTCTAAGAAACCAGCCCGACTCGGCACTGGTGCCACATTTGGTCTGGGAACCATCCTACGCGGTGTGGATTTTGAGGAGCCAGCCGGCCACACCCAGCAACAGGCCCCCGAACACTAACGATGGCCCTTTTCCCTGGCAAACAAAACTCCCCCTTCCCGCTTCTGGCTGGCAGATTGAAGGAGCCACTTCGCTTTATCTAACCAGACCGAATCGGAACTGGTATCACCTTGGGTGTTGGAACCATCCTGCGCGGAGTGGAATTTCTGGAGCCAGCCGGCCACTCCCAGCCACAGGCCCCCGAACATAACCCACGGCCCTTTCCCCTGGCAAACAAAACTCACCAGGCCCGCTTCTGACTGGAAGATGGCAAGAGCCACTTCACTCTATCAAACAATACCGACCCGGCATTGGTGCCACCTTGGCTCTGGGAACCATCATACGCGGGGTGGATTTTCAGGAGCCAGCTGGCCACTCCCAGCCACAGGCCCCCGAACACAAACCACGGCCCGTTCCCCTGGCAAAAGAAACTCACCTGCCCCGCTTCTCCCTAACAAACTGCAGGAGCCACTTGGCTCTAAGAAACCAGCCCGCCTCGGCACTGGTGCCCCATTTGGTCTGGGAACCATCCTACGCGGTGTGGATTTTGAGGAGCCAGCCGGCCACACCCAGCCACAGGCCCCCGAACACTAACGACGGCCCTTTTCCCTGCCAAACAAAACTCCCCCATCCCGCTTCTGGCTGGCAGATTGCAGGAGCCACTTCGCTTTATCTAACCAGACCGAATCGGAACTGGTATCACCTTGGGTGTTGGAACCATCCTGCGCAGAGTGGAATTTCTGGAGCCAGCCGGCCACTCCCAGCCACTGGCCCCCGAACATAACCCACGGCCCTTTCCCCTGGCAAACAAAAATCACCAGGCCCGCTTCTGACTGGCAGATGGCAAGAGCCACTTCACTCTATCAAACAATACCGACCAGGCATTGGTGCCACCTTGGCTCTGGGAACCATCATACGCGGTGTGGATTTTCAGGAGCCAGCTGGCCACTCCCAGCCACAGGCCCCCAAACAACAATCAGTGCCCTTTTTCCTGAAAAAAAAAAACTCACCCGCCCTGCTTCTGGCTGGCAGATTGCCGGATCCACTTTGCTCTATCAAACCAGACCGACTCGGCACAGGTGCCCCCTTGGCTGTGGGAATCATCCTGCGTATCGCGGATTTTCAGGAGCCAGCCGGCCACTCCCAGCCACAGGCCCCCGTACACAAACCACGGCCCTTTTCCCTGGCAAAAAAAACTCACCAGCTCCCCTTCAGGCAGGCAGATTGCAGGATCTACTTGTCTCTATCAAAACGACCCGACCCGGCACTGGTGCCACCTTGGGTCTGGGAAACCTCCTGCGAGGCGTGGATTTTCAGGAGCCAGCCGGCCACTCCCAGAAAGAGGCCTCCGAACACAAACCAAGGCCCTTGTTCCTGGCAAACAAAACTCACCCGCCCCGCTTCTAGTTGGCTGATCGCAAGAGCCACTTGGCTCTATCATACCAGCCCGACTTGGCACTGGTGCCACCTTGTGTCTGGGAACCATCCTGCACGGCGTGGATTTTCAGGAGCCAGCCGGCCACTCCCAGAAAGAGGCCCCCGAACACAACCCACGGCCCTTTTCCCTGGCAATCAAAACTCACCAGCTCCGCTTCTGACTCCAGATTGCCGGATCCACTTGCCTCTATCAAACCAGCCCGACTCGGCACTGGTGCCAACTTGGCTCTGGGAACCATCCTACGCGGTGTGGATTTCGAGGAGCCAGCCGGCCACTCCCAGCCACAGGCCCCCAAACACAAACCACAGCCCTTTTCCCTGGCAAACAAAACTCACCCGCCCCGCTTCTGGCTGGCAGATTGCAGGAGCCACTTGCCTCTATCAAAACAGCCCGACTCGGCTTTGGTGCCACCTTGGCTCTGGGTACCATCCCGCGCAGAGTGGTCTTTCAGGAGCCAGCAGGCCCCTCCCAGCCACAGGCCCCAAAACTCAAACCACGGCCCATTTCCCTGGCAAACAAAACTCGCCCGCCCCGCTTCTGGCTGGCAGATTGCAGGAGCCATTGGCTCATTTTAACCAGCCTGACCCGTCACTGGTGCCACCTAGGGTCTGGGAACCATCCTGCGCAGCGTGGATTTTCAGGAGCCAGCCTGCCACTCCCAGCCACAGGCCCCCGAACAAAAACCACGGCTCTTCTTCCCGGGAAACAAAACTCACCCGCCCCGCTTCTTGCTGGCAGATTGGACGAGCCACTTGCCTCTATCAAACCAGCCCGACTGGGCACTGGTGCCACCTTGGGTCTGGGAACCATCCTGCGCGGCGTGGATTTTCAGGAGCCAGCCGGACACTCCCAGCCACAGGCCCTCAAACTTATACCACGGCCCATTTCCCTGGAAAACAAAACTCACCCGCCCCGCTTCAGGATGGTAGATTGCAGGAGCCATTGGCTCATTCTAACCAGCCTGACCCGTCTCTGGTGCCACCTTGGGTCTCTGAACCATCCTGCGCCGCGTGGATTTTCACGAGCCAGAGAGCCACTCCCGCCCACAGGACCCCAAGCAAAACCACCACCTTTTTCCCTGGCAATCAAATCCCACCCATCCCGCTTCTGGATGGCAGATTTCAGGAGCCACTTGGTACTATCACACCAGCCCGACTTAGCGCAGGGGCCACCATGGTTCTGGGAACCATCCTGCGTATCGTGGATTAGAAGGAGACAGCCGGCCACTCCCTGCCACAGCCCCCAAACACAAACTACGGCCCTTTTCGGTGGCAAATAAAATTCACATGACCCGCTTCTGGCTGGCAGATTGCAGGAGACATCTTGAACTATCACACAAGCCCGACTTGGCACTGGTGCCACCTTGCCTCTGGGAAACATCCTGCGCGGCGTTGATTTTCTGGAGCCAGCCGGCCACTCCCAGCCACAGGCCCCCGAACACAAACCACGGCCCTTTTCCCTGGCAAACAAAACTCACCAGGCCCGCTTCTGGCTGGCAGATTGCAGGAGCCACTTGCCTCTATCAAACCAGCCCAACTCGACAATGGTGCCGCCGTGGCTCTGGGAACCATCCTGCGCGTCGTTGATTTTTATTAGCCAGCCGGCCATTCCCAGGTAGAGGCCCCCGAACAAAAACCACACCCCTTTTCCCTGGCAAACAAACCTCATCCACCCCGCTTCTGGCTGGCAAATCGCAAGAGCCACTTGGCTCTATCAAACCAGCCCGACTCGGCACTGGTGCCACCTTGGGTCTGGGAACCATCCTGCGCAGCGTGGTTTTTCAGGAGCCAGCAGGCCACTCCCAGCCACAGGCCCTCAAACACAAACCACGGCCCTTTTCCCTGGCAAACAAAACTCCCCCTTCCCGCTTCTGGCTGGTAGATTGCAGGAGCCATTGGCTCATTCTAACCAGCCTGACCCGTCACTGGTGCCACCTTGGGTCTGGGAACCGTCCTGCGCCGCGTGGATTTTCAGGAGCCAGCCTGCCACTCCCGCCCACAAGACCCCAAGCAAAACCACGGCCTTTTTCCCTGGCAATCAAATCCCACCCGCCCCGCTTCTGGGTGGCAGATTTCAGGAGCCACTTGGTACTATCACACCACCCCGACTTAGCACAGGGGCCACCTTGGTTCTGGGAACCATCCTGCGTGGCGTGGATTATAAGGAGACAGCTGGCCACTCCCAGCCACAGGCTCCCAAGCACAAACTACGGCCCTTTTTACTGGCAAACAAAACTCACCATTCCCGCTTCTGGCTGGCAGACTGCAGGAGCCACTTGGCTCTTTCTAACCATCCGGCCCGACACTGGTGCCACCTTGGCTCTGGGAACCATCCTGCGAGGCGTGGATTTTCAGGAGCCAGCCGGCCACTCCCAGCCACACGCCCCCGAACAGAAACCACGGCCCTTTTAACTGGCAAATAAAATTCACATGACCCGCTTCTGGCTGGCAGATTGCAGGAGCCACCCTGAACTATCACACAAGCCCGACTTGGCACTGGTGCCACCTTGGCTCTGGGAACCATCCTGCGCGGCATGGATTTTCAGGAGCCAGCCTGCCACTCCCAGCCACAGGCCCCTGAACAAAAACCACGGCTCTTTTTCCCGGGAAACAAAACTCACCCGCCCCGCTTCTTGCTGGCAGATTGGACGAGCCACTTGCCTCTATCAAACCAGCCCGACTGGGCACTGGTGCCACCTTGGCTCTGGGAACCATCCTGCGCAGTGTGGTTTTTCAGGAGCCAGCAGGCCACTCCCAGCCACAGGCCCCCAAACACAAACCACGGCCCTTTTCCCTGGCAAACAAAACTCCCCCTTCCCGCTTCTGGCTGGCAGATTGCAGGAGCCATTGGCTCATTCTAACCAGCCTGACCCGTCACTGGTGCCACCTTGGGTCTGGGAACCGTCCTGCGCCGCGTGGATTTTCAGGAGCCAGCCTGCCACTCCCGCCCACAGGACCCCAAGCAAAACCACGGCCTTTTTCCCTGGCAATCAAATCCCACCCGCCCCGCTTCTGGATGGCAGATTTCAGGGGCCACTTGGTACTATCACACCACCCCGACTTAGCACAGGGGCCACCTTGGGTCTGGGAACTATCCTGCGCCCCGAGGATTTTCAGGAGCCAGCCTGCCACTCCCGCCCACAGGACCCCAAGCAGAACCACGGCCTTTTTCCCTGGCAATCAAATCCCACCCATCCCACTTCTGGATGGCAGATTTCAGGAGCCATTGGCTCATTCTAACCAGCCTGACCCGTCTCTGGTGCCACCTTGGGTCTCTGAAACATCCTGCGCCGCGTGGATTTTCAGGAGCCAGCCGGCCAGTCCCAGCCACAGGCCCCTGAACAAAAACCACAGCCCTTTTCCCTGGCAAACAAAACTCACCCGCCCCGGTTCTGGCTGGCAAATGGCAAGAGCCACTTGGCTCTGTCAAACCAGCCCGACTCGGCTTTGGTGCCACCTTGGCTCTGGGAACCATCCTGCGCAGTGTGGTTTTTCAGGAGCCAGCAGGCCACTCCCAGCCACAGGCCCCCAAACACAAACCACGGCCCTTTTCCCTGGCAAACAAAACTCCCCCTTCCCGCTTCTGGCTGGTAGATTGCAGGAGCCATTGGCTCATTCTAACCAGCCTGACCCGTCACTGGTGCCACCTTGGGTCTGGGAACCGTCCTGCGCCGCGTGGATTTTCAGGAGCCAGCCTGCCACTCCCGCCCACAGGACCCCAAGCAGAACCACGGCCTTTTTCCCTGGCAATCAAATCCCACCCGCCCCGCTTCTGGATGGCAGATTTCAGGGGCCACTTGGTACTATCACACCACCCCGACTTAGCACAGGGGCCACCTTGGGTCTGGGAACTATCCTGCGCCCCGAGGATTTTCAGGAGCCAGCCTGCCACTCCCGCCCACAGGACCCCAAGCAAAACCACGGCCTTTTTCCCTGGCAATCAAATCCCACCCATCCCACTTCTGGATGGCAGATTTCAGGAGCCATTGGCTCATTCTAACCAGCCTGACCCGTCTCTGGTGCCACCTTGGGTCTCTGAAACATCCTGCGCCGCGTGGATTTTCAGGAGCCAGCAGGCCACTCCCAGCCACAGGCCCCTGAACAAAAACCACAGCCCTTTTCCCTGGCAAACAAAACTCACCCGCCCCGGTTCTGGCTGGCAAATGGCAAGAGCCACTTGGCTCTGTCAAACCAGCCCGACTCGGCTTTGGTGCCACCTTGGCTCTGGGAACCATCCTGCGCAGTGTGGTTTTTCAGGAGCCAGCAGGCCACTCCCAGCCACAGGCCCCCAAACACAAATCACGGCCCTTTTCCCTGGCAAACAAAACTCACCCGCCCCGCTTCTGGCTGGCAGATTGCAGGAGCCATTGGCTCATTCTAACCAGCCTGACCCGTCACTGGTGCAACCTTGGGTCTGGGAACCGTCCTGCGCCGCGTGGATTTTCAGGAGCCAGCCGGCCACTCCCGCCCACAGGACCCCAAGCAAAACCACGGCCTTTTTCCCTGGCAATCAAATCCCACCCGCCCCGCTTCTGGATGGCAGATTTCAGGGGCCTCTTGATACTATCACACCAGCCCGACATAGCACAGGGCCACCTTGGTTCTGGGAACCATCCTGCGTATAGTGGATTAGAAGGAGCCAGCCGGCCACTCCCAGCCACAGGCCCCCAAACACAAACTACGGCCCTTTTAACTGGCAAACCAAACTCACCATTCCCGCTTATGGCTGGCAAATGGCAAGAGCCACTTGGCTGTATCACACCAGCCCGACTTAGCACAGGGGCCACCTTGGTTCTGGGAACCATCCTGCGTATCGTGGATTATAAGGAGACAGCCGGCCACTCCCTGCCACAGCCCCCAAACACAAACCATGGCCCTTTTCCCTGGCAAATAAAATTCATATGACCCGCTTCTGGCTGGCAGATTGCAGGAGCCACCCTGAACTATCACACAAGCCCGACTTGGCACTGGTGCCACCTTGGGTCTGGGAAACATCCTGCGCGGCGTTGATTTTCTCGAGCCAGCCGGCCACTCCCAGCCACAGGCCTCCGAACACAAACCACGGCCCTTTTCCCTGGCAAAGAAAACTCACCCGCCCCGCTTCTGGCTGGCAGATTGCAGGAGCCACTTGCCTCTATCAAACCAGCCCGACTCGGCTTTGGTGCCACCTTGGTTCTGGGAACCATCCTGCGTATAGTGGATTATAAGGAGACAGCCGTCCACTCCCTGCCACAGCCCCCAAACACAAACCACGGCCCTTTTCCCTGGCAAATAAAATTCATATGACCCGCTTCTGGCTGGCAGATTGCAGGAGCCACCCTGAACTATCACACAAGCCCGACTTGGCACTGGTGCCACCTTGGGTCTGGGAAACATCCTGCGCGGCGTTGATTTTCTGGAGCCAGGCGGCCACTCCCAGCCACAGGCCCCCGAACACAAACCACAGCACTTTTCCCTGGCAAACAAACCTCACCAGCCCCGCTTCTGGCTGGCAGACTGCAGGAGCCACTTGCCTCTATCAAACAAGCCCAACTCGGCACTGGTGCCGCCGTGGCTCTTGGAACCATCCTGCGCGTCGTTGATTTTCATTAGCCAGCCGACCACTCCCAGCCACAGGCCCCCGAACATAAACCACACCCCTTTTCCCTGGAAAACAAAACTCACCCGCCCCACTTCTGGCTGGCAGATGGCAAGAGCCACTTGGCTCTATCAAACCAGCCCGACTCGGCACTGGTGCCACCTTGGCTCTGGGAACCATCCTGCCCGGCGTGGATTTTCAGGAGCCTGCCGGCCACTCCCAGCCACAGGCCCCTGAACAAAAACCACGGCCCTTTTAACTGGCAAATAAAGTTCACATGACCCGCTTCTGGCTGGCAGATTGCAGGAGACATCTTGAACTATCACACAAGCCCGACTTGGCACTTGTGCCACCTTGGGTCTGGGAAACATCCTGCGCGGCGTTGATTTTCAGGAGCCAGCCGACCACTCCCAGCCACAGGCCCCCGAACACAAACCACGGCCCTTTTCCCTGGCAAACAAAACTCACCAGGCCCGCTTCTGGCTGGCAGATTGCAGGAGCCACTTGCCTCTATCAAACCAGCCCAACTCGACAATGGTGCCGCCGTGGCTCTGGGAACCATCCTGCGCGTCGTTGATTTTTATTAGCCAGCCGGCCATTCCCAGGTAGAGGCCCCCGAACAAAAACCACACCCCTTTTCCCTGGCAAACAAACCTCATCCACCCCGCTTCTGGCTGGCAAATCGCAAGAGCCACTTGGCTCTATCAAACCAGCCCGACTCGGCACTGGTGCCACCTTGGGTCTGGGAACCATCCTGCGCAGCGTGGTTTTTCAGGAGCCAGCAGGCCACTCCCAGCCACAGGCACCCGAACAGAAACCACAGCCCTTTTCCCTGGCAAACAAAACTCACCCGCCCCGGTTCTGGCTGGCAAATGGCAAGAGCCACTTGGCTCAATCAAACCAGCCCGACTCGGCACTGGTTCCACCTTGGGTCTGGGAACCATCCTGCGCAGTGTGGTTTTTCAGGAGCCACCAGGCCACTCCCGCCCACAAGACCCCAAGCAAAACCACGGCCTTTTTCCCTGGCAATCAAATCCCACCCGCCCCGCTTCTGGATGGCAGATTTCAGGAGCCACTTGGTACTATCACACCAGCCCGACTTGGCACTGGTGCCACCTTGGCTCTGGGAACCATCCTGCGTATAGTGGATTATAAGGAGACAGCTGGCCACTCCCAGCCACAGGCTCCCAAACACAAACTACGGCCCTTTTAACTGGCAAACAAAACTCACCATTCCCGCTTCTGGCTGGCAGATTGCAGGAGCCACTTGGCTCTTTCTAACCATCCGGCCCGTCACTGGTGCCACCTTGGGTCTGGGAACCATCCTGCGAGGCGTGGATTTTCAGGAGCCAGCCAGCCACTCCCAGCCACAGGCCCCCGAACAAAAACCACGGCCCTTTTAACTGGAAAATAAAATTCACATGACCTGCTTCTGGCTGGCAGATTGCAGGAGCCACCCTGAATTATCACACAAGCCCGACTTGGCACTGGTGCCACCTTGGCTCTGGGAACCATCCTGCGCGGCGTGGATTTTTATTAGCCAGCCGGCCACTCCCAGCCACAGGCCCCCGAACACAAACCACGGACCTTTTCCCTGGCAAACAAAACTCGCCCGCCCCACTTCTGGCTGGCAGATGGCAAGAGCCACTTGGCTCAATCAAACCAGCCCGACTCGGCACTGGTGCCACCGTGGCTCTGGGAACCATCCTGCGCGGCGTGGATTTTCAGGAGCCAGCCGGACACTCCCAGCCACAGGCCCCCAAACACAAACCACAGCCCTTTTCCCTGGCAAACAAAATTCTACTGCCTCGCTTCTGCATGGCAGATTGCAGGAGACTCTTGCTACTATCTAACCAGCCCGACGCGGCACTGGTGCCACCGTGCCTCTGGGAACCATCCTGCACGGCGTGGATTTTCAGGAGCCAGCCGGCCACTCCCAGCCACAGGCCCCTGAACACAAACCAAGGCCCTTGTTCCTGGCAAACAAAACTCACCCGCCCCACTTCTGGCTGGCAGATGGCAAGAGCCACTTGGCTCAATCAAACCAGCCCGACTCGGCACTGGTGCCACCGTGGCTCTGGGAACCATCCTGCGCGGCGTGGATTTTCAGGAGCCAGCCGGACACTCCCAGCCACAGGCCCCCAAACACAAACCACAGCCCTTTTCCCTGGCAAACAAAATTCTACTGCCTCGCTTCTGCATGGCAGATTGCAGGAGACTCTTGCTACTATCTAACCAGCCCGACGCGGCACTGGTGCCACCGTGCCTCTGGGAACCATCCTGCACGGCGTGGATTTTCAGGAGCCAGCCGGCGACTCCCAGCCACAGGCCCCTGAACACAAACCAAGGCCCTTGTTCCTGGCAAACAAAACTCACCCGCCCCACTCCTGGCTGGCAGATTGCAGGAGCCACTTGGCTCTATCTAACCAGCCCGACCCTGCATTGGTGCCACCTTGGGTCTGGGAAACATCCTGCGAGGCGTGGATTTTCAGGAGCCAGCCGGCCACTCCCAGAAAGAGGCCCCCGAACAGAAACCACAGCCCTTGTTCCTGGCAAACAAAACTCGCCCACCCCGCTTCTGGCTGGCAGATTGCAGGAGCCACTTGCCTCTACCAAACCAGCCCGTCTCGGCACTGGTGCCACCGTGCCTCTGGGAACCATCCTGAGAGGCGTGGATTTTCAGGAGCCAGCCGGCCACTCCCAGCCACAGGCCCCTGAACACAAACGAAGGCCCTTGTTCCTGGCAAACAAAACTCACCCGCCCCACTTCTGGCTGGCAGATTGCAGGAGCCACTTGGCTCTATCAAACCAGCCCGACTCCGCACTGGTGCCACCGTGGCTCTGGGAACCATCCTGCGCGGCGTGGATTTTCAGGAGCCAGCCAGACACTCCCAGCCACAGGCCCCCAAACACAATCCACGGCCCTTTTCCCTGGCAAACAAAACTCACCCGCCTCGCTTCTGGATGGTAGATTGCAGGAGCCATTGGCTCATTCTAACCAGCCTGACCCGTCACTGGTGCCACCTTGGGTCTCGAAACCATCCTGCGCCGCGTGGATTTTCAGGAGCCAGCCGGCCACTCCCGCCCACAGGACCCCAAGCAAAACCACGGCCTTTTTCCCTGGCAATCAAATCCCACCCACCCCGCTTCTGGATGGCAGATTTCAGGGGCCACTTGGTACTATCACACCTGCACGACTTAGCACAGGGGCTACCTTGGTTCTGGGAACCATCCTGCGTATCGTGGATTATAAGGAGACAGCCGGCCACTCCCTGGCACAGCCCCCAAACACAAACCATGGCCCTTTTAACTGGCAAATAAAATTCACATGACCCGCTTCTGGCTGGCAGATTGCAGGAGCCACCCTGAACTATCACACAAGCCCGACTTGGCACTGGTACCACCTTGGGTCTGGGAAAAATCCTGCGCGGCGTGGATTTTCAGGAGCCAGCCGGCCACTCCCAGCCACAGGCCCCCGAACACAACCCACGGCCCTTTTCCCTGGCAAACAAAACTCACCCGCCCCGCTTCTGGCTGCAGATTGCAAGAGCCACTTGCCTCTATCAAACCAGCCCAACTCGGCACTGGTGCCACATTTGCTCTGGGAACCATCCTGCGCGGCGTTGATTTTTATTAGCCAGCCGGCCACTCCCAGCCACAGGCCCCCGAACAAAAACCACAGCCCTTTTCCCTGGCAAACAAAACACACCCGCCCCGCTTCTGGCTGGCAGATTGCAGGAGCCACATGTTACTATCAACCCAGTCCGACATGGCACAGGTGACGCCTTGGGTCGCTAACAATCCGGCGTATTCTGGATTTTCTAGAACCAGCCAGCCACTCCGAGCGATAGGCCCCCAAAAGCAAACCACGGCCCTTTTCCCTGGCAAACAAAACTCACCTGCCCCGCTTCTGGATGGCAGATTTCAGGAGACCCTTGGTACTATCAAACAAGCCCGACTTGGCACTGGTGCCACCATGGGACTGGGAACAATCATGAGTATCGTGGATTTTCAGGAGCCAGGCAGCCACTCCCAGCCGCAGACCCCCAAACACAAACCACAGCCCTTTTCCCTGGCAAACAAAATTCAACTGCCTCGCTTCTGCATGGCAGATTGCAGGAGACTCTTGCTACTATCTAACCAGCCCGACTCGGCACTGGTGCCACCGTGCCTCTGGGAACCATCCTGCGAGGCGTGGATTTTCAGGAGCCAGCCGGCCACTCCCAGCCACAGGCCCCTGAACACAAACCAAGGCCCTTGTTCCTGGCAAACAAAACTCACCCGCCCCGCTTCTAGTTGGCAGATCGCAAGAGCCACTTGGCTCTATCATACCAGACCGACTTGGCACTGGTGCCACCTTGGGTCTGGGAACCATCCTGCGAGGTGTGGATTTTCAGGAGCCAGCCGGCCACTCCCAGCCACAGGCCCCCCAACACAAACCATGGCCCTTTACTCTGGCAAACAAAACTCACCAGCCCCGCTTCTGGCTGGCAGATTGCAGGAGCCACTTGGCTCTATCAAACCAGCCCGTCTTGGCACTGGTGCCACCGTGCCTCTGGGAACCATCCTGAGAGGCGTGGATTTTCAGGAGCCAGCCGGCCACTCCCAGCCACAGGCCCCTGAACACAAACCAAGGCCCTTGTTCCTGGCAAACAAAACTCACCCGCCCCGCTTCTAGTTGGCAGATCGCAAGAGCCACTTGGCTCTATCATACCAGACCGACTTGGCACTGGTGCCACCTTGGGTCTGGGAACCATCCTGCGAGGTGTGGATTTTCAGGAGCCAGCCGGCCACTCCCAGCCACAGGCCCCCCAACACAAACCATGGCCCTTTACTCTGGCAAACAAAACTCACCAGCCCCGCTTCTGGCTGGCAGATTGCAGGAGCCACTTGGCTCTATCAAACCAGCCCGTCTTGGCACTGGTGCCACCGTGCCTCTGGGAACCATCCTGAGAGGCGTGGATTTTCAGGAGCCAGCCGGCCACTCCCAGCCACAGGCCCCTGAACACAAACGAAGGCCCTTGTTCCTGGCAAACAAAACTCACCCGCCCCACTTCTGGCTGGCAGATTGCAGGAGCCACTTGGCTCTATCTAACCAGCCCGACCCTGCATTGGTGCCACCTTGGGTCTGGGAAACATCCTGCGAGGCGTGGATTTTCAGGAGCCAGCCGGCCACTCCCAGCCACAGGCCCCTGAACACAAACCACAGCCCTTGTTCCTGGCAAAAAAAACTCACCCGCCCCGCTTCTGGCTGGCAGATGGCAAGAGCCACTTGGCTCTATCAAACCAGCCCGACTCGGCACTGGTGCCACCTTGGCTCTGGGAACCATCCTGCGCGGCGTGCATTTTCAGGAGACAGCCGGACCCTCCCGGCCGCAGCCCCCAAACACAAACCACGGCCATTTTCCCTGGCAAACAAAACTCACCCGCCCCGCTTCTGGCTGGCAGATTGCATGAGCCACATGGTACTATCAACCCAGTCCGACATGGCACAGGTGCCGCCTTGGGTCGGGGAACAATCCGGCGTATTCTGGATTTTCTGGAACCAGCCAGCCACTCCGAGCGATAGGCCCCCAAACACAAACCTCGGCCCTTTTCCCTGGCAAACAAAACTCACCATTCCTGCTTCTGGATGGCAGATTTCAGGAGACCCTTGATACTATCAAACAAGCTCGACTTGGCACTGGTGCCACCATGGGACTGGGAACAATCCTGCGTATCGTGGATTTTCAGGAGCCAGGCAGCCACTCCCAGCCGCAGACCCCCAAACACAAACCACAGCCCTTTTACCTGGCAAACAAAATTCAACTGCCTCGCTTCTGCATGGCAGATTGCAGGAGACTCTTGCTACTATCTAACCAGCCCGATTTGGCACTGGTGCCACCTAGGCTCTGGGAACCATCCTGCATATCGTGGGTTTTCAAAAGGCAGCCGGTCACGCCCAGCCACAGGAGCAGGGAGTGGCTCCGGATTTTCAGGAGCCGGCCGGCCACTCCCAGCCACAGGCATCCAAACACAAACCAAGGCCCATTTCCCTGCAAAAGAAAACTCCCCTGCCCCGATTCTGGATGGCAGACTGCAGGAGCCACTTGGTACTCTCACACCAGCACGACTTGGCACTGGTGCTACCTTGGGTCTGGGAACTATCCTGCCTATAGTGGATTTTAAGTAGCCAGATGGCTGCTCCCAGCCATAGGCCGCCAAACACAAACCTCGGTCCTTTTGCCTGGAAAACAAAAGTCACATGCCCAGCTTCTGGATGGCAGAATGCAGGAGACCCTTGGTACTATCAAACCAGCCTGACTTAGCACTGGTGCCAACTCGGGTTTCGGAACTATCCTGCGTATTTTGAATTTTAAGGCGTCAGCCGGCCACTCGCAGGCACAGGCCCTCAAACACAAACTAGGGCCATTTTCCCTGGCAAACAAAACTCACCTGCCCCGATTCTGGATGGCAGACTGCAGGAGCCACTTGGTACTCTCACACCAGCACGACTTGGCACTGGTGCTACCTTGGGTCTGGGAACTATCCTGCCTATAGTGGATTTTAAGTAGCCAGATGGCTGCTCCCAGCCATAGGCCGCCAAACACAAACCTTGGTCCTTTACCCTGGCAAACAAAACTCACCTGCCCCGCTTCGGGATGGCAGCTTGCAGGAGCCACTTGGTGCTATCAAACCAGCCTGACTTAGCACTGGTGCCAACTCGGGTTTCGGAACTATCCTGCGTATTTTGGATTTTAAGGCGTCAGCCGGCCACTCGCAGGCCCAGGCCCGCACACACAAACCACGGCCATTTTCCCTGGCAAACAAAACTCACATGCCCCGCTTCTAGATGGCAGCTTGCAGGAGCCTCTTGGTGCTATCTAACCAGCCTGACTTAGCACTGGTGCCACCTCGGGTTTCGGAACTATCCTGCGTAACGTGGAGGTTCAGCCGCCAGCAGGCCACTCCAATCCACAAGCCCCCAAACACAAACCACGGTTCTTTTCCCTGGCAAACAAAACTCAAATGCCCTGCTTCTGGATGGCAGATTGCAGGAGCCACTTGGCTCTATCAAACCAGCCTGACTTAGCACTGGTGCCACATTGGGTGTGGGAATCATCCTGTGTAATGTGGATTTTCTGGAGACAGCCAGCCATTCCCTGACATAGGCCCACATACACAAACCACGGCCCTTTTCCCTGGCAAACAAAAATCACCCATCCTGCTTCAGGATGGCAGATTGCAGGAGCCACTTGGTACGATCACACCTGCGCGATTTGGCACTGGTGCCACTTTTCGTCTGGGAAGCATACTGCGTAATCTGGATTTTCAGGAGGCAGCCTGCCACTCCTGGCCACAGGCCCCAAACACTAACGACGGCGCTTTTCCCTGGCAAACAAAAATCACCCACCCCGCTTCTCCATGGAACATTGCAGGACCTACTTGGTACTATCAAACCTGCCCGACCTTGCAATGGTGCCACATTAGGGCTGGGAACCATTCTGCGTAATGTGGATTTTAAGGAGCCAGCTGGTCGCTCCCAGCCACAGGACCCTAAACAAAACCACGGCCTTTTTCCCAGGCAAACAAAACTCACCCGCCCTGCTTCTGGATGGCAGAGTGCTGGAGCCACTTGGTACTATCAATCCAGCCTGACTTGGCACAGGTGCCACCATGGGACTGGGAACCATCCCGCGTATCGTGGATTTTCAGGAGCCAGCCGGCCACTCCCGGCCACAGACCGCCAAACACAAACCTCAGCCCTTGTCCCTGGCAAACAAAACACACATGCCCCGCTTCTGGATGGCAAAATGCAGGAGCCCCTTGAAACTCTCAAACCAGAGTGACTTAGCACTGGTGCCACCGCGGGTTTCGGAACCATCCTGCGTATCATTGATTTTCCGGAGCCCGCTGGCCACTCCCAGCCACAGGTCCCCAAACACTCACCACGGCCCTTTTCCCTGGCAAACAACACTAACCTCCCCCGCTTCTGTATGGCAGATTGCTGGAGCCACTTGGTACTATCAAACCAGGCCGACTTGGCATTGGTGCCACCTTAGGTCTGGGAACTATCCTGCTAATCGTGGATTTTAAGGAGCCAGCCAGCCACTCCCGGCCACAGGACCCCAAACAAAACAACGGCCCTTTTCCCTGGCAAAGAAATCTCACATGCCCCGCTTCTGGATGGCAGATTGCAGGAGCCACTTGGTACTATCAAACCAGCCTGACTTTTCACAGGTGCTACCTTGGGACTGGGAACCATCCTGCATATTGTGGATTTTCAGGAGCCAGCTGGCCACTCCCTGACATACGTCCCCATTCACAATCCATGGCCCTTTCCATTAGTAAACAAAACTCACGTGCCCCGCTTCTTGATGGCAGATTGCAGGAGCCACTTGGTACTATCAATCCAGCCCGACTTGACACCTTGTGTCTGGGAACCATCCTGCGTATAGTGGAGCCAGCCGGCCACTCCCAGCCATAAGCCGCCAAAGACAATCCTCGTCCCTTTTCCCTGGCAAACAAAACGCACATTCCCAGCTTCTGGATGGCAGAATGCAGGAGCGCCTTGGTACTGTCAAAGCAGCATGACATAGCACTTGTTCCACCTCGGGTTTCGGAAGTATCCTGCGTAACGTGGATGTTCAGGAGCCAGGCGGCCACTCCCTGACGTAGGCCCCCATACACAATCCATGGCCCCTTTCTTTGGCAAACAAAACTCACATGCCTCGCTTCTTGATGGCAGATTGCAGGAGCCACTTGTTACTATCAAACCAGCCCGAGTTGGCACTGGTGCCATTTTAGGTCTGGGAACCATCCTGCGTAATGTGGATTTTCAGGATCCAGCCGGCCACTCTCTGCCATAGGCCCCCACACACAAACCTCGGCCCTTTTCCCTGGCAAACAAAACTCACATGCCCAGCTTCTGGTTGGCAGAATGCAGGAGCCCCTTCTTACTATCAAACCATCCTGACTTAGCACTGGTGCCACCTTGGGTCTGGGAACCATCCTGCGCGGCATGGGATTTCAGGAGACACCAGGCCACTCCCGGCCACTGGCTAACCTTGTTCATATGCTGTTCTTTGTCCCAACTCGGCTAATATCAGCTACACTTCGCTGTCGGCGACCCTCGGCTATCCTCGTCTCTTCGGCTAAACTCGGTTATATTCGGCCACATTAGGCTCTTCGGCTCTTTGGAACAATTCTGCCCGGCTCGGCTCGCTGAGGGCGGGAAAGCGGGCAATGAAAGGACCCCAGCACAGAGAGACCAGGTTTACCTAGATGCCTGTCGCAAACTCGCCATTATACGCCCGCTCGCGGCGCCTCTGAGACCACAGCGCGTTTCGGGTACATCTAAAACGCCACAAAAAATCCCACTGGGGCCACGCCGGCTTCAGTCTTACATGCAGGCAGCCTGGAAAGACGGACTGGGGCCTTCAATTTACGTGCCATTTCTGCCCCCATCTTGAGAGGTTCAAGAAAGTCCGCGACATCCGCGACTCGCCCCTCCCAAGATGGCAGCCCCTCAGTGCACAGCTGCAGTACCGCGCTCTGCCCACAAGGCGGCAGCACTGCTGCCCGCCCCAGCCGGGGTCGCAGTGTGCCTCGGGGTTGCAGGCAGCGAAGGCGGCAAAAAAGAACAGGGCGAACCCCAGCCAAAATCTGCTCTGAAATAAATGCTAAATACCCACCTCTTACCCAACATGACCCAAACAAGCCCCATTCTTTTAAATTATATTTAAATAAATTTGATATTTCCATTTTTCCTATTTATATTCACATGCATATTTATAGTGGACATGGATGCAGTATGTAATTTATACACAATATTATGTCTATTCCTACTAATAATATTTATTTATATTTTGTGTTTTTATAAATATCTTTATGTATTGATTCTATATTTATGTTTCTAAAATTCTATTTCTATAACACTTTTATTATTTAAAATTAAAATCCCTTTCTAACTCAATAAATACAAAAACCCCTTCTTTTAAACTATATTGAAATATTTTTATATTTATACCTTGCATGACTATATTCAAATTTATATTTTTAGTTTATATTGATGCATTATATTAATAACTCGATATAATATGCATCTTATTAGAAAAATATACGGGAATTACTTTTTAAATTATGTACCATATCTACTGCTACAACTTATTTTTCCTTATATTTCTAAGTTTTGTATAAATCTTTAATATGTTTATGATATATTTCTAAGCTTAGATTTCTACCTTTAAATTATTTGTATTTGTAATTTTTATACTAAAACCCCTGCTTTGGCAAAGAAAAAACAAAACCATCCATTATTTTAAACTACTTAAATTTATTTTTTATATTTATATCTATTTATCATAATATACAACAAATGATAGATATATCACATCCATGTACTATATTTATATCTATTTTATATCCATTTCCTATAATATATTTTAATAAGATATATACAGTATTACTTGTATTTTATATTGTATCAATTTATGTTATTTTATATTTACAATTTATTATTAATTTTTATATATCTGCATATAGTTGCAATACATTTCTATATTTGTGTTTTTGTTTGGGTTGTATTTCCACTTATATTCTCTATTCATATATCTATAAACATACACAATACTCTATTAAAAAATAGAATAACTTATTGTAACATATAATGACTTATGTTACATGTTAAATTTTAAAAATTGACTGAATATATAAAAATAATGTTGGCTCATTCCCATTTCTACACATCTATTTCTTTTTTTCTAATATATTGAGAGTTATAATTGTATATTTAAAATCCAATTCCTAATGAAAATGACAGAACAAACAGCATCAAATTCCCACCAATATCTTCTAAAAACAGCAAGACACCTCCAACAGCCAAACAAGTGTCAGCGAAAAAACAAAGAACACTCTTTTCAATAACAATTCTCATCACATCAGAAAAATGGAACCAAGATAAAAGAAAACCCTATAGAAACACACACAGCAAATTACAACAACTACTAAAAAAAGAAATCAAACCAACCTACTAAACTCCAAACAGTGCCACTGACCCTGAAGGATACTAAAAAAAATTAAAAAAATTCTACCTCCACACTAACTCAAAGAATAACCAATCCTCTGTAAAAATAACAACCGACCTAATTAACGAAATAGAAAAAAAATCTCAACTACTAAAAACTAAGAAAACAACTACTCAATACTAGTTGAAAAGATCCGCCATATAAATACCCATATTCTTAAAAATACAACCGATAAACAACAATCAAATACATGAAAGGAAAAAAAAAAAACAAAAACAAAAAAAACCCACAAAAAACCCCACAACAATAACAACAACAAAAAAAAAACCAAAACCAAATCAACTTCAATTTACAATAAAAAAATTATTCCCAACTGAATAAACCCATAGTGCCTCAAGCTATCAAAATAAAAATAACACCTAGAAACAAACACAAAGCCTAAAGACAAATGTAACCATAAACAATGTCTCCCAAATTACCCGTAACCATAAAACATACACTACAATCAAACAAACCAAATAAATAAAAGCCCTGGAAGACGATAAACAAATGCAATTATCAAGATTAAAAACCCGCTGCTATGAACGACACGACGCTACCTCAAGCCCTCCAAAAAACACTACACACTCACGCTAATAACAGCCACCGCAACAGAATTAAAATCCGAACCGCTGCTTCATGCTACAACCCCTAAAAACCATTGCACGCCTTTTTAAACATAATACCCTGGCAAAAAAAAACATATCCAACTACAAAAGCCAATCCGAAACGAACCTTTATCATCCCCACCGGCACCAAGAATCGCACCTCTCAGGAAGAACACCGTATCCCTCAGCGTACACCCGCTGCAAACCGAACACAACGATGCAATCAATGCCTACAAAGCGCCTCCGAACCACGGCACCGCCCCAGCACTTCGAGCAGCCGAACCCTGCGCTCGCCA
The DNA here is from genome assembly GCF_047830755.1 of Zonotrichia albicollis. Taxonomy (NCBI): domain Eukaryota; kingdom Metazoa; phylum Chordata; class Aves; order Passeriformes; family Passerellidae; genus Zonotrichia; species Zonotrichia albicollis. The sequence continues at coordinate 9,997,311 of NC_133828.1, read as the reverse complement.
CCGGCCCCCAACGGAGCGCGGCTCCCGGCAGGAGAGCGGCTCCTCCGGCGGCTCCTCCGGCAAGTGGGGCCGGCGCCGCCCCGGAGAGCCCCGCCCGCTGCCCCTGCCCAGTCAGCTATCATCAGCTCTTGGGGTAACCTCGGCTGTTTTCAGCTACACTCGGCTAAATTCGGCTACACTTGGCTCTTCGGGTAAACTCAGCTGTTTTCGGCCACACTCAGCTCTTTTCAGCAACACTCGGCTCTTCGGGTAAACTCGGCTGTTTTCGGCAACACTCGGCTCTTCGGATCAAGTCTCCTGTTTTTGGCAACACTCGGCTCTTCGGCTCAAGTCGGCTCTTTTCGGCCATACTTGGCTCTTCGGAACAATTCGGCCCGGCTCGGCTCTCTGAGGGCGCGAAAGCGGGCATGAGAGGACCCCGGCACAGAGAGGCGTTTATGCCAGATGCCTATAACAAACACGCAGAAATACGCCCGCCCGCGGCACCAGTGAGCCCACAGCATGTGTCGGATACACTTCAAACGCCACAGAAAAATCCGTCGGGGCCGCCATGACGTCCGTATTCCATGCAGGCAGTCTACTTACACCCACCCGGGTCCTCCACTTCCCCGCCCTTTTCGCCGCCATCTTGAGAAGGTCAAGGAAAAGTCCGAGACACCCGCGACAAGCCACTCCCAAGATGGCGGCCTGTCCGCTGCCTGTCGGCGCAGAGCTGCAGTACCGCACTCTGCCCACAAAGCGGCAGCACTGCCGCCCACCCCAGCCGGGGCCACAGAGCGCCTCGGGGCTGCGGGCAGCGAAGGCAGCAAAAAACAACAGGGGCGACCCCCGACAATAACTCCTCTGAAATAAATGCCCCAAAACAACCGGGAAGAGGACAAAAAACTTCTGCCTCTAATCTAATTGGATAAAAGACAAAACAAAACAAAACAAAAAAACCCCAACAATTTCTTTAAAAAAAAAATTTAAATTTTTTCCTAATAATATTCACATTTCTGTTTATAATGTATATTGATGTATACTGTCCATTTATACATTTCTTTTTATAAGTTAGGATTTTTACTTCTGTAACACTTATAGTATTCAAAATAAAACCCCTGCGTATACCCATACATGCCAAATAAAAACCCCTTTCCTTTCAACTGTATTTAATCTTTTTTTTAAATAATATTTTTCAAATTTAGTTCCACATTTATATTTAAAATGTATACTGATGTGTGTTCGATTTTGCATTTCTATTTTCCGATTTATTTATAAATTTATATTCTATGTTACATCTGTTCCTCTTACTTCTTTTTTTTTTCATATTTTTATTCAGATCTTTATATATTTATTACATCTTTCTGTGTTAGGATTTTTACTTCTGTAGCACTTAGATTATTTAAAATAAAACCCCTGCCTCCACCCAAGCTAAAGCCAAAAAGAAAACCCTTTCTTCTCAACTGTATTTAAATATTTTTTAAAATTCTATTTTTCAGGTTCATAGTAATTTTTTTACATTTAAAATCTATACTAATGTATACTCTTACTTGTATTCTCCATTACATCTCTTCCTATTATCTGTATGTACTTATATTTTGTGTTTGTATATATATATTTATATCTTGATTGTATATCTCAATATTTAGAAATACATACCAATAATATTTACATTCATATTATTTAAAATAAAAACCCTGCCTCAAACTCAGTAAGAATAAAAAAAACCCCAACTCTTTCTTTTAAATAATATTTAAATAGGTTTTATCCTTATGTCTGATATTTATATTCATATTTGTTTCTATAATGTATATTAATGTATATTGCTTACTTATACAATTATCTTTATCAATGTCAATTTATAAATCAATTTATATTCTATATTACAACTGATGTGAGTAGTTATTTATATATTTTTACATATTTTTATACATATTTTTATACATTGGTTATATATTTCTGAATCAAGATTTTTACTTCTGTAACACTTATTTAAAATAAAACCCCTGCCTCTACTTAAATAAAAGCCAAAAATTCCCTTTCTTTTAAACTGTATTTACGTATTTTTATATTTATATTCCCATTTATAATTTATATTGCCGTATGTTATTTGTATTCTATACTACAACTCTTCATATTACGTTCCTATATTTAAATTTATATTCACAGTTTAGCAATTTCTCTTTATATATTTATTACATATTTCTATCTTAAGATTCACATATCTATAGTACTTATATCATTTAAAATAAAACTCCTGCCTCTAACCAAATAAAAACCAAGGACACCCCTTTATTTAAACCATATTTAAAATTTAACAAGTAACTGTCTTTTTCAAAATTATAACCATATTTATATTGATAATTTTTATTTATTATAGTCATAGATATTATATATATACTAGAGAGAATACCTTCTAATATAATCATAGATATAAAATTTCTCTATTATATATTTCTTTTACTTATTTTTATTACAATTAAATATTTATAGATATTTGTATTTCCATATATATTTGTGTCTGAATTTTTATTTTATTTCTATTTATATTATTTATTTTAAAAACACCAGCCTATAACATAATAAAACCCCCAATTTATTTTAACTATATTTAAATATTTTTATATTTACAATCTATATTTATATATCTTTGTTTATATATAATAGACTATCATTTATCTATATGATAATATGTTACAATTCTATACCATGAGTTATAGTTTGATATATGTATCTGTTATCTATATTTATGTTTACCACTCTAATGTTATATTTATTTTTAAATTTATATTTATTTCTATTTTCATCTCTGTATTAAACCAAATAAGTTCATTAACCCAACAGACCAGAACCACAACAATACCGTACCTTTGTCAGCACCGGCACGCAGAACACGCTCATGCCATCGCAGCACATCAAAACAAAACCTATTTCTATTACTAACGGAACAAACATCCCACAACATTGAACCCTAATAAAAACTCAAATAAACCTAACCGAAAATAAATTTTAAATCCCACTATAACTAGCCCAAAACCTGCGCACATGCTCATCATCAACTTCCTCCTAAACCAATATCTCAAAAACCCCAAAAAACTCAAATACACCTTGAAAATGACACAACTGCTAATAAAAACAAACACCCACTAAAAATTAAATCAAACCAAGTCACTAGACTCAAAACTGTACAACTGACCCAAAACAGTACTAAAAGAAGCCCCCAAAGCTCTACCTTTATGCTAAGGCACAAATAAAAACCAATAATCTATAAAACTTATTTTAAAATTAAAAAAAAAACTAATACAAAGCATGAAAATAAAAAATCTAAACTGTTAAAATACTAAAAAATATCACTACCCAAGTTAAAAAACATATTGCCTATAAAAACCCACCACATAAATGCCCGTGTCACCGACAATAAAACTAAAAAAACCTATCGAACTAGAAAGAAAACGGAACTTAGGAACACCAAAACCATAACGTTCAAGAACTCATACCACATCCCTTACTGTACACCAACTACAAACAACATGAAACAATACAATCAGTTCTTAAAAACCACCTTAAAACCACTACATTGAAAAACCTTTCAAAAATTAAAAACTGCCTTTAACAAAAGCCATCAAATAAATTCACACCCACAAACTCCGGCAGCCCAGCTGGCCCAACCAAAGCTGTATGTTTATGCATACAGTAAACAAAACCAAAACCCCAGTAATACCTATCAGAAGTCTATGAAAGAAACCTATTGAAATCAATCCTGCCTCAAATAGAAACCAACCCATCCAGAAAGTTAGTTCACTCAAAAAACAACTTACACTGAGTTAATAATACCAAGAAATAAAACAACACACAAAATACCACCAATGAATAGAACAGTCAAGTAAAGAAAAACTACTTTTTTTTTCATTTTTTTATTTAAACTAACTTCTTTTATTAGCTAGAACAAAAGATTTTGCCAGGACTGTAACAACAACAACTTCTTTTTCTTCTTCTTCCTCTCCTTCTGAAATGTCCCTTCTCACTCCCAAATTCCTTTCAACTCCTGAGTTTACATCCAAGCAAAAAGCAAAATTCATGCACTTCCGCATTCGATGCTCCTGTCAGATTCTCTGCTTCCCTCCACATCTTCTTACACTTTCAGCCTTCATGCCGTCCTGCCGTGATGAGTCTGACAGAAGAATTGGCACATGTTAACAGAGGATTTCCCTCCCTCCCTCCCTCCCTCTGGTTTCCTCAGCACATTTCAATCCATCCCAAGCCTGCAATGATACACACTCACCCCAAGGCTCACAGCAAGCATGCAGCAGCTCAGGCTTACTTGGCTCCAGGGCTCTGTGCTTTAGATAGTCGAGGAAACTTCTGATGAGCCTCCGTTCCAATAAACTGGAATGCAAACCCACCTCCATCTCAGAGCCTCAGTGACCTCAGCCAGCCCCTTCCTCACTTCCCTGGGTCACAATGACTTCCAGGCAGAAGGATGCAAAGCAGCCTTTTGCCTTTTCTCTTGAGTGCCAACAGGTAAAATATGTAGGCTTCGATATAACTGATTACCCTCTCTTTGAACTCTCCCAAGGACAGTTTTAAAGAAAAAACAGAAGATTGCTGCTAAATCCATATGGGATAAGGAGGAAAGCAGCAAGGATCCCAGGCCAGCAGCGTGGCCAGGCAGTGTCACGTCCCTGCCACCCTGTGACAAAGCACACAGCTGCAAAGCCCCAGAGCCTGCAGGCCCTGGAGCTGCCACATGGATGGACCTGGTTCCCTTCCTGGGTGCCCAGAGGGAAACCTGAGGGCAGGTGTCTACCCCGAGGCTGCACCCAGAGCCCCGGGCAGGGATGGAGTGGCTGACTGCTCTCTGGGGACGAGACCCTCCCTGCAGGTGACGTTGGCTTGTCCTCTCCCTGTGGGACAGGGACCTCCAGGCTCTATGACCAGCCTCCTTCCGTCAGCATCCAGGTGCTGTGTTAGAGCCACAGGGGCCAAGGCTTTCCAGAACCATAGCGTCCTTTAGGTTGCAAAAGCCTTCTAAGGTCATCGAGCCCGGCTGCTGCCCCAGCACTGCCAAGCCCCCACCCAAATCAGGTCCCTAAACACCACATCTTGCCATGCTTTAAATGTCTCCAGCAATGGGGACTGCCCTGGGCAGCCTGCTCCTATGCCCGACCACCCTTTCAGTGAAGAAATTGATCCTCAAAGCAAATCTAAGCCTTCCCTGCTGCAACTTGAGGCCATTTCCTTTTGCCATGTCACTTCTTACTGGGGAGATCTCGGTACTTAAACCTTACCTGCTCGTTCCCTAGGAGGTCTCTGGCTTGTCTGGATGAGAGGAGAAACACTCCCACCACAGGAATGGGAGCTCAGCAGGTGCCACACCGAGGCAGGGGAGCAGCTGTCCTCACCAGAGCTCGCATGTCAGTTCCCAGAGATTGGCTCTGCTTTTCCTCCCAGGCAGATCTCTACTCAGTGCTTCAGAATTGGCTGTTTGGAGGAGGTGGGGAAAACAGGTTAGCCAAGTTTTTTATCCAGACTTATCTGATGACTTTGCCTGCTTTGCCTCTTCCTGACTTCCTTCTGCTAAGAAAGCAGCTGCCTTTGGACTTCTAGGGGGAACTTTCATGTAATGCTTGAAAAGGAACTACAGAAAAATGCCTCATTTTTAAAGACTCAGCCAAGAAGACAGATAACTGCAGCTTCTCCATCCCCACTGCCTGCTGAGCTGGCAGACACCAGGCCAGCTCTGCTCATCCTTCAAGTCGTTCCCAAATCTCCTGGAAGAACTGAAGGCTGCTTTGGCATTCCATTGCTCTGCTTCTCCCAAAAAAGATCTTTCAGTGCTGTTATCCCTCCATGGGAAGGGCCTTTCTGTCTCACACACTCGGGGACACAAGGCCACACGAAGCTGCAGCAGCATCTGCTGGTGGAGCTCCAGGTGGGAAGGGCTTTCTTCCTCCTTTGGCACCTGGCTGGCACTGGTTGCTCAGAGATGCTGGGGCTGCCCCGTCCCTGGAAGTGTTCCAGGCCCATTGGTGCTCTGGGATCAGGCTCAGAGCAACCTGGTCTAGGCAACCATGTCCCTGCCCATGGCAGCAGGCTTGGAATGAGGTGATCTTTAGAGCCCCTTCCAACCTGAATTATTCCATGATTCTATGAACTCAAAAAACTCAGGGAATAAATCTGTAAAGGTCACTAAATACATAAAAGCATATCCCCATCAGCAAATTTTTGAATGAAAAGTATATCTACAAACTGGGAGAAGTATTCTATGTATTTGCTCTTGCTACCTTTCAGGTGTAATTTTAGCTATCACTTCAAGTTTTAAAATATTTTCTTTTGAAATAATAGGCAGTGTTCAAATTTTAGCATTTTTACACTAGTGCAGAAGTAAAAATTGCTGACAATCAGGCCGTGTCATTCTTTACGGAGCAGAGCCAGAGTCATCATGACAGAATTTCTGGGACATAAATTTTACAGGATGTCACTCCACAGAGAGGACCAAATTCCATATCAGTTGGCAGTTCAGCTCCTCCACATCAGAAAGCTAAACTAGGGCAAGACAGCCTCGGGATTCACGAATGGCAAGGCAATAAGAGACACACCTTAATAATATCATTACAATTTCCACATCAAGTAAGGGCATGGGTGGCGCAGGGTGCAGATCCCTTCCTCTCCCATGCTAAGAAGCCCTGCAGGCCACAGTAGATGCTCAGGGTCTGTGTATGGGAGTTTTGAAACCAAAGATGCTTTATTCTGCTAGTGAAGGCTAATGGAGGCTCTTTAAATAAGAAACAGGTTTGTACAGGTGCAGGCAGTCTCTGTCCCCACACTGAGCCAGCTGCAGGCCAATGGCCACAGCCAATGGTGCCTTGGCTCTGGGCTAGCTCCTTGTCACACCTTCTTCACCAGGCAAAGCGGCACCAATTCCACAGGCTGCCTGAAAAAGCCCCTGGCACCCCTGGCCAGGCTTTATGCCCTCAACATCCCTTCTTCTGGAATCCCAAGGCACACTGCACGACACCTTTTAGGCAGTGTAAGCGCAGCTTAGAGACAGCACAGTCACGGGTCCTGCCATTCTCAGCTCGGCTGGGGGAGGGTTCACACCTCATGCACTCCTCCTAGGAGCAGGACACTTGAAAGCCCTGTCAGCAGCAGCAGCAGCCAGGATTCCTAAACCCTTCCTGCCCTGGTGAGCACCAGCTCCTGGTCGTGTCATCCAACTGGCTGGGGGTGATCGGCCACCAGCCAAGGATTTCATGCCACGGCAATTGCACCTCGCAGATTAGACTGGGGCCCGATGACACGCTGCAGGGCAAGGCAGAAGGAATTGCCCTGTCCCACCAGGCTATGTGCTCTTACCTGCTACAGAATGAAGAGACGCAGAGTCTTGAAGAGGAGGAAAGGATTTTGAACACACCTGCTAGGAAGAAAAGATATCTGAGGGAAAAGGAAATGATATCCAATGACCCTGAAAATCCCATAGGAGCGGGCCGCAGAAATGCTTTTATGTGTGTGACAGTTTGAGAAAGAAATAAGTTCTGAGGCTGCAGGTTCCAATATCGACAGTGAGCTCCTGGATCCTCCAGGACAAAGTCACCTCTCCCTGCTGCTCCCGTGTTGTTCTGCCTGTGGAGCAGGGAGGGAAGGAGAGGCACGCAGGTTAACACAGTGGCAGTGCACAAGCTGCCAGGCGTCACCCATCTGACCTGCACCAAAGAGGAAATCTTATTTTTCCAAACTTCCCATCAACAATTTCTCAAACAGACGAATATTCCCCTTGGAGGCTGCTGTGCCCTGTGCACTAGGGAGCCTGGCATGATGCCCCCCAGGTCATATCTTACATAAAGAGTTCTTTTTCTCCTGCACAAGGCTCTATATTCTACTTTGACAGATATAGAAATATCTATAGAAACTACAGATATTCACTAAGCGACCTTAAATCATAACAGCCAGGCCTCTGTATGACTATGCCTAACTCCTGCTGAGCTCAGGCCATCTCCCCATCCCTGAGGCATCAGAAACCACTGAAACTCCCATGTTCTCCTGGTGGCTGCCTGCTTTGCAGCTTCCCTCCTCTCACCAACGGGGCCACCTGCCAGGCTCCCCAGTGCACAGGGCACAGCAGCCTCCAAGGGGAGTATTTGTCTGTTTGAGAGATGATTAAAAGCCTGGAGAAAAAAAAGCTGAGCGATACTGTGGCTCTGAAGGCACAAGAATCATTACCCTGGAGATCTGCAGGTCACAAGGTTCATGCTGTCACGCTCTCTGGTTGCTTCACCTGAGTGTTCAGCTGGAGAGATCCATTTCCATGCACTGGGCTGGGTTCATTTCCCTCCCTGCTGTGAGAAGGTGTTCGGGGGGATGCCACTGCCTGCTCAGCAGAGGCTTCACACACTCTGCCAGCAGCAGGGGCAGCCTTTGAGGCCACACCAGCCTGGCAGAGAGTCACTGAGCCATTCTGACTGTTAACAGCACCACTGATGAATCCTCAACCTGAACCCCAAATTTCACCAGAGCAGTTCTTCCCCAGTTTTCTGCTAACAGCTATACACTGCAGCTCCTCTGCTGTTTCCCAGCTGCAGATGTGTGCCAGCACAGGAATATCAGTGTATTTTTTTCCTCCACATATGTCTGATAATGTTGGCTGTAATGCTGACATTTTCATGACTATTAAGTCATCCATGCTAAAATGAAATAAACCCCCTACTTTGAAGCACTAAATTCTCTACTGTCATGAACAAAAATTCTGCCAATTTTTTTTCTGTGAGAAAAAGGTTACCACTGTTGCTGCTGGGGTGCTGCTTGTGTTATGGTAATTACAGGTCGTTGTTAATAGTTGTGTTTGTATCAGTTAAAGCCCTAGCTGGGGCGAGTTACTGGCCCTTCTCTGAGACACTGAAGGGTGGGGACATCCCGAACAGTGAGGAGAAGAGGCTTGAGGGGAAGAATATGCAAAATAACTCCAAGGACCAGCATGCCATGAGAAGCTACTGCTTCTACCTTGCTAAAAAAAGACGCCAAAAACAACGAGCCACCTAAGAGTTGAGTGATTGGAGCGATGTCTGGATGTCAGGAACGGAGTGCTGAGCCTGCAGAGATGCTGAACACCTTCATAGTCCTTCTCACCCTGAGCAGGGAGTCGTCCCGAAACCGGGAGCAGACAGAACGAGGTGACAAACAGTAACAACGGAGGGTCACGACGCCCCAAAGGCTGCCGCGAGAACCGGACGCCTCAGCTCTGCCCCCAGTGGACAAAGTTGCGCATATCCTTCTCCTCCTCCTCCTCCTCCTCCTCGTCGCCCTGGGAGAGACGATGCAGACTCGTCCGAGCTGCCCAGTCCTGAGCTGATCACTTATAATAAAGGCATTAAAAGGAGAAAAAGTCTCCTCCCCTATTTATTTGGGTGAACACAAAGGATGCAGAATTTAGGGGCCATAAGGACATCTGCTAGAACTGTCAAGATAAAGAAAACAGTCATAAAGCCAACTCAGCAAATATGTTGAGATGAGGACCAGCTGGGTGAAAAAGAGTGTGATGTTTGCAGGCAATGGGACTTTGGCACCCAAATTATCCTGGGCCTGGCCATGGGATGGTTCTGGTCACCGGAACTCAGGAAAAGACGGCGCAGTGCAAGTGCTGGGTGTTGTGCTTCATAGAACCCAGATGCAAAAGCTGGGAAGACTCTGCTGGATTCTTGTGTGGTACCTACCCCTACTGTGAAAAATGCCAATCATTTGTATTAAAATTTTAAAAGTTTAATAGTAATAAATTCGTTATAAAATTAGTAATGAAAATTAGAAAAAAAAGAATTTGGACAATTAGAGGTAGGACAAAAAATGACAATAAAAATGCACAGAATTACAGATGTCTGGGTGCTCTGCTCTGCCTCAGAACACACTTTGCTAACAAAGGATTAACCCTTAAAAGTAATAGCCTGTTGCATATTCATATATCTCATACATGATGCCAAAATTCTTTTCAAACAATGGGTGTTTTCTTGTTCTTGTCAACCCCTCCCTCATCTTGTAAATCAATTGTCTTGGTCCCTCAAAGTCTGGTTCTTTCCGATAAGGAAGCAATATTTCTTTTCTCAGAGTTTTGGTGTCTTGTTACTGTTATCTCTCCTTGAGCTATTTAGAAAAAGTATCTTACATCACAGAGTTTGTGTAGCCTAAAACTATATTCACCACACTACTTTAAAAGCTTAGGATAGCACTACAAAAAAGGATTAATACAACATAACTTTCCAACATAACACATATAGTACTAATATTAATATTAATATTTGCGAAAAGCCAATCATATAATATGCATTTTTCACACCTTCTCTGCTCCTTCTTCTTCTCAAAATATATTGTAAGCCTGACTAAAAAACTAGTTAGAGCCACGGTCAGTGCCTTATTCTGAAAACTCACAGCTGACTAACAGGTTTAGTGCCTTACAGAGCAGGATTGAGGCCCTGGAACTGGAGGGACAGACAAGTGATGAAGTGGGCAAAAGTCCTTCTGCAATCGAGGGGCACCTAGGGCAAGTCAGGCAACACCATGCATGGTGACCACCTCTGTTCCAAGGGAAGGCAGGGTCCTTGCAGGCCTTCCCAAAAGCATCTCAAGGGAAGGTTTCCATCTGCCCTGCCCTGTTTGCTTGACTTCAGCTGAATCTTTCTCTCTCTGAAAGACAGGAAGCTCACGTGTGTTAGGAGAATACTGTGAGCATTGGCAGAGGTGAACGGTCAGGAATCCAGAGGCTTGTGCAACTCTCTTCCATAGAGAGTCCCTTGTATATTTCTAATAAAGCAAAGCCTAAATGGCAAGTCAGCGATTGGGGAAGTGCAGCACTGAGACAATAAAGCTGTAACATGCCTTGTCTTGAGAGGGACAAATAAGACAACAAATGTTCAAACAACAAATACTGAGAAGATGAAGAAGAAAACCTAATTTTTCTAAGTTTTTCTAATATTTATTTTCTTCTCTGTACCTTTTGAAGATTACCTATATCTTAGTTTCATTGTTTTCTTTTTTCCTGTCTTGAGAATGAATTTTGCATTATCGATATTTTTAGTCAGACATAAGAAAAGTTCCATATTGTTTAAAAATCATGAAAAGGTAAGTTTAGAGGAAACATCCATTGTCTTTGATAGTTGGATCAGACTCAATTTTAAATACCCTAGTATGTCCTGCCCATATGCAAAGATGCTAGATTGATCTTGGAAGGGCATTAAACCAAGAAACAAGTATTTCAAAACCTCGGGAGGTGGCTGCCATGGTGAGTTCCCTGAGGTGTCACAGCCCCAGCCCCGCTCCATGGCCGGTGCCCCTGAGGTGTCACAGCCCCAGCCCCGCTCCATGGCCGGTTTCCCTGAGGTGTCACAGCCCCAGCCCCGCTCCATGGCCGGTGCCCCTGAGGTGTCACAGCCCCAGCCCTGCTCCATGGCCGGTTTCCCTGAGGTGTCACAGCCCCAGCCCCGCTCCATGGCCGGTGTCTCTGAGGTGTCACGGCCCCAGCCCTGCTCCATGGCCGGGTTTCCTGGTCACTTCGAGGTGCTGTTCCTCTCTCTCTGTGGAGAAAGTAGAGGCCCGGGAGCTTGCAGAGCAGGCCCAGAGCCACGAGGGCTCTACTCCCTGCTCAGCCCTGCCTGAGCTCTGCTCCTTTCCGCCTTCTCCTCCCGTTGTCAGGTTGCACTGACACTCAGCCTGAGCCCAGCGTTCCCTTTTGGGGCCAAGGGAAATCTCTGCTCCTGCCTCTAGCACAGGGCGCTCCACCAGCAGGTCAGGGAAGGAGACAGCCCCGGAGAGAGGCATGAGCAGTGGAGGAAAGCCAACATCACTGCAGTCTTGCAAAAGGGCAACAAGAAGGAGCCAGGAAACTGCAGGCCCTTCAGCCTCAGCCACACCCCCAGAAAGGTGACAGAACAGCTCCTCTTGGATGCCATCTCTAAACCTGTGGAATAACAGGAATGGAAACCATGCTTGACCAATCCATAGCCACCTGTGCTGCAGTGACTGGCTGGGCTTGTGAGGGGAGAGCAGTGGCTGTTGTCAGCTGGGACTTCAGCAAGGCTTTGTCCCTGCCTCCCATAACAGGCCCCTGAGGCAGCTCAGGGACAGTGGGGCAGAGAAGTGGACAGGGGAGCTCCAAACTCAGGTAGCTGTGAGCTCAGGGGGCCATGCTGGGCCCAGCCTTGTTTGCCTTATTCCCCAGGGACCTGGCAGAAGGGACGGAGCGCTCCCTCAGCGTTTGCTGATGGAACAGAACTGGGAGCAGGGCCTGAGGCACCACAAGGCTCTGCTGCCCTTCAGTGAGGCCTGGACAGGCTCGAGAGTTGAGCAGAGAGGAACCTATTGAAGTTGCACTGGGAAAAGCCTCTAGAAGAGCTTCAGGCTTTGTAATTACCAGGCAACAGAAGTGTTTTAGTAAAGTGGAGTCTATAACCTTGTCTTGTAATGTCCAGTGAGGGAAACCACTGCTTCTCTGTATGTTATAGGACCAGTTGCTTGCACGTATGTCAAGAAAGTCTCTGAGAGAAACATGAAAGAATTCAGAAACTTCCCCTGATATTATTTTGGATTTTCATGATTTTCTGGAATGCCGGGTGAAGTGTAAGGATGCCAAAAGGAAAGTGAAAGCAAATCAATAAATCTTTAAAAACTCAGAAGCCTCTCCTGTTTGTTCCTTGAAGAAGTTGCCAAACAATTTCACTTTTGCCATCCTTTGAAAGATCTTACAGGAAAAAGCACTGGCCAAAAGTGCTGCCCTGTGTTTCTGAAGAGCAACAAGCATTTTGTGTTGATGCAAGGTCTGTACCAGGGTTTGGGGTTTTGTGTGTGTATGCTTTGAATGTGAGTCTTTGCAGGACTATTAATAATTAGACCATGTCCTGAAGAGAACATGTTACTGTGTTGTGCTGTCCAGGGCTGAAGAGGGTTGAGACAGAGCAGGTAGCTCTGTGTCTAACTTGCATGAGCAACACGGAAGCAGTGCCCAGGGCCTGGAGAAGCAAACGGGTTCGCGGTGCTGAGGACAAGGTGTCCAGAGCTCAGGATTGTCTGGCCAAGCTCTTCTGGCTCCTTGTGCTTGGAGCCCTGGCCGGGAGCCCTGCAGAGCCCCGGGTGCAGCTTCCCAACTTCCCCCTCTGTCTCCTCCCTGCCTCCAAGGTAAAGGCACTCCCTGGCATTGCACTGGCTGTGCCTCCCTCCTAGAGCAGTGAAGGGATCATTTCCCAGCCAAGGTGGCTCTCCCATGGAGACAGGAAAATGGACAAACTCCTGCTGCCCCAGCATCAGGCAGGAGCAGGGTGTCCCTGCCTGTCAGCCCCTGCCCTGCTTCCCAGAGATGCCACTGATTGTTCTAGAAGTAATGGATCTGGATTTCCAGGAGCATGTTTGCAAAGACACGAAAGAGAAAAACTGACAAGAATTGTTTGTGCTTCTCTTCCTGAGTTTTTTCCAATGTATTTTCTAGTAGGAAAGCATGGACCAAACTGGCAAAGTTCATGTAATGTAGGAAAAGCATCCTCCTGTATTTGACTTGAGTGGAGGACAGTTGCAAGCTCTCCTGTCAAATGTACACAGAAAAATCTCAGTGCATTTCGTGTCTTTGCACAGAGTCAGTATAAAAGATGACGATTCTCAGGAGCCTAGTACTAATTTTTCCATTTATATAAAATGTGAAAGTTGTTAGTTCATAGGATGACAGATAACTGAGGTCTGGAGGCAGCTGTGGTGGTGTCCAGGTTTATCTCCCGTACCCAATGCCCAATGCAGCAGCATCAAATCAGGTTCATCTTAGTTTTCTGCAGACAGGTCTTGAGGAAAACATCAGTTCACCTAGAGCACGGTTTGAATCCCTGCAGTGCAGCTGACTCCGCACCGGCTCTCTGGGCCACCGCCTGCCAGGGGCAGGAGCAGAGATTTCCCTTGGCCGGGGCCGGAGCCCAGGCGTCGCAGTGCCTGAACAGCACCTCCCTGCCTACAGTGCCACCCTGGATGGCTGCCCCAGGGCCTGGCATTTGACCCTGCACTTGCTGCAGGAGTCCCGGCCCTGCTTCCACCCTGAGCAAATGCTTGGACCCATCTCAGAAGCTCGGTGCCCGAGGGGGCCGCCACAAGTGGTTGTCAGGGACCTGAGGCCATGGCTGCCCCGATTTTGGGTACACGGCTCTGATGTCAGAGTGGCCATTGTGACCTGTGCCACCAAGGCCACAAAAGGGGACGCTGGGCTCTGGCCGAGTGTCAGTGCGACCTGACAACGGGAGGAGAAGGTAGGGCGGGGACATGGTTGCCCAGGGACCAGAGGGGCCCCACACCTCGGGGCTCTGGGCCTGTGCTGCAGCTTCACCTGCCTCTCCCTTCCCAGAATCAGTGGAGGAACAGCCAGGACACTGCGGTGTTCCTCGACGCGACGACGGGAGGAGAAAGCGGACAGGAGCAGGGCTCACGCAGGCCTGAGCAGGGAGTAGAGCCTCGTGGCTCTGGGCCTGTTCTGCAAACTCCCCCCCCTCTTCTTTCTCCCATAGACAGTTCAGCACCTCGAAGCGACAACGTCCCTCGAGGACAGAGACGCAGGACAGACAGCCGCCATGTCTGACAGCAAGCAGGAGGGCCCTGGAGCCAAGGAGCCAGGTGAGGGCAAAGCAGCCCTGTGACAGCCTGGCCCAGGCACTCTTGTAGCAGCAGGCAGTGTGGGGATCAGAGTAGAGGCAGGGGGAGGCAGGAGCTGCTCGGCCATGCCGGGGCTGGGAGCCTCCTTCCTGCCCAAGTGGGGCCCAGCTGGGCCAGGGAGCAGCTGCTGGGACAGCCGTGCCCACAATGGCCCCTGCTCTGCAAGGCCTCCAGCCCTGCCCATCAGCCAGGCAGGGACAGAGCAGCCTTGGGGCCGATGCTGCTGCAGGCTCAGAGCCCCACAGAGCTGTTGATGCCCGGTGCCATTGGCTCTGTCCCCTGCAGCCTGCGTGCTGTGTCACCATGCTGAGGCTGACCCGGACATGTGCGGTGACAAACTGCACAAGGGTGGGCTCTGTGCCCACGTGTTCTGCATGGTGAGTGGCTCTGGGCGCTCCCTCCACCATTGCAATGGGCAGCTCCTGCCGCCCTCTCCTCATCAGCTCCTCCCCTTGCCTTCAGCTCTTCGCTACTCTACTCTTTCGGCAAGAGAACCGCCACGATGGACTCATGGGATTTCTCCCACGAGATCTCCAAATTGCGGTCTGGCGGGCAGCACAGAAGGTGAGACCCTGACAAGAGGAGGGAGATTTGTGCCTGGCGAGGTTTGCCAGAGCTTAGCCCAGACAGCAGGAAAGAAAGGCCGGCCCAGCAGCTGGGACAAAGTCTGGCTCCCAGCAGCTCTGGAACAGAGGCCCTGGCACAGGAGCCTCCCTCCTCCAGCAGGTGGCTCTGTGTGCTGGGAGCCGGCAGTGGCCACGTCCTGCGCCCTGCCCAGAGCCCTGCGGCTGCCCGGGGAGGCCTCGAGGCTGCTGCTGCTGCTGCTGCTGCTGATGCGGCTGCTTGGCTCTTTCCAGCGCTGCTGCGTCTGCGGCCAGAGCGGGGCAACCATCATGTGCTGCGTGCCGGAGTGTGACAGATGGTTCCACCTGCCCTGTGCCAAGGAGGGTGGCTGTGTCAATGTATACGTTACTCTGTTCAGGTACCTCATCTCTCTTTATGGCCACCCCTGGGGAATGATCCAGCATTTCTCACTTTCCCCATCCATTTTCCTCCAGGTCCTTCTGCCCTGAGCACCGTCCAGAGCAGGAGGTGGAGGTGACTCCTGAGCCGGACACCGTTTGCCTCATCTGCCTGGAGCCTGTGGAGGACAGGACGACCTTCACAACACTGGTGTGCCCAACGTGCGAAAGGGCCTGGTTCCACAGGGACTGCATCCAGGTAGGAGCCCTCCCCTCAGCGCCAGGGCACAGCAGGTGCTCAGCAGCAGCAGCAGGGCCTCGCTCACCCTGCCTGTGTTTCCCCTGCAGGGACAGGCCTTGCGTGCTGGTGCTTTGTATTTCCAGTGCCCCCTGTGCAGAGACAGTGGGGAATTCCCTGTTGAAATGTTCATCTTGGGGATCCGAGTCCCCTTCAGGTTGGTGTCCTTCTGCCTGGCCCACCACGCAGGAGGGTGCAAGTGCTGTGTTGTGCCAGGCCCTGCCCCAGGAGCCCTGGCCCTGCCCTGTCCCATGAGTCTGGGCTTCAGCTTCATGCCCAACTTGGAAAAGCGCTGGAGAAGGAGCTGGGACACCCTGGACCTCTGTGAGGGAGAGCAGCAGAAATTCATCATCTCTTCCTTTCTCCATCAGAGACCCAACATGGGAGGACAACGATGCCTTTGCAGATCTAGGAGTGAGGCACAGCCAGTGCAATGCCAGGGATTGCCTTTACCCTGGAGGCAGGGAGGAGGCAGAGGAACAGGGGTAAGTTGGGAAGCTGCACCTGGGGCTCCGCAGGGAACCTGTATCTCAGCAAGGGCTGTAAGCGGGAAGAACCAGAAGTGCTTGGCCAGACAACCACGTGCTGGTACACTTTGTTCTCAGTGCTATGAGCTTGTTTGCCTCCCCAGGCCCTGGCAATTGCTCCTGTGCTCCTCCTGTGCTGCTGAGGGCACCCACAGGTGCTGCTCTGGCCTGAGGAACAGCACACAGAGATGGGAGTGTGACAGCTGTGCTGGGCTCGGAACATGTATGAGTCAAAGTCCCCGGTGTCCCTGGGCTGGGGGCAGTGCCCAGGCCGGGCTAGGCAGAGCACAGCGTCCACTGCTGGAGGGCTGGGGGCACTGCTCTGGCCTGGCCTGGCTGGGGCCTGGGCGATCTTTGACATTCCTGCTTGCCCTTACAGCCGCCAGGGAAGAGACAGAGCTCAATGGCCCCAGGCTGGCCAGACAGTCAGGACTACAATCTGCTCATGGCTGGTCAGAATCTGAGGCCATCCGCCCCAGCTCCCACAGCCCTGTGCCATTGGTGCTGGTTTCCCCGTCTCCATCTCCAGAGATGGGAAGCCACAGCAGGCCCCAGCACGCAGCATGGCAGCAGGCGCTGCCATCTTCCTCACTGGACACCAGCAGCATCAGCAGATCAATGGCAACACGCAGCACGTCCCCTTACCCTGAGGACAGGGTCCATTCCAGATGTGCTGGGCCCGGCCGCAGGCGAAGCTGCTCTCGCCAGCAAAGTCGTGCCCAGAGTCCACCTGTCCGGTCACGGAGTCACCTTGACAGGAGCAGTGGGACAGGGCCAAGGGCTGAGAGGCCCAAGCAAAGGGAGACACCGTCACGGACATCCCCCAGACACAGGCGCTCCCGCCAGCAAGGCTGGGCCCAGAGTCCACCTGTCCGCTCCAGGAGTTGCCATGACAGGAACAGAGGGACAGGGCGAAGGACTGAGAGGCCCAGGCGAAGGGAGACATGGTCAGGGCCATCCCCCAGAGGCAGGCGCTCCCGCCAGCAAGGCTGGGCCCAGAGTCCACCTGTCCGCTCCAGGAGTCGCCGTGACAGCAGCAGCGGGACAAGGCCAAGGGCTGAGAGGCCCAGGCGAAGGGACACATCATCGGGGATGCCCCCCAGACGCAGCCGCTCCCGCCAGCAGCGCCAGGCCTCGACTCAGACTCTGCGGTCCAGGAGTCGCCAGGACAAGAGCAGGAGGACAGCAGCGAGTGCTGAGAGGCCCAGGCGTAGGGGGACGTGGTCGGGGACATCCCACAGGAGCAGCTGCTCCCACCAGCGACGTCAGACCTCAACTGGGACCTCCAACAGCAGTGCGTAGAGCTGTCATCTTTTCTTTCTAGGCCGTGTGTTCCTTGCCGGAAGTGAAGGTGAGAACGGTCAGTGCAGGGACCCTGAGATGGGCAGCTCTGTGAGCAAACCCTATTAGCTCTTGATGTTTCTACTGGCAGGAAGAAGTCTGGGCTAAATACCTTGATTTCTGTGTAACAGTGTATTCAGTGAAAAGTCACTTAAGGATGTGTCTAATTAAAAAGGACTCTTGTTCCTGCCTTTACACTCCAATCTCAGATGTTTCCCCACTGCTTACCCTTGATAATGAACCACTCCTTAATGGGCTTGGATATGCTTAGGGAGACACTGAGAGCAAGGTGGCTCTTAGGGAAGCTGTGTCTGAAAAGGACATGTGCTGTGTTGCTAACCTTGAACAATCTCATTTCAGTAAAGCCAAAAAAAGAAGAAAGAGAGTGAGACACTGTCTCAAGTGTCTGAAGACAACTTCTACAGTATTGCTGCGGATTTGAAAGAGGCCTTTCAAGGAACAAGCCAGAATAGATGGTATTTCCTCCATCTATTCTGGTTTGTTCTATGAAAGACCTTAAAGAACAACCCAGAAAAGACTGAGGAAATACCCTGGGACAAAGAGAATGCACAGGACTCTGCCCCAGATGACCATTTGGGACCTTTGCCTGAGGAAGACGCAGCTCATGAGACGAGTTCTTTACAGTTTTCCTTCTTTGGAGGCACAGAGGAGTTGGGCATCAAAGAAGGTAACAGCAGAACCCTTCTAACAGTGCCATTGATAAGGAAGAGCTTCTGGCAGGCACTGTAGGGCAACATGGTGTAAAGAAGGTCAGGATGCAGGGGATTTTCAGCAGCAGAAGTCAGTAATTAGGCAGAAGCATTTTGATCTTCAGTTCTGCTTGCCAGGGTTGTGGTAGATTATTGAGAGGTGCCTCATGCTTGCATCTCAGGAATTCTGAAAGGCATGCTTTGAGAAGGCATTGGGGTTTTTGCTGAGGGGTGAAAAAGCTTGTTCTCATGCCCTGAATTCCTCAAACAGGGAAAAAGGTGACACACCAGTCATATCAAGTTTCATAGGACTTCACAAGGCTTTTAAGGAAATGTGCGTTAATGTAGAGGGAGGAGCAAAGTCTGAGAGCTGGCCCCAAGATCCATGAACATTCTGTTTGTTACTGAATTCTACTCTTGGACCTTTAGAAAAAGGAAATGGAATGACACATGACCATTGGGGTGTCCTAACCTTAGATAAAATGAGGCCGTCTGAAATGAAGATGAAACAACATTAACTCAAGTCCCAGTCATGTAGGAGAGAAAAGAAACCCCGTGAAATTATCCCAAAATATTAAAAAACCCAACGCAACAGCACAAAGCAACGAGCCCCCCAGACTTGTGCTGAACTGAGAAGGTATTCAGTGTCTTCTGAATGCAATGAGAAATGTTTAAGAATACATAAGGGATCCCTGGAACAAAGTGGAAAATACTGGAGCCAAGACGTAGCTTAGAAAGTCTGGCAGGGTCAGATTCTGTCCTTCCTAAATCTCTCTTCTCCACTGTAAGGATTTCACGTGAAAGGAGGAATTTTTCCTGACCAGTAGAGGAATAATCTGGTTTTGGCTTTCTTTCTCTATTGGTGCTGTCATTGCAGAGCCTCACGCGCTTGGGACAATAAAGCCGGTAAAAGCCACATGGCAAGAGGATCCACGTTTCCAGGACAGCAGTTCTGAGGGTGACGATGAGCCTGAGATGTCAGAAATCAAACAGGACCAAGAAATGCAAGTTGCATTTCTCTTTGTTGTCTACTTGGCTGTAGTAGTTGGATGCTGTGGGAATATTAATAGCAGCACTCAGGGAATGGGAAACTGACATTGCACACCTCTGAACAATGAAAGTCATCTTGGAAAACCGTTTGTGCTGCACAGAGTCAAAACTCCCAGCAGCCCACTGGATGTGAATGTGAATATGGAAAGAAAGAGTAGAGCACAAGAAATTAACTGGGTCATTTTGGTTTGACCAACTTCAAACTGAGTTTGGCAAAAAGCCCAAGACACAGTCAGTTTTCTCTTTAAAAGAGGATTATGTAAAATAAAAAGCTCTATTTGGTTCCTAGGGAATAAAGCTTTTCAATGTATGCCATTTCTCCGAAGCACTACATGTTTAACTTGTGTTCATGGAATTTGATAGTACAATTTAGGATGCTCAAATCCCTTTGTCCTTTTCTAGGTTTCTTTCTTTACCACGCACAGAAAGTGCTAGAGTTTTTTTTTCTTCTCCAAAGATGATGAACGCCTAAGAGGTATGACAGAATTTCTTTACCCTCTTTAATATACTTTTTCCTTTTAAACCCTTCCTGTAATTCAGTGAGGAGGAAAAAATGCTGCCTAGCTATCAAAGTTTTCTAGTCAAAATTTGCCACCCTCACTTGTGATCCAAGTTGTGGCAGAATCCCGTGAGGAAGTCCTGGCAAAATGAAGGTCAAGCAGATTTCTGGCTTTCTTTTCTTTCAGACAATTACCGAATAGGAATCTGGAATTTAACAGTTTACCACAAACTTAGTCACTTGACTAGTTACCTAGACATTTTGGACCCTTTCAGGTATTTAAAGCATCTTTATCTTTTCCCTCTCTTTCTGGTGGTACCATTAGAAATGAGTGTTCTTGTCAACCACATATGTCCCCGTGGTTCTTTGTCCTAATGAATCTGGGGCTTTCTCTTCTGAATCCAGTGAATTTTGTATTTAGAAACAAAGAAAACAACATCCAAAGGAAACATGCACAGTCCCCAAAACCTGCAAAGGCCACCAAAACAATTGCTGGTTAGATTTTGTAGAATAGAGTCTTAAGCTTAAAGGATGTGCCTTCCATGAGACTGATTCCATAACTCTGCTGAAATGCACTGCTGTGTTCACACAGTTCCCGGCCTGCAATCTTCCAGGCAGCCTGATTTACAGGCTGTGTTGAAATGGAGAGCTCAGGCCTCAGCAGGCCTCAGTTCTGGGGGAAGATGTGGCGTGCTGGTGCTGAGCTTCTAATGCAACAGCAGCAATTTCAGTGCAATTCAGATTGCAGCATGTTGAGGAAAAGTGCTGCTGCCTTTGATTGTTCTTAGCAAACCAGGCTGCAGTAGGGAACATTTCTGCTGGAGCCAAGGTGTGGTGGGGGCAGGAGAACAGGAAGGATGTGAAGAATTGATTTCTGATTTTAGTGCTGTGGTGGTCAAGATTGTTAGAAGCAGCAGCACAATCACAAGTGTTTAAGGATATTAATTGGAGGTTTCTTTTGTGCAGAGGGTCCACAGTTATTTTGTAGATTAGTAGAAGCCAGTGAAGAAAAAGAGGGTTAGGAAGACAGACGTAGATTATTGCTTGAGGTGAGTATGGAACATCTGTTCCCTGGTAAGTCTAGGTGAAAGCTGAGCATGGGGAGGGATTGCAGGTATGAATGTGCATGCAAAATTAAGTCAGGACCTCGAGAAGAGATTTACATTTGTAATGAACAGGGAAGAGAAGTTTTGTAGTGTAGCAGTGTGTATAACATCATGTGTGGTCCAGTCAGGTAAACCACTACATCTTTGTGTGTTACAGGAGCAGCTACTTAACTGTATGTAAGGATAGTGAATATAGAGACTTCTCCTCATAGTGGATTCAGGAACTTCTCTGAAGAATTTGTTAGATTTTCATTATTTTCTGGAACGCCAAAGGAAGCATTAGGATACCCTATAGGAAGTGCAAGCAAACCAATAAAGTTTTTACTGATTTGAAGTGAGTCACGTTTGTTCCTTGAAAGTGTTGCCAAACAAGGTTACTTTGAAAATGCTTTCAAAGGTCTAACAGGGATCAATATCAGCAAAGCCTGTTAGGCCGTGTTTGGGAGCTGGGGCTGAGGCTCTTGTGCCCTGGGGAGCCACGGGAAGGCTCCAGGCCTGAGTGTGCGGCCAGGCCATTGAGCTGCAGCCCATCCCTGGTGGATGCAAGGGCAAGCAGGAATGCCAAGGGACCCCAGGGCCGGGCCAGGCCAGGCCAGAGCAGTGCCCCCAGCCCTCCAGGAGCGGATGGGCTCAGTCAAGCCCAGCCTGGGCACTGCCCCCAGGCCAGGGACAGGCGGGTGCTTTGCCCGAGGGCTGGGCCCAGAGCAGCAGAGCTGTCACAGCCCCAGCTGGTTCTGGCCTGTGTGAAGCCCGAGCAGAGCCCGTGGGTGCCCTGGGAGGTGCAGGAGCAGCACAGGAGCAGTTGCCAGGGCCGAGGGAGGCACAGGGCTCAGCCTCGGCACGGTGACACAGCATGCAGGCTGCAGGGGACAGAGCCAATGGCACCGGGCATCAGCAGCTCTGTGGGGCTCTGAGCCTGCAGCAGCATCGGCCCCAAGGCTGCTCTGTCCCTGCCTGGCTGATGGGCAAGGCTGGAGGCCTTGCAGAGCAGGGGCCATTGTGGGCACGGCTGTCCCAGCAGCTGCCCCCTGGCCCAGCTGGGCCCCACTTGGGCAGGAAGGAGGCTCCCAGCCCCGGCATGGCCAAGCAGCTCCTGCCTCCCCCTGCCTCTACTCTGATCCCCACACTGCCTGCTGCCACAAGAGCCCTTGGGCCAGGCTGTCACAGGGCTGCTTTGCCCTCACCTGGCTCCCTGGCACCAGGGCCCTCCTCCTCCTTGCTCTCTCACAGGGCAGCTGTCTGTCCTGAGTTCCTGTCCCTTGAATGATGTGGTCGCTTTGAGGTGCTGATCCTCTCTGTCTATGTGAGCCCTGCTCCTGCCCACCTTCTTCTCCCATCATTGCGTTGAGGAACACTGCAGTGTGCTCCGCTGTTTCTCTGGTGATTGTGGGGAGAGGCAGGTGAGGCTGCAGCACAGGCCCAGAGCCTCGAGGTTTTGTTCATGTTTTAACCTGCATGGATCTCCTTTAAACATAGGTGGAGAAGAAGGAGCAGGCATCTAAAGTTGCTTCAGTCTCTACCACAAATAACAATGTGTTTGTACCTACTACCAGCAGAAAACACCAGTTTTCCAACAGCTCATTCCTAAAAATTCGCCTTTCCATGGAACCAGCACGAACGCATCAGGGATCAGCATCCATTGGCAAAACGACGACTTCTTTTACTAACTACTTACTACAGAATTACTTAAAACCACAACACTACATTTACTAACTGACGGCTTCCACGGAATCTAAGCATTCAACTCTCTTTATGAGGGGTATTTGAGGGACAACTGTAAAAAATCCCATGAATAAATTCTTAGCAGTGGGCAAAGGAATCCCTGACTGCTTTTTAAGTCTTTAATGTACTAGCAAAACCACACAGCTGAACCATTCTATTGTCAAAACTTTTAGAAGGTTTTTTCACCCTCATGTTTTTCTTGATAGAGTTGAGATTACATAAATAATTAGATTCTGTTTCTTTTCAGTTTTCCCATTCATGCCCTGAGTATTTTGGTACACCTTCATTTTCTTTTCAATTCTATGGTTTCCCTCTGGTGTTTTAAATCAGATGTTTTAATATTTTGCTATCTGTGGTGCAACTCTGTCGATCTACTGAAGAGGGCCAAGCAGTGCCGGTCTGCCGGCAGGTCCCAGAGGTCGCTACTTCGGGCGGCCCGGGGGCAGGAGCGGACCCGGCGCTACCATGGCAGGGCTCCCCTCAGCTGTCGGCATTGCCAGCCCGGCTCTGCCATGGCAGGGCTTCCCTCAGCTGTCGGCATTGCCAGCCCAGCTCTGCCATGGCAGGGCTCCCCTCAGCTGTCGGCACTGCCAGCCCGGGTCTGCCATGGCAGGGCTTCCCTCAGCTGCCGGCATTGCCAGCCTGGCTCTGCCATGGCAGGGCTTCCCCCAGCTGTCGGCACTGCCAGCCCGGCTCTGCCACGGCAGGGCTTCCCTCAGCTGTCGGCACTGCCAGCCCGGCGCTGCCATGGCAGGGCTTGTCTCAGGAGCTGCCTGTGTCAGCCTGGCTCTGCCAGGGACTCTAGTAGCGCCACGGCGCAGGGCAGCTCTGGTACGGCAGTTCCGGCACTGCAGCCTCGGCCAGGAGGCAGCTCTGCGGGCTGGGACCCCGCTGCGGCCGCACGCTTCTCCCAGAGCCCGAGCAGCAGCTGCACGCTCCCAACACCGAGCCGGGAACGCGCCCAGGAACAGCGCGGGCTCGGCTCTGGGCACGAACCGCCCCGCACCTCACACCCGCCCGCCCCTTCCCGCCCTCCGGTCCCGCCGCGCGCCGCCCGCGCTGTCATGGCGGCTCTCGCCCACAAGGTGGCGCCCTGAGCCCTGCAATGGCGCCGCCAACCTTCTGGCGCTCTGGAAGGCGCGGGCCTGCACCCGTTGCAAACTGGGCCCTACGTCCCATTTCCTGAAGAAAACATGTCCTGTCGGGCCTGGGCTGTACACCCTTCCAAGCCTGATCAACAGGAAGAGACGTTTAACCTGGACACACATAGCAGCCTACAAGCTCGAAGTGATGGCCAGGTGTTAGAAAAGCAAAGTACTTGTTGCTAGAATTGTCTTCCAAGACTCAAGGCTGGGCACGTTTCACTGATCTCAAACCCAGAGGGAAGTTGACAAAGCTTGGGAAGAAGGATGCCCACTGATAGTGGACACAAAGGATGCAGAATTTCACTTGTTCTAAAATTTTAAATATTTAATAGTAATGAATTAGTTATAAAACTAAGAATAAAAATTAGAGAAAAAATAATTTGGACAATTAGAGGTAGGACAATAAAGGGCAATTTAAAGAGCAAAGAATTACAGATGTCTGGGTGCTGTGCTCTGCCTCAGAAGACACTTTGCTAACACAGGATTAACCTTAAAGTAATAGCCTGTTGCATATTCATATATCTCATACATGATGCTGTTCTGTTTGTCCAATTATGCCATCAAAAAAACCCCAAACAATATTTAAGGTAGCAACAATTTTAATTAAATAGTTTAGAAAATATATAAATAAGGGATAATTTGGTTCAAATAATAGCGCATAAGCAAAAACAACCACGGGGTACGGAGGGCAGGGTTCTTGACCCTTGCCACTTCACGTACAAACTTGCCAAGTGAAAGTCACCCCTTATATGCCATGTGTCAATGCCATCTCCTCCTATTTTCGGTTCGTCCCTTTTCTTTCTCCGCCTTCATTACCACCTTTAATACGCATGCGCCACCACTCGGTTTGGTGGTCGCACAAGTCTTTGGGGGTCGTCACTGATGAAGGCCCTGTAGTCTTCTTCGCTGTCCTTTAATTCACCTTTGGGTTACACATGCGCACCAAGCCAGTACAATGTAAGCCAAGACTAACATATCACTGCATCTACATATCAAAGCAATAAGTCCCTTATAATTAGCATTTTCTTGGACCCAACCAGGTTCTTGGTCATTTTTAGCAACTATATCTTCAGCTTCTTTCCTGTGGTCCTTGAGAACATCTGCTGGGAAGGGGGGTGGGTGGAGCCCCTCCTTTCCCTCTCTTCTTTGGCATTACAACTTTTAACTATTAACTATTTTATTATTCTCAAATATTAATTACTGTATCAATATTGATTACTGTTTCAATTTTTATCAGCACGAATCATACCTATTTATCACACTTTCTTATGTGATATTCAGAAACTTTTGGTCTAAACTAGAACTTGCCATTTTCTGAGAATCATTTTCTGACTGCAAATGAGACATATCTGCTGTTTGCGAGACTTTCTATATCTGCTCTTTTCCAGTATAAAAATGGTTCTTGAATAATTCACCACCTGAATTTCAATGATTGAAAATGTCTTCTTACTCAGTTCTAATATTCTCTATATTTCCTTCTCTTTTTCATGTTACTTTGGCAATTATGTGCATTCCCAATGGCTAGTGCTCTCCGGTGGAGAGATATCAAATGTGCAGGCTGTTCTAATTTTGTCACTGAATAAATAATACATAATCCTCACAGGAAACTTTCAGGATGTCTCTCCTTGTCACTGCTTCTGTTTTTTTTTCCTTTCTCTTTTGAATAGTTCCCTGTCTTCCTACTCATACTCCTTGTTACCAATTTCTAATTTTCTTTCCTATCTGGCTTTATCAATCTTTCTCTGAATTGGATGCTTTTTAATTAAGCCATGCAAAGTTAAATAATTGTAACCAGAAGAGTGCTAAATTAAAAAAAAAAACCTAATATATTTTGGGGGGTTTATTGACTGAAGAGGTAAAAGATGTGTCTTCAAATCTTCCTATGGAAAGAATATCTTGTGAATATCTTGAAAACTATCTCTGTGCAAGTATTTCACACACATTTAATGCTGAAGTCATTGCTTTGGCAAATTTTACAGAACTGCAGCACTGTGTGTTTTGCAGCTTATAGGGAGAAGTTTCTAAGCCTTGTGAGTGGGCTTTGTCTCACGTAACTTTAGACAGCTGAAATTCATCTAGGTGTCCTAAAATAGTCTGTAGACATACCTACACAGAACAGGAGGTGAGATTCATCTTACCATGTGTCATGAAAAGGGATATCTATGTGGGGAAGAGATTCTAGTCAGAATTCTGCTCAGTACAGTCAGTAAAGTTTAAAGAGTTGATAATTTTATTCTGTGGTATATCCACAGAGGCTGAAGGTCTCTCCATGCTCCAGTGCCTAGCAGTCTTCTCAATTCTTCCAATCCTTGAGTTGAATCCTAGCAGAAAAAAGTTTTCTCAAGGTGACCTTTACCAAAAGACTCAATGTTAGGTGGAATCAATCAATTCATTTTCTGTCAATTTAATAGAAAGGGATCCTAAAGATTAAACACATTTGCTTAGGTGAGACAAATCATACTCTTTGTAGATGGCATGTCTTGCCCAGTATTGACAGCAGAAAGAAGCAAGAAAACATGCATGTAAATGCACAATGCAGTCAGCAGAACTTCAAGCAAACCAGTGAAAAAATATTCGCTTTATATGTAAGACGAATCTGAGAGATACCTATGGAGTGCTTAATGATGGTTTTCATTCACATTTAAAAGATGAAAGAGGTTAACATTATGATAGAAGAAATAATTGGCTTTTTGTTAGAGTATTTCTTTAGAGACATACCCTGTGAATACATGTTTAGCCACCTATTGGCTTCCCATCAGCAATTGTTACTTTCTTCATTGCCTTTGCAATCTACAATTTAATACTTTTTGGATTATTTTTTTTCTAATATTTGCATTAGCTTTTATTTTGAAACACTGGGAAAAATTTCCAGAAATGGTTCAATTGGCTGATCTGTCATTTACTATTATAAAGCATTTATGGTGTCGTTTATAGAAGACAAGCCCACTAAATAAAAGAGTATTCCCATTATACTTCTCCACTATTTTTTCCACCTTTGATCAAGGACAATTTTGTATTATTTCCATAATCCCAGAACACACTCATAATTTATCAAACAGAGCTTCTCATCAGATTTTTAAGAGCAACATGCTCATGTTTATTTCTGCCATCTTGCTGGAAGGGCAGTTACCCCACTATTGAATCTAGACTTGGGGCAAAAAAAAAGAGCATCTCCTCATCTACCATCTATCTCTTTTTCCTGGCGAAATAATTTTTAATACTCTGATACTGGTTGTTACAGATTTTGGTTTCTAGTATTCTTCAGAAAAGCCAAAATATTTAGAAAAAAATTTGTCACATTCACAAAGCAATTCACAGAATCCTGCTGTAAATAGTAAGTCCCAAGTACATAGGGAAAAAAGTGTAGAATTACTTGGTTACATCTGAAGAGTTGTTTCATGTTGCATTCTAGGCATTAACTTCTATAAAGACTGTTGTAAATTTGATGTACTTCCCAAATCAGAACATAAGTATCTCCCGATAGGGTTAATGAACATTAGAAATATATCTTTTGTTAAAAACAATATAAAACCAAGGCAAAAAACCACAAACCCCAAAAAACAAAACCTAAAAGCTCAAACTCACCAAGAAACTAACAAATGAAAGAGTTTATTCCCTTGCCACTTTTTCACTTCTCTTCCTCAATGTTATGGTAGCCCTTGGCAGTTTAAGAAGTTGAAAGTATCCATATTTATTTGAAACCATATTGCTTCTGAAAGTATTTTGGCCTGAATATTTTTTCTAATATGATTTTCTGTTCTACGTAAGTAGCCACGCTTTCTTCTATGTGTTATAATTGAAAATCTTGCTTGTAATTATTTCTATGGTTTTAAGCCACTTAAATTGTGCAAGATGGTTTGGTTGAAGGAATAAAATACTCCTATTTATTGATGTACATATATAGATGTGCCTGTACGTGATTGAACAAATCAGGTCAGTTTCTTTTAATTGGTTTAATTTGTTTAATAGACTTTTCCTACGCTCCAAATGTCACTGGTATGTTTTGGCAATAGCTTTTAAAACATTTTGCTGAATAAGAAGTCCTCACAATCAATTCCTAACAATTTTTTTTTGAAAAGTGGATTTTCACTGAGTCCAAATACCCTAGATTAAATAACCAAATTTTTCCACTGAAAGTCAAGTTTTAAAAGGATTAAAAAAAGGCATTGTGGAGAACAACATTTATTCTACATCATTCATATTGGATATTGTGACAGACGACTTTACTGTTTCTGATAGAAAAATTTTAGAATTTCCAAAGAAGAAAGGAAGAAGGATAATGTGAAAACCATCTACCTTTAGGCAATTGATAGGCAAGTTCCTTTAGGCACTACTTAGTGCCTCTGCAGTCTGTAGCGTAAGTTCTCCATATTCTAAAAGAAAACAGAAGGAATAGAAAGATCTGGAGGAGGTGATTTAAATAGGTGTGCTCTTAGTCACTACTTGCATTA
Source organism: Zonotrichia albicollis (assembly GCF_047830755.1). Lineage (NCBI taxonomy): Eukaryota > Metazoa > Chordata > Aves > Passeriformes > Passerellidae > Zonotrichia > Zonotrichia albicollis. Next base: position 9,968,863 of record NC_133828.1, on the reverse strand, counting down.
AGGTTCATATGAGCGTCTAGCTCAATAGATTTCTGCCAGATGAGGGCAAAGAGTTGTAGTGCTGCACAGCAGCCCAGCCTCTGCTCTGTTCTCTTCAGTGATCAGACTTTTAATAAATCGTAATTTTTACCTAAATGTATAGTGCACGCTTTGCATAGATATTGCATATGCTGTATTTGCATCTTGATAAGAATGGCTATTTTCTTATTTTACAAGCTAGAAATTATGGACAGGGCACTGTATAGGCTCAACTTATTTTTTTACACCACATTACTTGAAATCATATTATGGTTCCAACATTTTAGAAACTTGGAAGTACTAATCCAGAAGTCTTGATAGGAACTTTGATAAAATAAAAAATGCATGCCCTAAGTGTGTGCTAAACATGCCACGGATGTCTTCCTGCAAAATATGTTTGGTCATTGATGTAATTATTCTTTTGTTGCCATAATACTTTGAAAAAGAATTGTATGTAAGCAACCTGAGTCAGACTAAATGGTTCACATGATGATGTAGTTAGGACAGTTTTTACCAAATATTTAATTACTTTTATTACCTTCTAGGTAAGAAATCCAGGTGATAGATCCAGGAAGAATACCCCTTGACTTTGAGAACTAAAACCTAGTGAACAGAGAAAAGATATTCCCTTATTTGAGACCAAATAGCACATATCTGTGTGCAGGGGGAAGAGGTGTATCTGTCTGTGTGAATGGGAAGTGCATTCACCCATAAACCAGAGCCAATGTTTAGTAACCAACATATAATAATTGTGGATGCATATAATTTCCTGCTCTTTATTGATCTTTTTTTTAATGGTTAATTTGCTTTTAAAGATTTTCTAGTCAGTTGAAAAATTCTTCTGTGTTTGTGTGAGAATAGAAATCTCTATAAAGCTTACTGTGTAAGGGCAGTCCTTTGTACTTGATGATGAATATTTAGAATATGATATTTTCATCTTCATAAATAAATTTCCATCCATTGGAAATATCTTTGTCATTCAAAGTGGTAACTTTCAAGATGTATTTTTAGAAGGTGTAAAAATTGAGATCATCATTTGTATCACAGATATACAAAGCAAATCCCCTAAAAGCATCCATTCCATCATTTCAATTTTGTATTTTTGAATTTTCAATAGCTAACTCTAATTCTCACTTTAAAATCACTTTAAAATGCTCTGTCTTGACACAATTTTGTTATTTATCCATTGCTAAGCTTCAAAATAATATTTAGGGAGGAGTCATTTACTGTAACTATTTCACAGTTTGCAAATGAACATCAAAGTTGAGAGATGGATGAAAGTGGCAGAAATGGCAGAAGTGGCAGAAGGAAGGAAGGAAGGAAGTGGCAGAAGGATAGAAGTTGTGGAAGTTGCAGAAGTTGCGGACGGAAGTTGCGGAAATTGCGGAAGGAAGTTGTGGAAGAGAGAAAGAAAGAGAGAAAGAGAGAAAGAAAGAAAGAATTCCCAAATGTCAGAAACCTTAAAAATTATAAAATATTTGTGTGTATGATAAAGCGCTAGGACTGTTACTAGATATAGTAATGCTAAATTGAACATATATGTGAGACCAAAACAGTTTAACTCATTGATGTCGGTTTTTCAGAATCAATAGTCTGTTATTTCGATCTTAAACTACTTGCTGCTGCTGCTGCACAGAATGAATATTATCATAGAATAATAGAATGGTTGGGGTTGAAAAGGACTGTAAAGTTCACCTAAATTTACCCCCTATGTCATTGGCAGGGATACCTTCCACTAGATCACCTTAAGTTCAAAGACCCATTCAAGCTGGCCTTGAACACTTCCAGGAATGGGTCACCCACAACATGTTCCAGTGTCTCACAACCCCCCTGGCAAGGAATTTCTTCCCAATATCCAAAAGAAACATATACTCTTCAGGTTTTAAAGCCATCCACACTATCTATCCTATCACTACATGCCCTTGTGTAGCTCATCTGCCTCCTTCTGGTAGGCTGTCTTCAGATACTGGAGGGCTGCTCTAACAATTTGCCCAGAGTCTGCTCTTCTCCAGGCTGAGAAAACACCTGCAGGATTCTGGCCTGATGACAGACTCCATGTGCTGCAGTTGGGGCTCAGACCATTCTTCTTCTTGGAATTGTTGTAGGAGGCTCAGCCACTGTTGATGGTTCTTCATTGTGGTACAGGTACTGAATACTTGATTATTTTAATAAAGACACACTTGAAATGATAAGAACAAAATTTTAAAGCAAAATTAGTTTGAGAAAGATTCCTAAACCTGTGGCCCATTACCTCAGCCCATCTATTGATTGTAAATGACATTCCTTGCAGATGTTATGATGCATGAACCAAAGCCAAGTGATGGATACTGCTTAAGACAGGTGTTCTACCTGCTTACTGGAATATATTCTTAACATTCAAAGCAATCCCCTGAACATTAACAACAAGAGATTCCATCATGAAGTAATGAAGTGCTTTTGTTGAAAGTAAAATGCATTTGAAGGAAATGGGTTTGGGGGCTAGCACAGCAAGATCTCAGAAATGGAGTGACAGCTTAGTTCTCTGGTTCAGAGACAAGTGAAGCAATTCAGGAGTGTCCTCGTATGAAAATAGTTTACAGATCCTTCTGCACAACAGTTAACAACCAGCATCAGAAATGTGTGCAAATAAAACACTAGCCACTACAAATTTGTCATCCAGGAGTGGTAGGGAAACTCAGACTCATAGAAGTGGTTTTGCTGTTGTGCCTGTTAGAATAGACAGAAAAGAATGAGGAAAACAATTTTTTCCATCTAGTTTGTTTCAGTATTGGTACAAAGACTATTTTCCTGCCCTCAGGAGACAGCAAAAACTGTCAACAACTAAAATGCTTCAGAAATGGAAATTATCTGAATCACAAATATTTCTTTTACATAAAATTTAAAATGAAAGTCATAGCTATAAAACAGATAGAGGTATTTAAAGATGAATGTACTATACATACTAAAATATTTCCAGAGATAACTATTGTGTCTTAAGTCTGTTTAAAAGACTAGAGTTTCTGGTAACAAACTTGTACACAGCTGAGGTAGCTCCATGATATTCTCTTTTCAGATTAATTATACTCTTCAGTCTCACCACCTCTATCAATTGATTCCCGTAAGTCCTTAGAGAAGTAATTTAAATGTTTTAGCTTTATGTGACCATGATCACAGGGGTTTTCAGGTGAAAGAAGAGATGAGAATGTTGACTCCATGATCAGAAGGCTTGGTTTATTATTTTATTATATATATATATGTTACATTATAACTATACTAAAAAGAAATAGAAAGGAAAAGGTTTCCTCAGAAGCTAGCTAAGCTAAGAATAGAAAAGAGAAGAAGGAATAACAAAGGCAGCTCTCTCAGACTCTGTCCGAGATAGCTCCGTCTTGATTGGCCATTAATTATAAACATCCAAAAGGGGCCAATCACAGCTGGAACTGTTGCATTCCACAGCAGCAGATAATAATTGTTTACATTTGTTGCTAAAACTTCTCAGCTTCAGCAGGAAAATCCTAAAGAAAAGATTTTCACAAAAAGATGTCTGAGACAGTTTTATTTTAAAAATGACAGTGACAAGAGTTATTTGCACTCCCTATTTTCTGAAAAGCCTGAACATCAAGCCTTAAGAACTTGATCTTGAATTTTATTTCATTTTAAGGGAGTGCAGAGAGAATTGGAGCTTCAAGTGAAAGAATTTAGGCTTCTAATTCTTGGATTGTCTTCTTACTTACCTAAGACAAGAAATGGAAAGAGAATTGATTAGAGTTAGCAGCTGTTTAACATTTGCACATACTCTTCCACTAAAGAAGAGGTCAAGGATGGTTTTCTGGCCCTCCCTCTACAAGCTGCAGCTTCCTTCAAGGCACATTCACATGCTGTGGCATGGAGCTCTCCATGAGCTGCAGTGTAGGTATGTGTTCCTCCACGGTTCTCCAGGGACTGCTAGGAGACAACCTGCTTCATGATGATGTCCTCCAGGGATTGTGGGGGATTCTCTGCTCTGTCAACTGGAGAACCTTCTCCTCCTCCTTATATCACTTCAGTATCACAGAGCTGCTTCTCATACTCTTTTTTTCCCTTACTTGTAACTGCCAATTCATATGTTTTGTGCTTTTTGCAATGTATTTTCACAGAGACTGATGGGCTCAGTTGCAAAAATGTATCTTGCTAGAAAATTACATGATATACAAAACCATGCTTTTATAGAAAAGAATAGTGGAAGTACAAATATACTGCTAAAGAACCGGAAAATTGACAATGCTTCGCTGTAATACATCTCCTCATTTTGCCTTCTTTCTCCTTGAGATCTGGAAAGAATACTGGGCAAGAGACAGTGTTGTTTCAAGGAAAATACTTTTTTAGGATTCTAGGGTGCATGTTCCAATTTCTTGAGAAAACTGAGAAAAGGCACTTTGTCTTATGTGATAAATATCATTAGCCAGCAGTGACAAAGTCTGACCAACAAGGGCAGATCAAAATCTGGTGAGACCAAGCAATATACCTTGAGTGGCCAGGACAGACCTATAGAGTCATAGAATCAGTTGAACTGGAAGGGGCCGATCAGGATCATCAAGTCCAACTCCTGGCCCTGCATGGGGCTATCCTCAAGAATCACACCATATGCCTGAGAGCAATGTCCAAAACTCAGACAGGCATGATGCTGTGACCACTTGCTGGAGAGACTCTTCCAGTAAAAACTTTTTCCTGATACCTGACCTAACCCTCCCCTGACTCAGCTGCATGCCATTTCCTTGAGTCCTGTCCTTGTAGACCTCATTTGAGAACTTTCTTATACCTTAATGTCTTTTTTCATTGTGGCACCCAAAGCTGCCCCCAAGCACTCAAGGTGAGGCCACCCCAGAGCAGAGCAGAGCAGAACAAGACAATCCCCTCCCTTGCCCAGCTGGCGATGCTGTGCCTGATGCACCCTAGGACAGGCTTGGCCCTCCTAGCTTCCAGGGCACTGTTGATGCACATTCAGCTTGCCATTGGCCAGGAGCCTGGGTCCCTTTCTGTACTGCTTCTCTCCAGCCTCTTGCTCCCTAGTCTATACACACACACCAGGGTTGCCCTGTCCCAGGTGCTGAATGCAGCACTTGCCCTTGTTCAACTCCATCTGGTTGGTGATTTTCTGTGCGAATCCTCAAAAGCAGAGAGGTTTGGGAAAGCTGCAAAAGGCAAGCCTCAGAGAGAGCAGAACTGTGATTGGAGGTAAGCAGCAGTCATAAGGTTTGTCAGCAGAAAAATTATATGAGAAGCAGAAAAGTAAGGACAAATAGAACAATGGTCTGTGTATTAATGCTTGTCTAGAATAACTCCCTAAGCTACAGCAGAGTATATCTAGCCAGATGTTAGGAAGTTCTAAGCTTAACAATGGAGCTCTGTGCATTGTATCTTAAGGCTTACAAGCAGGTCTTTTCTTCTAAAGAAGCGAGCATTGTTTTAACCACAAGTACATGTGCTTATAGCGATTGGATAGAACTACTGTCAATATGCTTTTGCTTTGTGTGATTAGTCAAAAACTTTTAAAGTAAGTTGTAACATTAAGTTCTTTGTCTGCTGCTGGGGACGTGAGCTGCTGGCAGCTTCCCATTGTCATCACCATGTAATCAGACTGATGCTGGAAAATACAACAGCTTGAGACGCCATCCCCAGCAGTCCCGCCGCTTTTGTGATTTCTGCATAGACTCCCTGGCAGTGATAACTGCCCATCTCTCCTATTTGGCAAGATCTCTCTACAAGGTCTCTGTGCCCTCAAGGGAGTTAGTTCACACTGCTCCCAATTTAGTGTCTTTGGCAAACTTGCTTAATATTCCTTCAAGTGCTGTGTCCTGATTGTTCAAAAGATGTTGAAGAGAACTGGCCCAAGGATGATACTGTCTTAGCCACTGAAATTGGCGCTTCATGCTTCTTGTTCCTTAGTGCAGAAATCACAACAAATGTCTTCTTTGTTTCTTTTCTAGAAACAAAGAAGACATTTGTTTATCTTGTCTAGATTCTGCAGATATCTTTGCTTATGCTCACGCTCTTTATCCCAACAGCAGCTGACACATTTACAGACACAGCCACAGCACACTTTTCCTGCTGTTACTAGACTTAACAATTTTGCAATCTGTCAATCAGTGACCTTTGCAACTAAAGTCAGACCTTCACCATTTCTCATAAAAAGAGTAGAATGTCCTCAGAAGAAAACTTTGCTGCATACTCTGTAAGACTGCAGAATAGATGATAAGGAGTTAGCATCACAATCATTGAAGCACAGACCCTATACTTTAGCAGGGAAAAAAATAAAAGAAGAGCTATTTTATGCAGCAACATATCTGAGAAACAAAATAACTAGGATCTTCCAAACTGTTCCCTGCAGTAGAAATGTACTTGTAAGAATACAGAAGATAAAATATGTGGTTTTGAAAGGCTATATCCTTGCTAAGCTTTACAGGATCTCATCCTGTAGATGAAAGATCAAGGAGCTCAAAGTGGAGCTAGAGAGACATGTCCAGATAATGAGATACAGCAAAGCATTTTTCAAGATAATTAAGCATTCTGGTGGACTGGGCAGTTAGGTTAAATCTGCCACACCCATTCACTTCCGGGGACTGAATTGTGGAGTGCTAAACCATATCTGCTGCTGTGCAAAGTAAAAGAGATCCATCCAAATTGTATGGTTAGCGTGAACACTCTCACTCTCAATTGTAAAACACTTCATAAGCTATAAATCAGTGTTAGGAACAAAATTAAATAAAGCCGTTATACCATCCTGGAATGGAAAAACATGTTCAAAATATTTTTTCCTTATGTTTTCTCCTTTTTTTTTTTCTTTTTACTTCCACATTTTGTGATTCATAATTTCAACCATTCTGGAATGCTTTCAACAGATGAACCCAGCATAGTAGTTTTATTATAGGCTCTTGCCCCTTACGTGCTTCATTACAGTTTTGGAATATACTCCATAGTCAATTAGTGGTTTTTTATCTCTTTTCCCAGAGACAAATTTTAAAGGACTACCTAACCCCTAAAAATCATAATTTCTCTGGTTTCTCCAAGCTTTTTGTGAAAGTTGTTTTGGTTTTGTTTTGTTTTGTTTTGTTTTGTTTTGGTGTTTGTTTTGGTTTTTTTTTTACTGCATCATTCCTAATGTCTTCAGACCTATTACAAGAAGAAGTTAAAAATAAATCTTATTTTAAAGGGACTGTTAAAGATAATGAACTGCCAGTCTTGGTATCTGTATGTTTCTAAATCCTTCTAATTCCAAGGTTGCCTTCCTGAGTCCTCAGTTTAATTAGAAAACACTGTGTTTATAAAACAGACCCAGTTCAATTGCTTCTGCAAATTCACCTTCATTTTGTAGGATTGTACTTCAAGTAATCTTGTTTCATTCAAACATTGGAAGTATAGATTTGACATCATATGTGATCCTTTCATTGGTCTGAACTGTATTTCATTGTGTGAGTTCCTCAGTTGCTTTAAATAAGGACAGAATCTTTTCAATTCACATAGCATGTTATCTGAAGATCTCCTGTCTGCTTTCTTCACTTGCTTTAATGGGAAAACAAGGGAAATATATTCTGAATGTTATATTTTAGAGTCTACTTTTACCTACCAGTGTGCTTATATGGACTAGAACCAATTTCAGCTTGAAAGAACGTATTGTCATGATCTGCTCATACCAATGGGGGTGGTGATGGTTCGTTAACTGATCTCGGAGTGCAACAGACAACATGAAAAGGGGATTGCAGTATCAATCAAAACAAATGCACCTTTATAGAATGACCACAGCAAATGCATGAAAGGAATTAGGGAGAGGAAAAGATTAGAGAAGAGGGGGAGAAAGAGAGAGGGATATAGCTACCAAACGTGGAGAGATGCAGTCCTCGCAGTCCAGCTGACGGAGATTGCCTAGTCATGTCGGCAAGATCTCAAAGTCCTGGTTAACTCAAGGTTCTATTATAGTCCATTGGTGAGGATCCCCCACTTTACTCACTCAAAACTCCATCTTTCACTTGCCCAGACCTTCAACACTTACACATTTCTTTCTATCTCATGTCTGTATGGTTTAATGTACAGACAATGGCAGTAACATCCAAAGAATAGTGATATTGCATATCATTCTCACCCTACAATCAGATCTCCCTGAGGTACACATCGTGTCATTCCATCTCTGCATTATCCACATTGTGGAACCTGGTCCTTGAGCAAAGACAACCCCACAAATGGGTTTGTCTGTACTCGAGGCAGAATTGATCCACACAGTCATCCCTAACAAACCTCTGATATGTACCACTGGGACTTTGTCTCCATCTATTATATTCAGGGACTCAGACTGGGCAGGACCTGCTCAATTGGTGGAACCTTGGCTGTTAACTAACCAAGTGGTCTTTCCTAAATGCTGCTCCCAATTTTTGAAAGATCCCCACCCAAGGCTTTCCACTGGGTTTTAGTAGTCCATTGTACCTCTCCACTTTGCCTGCAGCTTGTGCATGGTAGGGGATATGCACCCACTCAATGCCATGTTCCCTAGCCCAGGTGTTGATAAGGCTGTTCTTGAAATGAGTCCCACTGTCTGACTCAATCCTCTCAGGGGTACCATGCCTCCAAAGGACCTGCTTATCAAGGCCCAGGATGGTGTTCCAGGCAGTAGCATGGGGCATAGGGTAGGTTTCTAACCATCTTGTGGTGGCTTCTACCATTGTGAGCATCTAGTGCTTGCCTTGGCGTGTCTAGGGCAGTGTGATCTAGTCAATCTGCCAGGCCTCCCCATACTTGTACTTGGACCACCACCCACCGTACCATAGGGGCTTCACTCACTTGCCCTGCTTGATGGCAGCACACGTCTCACAGTCATGGACAACCTGTGAAATACTGTCCATGGTTAGATCCACCCCTGTCTCGTGCCCACTTCTAGGTGGCATCCCTGCCCTGATGACCTGAGGCATCATGGGACCATCAAGCTAGAGATATCTCTCCCTTGTGTTCCCAGTCTAGGTCTATTTTGGACACCCCTATCTTTGCAGCCTGGTCTACCTGGTCTACCTGCTCATTGTTTTGGTGCTCCTCATTACCTCTACTCTTGGGGACATCACCATCTACATGGCAGACCTTCACAGGTAGCCTCCCTACCCTGGTAGCAATGTCTTTCCACTCATCAGCAGCCCAAATTGTTTTTCCTCTACATTGCCAGTTTGCCTCTTTCCACCTCTCCAGTCATCCCCACAGAGCATTGGCTACCATCCATGAATCAGTGTAGAGGTAGAGCTTTGGCCACTTCTCTCTTTCGGCAATGTCCAGGGCCAGCTGAACAGCTTTGAGTTCTGCAAGTTGACTTGATCCACCTTCTCCTTCAGTAGCCTCTGCCACCTGCCATCTGGGGCTCCATACGGCTGCTTTCCACTTCCGGTTCATCCCTACGATGCGACAGGAACCGTCAGTGAAAAGAGCGTAGCGCGTTTCCTCTGGTGGCAGTTGGTTATAGGGAGGAGCCTCTTCAGCCCGTGTCACTGGTTCTTGTTCCTCTTCATCTGTGACACCAAAATTCTCACCTTCGGGCCAATTCGTAATGACCTCCAAAATCCCAGGCTGATTCAGTTTACCTATACAGGCGTGCTGGGTGATAAGAGCAATCCACTTGCTCCATGTAGCACTGGTGGCACAGTGAGTGGAAGGAACCTCGCCTTTGAACATCCACCCCAGCACCGGTAGTTGGAGTGCCAGGAGGAGCTGTGCTTCTATACCAATCACGTCTGAGGTGGCTTGGACTCCTTCATAGGCAGCCAAGATTTCTTTCTCTGCTGGGGTGTAGTTGGCTTCAGAGCCTCTGTAGCTTCGACTCCAAAATCCCAGTGGTCAACCCTGAGTCTCACCAGGCACCTTCTGCCAAAGGTTCCAGGACAAACCATGGTTCCCAGCTGCAGAGCAGAGCACGTTCTTTACCTCTGGTCCCATCCTGACCAGGCCAAGGGCTACTGCATGAGCAATCTCCTGCTTGATCTGGACAAAGGCTTGTTGCTGCTCAGGGCCCCAGTAGAAATTGTTCTTCTTGTGGGTGACCAGGTAAAGTGGGCTCACGATCTGACTGTACCCAGGAATGTGCATTCTCCAAAAGCCTATGTCGCCTAGGAAAGTTTGTGTCTCCTTCTTATTTGTTGGTGGAGACTTAGCTGTGATCTTCTTGATGACATCTGTAGGAATCTGACACCATCCATCTTGCCGCTTTACTCCCAGGAACGTTATCTCATGAGCTGGTCCTTTCACTTTGCTCATTTTAACTGGCGAAACCAGCCCCCAGGAGGATTTGGATGATTTTCTCTCCTTTCTCAAACACTTCTGCAGCTGTGTTCCCCCACACAATGATGTCATCAATATATCGCAGATGTTCTGGAGCCTCACCCTTTTCCAGTGCAGCCTGGATCAGTCCATGGCAGATGGTGGGGCTGTGCTTCCACTCCTGGGGCAGTCGGTTCCAGGTGTACTGCACTCCCCTCCATGTGAAGGCAAACTGAGGCCTGCATTCTGCTGCCAGAGGAATGGAGAAAAATGCATTGGCAGTATCAATAGTGGTGTACCACTTTGCTGCTTGGACTCAAGCTCATACTGGAGTTCTAATATGTCTGGCACAGCAGTGCTCAGTGGTGGAGTCACTTCATTCAACGCATAGTCCACAGTCCACAACAGTCATTCTCCATTCAATGCACAGTCCACAGTCAATCCTCATTCTTCAGATTTACGCACAGGCCAAATGGGGCTGTTGAAGGGTGAGTGGGTTTTGCTGACCACCCCTTGGCTCTCCAGCTCTTGGATCATCTTATTGATGGGAATCACAGCATCTCGAGTTGTTCTGTACTGTCAGTGATGCACTGTGGAAATGGCAATTGGTACTGTTGCTCTTCTCCCTTCAGAAGTCCTACTGCAGATGGATTCTCAGACAGCCCAGGCAAGGTGTTCAATTGCTGGATGCCCTATGTCACTACAGCCGCTATCCCAAATGCCCACCTGAGTCCCTTTGGGTCTTTGAAAGACCCTCTTTGGAGATAATCTATGCTCAAAATACATGGGGCTTCTGGGCCAGTCACAATAGGGTGTTTCTTCCACTCATTTCCAGTCAGGCTCGCATCAGCTTCCACCAAAGTGAAATCCTGGGATCCCCCTGTCACACCAGCAATAGAAACAGACTGTCTCCACATGTCACGATGGCATTAATGTGCACTGTGCACCAGTATCAACCAAAGCTTTATACTCTTGTGGTTCCGATGTGCCAGGCCAATGAATCCACACAGTCCAGAAAACATGGTTTTCCCCAGCCTCTACCTGGCTAGAGGCAGGACCCCTCTAAGCCTGGTTATCCTTCTTCTCTTGGACATGTCTTGGATGTTCCTTCAAAGGGATCAGACATGTCGTCATAATCATCATCATCGTCGTCATCATCATCATCATCATCATACCTGGCAGTTTGGCTAGAGGCAACTGGAGCTGCTTTCCTTTTGGTGGAACTTCCTCTCTGAGTCTTGCCTTCTTTCAATTCACGCACCCATTGTTCCAGAGCACCAGTAGGTTTTCCATCCCGTCTCCTCATGCTTTCTCCACAATCACGCAGGAAGAACCACAGCTCAGCTTGTGGGGTGTACCTTCTCCTTCTGTCTGGGGAACATTTGCATTGGGTACCAGAATCTCTGATCTGTACTGCTGAGATTTGGAAAAGGTTGTCTTTAATCTCCTCTCTGAACTTCTTATGATTCTCCTCTATCTGGTCTCCTAATTTCTGCAGATGTATTTCTACCATTGCAATTCTGGCATGTGTTGGGCCATGTACAGCATCTGCATATGCTTGGAGCTTCCTTGCCATATCAAGCACGGTCTCATCCCTCTCATCCCTCTTCATTAGGGCTGAAGCACAAGCATATTTGTGTGGCCCAAGTCCTACAAGTTTTTGCCACATCACAGATGTGCATGGTACCAAGTCTGGATTCTTAGTTGTTACATCATCTGGGAAGATAATCTCTGCCACTGCCATTTTTTTCAGGCATTGAATCCCTTGTTCTATGGTCTTCTACTGGGTTTGCTGCATGTAGAAATCATCTACACACAGTTATCTTTGTGCTGCACTTTCCAAGACCCATGCCCAGAGGCTGTGAGGGTTAGCCCCCCTCATCATTCCTTGGTAGATGACAGGATCCTGTGACAGGGATCCCAAATGCCTGGCTTCAGTGCCATCCAGAATTGTAGCCTCGCCTGCAGCATCCCAAAGACAGACTAACCAACTAATTTTGGATTCCTCAGGTCGCAAGTGTAATCCTTCCTTAGGCCACAAAGGTCCTTCAGGGAAAAGGACTCAGTATTGGCTTCTGATCTTGTGCCTGTTGCTTTGACTCCTGATTTTATGTCAGGAGGCATTGAGGGTCCTTCTCCTGCATCATCATCATCACCCACTGGTTGATCGGTCTTGTTGGTGCACTTTCCACTTCTAGTGCTGGTAGCAACAGCCATTGGTTGAGGCTTATTGTCTGGTTTAGCTGCTGGTTTAGGCTCACTATCTAGTTAGGCTGCTGGCTTCGACCCTGGGCTGTTGGCTTTAGCCTGACTGGGATAGCTGCTGATTTATCTCCCTGCCCCCCTGCCTCTGTCTGCTGCCTGACAGTATCTAGCAGGATATGATAAGCACAAGCCAGGGCCCAGCTCACTGCAATGATCTTTTCCTCCTTAGGGTCATCCTGCTACTTCTCTTTTAGGTATTTTCCCACCTCAGCTGAGTTCTGAATTTGTTAATGGGGAAAGTCCCAGACTAGAGACTCAGAGAATTCCTTCAGGATTTGGCCCATATCCTCCCATTTCCCACACCACTTAGGATTTTCCACACCTGGGTCTTCTCCTGGGTCAGGTGTCTCATCAGCCCATCTAGAAATCTCAGCCCTCATTCTAGAGAAGCTGCAGATTGACTACCAGAAAGATGGTCTCTCTAACATTCAGGGGAAAGTGAACATTCTCCAATAGTGATGTAACAGATTCAGAGGAGAAGGAAAGCAAGGGTTGAAAAGCCTCATCTTTGCTCCTCCTTTAACAAACTGGGTGCATAACCATAAGCAGGAATCATTCATATCTGGAACTGACCCCAGCACCTTTATAAACTTTTTACAAGACATTACCACCAAGCCCAGCAGAAGAGTAATTCTGGTTACTGCTCATCTGCTGTAAAAACTACATATTAAGGACAATACTAGAGCTATTTCTGGATAAGAAAATAAACCTAGGGACCACAGAGGTATTAAGATCTCAAAAAAAACTAGGGACCAGAAACACATGCAAGCCTTCATACCAAGAGACATTATGAATTCAAAAAGCATGGCTATTAACTGCTTTATACCAACAAAGAGTAAGGGCAACCAAAATGCACTCAAAACAGGGTTTTTTCCACTCTCTCTCTGCCCCCACATGTTGGCCACCAAATTTTGTCCTGGTTTAGGGCAAATTTGGGAGAAAGCCGCCCAAGGGGGCCCCTCCAGAAAGCAAACTCACACAACCCCTCCCCCCAACATGTCTGGGAAGGATTCCTTGGAGACAAATGGAAAGAACCTGTTTATTTAACAGGCACAGCATCCCCCAGCACATAAAATGAGCAATACCAGATGACACTACTCTTTCATCGCTCTGAAAAAGATGACAAATTCAGAAAGTCTCTCTTGGGGATGGTCACTCTGTTCTCAGTCCCTCCGGCGCTGGGGTAGCTGCTGCAGGCCACAAGGTGCAAACTCTCGGTGTTTCTCAGGTCCCAGTCTGGAGCAGGTTCAAGTGGTTCCAAGAAAAGGAAAGAAAAACAGTCCAGGGAAAATTTGGACTGCCTAGTTAAACTAACTAACAAGCAGAAGCAAAAGCAAAAGCAAAGCAGGAGCAAGAGCAAAGCAAAAGCAAGAGTAAAAAGGAAGAGCGGCTCTTTGTACTGCCCCTTATCTGTTCTGTGGGAACACGGCTGGGAACTCCTGGTCCCAGCAGCTGGAACTGGAGAGCACTGGGAAAATGGGGGGAAGAGGGGGCTTTGGTTAATTTTTAAATTGTGAAAAATGCTAATCGCTTGTTTTTAACATTTTAGAATTATAATAGTAATAAAATGGCTACTAAAATAGAAATATAATTAGAGTAATAATAATTTGGACAATTTGGATTAGGACAATATGAGATAATAAAAACTCAAAAAAGAGTTATGGATGTCCAGGTACCTTTTCCAGGCAAAATAAACCTCAAAAAGGACACAGGTTAACAGAGGATTAACCCTTAAAAACTATGCCTATTGCATATTCATAGACCTCATACATGATGCATAAATTCCATTCAAATACAGGATTCTGTCTGGTCATCGTCAACTTCTTCCTCTTAATCCTCACAGCATCTTCTGGGTTAAGCGAGGCAGGAAGAAGTTAGCTTCTTCTGATAATGGAGTAATAAATTCTTTTTCTCTGAAAGATTTAGGCATCCTGTGGCTGATATCTTGCGAGTCCTTTCTTTAAAAAAAAAATCTTACATAGCATAGTTTTATATTTTAACATTATATTATAATCCAAAACTATATTTAACACACTACTTAAGAAAATTAATACAGCATAACTTTCTAAAATAACACATATAATATTCATTTTAATATTTGCAAAAAGGCAATCATAAAATACACATTTTTCACATAAATCACTTTTATATTTGTTTTATATAGAATTATAGTAGGAATTGTACTTAAATTACATTGAAGCTATGACTGCAGTATCTAATTCATAACCGATTTTTATATATAATCAGGATAGAAATTATATTTACAGTTTATTCTATTAATAAACAACATACAAATAAAACTATGTGCTATATAAATGGTAAACTCTTATGTATATGTTCTATTAATAAATTAATATTATTAATATACCAATGTGTTAATAACATGAAACAATGCTGCACTATTAACTAATATTATTATATAAAATAAAACGTTATAGTATAACATTATTAATACATATTTGCATTATGAAAACCTGTGGCAGCACACTGTGGCCACAGGGATGAAAGTTGCTGGCTAGCACACTTCTCGTGGCCAGGAGCACGCCCTAGAGTGGCCACTCCCAAATCTCGCCTGAAACCTCTGCGGGTGGCGGTGGTTACAGGAGTTTGCGCCTCCCTGCAGCAGGCTGTGGCGTGGGTGGCACAGCAAAGAAACCGGGCACAAGGAACCGAGACAAAGGAAATTGGGAGAGATCACTCATGTGAAATCCAAGGAAGGCGAAGGAGTGGCAGAGAAAATGGGTCCGACTAGCATTTATAAAGTGGGGATGGTACAAGGGGTGGGTACAAGTCTCATCCAACAAGGGTATCTTAGGGGACTCAACATAACCAATAGGGCTCATTCAGGAGAGGGAGGAAGCTTTATAATCCAATCAGCCACTGAAGCAGGGCTAACTGACACAAAACATTCAAGAACGCAAGTGACTATAGAGACTGACAAGAGTAAGGGGCAGTACAACTGGGATTGACAAGGGCTTATAATGGAATAAAGGGAGGAACAGGGAGATGGACACACTGATGGGCAGACAAGTGGTGGGAAAACTTTGTGGTAAACAACTTAAGAATGAACCATTTGAGGGAACAAAAGGGGTACATGGGAAAAACCATGATAACCGACTAACATGAAAGGTCTAACTTCTATATAAAAGCACCTGTAAAACACCAACTACCACAAAAACTTATGCTATTTATATATTAATAACATTATGTAATATACATTGATATATTGCTAATTATTAGTCTAATTATATATTAACAATACAGAACTCACATATTACTAAAACGTTATTACTTTTTGAACATGCTATGTTATGTTACATTAATTATCAAGTATATAACTTATTTATATAGTTTCCTATGTTATTATTATATAGAACTAATAATTATAACCCTGTAATATACAATGCCTTTATGAAAATTATAATATTTTTCTATTATTGTATAGATAATCATAAAAGAAATATCAGCAAAACTCAATCCAAAACCAGAAATATTAAAAATAATTAAAGTAAAATAATAATTACCACTACAGTTACTTATTTTAGTATTAATCATAGTAGAAATGTAACTTACATTTTATTTTTATCATTATATACAATAGTTGATACTTTATATTTTCTCTAGAATATTATAGAGAAAGTGATTTAAAAGAATTTTATTTCTTTTCTTCATAGAAATGGCTTGAAAACAATGGCCAAAATCAAGCAAAAATAAGCAATAAGAAGCAGAACTAGAGCGATAGAGTATATATAGAGTCCATTAGAGAAGAGAATAGAACGAATATACCATTATATTAAACTATTACATTATAATCTATGATTATATATTACAGTGACCTGAGGAGGTCTCCATGGTGAGAGAAGGATGAGAATCTTGTTTGATGATCAGAGGCTGGATTTATTGATATGAGATATATAATACATTATAACTATACTAAAAAGAATAAGGAGAGGAGTTGCAGAGAGCTGCTAAGCTAAGAATAGAATAGAAAATAATCTAAAAGCAAGAGAGTTCTCTGTCACTGTGTTCCAGAGAGCTTGCCCTGTGATTGGCCCTTAATTGTACACATGGAACATGAACCAATCACAGGTGCATCCTATTGCATTCCACAGCAGCTGATAATCATTGTTTACATTCTCTTTCTTGGGGCCTCAGATTCCCAGAAGATGAACAAGTCCCAAAGAAAGGATTTCTATGAAAAAATGTCTGCGACAATTATATATTAGTAATATAACAATTATAATAGTGGGTATCAAATTGCAACACAAATTTTAGACATATATAGTTTTGTCACTGTCCTAGGATGATGTCATCATGCTTGTATCCCCAGTCATTGTTCTGTTCGTGCTGGATATTATGTTCTGTACCTTCAAGACTGGCTCGGAAGAGGGAAGCTTTGTTTTGTTATCAGTTATCTGTCTGCTCACTCCCCCAACAGTTGGCGGGACACAGAGACAGGGCAATACAGAGAGCAGCTTTTCCTTTTTACTCTTGCTTTTGCTTTGCTCTTGTTCTTGCTTTGCTTTTGCTTGTTAGTTAGTTTAACTAGGCAGTCCAAATTTTCCCTGGACTGTTTTTCTTTCCTTTTCTTGGAACCACTTGAACCTGCTCCAGACTGGGACCTGAGAAACACCGAGAGTTTGCACCTTGTGGCCTGCAGCAGCTACCCCAGCACTGGAGGGACTGAGAACAGAGCGACCACTCCCAAGAGAGACTTCCTGAATTTGTCATCTTTTTCAGAGCGATGAAAAAGTAGTGTCATCTGGTATTGCTCATTTTATGTGCTGGGGGATGCTGTGCCTGTTAAATAAACAGGTTCTTTCCATTTGTCTCCAAGGAATCCTTTCCAGACCTGTTGGGGGAAGGGGTTGTGTGAGTTCGCTTTCTGGAGGGGCCCCCTTTGGAGGCTTTCTCCCAAATTTGCCCTAAACCAGGACAAAATTTGGTGCCTTTTAAATTTAAGGAATAGGGAACTTCGGGGTTAGGTAAAAAAGAGTAATTCTGGCTTTTTTTCTAAGAAAAAATGGAATTTGGGTGTTTGGAGGTAAAAGAGGAATAATGAGGTTTGGGAATAAAACATGGGCATAAAGGGGTGTTTCTTAAATAAAATATAAGTCAGGGTTTTTTTTGTTTTGTTTTGTTTTTCTATTGTGGTTTTGAAGAAAAATCAACAGGAGAATAAGGAATTGGGATTTTAAAAATTAAAATACACTGAATAAAAGGTGTTTTTCCTTAGAAATGCCAATCTAAAAGAAAGTATATGAAGTCTTTTAAAAAGGAAGAAAAATAAGAAATAAATTAGGAGGAAAAGAGGAAAAAAGGGTTTTTCCTTAAAAAACTAATTAAGAAATAGGGATGATATGAGTTTTGCATTAAAAAATTGAAGAAAAAGTTAAGAAAATAAGGAATAGGAGGGGTTTTTTTTCCTTAAAAATTAATTGTTTTTATTAAAATAAAGCAAATAAGATTCCTTTTTTCATAAAAAACATTCTAAAAATAGACTTTTTCCCCCCCAAAAAATATAGTCAGAGTATCAATGGTGGGTTTTGTTCCTGAAAAAACATCAAAACAGCTAATTAGAATTTTACCTCAAAAGAAACTCCCCAAAACTAAAAAGTAAACCCAAATAATGAGGATGAAGTGCATTTTCATTTTTTCTTTAGAAAGTGAGGAAAAAGGGGATTTTTTCATGAAAAAGAAGATTCTAAATGCTATTGTAATAAAACAAATTATTTTTAAAGACACTTTTTCATTAAAAACAATAAATATGAAGCTGAGAGGTTGTTGAGGAAGACACAAAATTAGAGGAAAAGGGAATTTTCAGGAAAAAGACACCCCAGGCTTTCAGGATTTCCTTTTCTGTACAAAAAAAAGCATGCAAATAAGTCCAAAATCAAGAAATTTGGCTATTTTGTCTGCAAAATGGGATTGTTGCTTACCACAGAAGGGAAGGAGGAGCCACCAGGACCAACCTGTGCCACTGCAGTAATAAACAGCTAAAATTACTAAAAATTGCTATTTTATGGGAAAAATCCCTGCGAGCCCAGAGATGTCTCCAGAACCCTCAAATATCCCCCAAAATGCCTTTTTTCATCCCATGGATTGCCTTGGGGCTTATTTTGGCCCCTGTTGCCACCAAATCCATCCCAAAACCTACCAAACACTATGAATTTTGCCTCAAATCCCACAAATTTGGGCCAAAATACTTGTTTTTCCCTCTAAATTCCCTACAGTTTGGATCAAAATGGAGTTCAACAAAAGAGCCATTACATTATATTATATTAATTATATCTTATAACTCACTCCCCCTGATATCCCCCCTCCAAGACCACTTCAAATTCCCCAATCTGTTGGGGAAGATGAAACAGGAAAGCCTTATAAATATGATTGCCTGGCAAAAGACTTTGAGAATATAGAAACTATAAGTGAGATTGAAATGAAAGCAAGCTTTGAGATCCTTTAGTTACTCAACAACTGGAAAACAACGGTGTGGCCAGCTGAAGGTAATCCCCTTTTGATGGAACAACGCCCTCTGCTTGCAGACAGCTCCAAGGGTCAGAGCAGACCCTACAGCTTGGCAGAAGGGGTCCAAAGAGGAGTTTTTAGGGCTTAAAATGTAACACACTGTGGTAATGATTCTTATAGGCTGTATGCAAATGCTATAGGATGTGTATCTTGCACTAGATTGGTTAGTGCGAATTAGAATATTCAACACAGAACATGATTTATTGTATTGTAATGGGAACCTAGCTCTCTTATCCTCTGTTTCACTCTCTCCCTTATCCTCTCATCCTCTGTCTCTGTCATCCTCTTTACCACTGTCTTTACTTCACTCAGGCCTGCTCCAGCTGTGGCTGGCAACTCCCAGCAGGGCCCTGCACCCAGGCCCTTTGCAATAAACCACAAATTCCTCGACCTGGCTTCAGAGATCTCTCGTCTTCATCCATCCCAACATTCCTACCCCCCGATGCTCCTACACCAATCCATTCTGATTTGCTCAAAACATTATCCAAAAAGGACAAAGTTTAACCAAAATCATCTATATTTATCTCAAAATTGGGTTAAAATGCTAGTGCAGCCCTCCCCAACCAACCCCTTACCTTGATGCTGTGGTGGTTTGACCAGGAAGAAGTGGGAATTCTGGGGTGCTGCGGTCAACCCAATGGGTGCTCGGATTTTGATATTGGCACCTGGTGTGGCCAGTGGGGTTTGGACACACCTCCGAGAACACACAGGGGTTAAAAACCAGAGCTTTGGCCCTGGGAGGCTCTCTTGGGACTTGGAGGGAAGGAGGTGGGATCGCCCTCCCTCGTCCAGCTGCTGCTGCTGGGCGGGGGAGGGGCAGCCATGTGGTAGGCCGGGGCCTGGACAGAGATGGGGGGTGAGGAGGCCCTTGAGGATGGAAGGGTGGAGGAGCCCCAGGAGGCATCAGGCAGCCACCCCCCCCCCCCCAGCCCTCCCAGGAGAGAGCCGCCACCGACGGAATGTGACAGCAGCCGGCCCAGGAGGAGAACGGGGGGAGTGCAGCGAGAAGGTGCCCGGCCGGAGCAGCAGCGAGTGTGGGAGTGCCGGAGCTCTGGGACCGACAGAGACTGAAATTTTTAACCCCTTTCTTTCATGATTGAGACCTTGCAAAATGCCGATCCTCCTCAGAGCTGAATAAGAAGAGAGATAGGAAATGAGATAACCAAGAACTAGGCCCGAGGGAAGTGGAGAAGACTGGCTGAGTGGGGAGAGATGATTGGAGTGGCCTTTTGGCTGGACTTTTCTTGTGTGGCCATAGACTGAACCAGTTTTATTCCTGTGACACAGAGACTGCATTTAGGGGGAGGCAGTGCCTCAGAACCAGGAGGGTTCATTGTGGGTACCCCTCGGCCCCAGGGGGTGGGAAAAAATGGGGGGGACAGATGTCCCGAAGGAGAGACTGTGCCTTTTTTGGAGTGAGACAAGGCATCCTTAAAAGACAACCCTAAAAGTAGCTCTGGTCCATACACAGTGGTGAGAGCACTGCACATGGAAGGAAGATGTCACAACGGGAAAAGGACTTTCCGGGCGGTGCTGAGTGACATGGAAGTACACAAGGTCTCAACGTGTTTCCAGGGGAAGCCTATGGTGCAAGAAGGACTCCTCTTCATGAACTGAAGTTTGAGTATTATAAAGGGTGGTGCCAGACTGGGCAGTTGGTGATGTGGGGGAATCAGATTGGGAAATTTTGGTGGTGGGGAGGAGGAAAGTGCTTTTTTATAAGGTTTTCACTTTTTCCCTTAAAGTTTTTTTTCCTTCTTTTCTTGTAGTTTAGGTAATAAAGTTTTCTTTATTTCTAAGCTGGAGCCTGCTTTGCTTATTCCTGGTCACATCTCACAGCAGACACCAGGGAGAGGGTATTCTCTTGGGGTCACTGGCTCTGTGCCAGGCCTAAACCATGCCAGATACCACCTCAATACCCCATTTCCACCAAAATCACACTAAAACTTTATGAAAAGGATGAAATTTGGGACCCCAAATTCCCCCTAATTTGGGTCAAAATGTTCAAAATCCAGAACAAACCTCCCTCTACCTTATCCCACTCAAGTTCCCCCAAATCCTCAATTCAGCCTCAAAAAAGAGGGGGGAAATTTCCAAATTGTGGGCATGAAGAGGGCAAAAAATCTGAAATCTGTGGGGAAAGTGCACAAAAAGGGCAAACCCCTGAGATTTGGGGGGAAATGAGCAAAAATTTAAAAAACTGGGCACAAAAACTGTTTCAATCCAACATTTGTAAAGAAAAAGGACTAAAATTATGAAACTTGTGGGGATGAGGGGGAAAAAGACATAAAATTGGGGAGGGTAAAGGGTCAAAAAATCTGAAATTTAGGGAAAAAAAAACCTCCTCAATTTCTGTCCATCCCCAAAGAATAAGGAAATCCAGTTAAAAACAGGGAATTAAGTCTCCCCTCTCACCAGCCTGTCAGCTCCAGAATTCCAGGGACTCTGCAGACACAGACAGAGCACTTGTCCCCAAATTGCCCTTTTTATCCCCAAATGGGACTCAACCGCAGCCAAACCATGCAGATTTGGGCAGATTCAGCAAAATTTCAGGATGGGATGTGAGGGGGAGGGGCCAGGGAGGCATGACCCACAGTTCCAGAGAATTTGGGAACTGGCAGCTGGATCTTGTCACTGATAGGATGTGACAGAGTGGGACTCAAAAGAATTGACATCCCCATGGTGCTGACTCCCTTAAAAAGAATGAGGGATTTGTCTTTACAAACAGACAGTGGTCTGCTGATGAACAAAAATGGATAAAAGAAACAATGGGAAGAACCATAAATTCCTTAGGAATTCCGTTGATTGACACAAGGAAAAGAAATAGGGGGAGTATACATTGGAAGGGGTTCTGTAATAGGTGATTCAGGAAGACTGTGCCTCTCAAGCACTCCAGCCAATGGGGAAAGAGAGAGGGAAATGCAGCAATTAGGATAAAAAGGAGGCTGCATCCTCCAAAAATTTGGCAGACCCCAGGGGAAATGCCCATGACCTCTCCCTATATCTGAATAAAGTTACAGGACTCCTCCATCTCCTTTTTGGAAAAAAAAACCTCTGGTGTTTGTGGGTTAATTCTCCTGACACTATGACCCTGGGGAGAGGACAAATCAAATGCAGACTTTTTTTCCCAAAATTAATGACCGAAGTCCCAGTAGGGAATTCCAAGGAATGGGAAATTCTGGCTCAAATGACTGAAAAAGCTGAAGAAAACCGGCTGGAGCCAGGAGAGACAATGGTAAACGGAATTAAAGGGCCTTTGTCTTAAAATGAAGACATAAAAATGGGAAAACCCTGAACCCCACAGAGATCTTCAGAACTGTCCAGAGACAGAGACCCCACCCCCAAAGCCATCCAGCGACTCCCAAAACCACTTGGAGATCCCCCAAAACTATCCGGTGATCCCCTCAGCCCTCTGAACCTCCCAAACCACAAGGTCCCTCTGGGGAGATAGGGGTCCCTGGAAGGGTTTTGGGGCTCCTGATAAATGACATGAAGAAGAGAAATTTTCAGTTGCCCTGATGGAGCTGGATGGAGCTTAAAGACAACTGGGAAAAAAGCTGAAAGGATGTAATGGTATGCTGAGAGGATTACAAGCACAGCTGGAGCCAGCAGAAAATAGGTAATGAGGAATGTAGTGGTGTTTTTATCAAGTGACATTATTGCAACCTTTTCTGGGGTTCAGCCTGACCCCAGGAGGCTGCAACAGGTATCTAGATAACTCTGACCTGTTCAACACAGGTGTCCGAGCTCCCAAGCAGTTCTTAGCCGCAGGTAACCTTAGCAATCTTAATAGATTTATGGCTCTTTAGTGATTATCAGCTCATTGTGATTTCAGCTCCCAGCTTGCTAGGTGCCTAGGCAGGCAGACGCAGGGAGAGAGAGGAGAAGAGCTGTGTGGGGTTCCACAGGAGTGTCTTTTATTGATTCTTCGGTGAAGGTTCCCAGTGACAGCTCTTCTGCCTGAGCTGGGCAAAAGCAGCTCTTTATAAAGGGTACAGGAGTTTCAGAAATTGTCCAATAGCAAGGATTAAAGGAAAGTGACCTATAGTCTTAGAGATAAGCAAGGGGTCCGAAGGTGGAAGAGGGGGGCTTCTAGTCCAGTCACCATGACTTGGCATTTCCTATCTTAGGCTTCTGACTGCAAGGAAAATCTTGCAGGCTCTGGGCTGCTACATTGCAGAGGATCATTAACGGGACATCACGCCATGACCAATATGATCAAGTGAAGCCAATTTATTACAAAAAGCAAGCCATATTTATACTATTCTCTATTGTTCACACCTCAAGCTAATACATGATTGGTTAAATCCTTTTTACCCATGCATTTTAATATTTCAGGTTATTTTAGTTAGTCTTCCTTCTTCGTGTGTCTTGCTGCGATTTTCTTGTCTGCCTTTGCATCCTGAACTGTCTGCTATTGAGCGTATTCTTCTCCTTCTGTGTCCTTCAAGGGCATGGTGACCTTACTCAGTTTCTATGACGGCTGGATTGTGCATATGTTGCATATGTCCATTGTGCTGCAAAAAACTCTCAACACTACATTATGTAACAAGAAGTAACAGTGCATGTACAACGAAAACGATCAAGGAAAGGTCACATGTAATATGGAAGCATTCCGTGAACATGACCACCAGAGACCTGTTCGAGGCCCCTACAGGACCATACCCTGTGGCAAAGTTTCACCGCACACATCAGATTAAAGGAGAAATCCTTCAGTGTGTCCTGTGCAGATAAAGAATGCCTGCTTTCTAATGCGTCAAATTATGTTAGAAAGTTTATTTGCCAGCCAATTTTTCTATCATTCCCTTGGACGGGCTAACAGATCTAAGGGGAGCTGAGAGAGTCCTGTCAGGATCTGGGGGTCCCTGGGAAGGTCTGGAGTTTCTAGGGAAGATTTGGGGGGTCCGTGGGGGATATTGGGGGTCTCTGCCAGTGGGATCCCAGCTCTCTGCTACTTTAACCAACCCAAGGGCCTCCCAAACCATATGGGGATCCCCTTGACCCTCCTGGACTGCCAAGTCCCTTCTAGGATGCCCAGAACCACACCAACCTCCCTCCACCCCAAACCTTTCCCTGGGGATCCCAAACAACCTCTCTGAGGCCCTCAACCACCCCAGTGACCCCCAGAACTCCCTGGACATCTCTCAGCGCCCCCAGACCCCTAAACCCCTCCAGGGACCACCATTTATACTCCAGGGTCTCCCTCGGTGCCTCCAGACCCCCAAACCCCTCCAGGGATCCCCAAAGCCCTCCCAATGACCCCTCCCCTCCCCCACTTCCCATTGGCTGCAGTGCCCACCCGTCTCCGCCCTGAACCAATCATTGCCCAAGCCTGGAACACTGGGGTGAAACCAAACGAGAGTGCGGGCGATGGAGCGGATCAGGCCTGAGGGCTCCGGAGGTGACTGAGAGGGGACTTTGCGGGGCTTGGGAGGGTCCCGAGTCATTCTCGCATACTTCCCACAGAGGCTCAGCCTGGAGCAGCGAACGGAGCGTCCGGTGCAAAGGAGGTGGGAGAGCAGCCCGGCCTCAAGTTGCCCCTCAGGATCCCCAAGTGCCCCCTGGAGGCTCCAGTCTGCTCCCCCATTCCCTCAAGTGTTCCTTCAAGGACTCCAAGTGCTCCCCAGACCCCCAAATTCTGCCCCAGACCCCTAAGTGCCTGCCAATTCCCTCCCTTCTGCCCGTGTTCCCTAAGAGCACCTTGAGGACCCCCAACTACCCCACTCGATCGTAGGTGATGCCCCAGACCCGCCATTCTGCCCATAAGTGCATCCTGATGCTCCTCCAACTCCCTCCCAAGACCACCAGCCCTGCGGGGTCAGTGCAGGGTCAGCATTTTGGGGGTCCTCACCCCTCCCCAACCCCTCCTCCTGCCCAGCCAGGCCCTGCACAGACCCTGCCCCCACAGGCTGGAAGGGGTGGAGCCAAGCAGAGGCTTTTCCCCCTGCAACTCCACCCTTGATGTTCCCCTTGTCCAATGGTGCTTGAGGTGACGCCAAGGGGAGGAGCCAGCACTGGACATGCCCCTCATGGGCAGGGCCCTGCTGAGCTCTGCTGCTTCCCCGGGGTTGCCTGCAGGGAGTGTCATGGGGGAGGTCACCTGATACCCCCAGGGCCCTGCAGGGGGCAGTGCCTGGGCAGTCACGTGACCCACGTGAGACACTTCTGCAAGCACCAGCAGGCATCTTCCCCCCAGGCTGTCTCCCAAGAACTCTTGTGGCAGGATCCATGTTGGAGGCCACATGACTCCCACAAGACCCTCTGGCCAATAGGAAGCAGCTCTCTGGATACCCTGCAGAGGGCACTATGCTCACAGTCATGCGACTACCACCATGCCCTGCGGCAAGTTAGCAGCAGCTGCTGTGCCCCTCTGCACCAGGGGCTGTCACCCCATGGGAAGCAAGACTCCCATGAGCCTTTGCTGCAGGAGCCATTTTGGTGGTCACATAACGGCCTCGGGGCTCTGTGGTGTGCACCATGTTGAAAGTCACACGGCTCCCAGGATGCCCTGCGGCCTGCAAGGGAGGCGCTTCCTGAGCCCCCACGCCAGGGAGGGCCCAGCTTCAGGTCACGTGACCCCCATAAGGCCCCGCAGCTAATCAGGAGCCATGCACATGATGCCCTACAGGGGGCGCCATGGCAGCAGCCACTGGGTGAGGAACCAGAGGAACCCTTGAGGGTCATGGGGGTCGCTTGAGGGCCATGAGGTCACTTGGCAGGGAGCCCGGTTGAGGGCATGGGGTCACTTGTGGATCATCGGGTCATTTGAGGGTCATGGGGGGTGCTTGTCAGCCAGGGAGACAAAGGAAAGTTGGGCGCTGCTGAGGGTCATGAGGCACCTTTGTGGGGCTTGGGGGCATTTGTGGGTCAGAGGGGTCACTGATGGCCCTGGATGCACCCTTCTGGGCTCACATGGTAATTTGTGGGCCAGGGCGGTCACTGGTGGGGTGGGGGGGGGGGAAGTTGTGGGTCAGCGGTCACTCAAGGGGCTGAGGGGGCAATTGTGGGTTGGGGAGACACTTCTGGCAAAGGAAATCTCTTGTGGGGATGGGAGAACACTTGTGGGATTGCCACTCCCTGTGACATGCAGCCCCCCCAGGCCCTCTTGGGGACCTCCTCCTCCTCTGGATGCTGCGATGCCACTGCCGGGCCGTAAGGGGACACCTTTGGTAAGACAACCCCACCCCCAAATTGAAGGGCTCTGCCCCTGCGCCTCCCTAGGTCCCTCTAACTCCCCATTTGCTCTCTCTTCCCTCTCCCAGGGCCATCGAGACACTCCTGGAATGCCCACCTGGGCACCCCCAACCCATGGTGGGGCCAATAAAGCAATGACTCCCCAAAATTGCACCTGGGAGGTGGGGAGACCCCCAAAACTCCCTCCCTTATCTCCCCGACCTTTGGGATTGCCCCCAATCCCCTCCCTCTACAAATGTCCCCAAGAGCATTTGGGGGCTTCTGGGGGGCTCAAAAGCGCCTGTTTGTGGGGCGCTGGGTGTCTCTAGGGGGTCCCTGAGGGTCTTTGGCATGTTTGGAGGGGCTCTGAGGCTGAGGAAGGTCTTACGAGTTGAAAAGTTGTCCATTTTTTTTTTTTTAAGTTTGCAGAGTTAACAAGTTAAACCAATTGCTGCTAAGTTGGAGTTTTAACTATTTTTTGTTAATAATTTCATGTTGTAATTACCTGTTGTTAATAGTTTTCCTTTAATTACCTGTTGTTGATGATTAGAAATCCCTCTTTGTCGAGTATCACCCTGCTGCTTCCTGGAAAATGGCACCCAGGACTGTGAGGAGGAAGTGACATCGGGGCTGGTATGCAAATCTGGAAACACCTCACCAAATCTAGCAGGAAAAACCCTTTTTCCCTTGGTTAGCCAATGTCCCAAGTACCTGAGCTCAGCTTCTGTGAATTGCAACTTCAACTTCGACACCTTCAACCCCTTTTCCCCTAAAATGTTTAAAAGTTCAATGGTGCTCACCCTCATAACCTCCTCCCTTGGACCTGCAACCAGAAAATCGTCTACATTTTGTAGCAATTTTGTCCCCTCCATTGGTACAAAGTGACTCAGCACCTGCTCAAGTGCTTACCCAAATAAGTTTGGGGAATCAACAAAGCCCTGAAGCAACTATGTCCATCTGAACTGCTGCTTTCTGTTCGTCTCCGGGTCTTCCCACTGAAACACAAAATAATCTCTGCTGCCCTCTGCTAAAGGACAAGTCCAGAAAGCATCTTTCAAATCAATCACGCTGTACCACATGTCCTCGGGAGAAATGTTATTCAGCAAGGTGTAAGGTTTCGAGACCATGGGGAACAAAGTTTTAGTTCTCTGATTCACAGTCCTTAAATCTTGCACCAGCCTAAAGCTACCATCCGTCTTTTTCACAGCCAGAATTAGGATGTTGTGCTGGGACATGCACGGCTCCAACGTTCCTTTCTTTATTACTTCATCAATCATCAGTTTCAATCCCTTCCTCCCCTCCATGGAGATGGGGTACTGTTTGACCCTAATGGGGTCTTCTGGTTTCTCAGTTTTGACACGAATCGGCTCTATGTCCAACCTCCCAGCTTCCCCTTGGACATACCAAACCTTTGGATCTATTTTCTTCTTGTCCTGGATAGTGAGTTTATACATCCTCACCCTGAGCTGGGAATTTTCCACTGCCAAACTGATTTCTATGGCTACCATCAAGTGTCTCCCTAGTAAATTAAAATCCGTGTCCCTTATCAATAGTATATTTCCTGTACATCTTTTGTTTTCTGTCTCTATTTCTGCATCTTTTATGACCAGAACCTTGAAGGGTTCCCCTTTTGCCCCGATTACCATCACTGAGTCATGGCTCAGAGAGCACCCTTGCGGCAGCTGCTGCACTGCGGTTCGTTCCACCCCAGAGTCTACTAAAACCACATTTCTTGCCTGTGGGGTCCTATCCTTAATTTTATCAAGGGCTCCCTTGGTGTTCCGGACCCCAAACTGAAAAGCCCCTGACACCCCTAAGCTTCTTGAAACATCGCCTGGTCCTTGCTTTGCTGGGACAATTCCTTCAGATGTGTCCCTTTTGCTTACAGTAATAGTGCTCGAAATCCTTCTTTTGGTTGTTCGGTCCTTTTCCTCTGGAAGGGTTTTGCTTCTTCATCGGTGCCACTTTCACCACGTCTCTGACCTGTTCCTGTTTCTGTGCTTCCCTTACTGCAGCTACCAATACCTTAGCTTGAATCTTCTGTTTTTCTTTGTCTCTTCTCATGTAGAGCTTCTGGGCTTCCCGGAGCAATTCCTACAACCCCTTGTCCTGCCATCCGTCTCTATTTTCTAACTTTTTCTGTATGTCTTCCCAAGATTTTGCCACAAACTGAGTTTTCAACTAAACTGCCTTGATCAGAGAATGGGGATCTGTCCCCGAATACATTCTCAGGCTCTTTTGGAGCCTCTCCAACCACTCCGTGGGTGTCTCATCCTTTCCTGGCATTCTCTGAGTACCTTACTCATGTTCTGCCCCTTGGGTACCGCCTCTCTGATATCATGAAGTATCATGTTCCTTAGGTTCATCATTTTCTGCCTCCCCTCCTCTGTCTGGGCACTCCAGGATGGTTTCTGATTTGGCCACCTCTGATCCCTGCTTTCCCCATTGGGATTTCTCATTTCCTCAATCCTTGATTGCGGCTTGTCTGATCATCTCCCTCTCCTCATTGTTGAACAGCGACCTCAGGATTGTGTTGAGATCCTCATAGACATAGGTGCTGGTCCCTAGAAATTCATCTAGCCTTTCTGCCACCCCCAAAGGATCATCTATCAATTTTCCCATCTCTTTCGTGAACGCCCTCACATCTCCGATATCGATCGGCGCGTGTATGAAGCCGATAACTCCTGGAGCCATAGGCACTTCCCATAAAGGAAAGATGCCAGGCTTCTCCTTCTCATCCTCACTGTCTCCCATGGTTGCCCTCCTCGTTTGTGGCCTTCTTCGATAGGCCAGGGGAGAGCTGACTTTGGGGAAAGTTACCTGTTTTTCTTCAGTCTTGGGGAGGGTTGGTGGCAGCAGCTGCTCACATGGGAGCAGAGTCCCCGCCGCCACTTGTTCACATGGGAGGGAAGGCACCGCAGCCTGCTCCAGTGGGAGTGGTGGTGCCGAGATCTGACCCAGTGAGATGGCCACCTTGAGAGGCAACGCGGGCACCAGCGATGCCTGGGCTTGTCCGGGCTGGGGAGGAGGGACAAGGTAGGGAGGAGGAAGATTGTCCAAGGGTTCCCATACCTTTCCCCCGTTTGCTGCATGTCTGAGAGCTCATACCGGGTATAAACTCGTACAAGTGTATCTCCACATTTTGGCATACTCAATTTCCTTGAAATCCTGTGGGCAGCATTCGAATACGTGGTCGTAAAGGGAATTGCAAGTCCATCCCTCAAAAGTGCTGAATACTGGCCAGAGGACATATTTTCCAATCTCCTTCCCTCTCCATTTTTCCATGCAAAAATGTATCATTTTCTCCTTGGACCTCCCCACTCTCTGGGAGTTGTCATCCCAGTGTTCTAGCACCCATCCCAACGGACTTTCCCTTCGAATTTCTGGCAGAACCTTCCCAGGACCCTGGGGAGATTTTTCCTGGGGCTTTTTCTGGAACCTGCTTTTTCCCAACCCCATTTTTCCAAAATACCTGCCTCCGAATTTTCTCACCTTGTCTCCTCCGGTTGGGACGCTCAATGTGAGTCCCAAGTCTTTGTCCGATGTCGATTTCCTGAGCTTGCAAAATGCTGCCAGTGTCACTCAGTCATGCAGAGAACCGTTCTGTGGACTTTTCAACTGATCTCCGATTTTCTTACCTGTTTTCTCCGGATCAGAAGGCAGACGGACTCCCGGAATTTTCCAGGGCCGTCTTTTCCCCTTTTTCTGACCCAGCCATGACCGATTCCCCTCTGAACTCCCTACAAGTCCCAGGTCCCACATGTGTTAAGAAAAAGCATCCACTTCCCCTTGACTGACCATGTCCCTAGTGGGATGGTGGAAATCTGTGTATGGCCCATTCACTTAACAGCTGGACTTGATGATCTTTGTCAGTCCCTTTCAACTCAGAATATTCTGTGATCTGTGACATAATGGCAATGCCAACAGCAAATGTTGGCTAAACACTGGCATGTTCTATGTGGCTGGATGAGGAAGGTGAAGGGAGACGACCACATCCTGATTGATCAGCATCGAACTCCGATTTATTGATCTAGCTTACACACTTTTATAGTAGTGTTAATTAAGTTCATACATATTGCAAAACCTGAGCTCATCATTGGTTACAGATTACACATCAACCCCTTCTTTGCTGTCAATACCTGTGGTTCCTTGTTGAGGCTAATATTTGTTTTTCTCATCCTGCTGTTGACTTGTTATTGAATACCCTTTCAAGGACTCCATGTTTTTCACCATGCCTTTCTCATCACTTTACTCAAGGACATGGTATTTATTGTTTTTAAGGAAAAAGCCTGAGAACTTGCTGCTTACAGCTGCCTTTTACTTTTTAACCAGCTGTATGTAATCATGGCCTTTCTATAAGCCATGTCTGAACAAAATTCTGCAACAGCTGGAGTGTTAAAATTATCACTGGCCACTGTCTCTGACAGTAGAGATAGGAGTGTGGCTGAGTGATAGTACCTTTTTTCTTTTAATCTGTCACCACCTCATCAATGGGCATGCACGTGGGTGCTTATATTGTGGCTGTTAGGTTTGCAGTAATTGGGTATTTCAATTCTTAGTGGGGCCACATTGGCCAGAACTTCAGAAATTCCACTTCTCCCTGCAGCAAAAATCCAGCATGGGGACACACTAGCAGTCCTTGGATCAGGGAGTGCAGGTGCAATGTGGAGTCAGCACAGTCTCTGGATTCCTTTTAGGGTTTTGGGCTAATGTTCAAACATTACCATTGACTCGCTGACATCAGGCAGACAACAGATTTAAATGTTCAGAACATCAAAACCCTAAATATTGTCATTGTGATCTTTGATTGCAAAGCAAGTAGCCAATATCCACTTCTAATCCAGGATCCATAAATTAACCGTAGCAGCTTGACAGATAACATGTGCTCCATTTACTAAAGTGATTTTAACTCTCAGCATCTGGGTCATACACCCAGCTTCTTGGCATCCTGCTTCATTAGTACTGAATGCTGTGTTCCTGTATCTATTAGAAATGTAATTAATCATTGACAAGAACCAACTGGAATCTGGATGTGTGGGTCATTAGTACGTATTGATAGGGTTCCACTTGTTGCATTTCAGTTTCACTTGGCTTGTGCATGGAATGCTTTTGTAAATCAGCCACCTGAATGGACTCTGCACAATACAAGGTGAATTTGTATCTTGCTTAAGCATCACCTTTGCTGTTTCTGTCAGTTTTCATCTCTTCTCCTTTTCTTCCTGGAACTGTTTCTGCAATTGTTAATTTCTCAGTAACAGGGATAAATAAGGTTTCCTCTCTCAGGTCTTGTTTCTTTCTTCTATAATTTCCCTATTCAAATTCTAAAATAATTGTCTTTCCTTACGCTCTGCTAAAGCAAGTAGGGTCTTAAGATGGTCTTTCTCAGTCATAAGTTTATCCACTTGGATTCTACTCTTTTCTCCTGTCTCCATCTCAGAAGCCAGTGGTAACTTTGATACCTCATTTTCTATGTAAGTCTTACTTTTGGTGAGCTTCCTTAAATGTTTGCAGCTGCCAGCCCCCAGCTCACTGAGGATGCCAAAAGTTGTTCTAAGACTCAAATTAACAACATTGGCCTGTGAGGCCATAGTAATGATAGGTCTCCCAGGAGTTCCAACTCCCACATCAACATCTTTATCCTGCTTGTGGCAAAAGAGTGCAACTTTCCTTTTCCCCAAGTACTACATTCTCTAGAACAGCAGTGGATAATTTATCACTTCCCGAAAAATTCCTTTCTGCAAGCCTTTCACTCAAACTGCATTCATCATGCACTGGGACCCTGCTGCTCCCTTTTGGGCAGTCTGCTTCCTTGGTGCAATTCCAATATCCTGATTGTTGTTCTGTTTACTAATTGTTAAGTGAAACCAATCCTTCTGCCACAGCTAATTAGCCCTGAAATCTCTTTCCCCACGATAAGGGTCTTTTCCCTTGTCTTTCTCTCTGTGGGGTTAACACTTGCTTCAAGTGATTCTGAAATTATGCTGCAGTGTTTTATCACGTCCAGCAAAACTCTAACCATGGCAGCCACATACTTGGTTAACCAATGATGTAGGTGAGGGTTGTCCTGGAATATCTGTCATTCATCAGTTGCAAAAACACTGCCTTCTGTACACTCTCTGTCCCATGATCTATGGTTGGGGTCTCGATCCTAAGCAAATCACTCCTCTCTAATGGATGCAACCTCCTGCTCAATAGGCAGCATGCTGAGTTTAAAACCACAGTTTTCTCTGGTCACTCACCATTAAAAACACTTGTGGCCTCCAGAAGCCTTGGGCCTCCACCTCAGACAAATGATTTAATCACCCTCTTCCAGAGGCACTCTCTAAACATATCCAGTTTCCGATTACTATGTAAGTGTGCTATACTTTTCCTGGAACTTTGCTTTACTAAAACCACACTGTTTTAGTAACAGTGTGCAGGCCCTGACTAGCAAAGAAGGCTTCATCTTTAATTTGGGATTTTAATGTGATTTCCTAATTATCAGATGTACTGCTGCTTATAGGGTCCTTAGAGACGTTAAAGCAATTTTCTGTCCTGTCCACAACTTTGAAAGTTCAGTAACAAAAATATTCCCCACCAAACTGAGCACCAGACTGTCTAGGGAAAAAGAGGTTGAGGAGACCCCAAAACTGGAGGTATCCCAAACCAGGTGGATGGGGGCTAGGCTGGGATTTTAGGGGGGATATTTGGGGTCCCTGAGGTTTGGGGGGCTCAGAGGGTACCCCAAGGATTGCAGGGATGGGCAGGCTTAAGGGGATTTGAGGTCCCAGGGTAGGTTTTGGGTTCTGAGGCTCGGGAGGGGTCTCCAAGGCATGAGGAAGGGGGGTTGGGGTCCCAGGGCAGGGTTGGGGTTGGGCAGGTCCGTTCTTGGGTCCCTCTTGCGCCCTCAGGCGCGGGCACCGGCGCTGCCGGTGCAGCACCCCTGCAGGTCCCGCCCCTCCCCGCTCCGCAGCGCCCCAAGCGGCAGCAGCAGGAACAGCAGCCGGGGACTGCCCAGAACCCCCATAGCCCCGCCCCCCAAGTGTGGCCCTCCCCAAGCCCCGCCCCATAGCGGGGACCCCATTGAAGCCCCACCCCCGGAGCTCCGCCCATGGACGGGAGACCTCTAGAGCCCCAAGCACACGGGGTACTAAGCCCCGTCCCCCACAGGCAACCCTACCCACGTTCAAGCCACCTCTAAGCACCGCCCCCAAAGCCCTGACCTCCACTCAAAAAGTGAGCACCAACCTTAAGCACAACCCCTTAGACAGCCCCCCACCACCACTATACATGGAACCCCTTGGGCCCCAAGACCTTCCTGGCCCCCATCCCAGGTGCCCTCACCTAAAATACTCAGAACCCCTCTCCCTGTGGGTTCTCCTGCCCTCCAGAGTTACCCCCTGTGGTGCCCCACCTTCAAATCCCTTCCAAACTCCCCAGCATCAGCACCTAGGGGTCACAAACATTTATTGGGGTACAGCAGAACTGGGAGGGTCTCCAGCAGGGTGGAGGTCCTGGGTAGGTTTCCCTGGGACTGGCATGCTGGTGATGGGGGTTCCAGGGGGATCATGGGTAGGGGTCCTCAATAATCTGAGAGGTGCTGGACTAAGGAAGGGGACCTCCACCCGGGCATGGGTCCCTGAAGGGGTTGTTGGGGATCCTGAGGTGGAGGAATCTACGGGGCAGGTCCACGTGGGGGGGATTGGGGGACCCTATGGGTGGGGGGAGGGTCTCAGCATGATGGTCCCTTAGGAGGTCCCAGTAAGATTATGGGTGTGAAATTATCAGGAGAGACTCCCCAGGGGGTCCTCTTTCAGATGCCCCCCACTTTGGGTCCCCGCAGGCCAGCTGCAGATCCTGGGGGATCAGGGTGACTTGGTGGGCGTGCAACGAGCACAGGTATGCATCTTCAACAGCCTCACCATGAAGGCCTCTGCTGCCTGTGAACCAAAACTTGAGGGAGGGTCCCCAAAGCTCCCCAGCATGCCCCAACCCCCACACCTTCCCCCCGGGTCAGAGACCCCCCCCCCAAACACACACCCGGGGGGCAGGGTCCCTCCAAACCCACCCATGGGTGACCGAAGCACCTTGTGCTTGTAAACGTGTTAGGGGGGGATCAACACCCAATGACCCATCCTCAATCCCTGACAGACCCTGGGAATAAGGGACCCCCCCACCCAGCACCCAGAGACCCTCTCAACATCCATGGAACCCTGTCCCAGAACTCATAGACCTTACCCCCAGCCAATGAACACCCTCCTAGACTCCCCCTCAACTCCCATCACATACACCTGCTGAAATAAACAGGGCCAGGAGACTTCTTCTCCTTTTTAATGCCTTTGTTAAAAGTGATCAGTTTAGGATGGGGCGGCCCAGCAGGGCTGCAGGCCCCGTCGTGTCTCCCAGGGCGACACAGATGAGGAGGATATGCGCAGCTTTGTCCACTAGGGGCAGAGCTGGGGATCGCGTCCTCGTGGGAGCCATTGAGGGCATGATGGACCCTTCGTTGTTGTTGTTCCCGGCGCAGTCCCCCTCAGTCTCAGCGCTGGGGACGACTCCCGTGGTCAGGGCGAGAGGGACTCCGCATCTCTGCAGGCTCAGCACTCGGCTCCTCACATCCAGACATCACTCCAGTCTCTCAACTCTTACTTGGCTCATTGTTTTTGGGGTTTTCTCTGTGCGTTTGGAGTCGGGGTCCCACAAAGCATTCTGGTCCTTGGAGTCACTTTGCATAACCCCCTCCCTCCAGGTCTCCTCTCTTCACTGTTCGGGAAGGTCTCCACCCGTTACTGTCTCAGAGAAGGGCCATTACCTTGCCCTAGCCAGAGCCTTTACTAATACAAAAACAACCATTAACACCAACGACCCGTAATTACCATAACACAGGCAGCAGCCCAGCAGTAGTGGTAACAGAAAAAAACCAACTGAATTTTTGTTCATAACATTATCCAAGGACAAGATATTTACTTGTTATTAAAAACAACCTGAGAATTTCTGCTGTTTACATAAAAGTGCCTGAGAATCTTGTTTACAGAAACAGGCTTTGAGAATTTGCTCCTCACAGCTGCCTATTACTTTTCCATCTGCTGTATATTTTCATGCCCTTTTTCCCTTCAAGCCATGTCTGAGCATAATTCTCCAACGCCTAAGTCCCTGGATACCCCTGCAGGACCCATAGGACCCCTCCAGCCCCTCTGTGACCTCCCTCCATCACGCCTGGGCCCCCCGAGCCGCACCTCCTGCAGCGCCAGCAGGGCCATGCTCTGCCAGCGGCAATTGACCCCGCAGGTGAAGAGCAGGCAGAGCTCTTGCACCTGCGGCAGGGAGGGCACAGCACGGGGGGCACATGGGGGCAGCAGGGTCACAGGGAGTGCAGGGACATCGGGACAACATGGAGGGGATATGGGGGCATGGGGGACATCCCGGGCTGGGGCCGCCAGCCCGGGATGTCCCCCATGCGACACCCTGGAGTGTCCTACCATGGCGACACCCTGGAGATGCGGAGACACTGCCCTGGTGACATCCCAGGGACCTGGGGGCACCCTTGTTGTCACCCTGGAGACACTTTGGGGACACCCCAGGGAGAGGAACACTGGGGACAGGAACACCTGGGAATACACTGGGGAGTGAGGACATGGGAACATCACCATGGGGACACTCCAGTGAGAGGAACACTGGGGACAGGAACACCTGGGAATACACTGGGGTGGGGACATGGGAACATCACCATGGGGACACCCTGGGTTCTCCCAGGTGGGAGGTATGGGGGAAGCACCACTCTGGGAACATCTTGGGAACACCCTCGGCCATGGGAATATGGGGACACCCTGATGGGACAGGGGGACAGTGCCAGCACAGCAGGAGGGGCACAAGGAACTCTCAATCCATGCAGCCTCTGAAGGTGGCAGGACACAAGGATATCTGGAACCACAGAATGACATTGGAGGATATGCAAGGATGTTGGGGGAGGACAGGCCCACCATGTCACGAGGATGGGGAGGACAAGGACATGGGGAGGGATGGAACAGGATTGGGGGGGGGGCCTGGGGGAAAGGGATGGTCTTGAAGAGTCCCAGGTGGTGATCTGGGGTTCTGGGAGGTAACTTGGTGGGTCTGTAGGGGATTGGAAAATCGCAGTGGGTTTTTGGGATGGGGTCCAATGGGAGGTTGGAGGGTTCCAGGTTGGATTTTAGGGGTCCCAGGGTGGATTTGGGGTTGGATTTGAAGGCGTCCTTGGGATTGTTTGAAGGGTTCCAGTGGGTATTTGGGAGAGTCCAATGGGGAGCTGGGGAGCTGAAGGGTGCCAGGATGGATTTGAAGGCTCTGGGGGAAGTTGCAGGGTCAAGAGGGTTGATCTGGGGAGTCCTGAGAGGGATTTGGGGATCCCAGGAGAGGGGATACAGAGTGGTTTGGAAGATCCCAGACAATGCTTGAGGTTTTGGAGTAAAATTGGGGGGTTCCTGAAGGGGTTTGGGGGTCCCACAGTAGATTTTCTGGGTATCTGAGATGATCTGTGGGTTCCCAGGGGAGTTTGCGAGTCCATGGGGGGTGCTGGGGAGGTTCTGGGGGGGAAAATGGGGTGTCTGGGGATTTTAGGGATGGGGGGGTTCTCACCAGGTGGGCAAAGGGGCTGGGGCGCAGCAGCAGGCAGGTGCTGCTCTGGTACTTGCAGATCTCTTGCAATGCCTGCTGCCCTGGGCAGCACCCTGTGGGGGCTACTATTCCAAACACACTAAAAAGACCGCCAAAGCAACAAGCCAGTATAGAGTTGAGAAATTGGAGTGATGTCTGGACGTGAGGAACGGAGTGCTGAGCCTGCAGAGATACTGGAGACCTTTGTGACCTCTCACCCTGAGCACGGGAGTAATCCTGAAGCCAGGACCTGGGAGAGGGTGAGGCTGCGGAGTTGAAAACCAGGGGTCATGGCCATAAAGGCTCCCACAAGGATTGGACCTCCAGCTCTGCCCCTAGTGGACAAAGCTGCACATATCCTCCTCCTCCTTGCCGCCTTGGGAGATTGAATGAGACTGCAGACCCATCGAGCTGCCCAGTCCTGAGCTGGTTGCTTTTAATAAAGGCATTCAAAGGAGAAAAAGTCTCCTGACCTGTTTATTTCAATAGGGAGCCGTCATAGGTCCAGATCCTTTCCTAAAAACATGGACGTTTATTTTAAACAAAAGAGGGACAAAATATGATGAGCTGGCTCTACTAGCCCTGCTGGCGTTATGTAAGAGCCACAGCCTAGATAAAACGGAGGAAGCCTCCCTAGACTTCAATAACTTAGAAACAGGCTAGCCAATGTATATTTGAAGCTGCCTCCATGGGTGATGCTATAAACAAAAATCTGCCAATTTTTTTTTGTGAGAAAAAGGTTACCACTGTTACTGCTGGGGTGCTGCTTGTGTGTTATGGTAATTACGGGTCGTTGTCGTTACTAGTTGTTTTTGTATCAGTAAAAGCCTAGCTGGGGCGGAGTTAATGGCTCTTCTCTGGGACAGTGAAGGGTGGGTGTGGAGAGCCTGGTTTAAGCATGGCTTGAAGAAAGAGGCCATGAAGGTATTCAGCTGAGGGAAATATAGGGGCCTGCTGTAAAGCAGCCTTTCCCAGGCTTGATCCTGTAAATAATTAGGTTCTCAGCCACCTTTTATATAAACAACAAGATTCTCAGACCTTTCTGTCCTTGGCTGCTACTGGGAACAGATGGTCAGTCTGGGAATAGATATGAAGGTTTTGAGAACCTTTCATATTATGGTGGGAACACTGATCTTGGTTTCAGTACACTAACTTCAGGTATTGTAAACAAAAGGAGGAGCTGAAGTTTTCTCTACAGCCTATCAGGAGCTCAGATTTTGCAATATGCATGAAGTGAGTTAACACTGTTATAAAAAGTGATTGATTGAGTGAATAAATGGAGTCAGATGCTAAAATCAACAAAGGTGGTCTCTCCCTCACTTCGACAGGTGGGGACCTTATCAAACAGTAAGGAGAAGAGACTTAGGAGGGGGGAAGACGTGCAAAATAACCCCAAGACCAGCATGCCATGAGAAGCTACTGCTTCTAGCTTGCTAAAAAAGACCCCCAAACAACGAGCCAACTAAGAGTTGAGAGATTGGAGTGATGTCTGGACGTGAGGAATGGAGTGCTGAGCCTGCAGAGATGCTGAACACCTTCGTGGTCCCTCTCAGCCTGAGCACGGGAGACGTCGGGACCAGGAAGAGGGGGCGAGGCGGCGGAGGTGAAGAGAACGCCCTAAAGACTCCCACGAGGACTGGAGCCCCAGCTCTGCCCCTAGTGGACAAAGCTGCGCATGTCCTCCTCCTCCTCCTCCTCCTCCTCGCCCTGGGAGAAACGACGGAGACTGCAGACCCTTGGAGCTGCCCAACCCTGAGCTGATCACTTTTAATAAAGGCATTAAAAGGAGAAAAAGTCTTCTGCCCTGTTTATTTCAGGCGACGAGACCATCCTTAATGTTATAAAGCCCTGGAAGCTTGCTACCGACTTGTTAAATCAATTAGAGTGGGATGCAAGGACGGCGGAGGGGACACAGCAGGTACCGCCCACCGAGGCGACGGGAAGTGTGGGACACCGTGCCAGGCACACGGGGAAGGAAGACGGGCGGAGCAGCCACAGCGCGCTACGGAACCACCACACGGAGCTGAGAAGTCTCCCCCAGACCAGGGGCGACCTGCCCACGGAACCTGCTGCTGGTGCCGTCCGGGACCACGCCGCCGCCCCCTGCAGGGACGTCTCCTCAGCCAAATGTCCCCTGGTCGTCCTGAGCCTAAGTACCACAGCATTCAAGAGGAAAACAGACACCCAAACCAAAATGGACACTTTATATTCGTTTGCATAATGAGATACCATCAGGTGAGGCAGACTGAAACTGAGATCTGAGACCCTTTCTACCAGATATTGTTGTCCATGTTTAATTAAGCCAGTATTGTTCTCACTATCTCTGCAAATGATAAGAATTATGTTAAAAGTAACATCAATTCCTGTGACTTCTATGAAACCTACAGTGTGTCGTCTCTTACACTGATTTTACACTATATTTTCAATATTTGAACTTTACAAAAGGATTCTACAAATGCAGCTGAATAGTGTTAATATTGTATGAAATAAACAGGGCCAGGAGACTTCTTCTCCTTTATAATGCCTTTATTAAAAGTGATCAGCTCAGGATTGGGCGGCTCGACAGGGCTGCAGTCCCCGTCGCGTCTCCCAGGGCGACTCAGAGGAGGAGGATATGTGCAGCTCCGTCCACTAGGGGCAGAGCCAGGGATCCAGTCCTCGTGGGAGCTTTAGGGCGTGTTGTCCCCATCAGATGTTGCTCCTGTGACCTTCCCAGGTGGCTAGTCCCGGCGTTGGGACCACTCCCTGCTCAGGGCGAGAGGGGCTCCGCATCTCTGCAGGCTCAGCCATCGGCTCCTCATGTCCAGACATCATTTTAGTCTCTCAATTCTTATTTGGCTCGTTGTTTTTGGGGTTTTCTCGTTGCATTTTGAGTCGGGGTCCCACAAAGCATTCTGGACTTTGAAGTCACTTTGCATAACCCCCCCCACCCTCTCAGGTGTCTTCACTATGCTAGGAAAAGAACACCTTAGCCTCGGGGAAGGGCCATTACCTCGCCCTAGTCAGGGCTTTTACTAATACAAAAGGAGCGATAAGCTACAAGGACCTGTGATTACAATAACAAAACACGCAGGACCTCGGCAGGGACAGAGATCTGGCTGCCTTTTTGTAACTTTTTCTCAAAAAAAATATTAACCGAATTTTTGTTCATAACATTGTATATATCCATCATGACCAAGGGGAGAAACCTTCATAAAAGAGATGCAAAAGCTCCAGATGTACACAGTAAACCATCTATGAGAGCCTTAGAGTGGCAATTCACTTATGACTTTACTCAAATACCTCAAGAAAAGACATTACAAACACAAAGATGTGTCATTTTCTAAATGTAAGCTGTGAAACCTAACCAAGACATGGAACATTTCCTTTAATAATCTTAAATTGATTTAGAAAATAGTATTTTAAAAGAGATTGTATACCTCATTAAACACAACAGCTGTAGGGTGTGTTATACTGAGGAGGGAAGACAAAGGACTCTGCACAATTCCATGTGAATCAAACAAAAGCTGTTTATTGTGCTTCTAAACATTATTTAGATTTACTTCTTATCTTGATCTACACAGTCAGCATTGTTTAATAGTGTGAGAAACAACTGCTCAATTTGAAAATTTAAAAAGGTTTATTAAACCTTAACAAAAATACAACAAAGGACTACATAAGGAAAAATTCGCAGCACTGGGAACTGCCCTCATGGATACCGCTTGGCTGGTTTGTCTTCAAGATGGGTGCCTAGTCTTTTATATCCCTGGGGATTGCATCAGGCAGCTCTGGCCCCTCCCAAAGTCTGTCAGTCAGCTCTTCTTTGCCATTTATCAGTGGAGACTGCTTTGTAACTGGATTGGAGGTCAGGTGTTGCCATGCCTCACCCCCTAAGTACCCTCAAGCTTTTCCATTCCCAGCTGCCCCATGCAAGGGACACATAAGCAGCCTTCTTTGTCCCTGTCCTGGCCACCTCCTGGCATTGCTGAGGAATTCAGCCAAGCTCCAAGCAAAAGGTGAGCCCCTGTGTAATCCTTAATGGGAGACTATATCCAACTGTGACTCTTCCTGGAGAAAGCCATGGGATAAGTTATCCCAGTTTCAGAGAATATGTAATTTCCTTGGGAAAACCACTTTGATCATTGCTTAACTTTATTGTTTGAGCCTTAGCAGTCACCTGGGATATGCAAGTCCATTCTCCCCAGCAGGGAGACTGGAAGTTTGTCCAGACATGGAGAATTTCTGAGAGAACCCTGGAGAAGAAAGAGGACTCCAGCTTTGTTGGTTTGTGTCATAACCCATCCTGTCTGCCACTCCTGTTTGATCCCAGTGGATCTGTCCTCTTGGCTTCAACCTCAGCAGCACTAACTGCTTGGAATTAAGCACCCTTTGGGACTTCTTTTCCATCTGTCTTGGTTTGGAAAGACAGGTGTCTGCTAAGGAAGGCAGGAGACTCCCCTGAAATGGAAAATGTGAACCCCCTCCCTCCAAATTGTTATAAATTTAAAATTAAGGGGCTCTCAGGCAAAGATATGGGAGTAGGAATAATAGTTCTTTATTAGGGAAGAAAATTAAAATGGAATTAAAATGCAGTTATACAGAACAACACTGACAGAGTCAGAATATGACCTGACACCCTGTGTGTCAAGATGTTAGTAGCAGTCCCATTAAAGGGTGGCTGCAGTTCTGGAGTGGCAGATGTGGTTCTGCTGAAGCAGGGATCCTGTAAGAAGGGTGTAGCCTTCCTCTGAAGATCCAGTGGTGGTGTAGATGGGCCTGGTCTTCCTCTGAGAATCCAGCGAGAAAAGCCCAACTGTGGTGTTCCAAATCTCAGATTATATCCAGGAAGGAATGTTTGGCTCCTCCCTCTGGGTGGAGCTTCTCACAATGGAATTATGTTATTTTATCAGCCATGCAGTGACACTCATTGGCCCATTAACAGAAGATAGATACCTCCTGGAGGTTGCAGAAGAGATAAAGAAAACTGCCCAATTAACAGAAGATAACTGCCCCACCTCTAACAGATGGTGATAGAATACACACCCCCAGCTACATCTTCCAACCTAAAACACCATGGAACCTCTCCATCCTGCCCTTCAATTCTGTTGCACATAGAGGGAAAACCCAAGACTCCATTATTTCCCCTCTCCCCTTCACTTTGCCTCCCCTTTTCCTGCAAGCTTTCATCTATCCAGGCTTGGATGTGAATTAGGCAGAGCTCCTTGGACACTCAGTTTGAGGTGGGATTAGAGCAGTGCTGGAACCACCATGGATTCTCCCAAGGTTTAGTGTGAGGAGCTGCATCTTGGGATGGGTTGAGATTTTGTGCTGTTACAGCATTTTTTTCTGTTTGCTTTTTGGGCCACCTCAGAGAAAGAGCTGAAAATCAAACCAACTGAAGCAGATCCCCAAATTCCTTTCCAGGCCTTCAGAGGAGGCACAAATCCATGTGGAGCTGAGGAAAGTGGGAATAATTGAGACTCAGGACTCTGCACTTGATTTTTTTAAGATGTTTGGAGGTGCAGGAAATGCCAAATCTCAAAGGAATTCTGTGTCTGTAACATCAAGCGCAACCCCTTTAAAGCAAAGTCCTCTGAATGGGGTTTTCCCAAGAATAAATCCAGATGGGGCATGGAAAAGCTTCAGTGAGGATTTCCAGCCTTGACTCCACAGCTTTTGGAAAAGTTTAGTAGCCAAACATTATCAAATTTCTATCAGATTTGTATCAAATATGGTGTTTAAATCTCGGACTGCTCAGCTTTCTGGGTGGGGAAGTCCTTGAAGTAGCCAAGCTGAGGCATTCTTGAGAATTCGAAGAGTTGTGTCCTTATGATTCTTAATGTAATATTTAGATAGTTACTATTGAGTTGAGACAGTATCAAGAGTATTCGTTAGAGTGGCAGAAATGTTTTTTCACCTGGACATGTGTTGGGATAACCAATGCTCCTTGTATCAGAATGAACTAGTCTTCCTTCTTTTCCCTTTTTTTCTTTCTAGATTGTGGATCATTGGGGAGAATATTTGGGATAAAGAATTGAAAGGCACAAGGGAAGCTTCATGTTCCCAAGGGAATGCTTTAGGTACCACATGCAGCTTGTGAACCACATGGATAATCCCGCCTCCCACAGAAACCTTCCAAACCTGGAAGGGACAAGGAAGAAAATTCCAGGAGCAGTGGGAAGTGCTTTCTCCCAGGTCTGGGTGGCATTGAGGTCAGAAAGAGTTCTAAATATTCTTTGTGCCTCTCCTATTGCCAGCCGAGGACTAAGTCAGTGTTCCCGGAGTGGCTGCAGTTCCCTGTGTGTGGAGGGAGGAGGTCCATGCTGGAGAGTGGGAGAAAGGTCCCTGTTGGTTGCTGTGTCCTCGGTGAGCAGAGAGCTCTGGCCTTGGCCAGATGGGCCGGTGAGTATTGAATCAATCCTGCCTCCTTTTGAACGAGTGGTTGTAATGAGTCATCAGCAAGGACCACTTTCAGCCGGCTTTAGTTCAGTTTCTTTTTCACAATTTTCTGGTTGTTTTGACCCTGACATTGCCAAACCCTTAAGTTTGCTAAATTAACCCTGAAAAGGTTCAACAAATTAGTGCTGAGGGAACTGGCAATTGGACAGCTGGGATCTTATGGCCCTTTGAGGCCACATTGGGTTCACCCCCTGATTTTGGTGCTGAAGGAAAATCCAACTTAAGACTGATCAAAATAGGAAGCAGTTCTTTCATCAAAGTCAGCTTTCCAAACCTTTATTCAGGATCTAAAAAAGATGGGAATACCCTTGGCAGAAAAGTGCTTGTGAGGCAAAGCAGGCTTAAAATGCCTGTGAGAAGGAAATCAAAATGGCTGCTGGCTCCTTGAGATCCTGGCTTGCCAGGCAGGTTTTGTACTGGATTGCAAGGCAGTTTTCCTGCCTCTGGCAGGGGTGGCATCCCACTGGAAAGGGGAGAGAAAAAAATTTCCCTTCTTCTTCAGCACAGCCCTGGACCAGGAGTAGCTTGCCCTTATCCCAGAGTTATTCTGCTTCTGGCCAGGATCCCTCTGGTACCTTGTGTTTTCCAAGCGCCCTGGACTGATGGATCTAAACAAGGAGAACAATCCCTGCTCATTCTCTTCTCCATCCTCAATGTTCCCAGTCCCTGCATAACCCTGGCTATTCCCTGACTCCTCATCTCCATCCCACCTTCTCCTGGTTACATCTGGGCCTGAGATGTGTTTAAGCAG
The DNA here is from genome assembly GCF_047830755.1 of Zonotrichia albicollis. Classification (NCBI taxonomy): domain Eukaryota; kingdom Metazoa; phylum Chordata; class Aves; order Passeriformes; family Passerellidae; genus Zonotrichia; species Zonotrichia albicollis. Next base: position 9,924,840 of record NC_133828.1, on the reverse strand, counting down.
CAAATCCATTCCTTTAAAGGAAGCCAAATGCAAAGAGCATCTAGCTGCACAGATGTCTTCAGAAAAGGAATGCAAACATGCAAAGAAGGCCTCTGTCTTCCTGCATTTCCTGTTGTTTTTCTCTGTCCAGTTTTGGAGGGCTTTCTCTCCATGCTTTCCTGTGATCCCAGTGTGTCCTTTCCTTTGTCCAGATCCAGTCAAAGGATTGAACAACTGACTTGCGGGATGAGAGGATGAGAATGATGAGGATGAGAATGGTTCTGCTAAAATTGGGCAAACAAAGCTAGAAGAAAAATGAGCTTCCTTGAATGCCTGGAATAAAAACACTGGGAAAGAGCACTTTTCCATTTGATTTGGTGTCACCTCTCCTTTTCTATGGCTAAAATTCCATGGTGAGCACTCTGAGCCAAAAGATGAAGTGCAGGAGTCTTTGATGCCACACTGGGCTTAACTTCCCTTTTCTCCTCTCTATGAGGACAGGAAGAACCACTTAACTTGTCCTATCCCTGCCAAGAGCTTTGGTGTTTGAGCAGCCAAACCCAACCTAGTACTGCCCATGGTGTGGGTAAGTCACAGGTTCCTCTTCTCCTCTCTACTGTGATGAACTGTGCAAGAAATGCCATTTCCAGCAGCTTGGTCTGCTGGAAAAGGGGAGAAGGGAAGAGGAAATGTGGTGCCAGAGCTGTGTCCCACCAATTTGTGGTTCCTTCCCTCTGAGGACAGAGAGTCACTGGGCCGAAATGAGAGTGCTTAGGTGAGCAATCCAGGGAACAGAAAGCCTGGAACTGCAGCTACTGCTGGAACCAGTGCCTTAAGTCTGCTTTAGGTTGCAAAGATCAGGTCCAACAGTCTCAGAGTGATTGAGGGAGAAAAAGGAACTCGTGTAAATAATGTCAAAGCTTCTGTTCTTCCTCATGCAGTCTTTAAATTCTGCGCTCTGAGTGACTGTCCAATATCTTTCTGAGAAGACTTGTCAGAGATTTAGATGGAGGAGTTGAATTTGAGTCCATTCACTACCAAATCTTGCCAAGCCTGAAGGCCTGAGGTGATGACTGCTCTCAACAAAGGTTCTTTATTAATCTTCTGTCAGATTTCCCTCAGCGCTGGGTGGGAAAGGTGAGGGTTTGGATCAGGAATTCTGCAAGCAGGATTTGTGTGACCCTTGGCTTCCCGTGTGTCTGTGTCAGTGAGCCAAAATCAGGAGCAAAGGTTGGTTTGGTTTTAAGAACTTCAAGTAACTTTAAAACAAAATAAATCAAAATTTTCTTTTTATTTCAATTTTAGATGCTGGAATTGCCTTTCTGGATGTGTGCTGAGCTCTCACTGCTGTGAACTGTGCGGCCTTAACTACTGCAGGGTTCTATTCTTCTCACAGAGAAACTGGAAATATTTATTAATTTTAGTGCAGAGATGTTTTCTGAAACCTTTCCCTTTTTTCTACCTTTTAATGGTAGATCTTCTCTTTCTGCCTCTGAATTTATGGTGATTCTCAGGAGAAAGTATTGGCACACCTGGGAAAGGGACTGGGATGGCTGAAAACAGGGTATTACCTCACACTGCAACATTTTTCTACCTTTTAATGGTAGATCTTCTCTTTCTGCCTCTGAATTTATGGTGATTCTCAGATGTCATTTACTGGCCCAAATTCCTTGCAGCTCCTGGGGCAGAGGGAAGCTTTTCCTGTTGCCAAGGTTCAATGGGAAAATGATACTGTGTGTTGCACCCTCCTTCATACATTGAACTGCTCTTTTTATCTTAGAGCATAGATTTAGTTGATCCTTTTTCAACAGAATGTGGCAAGCTGAACTCACCTGAATTACTAAACCATGCTTTAGATGAGGCTTTTAAAGGGAAAAAAAAAGCTAACAACAGGCTTTTCATCTGTGGGCTTTATTGGTATTGCTCCTTAACTGAGCCATACCTTTAAGGAATTATATGGGTGCATTCTAGAAACAGTGTTTCTAGTCTTTTGAGGTGTTCGGCAGATTTGGCTCATTTGCAGGCTTTGTTCCCTTTTCTCAGCCTTCCCACTTGATTGTGGTCTCCAAGGAATCTGTAAATCCCATTTGACTCCTGTTCTTTTGGATAATGTTTGCACCATTCCAGTACAAAAGGAGGCCCTCTGTTAGGATGATTTCCCTACCATTCCCCAGCAGTCTTATCTGCCAGTCCATTCCCTACATTAGTTGGGTTCTTTCAAGATTTCTGAGCTTCACAAGGCAGCAGATTGACTTGGCTTGGGAACTAAACATTCCTGAGGAATCATCTGATAACATCACCACGTTCAACAGCTGATCCTTGAGCTCAAAGGATCCCTCTTTCTTCCCTTCAGGCAATTCCAAGGCTTGCTGCTCCCATCTGGGAACAGTTCCCAGTTTGGACTTTCTTGTGGAGTATCCCTCCAGTCTTCCCTGCTGGGATCCTGCTCAGGAATCCATGGGGGTACAAATTTAACTATTAATTCTTCTCACCCCTGCCCAGTTCTAATTCCAAAGGATTTGGTGTCTTGTAGGAGTGCTGGGGGTCACATACGGTCGGCTCGGATGGAGACGAGAGATCTCTGCAGCCAGATCATGGAATTATCAGTTTATTGCAAAGGGCGTGGGTGCAGGGCCCTGCTGGGAGCTGCCAGGCACAGCTCGGAGCAGGCCCGAGAGAAGAGAGGGGTAGAGAGGATGAGAATGAAAAAGCATAAGAGGGTAAATGGAAAGTAAGTAGGTGAGTGAGAAAGAGGAGGAGGAAGAAGAAGAAGGAGGACAAGAAGGAGGAGGAGGAGGAGGAGAAGGAGGAGAAGAAGAAGAAAAGAAGCAAAGTTCCCGTTACAATACAATAAATCATCTTCTGTGTTGAATATTCTGATTCTCACTAACCAATCTAGTACAAGATACAAATCCTATAGCATTTCCATACAGCCTATAAGAATCACTACATCACCATACTGTGTTACATTTAAACCCTAAAAACTCCTTTGGACCCCTTCTGCCAAGCTGGTAGGGTCTGCTCTGACCCTTAGAGCTGTCTGCAAGCAGAGAGTCTTGTTTCATCAAGAGGGGATTACCTTCAGCTGGCCACACCATTGTTTCCCAGTTGTTCAGTAAATAAGGGATCTCAAAACTTGTTTTCATTTCAATCTCACTTATAGTTTCTATATTCTCAAAATCTTTTGCCAGGCAATCATATTTATAAGGCTTTGCTGTTTCATCCTCCCCAACAGTGTCTGCCTTACCCAGCTGGAGTCTGGTTCCAACTTTGTTCTTACAGCTTCTGCTGCTTTCAATGTCCCAGGAGTTCCATCAATGGAGTGACAGCATTTTCCACTTCCTCCAGGATTCCCTCTGTTGCCTTTGTGTGCTGGAAGAATATGAAAACCTGGGCTTGCAGGGTTTTACTATCAGGAATTACATCCCTGGATTTGTTCATTTCCTAATATTATCTCTTCCCAACAAAGCACTGGGCATACAAGGAACACAGGAATAGATGTGCTAACCACTGTTTACTCCTCTGGAACATCAGAGCTTGGAAAAAAGGGCAGTTTTGGCTTTTCCTGATGGTACCCATGAGGTGCATTTTACATAAAACCCTCTTCCTATGTCTTTCCCTGTATCCACCAGAAAGCCACCTGTTCATCCCCCAGCTACTTCCTCCCTCTCTTCCTTTATCCAACTGAATTTTAATAGGTAAATATTCCCCTCTGGAATGGCACCTTTCATTCCAAACCTAATAACAAATGAACCATTTTCTTTGACCTTCATTATTAGGATTCCACTAAGAGCCAGTGGATGGAAAATGATCCTCCCCTGCCCCCTGCTGGATTCCAGGAGCAGGGATTCTTTCCCTCTTTCCCCCATGGTGCCCGCACTGCCCCGCCCCTTTTTGGGCTTTGTTTCACAGCTTTTGCTTCCCATCCTTGGATCCTCTCCCTCACTCCAGGAGCTCCAAGCAGTTCCACACCCTCTTTTCTCCCATCCTGATAATTTCTCCAAAAACAGAAATGTGCATGTCCATTTCCTTCTTTTCTCCAACAAGTCCCACAAATCCAAACCTAAACCTGACACAAGGAACTCTCGGTGCCTACAAATCCAAATCCAGACCCGGCCATCCCTAAACCAGCAACTCCAAACACACAATCCTGGACAACTGGCATTCATTCAAACCTAACATTTAGGACACATTGAATACTTCAAAATTCTCAAGAAGCATCCTGTTGCCTTCAGCTCCCAGGGATTTTTGCTTTGGACTCACATGGATTTGGGGTTTAAGGGATGTCCCTGAAAAATCCTCTGTGGTGTATGCTGGAATCCCCAGTCCCATGAATCCAGAGAGCATTAGAAGCTTAGGCTAACCTGGGCCACCAGAAAGGGACTCAATAGTGATGAAGGGGCACTGCTGGACACCAGCCAATAGCAAGGGGACACTTTAAACACAGACTTGAAACTTTGCAGCGATTGGGAACACCAACACCAACGGCTACACCCTGATGTGCTGAGACCTGAGCAGCAGGGCTGACTTACGAGATGAACCCTGGGCACTGTATGACTGACACTATCAGTATTATTTAGCTAAAAATAGATGACAAAAACGCAAACATGACGAAATTAAAGGGAGCTCACACAAGAAGGGAAGACTGAGCTCAAAAGCAGGAACACTGTATCAGTGTGCACCAGCATCTTGATTTTTTATATTTAGATTTTTTTCTTTGCATTGAATTTTATCCCCAATTGTTGTCTAAGAAATAATGTTATTAGTTTTTATTGGCACAGTGCAAAAATTTGTTATGGCTCTGTGTGTGTGGCTTTGGCCACACTTGTAAAGACACAAAATAAGCACTTGGATTCCTCCAGATGCATAATGGGCAACGTGTAAGAAGCCCCCTGTGGATAAACTGCTGCTCTTTGCAGTGGTGCTGAGTTTTGCAGAGTAGTTGAAGGGTTTAGCCACCTTCACTATGGGGAAGGCTGATGGACTCCTGAGTACAGGGCTGTGGTGATGGTTCCGCCTTCTGCATGTCTTTCCTTTGTGGACACAAACCAGTGGAAAAGCAAGGCCCTGAAGCAACCAGGACCCTCCTAAGAGGGCCACGAGCTTTGCTCCCCTTCCAGCAGCAGTGCTGAACACACCCATCCTCCCCTGCTGCAGCAGGCAGAGGAGAGAGCTGCCTCCGGAAAATGGAATATTGGCCCTGCTCCACCAGGTACCAGTCTCTTTCTTCGTCAGGCAATGTGCCTTCACATGAAAGATGAATCCCCAAGAGATGGGCCCTGCAGGCCCTTAGAGTGGAAGCAGCTCCCCCCACTTTTAATCCACTGGCAGCTTAGTTCCTCCCTGGGTTGAGACTAGCGCTCCCAGGGTGAGCACTCCTGGTGACATGGCCAGGACCCCCAGCCCTGCAGTTAAATGACCACAGACCCACAGAGAGAACCATGGACAGGTAAAAAATGCTCCAGTAGGCGAGGATGGGTTGAACTGCCGCATCCTGGGCATCGCTTTGCTGCTTCCCATCACAGCTCTGAAGCCAAGAGGCCCCTGTGGTCTGTAGCAACCCATTTGGTGCATGTGGGACCACATAGCAGCAAGCACAGAACATACTGGGGACCCAGGTGCAGCAGCCACATAGAAATGCTGTGAGGTCCAGAGACACTGAGCAGTACAGCTACCCCACGTCATACCCACGGCTGGAAGGGGAGCGGGAACTGAGAATACAGGACTGGGTCATACATCAATCCAAAGCAGGTAATTCCCCATGATTTTTCCTCAAAATTTTGAACTCTAACAGTATCAAAACCTTTGTGTTTCTCTGTGTTTAATATACAATTTTCCAGTGAGCTGGCTGCTCACAGTTTTTCTCTGTTTCACCACAAAATCGGTTGTAAGTTGTTTTTGGATCAAATCCCAAGATCTCCCTTTCCTCATGGATTCGGAAGGAAAATGTTGAAACTGAGGTGCCTATAAAATATCTGTGGAAAAAAAATCAAAAGAGGGTTTGTGAGGGGAGGGCAAGTTTTTAAAATGCAAGTAATTAGATTTCAGTTCAATGAACTTCACTGTTCAGTGAAATTATATGATAATAAAATTATTGTATAAACACACACAATATAACCATTATACATCTACTATACACATCTCAATTATATCATTGACTATATGTCTTACACTATTTGTAAACAACCTTGGGACAAAAATCATATTCAGTTTTGTGACAATGCTGAATAATAAGCTTTGGCTGAATAAAAGTCAGGTTTGCTACCTTGCATGTGCACAAATCCACTGGTCAATCACAGCTAAGCCCCCATCCTTAAAGAGTTTCAGCTCCTCCAGAGAGGGTTCAAACCTCACCATCTCAGGCAGCAGTTTCTTGAGCAGTTCAACCTCTTAAAAAAGGAAGGATATGAATTTATCTCTACATTATGAACAGCAACTCACTGCTGTCACACAATGTGTTTGTTTAAGGAAATCCCGGGTGAACGGTTACAGAGCAAGAGACACCAAAATCTACCAACAAGTTTTACAAACTCAGTTGCCAAAATTCACAGCATTGCAGGGAGGGAGGGGAGCCAGTGGTAATTGCTGCACTCCTCTGAAGTTACCAAGCCTCAAGTAACTGTGATCTGCCTACCTTCCTCAACAGCATCAGTGGCTACAAAAACTCTTTCAAGTTTAAGCGACGCCAATAGGCTATGGATTTTCTTTACTGCTACTTGCAGGGAAGGCACGTCTTCTCTGTGACCCCAAACAAAGTCTCTCCTTCTGAGATGAACCCCAAGGTATGGGCCACCTAGAGCTGTGCCTGTCTTAACCTACGAGAGAAAGATTGAAACTTTAAAACTTGAGAGTATCACTGTTCACACTGTAAAACCAGAATGCAATCATCTCTGTATAAGGCACAGAATCTCTCTAGGTGCAGACAGAAAGTTTCAAGTATGGACTGGAAGTAGCTTGGGACACTTGTTGCAACATTTAGATCTTGGGTGGCCACCATCATGCAAGAGAAACTGGAGTGCCAAATCTTTGTAAGCAAAAATTCCTCTCCTTTACCAAATAAATCCTCAACTGGCAGGTTGCAGCTGAACGCTACACCCACATGGAGTGTTGAAAACAGGAAGAAATTCAAGTTTCCTTTACTGAAATGAGGGCAACAAAGATCTGGCCTTCAGAACCAGTCAGGCACACCTCGACAGACTCTGTTAGCTTGTGTCACATGGGGAGAAGAAGGTGCATGAGGAACATGTGTGTCCACCTTGATGTGAACAGAAGGGTGTTGCTCACCTGTACCTTCCAATATGTCCTACAGCACACAGCCAGGAATACACAAATAAAATATTTGTTATGGGAAACACACTATTAAGGATTTTACCTTCATCTGTGTCCAGTCCTCCTTGTACTGAGTCCTGTCTGCCTCATCAGTGGATTGAAGGTATTTCTTCCTAAACTTGTCTCCCACCACACGGAGGTGTTTAGCAAACACCATGCTCCGACGGGTCTGTTGGAATAAGAGCAGACACTGAGTCAGAAAAAGGAGAGCTAAAAATGAGTAGGTGGAGACAGTTTCACATACACAGCACTTTCAGGATACAGTTACTTCTGCAGTACTCTAAGCAACGATTTTATCCAAGCTTTAATAGTTTATTTCTAATTATCACCATATTTATAACCAGCATACTCACCTGCCCCTGCAATACACAGGTATAGGGTGGACACTGCAGTTATTTACACAACAGAATACATGATACATCAAATTAAACACCCTAGCAATATACCTCACTTCTGGAAACAAAAGCTGGGCAAACACTTTAGTGTGCTAAACACCTTTAAGAATAAAACCTGCTTTAAAAATATTATGTATCTAGCCACAGACACGCCTAGGAAATTCAGCGGAAAAATGACAAAAAAGGAATTATTTCCTTAACCTGTGAGTAATAATCTCTAAGATTCGGTGATGCAGTTACCCATGCACACAGCCACAAGTGGCCTTTTTATTAACAGGCAAAAGAATTACAGAAATCTCAAGTTTTCCCTTTTTGTCTGTAAAGAAACAGAGAAGGGAAAGATGCTTCTCAGAGGAACACGGAAAAAAGAGAAGAGGCCCTGGGCCCATGCTGCAGTGAGAAAATCTTTGTTTGGACATCAGGCAAAACCGCTGGGGCAATGTTTAAAGTGCCACTGCTAAGAAATGTGTGCTATAGACCCATGTAGATTTCATGTCTCCTTTTACAGGACAAGTCATACTCAAATATAGTTGCATTTCTTTCTTTGAGAGGTCACTCTCAATGAATAACTCTTGGGTAGCAAACTAGTGTTTGGTCCACTTCTGCAAACATGCCATATCTCAAGTGAATAGCCCAATATTTACAAAACTGAGGTCTGTGTAATTTGTTTTGTAGTATCATGACAGTCAGTCAGTTTTTCTTAGGAATTTCAACTATATCAAGCACTTCATGGCATGTTCCATTTTCCTGTGTCTGAACTTCAACATTTTCTTAAAACTTTTATGAAAGGAATTATTTACCATAGACCTTTGCCTTGAAACCCATGGGAATTTTGCCTTTGAAGCCAGTGGGGAGGGATTTGGGGCAGCAACAAGCACTTTACAGAATTCTTTTGAAAAGACTAATCTTGAGGTTGACTAGATAAGAAACTGCTCCCTTCTGATTGTAGATGTGTTATATAGGGGAGGTCCTTTTAATCACCATGACCTGCAGCACTAGGCCTTTAGGCACAAGACAGCAGGGCAAATTCCTGTTTCACATTAATCCACAGCAGCCTGAAACCATGTTAGCACACATTGCTGAAACAGAAGGCACAAGTGACTTTCAAGACAAGAAACCCAAGGCAAAACTGAAGCACGCATTGGTTACTGAATTTTTAGCAGAGCCAGGGAAAAAGTCTAGAGAAGCTATCTGTAAAATACTCACATTCCAATAATCTTTCCCTCCGTAGTGGTCATGAAGAAGGTTTTCAGCTCTGTCTAACATCACTGACCTATTGAAAATTGTAAAACTGAGTGCAGTTCCCTTAGGAATAGAATTTATGACGTTTCTTTACACATTTGCTAAGATAAAGCACAGAATATAGTCTGTTTGCTAAAGGAACATGGGGAATAAGGGACAGGCTCCTGGGAATGAGGGTCCTAGGAGGCAAATGCTAGTTCTCTATAAGGCAAATTGTGACCCACAGTCTGCTAGGGAGAGAAGGGAACCATGTCATTCCCTGCGCCTGCTCTCTTCCCTAATAAATAGTATCTTGACTCTGAAAGTTAAACACTAACAAGCATTAACCACCCCTCACAGTCTTTGTAACAGTTGCTATAGGAGAAATCAGATTTCTAACAGGGAGAGTAATCCAAAGGGGACAAGTGACCTGTGTGATAATGCTCAGCCTCAGAGCACTCGACAGCGTCTGGGAGCAAGCAGAAGATCATGAAAACAAACCCAGAGAAAGTGTTTTCCACATGTAGAATAAAACGTCCTACAGTAAAACAACAGATCAAAGAACACAGAGACATTACCAAAATGTGTGGTAGTAGACAGCAGCTTGCCCCTCTCACAAATAAACACATTTCAGGATTGCGTACTGGAAACATAACTGCACTATGAAAATTCTAAGAGAAGAGATTTTGAGAGCTTCAAGTATTCCAGAGCATAAGAGATGTAGATTTAGTTTGTGAGCACACTGATAAGAAAACACACAGAAAAACGCTTCTGCTAAAAGGGATCAAGATCATTATCGGCACCTCCTTCTACTAAAAAGAGAGGAAGCAAATAACCAATCAACTTTGGATTACCACTGCTCATCATCAGCTGTACACCTGCACAGAAGGCCCTAAATCACCTGGAAACAGACAAGATTGTGCTGGTGAAGAAGCAGCACTACATCTAACAGGACGATAGGAGGTGATTGAGGGTACTAATTGAAATGCATTGAAAAGTTGCCTTGAAGTGACCACACTTGAGGGGTAAAAATCCAGTCCTAGGGCCACACAACTGGTTGCCCAGCCAGAAGAGCAATATGGGAGATAAGAGCTCTGAACAATCATAGTAGTTTGAAGACACTGGCACACATGAAGATAAGGGACATCTCACTGAACATTCCCTAACAAGATTTCCTGACAGCCTTCATTAAAGGTTTTCTTAAAACATGGCACAGAAAGGTTCTTGCATGGATTTAAAAAAAAAAAGTATAGAGACAGGGATAAATGCATGGCTCTCATTGCAGATGGAGGTTACAAGTGGAAGGTCTCTTCACCATATTCCTAAACAACGTACAGAAGGGCATGAAAGTAGGTGACACAGCTTAATTATTTTAAATTCCTCAGAGCAGCTAAGGCCGACTATGAAGAATTAGAGAAGTCTGATCACTGGCCAATAAAGTGGCGGATGAATTCTAACGCAAGAGTGAGTGTAGTAAAAAAACCCAACAAAACCTGGCTTCATCTAATAACTAAAGGTCTTGATGGTCAGGAATGAGGACAGTTTGGTGCCAACATCAAGGCAACACTCAGAGGTCAAAATAAGGAACCTGTGTCTCAAGAGTTAGCAGAAAAAGAAGAGAGCACTTGACAGAACATGCCATTTGTACTGCAATGTAACAGGTTTACCCACACACAGTGCAGGATCCTGCTGAACTGGTTCCATAAGGTTTGGAGATTGGCAGTGGTGACAACCAAAGGCATGGAATGGCTTTCACATGGTGAGCAACTAATGGAGCCAGGGCTCTTCTAGGACTGCAGAGGAGACTGCTGAGGGGAATGTGCCAGAGATTTAAAATTACATGTGCCGTGGAGTAGAATATGGAATGGAATGGCTGATGGTTTAGCATCTCTTACACTGCATGATCTAGGGGATTATTTGATGATACCTTGGAGGTATGAGTCACAAAGCTGCCTGAGAAGGAATATAAAGGAGCTCAAGGCTATCTGCTCTTAGGTTTGAGCACTGCAATCTTTAACTAAACTTACAGTTAAGTGTTTCTTGCACTGTAAATTTATTTTTTATTATTTTAACAGAGTACAATAATTCAGTGGTGAAGTATCTCAACAGTGGACAACCCTTTAAATTTCCCCTGCTCTTCCCACCTAGCAATGAGGTTGTACAACAATTATACAACAATACGCAGTTATACAAGGCAACTCACTGTGCTGAAGTGTTCTTCAGAAGGATGGGAGCCACAATAGAGGCAGATCCTTGGACAGACAAGCAAGAGGCATTTAGGCCTCGTGTTTCCTCATAACCCCAGAACCAGCCCCTAAACGGGAACACAGAGGATTGGTTCACAGGCTTGTGTTTTAAATTAATGCCAGATACAGAACAAAACATCCTAAAAAACTACATATGATACAAATAAACCAGCCACCTCCTTTACACTGCTTTTCAGTGTAGAAACAACTTTATAGAATTACATCTTCTCATATAAGTACAACATTTTACTATTCAAGGGCTTTTTAAAAACAAAGTGAACTCCAAGCACCCAGATATCTACAGTAGGGAAATATCTCTCTGAATACAACTGTAAAGACCAGAAGGAATGCTCAATGTTACCTGTAGTAGCCATGTTTGTCTCTGGAGTACATCAGCTGATCAATGCATGGTTTTTCATCTATTTTTTCTTGCCATGTTCCTTCTTTCCATCCTTCTGCATAGCCTTGTAGCACATAAACCTGTTCAATAAAGGGCCCACCTGACTCTGAACAGAAGGCAAAGCAAAGGATTTGTAAGCATTAAAACCCACCACCGTAAAGGTATGAACAAGCATCAGTTGCAGTTTAAAATCTGCTAGAAATGCTAATATTACACTACTCTGTTTTCCCTATAAAGAAAGAAGGGAAGTTCTGTGAGAGCCAGAAAAGCTAAAAGGGTCAGGCAATGTGATCACCTGCTATCCCACCCAGCTCTGTGTGATTTAATGTGCCAAATGCAACAAAATCACTGTCACCTGGTTAAAACACACAGGTTTTCAGTGCTGTAAGCAGCTGCCACAGGAGGAGTACCTCCAAGAAAAATGCCAAGTACAAGCCCTTCTCCTAAAGTTCAGGGTCTCTACAAGCATTTTTTTTGGCAGGGAGCAGCCTTCCCTTCAGAGCTCTTTGCAGCAGTGTGACATTTATTTCCTTTACTGAACATGTCAGTGTGCAGTGTTCACCAATTGAACATTTGGTGATTAGCTCAACATGGCATTAAATCCTAAAGGAACTAACTTCATTTTCTTATGGAAAGCCTTTCTCTTAGACACAAAGAGCAAGCGATATTTCAAGTATGCGCAATACCAACGATGAAAAAGTAAGTTAAGGGAAGAACCTGCTTCACAACTTTTACTGTCCAACCACCATATCCAGGAAAAAGGTGGCTTGTCTGTATTCCAACAAGCTGCCTCTCTCCTTGTGGTCTTGTCATTATGGTCAAAACCACATGGAAATTCCACAAATGAATTTAACCACAGGTATTAATTGTCTATCTTCAAGGGTCCCAGAAGTCAAGGGGGCAGCAGTGCTACATCAAACAAGCTGCCAAGTAATTGGGTTATTCCATCCTAGTGGCTGTGTAGCTCAGCAAAACTTCTTCCCATCCCTCCTCTTGTCACCTCTACGATTTTTTTTTTACATGAAAGCCCCTATAAGGACAAACCTCTTAAGAAACCATGTCAAATATTTAATTAATTGTAGATTGCATGATCCTATACCTCACCTGCAAGGAACTGTTCATATTCGATGACAGGGATGTTCTTGTTGAGGCTCGGGATATCAAAGAACTCGGACCAAGCAATCCGAACCTGGAGGATATCAGGGCTCTGCCAGTGATAAAGACGTCCCCAGGGAGGCAGAACCAACACCCAGTTTTCACTTTTCCGAAGGGTCTTTAGAAGGGAAGCAATGCGAACGTAGACATCTCTGCGAAGGTTGAACCCTTCAGGGGGGTTTACATCATACAAAAGGTATCTGGGGAAAACAAAGGAATACCATTTTTTCTGGGAGCACATTGAGGCTATTACACGTTTTTCTTTTTTATCCTACAATCCTGTGATGAAACTGTTGGGAAGAAAGTTGTTCCTCTTTTTGAATTTTGGTACTCGGAAGGGGAAGAAGTATGGGAAGTCAGAGCAGTGTGTGCCGCAGGGGCTGGCGGGGCCACTAGGGTCTCCTGGCGAGATGGCACATGAAAGGAGCCTTTCCTGTAGAGGGTCAACGAGTGAAGACTCTTGCTCATCCAAAGGGTAATGTGGAGTGCGTGGTGAAAATGGTGAAACCACAGGCATATAACCCAGGCTAACTCTTGTAAGCTGGACACAAAGGCAGGAGGGCACGGTCCAGAGAAGTAGAGGAAAAGAATGCATGTGGGAGCTAGATAATCCCTGTGGGGTTCGTTACAACACAGGATATTCTACAGACCAAAGCTCTCGGACAGCTGAGATGTCACCTTCCAAAAACAACCCAAAAAAGCATCAGTAGGCGAAGGAGGCCCTCTACCAGCTGAAGGCCGAGACACGGCGGAGACATCGCGCGGCGGGGGAGATCTCGAGGGGCAGGACCGGCCCGGGGTCGGACGCGGCGGGGCCGGCGCTGCTCACCTGGTGCGCGAGGCAGCAGCGGCGGCGGGCAGAGAGGAGGCGGCGTGGCCAGCGCGGAGGGCGGCGGGCGGCGGCTCGGAGGCGGCGGCGAGCGACGGCGAGAGGGCGAGCGCGGCCAGGCCAAGCAGCAGCGGTAGCGCCGGAGCACAGCGGCCGCCAGGCCCCAGCGCCGCCATCCCCACGACACGTCCGGGGCGGCGCCGACGGAGCCTCTGCCCCACTCCGTCTCTCAGAAGAGGCCGGCGGTGAGGGGACGCAAGCGGGAGCCTGTGAGGCGGTTCAACTGCTCCAGGATTTGCACTTCCTTCTGGTACATCTGCGGGAGCAGCAGCGATCAGCACCGGACCAACCCCGGTTCCCGTCACCGGGGCCTCCGGTCCACCCCATGCAGGACCCCACACACCCTCCCCGGCCCCAGCTCATCCCGCACCTGCTCCCACTCGGGTTTCGTGTCGTGCCGGTAGCCGAGCAGGTGGCACAATCCGTGGGCCGCCGTCACCTACGCGGGGGGCGGGAGCACAACATGTGTTACTGATCGAGCCGCATGCCCGCCCCACCGCCCGCCAGGCCCGAGCCGGGCTCACCGTCAGGACATCGTCAAAATCCTCCCCGGTTTCGCGGCACAGCTGGTGGATGTATTCTACCCCCAGGAAGATGTCCCCTAGGTTGTACTCGCCGCGGCAACACGGCCGCGGCAGCTCCCCCGCCTCCACTTGGTGGAACGGAAAAGATAGGACGTCGGTGGGCTCCGGGCAGTGTCGGTAGACGCCGTTCAGTCTCTGCATCAACGCGTTGCTGGCGCAGACTAGCCCTACGTCGAAGCGGGAGGCGCCCAGGGCGGAGCGCAAGGCACACACGGCGCGGCGGAGCGGGGCCCGGCGGACGGGTACGGCACGCTGCGCATTTCGCAGTGCCACGCTCATGGCAGCGCCGCTACCGCCACCCGATCGACCCCCCGCGCACCACAGTGCGCCACCGTCCTGAGGTCCTGCCCACAACCGAGACCACGCCCTATGGGAAAACCCCGCCCACCCTTCTGTCCAGCCGTTAATATGCCCGCCCAACTGAATCCCCGCCCACTTAGACCACGCCCATAGACACGCCACAACGCTGCTCCCACCCGTCGCCCCGCCCCTAGCAGTCTGCTGCCGCCTAGTCCCGCCCACTTTTCCCCTGCACGCCGGTCTCCGCCCCATGGCTAGGCCCTCTCCCCACTGCGCATGCGGGGCGCATTTGGTTCGGCGGTCCGAGGCCGCCTCCGCAGCGATGTCGGCGCGGGGCCCGTTCCGCAGCCCGCCCTCCTTCCCGCCGCCGCTGCGCTTCGGGCAGCCCGCCGTGTTCGGCCAGGGCGGTGGCCCTGCCGGCCTCCCCTTTGCGCCCGCCGCCACCTTCGCGCCGCCCTACCCGCTGGGCCAGGCTCCGGCCCCGGCGGGGAACGCGGGATTCAGCTTCAGGCCGCCCACCAGCCTGGGCGGCTTCCCGACCTCCAGCGAAGCGTCAGGTGGCGGCGGCGGCGTCTTCGCCGCTCCTGAGTTCCGCTTCAAGGCGCCCGAGAGTGCCACCGCCTTCAAGCCTCTGTCAGGCGGCGAGGCGGAGAAGGGCCCGGCTGCCCCCGCCGCCTTTACTTTCTCGTCGTCCTTCGCCTTCTCGTCCGAGACGGGCCCCGAGGCGTCGGTGGCGCGGGAGCCTTTCTCTTTCTCACGTCCCGTTGCCGCTTTGGGGCGGCCGGAAGAGAGAGGTCTGAGGGTGCTGCCGGAGGATCCGGGGGAGCCGCTGTCCAAGGGGCTGAAGCGGAAGGAGGAGCGGGAGCGCTCGCCGCGGCGGGCGGCGGCGGGCGGGCGGGCAGCGGCGCCGCCGGAGAAGCGGGCCGTGATGCTGAGCCGGCCCCGCGGTGGGATCCTGTTCGGCCGCACGCTGGAGGATCTGCTGCGCAGCCAGGCCCGCGAGCAGCGGGAGCGTGGGGACGGCCCCGAGGCCGAGCGGGGACCCGCCGAGGAGCCACCGCCGGCCGAGGCTCGGGAGCCCGCCCGAGAAGGTAAGCGGGGGTCTGGTGGGGGGCAGCCCTGCCGCCCGGGTGTCTCCCCGCTTGCTGACTGCTGTCGTGTTCCTTTTTGTCGCAGATACGGCCCCCGCCGCCCCTGCTCGCCGGAGCCGCGGCAGCGAGAGCACGGAGGGGCTGGGGGGCCTGCCAACCGCCGAGCTGACGGCTGTCCAGTGCAAGAACATCCCTGACTACCTGAACGACAGGACTGTGCTGGAAAAACACTTCGGCCAGTTCGCAAAAGTTCGCCGGATCATGACCAGGCGCAATAAAAAAATGGCTGTTCTCCACTTTTTTGATCATGTGAGTATCAGAAGTGGCATAACTCTTGGAAGTTTTCAGCCTGGAGAGGCCTCCAGGGATACCTTAGAGCCCCTTCCAGTGTCTAAAGGGGGCTTACAATAAGGAGGGAAAGCAACTTTTTACAGGGACAGATTGGAAGAGGACAAGGGGAAACAGTGTAAACTAAAAGAGGAGTTAGATGCTAGGAAGAAATTATTTGAAGGTGATGAGGCCCTGGCACAGGTTGCCCAGAGGTGTGGCTGCCCCATCCTCGGAAATGTCTGAGATCAGGTTGGATGAGGCTTGGAGCAGCCTGGTCTAGTGGAAGGTGTCTTTGCTCAAGGCAGGGGGCAGGGAGATGTAGTTGAATGGTCCCTTCCAACCCAATCCAGTTTCTAATTCTATGAAGAAAGACTTATATCTGAGTGCTTGGGGTCGGGCCAGCAGTAGTGAAAACTACACTCTTGTTTGAAGAAAAGCAACACTTTCTTGTGGAGACCAATTCAGCTGATTGCATGTAGGTCTTAAGTGAAGTTAAAATGCAGCAACCAGAATTTTTTGGGGATTAGTAAATGTTTCTCTGGCAAAGGCTGCACTGTGTGTTTCTGTGTTGTGATGCCAATAGGTTTCCGTGCTCTTCTTTTGTTTCGTTTCAGGCCTCTGCAGTTCTGGCCAGAAAAAAAGCGAAAGAGTTGCACAAAGACATAGTAACATTTTGGCAAAAGAAGAAAACAAGTAAGTCTATGTTTCCAGACTACTGAATGATGTATAAATAGCGTGCCAACTGCTCTTTTTTTCTTTGATGTGCTGAGGATGATATACCTAAATTATCTCTTACTAGGCGATATCATGGTTGAATCCTTAATGCAATATACAGTAGCAATATGGTGATGTTCATCTTTGTGCTTCTGTCCAGAAGTAGGATATTCTTTAGGGGTATAAGAAAACCCAGTCTGAAATGCCTTGCTGCCTGCCTCAGATCATGGACTGGGATGTGAACTTCTAGCTTTCAGGAAAAGGTTCCAAGAACCAACCTAAGGAAAGTGTCCTGACAATCTCTGCAGTGTCTGCTGACATTGCTGTTCTGTGCATCAATAGTTAGACACCGTTTGAACCAAAAAAAGAGAACAACCTACAGAGTTTAGAAGTGGGAAACCTGAATTCCAGACCCTGCTTGGTATTAGGGCAAGAGGAGATTGTTCAGTCCCCAAAGGAATACTTACAATGTCAAGTGCTTCCCTTTCTTTTGCTCCATCAATGCAGTGTGTGTGCCTGAAGTGCGCCTAGCCCGTGGGTACACTTCAGCTGCCAGCACTCGGATGGTTCACCTCAGCTTTGACCAACCACAGCCTTGCCTTCCAGAAAACAAATAGCTGCTGAGTTGTCTCCTTGAAATTAACATCTTGAAGCAGCAGCTCTAGGGTTGCCTCTTTGCCCGTGTAATTTTATCATGGTGTTATGTCTGTGGCAGCATTCCAAAATAACTATTCTTGGAGGGTTCAAGAAATCCAGCTGGAAAAATACAGGTGGAAAAATGGTCTCTGGAAGAAGAAATTCTCCCTTCCTGCAAGTGTTAATTCATGACAACCTGAGTCTATGCTTGGATACATGAAATAAATACTTTCAGTAGGAGCACTTGGAATTGTGATTTACACAGGTGGAATGGATTTTGTATTCCTTTGGGAGTTATGGCTTGTGGATTATATTGCAAATCTCAGAGAACTGTGATTCACTTCAGGATTAGACTTCATTTATTGCTAATTACCATTATTGCTAAGTGATATTGTCTTGAAAAATACTGATTCTTTATAGAACAATGACCTTGACAGCAATTGGTGGAAACTTGGTATAGCTCCTAGTACAAATTGTTGTGGAAGTTTTGCATGCATGTACAAGACTGGGAGTCTTAGTTTTCATCACCACCTCCATGGGTTAAAGAAAAAGCTGTTGCCCAAACTACTTGGCAGGTACCTGGTTTCATATTTATGTGTGATTTCAGGTCCAGCAAAAAGGGAATTTTCATCCAAGGAGAAGAAAGCAGGTGAAGATGAAGGAAGACAAAGCAGTGAAGAGCAAAGCTATCAGCATTCCCCTCTTAGAAAACCTTTAATAAGATCTTCTGCTAGCAGTGTCATGCCTGGGAGAAGGTATGTCCTCTCCTCTGGGAATCCACCTGGCAGGATATGGGGAGCTTGGTGAAAAATAGCGATCACTGTGTGCCAAATATAGTCACGTTCTCTTCAGGGAGGCTGCTTCCCTTCTTTTCTGATTTGTCTGAATTAGAAGCACTCAGCTCTCACACTTTGTCAGAAGGATATTCCTAATGGCTTATTAGGGTCTTTTATTTTGGTGAAAGTTGAGGCATGAGGGAAGCGAACAAACAGTGCTGAGCCCAACTAGGACTGAGCAGCAATGACGCTGTTTGTGGTTGTGATACAATGAGCTTCTCAAGCAAGCAGTTTCCTTTGGAGGCAATTAGAGCTCTGTGGAATGAGGGTCTCATTTTTGGAGTAGTTTGGATCATTGTCTCACTTCAAGTGAACAGTCTTCCTGGTTCATGGCAGTCACAGAAGTGGCAAGATTGTCATCTTTATCACACCTCTAGTCTGACAAAAGAAATCTGATATGTGTAATCACATAACTATAAAATTAGTAATATGTTATGAAGGAATCAGTATTCCTTGATTTAAAAAGCATATTTGTACTTGGCTGTGTAAAATCTTTTAATAATCTCTGTTGCTGTAGAAAGAAAATTGGGTTTGTCTCCAGCAAGCCAGTTCCTAAGTTAAAATACAAACTGCTATGCCATAGTGTTGCAAAATGCTACAAAATCCATCCATTTCTGTCTCCTCTATGACGCTTTCAGTAAGTCCTTTTCTGTTAGGACTTTCTCCACAATGCCAGAACTCTTGGCAGCATTGTCAGGGCAGCGCTGAGGATTTAACCAGATTGGCTCCTGGGGCTGGTGTTAGCGCAGCATATCCATACCTTGTTCATGTTTCCCTGTGAACAAAATACTCTTCTGAAGAGATGCTGGCATCCTAAATAGCAGTGAACTGATTGAGACCAGGGCATGCGCTAACATATTATTATTAATAGAAAAGTCGTCTTCTTTAGTTCTCCAGCAAAGAAGCCTGGCCTTCGAAAGGCACTGCAGTTTGAAGCAGAGCTGTTTGATTCCAGTTCTGAAGGGCAGAGCTCAGAGGGCTTGGGAACTTCGCTGTCATCTCTCAGTAACCTGGTGGGATTGGTGGCTGAGACATCTGAAGAGAGATACAGGCTCTTGGACCAGAGGGACAAAATCATGCGACAAGGTAATTAACATAAGTTAATGAGTGTGTTATCTGCTTCTCTGCTGGAAAGAAGTGTTTGGGTTTTGTGGCAAAGCTGTTGGGATATTATGGAAATGGCTTAAAAGAGAGTTTAATGTGGAACAGTCTATAAAATACTCTCGTAGAGTATTATTTTCTGTTTTTTTTTTTTCTTGTAAAACACACAAATCTCTTCTATTTATTGCACATGCAATGTCTTGTGTAAAGGGAAGGGTGAATGTCCATCTTCTGTGAAGGAGGGCACATAGAGCTGCTTCTCTAGAGACTCTTTAAAGAAGGTTACCCAAAGCCTTAACTGCATTTTGCAGGACCACAGATAACAGAATTATTTGAGTTGGGAGGGGCCCTAAAGTTCATCCAGTCTCACCCCTTTGGCATAGGCAGGAACACCTTCCACTATCCTAGGTTGCTCCAAGCCCCATCCAGTCTGGCCTTGAACACTTCCAGGTGTGGGGCTATTACAGCTTCTCTGAGCAACTTGTGCCAGTACCTCTAGTATTTCTCCAAATTCAAACTATTACACAACTGAGAATTATTTCAAGAAATGTCCTTTTGTTTCACAATGGTGATTGTAACACCTTCCATGCTTTTCTTGCAGTTTCGAAACTGATCCTATTTCTAATTTAAGATCTTATTTTTAATATTTATGGACTTCTTGTCCACTTAATTCAGAATTTTGAATTTGCTGCTCTTTAGGACAACAAACAGTATGTGTCTTTTAAAAGCTTCGGTCTTTTCAGCAAAACTCACAATATGTGCGATACTTGGACAGGCGTCAGAGTGGGGAGAACCCCCATCCTTGTCCATTTGTGACTATACCAAAGTTTGGGTACAGTCTTGCATGCTCAGGGCTGTTTTGGCACGTCAAGGTAATAGCTTATTGTGAAGAAAAAAACCCAAGACCCAAGGGATGCTTAGTGTTTGTTCATTTTTTTCTGTGGTATTTTTTTAGCTCGAATAAAAAGGACTGATCTTGGCAAAGCAAAAACTGTTGTTGGTACTTGCCCAGATATGTGTCCTGAAAAGGAGCGTTACATGAGGGAGACAAGAAACCAGCTCAGCATCTTTGAATTGCTTCTAGGCACTGATAAGGTATGAGATTCCCAGGATATCAGTATGTCTCATGCTCATTGGAGCTGTCAGTATTGTTTAGCTGGTTACAGGGGTAATTCTGGTACAAAACTTCTGTAGGCTGTTTAATTAATGCCTTTGAATTCTGGAAAACAAGATTTGCTTTTTCACTCTGTCATGTCTTTTATTCAGTTATTTAGAACTATACTTCTAAAGCTGTAATTACATATTATATGTAATTGTCTATAGCTATATATTGTCTTAAAGGTTATGAGTTTGAGACTTCAGTAGTCAACTCCTTACTGAAGTTAAAGGCATAGGTGGGATGAAATCCTATTTACTGCTGGGAAGTTGTACATATTTAGGTTTTTATTTTTTTCCTCACCTCTTGCAGGTGGATCATGCAGCAGCAATCAAGGAATATAGCAGGTCTTCAGCAGATCAGGAGGAACCTTTGCCCCATGAACTGAGACCCTCTGAGGTACTGAGCATGACCATGGACTATTTAGTGACAAATATTATGGATCAAGGAGAAGGAAACTACCGAGAGTGGTATGATTTTGTCTGGAACAGAACTCGTGGAATAAGAAAGGTAAGCACTGTGGATGGAGGTGTTTGGTGGTAAAAAGCAAAAGATCCCATCATGCTGTAAAAAAAGGGTAACAATAAGCAATAGTTGCTGAAATGCTTTGAATTGCAGAGTGACTCAAAGCACAGTGAAATGGGTTTTCCAGTGATAGTGCCAGGTGACTGCACTGTTCAACTAGTTGAAAAATACATGTAATGTGTTCGTTTTCATTCTGTTAGGATATAACCCAGCAACACCTCTGCAACCCGCTGATGGTGTCTCTGATTGAGAAGTGCACTCGCTTTCACATCCACTGTGCTCACCACTTGTGTGAAGAGCCCATGTCCTCCTTTGATGCTAAAATTAACAATGAGAACATGACTAAATGCCTGCAGAGCTTGAAGGAGATGTATCAGGACTTAGCTAACAAGGGGATTTTCTGCAAGAGTGAAGCAGAGTTCCGAGGTTATAATGTCTTGCTAAATCTCAACAAGGGTGATATTCTCAGGTGAGAACAAGACATCATTTGTTTTCTCTCTTTACTTCTGGGAAGAATTGAGTTTAGAATTAAATCCAGACAAATTGTAATGCTCTTGATTTTAATTCTTTGCTGTTGCAAGTTGCTGTTGATTGTTCAGTAGTGAAGCAAAAGTTTTGTCCCTGTCTTTTGTCTCCACAGAGAAGTTCAACAATTCCATCCAAAGGTTAGAAACTCACCGGAAGTTAGATTTGCAGTTCAAGCTTTTGCTGCATTAAACAGCAACAATTTTGTGAGGTTTTTCAAGCTTGTGCAAGCAGCTTCCTATCTGAATGCCTGCCTCTTACACTGTTATTTCAACCAGGTGAGGAAAAAACAGATGGATGTTTTTTAAATTATTTAATGAGTAAGACAGGCTGGGATTTAAGGGGAAATCAATAAAAAATTTAGTAGATATTGAGCCATAAAGATAGTATTGTTACTACTTCTTTAGAAGTGTTAAAAAATTTATCAGGACCTTTCTGCTGTGATATGAAAGGCAAATACTGAAATGTTCTTTTTTTTTCTTGTAATTGTATACAAATAAATATTTCCCTGAAACACAATTGGGAAACAGAGAAGCAGGCCTGAGAGTCCTGCAAAGAAATATGAGTCTGCACTTTCAGAAGACTTTGCAAGGTTTTTTCTGCAGAAGAATCACAAAGGGTTATGCTCAAAACAAGTATCATGAAAGAGGAACAGAAACTAGAAAGCAAGTGTGTAGAATTTAAAAAGAAAGTTGTAATTCTAAATAATTGTTTGTGTGGATACTTGATGACAAAGTATTGGTGCATTTAAACATGATTATCACGTTTATTGTACACTTCATGGTTTATTTTGGGTTCTCTCCTAGTAGTTATGTGGCTTTTTCTTTTCCCCCAGATTCGTAAGGATGGTCTCAAATCCCTCAATATTGCCTACACTGTGAGCACCCAGAGAAGTACAGCTTTCCCCTTGGACCACCTCGTCCGCATGCTGCTGTTCAAAGACTGCGAGGAGGCAACTGATTTTATAAGTTATTATGGCCTGAGTGTATCAGATGGGTGAGTGTGAGGAAAGTGATGCCTGGTGGGGGGAGACTGATGTCAAGCAAAGGGCGTAATGTGGAGGAGCTGTTCCTGAAAGTTGGAAAGAATGGGCCAAGAACAGGGCATGGGTCTCCACAGGAGATAAGGACACAGTTCTGTTTCATGGGAAACTGGCATTATAGTGCTGCCTGTAGAGTAGTTTGGAGTTGAACAGTGCAAACCAACTGTTAGAGGATATTGGAGGACAGCAGTTCACAGATAAGCGTCTGCCATGAAAATCCATGCATTGTAAGGTGTGTTCATCCAAACTCGGAATTTTGAGAGACTGGGAAAGGAAAAAATCCCTTGAGGATGCCAGTTAGTCATCTATTCCTGTCAACATTCTGTTTCAAACCAATAAGTTTCAGAATTGAAAGCCTGTAGATTACTGGAGTTTTGTGGACATATGCCTGGTTGTCACTTTTTGGTTTTTCCCCAGTGGTTACGTGGAGCTGAATCGCTCAGCTTTCCTGGAGCCAGATGGATTACCCAAGCCACGGAAATCCCTGTTCGTCAGCCAGAAGCTCACTGTCTCTGTTGGCGAGGTTGTGAATGGGGGGCCCTTGCCCCCAGTGCCCCACCATGTGCCTGTGTCCAGCTTCAATGGGCAGAACAAATACACTGGTGAAAGCACCTCTGTGGATCAGGCCAGCAGTAGCCAAAAACCCAGTGTGGAAGCAACAGGTGAGAGCAAACCTGCATTTTAGGTGCTGCTCAGATTACACTGTCAAGGCAGAAGCTGTTTGTGGCTCAGAGATTGAAACTGCATGATAATTTAGATGTAGTGAAAGGACTAGATTTTAAATTGCAAGAGAATTACAGAATGGTTTGAGTTGGAAGGGACATTGAGGCTCATCAAGTTCCAACACCTGACATGGCATCAAGTTCCACCACCTTCAACTAGACCAGGTTGCTGAGGTGTATTTATGTATCAGTAAAAGCCAAGAACAACCTGATTAATAAAATGTATTTCCCAATTCAGAAAATTCTCTATTGAGCCAAATTTTGCCAACATAAGTGAAATAACAAATGTTTGACTACTTTGGAAAACCAACTTCCCTTTGCAGTTTGCATTTTTTTTATTTGCAGGTGTTTGTTGCCACTGTGTGTATAAACATGTCAGTTTTCAGGTTAGCTGAATGTGTGCTTTTCTGTTCCTTGCTGGAATACAGATAGTGTGTGTAGGTGCCAGGTGTGCCCGACTTAAAACAGTTGCTTTGTTGGAAATACATGTGCTTGGTAATGAGGGTAATGTGCAATTAAATGTTTAAATGTTTTGTATAAAATATTCATAAATGTAAATTAATTTCAATGATATAACTTTAAGGCAACAAATTGCTCTTATGGGTTTATTTTATGACCTACTGAGTTTTATCAGACAAGCCAGTTTTTTGAAGAAAAAATTTGCTTCTGTTTGTGACTGATGTGGTTTCCTTAATTCTTCTCCTTTTCCCTCCCAAGAAGGAAGAGTGGAAAGCAGAGGTGTGGATTTAGAGGCCACAGCAGTGAGAGTCCAGTCTCCATCTCATCTTCTGCCCTCGCTGTTGCCTCGTCAGCTGGTGCCAGTCTTACCCTCTGCACAGCCCATCTCCCAGCCTGCTGCACAGCCTGAGCCTCCCCCTTCAAAGCCTCAGCCTGGTTACTCAGATGAGGTAGGGAAATCTAAACCCATCAGGAATATTTGGGAAAGATCTGTGAAATATAACAAAAGGTAACCAAGTTCTTAGGGTATTTAATTTTTTTGTAACATGCATGTATGTCAAAAGAGACATGACAAAAGTTTCTTGCTGTGGGTATGTGACCATTAATTCTGGGTCTTGAATGTGTACCGCATCTATCTGTGCTGTTTTTCTCCCTCCCACACAAGTTTTTGTGTGCTGATGCTGAACTGGTCTCAGAGTCTCATTGCTTTGTACAGTACAGTTGTCATATTTTACCCAGATAATGGCAAATTTCATAATTTGCAATTAAATCAGCTAGAATGGAAGTCTAAGGTAAGAAAATAAGAGTCTCTCCTCAGTTATGGTTTCCTGAATTGATTTGCCCGTATTTAATACAAAAATCTGCTTTTGTTTCTGTGCTGTTGCTAACCTTTTAGATAGTCTAAATAGTCTGAAGTTTGCAGGCTGTTGTGTTTGGTTAAGTTGGCTCAGTTTGTAAGCAGAAATACAGGTGTTGCTGTGAATTACAGTCAGTTAAGGAAGGCTGGAGAACCTTACTCCCAGTTTACTCCTGAGAAGGACTGCACCTTGTTTCAACTGCTTCTTCTGCTGTGTTGCAGGACATTGCTGAAGTGGTGGATGGGCTTGTACATGATGTCCTCGAAGGAGAGTGCAGAGAAGTGGGCAGAGCAGGAGCAGCTTACGTGGCTGTTGCTATCTGGTAAAGAGCATTTCTTGCAGGTTCTCCTGGAGTCTGTCACCACAGTTGCCCCTTGCCATAGCAGCACCATGTGTGAAGATGGTAAAACTAAGCACTGCCAGGTCTGTGATGGAGACTATGTTACTGATGCAGGTGGAAGGGAAAGCAGACCTTTCTTCACATGTCTGCCACATCCCAGCTCTAGCCTTAAGCGAAGGCTGGCCCAAACCTCTGGAAGCTTTGCCTGGTTATGGAAGGGAAGGTGCCCAAAGGGGGACAAGAGGAGCAAGTCCAGATCTGGCTGCTTCTCTGCTTCGGATAAATTTTCTCTCCAGGGCAGTTGGTCGAGTCATAGATGTGGGATGTGACCCAAACAGTTGTTGTTCCAGCGCTGTTTGAATGGGATAGCTGACCCAGGCTGACTAAAGTCCATTCCCTGTGATGTCATGGTCAGCAATAAAACTGGGTTAGAGGAAGAAGTTGGAGATTTGTGGCTTCCAGGGTGGACATTGATTGGGTACTGTCTGGGTATTGCTCTTCCCATGGGAAGTGATGACTGGCTGCATTTACTTTGCTTGATGGGGGAGTGGGGGTTTTGCCTTTATGTATTACAGTGTGTATTTATTTCCATCCACAAGTTTTCCTTTTTTCTTCCTACTTCCCTGTCCCAATGTGGGGAGGGGATTGAGCCAGTATCAGTGTGTGTGTGCTTGGCTAATGGCTGGAGTCAGCCCACCACTGAGAGCAAGGTGTGGCTGAGAAAATATAGACCTGGGGCTTTGAATGAAACAAATCGGGCTTTGAGAAGTGATTTGCTGTTTCTGCACAGTGCTTCAGAGGCCACCATTGAGGAACTTCTGACTGAAGTGATGGGGAAGATCCTCAGAGAAGTGTCTGGAAACATACTCAGTGTGGAAAGGCAGCGTGTTCAGGAGGAACGGCGCAGAGTGGAGGAAGAGAGGTGAGGCACTGCTTTGGCTGTGGGGCACAGTGGGCTGGGTAGACCCCAGACAATATAAGGACAGCTGGTGTCAGCCTGAGTCCTTGTGCCTCTGCTCAAGGCCTTTGTCTTTCTGCCATGGTGGCAGAACAGTCTCACCTTGAACTTCCCTGGGATTGTACAGGCAGGGCTCCCCTCTGCATTCTCGGGTGATCTGCTGGTTAGCATTTTGGTTGCCTCAGAGCCATGGTGAAAATGGTGGGTGGGAAATTTAGGAACTTTAATTTATCCAGAGCTTCCAGAGGGGGACATGCATCCTCTGTATGCAGGAACTTTTCCTTCTGAGCGAGCTACTTGTTTGTAGCTTATTGAGATAAGAATAAATAGAATCCTAGAATAGTTTGCTTTGGAAAGGACCATAAAGATCATCTAGTTCCAAGCCTCAGCCATGGGCAGGGATGCCACTCAGTGGATCGGGTTGCTTAAGGTGTTTTTAAGGGAAACCTGGCTCCATGCAAAGCTGTTTATTTAGAAACCAGATAGTGGGAAATAATTTTAGACAAACTGCATGTAGTGCTTGTGTAACTAAACAGCAAGCTTGCCAACGTAAAGTTTTTCTTTGTCCTTGCAGGCAAAAGCAGGAAAGAGAAGAGTTAATAAAGCAGTTGAGCCAGTTGCTGGGTATGGAATTAATGGAAGAAGTTATAAAGGAGAGTGTTAAAGAAGCTTCAGTCAATGAGTTAAGGTATGTACAATGTGCTGCATGCAGTAGTTTGCTTTCCCAAGAGTTTCCTAAATGTCATGGACTTCCCTGTTTGCATCTCAGCCCACTGAATTGGCATCTGCTGGAGGTCTTCACCTTAGCAGTCTTGGTTTGTTTTATTTGGAACCAGATGTGCCTTAGAAAGAGACAGGCAAGCCCGAATTGCCCGTTGTTCAGAAGAAGTGTGTGGCCACTTCATGGAGCTCTTTCTGGAGGATGAGATTTTCCAGATTGCCAAGGAAACTCTTCAGGAGCTCCAGTGTTTCTGCAAATACTTACAACGGTGAGTTACCACCCTGGGACACGGCTACTTCACTTGGGAGCATTGGCATGGAGCAGTTAACAGAGATGGAACTACCACTGTCTGGTTGTGTTCTTTCTGAGACGTTTTTTCTGTCTTATCTCCTTGATAAGGGTAGACCTTACAGTCTTAGTACTAGCCTCTGCTAAATTACTGTATGTGGGGAGGGGATCACATCTTGTTGTAGTCAGGTAATGAACTTGGTAGGAGATTCCAGCTTCATTCTGTCTAGAAACTTGTAGTAGTTTATCCTTGTATTGTTTCTGCTGATCACTGGTTTTCCTGCCCATATGCTCAGTGTGTTGTGGTTGTTGTGGTGGTCATTTTACAAATATCTGGTGACAGAGGTCTGCAGAAGAGTTCATTAATATGACCTATTTATCTGTTCTTTTCCAAAGGTGGAGGGAAGCAGTGGTAGCTCGGACAAAGTTGAAACGTCAGATGAGGGCATTTCCAGCTGCTCCCTGTGGCTTGGATTCCAAACATCAACTGAAAGCGCTGTCCCCCAGTGCAGAGTGGCCTATAGCCATGGAGAATTTATGCAAGAGATTTGTAAACCTGGGGAATGGAGGAAAGCTAGGAATCTCTTGCACAAGGTAAGGGATACTTCCAGTGGCATCAGTAGGAAATCTGGTTGATTTTTGGAAGATAAGTTACCAAAAATTCTTTCATTGTGAATGTTATAGTGGGTTTGCAGAACTGTTTATTCTTAAATAACTTCCAAAATACTTTCTCCATAAATGTCATGACCAAGACTGAAAATCCAAATAAATTTTTCTGTTAACAGCAACATTCTGAGGCCTCTGTAATATTTCCCAGGCCTCAGTGTTCTTATATTTGTTTAAAGTATGTGTTTATACACATATTTATATACATACACATAAAATATACCACTAAGAATATTTCATTTCCAGATTGAACTTGCTGAGAAACAAGACAGTGCATGAAATGAAAGTTCAGCACTTCTACCAGCAGTTGGTAAGGTAAGCTGGGATTTGGCTTTAGAAGCATGCTCTAGCAGATGTGCGAGAGATACCAGAAGTGGCCAGAAGGTATGGCTAACCATGTCCGAATGTCTGCTTGCAGCCTTGCTTCTGAGGGTGTTTTGAAATAAGGAGAACAGGAAGGTCATAGAATCATAGGATGGTTTGGATTGGAAAGCACCTTAAAGATCATTTTGTCCATTCCATCCTCCTGCCATGGGCAGGGACTCCTTCCATTCAATTAATGAAGATGTTGGGTCAGATGATCCTCCTGGGTGTAATTTTAAGGATCTGATGGGTATTATGGGGTGTGACTTTGTACCTGGATGGGATGAGGCCTGGGATGGGCTATGGGGGTAGAGGAGTAAATGAGCTATCAGTGACCTGGATTGTGGTCGGAAAATATTGATTGAGATATTTGAACTGCAGCAGAAGGTCTGGCTTCCCATGGCTCCTCATGCCCTCCAGTGGCCTGGGTGTGTGTTGGATCAGTGTGGAAGTGAAGCAGTATGCATGTGCTCCTGAAATCCCCAGAGTAAGGCTCATGTGTCAGGTTTAGCAGCTGCAGTTCTTGAAGGATGAGGAACACATCCAAAGAATTAACTAGTCAATACACTATAGTATTGTAACTTGTTCAGTGCAAGACAGACATTCTTCAGCTGTGAAATAGCCCTGGGGTGGATGTTTTCACCTGTTCTTTTGTCTCTCTCTAAGTGATTTAGCTTGGACTCCCCTGGATCTTGTCTCGTTAATCGCGGAACATATTCCAGTTCAACAAGAACAAGTTTTTTGGAAGGCACTCTTGGTTTTGCCCAGTGATGATGAGTATTCCAAGGATGATCCCAATAGGTATGTTGAAGAGTTGGTTGCTGGGTCCCTTTCTCAAATAGGGCAGATTTCTTTTACTTAGGTAGAAGAAGATTAGTAGTACACAGTCGTTGATGTAATTTTGCCTGTACCATTTCAGATTTCCAGCTTTTTATTTTCCCTCCAGAGTACTCTAAACAATGTAGCTGTAATTTATTACAATTATCTGAATTCTTTAACATTGTTTAATTCCTTTTGCTCATACTGAAAACAAAACCGTGATAGATAATTTCATTAAAATTTATAGCTATTTATTATGTCTATTTATCATAACCTAAATTTATAGGGTTATGATAGATTGTGGTATCGTAGAGGTGCTAATACTAAAACTCTAAAATGACAGTTTCTGCAACAAAACCTCTCAGAGCCCTATTTTTTGTTTGCTAGGATACTGATGGATTGGCTGAAAGCCAAGTTTGTGGGACACAGAAACTGTGAGAAAAATGCTTCACATGCCGAAGGCAAAATTCAAACACTGACGTTATTTAGTTCTCCTGGCATGCAGGGGACCAGAAGCATTAAAGTCAGTGTGTGTATAAAGGTAGGTGAGAACAATTTCACGATATCTAAGAGGCCATAAAAGCAGGGTGAGCTCTTTTCTAGTGGATATTGTCCTGTCAGATGGAGAGAGATGATACTGGGAGGGTGTCTTGGTTTGAAAATGCAGGTGTCTGCTAAGGAAGGCAGGAGCCTTCCTTGAAACAGAAAATGCAAACCCCCTCTCTCCAAATTAATAAAATTTTCAAATTAAGAGGCTCTCAGGCAAAAATATGGGAGTAGGAATAACAGTTGCTTATTAGGAAAAAATAAAAGAAAATAAAAGAAACTATAAAAATAAAAATGCAGTAATACAAAACAGCACTGACAGAGTGAGAATATGGCCTGACTCCCTGTGTGTCAGGTTGCTGGTAGCAGTCCCATTAAAGGGTGGCTGCAGTCCTCCTGCAGACACAGGTGTGGTTCTGCTGAAGCAGGGATCCTGTAGAAGGGTGGAGTTTTCCTCTGAAGGTTCAGTAGTGGTGTAGATGGGCCTAGTCTTCCTCTGGGAATCCAGTGGAGAAGAAAGCTGTTCTCTGGGAATCCAGTGGGAAAGCCTGACTGTTGTGTTCCAAATCTCAGATTATATCTGGCAAGGAATGTTTGACTCCTCCCCCTGGGCAGAGCACCTCACAAGGGGATGATGTAGTTTTATCAGCCATGCAGTGACACTCAATGGCCCATGAACAGAATACATTTCCCAGAGGGAGGACTGGTTTGTGGAAGAGATGACGAAAACTGCTCTGCCTAGTTTTAACAGGTGGCCCAATTAACAGAAGATAACACCCCACGGCTAACAGATGGCATAGAATAAACACACCCAGCTGCATCTTGCATTTCTAGCCTAAGACAGAGGGATAGGGTTATAGAAAAGGTATGAAAAAGATGGTGTTTCTTCTTTGTTTTCAATCAGCTGAGAAATACCTGTAGTAGTAGAACCTGAATCATCAATTCCTGGTCCCAAAGCAGGTGCTGAAGGGCACTTCTGTGCTCAGCTCACCTATCACATGCATCCATGTTGGCCTGACAACAGCTTGTTGTCTTAGGTTGTGTAGAGCTCCAGGAAAAGGATGTCAAAGCTGAGTGGCAGTGACAGTAAACTGCAGATTTTACTGTGGAAATAGCTTTGTTTAGCTACATTTTTGTTGTCATCTTTGTTGCCTATCTAGGTGGCACATGGTGCACTCTCTGACTCAGAACTTGATTTGGCTGAGACACAAAAGGACTTGCTTGGGACCAGTGGCCTCGTTCTTCTCCTGCCCCCCCGAGTTAGCAGTGAAGATGTTGCAGAAGATGATGTTTACTGGCTTTCAGCTTTGCTGCAGCTGAAGCAGCTGCTTCAGGCAAAACCTTTCCACCCCATAGTTCCCTTGGTGGTTCTAGTCCCCAGTCAAAAAGAGGAGGCTGCAGAGAAAGAAGTAGAAGATGGTATGTAATTATTTTTGTGTCTTGAAACAATGAATGTTTAGGGCTGCCCAAAGCAGAAGTCTTGTGACTAGCGCAGCCTCTTAGTTACAGTTGAAGCAAGAGGCTGTGAAATACAGCACATCCCAGAGCTTTCCTAAAAGTCTTGAGGCCTTAAGAGCTCACCAGTTTTGGCTTCCAGTTTTCTTTCACACACAGTATTTGATCCAGAGAGTCTGTGGGCAGAGATGGAGGGGAGCAGCAATGCAGTGAATGTAATGCAGAGCATATGGCCTAAGGACATGTGTTCTTACTCTGTGTAGATGATGAGTTTTCTTATTTTTTAAGGATTGATGCTCCAGGACTTGATTTCAGCCCATCTTATTTCAGACTACACTGTTGTAGAGCTCCCAGGCTCTGTCAATGACTTAGAAGGCACCAGAAGGGTAAGAACAGTAAGATGCAGGAATTATTTTCCTTTATTTATGACTGTTCTATTTGCACTGACCAGAGATCAGTGGCATTTCTTAAAAGGAAAAAAAATAAAATACTGAAAAGTGCCCTGAGACCAAAATTCATTGATTACCTAAACCCACTCTTGTCTGCCCTGCCTGTGTTGCTGTCCAACAGAGGAGTGCTGATAAATTGGTGTATAAACCATTTTATCCTTAAGCTCTTAGTCCTAAAATGCTGAAGACCCTTTGTAGCTGTTCTGGCTGCTGTGAGATCATCCAGAGTTATCCCATCTTGGTGGATGGGACTGAGATGCCTCTACCTCTCATGTTCTGTACAGGAATACAGTCATACAGATCTCTCCCTGACAAGCCTGGAGGGATGCTCCCCCATAAACCCTCACAACTTAGGTCTGCACTTCAAGGACTGCCATGGTCTGACATGATATAGTCACCCTGGGCTAATTCCTGTGATTCTGTCCAATTTTTCCTGGATAAGTTTTCAACAACCCCAGCATCTGGCAGCAGGGAATTCCACTGCATACCTCTACCTCATGTGAACAGCCTCTTCTTTGTCTGTTCCTGAGCTTGCTGTGTGGAAATTCAGTTTGTGGCCACCTAGCTGGAGAATTATTGTTGTAAATATAAGTATGATGATGCCTGATTTATTTGCCTTTTGCTGCATATTCTCTTGGAGAATGTTATTCAAACTTAGGGTTGAATCCTTTATGTCCCATTCACTGCAGAGCAGTTTCCAACTCTGCCTCTTTTGTGTGTTGTAGGTCTCTGCGGCTGTGGGCTGGCTGGTGTCCCAGTGTCCTGCCTCCCTTGAGCTCTGCAGCCAGACCCTTCAGGAGTACATTGAGGATGGGATTGATGGAGAATTTGGCAAGCGTTTCTACCACGACTGGAAGGAAAGGCGTTTAGCTGGGCTGCCATCTCAGGAGCCTGGGGCCATCATAGAGCTCTACAACAGTGTGCTGCAGTTCCTGTCAGATGTGGCATCCTCAGAGCACTTTTATGACTTGTCTTGGCCTGTCACAGAGTTTTCAGAAGCAGGGGGTAACAAGGTGTTGCCTCACGTGCAGTGGAACATGCCAGATCACCTGGCTTGGCTGAAGAAGGCTGTGCTGTCCTTCCAGATCCCATACTTAGATCTGCCTCCTTTAGGCGGTAAGTACTTCACACTCCAATATCTTCTTGGCAGCATGTTGTTCTCCAAGATGTGCCTGTGCAGTGTTGGTTCTGTTACAAACTCTTGAAATTTACTTCGGGTTTTTTTTGTTCCACAGCTCCTTGGCATCCTGTTTGCCACATGATTTTTCAGTATGTCTCTCAGATTGCAAGTTCTTCCCACACTCAACCACTGATCCAGTCTCAGGTGGAGAATATGCTGAGCAAAACTTACCAAAACTGGAAAACCAGAGCAACTGGGAACTCTGGTGAAGATGGACCTTCTGTTGATGAGATCCCTTGGGATTGTATCTTGGCAGTCTGTATTGACCATAAACTCAGAGACTGGAAACCTCCCAAACTGCCTGTTGCTCCAGGTATTGTATCCTGCTGTGGCATGCGTGATGCTTCTTTTGTGATGGTATTTAATACATTGCCAGTGGTGCCTTTCCATATAGGAGCAAGTGATGTGTAGCAGGGAGGCAGCTGTGGTCCTGCTGTATTCTGCATGTGTCTTCCCTTTGGAGCATGTATTTAGTATTGGTTATGGCTTAACTCGATCCTCTGACTACAAATGTGGCTCTGGTTAGAGTCTTTCAGCCCTGCCCTCCCAATGGGAGAGGGTTTGAATCAAGCAAAGGCCTAAGAGTTACCCTTCAGAAGCTGTGTCAGCAGGGAGGGCACGCTGCCACAGTTAATTATCACTTCTGTTGATTGTCCCAGACTCTGTTTGAAATCTGTTTGAAAGTGAACAATTGCTCTTGCCCCAAATTGCCTTTTTAATAATGATCTGTTCTTCTGAAGGAGAAAACCTGTGCAAATGATAAACGTTGGGTTTGGGTTTATTCACAGAAGCTGTAAGCAAAGATGGTCAGATTCGCGTGTACTTCTTCAAGGAGCACTTAAAGAACTATACTGTGCCTTTCTCGTGGGACCAAGCCAGGCTGCGGACACAGGAGGAGATCCGGCAAGGCCATGAGAGGTGGGGTGCTGAAAAGTAGCATTTGACATCCTCCTTGTGTATATCTGCTTGTGTACATCTCCCTGAAATGATGTGAAGGCTGTGCTGAAACAGAGTAGGAAACATTTTATTTGTACAGAGTTACACAGCTCTCAGAGAAGTGGATTGCTTGGGGAGTGCTGAAAGTGTAGAAATTAACTTCTGCCAAAAAAATACCCTGCTGCTGAGGCTTTGGAGTTGTGCAAAGCATGGTGGGAAAACAATGTGAGTCTGAGAAAATGATAGGTTGAGGGGGAAGGATGCCCTAAAGTGTTTGAGATGTCAAGTCTAGCTCACTTCCCTAGCCATGTTCAGATGGAAGCCACTCTCTTCCCTCTTGGCAGCTTAGCTGCAGCTCTGCTGTGTAATGAGTGATGTTTGGGGTGAATCCTATGCTCCTGTCAGATTAGTTCCTCTCTAATCCCATGCACAGGTGGTGCTGTGTTGGACCCTGGCACAAGGGCATTATTTCTCAAAATGATCACTTCTCACTCCCTGCTATTTCCAAGTTTCAAGATAAGAAGGAAAAATCAACACACTCATATCAATTAATGTGGTTTTGTTTGTTGTTTTTTCTTCCCCTCTTCAGATCAAAGATAAAATCTCCCAAGTCTTCTAAGAAACCGCACAGTATCTCCATGGTGCCAGGTCAGTATGGCTCTGGCATGAGCATGCTGCCAGTTCAGGAAGTGAGCATTCCAAGCACAGATGAATTCAGAGACACATCCTTGGCCCAGGAGCGTTTGTTAGCACAGTTGCAACTGGAAAAAGTAGAAAACAAGAGGTAAGTTCCCAGAGCAGCATCTTTTCCTTGCAGCTTCAGCCCAGGGTTGTAAACAATTTGTACCTTGGATGGAATAGGAAGTTAAACTGTACTAGAAAAGAGCCTTGACTGTCTTGAGTTCCATCTGATTTCATCAAGGACATCAGGGCAGTTCCCTACTATTTCCTTTGTGCAACAGGGGAACAGTCCAGGATGGTAAAAATTCTTGGAATTCTCAGGAAGGGTTGGAAACTCTATGGTCAGTCACACCACCAGAACTGAAGCAGTACAGTGTGTACAGTGGCCTGTGTGTCCCCCAGTGTCACAAATGTCTATACAGTCCTCTCTGGGGTGTCAGTTTGTAGCATTGCCGATCACAAAGATGAAGAACTAAAGCTTTTGAGATTGGTCCAAGAGGTTTTTGTCTCTTCTGCCTTCCCATAAGTTGAGTCTCTTCAGTCTGTGTGACTCCTCTCTGTACCACAGTCCTCTGTGATGGATTTTTATAGCTGCAGTGGGGCACATGAGACTGTTTTGAATATGGCTATGGAGGTCAGATACTTCTGAATCCAAAAAACCTCTTAGTGTAATGCACTGGTTACAGGGCCAAAGCCAGGCTGCCATCTGACTGGTGCTCTTGCCCTTCCCATCCAGGTTTGAAGAGCAGCTGCACCAATATCTAGCGGAGGATATGGAGCCCCTTGGGGATCTCCTGGGTCTTCCTCTCTATCTCCCTCAGTCTCTGCTCTCCAGCCCAGCAGCCACCTGCCCCTTGGTGAAGAGTCCCATGTCAGCTGCTCAAGAGGTAAGAGAAGGCAGTTCTGAGCTAAACTAAAGCTCTGAGGAGTGCAGTAACTGCAAAACCTGTAGTGGGAATTACCTTGGGAGAAAGTCTCAGTCTTATCTCATTTCCTTCTGCCCAGGCTGGGAGCCAGGAGGGACACAAGGTTCCGGAGCTGGAGCAAAGCTCTGCGCTGTCGGATAGACTCAAACACCTGCAGCAGCTCCTCAGAGCCACCAAGGAGGCCGAGGCTGCCTCTGAGCTCCACCTCTCTGCTCTGGTGGACATGGTGGACATTTGAGCCAAGCTGAGACATGGAGACTCAGGAAAGAAGTCCAGGTGATTGAACAGATGAACTCCTGGGCATGTTCCGGAACAAGCAGGTGTTCTCCTGGGATGAGAACATGGAGCAGCTATGGGGCCTGGGCCCTTCTCACATGCAGGGCACAGGGTGAGCATGTCATGGATGGTCTGGGACTCTCTCCTTTTCTGCTCCACAGGCACAGAGACAAGTCAAATGCTTTTTCTTAGAATGCCTTAAACGACAGTGGTGGTTTTTCTTTCTCCCAGCTCTCATTGTGGGTAAACACAGCTTCATCAGGTTCAGCTGTAGGGTAGCACGGGCCCCTGGGAACATTGAAGCAATTGCTGTCCATAACCACAGTCCCTGAAATGTTATGTCAGTCTGTGCTTCCTTCATGCAGGAACTGCCTTGGCAGCAGCACTGTGGTTCGGAATTCCTATTCTCTTTCCAGGAATGTCAAAACAGTCATTCTCAAGTTGGAGCAGCACTTGGCCATGATTTTTGTAGTTCTTGTTGCTCAGTGCAAATTCAGAAGGATTTTTGTTGTTCTGGGCCCAAGTTCTATTTTATTCAAGGTTTTCAGCATTAAAATACCTGAGGTGCTTATTCCACAGATTCTCTGTCATGCTGGAAAACAGGATGCTTCTTTCAGTCTTCAGTAAACAGCTATGGAAAAACAATTTTCCTCTTTTTTTTTTTTTTGGAAGAGCAAATAGTCTGCAGTCTCCAGCATTTAAAAACCTTAGGAAATTGAAGGCTCTTGGTTTTGGTTTAATTCCCAGTAAATAATTTGAAGATGTACTTCATATCTGCAGTACTCCAGTACAGTTAATCTTTTTCTTTTTCTTACAAAATCAGCCAGTTTTTCTCAAACAGAGCCTTCTGCCAGGTTGAATATAAATTACTGCACTAAACTGATTATCTTGCCTGCCCAACCCAAGTTGAAATCCTCAGTAGTCTGAAACTGTCTTTGCCTTCCAAAAAAGTAATATTACAGGGGTTTTTTTAATAGCATTTCATTTGTAGTATTTATCTTAAACCTAAAATAGCAATAGTAGCTTAATGCTAAGTTGAAATAAATTTAAATTGGAAAGGGTGTGCTTTAAGGCTGTTCCTGCTCTGTGTGCTTTTGTTGGGCTTATTTTGTTGTTTAACTGGTTCCGTGTGAAGGGAAGCGTGTGCCCTGCTTGTGATGTTCTCAGTTTACATGAAATTCAGCTGTCTAAACCCCACGGAGCTTTGGGAGCGTGGCTGATACTATTTGCTGTAAATTGTGTTTTGTACCTAATAAAATTCTCAGTGGCTTGAAAGGTGGCCTCATTCCTCTGTAAAAGCTCATGGTGAGGGATGCTTTCAAGGGGGAAGGGAGTGGGGAGGGTGGCTGCTGTCTGTTACCAGGGGGCTGGTCTTGTTCCAGCCACTCTTCTATCGTTTATCTGTTGATGGCGAACCCGGGGCACCAGTAAAATCTCGACGAGGGTGGGATTCGAACCCACGCGTGCAGAGCACAATGGATTAGCAGTCCATCGCCTTAACCACTCGGCCACCTCGTCCCACTTTGTGGGTTTCACCCCTCCACCCGCCCCCCACTCGTGGGAACCACTCCTCCCATGCCTTTGGCTTCCCCGTGCCCTTGAGGCCCCGGCCCCGTGGGAGCCGCCCGCCGCGGGGGCCGTACGAAGGCGTCGGCAATGTCTGGGCCGGACACACTGCGGAGCCACCTCGGGTTGTCACGGGGAAACAAAAAAAGACCCCAGCAAACCGCAAAACACTGCCCTCTCTGAGGCTCGAACTCAGGACCTTCAGATTATGAGACTGACGCGCTGCCTACTGCGCTAAGAGGGCGCCAGCACGACCGGGTGCTGTCGGGCCTCCGGCAAGTGAGCAGGCGACGAGACCAGGCCGGGCCCCGGGGCAGGGCGGGAAGGGGCTGCGGCGATAGGATGAGGCCGGCAGGGGGCGACAAGTTTCCGTAGGGCGACGAGGTGGCCGAGTGGTTAAGGCGATGGACTGCTAATCCATTGTGCTCTGCACGCGTGGGTTCGAATCCCATCCTCGTCGAGATTTTGCTGCCGCGCTGGGGGAACTGGGGACCTTCGGGGTGGGCTCGGATTCTTGCGGCACATGGGGCCTCGGCGGGGGCGGGAGGGGAAATGGTACCAGCTTGTGCCTGGGCTACACTGGCATCTGCATCCTCTCCAGGATCAAAAGTCCCCCGTGCCCTGGAGATTTTGGGAAGGGGATGGCAGAAGACATTGACGTAATGTCTAAAGG
The DNA here is from genome assembly GCF_047830755.1 of Zonotrichia albicollis. Taxonomy (NCBI): domain Eukaryota; kingdom Metazoa; phylum Chordata; class Aves; order Passeriformes; family Passerellidae; genus Zonotrichia; species Zonotrichia albicollis. The sequence goes on along the minus strand of NC_133828.1, from coordinate 9,887,505 downwards.
GCCAGCCAACGTCCTCATGTAGAGGGGCGGATAGTCTCCTATCCAAGACGCATGGAGAAGAAAGCACTTAGAAATCGTTACAAGAGCGATTACTGCCGAAAGTGGCTGTTGAGCAGTCCGGCTATAACCTTCTGAAACGTAGAGTGTAATAGGGAAGTAAACTGGGACAAAGGAAGTGTGAAACCGTGGATGGATACCCTGAATACTGCGGGGAGAGCAGGCACAGAAGGTATAGGAGGGTTTTTCCCATCACAGTTGTTGTTAATTATGCCCGTTCATTGTAACTTGGGCAAAAAGCAGCAAAGAGGGCAAAAGACAAAGTGCAAATCTGATTCTGCACGTCGTGGGAGCCCAGAGGGGCAGAGGAAGGTGCCCTGGCCCCACACCACCCCCAGCCCCCAGATGCTGGGTGTGGCTGTAGATGATTTACCTGGAGAGGCATCCAAACAGCTCCCTTCTCCCCGCCCAGCGGGGATTAGCCCTCTCCTATGGCTCATCCTGGCCATTGGACATGTCTGGGCACCCTGGGAAGGTACCTGAGGTGCTGCCAGGTCCCTCCAGCCAAATGTAGGAACCTGGAGGGTGGGCTGTGGGCTAGGGAGCCATGCCGAGGGAGACAGATCCTCCTTGCTGTTTGTGGGGCTTGCGGGCACCCCAGGGCAGGGGCAGGTCCTGGGTGGGAGGGACACCTTGGTGAATTTTTACGTCCATTGGGGGACCCTGAAATAAGCTTTCAGTAAAAACGTGCACTCAAACTGCTCTGAGTCAGTGTCATCATTGTGAGGGGCAAACGGGCAGTGGAGAAGCCCCAGCAGTGTCCCCAACTTGTGCCAGAGAGGAAAACCAGACTCCCAGGCGCCATTGGAAGTCGAATCCAGGATCTCCTGTTTACATGACAAATATGTTAACCAGCTGAGCTAGAGACCCCACCTGCCCCACTGCCGGAGTGCCCCATGGCCACAGACACAGCCCTTCCCATGCCATCCCCATCCCGCTGCCAAGTCAAAAATAGGGTCACTCTGCAAGACCAATGTGTCGGGACTCCAGAGACAGAGCACAGCCTCATGTGACGCTCTGTATGCCACGCTAAGTTCAAAGCCCTACACATGTCCCTGAGGGATAAAGGGCGATGGCCGGGTCCCGTCGGGCTCGGCACCGGCTAGGCGGGAGCAGGGCGATGATGCCCAAAATGAAGGGCTCGTCCGGGATTTGAACCCGGGACCTCTCGCACCCTAAGCGAGAATCATACCCCTAGACCAACGAGCCGCGGCGCGCTCTGTCTCCCGCAAGGCCCAGCTGCCCCTCCCCCCCTCCGCACGGGGACCCCCCGTCCCCCCCTTCTCCCCGCCTCCCGCACGGCTCCGACGCCGCAGCCCCGACACAGCGCTGCGCCCGCCCCGTCAAGCGCCAAGCACCCCCAAGCAGCCCGCACACCGCGCCCCGAACCGCGCCCATAAACCTCCGCACCCCGAACCGCGCCCCGCCACAGCGCCCCGCCGCCCTCGCTGCACCTCCCTCGCCGCCGGCGCTGCGATGGCCGAGGCTTGAACGCGTTGCACTCGAAATCCAGCAGGGGCTCCCTGCGCAGGTTCCAATCCTGCTCACTGAGGTCGGTTTTACCCAAAGCCCTGACACCTCTCTCTATTGGGAGTCCCGGCAGGAGTTGATAGCGGGAGCGTCATGAACAGCCACACGGCCCTAAGCCCTACCTTCTCTTCTCCCTCAGGCGGTATTCACGATTTGGATACTGGAGGTGGAGCATCCTGAAGATTCTGAGTGTATTACTCCTCAAAACCCTCTCCCACATCCTTGGAAGGACAGTGTACCCCCCTTCATTGCTCTGGGTATGTGTTTTAGAGTGAAAGTGGTCCTGAATTCAACTGTTGCATGAATCTGCCTACACTATTCTCCTCCTTCTGAGCTGGTCCCCTCAGCATCGATTTTCACCCCAAGAGACGTCCTGAGCCCTGTGGGGAAGTTAAAAAATGCCTTCTATGCTCTGCAGCCTCCAGGCACGGTAGGGAAACAGCCACAAGATTTTTATACAACCTTGGGAGGCCAGGACACAGCGCCAGGCCTTTCGTGCAGAGCTCTCGCAGCCTCACAACCAGCAGAGAGGTATTTGAGAAGGCACAAGGACGTGGAGAATGCTTAGGGGTTGATCTGAACTACATCTCTCTCCCCCAGCAACATTTTGCCACCAGTCCTTTGGAGCCCATCTTTCCCATAGGGATGTACCCAGCTAACAAGGGTCACCCTCAGTGCTGGACATGGTGAGTGGTCAAAAGTAAGAGATATCTTGGAGTTGAACCCAGGTCGTCCTACACCCAAGGCAAGAATCACACCTCTAGACCAATGAACCAGGAGGTACTTATTCTCTCCCCCACTCTACATCTTCCAGACCCTGTTGGGGGTGATGGGGTGCCAGGGCTGCGTGGGCCTCGCAGAGTGTGGGAGCAGGGAGGTGCCTCTTGCTGTAGCCTCGAGATGCCAGATGCAGCACATGGGTGTCGCAGGTTCCCTTTCCTCCGTCAGTGGCCCTCGGCGGCCCTTGCAGCAGTTGGAATGGTCGGTGCTTTGTTGTGGCACGTTTTGCTGTGGGGCATGGTGCAGAGGGGATGTGCTGTGAGCGGTGTTTGTGCTCAGCGTCAGCAATGGGCGTGTGTGTGTGGCAGGGCTGTGGGTGCGTGGGGGCGCAGCGGTTTTGGGTGCAGGGGCTAAGAGGAGAGTGGAGCGAGCAACGTGGTGGGTGCGAGGCGGTGGCGTGTGTGAGGTGTGTAAGGGCTGTGCAGGGTTGTGCGTGTGCGTGGTGTCGGTGTGCGGGCAGGGCGGCGAGGTGTGTGAGCGTGTGTGAGCGTGGAGCGGCGCGCTGTGGGCGGCAGCGGGGACGTGTGCGGGGTGCGCTGGGGCAGAGTGGGGGGGCGGGAAAACTTGGTCGCCGCGGCTCGTTGGTCTAGGGGTATGATTCTCGCTTAGGGTGCGAGAGGTCCCGGGTTCAAATCCCGGACGAGCCCTTCCTTTTACACAACCAGCGCTGCCCCGACACCCGGGTGAGCCCCGGCCCCCGTGCTCACGCCGGGAGACACCGTGAGCCCCGTGCGGAAGGGACTCGGGCTGCCTCCACTCTCTACGGCACCTGGCCAAGGAGGGACATCTCGCCACCCATTTCCTTGCTGCCCGCCCTGCGCTGCCGGCGGGCAATCCCAGCTGCCCTGTGCCCACAGGCAGCCGCTGGGATTTCTTGTGGGCCATCTGGGGCTCTCTGGGGGGCCTGTATGCGTATGCGGAGGGCTGTGGAGCGGCAAAAGGAGATGGAGATGCTGGGGGTTGATCCCAGGGCCTCTTGCATGCAAAGCAAGCGCTCTCCCGCTGAGCTACATCCCCGTGCAACAGCAAGGGGAGTTGGCCAAGTCCAGCTCCCCACTTTGCCCCCATGGCTCCAAACCCGACTGTCACAGGCTGCACTCCACCTTTCCCAGTCCTGCGCCCCTCCTGGTTTAAGGATGTGCCCACAGAAAACACTGTGCCTATCGCTGCTCTGCAGGCCCTGCTTCCCTACCTCCATCCCCACCCTGGCTTCACCACATCCCAAGGCGCGTAGGTGCCCAAAAATAGGGCTCGTCCGGGATTTGAACCCGGGACCTCTCGCACCCGAAGCGAGAATCATACCCCTAGACCAACGAGCCAGATAAGTACAAGCTGGAGAACATCCTTTTTTTACTTCGAGAACTCACAGAACTGCGGGGTGTGAGCCGGGACCTGTGGCAGCTCTGTTTGTCTCTGAGGGATGGTCACCATGAAGAGTTCACCCTTGTCCTTCTCTGGCTGTGGAGATGTCATCTGGGCATATGTAGCAGGTTGCTCTGGAATGCCAGAGACTGGAATGGAGGAAACAAACAATGCTCTATTTCCCAAACAATCAGTGTATAACGAAGAAAATAGGTCACGCTGCTTTCGGTGTTGAATAAAGCTGAAACCAGCCTGACTCTTCAACCCCAAATTTAAACAACCTGATAGCGAGTTGAAGAACAATAGCTCTGGCAAAATATCTGGATAAAGGAACAAACAAGTAATATTACTGATAACTTTACTAAAACTGTTGGGCTGGCACAGCTGGCCTGGACATATGTGGCTCACAGTCCATGTTTTTATAGTATAGAAGTCCCATATTTGAATGGCGGGTTTTTTTGACAGATCATTTCTTGAAGGGTATGTGTGGAGATTCTCCCCTGAGAGACACTCCTCAAGGTCACTCCCTAAGGCTGAGCCCAAGAGATTGGCCCCCAGTTATTGGCTGGTCTGGGTGAGAAACATCAAACTTTACTTAATAATTAGTTTTGGCAGCTTTAATATATTTCCTTTAATAAAATTGTATCAATATTCCTTCATAGTGCTCTATATTGTAATAGTTGTTATAGCACCTATATTGTGTAGTAAATAATTCTGATTAAGATATTTTTGTCTAATCATCGTAATAAAGAATATGTATTTGTGTAAGTATTAATTTTAATATTTATTTTTAATCCTGCAGGATAAAGCTGTATAAAATTTCTACTACATCTATACAATATTTTAGAGATAAATCACTCCAAAATCTGGAGCTAAGATTGGGTCCAGCCACACCCAGGCTCCTCTCTGAAAAGTTTAGAAATCCGCATTTCAAGATTCAGTGGGAGTTTCTAAACTTCATCTGAAGCTCCCACTCTGCCCAGCACAGCATGGCCATGGGCTGTACCTGCCTGGTTTTAAAATGGGGGCCACAGGGAGCAGGGGGCTTGGGAGAACCCCCAGAGCTAGGGAGCCCACGCAGGGGATGTAGCTCAGTGGGAGAGCGCTTGCTTCGCATGTAAGAGGCCCTGGGTTCAACCCCCAGCATCTCCAGCTTTTTTTTCCTTCCTCAAACCCACCTCCTCCGCGGGCCAGTGATGATAAACTCGCATCTACCTCGGGAAGGGCTCCCCAAAGGTGAGTGATGCACCATGGCAGAGCTTCCCCCTGAGGCTGCGGTGGCAGCATGACCCCCAGTGCCCTGACAGCTGCTTCCCAAGGCAGGAGGGAACCAGCCCTGGCCATGGCTGAGCTGTGCCTGTGCCCATGGGCACTGGGCAACCCTGTTCTCCTGGCAGTCATGGCACCATTCCATCCCAGGGGTCACCCAGCTAGGGACGCTGTCTGTGCCCTCCATGCTGGACAGTGCCTCCCCTCCCTTGTCCTGACACTGCAGAGGCCATGCCTGTCCACAGGTGCCCAAAAGGAGGGGTCACGCACAAGCTCAGGCCAAAGTCCACGAGCCCACCCACTGCAAGAGCACTGCCCCTTCCCTGGCCACCGCTCCCCACGGATCAAAACCCTCAGAGAGGGGTTCAGTTCCTCCGGTGCCCCCCCCATCCATCCGTAGGTAAAACCTGTCGCTGTGAGCAGGATTCGAACCTGCGCAGGGAACCCCTATTGGATTTCAAGTCCAACGCCTTCACCCCTCGGCCATCACAGCCACACGTACTTTCTGCCTAGCTGATGACAGCCAGGAACAGCACACTTTGCCTCAGGTTATGCCATCCCCCAGCCTGGTGTGGGGCTCTGCTCAGCCCCAGCCCCCACACCTGGAGGGTTGGGAAAAGGGAACATGCAGGAATATTTACTGATGACTGGAAAAAATCCAGATGCCTTGGCCTCAAGACAGGCAGCACAGGGAAGCATCTCCAAGGATGCCCAGGGATACAGCAGGTCTTGGAGGGGAAAAGACATGCAGATGCTGCTGGGGGTTGATCCCAGGGCCTCTTGCATGCAAAGCAAGCGCTCTCCCACTGAGCTACATGCTCCGGTGCAAGGCAGGAAGGGCAGGGAGATGGCCCGGCTGAGTCCCCTCATCCCTGGGGCACACACTGCCAGCCTTGGGGTGTCAATCCTGCCCACCCAGCCAGGAAGGAGCATCCAGCCCTCTGTGCCAGAGCCCTGGTTATGCTGCAGTCCCATGTGCCAGCCAAAGAAGTTAGGTGCCCAAAAGGTGGGCTCATCGAGGAGGTGAACCCAGGACCTCTCACACCTTAAGTGAGAATCATGCCCCAGATCTGTGCTCCCCAATTCTGGGAGTTGAGGAGGGTGCCTAATGTTGCCTTTTGCCCCTTGGCTGTGGTAGATAGGGTCAGGCGTTTGGAAGATTTCGCGATGTTACGGGAAGGCAGGGTCCCTGTCCCCTTAGATAACAAAATTAACATAGGAATGCAGTCCCCTAAACCAGATGCTGGTAACTTTCCATTCCCTACCCAGTAACCTTCCACCCCTTACTAACCATAGAAGGTAAAGACAGACCCCTTATGACGTAGAAAACCCCTAGATTATAAAACCCCACGAGAAGAGATAATAAAGGCCTTTTGACCATCCACCACATTGGTGTCTGCGTGTTTCATAGGCCCGAGCGACCCTGGAGAGTGGGTCACCGAGCTGTTCCTCCGAACCAGGTCGCCTTTGCCTTGTGTCAGAAGGCAACACTTGGCACAGCCTGGCGCAAGGAAATCATCTTACTATGTCCAGGAGGTGGGCATTTGGAGGTCTATGGTGCAAAACTTCTCTGAATCCAGTGGCCACAGGGGCAGGAGGACCATGAAGACAGCGGGGACCCTTGGACACCACCCTGCCCTTGCACAGGAGCATGTACCTCAGCGGGAGAGTGCTTACTTTGCATGCAGGAGGCCTTGGGATCAACCCCCAGCACATCCATGTCCTTTTGCCTCTCCAGACTCCTCCCTGTTGGTTGTGGGGCTGGCAGAGCCCTCTACAGACCCCTGCCGAAAGCACTGGTGCTGCCTGGGGGCATATCAGGCCCAAGAGTGCGGGGGACAGCAGTGGTACACAGGGGGTGCCACACCCCATGCCAGCCCCTCGAGCTGCCCCACTCATCCTGCCCAGCCCCAAGCTGCAGTGACTGGGGGGGAACAACGGGAAGACCCCAGAGGGCTCTGCACCTCCAGAGAAAAACAGGACAGGCTCTGACCAAAATGACAATTCCTCTGGGAGTGAGACCCACATCTCCTCATACCTTAAGGTGGAAACACACCCAAACCTGCATTGTTGGGCACCGTGGCACCACTGCCCTGGGCTTGCGTGGGTCCCAGCTGGCCCATTAGTAAAAAAATGTAACCTCATCACCAGGAGGACTTCATCTGACCCCAGAGTGAGTGGTCCATGACTCCCTGCCCTACGATGCTACATATTCCTTGATAGGAGAAGAAAGTTAAGACGCCATTTATACGGGGAGGGTCGACTCCCATCTATGCAGGTAAAACCCATGTCAGTGAGCAGGACTGGAACCTGCGCAGGGAGCCCCTGCTGGATTTCGAGTGCAACGCGTTCAAGCCTCGGCCATCGCAGCGCCGGCGGCGCGGCGAGGGAGGAGCAGCGCGGGCGGTGGGGGCGGCGGGGCGCGGAGGTTTAGGGGCGTGGTTCGGGGTGAGGAGGTTCGGGGCGCGGTTCGAGGCGCGGTGCGGTTCGGGGCGGGGCGGTTCGGGGTGCGGAGGTTTATGGGCGCGGTTCGGGGCGCGGGTGTGCGGGCTGCGTGGGGGTGCTTGGCGCTTGGCGGGTGGGCGCAGCGCTGTGTCGGGGCTGCGGCGTCGGAGCCGTGCGGGAGGCGGGGCGGGACTGGCGTGGGGCGGGGGGAGTGGGGCCTTGCGGGAGACAGAGCGCGCCGCGGCTCGTTGGTCTAGGGGTATGATTCTCGCTTAGGGTGCGAGAGGTCCCGGGTTCAAATCCCGGACGAGCCCTTCTTTTTACACACCCAGCGCCCACCTTCACCACCTCAACCCACTGCAACAACCCTGCCCTGGCATTCGCACTCCCCCTCGCCACCTCCGCCCGCCCTCCCGACACTGCAGCAGCCCGACACAGGCCTGCCACGTCTCCACTCTGCCCCTTACCTGCCCTGCCTGCTCTGCGCCACACTTATTCGCCCTGCTCCAAGCCCCTCCCCAGCCCAATGACACCTAAGGCACCCGCACTGCCTGCAAACACCTGAAGGCCCTTTCCCCAGCTTGGGCGGCAGGGCAAGGCAGCAGACACATGCATTTGCTCGGATGCAGGAGAACGCCCCACCACACGCGCTGGCACGGGGATGTAGCTCAGCGGGAGAGCGCTTGCTTTGCATGCAAGAGGCCCTGGGATCAACCCCCAGCATCTCCATCTCCTTTTGCCGCTCCACAGCCCTCCGCATACGCATACAAGGCCCCCCATAGAGCCCCAGATGGCCCACAAGAAATCCCTGCGGCTGCCTGTGGGCACGGGGCAGCTGGGATTGCCTGCTGGCAGCCCAATGCAGGCAGCAAGGAAATGCGTGGCGAGATGTCCCTCCTTGGCCAGGTGCCGTAGAGAGTGGAGGCAGCCCGAGTCTCCTCCCCACGGGGCTCACGATGTCTCCTGGCATGACCATTGTCTTTGTGTGACGATTGGTGCTGAGGAGGAGCATTCAGAAAGGGATATGAGACAGGCTGTCAGATCAGGGCAGTGTAGGGTGGCAGCTGGAACAGCTCTACCAGGGCAAGGGGAGGGGGCAGCATGTCCCTGTAGGGTCTGGGGATTGCCAAACCCAGCTGGTGGTGTTTATGGGATGTGTTGGTCTCCCTGTGCCAGGGCCTTGGGTCAGCACCAGGAGTGTTCCCAGCAGCTAAAAGAGATGGGGTTTTCAGCTGGGAAACCCCAAACCTGGGGCAGCATGTGGGCAGAGAAGTGGGCAGAGCATTAGGTGTTTTAAGGAGCAACCAGTGTCAGGAGTGCCAGTGGGTGCCATGGCTCATCTGGTCACTGTGCCCGTCTTGTAAACAGGAGATCTTGGGTTCAGCTCCCAGTGGTGCCTCAGCCTGAGTGACTATTTTTCCTCCCTGTCCCGAACTGGGTGCACTGCTGGGGGTCCTTGTCCTGCTCAGAGCAATGTCAGCCCCCAGTTCTCTGTCCCTCCTGACTCTACTCTGGGAATAAAATGTTTCCTTCTGCTTCCTCTCCCTTCTCACCTCACACTGAAAAGCTGGGCTAAACTATTTCCAGAAACCAGGCAATTTGGGAAATAAGAGATACATTAGATGCTGTCTGGACCCCTCCCATCTTCCCTATTACTTTGCACAGCTGGTGTGGAATCGTGGGAAAACCCTCTAGACACAGGTTGGGTGTGGGTGTCTAATGGAGATGCGTGGTGCAGGCGTTTTTGTGGCAACAATAAATGCCATGTTACTCTTTGCCACCCCATGGACACAGAAGGGAACAGGGACAGGGGCAAATGAATCACAAACACTTGCTTCTCTCCCTGCCCTGCTGTGACAGGGGCTGCCAGGGCTCTGCCTGCACAGCCTTGCTCACCAAAGGACACCCTGAAGAACCAGCTCCAGTATTGCTGTCTATGGTCAAACAAACAAACAAACAAAAGAACAAAAACAAACAAACAAAAATCTGCAAAAACAAATTTTGCTAAAATGACCACTTCAGCAGAGGACGAGGTGGCCGAGTGGTTAAGGCGATGGACTGCTAATCCATTGTGCTCTGCACGCGTGGGTTCGAATCCCACCCTCGTCGGCTTCCCTATCTGCTCTCTCCTGCAGTTTGTTTTTTTGTGCAGCTTGCCCCGTACCCTCGTGCTCTCGGTGTTTTGCTCTGCTCTGTCAAATGCGCGTTACATCTGCCCTTGGGCTGCTGCTGCCAGGGGCTGAGCCTGTTCCTCGTGGCTCAGGGTCTGGTGTGGCCCCTCTGTGCAATGTGCCATGGCAGCAGGGTGCCTGAGCTCACCTGCCAGCTGCTCTCCTGCCATCCCGCTGCCTCCTCTCCAGGAGCACTGAACTGTAGGCAGGGGAGGTCAGGACTGCCCGTCCCTGGGCATCCTCAAGGATGCCAATGGGAGTCAAAAGCTGCCTCTGGCATGTCTCAGAGGAGCTTGTTCTGGAGAAGGCAGAGCTACTGTGCACTGGCAGCTCCCTCCTGTGCCTGGAGCAGCATGCACAGTGGAGATTCCTGGAGACAGGACAGAGTGACCAATGGCAAGATGAAGAGGAAAGAGGTAAAACTGCTTCTAGAATCTCAGTGGTCTTTCAGAGAGGAAAGCCTTGCATCCGGGAGTCTGTGCTTTGAGGCACCTGGGGAAATATATTGTGGCAGTCTCTCTAGTGCCTTCCCCTTCTCCCCTCTACTCCTCTCCACTGATGAGCATGTGGCCGAGCAATTCCATGGCTTCAAGACAAGATGAGGATGCTCAGACTTAGCTGCCCACACCTTTTTTACCATCATTGTGGCTACATTTCCTTCCCATGCCAGGGGAGATGTCTCTGGGGACGAGTGAGAAGCTGCTTCCCTCTATCAGTGTCTCCTGAGCCAGAAACCATGACCAGACTGGGGGGAAACACCAGCCCCATCCCATTCCACTGCCTTGAGATGCTGTGCTGCTTGGCCAGGTCTGCCACCCTAGGAAGGGGGAGATGTTGCTGCCTGGACAGCCAGGTGCCCTGCAAGGGATCTGTGTGAGATTTCCTGGGAAAAAATGCATGAGTTTGGGTCCAGCCCTGCAGAGAGACCAACCTGCGGTTGGAGATGATGAAATGGGCTGGGGTGGTGGTTGCAGAGGTACAGCAGTGCATGGCAGGGGAATTGCTGTCACAGGATAGGACCGGGGACTTGCAGGGCACAGGCAGCCAGGAGAGAATCCCTACTGATTCCGCTGGGACACCCTTCAACCCTGCCCTGGCACACACATGTCCCTGTCCTGGTGAGCGGTGACGAGTCCTCCTGAAGGGAATGTGCCACTGTCAGTGGTGCTGTGGGGCATCAGCCCACTCAGGGACCTGGAAATTACAGGGATCCTTTGGCATGGAACTGGATCATCTGCAGCCTCGGGACAGTGCCTGGCAGCCGGAGCCTGTCTCTCCCCAGTGGCACCCGCTGGGCTCCCTGGGCTGCACAGAGTGGCCCTGGAGCACCCCGAGTCTGCTTTGGCAAGGACACAGGCAGCCAGGATGCTCTGTGCCTGGGTCTGGCTGCATCAGGATTCTGCCTTCTGGCACTGGGGTGTCCCACTCATCCATCAGCCATCTGGGAGTGGTCTGTGACTGTTCTGCTGCCAGTAGGCAAGCCCTGGGTGAGCACCCTGCATGCAGACATTCCTTGGAGATGGGATGCTGTAGGTCTGTTGCTGCTCCAAGGTGTGCCCCTGCCTCTAGCTTTCAGGAGAAATTTTAGGACAGGGGCAAGCTCCTGCCCTCCAGCCAGTCTCGGACACATCCAGCCCTTGGGTCATTGGAAATCAAAATGCAAAGTGCAACTGGGACTGGTGATAGGAAGGGAAACACATGGATTATTGATCCTGGGCCATGTTTTTTGTGTCCTTACTTGCAGGAAGGGGCAGGGCTGAGGTGGCCACACATCCTGGATCCATGCAGAAGTTAAAGAAATGGATCCAACATGTTTTGTTTGGTGAAATTTTCTCAGGTTTGAGGTTCATGCAGAGAAAGTCACATCTCGAGCAGTAAGTGCTCATTCCCTGAAATGAATACAGATTGGAAGTTCAGTCTTTGTTTTTCTCCCAAATATCTGCCCTTTCCCCATCTGTTTTCGTTTTTAAAAGTTCAGTCACTACACAGATCAGATTATTTTAACTTCCTAACATGTGCCTTTTGTTTCCCCTGCTGTCTTTTCTGGAAAAAGGACTTGTTTCAGTCCACAGATCTGCTCACATTCAACAACATTTCCCCTCTGAGTGCCACATTGCATTTATCCCAAGCATCACTGCATCTATGGATATGATTCTCAGGCATGATGGTCCAGTGTGAGCAGAATTTCAAGTGCTTAAACTGTATTTCAAAACTGAAACACACAGTGAGGCTGCAGTTCTGAATATCCCACCCTGTGCTTGGAAGCGTGCAAGGGAGTCACCCAGGAAGGGCTGTTTTCCTGAGAAAATGGGAATGCACAGAGACACAGAACAAAAAAAAAAAAAAAACAAAAAAAAAAAAAGAAAGAAAAAGAAAAAGAAAAAACCAAACAAACCAGATTGGTAGAAGAAGGGTTTAATTCTCAAGCTGTGGGTCCAAGATGCACTTGTGGCATCAATTTATTATTCAAGAGTGGAGCAAAAAGCAGCACAGTAAAGCTTAAACTTTAACCTCATCTTTTCCTGCTTCCCAAGTCGCCATTTAGGAGATTATGAATGATGAACCCACAGCGTCCTGCCTTACTCCAGGCACCGCCAGGTTGCTTCTCCCTGAAGCCCATGTCCTCTGCTGAACCTCAGAAGATGTGATTTTCTTTTTCCCCTTCCAGAATGACGTTAAAAAATAGCTGAGTTCGGCCTCAGAACCTTGGAAAGGCTTTGTTGCCCTGACAGGCAAGCAGAGAAGAGTCACTAGGGACCATTCAGTGAGATCCATTGTGGCCAAGTTATCTCAAGAACTCAAATGACCCCCCAAACCCCACAAGGCACATCTTTAACAAGATGCTCACAGCCCCACACACACATAGTACACATCTCCCAGTTCTGCCAGGGTTTATTCCAGGGCAAGAGATGTTTGTGCTGTCAGTTGTGCTCTGCTTGTGTGAAATGAAAAGCCAGTTTCAGACTTTCCTTGCCTCTAGAGTTCATGATGGCTCATCATGGTCCTGCTTGGGTCCACATCAGCAATTCCCTCTCCCCACTGTGAGGCTGATTCATGTTTAAGTGCAGGTTGAGATGTTTGGGATATTTAATAGCTAACAGGCTTGCAGCAGATCCCAGATCCCCGGTGTCACACCAGAGCCTGTAATTACTGTAATTAACCCTGTCTTGAACATGTCACCCCATCACAAGGAAGGACACCTGTGACCTTCTGGCTCACTGCTACCACCCTATCCAAAGAGTGGGATGGAAGGGCTCTTGGAAGTCAGTTCCCTGCACAAAATCAGACAGTTTAGGCATGTGTCATCTGTGGGGCTGGACTTCAGAGCCCCACTTTGCTTTTAAAATCTGATGTGCCTTCCAAGCACAACTTATACACCAGGTGTGAGGAAAAAAAAAAAAAACAACCAAACAACAACAACAACCAAAAAAAAAAAAAAAAAAAACAACAAACAAAAAAAAAACCACCACACCCACCCACACACACACAAAAAAAAAAAAAGCAGAAAAATCCTCTAAGTGCATCCAAACCCATAACAAATTGCTCACGCTGGGCTAGGTCAGTTCCCTGTGTCCACATCACTCATATCCTCACTCCTTCAGTCCTGAAGCCCCTCAGCTTTCCTGGCCTCCATGAAACTCCTGGCACAGGATTTCACTCCAAATGGATGTTCCTTACATTCAGTTTACATCCTTGATCTCACCTCAGGTGCATGAGAGAGCTGAATTGGTTGTGCTGAGAGGAAGGTGGGGATATGTCTGCTCTAAATTCTGCTGAAACACTCTCCTCCTGCCTGGTGGCATAAAGACCTAAAATGTCCCTTGGCCTTAGGAAGGAAGGTAATTAATGCCTGTAGCCCAAATCATTTCAATCTTACTCAGTATTACATGGAAGCAAAACATGAGAGATGAAAGAGGGAACTGTTTAATCAGTCAGGGGAGCTTTCCAGGAGAAAACTGCTGGTTGTTAGGGAATTTCAGGCTGAAGGCACACACCCACTCCCCTGGGGGGCTGGGCCACCCTATAAAATTGTGGGGACAGTGCTTGGCCCCACCACCTGCTCCAGCTGCCACCACTGCCACCTCCATCTGGGTAAGTCGAGACAGGCTCCATCCCCTTCCCCACCCCTGCCTCTTCCCTTCCAGCTGCACAGGACATCAGGGAAGGGTGTATTTCTGCCCTAAAATGAAGAGTGCAAGGGGTTGCAGGATGCAGAGCTTATAGGGTCTGCAACCACATAATCAGTTGCATCCTGCATGATTTTCCTTGCTGAAGTAGAGAAACAAATTAGAACAGGACATGCCTGAGTTGCAGGGATCAATGTGTCCCTGTTTATGGATGAGCATCAAATGTCCCTTATATTTTGGGATGGAATGGTTCAGTTCATGTCGTCTTGATTTAAGTGGATTTTGCTTCAACCACGTGCATCTTGTGATCACTTTGCTTGCCAAAGGCTCCCCGTCATCTCAGAGCAGGAGTAGGTCTGCTCTGTGGTCCCAGAACCTAGTGCCTCCAACTTTCCCAGACCAACCTGCAGCTCAAACAAAATTCCCCTCATTCTCCTGAGTGGTTTATGGGGCAAGGTGGGGGGAAGCTTTCTTTTGGTGTTTGTAACCATCCAAACTCACCCTGTAGCTTGCTCTCTCATGCCTCTTATTATGGGAGGCATTGAGTGAGGGCTCAGCAAGGGCAGACTGGCCTCTGCCTTGTTTTTACATCCCAGCTCTGGCTTTCAGGTGCACGTCCTTGCTGAGCCATGTCCTGCTACGACCTGTGCCTGCCCTCCTCCTGCGGTCCCCGGCCCCTGGCCACCAGCTGCACCCAGCCCTGCTTCCGCCGCTGCCGGGACTCCACCGCCTTCATCCAGCCGCCCACGGTCGTGGTCACGCTGCCCGGGCCCATCCTCAGCTCCTTCCCGCAGAACACCACGGTGGGCTCCACGGCGTCGGCGGCGGTCGGGAGCTACCTGCGCTGCTGCGGCATCCCTGTGGGCTCCCAGGGGCTGGGCAGGGCAGGACTGCTGTGCCTGGGCACCGGGCTGTAGGGTGTCCCCAGCGGGCTGCTCCTCCTGCCCATGCCAGTGGTGTGGTCAGGAAAGGAAAGCGAAGCACACGACCAAGATTGGGGGAGAGGACTAAGGAGATGCCCCTGGGTTTCCCAGCAGTTGCCCCAGGAGGATGGTAGCCATGCGAGCTCGTCACTCCAGACTGTACCTCTGTACACCTTTATCTCACTAAGTCTTTATATTTCCATGTTCCACACGGCATTTGCTGCTGGCTGGGCAATAAATGCTTCTAGCAGGTTGTAGATGGCAGATGATAGTCATGGGGTGGTGGGATGAGGGGACACCCCTTGTAGAGATCAGCTTGCCCCAAAGTGGGGTTTATCCATTTCTTTACTGGGCACTGGAAGCGCACTTTGTACTCTGAACTGGTTGACTCTCCTTCTCATTAAAGACTTGCTACATCATAGTCTGAATCTTCGGTTGTTCCTTGTTCAGGAGCCTGAAGGGGTGACCTCCTCTGGAGGCAGCTGGGGAGGTTTGGTTTTTACATGAAATGAGGGTTTCTGCTACCCAGCACTTTCTTCCCTGTGCTGACAGATGTGTGTGGTTTGCTGGAACCAGTCCCAAGGCAACTTTCTTATCCTGGAAACCTCTCCTCCTGCCCCATGGCAAGCACCTGCTCAGGGAGGAATTCCTGCAAGAGCTCACTTTATTGCCTGTTCCCTCAAGGAGCTGGGAATGTGAAGGTTTGACATTTCAAAATGGCATTTACCCTGCATTTTGCAGTGATATTTTGTGGGGCTGAGCTAAGGAGGAGGGCATGGAGTCAGGGAAAAAAAGGCAGAAGTGGGATTTTTGGCAGATGGGCTTCTTTGGATGGGCATTCTATGCCAAGCTCACATAGTATTTAATGGGTGACAGTGAAGAGTGAAACAGAAGAGACAATAATTACTTGATGGAGAGGGGACACTGAAGTCCCTGGAAGATGTTAGGAATTGAGTAAAGCCTCTTTTTAAGATGCCATGGATCATGAGGCAGAACCTTTTCAGCTGATGGAAGAAGGAATAGGACTACGTGCATAAAGTTTGTGAGCGTTCATAATGAGGGATTATGCTGAGCTTGAAAGCCTATTGGTCATCAAAAGCCTTTGACCAAGCTCAACTGGTTTTTAATGCCCAGGAGACCTTTGCTGAGGTGCTCCTAATTTGGAGAAAATTTGCATGGCAATTTCTCATCAGCCAATGCACCAGGAGAAGGGAGGTGTCCTTCTTCCAGGGATTGCTCAGATATTTTTATCCCAGCCTGGCAATTGTCTGCAGAGATAGGATGCAAAATTTTGAATTAAAAATGACAAAAAGCTTTGAAATTCCAGCAGAAGTTTTGTTGGGAAGCTGTGGGTGTCTGGGCCTTGTGCAGTTGCCTTCCTTAAACCTGCTGGACCGAATAGTCCAGGAGGGAGCAGGTGGACAGAATAATCACATTTTTTATGTAGTTTTTCACTGAATGACTCCACTGGTGAGGTTATACAGATTTTAATGTGTTTGCTTTTTGTTTGTTTGTTTGTTTTTTTCTGAAAATCGAATGTCTACTATTACAGCGACCTTAGACGGTCACTGGGGTGAGAGAAGGACGAGAATCTTGTTTCTTGATCAGAAGGCTTGATTTATTTATATAAGATATGTAATACATTATAACTATACTAAAAAGAATAAGAAGAGAAGTTGCAGAGAGCTGCTCAGCTAAGAATAGAATAGAAGGAATGAATAACAAAGTTCTAGGTCCAGGGAATCTGTCCCTGAGCTGCTCCTGTGATTGGCCTTTAATGGTACACATGGAAGATGAGCCAATCACAGGGGCACCTGCTACATTTCACAGCAGCTGATAACAATTGTTTACATTCTTCTTCTGGGGCTCTGCTTCCCAGAAGATGGACAAATGTGAAAGAAAGGATTTCTATGAAAAAATGTCTGCGACAGTCTACAAAAATCTAAATAGCTCCTCGATTTGACTTGAAAATTGTGGTGTCTTAGTGTAGACAGGTGGGGAAATGAGGACCTCGGTGCCTTTCAGCACTGCCTATCCTGAGGGTCAGGGGACTTTGTCTCCCATGGGAGCTGTGACTCCAGCTGGGAGCTGTGCCTGCTTGGCTTCCAGCTCAAGGGCAGTCCTGAATTCACCATATCCCCCCCTGCACCCCAGGCCAGCCCTTGCCCCAGGCAGGACCCCCCAGACCTGCTGATCAGGCCCTAAATACAGGTTTCTCTAGAGGCACTGCAGCCAAAGGCTCCAGTGAGAAACACAGAGCTACATAACAAGAAGGGGATGAAAAATATTGCTCAGCAGGTGGAGGCACATGGAGGGAAATAGCTGGGTCCTGGGATTTGGTCCCAGCATTGCCTACCTAAAGCATTCAAAAGCATCAGAAGCATTTTTGAGAAAGCCTGGAGTATGGCCCAGGTGCCACCCTCTGGCCATGCCTGTTGAGGTTTATGCCTCCCACTTCCCATCTTCTCTCTTGCTGCTGTCTGCAAATCATCTCTTTGCCCACTTCCCATCTTCTCTTGGCTGCTTCATGATCTTGGAGGAAACCTTCTCCCTGTGGTCGTTTAGTATCCTCAGGTTCTTGAAGAACAGGTACCTTTCCACCCTGGGGGTGGATGAGGTAGGAAGGAGAGGGTAAGTCATGGTTTAGAGGACAAGTCATGGTTTGAGAGAGCTGTTGTGGAAAAGGGGAGATTGCTGTGAACAGCAAGTGAGTGGGGCCATTCATAATGGAGACTTTGCCTGTGGAGGGTCAGGCTGGATTAGGAAAAGGTTCTTCCCCCAGTGGGTGGTGGGGCACTGACCAGGCTCCCCAGGGAATGGGCACAGCTCCAAGGCTGCCAGAGCTCCAGGAGCATTTGGACAACCCTTTCAGGGACAGGGTGGGATGGTTGGGGTGTCTGTGCAGAGCCAGCTGTTGGACTTTGATAATCTTTATGGATTCCTTCCAATTCAGGATATTCTATGACACTATGGAAGTCCCAGGCAGCATGCTGCTGGTGGTAGGGCTGGGATTGGTGGTGGCTAGATTATTGGTGGGTCAAGACAGCGCATCAATCTGCAGCTTCTCTGGTGAGAAGACAAAAATTGTGGTGCGTCACAGCAGTGGGAGAGGATGAAAAGACAGATCCACCACCTGTGCCTTTACTGGGTTGCCAAAGGTGTATTCCAGACAGGCACTGGGGCACTGGGCTGAGGGCAATGCTGGAGGGTGAGCTGCATCAACAGGTAGCATCCTTCATCCTCCTCACTGGGGCAAGGACTGCTGGCCAGAGCACTTTGGGATACACCTGGAGCCAGCCAGGTGAGAGAGAACCCCTGGAGCTGGGAACCTGCAGGCACAGCAAGCAGAGAGATGGGACTTGTCCCATCCAGTCCCTGGATGTATCCAAAGCCAGGCCGGATGGAGTTTGGAGCAACCTTCCAGATTGAGGAAGGGGAAAGAAAGTGGCTGCATGGCCAGGATAAGAGGGAGGAGAGGGCACCACTGAGGATATCCCACTCCAGTCACCCATGGATCGAGCACAAGGCAGGGACTCAGGGTGCCCTCCCTGCCACACCTGGGAAGCCAGACAGGCAGTGGCTCTGCCAATGGCTCCAGTTCTTCCCCAGGGCTGGAGATCCCATAAAATAGGAAAATAACAGCCTGCCCACACATGTGAGTCAAGGGGGAAGAAGCAAACAAATTAAAAGGCACAGGCATGCAGGTCTGGTCCTCCTGGTACTCCCTGTGGTAATGGGGCTCACAAGACTTGAGTCCTGCAGCCCTGTTGGCTCCACCAGCACTGTGTCACCCTGAGCCCACATCACCAGCAGACATCGCCCCTGGCTATCCGACAGCCTCCTCTGCTCTGAGGTTTTGCTGTGGAGAGCAGCCCTCAGGGAAAAACTGGGATGAGCACAATGAAAGTGGAGCCCAGATCCCAATGGTTTGCAGGGTCCTGGGAGGGAATCGAAGTTTTAAACTCAAGAATTGTTTGATAAAACATTGCAGGGCTGTTATTTGCATTTGCTGAGAGACGTCTGCATACCTCCCAAAGAGGAGAAGCATAGTGTAGTTATTGCTGTGTGGGGTAGCTCCTGTCAGCATTGGTTATGTGGGGTTGAAGGAGCTGTGTCTGTGGGGGGGTTACAAGTTTATGAGACCTGGAAATCATGGGGTGCAGCGTTTCCCTTTCCTGCTCTCCTCCACCCCTCTGGGATATGAAAGGCTGTGGCTGAACCAACTTCCCAGTTCCCCTCAGTCAGCTCAGGAGGTTTGGATGGGGAGAATGTCTGCTCTAGCACAGCCATGTGTTACAATCGGCATTGGAGGTTTGCTGCAGTCTTCAAATCATCTCTTTGCACTGTTCTTCCTGTGTGAAGGGGGGTCCCTAGCAGCTGGGGCTCCTGCAGCAGCTCATCTTCCCACCCTAGCACAGCTACAGGCAACTCAGCCCTCAGGAACTGTGTCGTGGAAAATTCTCCATGTCCCGCCCTGAAACTGTGCCCCCATGGCACCCATAGGATCACCAGCACCCTACTGACCCCCATGGGAGCTGGGAAATAAAAGAGTCAGTTACTCAACAGTCACAGCTCCTGTCTCTTAGGAGCACACCAAAGCCACTCTGGGTCTCTGGGGCTGTGATATAGATTGGAACAGGGCTGGTCCCACATCCTGACTTGGCAAATTCCCACAGGCAGTATAGAGCTTCAAGGGTCGGCAGGTAGAGCTTCTCAGAGTAGGGGATGTAGCTCAGCGGAAGAGCACTTGCTTTGCATGCAAGAGGCCCTGGGATCAACCCCCAGCATCTCCATCTCTTTTTGCCTCCCTGGACTCCTCCCTGCTGGATTCAGGGTCGCCAGAGTCCCTTCAAAAGGCCCTGGGGTTTCCTCCTGGAATGGCTGCCCTGGAAAATCCTCCTCAAGGCTGTGGCTGTGCTGGGAAAAAGCACAGCCTCAGCTGTACCCTGAAATACAAACTGTAGGGCTGGGGAGGCAAAAGGGGTGCAGCACTCTAGATTGTTGGTGTAGGGATAGATGTCTTGCACTTTTGCAAGAATTCCTGAGTTCAACTCCTGGATAAACCCTCCTTTGGATACAACCCCTCCTTTTTGGGGGAAACCCCTCCTTTGGATAAAGCCCTGGCTTTGCAGACAACCCTTTGTTAGATCAGCTCTTCCTGTGGGACTGCATGCCTGCTGCTCTTTGCTGACCAGGTGTGGGATGATCACTCCTCGAATTCCCCCGCTCCCGGCAGACAACATCCCGCGCGATGGCTGTAGCTCCTCTCCTTCAGCCAAATGTACTTTTAGCACATAAAACCCCAATCCCTGCAGTGCCAGAAGAATGCGCCCACTGGAGCAGGTATACGGAGGGGATGTAGCTCAGTGGGAGAGCGCTTGCTTCGCATGTAAGAGGCCCTGGGTTCAATCCCCAGCATCTCCAATTGCTCGGAGTGGGTTTTTTTTGCTTCCTCCACGAGGCGGCCATGACGAACTCCTCTTACATCAGATTTCCCCAAAGGCGATTCCCTGCACTATGGCTGTGCCGCCCACCCACGGCCGAAATGGCAGCACGAACCCCACGCTCTGCCGTCCCCCACTGCCCCGATAGCCCCTTCCCCACTCAGGAGACGACCAATCCTGACAACGGCTGGGCTGTGTCAGGCCTCCCCTGTCCCCTGTGCAAGGCAGAGTGGCCCCACGCGTGCCCAGAATCCAGCGACGAGTGCCCAAGTAAAAAGAAGGGCTCGTCCGGGATTTGAACTCGGGACCTCTCGCACTCTTAGCGAGAATCATACCCCTAGACCAACGAGCCAGGGTCAGTAAGGTAACCTGCACTCCCACTGTGGCTGGGACACCCTGGACATCTCCCTGCTGCCAGGCAGATGATGGCCGAGGGGTGAATGCGCTGCACTCGAAATCCAGCAGGGATTCCCTGCGCAGGCTCCAAGCCTGCTCACTGACATGAGTTTTACCCAATGCCCCCAGATACCCACTCCGAGAGCGTTGGGGTGCCCTCGCTGGGGTTCCTGGTAGAAGCTGATATGAGAAGGTCATTGGCATCCAGCGCAGCCCCGCTCCTCTCTCGGGAGCAGCCAAATGCCCCAGGCAGGGGTTGTGATGCCCTGGGGCCATGACACACTCGGGGTTCTCCAGGTTTTGCAGACCCAGGAGAGGTGAGTAAAAAGATACTGAGGGGAGTGCTGCGGGGAGGTGGAGCAGTTTCCCACCTTGCTGAGTGGATGTCCCCTCACCACCCTGTCCCACATCTCTGGGAGAGCAGTGCACCCCACCTCGTTGGTCCAGCTCCCAGAAGAGGTTTTTGGCACCACTAGCCCTCCTTCCAGCTGCTCCTCCCAGCACCGATGTACACCTCTAGAGGCATCCCAAGACTTGTGGGGAAGGAAAACAAAGTGCTCCAGTGCCCTACAGCCTCTGGGCAGGGTAGGGAAAGAGTCTTGGGCATTTCCACACAGGCTGGTGGTGCCAGGAGGCAGTGCCAGGCTTTCCTAGGGAACTCTGGCAGCCGTGCATCCAGCAGAGAGGGGTCTGGGGAGGCCAAAGGACATGAAGGTGCTTT
Organism: Zonotrichia albicollis; assembly: GCF_047830755.1. NCBI lineage: Eukaryota > Metazoa > Chordata > Aves > Passeriformes > Passerellidae > Zonotrichia > Zonotrichia albicollis. Next base: position 9,866,280 of record NC_133828.1, on the reverse strand, counting down.
GGGTGGATTTCAGGGCCTCTTGCAGGCAAAGCAAGTGCTCTGCCACTGAGCTACACCCTTGGGGCAAGAGCAGGGAGGGGGCCCTGGGATGCCCATGCTAGAGTGGGGAAACATTAGTTTGGGGTCCCCTTCCTGGGCTTATCATCTTGAGCTGATTTAGGATTCCAGACGTCAGAGACTTTGCCAGGGGAAACCTGCAGTTGTGCCAGGGACGAAACCATGTGGTGACTTGATGGGAGTGGAGTGTGCAAGGAGACATGTGCAAGGAGACCCGAAGCTGCCCAAGGAAGCAGCCAGGGCTGCGTGGGCCTCGCAGAGTGTGGGAGCAGGGAGGTGCCTCTTGCTGTAGCCTCGAGATGCCAGATGCAGCACATGGGTGTCGCAGGTTCCCTTTCCTCCGTCAGTGGCCCTCGGCGGCCCTTGCAGCAGTTGGAATGGTCGGTGCTTTGTTGTGGCACGTTTTGCTGTGGGGCATGGTGCAGAGGGGATGTGCTGTGAGCGGTGTTTGTGCTCAGCGTCAGCAATGGGCGTGTGTGTGTGGCAGGGCTGTGGGTGCGTGGGGGGCGCAGCGGTTTTGGGTGCAGGGGCTAAGAGGAGAGTGGAGCGAGCAACGTGGTGGGTGCGAGGCGGTGGCGTGTGTGAGGTGTGTAAGGGCTGTGCAGGGTTGTGCGTGTGCGTGGTGTCGGTGTGCGGGCAGGGCGGCGAGGTGTGTGAGCGTGTGTGAGCGTGGAGCGGCGCGCTGTGGGCGGCAGCGGGGACGTGTGCGGGGTGCGCTGGGGCAGAGTGGGGGGGCGGGAAAACTTGGTCGCCGCGGCTCGTTGGTCTAGGGGTATGATTCTCGCTTAGGGTGCGAGAGGTCCCGGGTTCAAATCCCGGACGAGCCCTTCCTTTTACACAACCAGCGCTGCCCCGACACCCGGGTGAGCCCCGGCCCCCGTGCTCACGCCGGGAGACACCGTGAGCCCCGTGCGGAAGGGACTCGGGCTGCCTCCACTCTCTACGGCACCTGGCCAAGGAGGGACATCTCGCCACCCATTTCCTTGCTGCCCGCCCTGCGCTGCCGGCGGGCAATCCCAGCTGCCCTGTGCCCACAGGCAGCCGCAGGGATTTCTTGTGGGCCATCTGGGGGGCCTGTATGCGTATGCGGAGGGCTGTGGAGCGGCAAAAGGAGATGGAGATGCTGGGGGTTGATCCCAGGGCCTCTTGCATGCAAAGCAAGCGCTCTCCCGCTGAGCTACATCCCCGTGCCAGCGCGTGTGGTGGGGCGTTCTCCTGCATCCGAGCAAATGCATGTGTCTGCTGCCTTGCCCTGCCGCCCAAGCTGGGGAAAGGGCCTTCAGGTGTTTGCAGGCAGTGCGGGTGCCTTAGGTGTCATTGGGCTGGGGAGGGGCTTGGAGCAGGGCGAATAAGTGTGGCGCAGAGCAGGCAGGGCAGGTAAGGGGCAGAGTGGAGACGTGGCAGGCCTGTGTCGGGCTGCTGCAGTGTCGGGAGGGCGGGCGGAGGTGGCGAGGGGGAGTGCGAATGCCAGGGCAGGGTTGTTGCAGTGGGTTGAGGTGGTGAAGGTGGGCGCTGGGTGTGTAAAAAGAAGGGCTCGTCCGGGATTTGAACCCGGGACCTCTCGCACCCTAAGCGAGAATCATACCCCTAGACCAACGAGCCGCGGCGCGTTAAACGTCCTGCTTCACCCGAGTGGCCCGGGACACACGGACATTTCCGCCTTTTCCCGCAGGACGGAGCGCGGTGCAGCCCGGGGGCAGCGCGCCCCCCGCCCCGCAAAAGACCGCCGCTGTGATGGCCGAGAGGTGAAGGCGTTGGACTCGAAATCCAATAGGGATTCCCTGCGCAGGTTCGAATCCTGCTCACAGCGATGGATTTTAGCCGGTGTCCGTAGTGCACGAGTCCTGCGTGGAGTGGCCCCCCTGTGGTGAATAGCGGTCATGTTGCAGTGATTTGTCTGTAGCTCGTGGTAATCAGCAGTCTTGCTGATTGCAGCAGATTTTTTTTCTTTATATGTTAATTGGTGCTGGTGAGTGCTGCCATCTGGCCTCACAGAGCCCTTGCGCCCGTAGCTGTTCCAAGCACGGTAGGGCCAGTATGATGGTGTTTATCCAAGCCCCTTTCTGCCCCTGGCCACAGATCGATTCAGTTAATGAGAAACTCTAGCTTGGGAAAGAGGCAACGTGCTGGCTGCTGAGAGGCTTTCGCTCTGCAGTGGGACGGGAAAGGGCAGGAAACCCCTAGGGTGTGAAGAGCCGAGCCGGGGGCTGAGGGCTGCAAGCAGACCGTGGGACCATGGCCAAGCTGGTGGAATGCGTCCCCAACTTCTCAGAGGGGAATAACAAAGAGGTGAGGGAGTATGTGGAAGGGCTGAGGGGTGGGTGACACCGGGCCGCTGACAGCCAGGTTTCCCCCTGCAGAGCGGTATGCACTGCTAGACTCTGCCATGCCTCCTTTGCAGTGCCATGCACCTTTCACCACTTGGCTGGTGCCAAAAATGTCTAAAGCTAGCTTTGAGTCCCTTATGGCACCTCAGTGGGAAGCAGGGACTGAGACCTCTTCCACCATTGCCAGCAGGTTGCTTGCAGTTGTGCCAAAGCACACTGTCAAGGTTAATGGAGTCTGTCCTGGGCATCAACCTTCAAGTGAACTTTGGCTCTGCCAGTGGCAGGAGAATTTAGCAAACCCAGCATGGGTGTAAAAACACAGCCTCCTGCAGGGAAGAGGCTTAGCAGAGCCAAATGCGTTGGGAAGCTGGCAAGTGGATGTATCCTCAGGAACAGCAGTTTATGGTGGTGCTCTGTGACATGCAGCAGCAGCCAGGTGTCTCTCCCCCACCACAGGGAGTTTGGGGAGTCAGGGTGCCCCAAACCCCCTGGATGGGAGTGGGATGCTTGTGCAGGGCTGCATCCCCACTGATCACGGGGTCATTCTCAACCCCATCACCAGTGGGAAGGGGAAGATCTGAGATGCCCCCTCTCTTGAAAAGCTATGGCTGTTGTATAGTCCCAGCCATCTCAGCCCCCTTGCTCCCATCTCTGCCCGGCAGGTGATCGATGCAGTGGCACAGGCCATCTCCCGGACACTGGGATGTGTGCTGCTGGATGTGGATGCCGGCGCCTCCACCAACCGCACCGTCTACACCTTTGTGGGGTCCCCTGAGGCCGTGGTGGAAGGGGCATTGAGCGCAGCCCGTGTGGCTGGGCAGCTCATTGACATGAGCCAACACTCGGGTGAGCTTGGGAGAGGCCCAGGGGCTGGGCTGGCACAGAGGGGACTGCCATACTGCTGGGACCAAGCATGGCGCTGGAACAGGGACTGTGGTCACAGGCCCAGGCTTGAAAGAGTTTAAGAAGCATTTGCAATGCTCCCAGGCACATGGTGGGATTGTTATGGCTGCCCTGTGGAGTGTGTTCTCCCTCCTTGTCTGCTTGTTCTTCCCACCTCCCACTCGTATATCTGCCCCGCCACCAGGTGAGCACCCTCGGATGGGGGCCTTGGATGTCTGTCCCTTTGTGCCAGTGAGGAATGTCAGCATGGAGGAGTGTGTCACTTGTGCCCACATCTTCGGGCAGCGCTTGGCAGCAGAGCTGGGTGTACCTGGTGAGTGGGTTCAGGAACCTCTCCACATTCCATCCCATCCTGCATGATTCAACTGTTGGAGAAAGTGCCAGCCTTGCCTGGCAGTGCTCAACCCCAGCTGTGTCTTGCAGTTTACCTGTATGGAGCGGCAGCACGGCACGAGAGCAGGAAAGCCCTGCCCTCCATCCGTGCTGGGGAGTACGAGGCACTCCCTGAGAAGGTGAGCCTGGTGATGGCACTGGCTGGGCAGACCTGACCTGTACTTCCCTGGCTTCAGGGAGCAGGCTGAGGGCTGGTGTAGTCCCTTTGCACCAAGAGGAGCTGGTGACACAGGTGGTCATGGCAGATTCCAGCTGGGGAGGGAGATGCCCTCCTTGCGAGGGTGGCATGTGCTCCTGGCAGTGCCAGCACACACACTCTCTTTCCTTCACCCCAGCTTGCAAAACCAGAGTGGGCTCCTGATTTTGGGCCCCCAACTTTTGTCCCTCGGTGGGGAGCCACAGTGACAGGTGCCCGGACCTTCCTTATTGCGTACAACATCAACCTGCTGTGCACCAAGGAGCAGGCTCATCGCATCGCCCTCAACATCCGTGAGCAGGGCCGCGGCCCCAGCCAGGTACATTAAGAACACGGGCACACCAGGAGCACACCTGCCTGTCCCCACACCTCCTGGGCTGCGCCCTGAATGTGGCAGTTGTTGGCAGCCCGGGCGCTTGAAGAAGGTGCAAGGCATTGGCTGGTATTTGGAGGAGGAGAACATGGCCCAGGTTTCAACGAACCTGCTGGACTTTGAGACCACGCCGCTCCACGCCGTCTACGAGGAGATCTGCCGAGATGCACAGGTGGGTGGCTTGTGGTGCCTGTTCCCAAGGGGGCTTCCCAGAGGACGTCTCCCAACAAGTTTCCTTCCTCACTGTCTGGTCAGGCTCTGGTTTCTCTCATGCTTAGCTCAGCCAAAATGCTGAATGGCACAAAACTCCCAGAAACTCATCAACTTGCTGCGAGTCCCCAGCTCCTCTGTTGAAAGATTTTCTGTGAGCTTCCCATGTCCTGGGAAGGGATGAGGACCACCAGGCTGAGGTAGTAGTGGCAGCAGGCCTCTGGGGAAAATCACATTTCTGATGTCCTTTGCAGGAATTGAATCTCCCTGTGGTGGGGTCTCAGCTGGTAGGGCTCGTTCCCAAGAAGGCCATTCTTGATGCAGCTGACTTTTACATCAAGAAGGAAAAACTCTTCATACTGGAGGAGGAACAGAAGATCAGGCTGGTAATGTGGCTTCTCTTGATACCAGCACAAGGGTGGGATCATGGGAGAGACACATCCCACCCCCCACCAGCCTCCCAAAGTGGCACTGAGCAGAAATTTGGGACTGCTCAGGCCTCAGGCATGACATTTGTTTCCAGTGCGGATTTTGTGGAGTAGGACAAGCTGCTTTATTGAGCTGATGATGCTGAGATGCATAGGGAGCAGGAACCACAACGTATGAGGCTTGAATGTGGGTGGCAGCTGCTCGTCTTGCCTGCATGGAGGCCAGGAGGGGAAGGAAGTGTACCCAGGGCTCAAGGGCAGTGTGTGGCATTATGGGAGGCTGTCCCAGGACGGGGAGTTAGCTGGAAAGGAGGAGACAAGCTCTGCTGTTCCACTGCAGGAGGGAGGGACTTTTCCAGCCTGTGGGGAACGTGCTAGATAAGAGCAAGCTAATGATTTATCAGTATAGCTCCCAGTCATTCAGAGGTGACCCCACACCACCCCCGAGTCTGCGATGGGATGGGCTGGTGGTGTCAGCTGTCCTCTCCCTGGGTGGTGGCCCAGTCCCAGTGCTGACTCACCCATGGTTATTAGCAGTGGGGAATGAGGATGCAACAGGACTTATGTAACAGGGTTGACACAGTGGTGCTGCTCCTTGCAGGTGGTCAGTCGTCTGGGCTTGGACTCCCTGTCTCCATTTCACCCTCGGGAGCGCATCATCGAGTAGGGACTCGCATCCCACTTCTTGTCATGGTGCCCATTCCTCCCTGAATGGGGGGATCCTGATGCCTGCATCCTGCACTCAGCTTGTTTTGGGAGTGGTGGCTGCTCCCAGCTCATCTTCACAGCCTGGGGACATCTCTGCTGGGTGGTTGGGCAAGATCAGGGTGGTCCCTGCTTCCAAATGCTGATGGTTGTGAACGTGGAGTGGGGGAAACTCCAAGTTGCTTCAGCAAGCAGCCTCAGGGAGCAGGTTTTGTGGCCAGATTTGAATGCTAAATTCCTTCCCCTATCCCCATGCAAAATTCACTGCCTCTGGTTCACATGCTGCGGCACCTGGTGTGAAACATGAGTCTGTGGGGGGAAAGGAAGGGAAATCCATCCACAAGGTGAAGTCCATGTCACCCTTCCTGGGCCATGGCTGCAGAGGTGTTTCTGTCCCACCAATGCTGCTTGCATCAGCCCAACCTGGCTAATGCAGAGCAACCCCCACACCACCTGTGTTCCCCAGATATCCCCCATGGGGTTCCCAGTCCTTACCCTCACCCTCAGGCTGGGTTTTAGTCCCCTACTAATTCACGGGGCCAGTGCTGGAGAGGGCAGTGCTGGGTCTGGGTGGTGGTGGTCCCTGTGCCTGGAGGACTCTAAAACACCTGTGCTGCAGGTACTTGGTGGAGGCAGGAGATGTGGACAGGGGGCTGGTGGCCAAGCCACTGGGTGCCTTTGTGCGAGCGGTCGGAGCAAGGTCAGCAGCGCCAGGAGGAGGCTCCGTGTCTGCGGCTGCGGGAGCCCTGGTACGTGCCCCACACCAAGAGAGAGGCCTGAGGGGCCTTGGTGTGCCAAGCGGAGCTGGCATGGTGGTAGCAGTGCCCACTGTGTCCTACTGGAGGATTTACCGTGGCAGGGAGCAGCACTGGGCAGCATGGTGGGGCTGATGAGCTACGGGAAGCGGCAGTTTGAGGACCTGGACTCCATCATGAGGAAGCTGGTCCCCCCTTTCCACCAGGCTATGGATGAGCTGGTGGCAATGGTGGATGCTGACTCCTGTGCCTTCAACAGCTACATGGTGAGGTTCCAGCAGAGGCATCCTACAGGGAAACAGGAGGGCTTTCCAGCTGGGATGAGGGCTGAGATCGCTGTGCTCTGGATTCCTTAGGAGCAGGGCTCTGACCTTAGAATCACAGAGTCATTAAGGTTGGAAAAGACCTCCAAGATTTTCAAGTCTAACCTTCCACTAAGTACACCCATGCCCACTAAACCATATGGCAAAGTGCCACTTCTGCTTGCTTTTTGAACACTTCCAGGGATGCTAAAGCAGGGCCTGGGGAAGGGACATTGTCACATAAGGGAGGTTTGCAAGAGCTATGGGATCTGCCCTGACACCCGTTGCAAGGCACAATATGGGTGATGGCAGCAAACCTGATTTTCTTTGCCTGCAGGAAGCCATGAAGCTGCCCAAGAACACTCCTGAGGAGCAGGAGAGGTGAGCTGGGCTGGTGGGGATTGGCTGACTGTGTGGGCACAGCCACCCAGCGCTCAATCCAGGGCTGTCCCTCCTCTCAGACGTGCAGCTGCCATGCAGCAGGGGCTGAAGATGGCCGTGGGGGTGCCCTATGGCCTGGCAGAGAAGGTGAATGGGCTCTGGCCTGCTCTGAAGGAGCTGGCACAACACTGCAACCTGGCCTGCAAATCTGACATCCAGGTAATGGCCCCAGCTCACATACACTTGCCCTGCAAAGTGTTCCCTCATGTCCTGACCTCTAGGATACATCTCTCCAGCTGTGCTTCCCAAACTGGCCAGTGATTTCCACCCAGTAATTCTTTGGCAGCCATTTCCTGAGAATACCAACAGATTGGAAAGCGCTGCATGCTGCTGGGTGGTGCAGGGTGGGAGTCCTGCAGCATGAGGGTCTGACCTGCTTCAGTGCCATATGGTGGAGCTGGTTCACCAGGAGAGCTTCTCGCAAGCCTGACTTTTCCCAGGTGGGAGCCAAAATGCTGGAAGCAGCAGTGTTCGGAGCTTACTTCAATGTCATTATCAACCTCAAGGACATCACGGACGACAAGTTCAAGCTTGTGGTGAGCCGGGCCTGGCGGTGCAGCTGAGTGGTGGCGGAGGGGGCGGTGGTGGCCTGGAGCCCCTTGTGCCCATCTGCCACCAGCGAGACACGTGGTGCCCAGGGGCTGGCTCTTCTGGCCTGTCGGGTGGCAAATGACTCATCTTGTCCCCACACAGATGTCACAGAAGGTGTCTGGGCTGCTGGAAGAGGCGAAGCAAGGCTCGGCAGTTGTGCTGGCACTGCTGGAAAAGCGGGTGGCCTGAGAAAGGCTTGGGAGCGCTCTGGGGGTTCTGCAGTGGCAAATACTGGGAAATACTCTTGGCCTTGCCTAGGCTTGGCAAGGTACTCGCCTCTGGAGGGCTGTGTGAAAAACATGTTCACTCTCCTGTGAAAACTTAAAAAGTTTAATAAAAGACAATAGGAAACAAGAACCATGGAGCAAAGGTTTTTACGGGTGCATCTTGGCAGTCAGCCAAGACCACACTGCCACCTTTGGGGATCCCCCTTAAATACCTTTTCCCTTAAATCAGCCTGTTGCATATTCATAGACCCTTATGCATATCCATAAAGTAGTTTACATTTTCCAGGAACTATTTAACATGCCCCCTCCTCTGGTCCACCATTTTAGAGCATGTGTATTTCTTGGCTGTAGTTTTGACTCCTTCTCCTAATCACTTCTAGTTTGGGCCTTGGTCCATGCTTGGGAGATGGGGTGGGTTGAGATGGGAGAAATCCTACACCCTCCTCATAGATCCTCCAAGAGGAAAACCTGAAAATCAGGGCATCCAGCCTTGCCTCCTGTCCCTGTTGACCGAGTGTGTCAGCAGATACTGTGTCCTCCACCTGCACACCCTGGGTGCACCGTGAGCACACTGTCCCACAGCCCCGTCTGTGGGAAGGTCACCCCTGTTCCTAGAGACTGTCCCTGAGCAGGGAGCACAGTCAGGGTTCATAGTGGGGTCAGCTGACTCACTCCATCCCTCCCTTGTCGCCGGGAGCTGGAATCACCGCCCTTCATAGCCTGTGTTTATTATCCATTTTTTATCCCGGACCTTTGTGCCGGCTGGGAGCGGCGTGTTGACGTTTCTCGCATGCCCATGGTGAGGGCGCGGTGTCACCTCTCAGGTGTCGCCCCTGCCCGCCGCACCCCTGCTCAAAGGGGCAGGGCCCCGCTATTTAAGGATGCCCTACAGCCGGGACAGCCGTGTCAAGGACGGGGATCCCGAGTGCTGCCTACTTTGCTTCTTCTGGGAGCTCTTCCACAGGTTTGGTGAATGCAGGGCAGCATGGGGGCAGTGGGAGCATGGGCACCCGTGGGTCAGGGTGCACTGTCCCCAAGGTGGGCACTGTACCCAGGCACGTGTCCCCAGTCTCTTGTGGCCCACGAGGGCATGAGCTCGGCACCCAGGCTGGGCCAATGTGGATTTATTTCTATTAAAAATGGAAACCACATGCCTAGGCTTTGGGGGTGCATGGAGCGGGGGACAGTCGCTCTGGGAGTTGGTGCTGTCACCAAACGGACAGGACGACGGCCGGGGTCTGTGGGGGAATGGCGCTCTTGGTAACTCCAAAGATTAGAAGCAAGTGTGGTCCCTCTGCTGGGGGCAGATGAGGGGCAGAGGAGACAGGTCCCAGCTGCTGGCTGGGCTATGTCTCATGGCAGGAGGTGACTAATGGTGCCTGTCCTTCCCTTTCAGCTTGGAGACCACTGAGGATGTGTGACCCCAACCAAGGTGAGGGGCTGTGGGGCCAGGCAGGGCTGCAGGTACCACACAGCCATCAGGAGGACTTAGAGGGGAGCTCTATGCTTTGGCCTCAGACAGCTGGGGGGTTTATCTGCATCCCAGAGGGGTGTGGGATGTCCTTCGTGAGGAAGACCAGAGTGGGCCCGTTGGGTGGAAGGATGCACCAGCTCCCTGCACTGTCAGTCTGGGGAGAGCCTGTCTCTGCCCACTTACAGGTTCCTCTTCTTCCTAGGCCGGCCACAACCACACCTTGCAGTGTGCCCTCCCGCCCCTGCAGGATACCCTGGTCCTGGCACAGGTCCCTACCCTGGCGGCATTGCAGTTTGCCCTGCTGCCCCTCCAGGACACCCTGGTCCTGGCACAGGTCCCTACCCTGGCGGCGTGGCAGTCTGCCCTGCTCCACCTGTCCAGCACCCCCATGGGCACCCCCCATCAGGGCATCATCCTCATGGACACCAGGAGCACCATAAGAAGCACCATAAGAAGCACGATAAGAAGCATGATAAGAAGAAGCATGGCAAGCACCATGAAGGCAAGGTAAGAGTAAAACAGCAGTGAACCTTTCCCTAATTCTGCTGCAGACCTCCTCCAGCATACCACAGCAGCTGGGACTCTCCTCTCCTACACTGTAGTGGTTGGAACAAACTGCCCAAACATCAGTGGCTGTTTTCAGATGTAGAAACTTGTTAGAATAATAAATAGGCAAGAATGAGTCGTATTAAGTGAGTAATTAGAAAAGCAGTCAATGAAATTCCTTGAAGCCATTTAAAGTGATAGCATGGCTTGGGGCACACCGTGCAGTATATGAAATCCCAGGACTTTGTCCTGCTCACTTGAGTGCAAGTTGTGCCTCCATAATGGACATTCACTCCGTGTCTTGCAGCAGAGGAACTGTTTGACTCCCCCTTAAAAACAAAAAATTCACCAAAAAAACAACAAAAACCCACAAAGAAACAGAAAAGGAAAAGCAATTCCTTGTGCTAAATTCTGCAGAAAATACCATTCCAGGGATGGGCACCATCCTGAGCGGGTCTGAATGAGGAACTGCTAAACGAGGCCCTATTTCCAGCATTGGGGGTGGGAGCATTTCTCAAACAAATCCTGCCAGCAGCTCCTCTCACAGGGAAACAGCTCTGGAAGTGATCTGCTGTGATGTTGGTCTTTGCTGGCAGAAAGCAAGACCTTTCTGGAATTTCCTTTATTGACCTTAAGAGTCTTGTAAAAAAATAATAAAAACCCTCCAGCCTTCTCACAATATGGGGCAGCCACCACAGGGTCACTAACCCATCTCAGGAATGCTGTGACAGAGGTTCCTTTCCCTGCTGTCCTAAAGTTGTTCTCTCTTCCCCAGCCCTCTGGCAGCTCAAGCAGCTCAAGCAGCAGCTCTGACTCTGACTAAAGGTCTGGCATGTTCCACCTGCTCCGTGGTGATCAGCAAAAGATGAGGCCAAACTCCTCATGGGAACCCCCTGCATGTCAATCCTCTCCCTCCCCCTTTCCCCTGGAGCAATGTTTTGCCCGCTGAGTGATTTTTCTTGTGTGCAAGAGTTTGTAAATCCTTTGACCTGTAATCTCCAAGTTAATGGACAACATTTCTACCCTTTATCTTCCGGGAGAGCCTGCTGAAAGTCATTACATGTTGTTTTCCAATCTGCTGGTGTCTGTGTGTTTTTTCCTGGGCAATGATGCTGGCTGCTAACATTGATCCCGTAAACCTCCTTACATTTCGTGTGAGCTTTCCTAGGTGTAGCAGAGGGAGTGGCTGGGGGATGCTGTAATTATGTGGGTTGCCATCCTCCATGCCAGGGTAATAATTTATAGGAAAAAGCTCACCATGGCAGAGGGATTCTCCCACGAACAGATGAGGAGCATGAAGAGCTGGTAGTGTTCAATACCAGTGCTTGGAGCAATCTGTGTTCCTGCCCATGAGATAATCTTTCAGTTCCCTCCCAACCCAAACCATTCTGTGATTCCATGGTTATCTGGATTTACCAGCTTGAAACCAGGAGAACCAGCTGCTCATCAAGAATAATTTTAAAAATCCACACTGTTGCAGCCCAAATTGTTGCTAATAAAGTCCAGGATAAAGAAGCAAAAAGGGCCTGTGCATGGTATCCACAGATGTTTAATTCAGCCATGCAGTAACATGTTCGGGTCCCAGGCACACATGGAGGGTCCAGGTTTCTCTCTCCCCAGGGGCCTGGGGTCACTCTGGTCTTGGGGCAGTACAAAGAGAATGGCCAATCAGGGAATAGGGAGGGAGTGGCTCAGGGATGCAGGAATTGACATAGGAACGGGGGAAGGAGCCAATGGGGTCTTATCGGCTTTTTGAGGGAAGCTTCTTGTGTTTCCCCAACCATCAGGATGCCCCCCAGGGTCTCCACATCCCACAACTACAGAAAAAAGGAGGCATTTTCAGGATAGGTTGGGAAAGGTTAGTTTATTTTTGCAGACAGCACAATTTGAATTCAAATCTGGGCATTGCTCAGGAGATACTGGTGGGAGGAAGGTACCATGGATGCTTTGAGCATACTGGGATGACTGGGAGGCAGCTCTGGTGGCTGTCCAGTATTTTGTTGATGCTGGGAGTCATGCTGCCCCTCTCAGCTGAAATTCTGAGTGCAGTAATAGATGAGCAGGTTCTGATGAGGGGCAGAATAACAGAAGGAATCAAGGCAGGTGGCCCACAGGAAAATAAAGATCTTAGAGATGATTTGTGAAATTTAACATAGATAAACCCCCCCAAATAAGCATCTGTGGAAGGCAGCAGTACCTCTCACACCATCCTGCTGTTCCCAGAAAGGATGGGCTAGAGGCACTAGGAGATATTGAGAGTTTGAGTTATTCATTGGTCCTACTACACTGGAAAGGTTTCTCTGATAAGCCCTCCTAGGATTACAGTACATACACAAGTCATGGCTTGGTGTGTGCAAAGCTTTACAGAAGTATTTCATATGGCTCTGTATCCTGCTTTGATCTGGGTTTTAATTAGCACCATAAATGTAAGATTCATCATGATGACTCTTCATCATGATGACGCTTCATCATGAAAATCATGAAAGAGCTCTGGATTTTGGTTAGAAAGGAGGACCCAGAGGGCAAGTCTTCAGGGCTAGCAACCATACAGGGGGAAGAAAATACAACGGGTAATATCAGGGGTGTGTATATCAGTGAGAGAAGGATTGTGTATGTGCCCTTCTTTTAACAAATCCACCGAATGAACCTGTCGAAGAAGCTGGGCTGGGAGAGGCTGTCATAGTCTTTCTCCCGGAAGATGGCTGCCCGGTCTCCAAGGCCAAGCTTTAGCAGGACATCCATGTCCACATCACTCCCAAGAGCCACCACTGTGGGCATGACATCTTGCTTCTTCATGGAGTTGATGGCCTCCTCCAGGTTCTTGCTTCCCGTGATGCCATCGGTGATGAAGACAAAGGAGAGCTCGGCATTGCGCCGGGCAAGTCGCTGCCCGTTGCCTGGGCTGAGCACGATGTTGTTGATGGCGTGGATGATGGCTGACCCGATGTTGGAGGACGAGTCCAGGTACTTGATCTGTGCCAGCGCGTCGGAGATCTCGGTGAGGTTGTGGGTCAGCGGGAAGACCACGTTCTGGTCCCGCTCACTGCCGTATTGCAGCAGCGCGATCCGGGCGTTCATGGGGTCGCTGCTGCTCCGGGCCAGCGTCAGCTGCTGGGCCACATCCTCCACGAAGCGGTGGGCACTCTGGAAGTTCTGCTCCCCGATCCTTTCTGAGCCGTCCAGCAAGAAGACGACATCAACAGGGCGCTGGGTGCACTGGGCTACAGCAAGCTCTGCAGGGGGAAGAAGAAGACAGGAGCTGGGAGAATGAGAAAACTACAGGATAATTTGGGTTGGAGTTGCCCCTGTGCACCCTTGTCCAAAGAAGGACCAGCCCAAGCCCACTACCAAAGCCTGTCTTTACAGCTTGAAATGTAGGAGCTTTGCTTTTGATGTCCTCAGCTATTGGGCATTTAATGAATGTTAATTCTGAGACTGACCCTCGTGAAGTTAGATATGTCTCTGCATTTAAGTCTCAGAATTATGCCCACTGCCCTACATCAATTTCCAGCTCTTATTTGTGAGAGGAATATCCAGAGATTAATAGCAAGCAGCACCTGAAAACCTCTCAGTTACTTCAGGAGAGCGGTTTACTATCAGAGTTACTCTTAACATAAAATCATAGAATCAGAGAATCTCAGAATGGTTTGGGTTGGAGGGAACCTTAAGGTTCATCTTGTTCCAACCCCCTGCTATGGGCAGGGACACCTTCCTGTAGACTAGATTGCTCCAAGCCCAGTCTAACCATATAGAATATATTAATATATGCAGTGAATAAACTCAGGAAAAAACAAAAAGTAGAAGAAAGTAGCTATCTTTTGAGTCAGCTGGTAGGGGCCACTGTTTCCTCCCTTTTCTGTAGTTATGCACATTCCATTCAGTGTTCCTTTTGAACACTTTCATGTATGATGACTCCACTGTTTCCCTGGGCAGCCTGTTTTAGTGCCTGACCACCCTTTCAGTGAAGAAATTTCCCCTAATATCTAATCTAAATCTCCCGTGGTACAACCTGAGGCCATTTCCTTCTGTCTTCTCACTTGTTACCTCCTCTCCTTTGAAGCAATAAAGGCGCATACTCACCTCTGCCCAAACTTCTGTGAGAAATGTTGTGCTAAGGCACGTTGATGCTGCAGTTCCAGGCACTGCTGCCACAAGGATACCTCACCTTGGCAGCACCTGCACTCCTGGTCCTCACCTGCTCTGAGCAGCCGTGGAGGGGGAAAGGCAGAAGGAATCCCCCTTGCAACCACACAGCGCAACACCTATGTGAGGGTCTGTGAAAGCAGGTGGGAGCAGGGGCTGTGCGTCGTGTTGGGGCAGTGTTAACAGCCTCCCCCAAGGCTGCCCACATGTTTTTAAGACAACATGAAAGCCTGAAGAACTCCTGGCTAAGCAGAGGGCAGCATCCATGGAGCTTCAGCGAGAATGTAGTGCACATCTGATAGGAGCGTTCCCCAGGCTCGCTGCTCAGTCCTCACAGCTGGAGAAGACTGCTTTCCAGTGTTTGATAAGGTGCCTTTACGTATGAGTTATCCCAAGGTAATGTGAGGCAGCAAAGCCTTGGGTTTGTCCTGTTCAGTGTCAGGCTCTGGTTGCAGCTTGTTCCCATTTCTGAGAGGCTGAGGACCTGAGCACCCTTTTCTACAGCAAGATTCTCGTCCTAACTGGAAGAGAAGCTCTCAAAGGCACCACCATGAGTTAGGCCAACCAATGTTGTCATGCTTTTAACTGGTGCATTGGTCCTTTTCATGAGGATCATGAATGCCTGTGGCTCACAGCTGAGGATGTCTAACGAAGGCAACACAAATAATCAGAAATTGATTTTTCTTTTTCATTGATTTTTCTGCCATTGGTGTGTGCAGAGCAGCCCCACCCATTCACATCACCTTCCTGCTTCTTCTAAAACCTGAGGAACTTGTATTTCCTCTATTCTTTCCCAGTGTTGGCAGTGTAGATGAAAGTGAAGTGGGGACTGACATCCTTTTTGGGGTTTCCTCCTTTCCTAGTTTCTCCTGTCTTTGGAGAGGCATGGACCATCCTTTACACAGCTCCTTATCTTTATCATGTCCTTACTTTGCCCAAGAGCTTCACTGAAGGAATTGCTATTGTGATGAAATCCATCTGGTTTTATCAGAGGGATTAGCTAGGATTATGCTAAAAAAAACACTCCTTCACCCATTTGCCTCTAACAAGAACAAGCACAAATACTCCTCATGCAAAGAGACATTTTCTCCCTCTCCCCACCTCCAAAGAGCTGAAGGTTTTTGAGAGGTAAAAAACTTTGTTTCTAGTGTTTTGCTAGAAATAAATGGCCACTGTGTGATGAAATTAAATAAAATCAACACCTCCTTAGCTCAAATCTTCCCCAAATCTCTCTTTGTTCAGCAAAATATTCCAGCCCTGAGACCTTTTCCAATCAATGGGGTTTGGGAGATTTTCCTCTGGCATCATGGCTGGAGCAGCTTAACTACTCTGAGTTCAGTCCTGCATCCCAGCAGGCTAAGTCACACTAATTTTGCAGTAAAAAATCACGAGAGAGTAGGGAGTTTGGCTTTGCACAGACTGTCTGGAATATGTGAATTATGACCAGAGTCAGGCAGAGGCTGATCTTTTTGCTTTCACCTAAAACACACAGCATGCCATGGAAAGCCCTCAGAACTCTTACCCCTCTATTCTGCACTGATAGCAGTAGAGTTCTCTCAGCAACTTGTCCCTGGGAGGAAAAAGTGCTGAAACCTTGGGGGAGCACTCCAGTAAGTGCAAAGCAGGCAATTCCAATGGCCGAGCTTGGCAACTGGCTCCACTTTTTACACCTGGAAATACTACAGCCACATTCCTGAAGATGGCACATCTCCCTTCTGCCCATTAAATATGACATTTGCTCAGTATACTTTATTGCAACAATACCATGTCAGTTAGAGTAAGCGCTTTTACTCCTGTGTCTGCACACAAAATTCCACTACCTCTAAATAGAGCTTGAGAGCAGTAAAACTGGAGGTGGGAAGGGCACTGGCCTGCCTGACTGTGTGCAACCAGGGGCAGCTGAGCGGATGGAGATACCAGGCCTTGTCTAAACACGCATACCTGCAGTGCAGGCGGTGGCTCTGCAGTCTCTGAGCCAAAGCAGCACTGGGTGTGGACTGAGTAGGCTCTACTATAACAAGCTTGCTTTTAAACAACCCACATCGGTCAAGGAGTTTTGCTTTGGACCACCCAGCCCCACGTGACAGAATATCTGCCTTTTGTATATGGACAGGTACATGTTGTGGATTGTGACAGAGGAAACACAAATGTACAAGCAGAGAAAAAGGCCAGGGGAGACCACAAAGCTTCTGAGAGAAGCATTGCCCCGGGGACAATGCTCCCTATAGAAAGGGAGGGTTGCTCCCTCTCCCATCCTGCTTGCTTCTTCCCTCCACACCCCCAGCTGCCCACAAGGGGGTCCACAGAGACATTGTGGTGAGCAGGGATGCACCTTGCTTAGTCAGCCTTGCAGGACCCAGAGAGAGCCTGTGGTAACCGAGAGAGAGGATGCAGAAGATGCTTTGGAGGGGGTCCACAAGGACGTATGCAGGAAGGCATGGGGAAAATGCATCATTAGGCTCTAGGCAAAAAAGCAGCAGGCAGAGCAAGAGCATTCCTTGACATTGCTAGGGAAAGCCCACCATGGTGGCCAAGCTGGAGGGAACTGCTCCTTGTGCCCTGTCCCCATCTGAGTGCAACCAAGCCATTCCACTGCCTCTGTCTCTCCTGAACTAAAAGCATCTTCCCCTGTGCTGTCCCCTCTGCCACACAGGAGCAATGAGTTCCACCTCCACTCAGCCTCCACCTCCCCGTGACCCCCAAGAGAGGTCTCAGCACAGCCCTAGCACAGTCTCTGGGTCTCCCACAATCTCACTGTGCACCATTTTGAAGGTGTCAATGAACAAGTCCATCCACTCTTGCCGCTCATTTCCAGTGGCAAACTTGGCTTTTTCGGCAGTAAAGGCCAAAGTGGCCACCAGCTGGGTGTACATGCTGGGGTCCCGGGATTCCCGCGTGGAGTTTAGGAACTGGGCGATCGAGTGTATGGTGCTGGGGAAATCTATGTTGACTCCCTCTTCCATGGGGTGGAAAATAAGTGGGTTTACACTCCCAGGGTTCCTGTCATCTGCAAGTGAGCGTCAAAAGAATATTTTCAGGGCTTGCTAGCAATGGCTGCGTCTCTGAAAGCTACCTGGCTTTCCTACTTGCACTGCACCAGAGAAGAACAGAGCTAACAAGGACAGGAAAGTAAAGACCAAAGCCAGATTTTAAATCTTTCTGCCATGTGTGTCTAAGAAACCATGAGATTTGCCCTGAAATCTTTCACACATCAACTGAGTGACTCCAGCATATTACACAGAACCTGAACACCCCAGTTCCTACCGATCCGCCATAGGCACGATGGAGAAGGAACAGTGCTCAGGAAAAAGGCCACTTCCTTCTGCAGATGGGATTCACCCCTCATGTAGCTTAGGATGTGCTTTGTGCGAACTTCCCAAGTGATGCTGTAAGGCAGACATCTAAGGGACAGCATTATGTGACCTCTTTGCCTGGCCCTCAGCCTCAGGGTTGTGACTGCAGTCAGAGCTGTATGGTGTCTGGGCTTGTCAGAACCCTGAGAGCCTCTGTCTGCACCTGGCTGTGCTGAATTTAACTTTGAATAAAACCCCAAAGCTCCAAGCAAAGCCTTTTGCGTCGGTTAGCAAGAGCCTCTCAGAATGTCATGCGATCTCTATGAAGCAAGTGATTAGTTCAGATTTGCTCAGCATTCGACCCTCCAGCATCGTGTTAGCACAGCAGTAACTAATGAGACACAAGGGGCTGTGCTGAGAATGGGAAGATCTCAGGTAAAGCCCTGAGGCAGCATGGGGGGAAGACAGGCTCTATGTGGTACCTGTCCCTGACTGTGCTCTGCTGGCATTACCCAGGCTGAAGCTGGGGCAGTTGATTTGCCCCTCCAAGTGTCAGAACCACCACGCTGAGCCATGGGGCCAAGAACTGGGCTGGTTGAGCTGCCTCCCTGACCTGTCTGGCCGGTCTGCAGCACACGCATTGGGGATAGATGTGCACTGGCACACTCACATTCCCTCCGAAGGACACCATCTCCAGCTGGAGGAACTGCATGGGAATTGACACAAGCTCATGGGATGTTCTGAGAGAACCAGAGAAGCCCCAGGCCTTGACATGTGCCTTCATGTTCCCTTGCCACTAGGGAAGTGTGACCACTGCACAAACTTCTAAACGGTGACAGCAGTGCAGCATGGACCGGCGAGTGTGGTGGGTGGGAGGCTCCTTGCCCAAAGACTCCTGAAACTATTATTTAAAATTTCATCTACCAGCCCTAGAACAGCTTTTGCCCATGCTGAAAGGGCACTTTGACAGGAGGCCAAGCTTACCCAGCCTCATCTCTCTACCTGCCAAGTTCTCTGGGACGCAGGTCTTGCCCGCAATTAGCCCGGTTTGTGCATGGCATGGCTTAAGGGATTCACTGAAGAGGGAACCCCCTCAGATGCCTCCTCAAGCCATTCCTGTTCTGGTCCCCTGGCACCAGCAACCAAGCCATTCCACTGTCTCTGTCTTCTGGCTGATGTTCCCACCTTGCATCAGGAACAGGAACACCCAACTGCACTACAAGGAAAGAACTGACAATTTGCCCTGCTTTGCAGGGCTTCGATGGACCAAGCCCGGGAGAAACAAGTGTGCCACTGCTTGTGTTCCTCGGAAACAGGAAGGCTGCAAAGACCAAAACCTTTGAAGACACCTGAGCAATCACCAGTGTGGCCTGGGGGTTTCACCTCCTTGTGCACAGATTTGCAGGTAAAGCTCTTCAAAGCACACAGCAGAGAAGCTCAGCATCACAGCTGCACACTATGTCCCCATCATGACCAGGTGCAAATAGTCAAAATACCAGCAAGAGATTTTAGACAGGCATAATTATAGATTTTCTCTGGATTTCTGTGCATCCTGGGAGCAGTTTTCCTTTCCTTTGCATGGGAACAAAGGGACTTACTTAAAAATGAAATTTGATATTCTGTATAAGGCTCAGTTGAAACTGTGGACTGCCACAAAAACATTCATGGCAAGAGAAGAGACAAAAATTGCAGAACAGGCAAAACCGTGGTCCTCTATAAATTTTGTGCATCAGCACAGATTTCACCTATAGTATTTAAACAGACACTGAGATTCAGACAGACAGGATCTCTAGGAATTTGGGATGCACATCTGCTCCTTAACAAGCAAAATGTGAGCCAGTAAAGCTACCTTCAAGCACATAGAGCACCAGAGGATCCTTACTGTCTTTTCCTTTAATACAACACCCTGAGTTAATTGTTAATTAAATACAGCCAGCATTAGAGAAGCCAAAGCTTTAGGTCCACCAAATTGCCATTTTCCAACTGATCCCTAATATCTGCTCTGCCTGTCACTCCCAAGGAACATTCTGCTAAAAAGGTCATGCGAGTGGGTGTTTAGCAAGGAGATTTTGACTTGAGTTTGGAGGTCAAAACCAAACTCAAGTCAGGCTCCCAGGAATTTGGATGGGGAGAAATATCAGGGATGAGCCATGCTGGTGCACTCACACAGTGCACTTGTACCTACCTGTGCAGAGAACTCAGAGACAGGGAAAGAGCAGGAGATGAAGCCCTGGGGCCTCTCCTCACGTAAAGTAACACTATTCCCCAAACTCCTGCCTTCCAAAGGGACTGAACAGGGTTGCTCCCCGCTCTCCTACTCCTGAGAGTCGTGCAGTCTCCCCCCAGAGTCTGTGCAAATGGCACAAAGCTACTTGAAATGTTTACCTGTCTGACAGGGCAGCTCGGGGCAGACAACCTGTGGATCTGGAAGCAAAAGAAACACGGAAAAATGAGCCATGTGTTACCATCCCCTTTCACAGTTTGCACAGTAGGAGTGGCAGGACAATGTCTCTTACAGGAACATCAAAGGACTGCCCCAAAAGGTTGGTCTGTATCTGAGGAAGGACTCTTAGTTCAGGGCTAAGGTCAGATCCCACTATGGATGACCCAGCTGCTGGCCAACTTACTGGCACACCTCTCTGCCCCCTTCCCCAAACCCTGGGGCCCAAAACTCCAGCTCCATGCAAAGACAAGGACAGACCTGGGCAGAGCACATCCTCCATCTTGTCAATGAACTCCTCTGCCACTAGGTCTGAGAAGAGTCTCATCTTCTGGACTCGCTGGGGTTCGTTGCAGGCAATAGAGACCAGGGTCTCACTCTGCTCCGGCTGGTCGAACATGTCGCCTATGCCGATGGTGTTGACCACCACATCTCTGCCACAAAGAGCCCCGAGGTTCTTGTCGTCATCCCGGGGGTCGTAGCGCCCATCTGTGATCACCACAGCAAACACTTGGGCTTTCTTTCTCCTGCTTTCCTTGATGAGCTTGTTGTAGGCAAACTGAAGGGCAGATGGTGTCCAGGTGCCTCCAGCGATCCACTCCAGGCGCTTAACTGCTTCCTTGAAGCTCGACAGAGAATCAATGCGCTCATCATCAAGCTTGATGGCTTCAAAAGTTCCCTCGTGACTGTACTGCACTACCCCAACACGGGCACCTGCCAAAAAAGTGTCACATTACTTGGCTTTGCATCCTTGGGAAAAAGTGGACAGAGTCAAAGAGCTGCCCAATCAGTCTGAAAAGACATGGAAAATAACCATTGAGGTTGAAAGGATCCAAGACCCTTTTCCCCATGCCCCACTGTGTCCCCACAAAGGCCATACCTGTCTCTGACTTGGGGTCCTTGGCAATAGAGCCCAGCCTGCTGACCACGTTGATGACAAAATTCTTCTCCAGGGTGAAGTTGGTGTAGCCGATACTCTCAGAGCTGTCTATTACGAACATGATGTCCAGGGCACCGCAGCGCTTCTCACAGTCTGGGGAGAGGGGCAGGGGAAGGGAAACACAGGGGTCAGTGATGCTGGAAACCTTCTGGTGACCCCCTATCCCAATCTCTCATGTGGTTGTTCCCCTTCCCTGGGGAGAGGTGATATCAGCTCACCACAGCATCCGCATGTCTCTCGCACATAGGTCATCACATCACAGTCCTGCCAGGAAAGGGGTGCAGGGTGAATGCTTCCCTCTAAAGCGAAGGCTTCCCTTTCCCTTCCCACCCAGCCAGCCCTCTCCCCTCTTTCCCTGGCTTCCATGGGAAGCCACAGGCCACCTCTGCCAGGGCAGCAGAAGGACCTGATGTCCTATTTTGTTCTTGGGCTGTGCCAGAAAAGCCATTATTGCCCCAGGAGGAAGAGTAGCAGGTGTTACTTACAGTCAGACCAGGATCTCCTGGTGGGCCAGGCGTCCCCTGTAAGAAGAGCACAGGGATTTCAGGCACAGTTTTCCCAAGAGTTCTTTTTCTGGGAACTAGATGTCAGAGCCATCAAAAATGTGGCTTTTTGCAGAAGGGGAAGGAGAAGGGGAGAAGGCCCACTGTGAGCCAGTGGACACCTCTGGAAACTGTCCCCTCCAACAGCATCTGCTCAGACACAATGCCATGGGACTGTACCTCAGGGCCTGCTTCACCAGGTGGACCACGCTGTCCAGGCTCTCCTCCTGGGCCAGGATCACCCTGGGGAAGAAGTACAGAAGAGTCAAATATTTCCTGGGCAATGTTAGTAATGCAGTCCCTGGTGTTCAGGGCCCCTCCTGACCCCCTGGTCAGCCCCAGTCCTGCTGAGCACAGTCACCAGCCTGCTACACCTGAGCTTGGGGACAGGGACCAGGCAGACAGCGGCACTGTCGTCCCCAGTATACAGGGCAGCAATGTGGGAGGGAGACACTGACCCTGGGGCAGCACAGGGAATCTGCTTACCGGCTCTCCCTTCTCTCCTTTGGTCCCTTGTACTCCTTTTGGTCCAAGCTCACCTCGTCCTCCCTGCTCGATGGAAGGAGAAACAGATCCGGCATGGAGCACATCTGGATGTGCTCAGGCAGAGGTTCTGCTGCATCACAAATACATGCCTGCCTGGCCTGGGAGTGCATCCTCTAAAACAGCAGCTCAGAGCACAGCAAACAATGTTTATACAGGCATTAACCAAAAAAAAGCCAAACCAAAACAAAACAAAACACCAAAAAACATCCCAAAAATAGAAGCTCTGCAACACATTTTTCACATGATTTCAAAAGGAGATGGGCTTGGGAGGTATAATCAGGCTGCAGCTGCAGGGAACATCCAGGGCAGCTGCTGGCAGGTCTGGCTCCTTAGCCATTAACCTAGGAGGCTGGGAGACAACTCCGTGGCATTCCAGTCAGTACAACAAAACAGATGATGGAGACAAGCACACTCACCTTGGGTCCTGGCTGCCCCTTCTCACCCTTGTCACCCTGCAAAAGGAGAGGAGGAAGAGGTTAGCAGGTGTCCAGGACTGGCCCCACACTGTGCACCAGTGTTGCAATGTGATGTAATAGCCTGTCTCAGTCATCCCGGCTCTTTCCCCAGGTGTGCCAATCACCCCTCCCTTCCCCTCCCCTGCCCCCTGCTGAGTGCTGTCAATATTGGCATTCCTGGCAAAGCTCAAAAGATGCCTCTCAGCTCTGGGGACATTGGGCCATCCAGGTGCCATTTGTCCCCTGAGACTTCCCCCGCTTACCTGGCTGATGGCTCCCTACCCCTTCCCTACCCCTCTCCCTGGGGTTAAAAGACACAGCAACCACCTGGTTTGACAGTTCTGTTGGAGCTGTTGCTGGATCCAGAGGCGTGTGGGTCAGAATAAAGCTCTGGATCGAAACCCTCCAGCAGAACCCGACTCCTTTTCCTTCACCTCATCTTAAAGCTTCTCTGCCAGAGGTAAACCTGAGCTCCTGCACGCCTGGACTTGTCCCAAGCGCCCAGCTGCAGCACCCAGCCAGCCAAAGGTGTCTCTGAGGTGAAACCACCACAGCTGCCACCTTTGGTCAAGCAGCAAGGCCCAGACGAGCCCAGGCACGTTCCATCTGGCAATATTGGGATTTAATTCCAATACACCAGTACACCCAAAGATTGCAGTGAGGGGCGAAAAGTTGAAGAGCAGTTGTAGCTTCAGGCTGATGCTTGAGAGACCATCACCATGATTGGAACTGGGGTCCCCAGCACCTGATGGACTGTGACCAGGTTCAGTCTTGGTATTGAACCCCCTTTCTCCTTCACAGGCTCCACACATCTGTGACCCTGAGCATTTTTCTTCTTCCTTCCCTCTTTTCTCAGTCGGTTCATATCCAACCGCAACATCCACTCAAACAGATCTCCTCACGTACTGGATGAAGAATACATACCTGAGGTCCTCTGGGTCCAGGGTAGCTAAAGCCAGGCCTGCCTCTGTCACCCTTTGGTGAAAAAAAAAGACTTGTGAGGTACCAAACCTGGCCCTTCTGACCCGCTTCTGTCTGTGACAGTTACAGCCATTTTCATCTTCTCTGGGTGTGAGACACCACCAGGAGCCGAGGCTTCTGCAGCTGGGAATAGTTTTGGAATAGCTTTGCAGAGCAAGGATTTGGAGGGTCTTGGGAATGTCACATGCCAGGGATGCCCCTGAGTTTGCTCTGAGTGACGAGTGTAATCAGAGCTCCTTGGTCAGAGAAAGACCTACATCTGTGCCCCATAGGGAGGCTCAGGTCTGATTCTGTTTATGAGGCACACAAGCTTCTGCTGTGAAAACTGCCTACTTTTTTTTTTTTTTTTTTTATAATAAATAAGTAAAAAAGCCTTTCCAAATGTAGAGGTTA
Source organism: Zonotrichia albicollis (assembly GCF_047830755.1). NCBI lineage: Eukaryota > Metazoa > Chordata > Aves > Passeriformes > Passerellidae > Zonotrichia > Zonotrichia albicollis. The sequence goes on along the minus strand of NC_133828.1, from coordinate 9,842,619 downwards.
ATTCATGAGCTTTACCTTTGGTCCTGGTGGTCCAGCATCACCTCTTGGGCCCAAGTCACCAGGGTCCCCACGTGATCCCTGCAGGACAGATTTAGGGAGAAGGCAGGAAGTGAGTGAGGATGTCCCCTGCGGCCCCCCAGCACACAAGGGACCGTGCTGGAGAAACCAGCTCTCAAGATGATGCTGCAGGACCATCTCCCTTGCTGGTGAGTTTACTGTGGCAGTGACTGTCTCAGCAGTGGGTGTCTCAGCAGTGGGGGTCCCATGTCCTGTAGAGCCACCTGGATGTCACAGCACTACTGCCACAGTGGCATGATGGACTAAGCATAGACCCTGGACAAATAGGTGCTTGTGTAGTCCCATCCTCTTTCTCCCCAGTGACCCACCCGTTCCAGAGATCCCTTCCACACTGTCATGGGAACACTCGATTTTGGAACCTCCCTGAGAGAAGGTCGTGTGCAGGTTCTCCTTGGGAGGGACAGTGCAGAAAGCTTGTGTCAGCAGGGCAAGTTCTCACCACAGAAGGAGGGCATGGTCACACACATGCCCAAGTGCGACTTACTATCCTCCCTGGCTCTCCCACAGCACCTGAAGGGCCTCGAGGTCCTGGAAGTCCTTGTTCTCCCTGAACAGCAAAGAAAGACAGAAGAACACACAGCGCATGAGGAGGAAAGCCAGGCAAGCTGCCCTGGGTGGCACCACCGCTCCCCCTTCCTCCTGGCTGTCACCAAGCCTTGCTCCATGCTTACCCTGGCTCCTTTGTTTCCAACCTCACCAGGCAGACCACGATTACCCTCTGGACCAGGATCTCCCTGTGAGAAGGGAAAGATATTCCTGGTCAGGGATGTCTCCAATGCTATCTCTGTGTGTGGCAGTGCTTCGTGATGTCCTTCTCAAACCCGGTGTTTCTTGGTTTGAAACAATGTCAGGGCAGTATGACCTCTGAATGTGTCTCTCAACCTTGAGGTTTGCTGCACTTCATCCCCTCTCTGGACCAAACCCTGGCGGACGAGGCTGTACCTGGTGCCAGTAGCACAGTGGGAGCACAGCGCAGTGGGATCTGCATTCCCAGCTCTGGTGCTGCATGGACGCTGAATGGACACTGCATGGCTGGGTCGTAGCACATCACACACTCCTCAGTCCTATACATTTGGGGCTTATTTGCAATAATCTGGGCAGTTGCTTCACTCACCCTTTCTCCTATGCCTCCGGGAGTGCCTTTGCTGCCTTTCGTCCCTGGATCTCCACGTCGCCCCTTGGCAGACAGAGAAGTCACATGAATGGGGTGAAATGGGTGAAAGGATGGATGTCACCTGGGCAGTGACCCCTGGCTGCCCTCCTCCTCCCTCTGAGATGTACACCTGCCTGCTAAGCAAGTGGGTTCCCAGCAGCAGGGGAGCAGGGATGCCCATGCTTCCTTTTGGGAAGCAACAGCCAGGTGTGTTTCACCACAGTGACCACAAACATAACTGGTTCATTCCCTCAGGGTTAAAGACTATTATTTATTTCCAGGTCATCCAGTGTTGCCTTCCCCATTGGATCTTGCACAAGGGGACACTCTGGCTGGGTTCTGGCCCCTTGGTGCTGGTGGAGCTGTGCCAGGGATCATGCCCTCCTCTCTAACCCACTCCCCAAAATTTGAAGTGCCCCATCATATTAACTTGGGTCTGTGTGACACCACTGATATGTGACACTGCCCTTTTCACAGAGCTCTGCCATAATGACCACCAGATCCTGACTCTTTGAGATCCTTCAAGGAGCCAGAGGTTTGGGGAACTTGCCAGAGTACAACCAAAGTGTCCCTGAGCATCCATGGAGGACAGGGCTGTGTGGTTATGTGGGAACACAGGATGATTCTCTAAGGTGAATGGTTAACATTAAGCTTAGGATTATGGGAGTTCTGCTCTGTGAGGATGGGAGAGACAAGGAGATCAGCATCTGCACACCTTTTGGGATGCACAAAGCAGAACAGGGGAGTTTCTCAGCACTTATCCATTAAACTGCCTCAGGTTCCTGCAGTGTGCCCAATGTCCAGGGATCTATTCAGCCACTTACAGCCTCTCCTTTGGGTCCAGGAGGTCCCACTTCACCTTTCCTTCCCTTGGCTCCAGCAGGCCCTTGAGCTCCAGGGTTGCCTGGAAGTCCCTTGCAGAAGAAAAAAGAAATACAGCTTGTTGGAAGAGAGGTCAAAGTGCGCACACACCTCCCACTTTTATCCCGTGTCAAGCAGTCCTCCTTGAGCAGAAATGTGTATGAGCACCCAGTTCTGCTTCCACACACCCAGCATGCCCACATGGCATGAGCAGGGGTCCAGCCTTGGAGCAGAGTCAGGCTTGTCAACTGCTCCTTACAGCATCTGTGCAGTCCTGCCCAAAGCCATAGGGGCTGTGGCTGCCCCATCCCTGGAAGTTTTCCAGGCCAGGCTGGACAGGGCTTGGAGCAACCTGGGCTAGTGGAAGGTGTCCCTGCCCATGGCAGGGGGTGGGACTGGATGAGCTTTCATGTCCCTTGCAGCCCAAACCATTCTGTGATTTTATGAACAGACCACAGGAAAACCCTGGAGACATCTGAATGCAGCATGAACCTACCTGGCTTCCTTTTTCTCCTGGGGGCCCCAGGGGTCCACTGCGACCAGGCCGGCCAGGATCCCCCTGAAAGAGCCAGAGAGCCAATGGTCATTGCCTGCCTCACCAGCACCCCGTACCACAAGCAGCCCAAGGAGCAAGGCCCTTCCCTCACCGCCTGTGCCCGGTGATGAAATCCAGACCCCAAAGCCTATGAGCTCCACAAGCAGGAAAGGATTTAGGATATATATATAAAAATACAGGGAATGGTGTTTAGCTGTCCCCATTGGCTGCCTCTGCCCACACCCTGCTGTCTGTCCAGAGCACTTGTACCTTTATGCCTGCATCTCCTCTTTCTCCTTGGTCCCCCGCATCTCCTGGGTAGCCATCAGGGCCCTGGGGAGGGAAATAACAAAGAACCACTTCACATTGGGAACACTTCCATGCAGAATAAATCAAATAAAACTTTCTAATAAAAATAACACTTCTAAGCCAGTGCTTACAAAGTTGCTCTAGAGGCAAAAGTCATTTTTGCTTGTTGCTAATGTTAATGAAAGGGGCAATTCCTCCTCCCTACGTGGAAGGAAGGGACACTGGGGGCTCCCAGCTTGCTTGTCCACGGAAAGGAGGCACAGAAAAATCAAACCATGGTCCCCATTCCAGGGATCCCAGGTCTGGGATCAGATTATACAGCCAGTAGGAAAATGGGCTGGTAACCTCTTTTTGGCCACCCTTCTACTTATGTACCACTCAGCAGCTAAATAACTGATGTGCTGGTGAAAGAGTAAAGCATTCCTACCTTGTCACCAGGGTCACCCTTGCATCCTGGTGGTCCAATTCTCCCCAGCCTGCCCTGGAGAGATTACATTCAAAAGGAAAAGACTGAGAAGTTATAGGTGGCTGAAGGGAAAACACAGCTTTTCTTACTGACATTAATAACATTAATAATGTTGGCATCATCCGCTGACCTTATCTGTCAACAGTTAGAGAATAAATAGGAAGTGCATTCCTTGAACATGGAGAAAAGTGGAGAAGAAAGCAGACTAAAGGAAATCAGGCAGGCTCATCCCATGAGTGTACCCTGAGAGATGGGAATGTCCCTTGAGGCTGGATTTGGCGGTCAGTCATGTTCACGGTTGTGCTGCTCCTCTCTCATGCCTCTCCCGTCAGAGCAGCTTAGGTGTGCAGCAACCACTCTGCTGACAGACACCCCAGAGAAGAGACTCCCTTGCCCTGTGTCCCAAAACAGCTCTGTCACTGAGACAGTGCAGTGCTGAGTGTGCTGAGACAGCTCTGGGACAGAGGCTGGGGCAGCTGAAGGGCTTTAGTGTTTTAAAGTGGGGAGGAGTGAAGGATGTTTTAGAGCTTCAGCAGTGCTTGAGGAGTGGGAAGAACTTATTACTCAGAGATACACTGGGGGCTGGGTATAGGAAACTGTGCAAAGCCAGGGTGTGCTGGCCAGTGGACAAAACCAGGGACTTTGCTGTGAGACCTTTGAATTTGTCTTTAGGGCTTTAATACTAAATACAAGCTGTAGGTTAGAGATGAAGTGACAAACTGCCCTGAAAACCAAATTTCTGTGAAGCTTTCTGTGTCTGTGTCCTGTAGGGCTCACTAACAACCAGGATAAGGTATCTACACCCGAATTATCTGGCCTTATCACCTTCTCAGCAGGAGCACAGACTGAGTCACACCTCCACATCCTGCAGAGAGCTTGCTGACCAAGGGATGACACTTAATGGCATGGAGCTGTGGAGGGGATGTAGGCTGGATATTAGGAAAAGGTTCTTCCCCAAGAGGGTGGTGGGGCACTGGACAGGCTCCCCAGGGAAGTGATCACATCCCCAGTCCTGCTGCAGCTCAAGGAGAGTTTGGACAACCCTCTCAGGCACAGGGTGGGATTGTTGGGGTGTTCTGTTGAATTGGACTAGATCTTTGTGGGTCCCTTCCAACTCAGCATATTCTGACATTCATTCCTGTGACCTGAATTACTTCATGCATTTCTACAGGACATGCAGAATAATGTACAGATAAGTTCGCAGGAACCTCAGCTGGAACAGAAAGCCAGCATGTGGGAGAGAAGAAACTAAACAGCCTGTGAGGATGAGAGAGGGTAAGGAAACGGAACAGTGGCAGCAACATTACAGGGTGCTCCCAGTTACCTTCTGTCCATCTGTGCCATTCCTTCCTGCCAAGCCAGGGGCACCCTTGGATCGTGGGGAAAAAAAAAAAAGAAGAGGGATCTGTTAACACATAGTCCAAGGGTTTGGGAGCTGGAAATAAGTGCAAGTTAGTGCAAGTTCTTTCTTACCCTCCGTCCATCAGATCCAATTTCTCCCTGGGAGAAGAAAAGGACAGGAAGTCAGACACTGCCTGCATCCCCCACCATCCCGCCTCCCCCTTCAGTGCCCATCCCCACCACCTGCCTCTTGCCCTCCATTTACACCCCAAACCCATTCCCACTTCACCAGACCGTGATCAAAGCCTGAAGGAGGAGACAGGCTTTGCCGATGCCCTTGGAAATTCCTCCCCAGGCCCACAATTACATGTTAATAGAGTTGCTATCCTTCCCCATCACAGCTAATCTCTCCTCTGTGCATCAGAAAGGAGCGTGGTCCCTGCCAAGTGCCAGACAGCCATTCCATCTCTTCTTTCTCACCTTCTCTCCTTTCAGCCCTGGGACACCCTGGACAAAGGAAAAAAAAAACAACAAATCCCTGTGTTAGTGCCTGGGCAGTCAGCAGGAGCTGAGCACAGAGGTCTGGGGCGGGAAATGGGCAGGTGTGAGGGAGAAGCAAAGTTTCCCTTGCTTTACCAAAAATCAGGGAATGCAAAGAGCTCAGCCATCAGCCATGTGATTCTTACCTTGGGACCAGGGTATCCGATCGGACCTTCAATACCTGGGTCGCCCTTTGAGGAGGAAGACATGGAGAGTTAGCTTGAGGTCATCAGAGATGTAGCAAACGGAGGGGAGGATTTTCCACAACTCACCTGTCGTCCCTTCAGCCCTGGGGAACCTGGCTCACCCATGTTCCCCTTTGCACCCTAAGGAAAGGAAAAACCCAGCGTTAAGTCCAGGCTTGGTGCTGACTGAGAAAATGGCAGTTTCTAGGAAATCAGAGCACATAGAGCTGGAGGAGGAGAGTGGGACACCCTTGTGCATTTGAGAGTGGGGAACTCAGTGACAACTGCTGCCTCAGTCCTGGTGTACTCAGGTGCTCCAGTGTCTCTCTGCAAGGCTGGCAGTGCATCAGCCTAGGCACAGACATGGGCACACCAGTGTTGGCTGTGTCTCCAAGGGCCAAGACAAATGCTGGGGGATATTTCCCAGCTAGGTGCTACCTGAGAAAGCAGCTGAGGTGATGTGAGGTGAGGTCTAGGGCACCCTGCAGTGGTTGAGGCAGGCAGGGGCATTATTACCTTTCCCACAGCTAAGGCCTTTCCCACTTACCTTCTGTCCTCGGTATCCCTTGGGACCAGGTGGCCCTGCAATCTCCAGGCAGCTCATCTTGTAGCACTGAAATACAAGAAATTAAACTTAGGTACTGATAGTGTGCATCCCAAACTCAGCTCAGCTCTGCACCCACAGCTCTCCACATTCTTCTCCCCATCAACTCAGGGCTAAAATCTATTGGATCAGGGCTGAAGCAGCAACAAATACACAAAGAAGTGCTGCGCGTAAATTAAGAGTGGAAAGTTGCCATGAGCATGTTCATTATAGCTTGGCTCTGGGCCCAGACTGGAAGAACAAGACTGCCATGTGTTTGAGGTGGTGGGGGCTTGCTTGTCTGCGGTCATCATGGGACTGGCATGTTCTTTGGAGCATCCCCTGCACAACCTCTGTGTGCCAAACCCTACCCCTGTAGTACCAGCTGGGCAGGAGCTTCAGCAGGGGCACCATTATGTAATGGGTCACCAAAGTGAAGGAATGAGTCTATTCCATAGACCACAACCCACTGAAGGTGAGGGGTAGGCAGGGAGTGAGTCCAGTGTGCCATTACAACAGCTGGATAAAGGAATGTGTCTGTAGACTCTGCAGGTGGGCAGGGACCCATCCCATGAAGGTCCATGCTGTTCCAGGGAGTGAGCTGGTCTGTTCCAATTGGGGCAAATTAAACCCGTCATGTGGCAAAGACACAGAGATGCTGCTCACTCACCTCGCCGTAGGCTTCGTGTTTCTGTAAAGGAGAGAACAGGAGGAAAATGATCAGTTAAGATGCTCAGTCCCATGGGGGAGACATCAGCTCACCCTTGGAGGGGAGTGTGGTGGTAAGGGAGAGGAGGTGGTAAAGGTCCCCTGGCTGTAGAGATGCCCTCTGGAGAGCCCCTGATTAACAGTGCCTCACAGCTGGAGTCTCAAGGACGATGCTGATGGTGAGCATGTGTCTCAGTGTGGCACACTCTTCCGCATGCCTCTGGATGGGGAGCAGGCTGGGGTATGGCCTGGTCTTCAGCAAGAGTCAGGACTAGGGTGGCAGCCTGCCCAGACAAGCTGGGAAACAGAGACACAAACCAAGGCATCCTGGCTAACTACCAGAAAAAAGCTGCACTTTCCCTACAAAAGGTTATCTCCAAAAGCCAACAGAAGGGAAAGCATCCCCCATCTGTGAACTGCTCCTCTTGTGCCCCCTGTTCCCCTCCTTGCACCTACCATAGCCTGGATGATCCTGTCGATGGTGTTGACATCGATCTCCAGGGTGTCCCTCTGGGTGATGGCGTAGTTGTTGCGGTACAGCTCGTGCGGCAGGTTGGCGATCTCCCGCAGACCCTGCTCGTACACCTTCTCGCTGGGGGCCACCGAGAACAGCTTGATGCCCATGTCTCGTGCCCTCTCAGCCTGCATCTTCATCCCCCCACAGGGGCTGCCCGTCACATGGCCATCGGTGATGACCACCGCGAAGTTCACACCGTTGGCCATCTGGGTCTGGATCTGCTGGGTCATGTTGGAGATTGCACAGTCTGTGAAGGTGCCCCGGCCCAGGTAATTAATGGCAGACAGCCTGGGCAGGTAAATGTCTTTGCTGCTTGTCAAAGGGCTGTAAATTTCTACCACGTCTGAGTAATGGAGCCCACCAAACTGCCACGTGATGTAGACTTGATTCTGGTAGAGCTCGCTCTCCAGTTTATCGATGAACATGGGGATGAAGCGCTTTATTTGGTCCACAAGGCTCTGGATGGGCACAGTCTGCAGAGCCACGCTCTCTGAGGTGTCAATGATGAAGTAGACATTGATGGGGCAGTTCCTCTTTTCTGCATGGGAACATTTATTCAGACCATGTCAGAGCACTTCATGCACCCTCTTTGCTGTCCCCCAGACACTTGGACCAAGTGTGATGCTGGGAAATGCACAAGTCCCACCTAGTTCTAGAAGTGACACTTGTGTTTGGGTCAGATGGTTCCCCAGTGATCAGGACTTCTAAGAACTGCCATAGAATCACAGAATAATTAAGGTTGGAAAAGACCTCTAAGACTATCAAGTCCAACCATTAATCCAGCACTGCTCAGTACTAAATCAGTCTTGAAAATCCTGCTTTTTTTTTTGGTAAGAGTCCGACCAGACCCGTAAATCACTTCTGCAGTGTAACTGAAAAATGAGGAAATCACCAGATTTAAAGTGAACAATTTTCTGGCATCAGATAGAGAGCTGACTGCTGGCGACTAACTGGCGATTGTTACTGCATCTGCTGGGAGAGACCACCACTGGCAGACCCCAGTTCTTTCCATCTCCAGCTCTCTGCACACCAAAGCAAACATGGAAACGTGATTTTGGGTGGAGGACGGTGTTCCCCACAGATGGATTGTTACCACAGGAGTGCAAAGGGCCAGGGGAGGTGGAATGTCCCAGTATCAGTTCCTGCCAAGCAGGTTCTACAACTGAGCATTGTTTTTGTTAAAATTGCTGCCCACTAAGGTGACTCAAATTATTTGGTTAATACCTGCACAGGAGGTAGGACTGACATCTCCAGCATCCACATCAAGCTGAGCAGCATGGAGAGGAACTAGAACCACACAAAGGAGAGTGGGAAGCAAGGCTTGTCTAAACATCTCAGCAGCCCCTCAGGATATTCAGATGCCTGTGGAAAAACACACAGGTTACATGTTAAACATGATGCACAATCTCCTGACTCTGCTGGCGTGCCACAAAGCCAGCCTATGCTCCCTGTAAATGCTCCCTTTCACTCCCCACAGAGTGAAGGGACAAATAAAAAAAATCTCTTGAGGAAATGCACATCTTCAGTGCTCAACCCATCACCATGTCTTCAAGGCACAGCTGCATGGGGGAGTTTTTTTCGTGTACGGTTATGACAACTTAAAGCAGCAGAAGAGTTAAAGATCTGGTTGGAAAAATTCTTAGGAATGTATGGAAGTGTTGAAAGATACATGGGATTTGAAAGGATATTCTCAGGCAACATTCAAGCAATACTTGTCATCATCGTGGAATATGGAGGAAAGGGAGATGCTTACCTTTGTGTCTAGAGGATCCCAGAACCAACCAACATGGCCCTCTGGTGGCCCAGAGATGCTTCTCTGCATGGTAGCCAACTCAACACTAACCAGTAAGGGGCATGTGGGATGTCATGAAAAAAAGATCTGAATCCAGTCCAAAAAGACAGTTTCTTTCTTGAATGCCTACAGTTTCTTTCTTGAATGTTTTGGGGTTTTTTTGGGTGGGGGGGATAACTTTTGGAAGAGTCCAAGGCTCGAAGGGACACTGAGCATGCATTTGGTGGCAATGGCAATGCAAGGGGAGGGCAAATGAGCAATGCAGCTGAGTTCTGCCACAGCTGACTGAGGAACAGCATCACTGAAGAATACGGGCAACTCAGCCCTCCCTGGCTTCCCTTGAGACCTCTCTCCACATGGTGCCCTAGCTCTTGCCTGGTGGGACATGTCCCCTTCCAGTTTATAGTGCCAGCTGCAGTGCACCACAGGCTTCTGCAAACTGGTTTATACTGGAAAGGTAGGTGTCAGCGCTACTGAGACCCTGCAGCAGTGACAGTCCTCCTCCACACTAGGGCTTGTGCTTATGAAAGAATTTGGATTCTTCAGTCTAGAAAAGGAAAGGCTCTGGGGTGACCTTACTGCACTGGCTGGTACCAAAAGGGTCAACAAGAGAGCTGGAGAGGGACTTTGGACAAGAGCTTGGAGTGACAGGACAAGGGGGAATGGCTTCCCATTGCCAGAGGGCAGGGTTATGTGGTGTATTGGGAAGAAATTGTTCCCTGTGAGGGTGGGGAGGCTCTGGCACAGGTTGCCAAGAGAAGCTGTGGATGCCCCATCCCTGAAAGTGTCCAAGGCCAGACCGGATGGGGCTTGGGGAAACTTGGTTTAGTAGAAGGTGCCCCTGCCCATGGCAGGGAATGGGATGGGATGGGATGGGATGGGATGGGATGGGATGGGATAGGATGGGATGGTATTTCAGGTCCCTTCCAACCCAAACCACTCTACGATTCTATGATGCCCCGCTCAAGTCAGTGTGGCTAAACTTCCACTGTGCTGCAGAGAATAAAAGTGGTATGGCAGGGATAAAACACTTTCATGCTAAATGTGTGTTTTAGTTAAGATCAAGATTTTCCCTCTCTAAGCCTACTGCAGGCTTTCCTTGTTTTGTTTGCCCTTCATAAAACAGAGCTGCAGGAGATCCTGATCTTTTGTAGGACACAGCTTTGAGCCTTCAGACAGCACCATTTTAAAGCCAGCCTTTAGCTGAGGAAGATGGAGACAACTTTTGGAGAGGCTGGGAGCACTGAGGGCTTTGGCCAAGTGTCTGACTCATCACTGCATGCTGAGTTTAACCACCTCCCTCTCTCCCTCCTTCCTTCCCTCTGTGTGTGTGGGTGGGAAAACACTGTAGAGCAGAGCAGTTGGCCTGCACAGGCATCCAGGGCCAGCTCTGGCACAGGACAGCTCCTGCCCAGAACCCCTGGGACTGGGCCAGTGAAGCACCACAGCCTTGGACTCTCCATGGGCAGAACAAGGAGGCAGGGAAGCGACTCCTGAAAACACAAGACACAACCCACTTCCCTGGCGTCCTCCTGCACCGTCTCCTCTATCCCACTCTGCAACTTGAGCTCTGTCAGTGTCCTGCTCTCCCAGCTTCCCACCTGGTATTAACCCCCCTGGATACACGGTGGGGGGCTGTTGGGAGCTCCAGTACCCGCTTCAGGGCCATCCAAGGCTGGGGTGGGTGATGCTGCCCATTTTGTCATCCTCAGAGCACCACCAGCTGTTGTGACGCTCCTGTAACATTTGATATTTGACTTAAAAGTCCCACCTGCCACTGAAAGATGCTGAGATGGAAACCCCAGATTTCACCAGTATTTCAGACTCACTGTTTTCTGTACATTGAATGCAATTTCTGAACACAGTTCAAAAAACTAATGCAAAGAGCAAATTGGGAGCTGACTCATAATGCCTGAACATTTGGGTCTGCCCATCCTGTTCTTCCTTGACTTTTCTCTCTGCCAGAGCAGGACCTTTGCTCCTATGAGGCCTTCTCTCAGTATTTGTATCTTTGAGTATATCACCTCTTTCGCCGTGCACACAAGGGAAAAACAATAGGGAATCTCAAGCAGTGGATCCTCTGAAAAAATTTTGAGGGCACTGTCTTGCACCATTCTCCCTGTATGAGGGTCTGTGTTCCTACCTCAGGTGCAGAGAAATGCATAGTCTTTGCTGGTCCCACACAGAGATCCCAGGTGACCTGGCTGTTACGCACATAGCTGAAAATATATGGATTTATCTAGACAGAGCCCTGCAAAAGAGTGACCTCGCAGGAGGACCCAAGTTCTCTGTTTGCTTCTCTTCCAACATGAGCAACTGAACCAAAAGTTATATTATGGCAAACAATTCCCTTGCAGTGGCTCAAATGTGCAAATTATATCTGGTTGTTTTTGCTCTCACATCTTAGTGAAAATCCCAAATAACACTTTGAAAAGATCCCAGTGCAGTGGAAATGTCACCTCATGCACCTGGCCAGGCAGAGCCATGGTCTGCTTTATCCTATACATTGATATTCCTGAAGGCCCCCCTGGTGCACTGTGTATGTCTCCTCCAACACCAGAACACCCATTGTAACTGACCAAACTGTTCCCCAAATTCACAAAAATCGAGATGCTCTGCTGTCTAAATTAACACTGTCTTCAAGGAACTTATCTAAAGCTACATAAATTTAAAGCCACACAAATTGCATTCCTCTCAAGAAAGGAGAGTTGTGCTGGCTGTGCTAAAATATTCAGAATAAAGTTTGAAGCCTCCCTGCTGCTCAATCCCAGCATTTTCTGTGGCCATGCCCAGCATGCAATGCCTGTGCTGTCACTCACTTGTGCATGCAGCATTTTCTCCACTCAGATGCTTGATAAATGAAACTAGAAAAGAAAAATACGTCTCATTTGGAACAAAACTCTTTTCAATGCACCTCCTCTTCCTTCCCGTCTGTGTGCCTGTGGTCTGCATGCTGCACAAGGAGGGAATTTCAGTGCTGGTTACAGCCACTACACAAACTTGCCTTGTAGTTTTCATCCCTGGGCAGAGCACCCATGGGAGAGGTTTCAGCTACAGACTTCGGATCTTCTCCAGGTATTCCACATAATTATCCAGGGATATCAGCCAGGGAAAGCCTGGTCTGCAGGAAGGCTGAGGGGAGCAAACTCCTGCCACCAAGTGCAATGAATTCCCAGGCATTCCTAAATGTGCTGCCATCTCCCAAAACAGACGGGCTTGTGCTGATGTAATTCAGCAAAAATAGGAGACAGGGACCATAGGTGAGTCTAAATCATATCTTCCGAAATCCCAAAACTGAAGTGGAAATCGTGCAGCAGAGCAGTTCTTTGTCCTGGTCCTATCACTTCACTGTTACTGCTGAACTAATCCACCCCCTTCAACTGATGGATTTTCTAGATCTGTGGCCCTGGCAGTTTGTGGCCCACACTACTTACACCTGGAAAAAAAACCCCAAAACCTTGGGAAAACACCCAAACTAGCCAAAACCTGAAAGTAAAGGAAAAATTTATATTCTCTTATAGCAGTCGCTGTCTAAATGTGAAATAGGCACCTTGCTGGAAAGCCAGTAAGTAGCAGCAGGCACAGGCTGAAATTTCAGACGGATTTATGTTATTCCCGGCTGGAGCTCCGCCAGTAAGTAGTCACAGAACCCCTGTACTCGGAGCGAAAAAGTCTGCCTACCTGGAAAATTAGGTCATCAAAACTTGGCCCCCAAGTCCCTGCGCAGCGTGAGGGAAAAGGGCTCTGTGGAGCGGCCGGTGTCAGGACGGCTCCCGCATCCCCGGCTGGCGGGCGGCTCCGGGCTCCGAGCGCTGCGATGTGCGGGATGAGCGGAGGCGTCTCCAGCCCAGCGCCGCTACTGCCCCGCCGCCGGGAACTGCCCTACGAGCTCCTCCCCCTCCTCCAGAATCGGCACTCTCGTTTGCAGTAGTCCCTCACATCCACGGAGAGTCACTGTGGGTCCACCGAGACCTGGCAGCGTCCCCTCCCCTCCGCTCCCGCGCGGCTCGGGGTGGGCTGGGCCGAGGTTGTCCCTTCTGGAGCTGAAGCCATCTTTGTTTGACGCGAAACTGGAAGAAGTCTCATTTTTCCATGATGAGAGGCCCCTTTTCGGAGTTGGCATTGCTGCCCCGCATCTTTATTTATACCATCAAATAGTCATTCTCTTTCTTCCCCCCTGCCGTCCTGCTACTCTTTCCATTCTTGTAACGTATCCTGAGTGGAACAAATGAAAACAAGAACATTTCAAAAAAGAGCAGCTTGCACAGAATCGTGGAATCATTGCCCTTGCAAATATGCAAGCCTTCCTCAGAGCCAGCCAAGACTGAGTATTACCAGTTTCTATTATTTAATTTCTGGATTTGGGTTCATAGAATCATGGAATCAGGGAGTATCCTGAGTTGGAAGGGGCTCACAAGGATCATTGAGTCCTGAACATGGCCCTGCACAGAACAGCACCAAAAATCACACCATGTGCCTGAAAGCATTGTCCAAACACTCTTTGAGCTCAAGGACTTTGTTGCTGTAGTATTTTTTAAATTACTTTTAAATTCACAAGGTATTTTTAGCTCTGCTAAATGAAAACTAAGGGCAAATGTCTGAACAAAAAATATGGAGAAGAGCAATGACTTTCAGGAACACAGCCTGTTATTCCTTGACCTATAATTTTGTTTTGAAGAGCAAAAGAAGGATTTTGTGAGGCTGATGATTTCCAGGGGCCCTCCTGGAGCTCTGAATGTGTTGGTCCCTTTTCTTCTGGAGCTTCTTTAGTGGAGAGGAAGGGTCCAGCTTTTGCTGACAGTGATTTACCAGACAGCACCAGAGATGTCTGAGCAAACCATCCACTTGCCAGTGATCCAGTGCATATGTCACATTCCAGGCCATTTGTTTTTCCTGCTTTGCTGCTGTGTCCAAGCTCTGTTATGTCCATGGGTACCTGTCAATGCTGCTTCTAATCCATTCAATGCAGCTGTTTCTAAGTGAACTTGCCCCTGCAGAAACTGTTTCTCCAGCAAGAAGCCTTATCACAAACAGCTGGACAGCACATCTGTCCCTTGCAGTGCTGGTGAGTGCTTGGAGAGGAGCAGACCACAGACCCACACCTCCACATCTTCTCTTCCTCCTCCCAGACTGGCAAGTTTTGTCTTTTTACTGAAATTTCTTGACCAAAGGACCTACCTTTAATTTTTCTATGCGTGTGTCTTGAACTTTCTCATGTCAAATCAATACCTTTCCTTGCAACTTGGTATGACAAAATGCCTTGTCCCTGAGAGGATTCCTGTATATTTTACACAACAGCTATCTGCTGTACACCTTCCCTCAATAAAAAGGCATTCTTGGTGTGTTTCATACGCCTATATATTCATTTGCACGACATTTGTAGGAATTTTGTCATCTTCACATCTCTGTCATAGATGGGCACACCTAGCAAGTTCTTGTCTTAAGTTGAGGCAGTCTAACACACAGGCACATTAAAGTGGTGGAAAATGGGACAAAATAACCTCAAAACATCCTGCTGCCTTTTTTTTTTTGTGTGTGTGTGTGGGGGGGGAGTGTGTGGGTTTTGTGTTGGTTGTTTTTTTGTTTTTTGTTTTTTGGGTTTTTTTGTTTTTGTTTTTGTTTTTGGGGTTTTTTTTAGAGTTTAGAGAACATTAGTTCTTTTAGAACTGATGTTAAAGACCTGAGCTAGTTTTCTGTAATTGAGGGTTTTTTCCTTAAGAACAGGCTGAGGACATAGAAAGCTCTGAAGGAAAATGAGTGTGGTCTCTTTAGCTCCTTTTCCTAATCCTCAAATAAATTTCCCTTCTTTTTTCCTCCTTTTAGTGGAACTGCAGATTTCATGGAAAGATATTTTGCAGAGAATGTGCATGGATATGGATCAGTTCCTTCTATGTTGGACTTGGTGACCTTGGAATACTTTTCCTGTCTTAATGATTCTATGATTCTATCTGACTTGCAAATTATTATTGCACCTCACAGAACACACTGAACTGAACAGATACTGAGTATTCCACTATATTTAAAATGGAGAGAGAGGAAATTGAGGAAGATGAAGGCTAGAAAGAAAGACAAAACTTGCTTATCTGCTCTCATCTACAACTGACTCTATAGAATTGGAAGTAAGGCACAGATGGCTACTATTTCATTTACATCCCCTTGCAGACTGGAATGTGTTTTATGGTTTGTTTAGTTGTTCCTTTATAAACTGTGTATCTGCTCCTTTTTTTTTTTTTCCTTTTTTTACCTGACTTGTAGCCCCCAATAACATGTGAACACCCCATTTCAAACATGTGTGTACACGTGGTTCTCTGGAAAGCAGCTACTGTAGTGCCTTTGTGTCTGTCTGCAATTACAACCACTCCTCATGCCATTCTGATGTTATGCAGTGGTCTCCAAGGGTCTTGTTTTCTAACTGTGAGCAGAGGACAGAAAACTAGGCCAAAATTGTTAAGTGCTTACTGAGAACAATGCATGCTGGTTTTCAACTCTTCATAAGTATGCAGCTGATATTCTCAGCAGTTTCACTGATGACAAACAGAAGGATGGATTTTTTGCTCTTTTGTAGTTGTCACTTTCTGAAATTCTTGCTTCCTGTTCACAGAACCAAGGAATGCTTTGGGTTGGAAAGGATCTTAAAGCTCATCCAGTTCCACCCCCAGCCTTGGCCAGGAACACCTTCCATTAGACAAAGTCACTCCAAGCCTTGTCCAGCCTGGCCTTGGGCGCTTCCAGGGTTGTGACTTTCGAGCTCAATTCATGCAATGTGTTAGTATTCCTTCACCCCTCTGAGGCTCAGGGCTGTAATGCTGCTCTTTGCCTTGCTGACCTCTCTCACCCCCTGAAGTGCCCCAGTCCCTTCAGACAGGGCTACCTCCAGCCCTGACAATTTTAGCCGGTTCTTCCCTGTGTCTGTGTATTGGTCCAAAAGATCGTCTCTCCTGGTAGGTTCATTCATCAGGAAACTGCCTTCAAACCATTCCAGAAACCTCTGTGGTGCTAATGCCCATCTTGCGGATCTAAGGATTTCTCCAAAAGCCTGAAGTACACTTCATCCACCTCCTCTTCTTCATCAGGTGGTCTCCAGCAGAATCCTACTACAACATCCCTGCTGGACTGTCTTTCCAAAACAGACTTGGCTGACTCCAAGGCATCTTGGGCAGATCTTGCCCAGGAGAAGACATCTATTAAAGGAATATATATATATATATATATATATATATATATATATATATATATATATATATATATAAAAGAAAAGGAAGGGAAAGAAACTTATTTTTCTGGATTAATCCAGTTCATGTATTTGAGCAACAGCCCCCACTGAGCCTGATATTCTCAAACTGTGGTAAGACAAGGCACAAAGGAGAATATTTCTGAAGAAAAAAGCCAATATTCATTTTATACCATATTTTAGCTGCATTTTCTGGGATTTAGGCCATTAAAGCAAACTGCCCCAGGATGTTTAGAGAGTGCTCATGAACACACCAGTACAATCTGAGGCTTTGCATAATTTTTCCTATTTTAATATCCCAGTGTTAACTTTTCAGTCCCCTGTGCTCTTGCAGCTCTTATTTACTTTGCACCCAGATTTTAAATACAGCTTTGTGTGCTTGCAAATTGTTGCTTGACGTAAGGAAGGACTGTTTGGAGTTTCTAGAATTTTATTTAAACAACCCCAAGGTTTTCCCAACCTACAGCACATTTGAAGCTCTGCCAGGCACAGGTTGATATCTGTAGTCTAGTGTTTTTTTCTAGACTAGACTAAGCTAGAGCTCAGGATCCTTAGGGGGATGAAGATCTCCCAGGGTCACTGCACTGTGTAGATATAGTGGTGAGAAAGCCTGATTTTCTATGAGTTCTAATAATCTTCCTGAAATGGTTGTTTACATGCCACTAGTGTGGAGGCCCTTGCTCCAATATTTATCTCCTGTCTGCTTAAGATTTCCCTTCTCAGAATGCATTGGAGGACACCAGCTTGAAGAAGCAGCAGGGGTGCTCCTTTGCCAAGGTGCACAATTTCTTTTGCTCTTTGGAGTAATTAAGGCCATAATTATGAACTTATAAAATATTGTACCTACAATTTCTCAGTCCAAGCTTATTGTCTAGAGCCAGCTTTTTCATGGTGGCTCAGCATCTTCTGGAGCTGATCCCTTCTGGAAGGGCAAAGTCCCAGAGCATTTCTGGGTCTAGTCACTATCATGGAGGGGGTGGCAGTGCCATTTCAGGCATTTCAATGCCAGGGAAAGAGAGGGTGCCTATGGTTCTCCCAGAAGTGCCAGGCAGCAGCAACACAAGATCATTATGTGAACACAACAAGCAAATTATTTAGGTTTAGGTTGGATATCAGGAAAAGGTTCTGCCCTCAGAGGGTGCTGGGGCACTGCCCAGGCTCCCCAGGGAAGTGGTGCCAAGGCTGCCAGAGTTCCAGGAGTGTTCAGACAACGCTCTCAGGGATGCACAGGATGGGACTGTTGGAGTGTCCTGGGCAGGGCCGGGAGCTGAACTGAGTGGGGCCCTTCCTGCTCAGGGGATTCTTCACCTCTATGAAAAATGGGTGGACAGAGAGCAGAGAGAGTGGGGAAAGGTCGAACTGAAACCCTTTCTCCCAGAATACTTCCCCTTTTACCAGTTTCCCAATCTGTGCTTTTTGATGCTTTCCCCTCTTGCAGCACATTTTTTCCAGGCAGCCAGTCTGGATGGTTGAGTCCCAAAACTTGTTGACTCACTGAGAACAACCTTTGCATAGTGAAGCAACTGCATTCCTGCTCCTTGGCAGGGCAGGACCTTGGAGTGATGGCTGATGCCTCCGTGGCCTGGAGCACATGCTGGATAATCCCAAGATATCTCTGTGGAGATTTCAGGCCATCTGTAGTTTTGCAGTCCTGGGTGGGGAGGGAAAAGAGTTAAAACACACAGTGTGTGTCTTTGGGGCTTCCTGGTGCAATACAGCAAGAGCAGAAGGATCCAGCTGCATTTGTTTTGTTTTCTTGTCACCAGAGAAACGAGAAGAGAAAATTGCAGTGGTGTTTCCATGAAATTAAGGGAAAAAATCCCACATCGTTTATAGAGGAAACCTCATCCCCCTCCCTAGCTTTCTACTGGTGATGTTTCGAAAAAAAGTACATTTTTAAAACTTAGTCACATCCCATCCCACCCCACTCCACCCACAGTCCTTAACATCATGTACAGACCTAGGAAAGAAATTTCATTTTTCTTCCCATCTAAACATTTGCTGGAGCCTGGAGGTGCAGACTACAGCCCTCCCCCCCCCCCGCCGCTCCCCCTCCACCACTTTTGCCATGAAATGACTACTCTGGCTAAGGTTACAACTAAAACAGAGATTTTCTCTTTTAGGTTTCAGCTAACTGCATGAATAATATTCCCTCAAGACTTACTCATTATATTGAACCATAAATCTATGTGGGACACTTTTGCAATGACTAATGGGTATAAATAGAAAGGAAAGGAATTAATTATTGCCTTATCCTGGGAAAAGAGGGGGCTGAAATGGAGCAGATAGGGGTAAAAAGGCTTTTTTTTTTGCCTGAATCTGGAGGTTGTATCAGTGTGGGCTGCTGTGCTGGAAGGGGGCTGGCCCTGGTTTCAGTGATTTCCCTCAGGAGGCTGGGCGGCCTGGCAAGGCCTCTTGGGGGGGTCCGTAATTGAGCTGATTTATTTGAAATACTAATCGTGTCTTTAATCCCCGCTTTGTCTCTGCGACCACCATATTCTGGATATTCTGCCCTCGGGTCTTAAACAAAAAAATGTTTCCAACATTAGCCTTTGTATTAGCTGAATCCTTGAGGCAGATTATGTCTAATTCCCATTTCAATGGGACTTGTAAAGAGGAATTAGAAAGGAAATGTGAAAAAAAAATCTATCACTTAAACCAATGAGAGAGGTTTTGTTTGCTTTAGGGACCTGTTATTTAGGTCCTAAAAGAAAATCTGTGACTTCAAGCTTGAAACTTGCTACTAAAGATGTTCATCAAGAGAAAGCATTAAACTGAGGGTTTTGAAAATCCAGAATCCTCTGGGAGGCTGAAGAATGAGCTCCTGCAGTGGTAGGGAGCTGTGCCTGGCTACTCACTTCCATTCCTCCAAACTCTCTGGAAGACCAGTGCAACCCTGGAACAGCAGATTCCATTGTTATCCCTTTCATGACCTCAGTATGGGACCTAAGTTTTCAAGTTTAAATTTGCAATCATAATAATTTGCAAAATAACTTGAAACCCCAAAATTTTGCAGCTAATTCAAGTCTTGCTAACAGTATATGCCACAGGCACACATACAGAGGTGTACACATACAGAACTGTAGTGAAACCCCTGAAATCTGTGTCCACCTCAACCATCCACTCAGGAAGCGAAATGCCAACTTGTCTCCAGCTGTCCTTGGCCTGGCTTTATGTGCTGAGCTCTTCAGGACTTGCTTCTCTCCACCGAGGTGGGGGCTGTGGGAGCTGCCCCACTCTGCAGACATCCCTGTTTGGGGAGGGTGGTGGGCAGCCTCCCAGCTGCTATTCCTGGGCTTGCTGAGCTTTTCCACTGCTCCGTGGCTGCTGTTCCTCACGTATTTGATGTTGATCCAGGGAACCCTGTGCAGCTCTTCTGCTCAGCTCCCGGGTCACGTACAGCAGGGTGTTGCTTGTGCTTTTGGCACAACGTTTAACGCCTCCCCTTCCCTTACACACATGCTGGAATTCTTGCTCTAACACAAAACAAGGCTCTCTTCCCATTTGTGGCTTTCTTTATGCTAAAGAAATTTAGAATTCTGTAATGAATTGTCCTCCTGGCCAAATACAACATGGCAATAAAAAACTCCCCTCTATACCATCATGTGAACTGGGAAGGAAAACAGTATTTGCACCAAATGTCTTGAAAGTTTGAACAGGAGTTTCAGGCATGTAAGAAATGTAATGTAATTAAATACATAATCAGTGTTAAGACAAAGATTCCTATCTGAGCTGGTTTCAAAGGTGTTATTACAAAGTAACAGCAAAGAAACCAACAAACAAACAAACAAACAAAACCACCAACAAAAACCCCAAAGCAAAACAAAACAAAAAAGGTTCATTATTAAATAGGTATTCCCCTAAGACAAAGCAAGTACTCTGCAGAGTGAGTTAGGAGAGCTATATTCCATCCTTCCTTGGATTCCTTTCTGATGGTACCTTAAATCAAGACAAGAGATCAGGGTCACAAGGAAGTTAAAATATTTTTGCTAGAAATGCACCATCGCCTTTTACCAGGATAACTGAAATTCTGTGCACTTAGTTGGAGCATTAATGTGAGCTCAATCTCCAACATCAAATGAAATAATTTTGATCACGCACACCATAAATAGCATCTTACGTTTATACTTGTTTTACTTAAGGCTGCCAGTGGAACTGGAATGCTTATCTGCAGTCCAAAGAAGCTTGAGATTTTCCAGCTACAGTGTGTGATAAACAGAATGAAGAGCGAGGAGGGGAAAGTGCAGGCATGTACTCACTGGCTTCTACATACACTTCCTTTGCACACAATTTTTACAAACAGTCCTTCTTTTAGCTACTGTTCTTTTATCTGCAGCTCTTCTTTTTATCTAGAGTTCTTCTACCTACACTTCTTCACCCTCCCTTCTGTCCCTTCTCCATCCAGGCTCTGGCAACCTCTATCTACAAATATGAAAGTGCAAAGAGACACACAGAAATGAGGAATAAATAATGCATTACTCATTTTTAAAATAATTGCCTTCTTGGGCATAGACGCCAGAGTTTCATTTTACATTGAGATTTCCCTTGCATCACTGTAAGGAATCCCAAAAGGGTTGGCATTACCCACCTGAGTGCCTCTTCAGACAGCAGCAAAACTACTGTCAATGAATTAAAAATGTGCTCTGCCATGAAGTCATGAAGTAAATAATTTGCGCCTCTCCTAGACCTGTGGTAGTGGTTGTGGCAGGTTCACCTGCTCACGGGAGAAGCTTCAAGGTTTAACAGCTGAACTTGTGTGAGCTCAGGCCAATGTGAGTATCCCCGAGAGCAGCCCAGATCCACCTTTGCACACCTCACTGCCGCCAAGGCAGAGCCTGTGACATGTCTGCTCAGCACATCTCCACCAGACACTGAGAGAGAAAAGGTGAGTCTGTGACTGAGATACTGTCCAGTAGACCCCACCCTCGGGGAGGCACGAGGACAAGCACAGTGAAGCAGGATGCTGGAGCAGGGATGTAGGAAGGATGGACTTGCAGGAGCCATTGGAAGCCCTGTGGGGAAATTGTCTCTCACATCCCTTCTGGGGAATCTAGATAATTGAAGGCTGTAGGAGTGCTTGATAGAAAACCCCAGACCAGGATGATTAAGCTCTCCAGGCCTCTCATCAAGAACACATGGATCCCATTGAGAGACCACAGTGGACAGACACCTCCTTGGAGGAGGACCGAGGGCTGGCAGCAAGACACTGCAGCAGGGTTTGGCAAAGCCTCTGTCCTGATTTGCCTCTGGGAGCAAACAGCAAGCTTGCCTTCAGTCCAGGGTTTTGCTCTTGAAATCTTTGGGAAGAGGTGTGGGAGCACAGGACATGCTAAGTGATCTTGGTCCCTCAGCAGCTTTGGGAGTAGATGCTGCAGCCACCAAGAAAATCCATGGCTGGAGCACACCAGAAGTTCCAGCAAAGATTATAGTCTGGGTTTGCTGCCTTGGAGCTGCTGACACCCATGAGCAGCAAACCCAGCCACAGTTTCATCAGCATTGTGTGACTTAAGGGTCCTTTGCTAGAACTGGAAGCTGCTTTCGTGCAGCTCAAAGTCTGCCTTTCAGGAGAACATGTATTTAAGAGCTGCCATCCGGGTATGTGTTTGTTTCATTCCTACATGACAAAGTCATTTATCATCATCACACCCTTAACAGATACAGGTCACAGGTGCTACCTTTCCTCAGGGACAGTTTGAGTGGGACTCAAACTCCCTCACCCTACATGGTAACACCCTCACCCTTAAAAACACCAAAAATTAAGAAGGCGTTACAAGTTTAAATACACATAGGAGACAATCTCCACTCTGTGTGCCTGTGCAGGTCCTATAATACCCTCCATGCTTTCCCCGTGCAGAACAGACATCCCAAAAAACGTCCACCACCTGAATATTCACCTACTGCAGTCTCCATGCCCTGTCAGTCCATGGGCCTGCCCCTTAGAACTGCAGAATTGACCCACTGCTCTATATATCCCTCCACTTGTCCCTAAAAAAGACTTTTTGCCCTGAACAAGACACTCTGTGTCCTAGCAGCTTGTTTTCACAAGCCATCAGCTGTATCCCATCCACTCCTTTGTCCCAGCTCCATTGTAGCTCCCCATTTCCCTGTGTTAAGTGTTGGGGTTCCCCTCTGGATGGTGGTGTGGTCACTCTTCTGTTTCTGGGGGCAGTTTCAGTGCTGCCTTCCAACCTCACTATTACTCCATCAGCAGCTCCTTGAACTCCCTAAATCTCCATCCCTGTCAGATGAAGGTCCTAGATCCAGGCAATCAGGAAAGCACTTTGTGGTGGTTTGACCAGGAAGGAGTGGGAATTCTGGGAAGCTGTGGTCAAACCAATGAAGGTTTTGGGTTTGAGACTGGCACCCGGTGTAGCCAGTGGGGTTTGGACACACCTCCGAGAATACACAGGGGTTAAAAGCAGGGCACTGCCCTTGGCACGCTCTTTTTGGGACATCGCGGCGAAGAGGTCAGATCTCTTCCCCCGTCCAGCCTTGCTGCTGGGCGGGGGAGGGGCCGCCATGCGGTAGGCCCGGGGCCTGGACAGAGATGGGAGGTGAGGGGCTTTCAAGGATGGAAGGGTGGAGGAGCCCCAAGAGACATCGAGACATCGGGCAGCCAGCCCCCCCCCCCAGGAGGGAGAGAGAGAGGGAGAGTCGGTGGTGATAGCAGCCGGCCCAGGAAGAGAAAGGGGGGGGGAAAAGGGTGCAGCCCGGCCGGCCGCAGCAGCAGCACGTGTGGGAGTATCATCTCGTCCCAGGACAGACAAAGACTGAAAACTTTTAACCCTTTCTTTCATGATTGGGGCCTTGCAAGAATGCTAATCCTCCTCGAAGCTGAATAAGAAGGGAGATAAGAGATGAGATGAGACAAGGACCTGGCCCGAAGAACGTGGAGATGATTGGATGGGGAGAGATGATTTGGAGTGGCTTTTTGGCTGGACTTTTCTTGTTGCCATGGACTCAGTTGTTCCTGTGACACAGACTGCATTTAGGGGGAGGCAGTGGCTCAAAACCAGGAGGGTTCATTCGTGAGGACCCCCCGGCCCCAGGGGGTTGGAAAAATATGGGGGGGACAGATGTCCCAAAGCAGAGACTGTGCCTTTTGGAGTGAGACAAGGCATCCTTGAAAGACAACCCTAAAAGCAGCTCTGGCCATGTCTCAGTGGTGAGAGCACTGGGCATGGAAGGAAGATGTCACAAGCGGCAAAAGGACTTCTTTTTTCCGGGCGGTGCCGAAGTGACAAGGAAGCACACGAGGTTTCAGTGTGTTTCCAGGAGAAGCCTATGGAACAAGAAGGACTCCTTTCCTCTTCATGAACTGCAGTTTGAGTATACTAAAGTGTCGTGCCGGGCTGGGCAGTTGGTGTTTTGGGAGAATGTATTGGATTGGGAAAGTCAGGGAGTGGGGAGGAGGAAAGTTTTTTTTGTAAGGTTTTCAATTTCTTTTTTTTCTTTTCCTTATAGTCTTTCCCTATTTTCCTGTAGTTTAAGTAATAAAGTGTTCTTTATGTTTAAGTTAGAGCCTGTTTTGCTTATTCCTGGTCACATCTCACAGCAGACACCAGGGTGAGGCATTTTCATGGGGGGCACTGGCTCTGTGCCAGGCTCAAACCATGACACACTTGGCACAGGACCCATGCCAGAGCAGCTTCTGATCTGTGGGGAGTGCTCTGGGATCTCACTCCTTTCTGAGATTCTCTCCTGTTCTTCTCCCTGTTTGGATGGAGAAAGGACTGGGTCTGACTCAAGATCTTGGGAAAGGAATAACTTGGTGACTAGGGATGAGAGTGAGGGATTCTACACTGTGATGGGATGGTTTTAAGTAGCTCTGATTTTATTTTATTGATTCCTTGTCATAATAAGAGCTGTAGACAGGACTTCCCTCAGCAGGTTCCAGCAATAACACTGCGTTTGTTCTTCCCACGGTGACTCCTGTGTTGGGGGGGTTTTTTCATGGACAGGACTGCTGGGGTACATTTCTTGAGCTCTTATTGTAGCATCAGCCTCATTACATGGTTGAGACAGTAGATAGATGGCAAAAGCTCGCGTACAGCCAGCAGCAGCCAAAGATTTCTTTGTAACAGGACATTTCAAAACCTTTCTAGCCAATAGCATATTGCTAAAGCTTACAGACAGTTGTTCTAGCCAATTACTAAAAGTA
This sequence comes from Zonotrichia albicollis, assembly GCF_047830755.1. NCBI lineage: Eukaryota > Metazoa > Chordata > Aves > Passeriformes > Passerellidae > Zonotrichia > Zonotrichia albicollis. Next base: position 9,818,159 of record NC_133828.1, on the reverse strand, counting down.
TACATATACCTGTTTCACAAAATGCTTGCTTGTATACTTTCTATTAATGATACACAATACACCGTTATTAAGCTTAAAACCTTATACTATTTTGCTAAGCATATTTTCCTGCAGTCTTAAGGTCTATCTCGGCCAAGCCTAAAACTGAAGCTGCTGTTTCATGTCCTTGCTTGCTATACTATTGTGGCTTTTTCTACCTTCAGACTTTGCAACCGCAGCTAGTTCTAATTCTCTCTGCTCTTTCTGTTTCTGAGGCGTGCATTTCCAGCTTTCTGAAAATCATCCTACCTTTACTATTTCCCACATTTCCCCCTCTCGGTACAACCAAAAAGAAACTCTCTTATCTTTGTTGCTTATTAACTACCTTGCATTACATAGCTCTACTATAATTTCTTTTTGCTTGTTTGAATCATGTCTCTTGCTTGCTTTAAGCATTGCTTTTTTTTCACCACAGCAATTTTAATGCTGTAAAATATCTGAATGCTGTAAAATATCTGGTATAAGTCAAATATAAGGATATAAGTCAAATCCAGTAGTAGTTACTATTTACTGTTCTAATATGTCTCGTCTGTTCCAAGGCCTTAATTCAAAGCCTTAATCTGTGTCTATAATTGCATCCACTATCTCTGTAAGATCTTGAGAACTTTCTGTGATTCCATTTCCAACATCTTGTATGATAAATACTTCTTTGGTAGTTTTGTCCATCGTTTGTCACACGCACCGAAGTATACAAGGTACTACTACTAGTATCACTACTAAAACAACCAACACACATAAACCTGTTTTGCAAAGTCCTCTCAACCCAGGTTGTAAAGCTCCATCCTTTGAACAAATCATCTAACCATGATCCACTGTCTTCTTTGATTTGAGCTGTTAAATCTTTCAGCTTTTGTATACTTCTGTGGATGGATTCACAATAGTCAGACAAATCCATGCAACACGATCCTTCAAATTTATCACAACTATGTCCATGTGCCAGTAAAAGAAAATCAATTGCTGCTCTATTTTGAAGGGTAGCATGTCTAACACTGCTGACATCTGTCAGCATATCACTGATCACAATGGACGAGGCATTGGTTTGTTTACTTAGTCAACATCTAACTTGATCTAACTGTTTCAATGTCATAATGGCAGAAGCAAGTTGGGGTAGAAGTAAACCTGCTGAAACTCTTTTCACAGCTTTCCAGGGCTTAAAATCACTGTTACAATTTCCTTCATATTGATGGGCAAATCTTTTTCCTCTATGTTTTTTCTTAATGACTGTCTTAGCACTAGGTGCTAGCACTGTAAGTTGTCCAATACTGCATGGACCACCTTCAAGGCTTGATGGAATGCCTTGTCAAGCTCTATCTCCACATATGAACCAATATCCTTTTGGTAATCATCGTGGATATTGATCAACCTCGGAAAGTCCACTCCAGCTATTTGAGTAATTACACCAAACACTTGAGTTTCTGTAAGCAGGGTAATTGGGAGTGACATTGTATTTTGGGGGATCATTCTTTCACCAATTGCTATCTGAAAACGTAAGACAGAAATCCATTGTTAAGGAGCCAAGAATCTCCAATTCTTGGGGCTCAGAAGGTGCTTTAGGAAGTTCTTTGGTCCAAATGTATCAGTCAGCCACAGGATTGTTCCTGTTGCAACCTCACCTGATTTACTATTAAGTTGCTTTTTGGTCAAGGGATCATAATATTTAGGTATTGGCCAATCTTTTACTGGCACACTGATGAGACAGGTTGAAAAAGGCTTTTCTGGCTTTGAATTGGACAGACATATGGTGTCTGAGCCTGCTGCCTTGGCTAAGGTCACGCAAACACTTGTTTTTGGCTGTTCCACAGGCAAATCTGCACTGCAAGAAGCAAGAAAAGCTAGACACCACTCATTTTCGGTCCATATATTTCATCAGCTATTTTTTGACAAAAGACTTCCCCATGTATTTCAACTCACAAATTCTACTTTTGTTCCTTCCAAAGTTGCCTAGGGAGTAAATGACTGTGTTAAAAATGGGGTAATTTCACCTTTAAAAATCCAATGAGGGGATTCACTTTCTCTGATTCTACAACATAACACAATGGAAACCACACTTTTGCCGAAAGTGCTTTACGAAACCAACAATTCACACTTTTATCATTGACATAAAATCAAGGTTTGCAGGTTCCACAGGTACATCAGGCATGACCAGTAGTCCCTCTGTTCAGCTCACGTCTCTGCATTGTTTCTCTGCTTTCGGACTCATCAGCGTGTTCTTGTGTCTGATATGGTTTGATATTCTTCACTGGAAACCACTTAGGTCCTGCACCTGTAGAGACACAAGCATACCCTTTGCCCCATGTCAGTATCTGGAAAGGACCTTCAATTTGTCCTGTCTTTATGTTTCTAATTGAAACAGGGGGATTTTCTTTCAATTTCGCCAATATGTTATTTGAAAAATGCTTAAAAACTGGTGGATCAGGTTCTGTAAAAGAGCTGTTCAAAAAGCTAAAAACATATAAAGCTTTGCTCAATCTCATCTGTGGTGTCACCTCTACTCCCCCCTTCTGTTGATTTAGAATGTGTTTTATCACGTGATGTGTCTTTTCAATAATTATTTAACTTGTGGGGGAGTGAGGAATACCAAAGGTGTGACGAACGCTCAAATCTATTAAAAATGTGGCTACTTTTTGGGGTATATATATGTGGGGCTATTTTCTGTTTTTACTTCTTGGGGCATATCCAGTGAAGCAAATGTTTGTAAAAAATGTTGATAGGTATGATTACTCATTTCTCTTGCGTGGACAGAAGTAAAGACTGTATCTGAGAATGTGTCCACTGACATAGGGATGTTTTTAATTCCTGAAGGAAGGGTACTTAGTGATTTCAGTTTGTTATAGTTGTAGGTTTTGTAAACCTTGTGGGTTGACCACTCCTGTAGAAACAGGGGTTTGTACAAGTTGACAATTAGGGTAAGTACTAATGATAGTTTTAGTTTGACTTTTCGAAATGTGAAACATCTGTACAAGTGCTTGTGCATTTTGGTGAAAAAAGATATAACTCATTTTTGTTTGTTTAAAAATGTATGGTAAAGTGTTTGAAACAGCTATTGTCAGTTTATCTGTTGTTGTATTTCCTTCTGCTATAATCCTGGAAGTGAGGAATGAGTCTTAATGTGAGAAACAATATATTGGTGAGTTTGGTGTTGTAAAATTGTATAAAGACATGAAAGTCAATGATATAGGATATTATTACTATCGTCTTTAAAACTGATCCTTCTATTCTTTTAACTACATTAGTAACATAAGCAGAGTCTGTAATCAAATTAAAAGGTTGTGGAAAGAGTTGAAAAGCCCTAACCACAGTAGCTAACTTGCCAATCTGAGGAGAGCCTTCTATTGTTTGAATGTCTGATTCCCATGCTTTAGTTGATTGATTTAACCATTTTATTACTGATTTATGTGTCTTCCCTGACCCATTAATGAAGAGAGTTATAGCATGCAAAGGTTCTTCACTTAGCATGGGTTTTTCTTTAAAACTCAATTTTACATGTAGAAATTTGTGGGCTGGATAATGAATAGAACAAACACCTGAAAAATGTAACAATGTATTTTGTAAATCATCTGAATTTTGTAATGCCCAGCCAAGATAGTCTTTTTTGAGGGGTAAATAGATAACTGTAAAGTCTTGACCTGTTAAAGTTAGCAGTCTTGTTCTGGGTTTAATTACAATTTGTGTTGTCATCTCTGCAGTTGTAAAAATTGTCTTTGGGGAATTGTAAGAAAGAAAAACCTATTTCATTATTAACAAAGGATCTCTTTTAGAAGGGTCTCATTGAAAATGAAACCATAAAGTTGTAATTTTTTTTCCCCTAAAACTGCAAGGAAGAAAAGTTTTTCTGGAGCAGCAACAATGAGCTTGTCTCCTTTGGAAAGCTTACCCTTCCCCTCCCTCGCTATTGTTTCATGTCCTTGCTTACTATAATACTGTTACTTTTTCTTCAGACTTTGCAGCTGCAGTTAGTTCTAATTTTTTTCTGCTCTTTCTCTTTCTAAGGCCTACATTTCCAGCTTTCTGAAAATCATCTCACCGTTACTATTTCTCACAACTTCCTGTTCAGAAGAGGTGAATGCTTTGATTGTGGAGGAATCAGCTCTGGCAGAGATTAGGCCTTTTTGGTTGCAAAAATTAATGCTCTATTTGCAGAAGATTTGTCCAGAATTCCCGTGTTTCTGCAGAATATCCCAAACCCAGCCAAAGGTTTGAAAGGAAACAATTCAGACATGGTGATGTTAACTGTAACCCGAGGAGGCTGTCAGGTCAGTTCTTCCATCTTAGCACTCTTTCTGTTAAGAAAGAAGGGCTGGGAGGGGAGTCCCCCTCACCTGCAGCCATCTCTTTCACACACTAAATTTCCACAAAAATACATGGAGCAGGAGCAAAAAGTACAGGATTTTCAGAGTCTAGGTGGAATCTGTCCTTAAATGAAAAATAAGTTATTTTTCCAATCTGGTGCCGTGGGTGAGGAAAAAAAAATTATTTGGGTTTTTTTTTTCTCAGTTGTTATGAGGCATCCATCTTGTCCATGTGGGCAGGATGTGGGGAGCTGGCACCAAGACAATTCACAAGATGAGGTGCAGCATCCCAGTGCTGTTCCCCCAGAGGCTTCAGCTCTAGACATGGCAATAAGCTCACAGCAGGCACATCCCTTTTCCAGCTCAGGTCATGACTCTGCTTCATCTGTCCTAAAGCTCTTCATAAGCCAGGAATGCTTTTTTCCATGGGCTTGCTGGAGCAGAGTGCCGCTTAAACCTGCACATCTGTAACGCCTAGGGGGAACCTGGATCCCACATGTTGAGTCCCTGTGACCACATCCTCCCTTCCCAGAAGCCAGCAAGGAGCACTCAGGAGCTATTCAGGATGGGCACAGCCCCGAGGTCTCCAGCATCTGCTCTCATGGCCACCCCTTCTCTTGGGCCCCTGGCAGGACCAGACATGATGCCCAGATGCACACAGGGACAACCAGGTCACATGGTTGCAGCTTTCTCCTTCCCAGCTTATCTGAGCCCTGGGCAAGGAAAATATTGACAACCACAATGACATCTCTGCTCTTGCCACCAGACAGGCACAGCACCCGCTTCTGGCCAAAACGATCCCTTAAGGAATCCCTGGAGCATCCTAGGTGGCATGTTTCTGTGAGAGAGGCTTCAAATTTAAGGTATGAATATACACAGCTGCCTTCTCCTGATGTAAACCCAAGGCTTCTCCCTTTGGAGGCCTTCCAGTTGTGTAGCCATTAGAGGCAAAGGGGAATAAAAAATCCCATCCATAAATGGAAACGTTTGTAAGGGACAGAGTCAGACCAGCTGCCAGTTACTGCAGGATGACTAAGCAGCAAAGTCGGCACAAGATCCTGTACTTTCTGTAACTGCTGCTCTTTCACACAGACAAAAACCATGCAGATGCTCCCTGCCACTCCTCCACTATTCCCAGATAGAGCTTGATGACCAGAAACACAAAGACACTGAGAAATAGTAAGCAAGGGGGCCATTAGCTCCTGAAGCCTGCCTCTGAGCACTCTGAAGCAGAGGTGGTCCCAAATCCAGCAGGATTACCTTGAGATAAAAGTCAGGAGCCATTTCTAAGTTTACAAAGATTAACCCACACTTTCCAAGTCCTTTCTGAGTCAAGGTGATGCATTCAAGAGGGGAGAAGATCCCTCTATAATTTTCCTTTGCCTTGTGTAATGCTTTGGAACTGCAGAGTGAAACCTTCTGAAACCCTTACTAAGCCAGGACTCTGCAGGGAGGACTTTGTGCTGCCTCTGGTGACAAGGGGGACAAGCAGAGTCACAGCTAAATGGTTGACGCTGGCAGGCAGCGTTCAATCCAAAGCCCTGGCTTGAGCAGGGTCAGCCAGAGCAGGATGTCCAGAACAGTGTCCAGGGTTTTGAGCGTCTCCACAGATGGAGAGCATGCAGCATCTCTGGGCAACCAGATCCAGTGTCTGACCACCCTTACTCTAAAAAAAAACAGTGTTTACTTGTGTTCAGGTAGAATTTCCTGTGTTTCAGTTTGTGCCTGTTACCTCTGGTACTGTTAAAATCGCTTGATTATTAAATTTCTCTTAAGGTATCAGTAAAAGGTATTAGCCTCTGATTCATTGAATAATTAACATTTAAGACTACATTTCAAGCATTTTAATATAACTCAAGGGTCTTTTTGGAGGATTTTGATGTAAATTTCCTGGGAAAAAATGCGCACTGCCGTAAATCTATTTTTACTGATGCAGCACAGGTGTCCTATCTAGTGTTGAACAAGCAGTCATTAACTTTAATGTAACAAAAACAGTGTTTGGGGGTCAACTGAGCACTTCAGTTTCAATTTCACAACTGCACAGTGAACACGTGTTTCTAATCTGGCTATCAAAGTCATGGGACTGAAAACAAGCTGGAGACAAAATGGTCACAGGCAACAGAAAGTACAGGTCAACTATGCAAGCTTATGAAAAATAGCATAAAAATCATAGAATCAGAGAATCTCAGAATACTTTGTGTTGGGAGGGACTTTAAAGCTCATCTCATTCCCACCTCCTGCCACAGAGAGGGACAACTTCCACTATCCCAGGTTGCTCCAAGACCCATCCAGCCTGGCCCTGAACACTTCCAGGGATCCAGAGGCAGCCACAGATTCCCGGGACATCCTGTGCCAGGGCCTCTCCACCTTCTGAGTAAAGAACTTCTTTCTAATATTTTTTCCTAATACATAACACTCTGCAAGAGTTGAAGGGTGGTGTGAACTTTTGGGATCCTAAGGAAACATTCACTTCAGAAACAGCCACCAGGACCTCCTTTACAACTGGTGACTTGTATGGACCAGTTTGTCACCCTCTGACCTGTCTGATACAGCTCTGGACAATTTTACTCTCAACATGTTTATTTCTTGGCCCTGCTTTCACAGAATCTGTTGCATACAGGAATCAAAGGAGATAGATTCTGTTCCCATGTCTCCCACAGTCTTGGTCTTGGGCAAGCTGCTAATTTCTTTGATTTGCAGCACCCCACCAACAAAATATCTCCCAAAATATTGTTCCAGCTCTTGTCTTTACCTATTAATCCACCAGACATCACAAAAAGTATTACTCAAATATCTTTGTCAACTACCTTGTTTAAAGTATGTGAGACAGGTCCTGGGATGTGGCAATGGCTGGATTATGCCGTGGCTGACTCACCATTCAGTCATGGAGCATCTCCATCAGAGTGATTTTTGGCCACATTGCTTTGGCCACATTTGTCTTGCCACATCAATAAGGGCCTTCCCAGGCCCTGCAAAAAAACCATACAGTGTAAAACCAAGGAACCCTGAATTCACAGGAAATCCCAAATCTCCTTGTGACTATGAGGAGTGGAACCACTCAATTTGTGTTTGATAGAATCACAGAGTCACAGAACCACAGAATATCCTGAATGGAAGGGACCCACAAGGATCACTGAGTTCAACACCTGGCCCTGCACAGACACCCCAACAATCCCACCATGTGCCTGGGAGCATTGTCCAAACACTCCTTGGGGTCCGTCAGCCTTGGGGCTGTGATCATTCCCCAGGGAGCCTGGTCAGTGCCCCAGCACCCTCTGGGAGAAGAACCTTTTCCCGATATCCACCCTAAAACTTTGCAGACACAGCTCTAGCTGTTCCCTCAGTCCTGTCACTGACCACAGAGATGGGTGCTGCCCCTGATGAGGATGCTGCAGATCCCAGCAAGGTGACCCCTCAGTCTCCTCTTCTCCAGCTGAACAAACCAAGTGACCTCAGGTTCTCCTCAGTCAGCTTCCCCTTTCCCATGTTGGAGTCCCTTTGAACATTCCCCAGCAGCTGTGAGGCCCCGGGCTGCTGCAGAGGGAGCCCTGTGCAAGGCCAGCCTGTTCCTGGTACTTCCAGCAGCACCCTGCAGCGCCTCAAGGCACATCCCAGGCTGCTGTGGGGACGGCTGGTTTCAGGCACAGTAATCTGCCACATGTTCTCATTTCCCCTGCATGCCAGACCCCTTTTGACACACTTTTCTAAAGAGCTGAGGAGCTCCAGATGGGGCTCATCCAGCCGCCCTCGGCTGTGTCCTGTTCAGTACGTGCCCAGTGCTTCTGGCTCTTGCAGCCAGGAAAAACTGCAGTGTGCAGCTCATGGCCCAGGATTTAACTGGGATAGGCTTGTTTCAGTAAAGCAGCATGCTGGGTTTACCATCTGCCTTGAAAAATCTCGGGGATTTCAAGCCCAATGGAAAATACCATGTACAACTGTGTTCAGCTCCCATGTTAACCAAAACATGAGGCTGTGTGCAGGGATAACTTAACTACTGGTGGTGCTATCAGAAATACAGAGAAGTACTCCTATTTATGCATAAGTAAGCAAGAGTCAGGTGAAAGAGCAGACATGTCGTGGCTCCTGCAGGTGTGGATTCTTTGGGAGCAAGAGAGGGATTTGCAGGGATTTCAGAAGTTACAGACAAGCACTTCCATGTTTATGAAGGTTCTAACTGCTTTCTAAAGTCAAGCCAGGAATTAAACAACAACCAGGCTCTGACACATATGCCTTCCCCCCTGCTTTGGGGACTGAAAACTGTGGGGGCATAGGCTATTCCAGCTGATTCCTGCCCGGCTTGCTTTCTCTTAAGCCACGAAAACTGCTAGTTGAGGGGAATGGGATTTGGTTGTAAGGACAGACAAAAAGAAGGACAGAGAAAAGCAGAAGGGGGCAGCTTTAGAATTCCTCTTCTGGTGAGCAGCAGCACCTGAGGTTTAATGTGCCAGTAGGAGTTAATCCCCCCACTCCTAAGTCAAGAAAAACTGATTTCTGGAAAGCAGGAAGGACGACAAAGAGCATCACCCCTCATGCAAAGAGCAAGGAGAGATTAGCAATTAAACTACCAATTTCTAGTGATTTTTGGCATGGCAGACAGCAGGGAGCATCCTCAATGAAAGGAAAAAATGAAGCATATGCAGGGATGATCCTGAGAAAGGTCCAGCTCCAAGGTTTGGGTTGGAAGGGACCTTAAAGCTCATCTCTTTCCAACCCCTTGTGACATAGGCGGGGACACCTTCCACGAGACCAGGTTTCTCCAAGCCCCATCCAATCTCTTCCAGGAAGGGCACATGTGAGGGATGTGGGCACCATGAAGTCTGGCAGGCAGTCTCTCCTCCTCAGCTTGATTCTGCAGAAGGATGCCATTTATTTCCTCTTGTCAAGCCTCTCCCAGGCTCGCCTCTGTGACTGGGAGCTCTCTCTGAGTCTCATAATGGATCAAATTTCAGCTTCAAAAATTATTTGTTGCCAGCTGGCAGAAGCTTAAGGATAATTCCAGCTGAGTTCTACCACTCCACATATAAAACAGAGGTTGCCTTCCTCAAAGGTGCCTGTGCACAGACAATTTGTGACTTAATCCCTTCCCAGTCTCCAGGACAACTGTGCAAAACAAATTTTCTTGAGCTTTTTCTTGCCAGAAGTCTAGTTTGGGTTTTTAATCTGCTCCATGGAATGGCTTTGCCATGTGCCAGCACCAACTTTATGATGGGTAGAGGTCTCAATATCAAGGAACAAGCCTTTGGACTTTCTGCCATAGCCTGACCTTGTTGTGCTCCTGCAGGCTTCTGACACAAGAACAGTGTCAGGTCATGAGAGAAAAAAAATCACAAGTAAGGGACCTCAGGTGATAAATACCTTCAGAAGGGAAGGAGGAACATGACCTCTGTGTGGGGTAAAACATACCATAAATGTAGAATATGGGCTTAATGACCTCCTTATGCCTTATTCTTGCTGACTAAAGAAACCTGAGTTTGATGAGGCAGCACCTTTAATGTGGCCACTGGCTTATGGAAAAAATAAAGTTCTTAGAGGATGAAGTTTGTGGCTGTAATAAGACTGCAATAGCTTTGTGCAGTCAAGTCAGTATATGTTGTAACAATAGTTGGCCCTCAAAGTTTCTTGCATGGTTTTTCCCCTCTAGGAAATTCATCTCCAGAAACAGTTTATCTCCCAAGATCTTTAGAGGCATCCAGAGCAATGAAGAAGAGTTATTTACACCCCATCCCTGGAAGTGTTGGACAGGGCTCGGAGCAACCTGGTCTAGTAGGATGTGTCCTTGCCCACAGCAGGGCTTTGGAACAAAATAATTTCCAGAGTCCCTTCCAACCAAAACTGTCTTATGATTCTATGATTCTATAAAGTGCCATAACCAAAAGTGAAGAAAAAAGAAAAAAAATTCTCTAGATGTACGTGGTAAAGGGTAGGAAGGGTCTGCTTTGCCTCTAGCTTCTGCTAATTCTTTCAGTGTTTCCTTTTAAAATTACTACCATCAAGAAGAGGCACCCCAGCTGCATTCTTGTTTAGTTCAGAGCTTGGATGTTAAATACCAACATTTTCACAGGGATGATAAAGCTGAGAAGTGTTTCCTGCTGGTGTCTGCAGAGATGGATGGGACCAGGAGCACTGCTCTGCAGAGGCCATGAGCAGGTGGAAGGGCTGAGCAATACTTCGGGGGGAATAAATCATTCCATGCATTCCCAGCCCTCAGTGGGAGGGCTGTGCCACTGCCACAGCATGCTCCTGGGAGCACCTCTGTAGTTTCCATGCGTGATAGGGATGCCCACACTTGTAAGAAACCAAAAGAAACAAGAAAAATAAGGAAACAGAAATTAAACAGGGCCCCTTACTGTGTTCAGAAGTACATCTCACCTTTCTCGTGAGGCCCACCTGGCTGCAGTCCCCCTCCTATCACACATCCTCCAGAATCTCTGCTAATGCAATATACATTTTCTATGTAAAAGCATAGGAAACAGACACTGTGGATCCAGCCTGAATTCCCTAAAAAAAATTAGGAGAAATTTTGAGGGGCAAGACCCTGGTAGACCATCTATGTTTGCCTGTGGGCATACCTAGGGGCAACCAGGGAAGGCACTGTTAAGCGTAGTTATAAAAAATAATTGTTTGTCAATTTAAAGTCTTCTCAGACTTGCCAGATCATAACAATTTATTTAGTCCCATTATTACATTGGTCTCTAAAATCGAAGTGACGTAATTATGGATGGGAATTAGCAACAACTAAAATTTTTACATGCCAGTCTCTCAAAGCTGCACCATGCTCTGGTGATACTCTTTCATCCTGTGCAAAGTTATGGGAGGCCATCAGCTTCCTACATCCTTTACCTGGAGAGGGAGGATGATGATGACAGTAATGTGTGCTGGGGCAGGAAGGGAATGGTCTTCCTCTATGGCCTTGAGCTTGGTGAGAATGATTTCTGTGTGTCAACATCAGATTTCAGTATTTCTTAATAGATTACAGTCTTTACTGTTTGTCCACGATACTTTCTTATAAAATGCTACTTATTTTAAGGGGAAAACCCATGCAATTGGACTAAATCATGCATATCTTAAACTAATGCTTGGGAATATGAGCTAAAGCAAGCCCCAAACCACAGAGGAGCAGGAGGCATTTGAACACTCAGTTATTTGGCTGTCACAGCTAGGAGAGGCAAGGCAACAGATCTCTGCTCCTTGGGAAAGTCGTAGGCACAGGAAAAGCTCTTAAATATACAGTTCAAAATCATCCCAGAGCAGCTGAGTGTGTATTTTAGGAGTCCTACCACACTGGTAAAGTGGTCTCAGCAATCCAGTCCTTCCCCAGCCATCACCTTCCCATGAAGGGCCATGAATCAGCATTGCCTCAAATGAGGAGCATTTAGTCAGAGGAAAACAGAGAAATGTGGCCCAAATTCTGTTGTTGTTACATAAACCTCCTCACAGAACATCTGGAGAACATCTGAAGCTTAATAAAGCAGGCCTGCAGACAGAGGCATTTTGACCTTCCCTGTAATGGAAGCACAAAAATTGAGACTGAAAAGAGGGGAGTGAATATCACCAGAAATGGAAGACAAATTAAGTCCAGCATTTCGGGGCCAGCTTTGTCCCAGACACCTGACAGGGCTTCCACAGTCCTACCTGAGCAGTGCACAACAGTGGGGAGAGACAGGGCAACACTGCTACACACAAGGTGCTGGGCACAGATGAAAAATTCCTGCTGGTCCCTGTCTCCTGGGAAAGCCAACTTGCCACCCGGTTCTGGGTAAAATTGTGATTCTTCTAGGCAAATTAGGATTTAAAGGGAACATTTAGATTTTTCTCTGGATGACATGGTGAAATGATGGGGAAAGCTGACAAGCACTCAAGAACTGAGGCTCAGAACCTGGCATTTTTCGCTGGTTTGGGATCCTCTTTTCCTTTCTGCAGAGGTAAAATGCTAGGGCAGGGTTAGGAGTGGAGGGGGAAATGAACAGAAAAAGGAAAGATCCCTCCTGCCACCAACCATTTTTAGCAAAAAGCTGTAAACCAGCCCGAAGACAGGGAGATCTTTCCCCAGGTGCCTTGTTCATCCCTGCATTGCATATGGCCCAGGTGGGATGTGAGTGGGAACATAGAGCAGGGGGTGGGCAGAAGTCCCATTTTGCCACCCCTTCCTGCTGTCAGCAGCCCATCCTGAGGGCTGGGCATCCCTAGCCACAAATGTGTAGCCTAAGGGCTTGTCCCTATCGTGTTCCTCCATGCCTGACTCATGCCAAGGACTGTGGCAAGCCATTAATAGGTACTTCTTGAGCTGTAACAAAACCTGCCTTTCTTAGGGCAAGTGTGAAGGCATTTTTTCCTGACTTTCCATGGAAAGGAGAGCAGGACATCTCACAAAAACAGCTGCCACCCACAGAGCCACCCCAGAGCTGCTCCTCAGACTTTCCAGCTGTGAGTGAGATGTCACCAGCGCTCCAGGAGGCAGCATGACTAAGAGGAGGACATGAGACAATGTCCTATTGAATGCCCCCACTGCCTGGGGAACAAGTCACTTTGCAGGAATTCACAGTGAAAAGCTGTGACAAGCCCCAGGGCACAGAGGTGTGGGGTCCCAAGGAGCTTTTAGAGGTCTCTTAGGATGTAAAATCAAGATCTGGGAGGGAGGAAGTCAAGTCAGACAAACACCCAAAGAGATTGTGGAAAACAATTTATTTGACAAATTTCCAAAGTGGACAATTTTAGTAAAACACAGGCATAAAATAAAACTAACTGGTACAATGGGGTTTTGGATGCAAAGTAAAGAGTTTGGGGTCCCGATACCTGGCAGTCACTGTTGGTTTCTCTGAAGTGCATGAATTCATAGCAAGAGCACCAGTGGAAGCGCTGAAACAATATCTCACCCAGCCAAACCACATTTTCAGTGTGGTCCTGGAAACAACTGTGTAAACACCAAGGGTCCACATCACCCACATAAGTGATAGCACCTTTGTCAATATATCTTAGAGTGTGAGTCAAAGACCCTGGGAGATGATGGCAGCCTTTCACTTGACTTCTCTGGGCTGAGGATGAGGCCTTAATTCAATATATAGTGCAGTTAGTGGGTTTCCCTAGGGCCCAGGTGCCTAACCCCTAGGTGGTCCTATAGAAACAGTACTCCAAGAGAGCTTCCTGGGAATAAGTCAGCTTCACTCTTTTAAAATAATAATAAAAAAAAAATTAAAATATTAAAAAAAAAATCCCACTAACTGGGCTCAGAGAGATTTTCCAGAATGTAGCTTGACCAATAAACAAGTTATCAGGTTATTCATGAGGTTCCTGATTTCACTGTAGGACCATGAGATCATTAAGTGAAGGAGTGCAGTTATGTTGTTTCTTTTAAGGGTTTCCCCCCTCCTGAAAGGCTGCTACCCATCTTTCCTTTAGTTGGTGTGTAGCCTCTCTGCCCTGAATGGGAGCATCAGTTCTGAGGGATGCTCCACCACCCACCTCTATCCCAGCCCTGGGAAGTGAGTGTCCCATGCCCTGGCTCTGGAGGCCAGATGTGCTTGCACACAGCTTGGGTAGTGCAGTCCAGCCCTCCCTCCTCCCCAGGCATGGGAGATATGAACCAAACTTGCCAGCTATGACAACGATCCCCTCTCAAAGCTTGCTGAAGTGTGAATATTTCACTCAAAGCACAGCATTAGGTTAGGATCATGATGAGCTGGGCAAGTGCTCAAATGAAATGTGAAAGAGAGAAGGAAATGGAAAGAAAAAAAAAAAAGGTAGCTAAAAAGAGAATAATCAGCCTTAAGAGACCAGGCTAGATCTTAGTGGTACAAAAGCCCTCATCCTGATTCTTGGCAAAAACACAGTGGGATGAGGTTGGTATTTGTGTTCTGATGGCTTATTCCTAGGTGTGCTTGTGTTTTCCTGCTGTGGGGAGGGAAGGCAGTCATGGGCAGCAAGGGAATTTGAGGCTAACAGAGTAGAGACACAGATGATGAAGCAGAGAGAGAAGGGAAGGGACTATGTACAGCCAGGCTGTGGCACTATGGTTATCTGCATAGATGTAAATTCCTCAGGTTGGTCAAGAATAAGGTTAAATTTTTTTTTTGCTTTGTTGGTTTTCCTTTTTAGGTGAGACAGAAGCAGCTATGGCCTTGGCAGAAACCCACCCAGATGCTCAGTCAACAGCTATCTTCCTGGACACAGTTTGGTAGAAGACACCACGCAGCAGAGAGGTGTAATCAGGCACACGGAAAAGGTGCCTCTCACCATAAACCACATCGTAATCTGCGCTCTTCCCTGTGACCAGGACACGAATGTTGGGCTCATTGGCTTGGCTTCCCACTGCCAGCACATAGATCTCAATGTCAGCCTTCTGTGCATCCTGCACAGCCCTCTCAATGGCCCTGGCGGTGATCCCTTGGGAGTGTCCGTCAGAAAACACCAGCACCCTCTTCTTGGCCGCAGCGCGGGCAGAGCGCCGGTACATCTCTGTGATGAACTGCAGAGCAGAATTCACATCTGTGGCATCATTCATGAACTCCATGTTGTCAATGGCCTTGGCAATAACTGTGTAGTTGTACTGGAACTGAGTTTCCACTTTCTGCTGGTTCCGGCCGCTGTACTGCACCACCGAGATGCGCACGGAGTCATCGGTGGGCTTGCTGGCCTCCAGAAACCGCCCTGCCAGCCGCTTCACAAACTTCTTGGTGGTCTCGAAGTTCTTGCTCCCCACGCTGGTGGAGCTGTCCACCAGCAGCGTGATGTCGGCTGGCCCAGTGAAGGTGACTGCAAGGGGAAAGGTCCAGGGCTTGTTACACTTTGGCTCTTCCATGGAAAGCCAATGAAGTCACTGGCTTGTCTCACAGGCTTCCTGTCTTGTCAGACTTGGGAAATGTCCATTCGTGCTAGCTTTCTTTCCCCTACCCCAGTGCTGTCCTATGCTTGTCCTTTCACCCATTCATTCCTTCTTTTATTTGGTTTAGGATAGGCTGTAGATGTTTATTTGGCTGAGATAATCTAGTGACTCTTGTTTAAACACAGTGTGTCTGGGGAACCACTTCATCGTCCTCACTTCCCTTCTTTCCATGGAAATTCTGAGGACTGATTACACTCCTTTTAATGGAGGCAGACTCCATTAAAACCCTCCCGTTCTCGCTTTTCAAGCACCTTTCTCCAATATCCCTGCCACAGAATTAATTTTGGAAGCTCATGCTTCCACTACTACACAGTAGGAGCAGATAGTGAAGTCAGTTGCTAAAACCTGGGAGGGCTGCGATCATTCTCAGCCTCCTCTCTACTTTTGAGATGCCAGAGAAACAACCATCTATGCTTTCCCCCAGCTGCTTTGGGCTGGTATGTGTGTGTGAGAGACCCTGAGAGTGTCTGACAGATCTTGCTCACCTCTCCAGACCAGGAACATCCCCATTGCAAGAGGTGGCCGAGCTGTGCATCCCCACAAACAAAAGCTCCCACTTCCCCCATCACACCACCCACAGCCCCTCAGCGTGGCATGAGGAGTCAATACTCACTTGGGCAGGTGTAGTCAGGACATTTTTTCTCTGTTAAGAATATAAGAGAGATTAATGTCACCAGCTGGCCCAGAAAAACCACTTGTCCCCAGACCCACAGAAGGGACAAAAGCTCCCCTCCAGAAGGTGAACACCCACCTTTGCCACCTGTGCAAAGGCTATAAACATGCATGAAAAATGGTGTGGACAGACATGTCCTGCAGCAGGTGAGGATAGGGACCTGACCACAAAGTATTCTGAGATACAAGATACCCTTGTCCTGGCTTAAGAGCATGACTGAGGGGACACAAGGGAGGGCATCCTGCATCCCTCACCACCTATCCCATTGACTCCAGCCACTGCCTTTCATCCACCTTGGCAGATGTACGAGGTGATGTTCTGCAAGAAGGTGTCATCCAGGAGCTCAGCATAGTTGTCCCTTTGAATGGACAGTCCTGGCCTGGTTGGTCTGCTTAAACAAGCAATGTCATTCAGGTGATCTGGATTTGGAGGGTTCCGGAAAATGTCACCAATCCCAAGGGAAACCACCTGTGGGGAAGTTCGAGTCCATCACTGGATGCATTCATCATCTAATGCATTCATAACTGTGTATGCCTGACACTTTGTGAAAGTGCTTCTAGTGACACCTGTGCCCCGGCCCCAGCCTTGAGTAGCAAGGACGTGGAGAGGCCCAGAGAGCCTGCATGGTGCCGCACAGCTGCCGCACGGCAGGTGCCCCGTGCCCTTACCGGGGTGACGTCACACAGGGAGTTGAGCGGGGTGGGGTCCCGCAGCGTGTCAGAGCGCCCGTCTGTGATGACGATGGCCACGCGCTTGTCAGACGTGAACCTCCGCAGCAGGTTGTCCTTGGTGAACTGCAGGGCCTCCCCAGTGTAGGTGCCCCCAGCAATCCACTGCAGGTTCTTGACTGCCCTGCAAGGACAGGCACCAGTGAGCCTGCCGGCCCTGCCCATGGGTACTGGAGGAGTAAGAACATGGCTTGTGGCCAGGCAGACACCCTGCATGAGGATTTGGGTGGAAAACTGGCAAGCTCCTTATTTTAGCCTTAGCACCACTTATGATGCCACCAGCCATTTAACCTTCCACTAAAGGACATCTAGATCATTGCAGCTGCCGGAGCTGCAATGGGGTGAGTAGGGGGTGAGTAGGTTCCCCTGGGCCGGACCCCACTGACTCACTGCTTGAGTGCTCCGATGTTGTCGATGTTGGCATCCCCCATGGCCACCAGCTCCTGCGTGTTGTCATGGCTGTACTGCACAACGCCCACACGGGACTCCCCAGCTTCAAACTGTGGGACAGAACAGAAACCAATTAGGGGCACACACCTCAGGGGAACGCAGAATCTCAGAATCCTGCTGTTGGTTTCTCCTGCCTTCATGGCAGGCTCTGATGTTTCTCTTCTGCCTTATTCTGGGCAGGCAGAGCCCCACCAGGAGTGGATGCACATTGGGACCAATATGGTGAGAGTAAATGAAAAGGAGACCCAAACCTAGATCTCACAGCTCACTGGTCTCAACAGCAGCCACTGGACTCTCAGGCACATGGTAGAATTCTTGGGATTGTCCTGTGTGAAGAGTCAGGAGCTGGATTTGATCCTTGGATCCCTTCTAACTCAGGGGATTCTATGGTTCCATGAGAAGATATGTTTTCAAGACTCCTGGTTTTCTTCCAACACAGTGGTTTTGCTACCCAGCTCTACCTTTTCTGCTTATTACTGGCTCTTTGCCATCCAAAAAGCCCCATGTATGCCCACCACACTAGTATTCAACAGCAGAGTATGTGCTTTAGATGTGGCTGGTTATACTTTCAGGAAAGTCTGGATTCCCAACAGCCCTTCAAACCACAGAGTTAAATAAAACATACAGCAGGTTACCAGAGAGGAGGCAGGAAGAAGAGCAAGCATTTGTATCCCTCTTCAGACTGAGAGACTCACTATGGGGACAGTATTGCTGGGTTTGGGCTGCAAGGGTCATTTTTAGTAGACTGCTTAACTGGGTGACCTAAATCCAAGCTTGGGAGCTGGACATCAGAAACTTCCAACACACTCCAGACACCTGAAATGCTCATCAGAACAAGGGAGAGACTGAGACACTGATTGATCAGGCTGATTGAATGTTCAATGCACCATCTGCTCTGGGACATGGAGGAAACAGAGTCTGTTTGCCCAAATAGAGTGAAATGTCTATTTTGGGAAAACGATCTGCTGTCTAATCTCCATCAATTTATGAATTTGGAAAGACCCACCCCCAGATTGAAGCCAAGCCTGGTGGAGGCTTTTTGGAGTGGGGGCACCTCCCCATTTTCCTGCTTGCAGTGAAAAATAAGTGAGTGTACACAAAGATTTCACAGCGCTCAGTGGAAATGTCACCTTGACCCGCTCATCCTTGCTCAGGCGGTCGATGACTTTGATGATAAAGTCCTTGGCAATCTGGAAGTTCTGCAGGCCAATGCTCTCTGAGCTGTCCAACACAAACAGGAGGTCGACGGGACCACAGGTGCACTCTGGAGCAAGGCACAGGAGCAGAAGGACATGTTTTTCAGGGAAGCATTTCTGAAGGAAGTAGCTGATGCCTGCTGCAGGCCTGCCCAGCTGGGTGCCTATGCCCCAAAGCACGGTGTAAAACAATGCAGGAAAATAGCTGCATAGGAGACTTGAGAGCCAGTTTACAATTTTTTCCATGTGCATTTGCTCCCTAATAAGACATGCAGCATTTTCAGACTGTGAGTACCCTCAAACCACCCAGTAATTATTCCATAACCCATTCCCTCATAAACCTTCTCATTTCTTCCATTCACCCAGCCCAGCAGGACAGAGGTGGCACTGGTGGGCTGGAGGAGCCTGACTCAGTTTGCTCCCCTCTTTCTCATTATTGAAGAATATAATGTGCCCTTGGATCCACCTTCAAGCTTTTGGACTGCAAACCCAACTCATCAGGGCAGCATCACGGAATAAAGCCCAGCACATTCCTCTGCTGACCAGCACAAGATTTGGAAGGAAGAGGCCAGAACTAGATTCACAGTGTGCCCAGAAGAGACATCCCAACTGTAAAACGGGCAGAGAAAATCCACCCTGCTGGTACACAGGACACCTTGACAGCTGTTTTCCAGTTGCAGAACCCAGCCACCTCAGCCTCTAATCTGTGTGGCACTCTCAGAGATTGCTTCCTGCCCTCCCTTGCCCAGCTCATACCTGGTTCTCCCTCAAAGGCCCTCACTACATCTCCATGTAGTGAGAGCAGGGAGGGGTGCAAGGAAGGAGAAGGACTAGTAAACGCTTGCAGAGCAACTTTGCCAAGTAACACTCACCACAGCAAGCTAGAGGAAAAGGGAGAGAAAGAGACAACATTAAAATTCTTGACAAAAGGATTTTTCACGCCCTAATGCAGACTGCAGATTTGCGTCTCTGCAAACACACGGACACCTGGCCTGGACAATCCAAGCTCATGGAGGTTTCTCTCCCACTTGAAATACCCAGATTCTTTCCCATTTCAGATCATGATGCCCTGACCTGGAGCACCACACACACACACAGTTCTGTGTCTGCACATGCTGATGCATTCTTATTTAAACAAAAATAAAAGCTAAGTAAATCACCAGAATATAGAGCTTAAAGTCAGTTCTCCATGTACCCTGTGTCCTTCCAGTGCTTTATTACTGGCCATGGGCCAGAAGTCCTCTGCAGGAAATTTGTGCTGCTTCTCCCCATGGCAGGACGCTCCAAACCAGACCCCCCCTTCCCAGGGGGGTATATTAGACCATGATATTCATTAAAAAAAACCCCTGCAAAATGGGCTACTCAAGGACTTCTACACAACTTTGCTCATGTTTTCCCTGAACAGAAAGTCTACGCCACATACAAGTGAGGCACAGTTGTATGAGCTACTCTAGAGATGGAGTTGGAGGTCTGTGGATCAAAGACACTTAATTGTGGCACATGAAAGCAGAGAGATGCCCATGGATGGCATTCCACTGCCTGAGGACAGGGAAAAGCAGCAAAGCAGCTGCCTCTTGCTTATCAAGGCACTGAGCAGGGTGGGAGGAGAGGTACAGGGATACTCACAGCACATCTTCATGATGATGTCCAAGATTTCACATTCCTGAAAACAGAGGAAAAGAAATGTTTGATTAACAGCAAAAAACAAGGCATAGAGTAGGCCAGAAGGCAGCACCCCAGTCCTGTCCCACTCACATCTGGTCCTGGAGGCCCCACGGGTCCTGGTGGTCCCTGTCAGACAGAAGCACAGAGGAGTTACAGGAGCAGTCAGTCCTATCTGTGGTGTACTCTAATGGCACCTTGACAAGCAATGCAGAGTTGTGAAAAGCCTCTTGGCTTCGCAGTTGCTGGCCCCTGCACTGGGCTTGGAGAAGGAATATCTGCTTGTTTGCATGATTCCCTGCTGCTGCACGGAGGTGGAAGGAGGAGATCCACTTCCACATGTGCCACGTACACCCAGGTGGGAAGGCAGCGAGCACACACAGTGTGTGCATGGCTTGGTGTTGCCCCCAGAGCACCCAGAGCATGAAGGGATGGAGGGATGGATGGAGGGATGGTGGGATGCATGCCACTGGGACCAACCCTGAGAGGATCCTTACTTACCGGGGGACCTTCACGTCCCCTGTGGCCCTTTGCTCCTTTGATGCCACTGGGCCCAGGGGTCAGGTTCTGGAATAAAAACAAAACCAAAGCTCATAAATCTGTGTGTGTCAGGGGGCAGCACTAGTGCTGGCCGAGGTCTCTGTACAAATCACCAACGGGATGGGACTGCTGGGGAACGCGTCTCGAGCTGTTTATCTTCCAGCATCAGTCTCATTACATGGTTATGGCAATGGGAAGATGCCAGCAGCTCACGTCCCCGACAAAGAACTGCATGTTACAACTTCCTTTAAAAGTTTTTGACCAATCACACAAAGCAAAAGTGTATTGACAGTACTTCTATCCAACCACTGTAAGCACACGTACCTTTAGTTAAAACAATGCTTGCTTATTTAGAATACAACACCTACTTGTAAACCTTAAAATACAATGCACAGAGCTCCATTATTAAGCTTAGAACTTCCTAATATCTCACTAGATAGACTTTTTTGCAGCTTAATGAGTTATTCTATCTAAGCGTTAATACACAGATCATTGTTCTATTCGTCCTTACTTTCTACTTCTTATATAACTTTTCTACTGATGAATCTTATGGCTACTGCTTAGCTCTAATCACAGTTCTGCTGTCTCTGACACCTGCCTTTCGCAGCTGTACCAAAAACCTCTGATTTTACGGATTCCAACACAGCACCTTTCCCTCCAGATGTCTGATGAGCCCTGCTTCACCATTGAAGTGTTATCTGAGGTTGCTGTACTCAACTAAATGAAGACTTGGAAGGGACACTGGGGAAATCTCCCTCCATGGGCCAGTGATAAAGCTCAGATCACCAGTGCCATCATCATCAGTGACACCTGGAAGCATACAAAGCCTTGCAGAGGTGATGCCCACCTCACCTTAACAAATGTGGAAGTTCACCAACTGTCAGACACAAAATGAAAACCTGGAGGGAGCTCCCATTGCTATCCATCAGTCACTGCTCGGAGGCAAAGGCTGGAGATTTACAAAATCTGATGAGCTGTGGCCCATCATTGCCCAAGGTTCCTGCACTGTGCTCATAGGAAGAGAGGATTCACATGATTACTCACATCATTTCCAGGGTCACCAGCTTCCCCTTCGTCACCTTTAGGTCCGACGTAGCCTTTTGTTCCCTGAAAAACAGGATGGATGAGATGCTGTGTGACCAGCTGTTGCTATCGTGGTGAAGTTGGTGCTGGCATGTGGTGACCTCATGAAAGCTGGTTTGGGACAGGGGTGGAGAGCAGCACACAGGCTCCCAGCACCAGATTTCAGTGCTCTTGGTGACGAGAACTTCTTCGGTGGCTTCCACTGCCACTGTTTAGGTTGGAAAAAACCTCTAAGATCAAATGCAAACATTAACCCAACACTAAATCAATCTCTCAGCATAGCATTATCCAGTTCCCCTGGGTGACATTCCCAACGCCAAACTCTGGCTCTCGGACTGCTTCAGAGAGCACCCAGCACAAGCTGCTGCCCCTGGGTGTTACAGCCAAAGCAGGACACCTCCACTGGAAGCATCCACTGCAGGGAGAGGTGGGCAGAGAGAAAAGAGGGTTCTGGAGATGCGGGTTGCTTCAGGGAACCCATTCCAACATGCAGCTGATGGAGAAGTTCCAAGTGCCAAACCACCACCAAGGGTAAATCCTGTGTGGCCGAGGAAGTAGCACACTTACGTTAGTGCCAGGGTTGCCTCTGTCTCCTGGCTGCCCCTGGGGATGGAGAAAAGGAAGTGTGTTAGGTTGGACAAGTAGACATAGTGGTATTACAGTTTCAAGGTTGCACAAAAAACTTACTGGGGCACCTGTGAATCCAATTGTGCCATTCCCAGGAGGACCATCCTCCCCCTGCAAAGGAAGGCAGACACAGATGAGATAAAGAAATGCAGACCCCTCAGATAGCATGGCAGCAGGATGCTGGTCTCCTTGGACAGTGTATCTCCCCAGCAGTACCACTCACCCTTTCTCCCATCAGCCCAGGGTCCCCAGGCAGCCCAGGTGCTCCAGGCAATCCCTTTGGACCCTGAAAGAGGCAGAAGAAGGAGTCAAGAATTGCACATCATCATCTGAGCTGGGAAAACAATGACTTCTGAGGCAACCAGCTACCAACACGAGCCCACCGTGGAAGTGTTGTGCTTATGCAAGAGCAGTGTGAGGGTTGATGCCAGAAAGTTCTTTACTCAGAGGCTAGGGAGGCCCTGGAGGTGTTCCAGGCCAGGTTGGACGGGGCTTGGAGTAACCTGAGATAGTGGAAGGTGTCCCTGCCCATGGCAGGGAGGGGGGAAAAGGATGAGCTTTAAGATGAGTCCCAACCCAAACTGGGATCAAATGTTCTAGGATTTCTATGTAAGCCAACAGCTGTGCTTGGCTTCCATTTGCTCCCCACCCTGGGGATCAAACCTGCTGCTGGCAGATTCAGGTGGCTGCTCCCAGACAGCATCTTCCCCAGCTCTCGTGATGGGAAGCTCTGTGGTTTGTGGTGTAGCAATAACCTCTCCAAGAAATGACTTGAGGGAGGTGGGGCAAAAGGCAGCTGTGGCCTGAAGGACCCATGGAAATGCCTGGATGGGTCTGCCAGGAAGCCAGTACTGGAGCCTGTGCCAATAGGTTCAACAGCATTCCAGTATCCATGATATTTGGGGAAAGCCCTGATGGCAGCACCTGCAGCACGTCCCTGCATCCCCTCCCTGCAGAAGAAGCGATGATGAAGCAGCACTGACCTCACTGCCGGGGGGGCCATCATCTCCCCGGTAGCCTTTGGGTCCTGAAGGTCCAGGCTCACCCTAGGGAAACACAGAAAGTTCTCTCAAAGGGGCTTTCTCTTGCTGTCACTCCTGTCCTGAAGGGCTGGTTCCTTCGTTTTGTGATTTGATGGGTAGAGGTGCCCATTGCCAAGTTAGGTCCACCTTGGAAAGCCTCAGAATGGACCTAGAGATGAGGGTGAGTACTGATGGGGAGGTGCTTCAGGAGCCATGCCTGGCTTCTCCTTTTCCTCCTTCCTCCTTTAACACCATTTTCTCTGCGAAACCCTGTGGGAGGTAGATGCCTGCTGAGCATGAACCAAACCCAAAAACTTTCTGGGCTGAGGTGTGACAGGTGTGACCCACACATCACGTGCTTTTAGTGGCAGCTGAGGCCCCCAAAGCCATCCCTCTCCTTCAGAGCTCACCCCTGGAGCAAGAGAGGACCTGGTGGGAAGAGGACCAGGGAGGACGGGCGGATGCTTCCCAGCATCCAAGCACGGCTGTGTGGTGCAGTGGCACCTCATCAGCCGTGACACAGGTGTCCTTGGAGGATGGTCCTTGGTGCAAGCACATCACCCTGAAGGTGACACAAACCTCCATGTGCCTTCTGGCCTGGACAAGCCTGGGTCCCAGCCAGGGTGGCTCTGGGGAGTTTCTGTTCTTGGGAGGCTGCAGAGCCCTGGCAGCGTGTGCTGGAACAGACCAAAGCTGTCACGCTGCCACATCCCATCTGGGCAGCGGCTGCTTGCTCCACCAGCTGCAGGGCTGGCCAGAGACACCACGAGACAGGAGAGGAGGCAGGAGGAGGGCACTTTTCTCTGAGAGCTCTGCAGATGCCCAAGGGAGCCCCTCCATCTTCTACTCAGCGCTCACAGCTCTTTGCAGGGTTTGCTTTCCAGGAGGTGAGACATGATGGTGGACAATGAGTGGATAGTGATGCTCTGCCATCACATCAAACATTCACGTAGCATTTTGTGTGGAGCTGAGAGTGCAGCCAGTCCCCAGGCAATGGAGAGGACAGAGGGATGCAGAGACCTGGTGCTGAACATCTATACATGTCATACCCACCCTTCTTCCAAGGAAAGGTGTCCTTGTGGGCGCAGAAAACTTAAAATAGCACAGTGCAGAGCACTGAACTGCTTCAAGGCATGTGACCTTATTTCTGCACAAAAGCCCAGAAGAGAGAAACCTTGGAAGGAAGGACAGGAACTTGTGATCCTTCACACCAGCCAAGGCCGGAGCCACGACACCCTTGGCTCACACTGGCCGCTCTCATCCTCACTACAGCTACACAGCGCAAATCCCTCATGGCCTCAAAGGAGTTTATGATGGATGATGCAGGATTTTGGGTGAGTATATCTTGTCCACCACTTCTCTGGGTGCAACTAGCGCACGACAGAAGGGATGGGCACCATGGTCAGGAATAGAGAAGGGCCACCAGACCTGTCCCATGAGGCTCAGGGAAAGAGCGTGCTGGCCTTTAGCTTCTCTCAGATAGAAACAGGATGAAAGGGAGTCATAGGTTAGCGGGAGCATTTTCCCCTCGCCAAGAGAAACACACTCCAAGGTCCAGAGCTTGCAGATAACACGGCTTGAAAAATACTTGTGTTTGCCAAGGTCCCACTCTTACCCAAACCTAATTACACATTTATTTTTAATTTGGCCAAACACAAGCATTTTTCCTCAGCTCATGGAAAAATCATCCTCACTTTGCAACTGCTGTTCAAATCTCCCTGGCGTGGTGGGAGCAGTGGGGCAGCCTCTGGCCTGGGGAGGCACTGGAGCTGCTTTTGTAATGCTTCCCTCTCTGACAGGGGCTTGACTCAAGTTCAGTGGTGGGGGGGTGGGGGGAAACTGGTGGCCCACAGGAGATGCCATTCTTTCTCCTCTTCCTCCCCAACAAGAAAGGCTGGCTGGAAGTAGGATCTGTCCCAGCCTGGCGCCCCACCACACTTGCATCAAATTTTTGTCTTCTACATGGTCTTTCTCCTGGAAACGTGCCTCTACCACACAGAGTTAGAGGCAGCTGGGGGTCCAGCCCCAGCCTCTTTTGCTGGCACCAGCCTGCAGCACTGATCAGTGGATCGTTACATGCACACGTCTGAAGAGTTGCTTTCCCACCAGGGCCACCTCCCTAAAAGACCCTTGAGCAAGCTGGATTCTGCCAAACTCTCTCTGCACAGTGCAGGTCTGACATGGGGGTCACCCATACTGGGGACAATATGAATGCAACAGCCCCCCTTTCATGTTCTGCACTCCAGATCTTCTCCAAGGGCTCTGCAACATCTGGCCAAGGGGAAAGGAGTTTAAAAGCTGTCTCACATCTGTCTGCATGCTGGCCTCCATGCTTCACCTCTTGTGGGAGTCCTGCTCTGCCAGTGTGGGAGTGTTTATCTTGACACATTCCTCTACCTTGGGATCCATTACAACTCCGATGGTGTGGGTAGAAGGGGAGTTGTCCTACAGAGCCCAGTTCAAGGGTGATGTCAAAGCGTGCTTGCTCAGGTGCAAAGATCCTGTTGGCCATTGCCATCAGTGCCATGGCCATGAAGGAATGACCCAGCAACACCTCCACACCTCAAGTTATCATTTGGGAAGAAGGAGCCTTCAACTGTGCAGGGGACAGATGCCTTCCTCAGGCTGGAGGTGGTCAACCCTGCTCTCCAGCAAGCCTGTGGAGTCTGAGATCTGTTCCTTGAGGCACACAAGGCACAGGCAGACCCCAGAGCAGGAGTGTCACACCTTGCAGTCAGCAGACTTGAGGAGCACTGGCTCTGGGAGAGGCTGTCTCTGCAGGATGCCAAGGGTGTCAGGGATACCGCTGGGGCCGCGTCAGGATATCCTCACTGACACAAGATGTGTCACTGACACCCCTGAGTGAAGTGAGCAGTTTCTGGCCCCAGGCCTGAACATTTTGTGTGTGGCTGCATCTTGCACTTGCCAGTTTCCAGTTCTGTCAGATGTGTTGACATCTGTTTCCATGGGATTGGGAAATGGTGTGCAGGTTGTTCTGCCCACAGCCCAGCAGCTAAGTCTCCATTTTTTTGGTCCTGTTCATATCCCAAATTCTCATAGAAATCCTTGCCCTTCTTCACCAGCTTTGCTTCCTGGTCTGGAAGATGCTGAGAAGTTGCCCCAAGATGCTGTGGCATCAGTTAAACTTCCCATCCCACTCTCCCTGATGTCCCAAACACTTCCATCTAAGATCCAGAAAGTTAAAGCAAGCTCTTACCTGGTCGCCAGGTGGACCGAGGGGTCCTTCCCGCCCTTGGTCACCAGGTGGTCCTGGCTCTCCCTGAAAACACACACAGAGGAGCAGGTGTGGGTGCAAAGGGACCTGTGTGCAATGGGGAGCAGGGGTGCAGCACCCACAGTGGGATGGAAATGCAGCCATCCAAACAGGCACGGATTTGAGGCAGATTCAGGAATTGAGTAGGGAGCTGTCAGAGATGGAGGAAGATAAAGACAGGCTAGCGTGGCCACACTGAATGCAAGAAGATAGCCCTAAGAGGAAGGCCATGTGAAGCTTGCACCTAGGAGACATTTTCCTGCCCATTTTGTGTCACAAAAGCAAAAGGGTGGAGAGATTAATCTTTTGCAGATACACAGAGCTGGCCCTGGACCCAAACTAGCCACACTCTGCACTCACGGCTGCTCTTCTAGAGCAGCTCCTGCCCTGGGCAGTCTGCATGGGGAGGAGCACAGCTTCCAGGATCCTGCATCCTTCCTCCAGCCTGCCATCCCTATGGAGCTAAGGGGATTTCCTTGGGAATGAGGCACAGATGAAGAGAGACACCCTCACCTCTCACTCCCCTCTCCTTTGCTAGCACTCAGAGGCCTGAGCCAAGGCTCTTTGCAGAGAACTGACAGGACAGTAGGGCACAGAAAACCTGAGTCTCAGTGGTTTTGCAGCCCATCAGTTCCAGTAGAAGGAAATATCCCATGGATATGGCTCAGTTCTCTTTCTCTGAACAGCCTTTCACAAATCCAGCAAAGCTGCATCTCAACAGGGCAGTGTGATTGCCAAGGCCAGGCTGGCTCTGCAGCACCTTCCTCATTAAGACACATAGCCAGGAAGGAACAAGTCAGGGAGGCAGAGGAGAGGGGAATTTGGGGGAAGCAGTTGAGAGGTTGGTGACCTAAAGCTGTTGTTTGCAAACTAGAAGCATCCAGATGCAAAAGCCAAACAGCAAATATAAAACCAAACTTTCAAATGGCCCTGAGACATTTCTGGCAAGGTTGCACAGCCTCGTGCTTGGACTCAAAGTTGGAAGGAAGCAGCCCATCATCTGCTGAACAATTTAACTGCAGGACACTGGCGAGCCTTCCTCTCCCCCACATCTGCCCCGCACACCCCGTGCGGTGACGCTGACGCTCCCTGAGCAGCACACAGGGAGGGGGAGGCTGCCAGAGGCCCCTCTGAGCCAGAGCTGCCTCCTCCCAAGGCAGATCTTTGCCCCCATCCAAGCTGGTCCTGGCTGTCCTGGCTGCAGGACAGGAAATGAGTGGTGCCACGGTGGACAGGATTATGGGATGCTGCTGTGGAATGCGCTGGCTCCCACCACCCCCACCCCGCACAGAGCGCCCCTTGCCCCTCCCTGTGACGTGTGGCACGGCTGCTGCTGGCCACATGTTTGTCCTGGCCTGCTGAGGGTTCCTGCCTGTCCCTCCCACGCTCACGCTTGATGACTCACCCCAGCAGGCTGGAAACATACTTTCCTAGTGATTCCCACTCAAAAGGGGAGGGAAGAGTGTTTTCCCTTCCATCCATACCCACTCATGCTGCCCTGCCATGCTGATTGTACCTGTGCCCTCCTGCCCGAGCCACTGGTAGCTCACGCAGCCCCTGAGCATGCAGAGGAGGACACCTTGACCCTTTCCTCTTCATTAACTAGTTTTCCAGTTGTGAGGAAGGAATTGACAGCTGTTCACTTGCTCTTGGCTTGCTGGGCATACTCTCCTCTGGATTTTTTGGCTGTTTGGTGATCACCTGCCAGCATAAAGGGGCAACAGCAGATCCCTCCCAAACTTGCATGTCAAGGCACTGAGCTTGCCTGCTGGCCCAGATGCTGGTGGTGCTACTGGACACCTATTCCCAGCCCCTGGCTTCCAAGCATCCCCCCTCTTGCAAGCAAATGTGGAAGGCTGCCCTGCGGGTGCAGTTACCGGCTGTCCTCTCGGCCCACGGTCACCCGGCGAGCCTGGGGGTCCTCTCTCCCCATTGCTGCCCTGCAAAGAGAGGGTGGCATCACAAAATCAGGGCCTGTTCCCGCCAGGCCAAACCCCTCCTTCACTGCCCACCTCTGAGCAGGCTCAGCCCCAGGCGCCCTCCTCCTCTTCCAGAGGGTCCCAGCCCCTGCCCAGGGGTGGGTGAGAGGCGCTCCCACTTACCCGCTCTCCAGGAGGACCATCCTCACCAAGAGCGCCCTGTGGAGAAACAAGAGGGGTGCTCAGGGCGTGGGGATGGCCAGCAAGCACACAGATGGGCATCACAGGTAGAGAACTCACCTCATCACCAGTCTCTCCAGCTGGTCCAGGCTCACCTGGGTTCCCAGGAGCTCCCTGCAAGGCACAGGGATGCACACAAAAGGTCAGACAGTTCTGGATCAAAGCCCTGCACACTTGAAGAGCTTTGGGCAAGTTCTGCTTCAAAGCCCAGGCTGTAGCAGGGGTCCTCTCACAGAGAGCAAGAGGATGTTCACACAAAGGTGCTTCTTCACCCACCTTCTCTCCAGGGTTGCCAGGAATGCCCTGTCGGCCAGACTTTCCATCATTCCCAGGCTCTCCCTTCACAAGAACACAAGGCACCATCAAGACTGCATCCAGAAGTGGATTTCAGCTCCCACTGCACAGAGGCTGTCAGGAGCCACAGTGCACCCCACGCCTCTTTCAGGGTTTTGGTGTCTCCCCATCCCAACAGATCCCTCCCTACTCCACTCCCAGTGAAAGCCACCTTTTCACAGCACTCCCCTGATATCTCAGGGATGCTTTGTGCCAGGCTTGTGGGCACTCTCGAGCCGTGGGCACACTGTGGGTGATGGCAGCCTCCTCTAGTGAAGAGGCCAGGTTGGACAGGGCTTGGAGCAACCTGGTCTAGTGGAAGGTTCCACCTGCCATGGCAGGGGGTGGAATGAGGTGGACTTGAAGGTCCCTTCCCATCCAAACCATTCTGATTCTGTGATAGTCTTGCCCCAATCAGTGCAAGCTTTTTCCACCTCTTCCTCCTGCATCCCTCCTCTGCGTGAGGCTGGGCAGAGCAACTCACTTTTGCTCCCTTGGGTCCAAAAGCACCAGCATCTCCCTTCGGTCCAGGCGGGCCTTGAGCTCCCTGTTGAAATTAAAGGCAGTGTCGCTGAAACCTGAACTGGTGACACCATCTGCAGGAAACTGTGCATGGACTGAGCATCCCAGCAGCCTGGCAGGCAGCTCCCGGTTGGGATGGACGGGAGGGATATGGCCAGAAGGGACTCCTGCACCATGGAGCTGTGCCAGCAGTGCTGCACCCACATTGCTGAAACACTTCTGAAGCTTGGAGGAAAATTACAGAAAAGGTGGTTTGGGGCTGCTGTAGCTGGACTACGGTGACACTGGTGCCAGCACAGATGTGTCATCCTGGGAGCATGGAAAAGGCAGGGAAAATGGGAAAATGCAATGTCAGGTGGCCCCAGGGCAACTGAGGACAGCTTCCAGGCAAGAATGAGGCAGAGTGCCCCAGGGTCAGCCCCCAGGTGCCATGGCTGGGATATAAGCATCACACATTTCCAAGCAATTCCCTATTTCCACACACCATCATGGCAGAGCTGTTCACTTGCATGCAAGGGGCACCCACAGGGTACCTACGTCAAATCCAGGAGAGCCTTTGCAGCCAGGTAATCCAGGGTATCCCACTTCACCCTGTCAGGAAGCAAAAACAGGGGTCCCCAATGAGTGACACTTGCAGGAGGACCCCATCCATCATCCCAGACCCCTGGAAGGGACATTCCAGCCCCATTCCTGGCTGGGAGATGGATGGCCCTGCAGGAAGGGAACTCCACTGCTCCACAGGCTTCATCCCCAGACCCCACAATGGTTTTGGAGGGGCAAAAGCTAGGGTGTTCAGGCCAAGAAAAGTCCCCTGAAGGAGAGATTTACCTTCTTGCCATCAATGCCATCGATTCCACGCCTGCCTTTCTCACCCTGAAACAGAGTACGAGGACCGTGAAGTGATTCCCAAACTCCCCGTGCCTACCAAACGTCAAACAGAGGAAAATGGTGCAAAAGCAGAGTCTGACCTTGGCTCCTTTGGCTCCTCTTGAGCCCTGCAGAGGGAAGGACAGAGGTGTCAGACGTCCATGCAGAGCATATCCATCCCCCCACCGGAGTGCAGTCCCCACACCAGCTCAGCCTGAGGACTCAGGCATTTACCACTCCTCTGCACGCCGCTGGATCCCACTGGATCCCTGCTCTTGGCTCAGGCAGTGCCAGCAGGAGGGGTGGATGTGGGGGCATAGAGCAGACCCCAACACCACGCAGCTGCAGGGCCAGCCCAGGATAACCCCTCATGGGAACACAGGGATCTCTCCCAAACATCCCTGCTGTCCTCACCTTTTCTCCTCGGCTTCCTTTGTCACCCTAGAGAGGAAGGGAGAAAGGGAAATGGGAGAATGAGAACGCTGGCAGCACAAAGCCTGTGGCCCATCTCTGAACCACCTCTGTGATCCTGCAGCCCCACACACCTTCATTCCTTGGTAGCCAACAGGTCCCATGTCTCCTGGTCTGCCCTACGGTACAGAAACACCGTGTTATAGATGCAGATTCAGTCACCACCATTGGACAGCATCCCCCCAGACTCTTGATACGGGACTCAGCTGCCATTCTCTCACACAGGAGCCTCTCCCATAACTCTGCTCCTTGTTTTCCTAGTCTGAGAGCATGGGATCATTGTGGAGGGCCAAGAGGACTTGCCTTCATCTCCACCATCTCCAGCTCTTCATGGAGGTGAAGGAAACTGGGGGCTTGGGGACATGTCATTTGGGAGGAAAGGGAAGGGCAGAAAACCCTTGGAAAGAAAAAATGCATGGCATGGGATTTTCAGTTTGGGAGCACACAAGACGGGTAACTGCATGCTTAGGTGTGTGGGAGAAATGTGCCTCCCAAAAATAAGTGTGCCTAGTAAAATAAAAGAGGGAGGAGGAGGGAAATAGTTTCCTCATGCTCTCAGGTTATTTACCAAAGATTTCCCTGTAACACTGCAGTGCTTGTTGTGTCAGAGGACACAGGAGGGAGCCCAGAGTCCGCCCCTGGGCTGGCACACATGAGTCAGAGACATGTCCTGCAGGAGGGACGGCTATTTTGGGTGAGGAACAAGGAAGCCTTGTAGCAAGAGGAGGAGCCTCCCCACTGCACGGCAGGCATCACTGCACACCCCATAGAAACGGGATGATGCTGGTGACGATGCATCCAAGAGGTCTGGCCAGAAGCAGCCACAAAAACAGCCCCTGTGCAGAGTCACCAGGGCTGATCCTTCACTTACTGGGTCTCCAGCCTCTCCTTTCTGGCCGGGAAGACCTGGCTTGCCTCGTTCTCCCTGCAATACAGGAGAGAAACACAGTTAGCTCATCATCCCCAGGAACAGAAGGATGACCTGTTGAAAGAAGAGCAGGGAGGATGGGAGCAGAAATGCTCCACAGATAGAGGGAGCAGATGGTGCTGGCCATATGGGAGCATGGTGCGGGTCCATGCCCCACAGGTGATGTTGGGAGCCTTTTCCAACCTTCTTGGTTCTATGATAATGATTCCAGGTCTCTGAGCATCCCCAGTGAGCACATCCCACTGTCCCAGTCCCACAGTGCAACCACAACCAGTCCCTCACCTCATGGCCAGGGTCACCAGGAGGTCCAGGGGGCCCTCGGGGAGGCTGCAGGAGAGATATGTGGGTTAGACCAGCCTGAGGCACAGCCTGGGGCCACAGGGATAAGAGGGAAGG
This sequence comes from Zonotrichia albicollis, assembly GCF_047830755.1. Taxonomy (NCBI): domain Eukaryota; kingdom Metazoa; phylum Chordata; class Aves; order Passeriformes; family Passerellidae; genus Zonotrichia; species Zonotrichia albicollis. The sequence goes on along the minus strand of NC_133828.1, from coordinate 9,786,021 downwards.
GGACAGGGCTCTCAAAAGCCTGACTCACCTGGCACTCGAACGAGCAGCACTGCACAGAGGGAAGGAGGAAACAGCATTAGAGGAGGTGGCAGTAGCAGGGCCAGCCTGCACCCTGCTTGGGGGGGCTTCCCAGGCTTACAGGGGTTGCCTGCAGGGCAGGGCTGTGCCACCAAGTCCCCCTAGCCATGGGTCACCCACAGGGGACAGGCTCAGTCACAAGGCGACACTCACCGATTGCTCTGTGTTAAGTTTCTGCAAGACAAGAAAGCAAAGAGAAGGGATTTAAGAGGGATAGGGGGGCCTGGGGAGGGGGCAGGCTGGGGAGGGGGTGGGCAGTGCTCACAATCATGTCAATGATGGTGTTGATGGTCTCCTCCACATCGATCTCCCGGGTGGGCTTCAGGCTGGTGGCAGTGAAATTGCGGCGGTAGGCATGGTCCGTGGCAATGATGTTCAGCCGCTGGTCCTGGGAGTGGGGAGGGCAGAGTGAGACCTGTGGGCACCTGTGCCGGCTCTGAGTGCCCCTCCTTTGTACCCTGGGGGTCTCATGGTCCCACTGGGGACCCCCTTCCAGGAGCATCCCTGCTCTGTGGTCCCTACCAAGTGGTTGGGGGAGATGGCAACAGAGAAAACTTTGATCCCCAGGAGTTTTGCTTCATTGGCAGCGTCATCCAGGCCTCCACAGGGCTCCTTGTAGCCTTCCAAGGGATGTCCATCAGTCACCACTATCAGGTATTTATTCTCCTTGTGATGGGAACCACTGGAAGGGTTTAAACACAGGATTTAACGCTGAAAGAATTTAGCTGGAGAGGAGTGGTTGGACACCTGGGGACACTCACCCCAGACAGTGCCCCAGCCTGTGGTCAGGGCGCGGCTCATCCCAGCAAAGCTGGAGCGATTTGCCACCCCTTTCCTCACGCTGTGATCTCTTTTCCCAGCCTGGGGACAGCTCTGCACAATGCACAGGGATGTCCCAACCCAGAAGCTCCCACACCACCCCCATGCCCCGCTGTGCCCGCTGCGGCCTCGCCGCCTGACCCGATGAGCAGCTCCTCGATGCCGCGCTTGATGGCGCAGTCAGTGTAGGTGCCCTTCCCGATGTAGTTGACAGACGACACACGGTTCTTCAGCTCGCTCTGCCCGCTGGGCATCGGCGTGAGGCTCTTGATGAGCACCACCTCATCGCTGTAGTGCAGCGCTCCCGCGTTCCACACCAGGTTGCGGTCGCAGCGGTAGTACCTGCACGGACACACCAGGACACGGGGCTTGCTTCGCTCACACCAGCATAGAAAATGCAAATCCTCTGCACAACAGGGATTTGCCAGGGTTCCCTGCTCTCCTGCAAAGCTGGGACATGCTTCCCATGCAAAGCACACCATGGGACCCCAGGATAGCTTGTCCTGTGGGTGGAAGGGCAAATCGATGCCGTGGGTGGGCATCTGCAGGGTTCAAACAGCTTGGCAAGAGAGGCTTCTGGAAGAAGCAGGGGCTGGAGCTGGGCAGGAGGGGCTGAGCCAGATAGCCAGATGTGTGTGTGTGTGTGCAAGGCCGGTAACCACTGAAACATCCCGCAAAGAGGTTTTCCACTGCCAGATGTGTTAAAATCAGAGAGGGATGCCTCCCTTGGAAGGATGCTCTGACTTGGGGAAGGATAAGTATGTGTGTGTGTGTGTGTGTGTGTGTGTGTGTGTGTGTGTGTGTGTTGCAGCCCTGTTCTGTGCACTGACATATCCAGCACCTGTGACTCCCTGGGAAAGAAGCACCACCTGTGCTTTGGCCACTGCCCCAAAAAAAGATCTTTTCAGGATATGGAGACCAATCCCAAAGGGATGTGGTTTCTTTTTCAGTAAGTGGGGGCCAGTCCCAAAGGAGTGGTGTTGCACATCTTCTCTCTGCCCATCAGGAGCTGTCCCAAAGCCACCTGAGCCTTGTCCACTGCTGTTCCCTCCATCCCACTGCAGAACTGAGCCTGCAGCCCTGAGCACAGGGGAGAGTGATGCTGCACTCCTGGAGGCCTGGCAGGTTGCTCCCAAGCACAAGGCTCCTGATCACTCAAAGCCTTGTAGACAACTCTTCTGCCTGGGCAATGGACAGGTGAGCTGCCCCCCTCCTAACCCTCCTGAGATAGGACATTGCCCTTCCAGCTGGTGCAGCACTGCTGGCTGTGCCACAGTGCCCCTCTGGGCACCAGCACACATCTCCTGCTGCCCTGAGGAGCTCAGCAAGACCCACGTGCCTCCAGCGCCTGTGGTGCCCCTGTGCATCCATGGATCTCCTGCCTGCAGTCAAGCCCAGTACCACCCCTTCTGGGATCTGGGAGCTTTGGTGCTCCTGGGCATCCCTGGGCATTCCCTTGGGAAAGACAGGGTCCAACCTTGGTTGGTGGCTGCAGAGGTGGGTGAGGAGAAAACAGATAAAGAGCTGGGGAACGGGGTGGGTAAGGGGCACCCGAAGCGGGGATGCTCCAGTGGCAAGGGAGGGTTTGCCCTGCAGCTCACCCTGTGAGTGCTGAGTTTAACCCCAGAGGTGCCCCACTGCCACCCCTGCACCCAGGACGTTCTGGGCCTGAGTACTGCAACCAGCATCGCTTTGGCACTGCGCAATAACCACACAGCCACCCAGAGGTGTTGGGGTTGGGCTGCCATGCCTGCCACTCCAGCAATTCCTGCCTTTCCTGAGGGTGGGTGCTAGCAGCCCTGTTAAAGCCACGCTGCTGCTGTCAGCACAGACAGAGAAAAAAACCAAGCAGCTGAGCAAGGGGAGAGGCTCCCATCCCCCTTCCCAGCATTCCTGCTTTTCTTCTTTTCTTCTGCGGACAGACACGCAGGGCGATCTCAGCATCCCACCCAGCAGCAGGCTCCATCCCCAAAGCAGTCTGGATAAACCCCTGGGGCATGTACCTCTGGGTGAGTTTATCAATGAACCGGTTGGTGAAATCTTTCACTTGGGTAACCAGGTCCCCAAAGGGCTTCACCCTCAGGGCAACACTTTCTGAGGTGTCCAGGACGAAGAACAGGTCGACAGGGCAGTCTGGGAAGAAGTGGAGAGGCAGGAATTGGCCGGCAGTTCTGCTGCATTGCCTCCCCCTCCCAGGCTTCCCACACTGCCCACCCCATTTCCCTCTTAGCAGGCTCCTGGGATCTCGGCTAAGGAGAATGCTTTCACATCCTTACCCCCTTGGCATCAAGAGTAAGCAAGATCACTTTTTCAGAAAACATAATTTTGTGTAATTTAACACTTTTCCTATACTTTCTTGCCTGTTTCCATTCAAAGGATATCTTTGCAAGACCTATACTACTTATTATACCAAATAACATGCAGCTGCAGGAACCACTCAAAAAAATGAAACCTGTTTAGCAATCAATGCAATAAGAAACTTAAAATTTTCTGAACACATCCTGCCAAAAATACAATTTTAAGAAAGAGCAATAACATAAACTTCCCATAAGAGCCAGCATCCAGCCGAGAATAGTTTAGAAAGCTGGATTGGTATCAGCTGTTATCCCCCTCTCCTGCCTCCCACTGCTACGGGTAACTCCAGACCAGACAGAACCAAGGGAAGAGAGTCAAAAAACATGAAAGGGGGTACTTCTTGCAGATCCTCTCAAATCCTACACTGCTCTCATCAGCAAGCCCAAACGTCCTGACAAATCTGTGGTGTGTCTGCAGCAGAGGCATCCATCTGGAGGGAAACAGCAGTCAGGCTTCTCTGCTGATCCCAGGAAGGAAAACCACCCTGGAAAGCATTCCAGGCTTACCTTCTGTGCTGGAGACCTGGGTGATGATTTCTGGGCGCTGAGCACATGAGCCCCCCCACAGGAGGCCGGCCGGGAGCAGCAGAGTGAGCAGAAAGTCTCGCAGCCTCATGTTTCTCGGTTCAGATTACCATCGAGCTGGATCCAAGGAAATAAGCAGGGCAGGAAAACCCAGCAGCTGAGCGAGGCCACAGCCTGGAGGCAGGAGTTGCTGAAGATATATTTTTTTTACCACTTTCCTCTTGGTTTCTGTGGGAGGAAGAGAAGGCAGGAGGGTAAGGGTGAGGAGGAGACTTCTCCACCCTGAGGACGGAGGGAGGGATCAGGCGGTGTCAGCTGTGAGTCAAACTTAGGAAGCATTTCTCCTTACCCTTTCTATGGATGTCACTGTAGCTGCGAGGGCAGCCCAGCCACTGGTGCCTGGGACCCTCACAAGCCTTGCAGGGAGCCCTGGAGCAGGCAGCGCCCACCAGCGTTGGGGCTCAGCCTGCTTGCTGGAGCAGGGGGCTTGGGACACCTGCCAGCACTTTCCTCTCAGCTCCTGGGACAAGAAAGCTGCGCCAGGCATTCCTGCCACATCCCAACCTGCAGGACATCTGCTCTGGGTTCTGCCAGGGCAGTCCCCACCATGGGGCACAGCTGAAGCTGGGGGCATGGGGGCACCATGGAGGCACAACATGTTTTGAGAAGCACTTTCTTTAAAGACTTTTGGAGAGACTCTCTTCTCAGTTTCGGAGAAGCACCTTCTTCACTTTCTTGACTTTCAGGGCTTTCTGCTCAAGCCAGTCAGGAACAAGAGAGGCTTGTTACTGAGGAGAAACCCATAGGGTCACCCAAGTTTGCAAAAAACCCTTCTCCTCAGGGCCATGCTCAAGGCAGGAAGTTGGGAACAGGGTCAGAGCTGTCAAGGCCAGGAGGTAGAAACAGGAGCACAATTCCTTAGAGATATATGGAGATGAGCATCTTGTCACTTGGTAAGATGGCTGGAGAGCCTGAGGACCTCTACAACAAGGCACCCCAAGGTGGGATTTACCATCTGGTCTTTATGGCCAGAACTGGAGATAGTCCTGGAGAAGCCCCAGGTGCTGCCAAACCCCACATTAATTGCTATGGAGGGATAGGGGGGACAGGTGAAACACCTGAGGGCTGACCCTGGTACAACTGCAGCTGTAACTTGCTCCCAAAAGCACAGGAGGGCACCAAAAGCTTTAAATAAAACATTTTAAAGCATTAAATAAAATAAAAATAAAGCATTAAATAAAACGTTGTTGGCTCCAAAGAGCAAAGAGTCAACAGCAGAAACCCAGCTGGCACAAAGTTTGCACCCAGACTGGGCCTGTGGAGGCAGCAGGAGACCTGCAGGGCACACTGGGGGACCACGCAGGGCTGCTGCCACCTCTGTCACCTCTGACAGCATCTCTGTGGGCATGGTCAGGCAGAAACGTTGCAGGTTTGGCTGTTGGAGATGTCTCAAGTTGAGACAACTCAGAAGAACTCAGAAGCTCCACTGATTATGAGTTAAAGCAGGGGAGGACCCTGTCCACTCTACACTGGCAGATGCATCAAATTATGACACTTTGGATAAACAGCATCCAAAAGCAGCAGAAAATAATCTGCAGAATGTGCTGAACTGAAACCTCATGAACCCAAAAAACTTCAGGCACACTTTTTTCACTCCAACATGAATTTACAGAATCACAGAATAAGCTGAGTTGGAAGGCACTGTCAAGGATCATTGAGTCCAGCCAACCACCCAGGCACTGAGGTGTGTGGGCTCTGCTGGGCTGTACATGTGGCACCAGGAGATGAGGGCACTGCAAGGCAAATTTTCACAACATCTCAAACCTACTGAAGATGCTCTCCCAGAGAGCAAGCATGCCCAGGGACAAGTCCTGCTGCCTGACACTTCATGGGGATCAGACCTGATCTGGCTTTCCAACACACCTCCTCAGGCTCCCACAAGGGAACTCTCCTGGGATTTTGAAAACCAGCCAGCAACTCCCAGAAAAGGGTTGCTGGGAAGGGATCTGTCTTCATGCATCAGCTCAGCCAGAGCCATTTCCTCTTAGGGTTCTCCCTTCCTCTCTCCCCTTCCCTCACAGGGGATTATCCCAAGAAGAAGAGCTGACCTCCCACTCCCTGCAGGCAGGGAAAAGCAGCCCCTGTTGGGAGCAGCTCTGCAGAGCTGGAGAAAGCTGGAGGCCAGCTGGCTGTGTCAGCAAAGACTTAATGATCGTGGTATGGCCTGTGCGAGGCGCCTGCTGGCCGCGCGAGGCCCGAGCAGCTGCAGCCTGTCAGAGCCCCTGTGCCCTGGGAGCTCTTCCCACCCCACTGGGGACCCCTGTGCCCGCCTGGAACCCAGGCCTGGCCCCCCAGGGCTGTCATCAGGCATGATGTCCCAGGACCATCTCACCACATTGCTGCACTGGAGCAGTGTCCAGCTCCCAAAGCATTTTAAATCATTGTCTTTTCCAGGTCTGTGGTGCTGAACCATGGACAACAGCCAGCAGTGTCCTCAGGACATTGAATAGCTATTTCTTTGGAAGAGTGTGAGCTAGTTTTGCAGGAAAGAAATCCGCTCCCAAGTCAGTGGAACTAGCAGCGTGCCACCGTGTCTCAAAATCCAGCAACACAGGCCTGTGAAGGATGTCCCCTCCCCTTCCCCTTCAGATGAGGACAGAGAAATTGAGCCCTATGGCTCTGTCCCCCCTGACAAGAGCAGGGAACCTCCTCCATCTATCATCCTCCCTCTGGAGTGCCATGAAGATGGGCAAGTGAAGCCCCTCCAGGGTGTCTAAGTGCCCCAAGGAATGGGTGTCCTCCTTCCCGTGTCTCAGACCACAGTACTGCACTAAATTTTCAGTCCAATTCCAGACCAAACTGGGTGCTGGGAAAAAAAAAGTACACTTGAGACAGAATTTTTGCTTTTTCTTCTCCCAGAGATTGGGAAAAGAGTGAATTTGCCCTGTTTTTCTGATATTAACTATTCCATATAACCTTTTCTTCCCTTTAATCAAATCCACTTGGAAATGGAAAATAGTGTTTCCACAGGAAACATGGAAAGGAGCTGAAATTAATTCCCATGGGAGAAGCCAGGATTGAACCCATCAGTACACAGAACCACAGGGTGCTTTGGAAAGCAGAGAAGGACCGAGTGCCAGGTTGCACCTGGGTCTACTTTGTCCGCTGAGATGGTTCTGGGAGATGCCCCAGATAGGGAACACCAAAATTTCCCTGGCTGTAACCACACAAAGCACACCACTGCCCTGCCAACTGCCTGAGACATCTTTTTCACCTTCCCCCCACTCCTGGGGACATGGGCACCCAGTGATGGAAATGTTTGGGATGATGGATATTTCCATGTGTCTGGTTACCAGGGTCCCCCAGACTGGCTGTAGGACCCCAAGCTGCCTGTCCCAGCCTCCATCCCAGTGTCCTCCCCATCTCTGTGCCCAGTCCTGCACCACAGAAGCAACCGCACTGTGAGCCCCGTGCTGCACCAACCACAAATCCCACTGGAAAGAGCGTGGCTTGTGGTGCTTCTCCTCCTGATAATTCAGCTTTCCACAGTGGATCTCTGCAGGAGGAGGCAAGGGAGAAACCCCTCTGAGCAGGAAAGTATCACTTCTCCCAGAGGTGCCTTGGGAGAATCTCACCATTGCAGAGCAGGCCTAGGCAGCACCAGAGCAGGGTCTGGCATCCACCCATCTGCAAAAACACCCCGTGGAAGAGACAACCCCTCTTCCAAAACCCTTGACAGTCCCATGAAGCGGCCCTTGGCACCCTTTCCTTGCTAAGGGCTGGAAGCCACCCCAGGAGACACAGCCCCGCTGGGACATTGGTGCCTCTGCGAAGCGCTGACCCAGCATGAACTTGCCTGCTGTGCTCCTTGCCAGCTGCGTCCGAGCTGCTGGGGGAGCCCTCCCTCCCTTCCCGTGCTGCTTGGGGACACACTCTTCCCTTCCCAAGCCACCTCGCGGGGTCACCACCACTCCAGCGGGGAATTCCAGCTCCCATCCATCCAGCACACAGAGGGTGTGAGTGTCCCCCTCCAGCCCACTCTACAGACCCCTTCTGTGCTGGCACAGACAGGACACAGCGCGGCTCCAGCAGCAAATCCACGTCCCCACACCCAGGATGGTGTGCGCTGGGTTAATGTTTTCCCCATTACTTCACTCTGGCCTCTGTTCTTATGGAAAAAACCAAACCATCTGGTAATAATATTTCCCTAATAGCTGTCTGGGTCTGTGGGAAAGCTTGGCTCAGCTTCTTAGGGAAGATGAGAGGGTCGAATGAGAGGGAGGTTGTGGATTTGTGGATACGGTGTGGGAGCTGGAGGAGAGGAGATAATGCTTTCAGGATCCTTTTCCTGGGCCACCCCAGTGCTTGCAGGGATTCTCGACTCACAGGGGAGCCACAAGATGCCAGGATGATGCACATTTGGGGTACCCCACAGTTTAAGAGCCACACTCTCTTCCTCTGTCCCACAGAGGAGGCGTGAAGGTGGGCAGTAAGATTCACTTCCAGGACTTTCCCCCCACCTCTATTTTACACTCAGAAAATAGAAACAGCCCAAAGCATGGGGTTTGGGGAGTTGGGAGCATCATTGTTTGGGAACAACACTGGCTCAAACCAGAAAGATCAGCAGCACCTGCATTGTCTTCCTGTTCTTGGAGAAAAGGCAGCACCCTGGGACATGCCAGCTTCAGTCCTGGGGACATCATTGGAGGGGCAGGGGACAGAGGAACCCCCTCTTGTGGAGTACATCCAGGAAAAAGGGATGGAAAACCACACACTAACCCCATCAGCAGCTGAGCAGGGAATATTTTCCACTCTTGTGCGATAAAAGGCGTGGCTTGGGTGATTCCCAGGAAGCAGAGCATGCCTGCCAGGCTGGGCACACGTTCCCTGGGGAAGACAGGCCCCAGGCGCTCACGGAAAAGTGGAGCAGCCGCCAGACACAGCCCTGCCTGCAGCTGGGGGCCCTGCAAGCGCTGGTTCCGGCCAGCCCCACGCTCCCAGAGCCCGGCCTGCATCTCTGGACTGCGAAGGGACGAGCTACGCAGGCTGAAAACCTGCTTCTCCTCTGCCTTGGGTTGCAGCCCCCCTCTGTATCTGTGTGGATGCAGGCATCAAACCAAAGAATCAATCCCAAAGCCTTGGGAAGGACAGAAAAAGCATCTTCCTTGTTGGCTGCCTTCTGCATATCTCAGCTGGCTTCCTGGCACAGCGCAGCACAAAGCCAGCCGGATCCTTTCCATGGTTTTCCACATGGATTGTCCACCCCAGCCCAGGAGCTTGCACGTATCTAGCAAGCTCCCAGAAGTTCCCAGCAGCCCCTTCCCAGGCTGTTTCTGCTCCCATTTCTATCAAGCATGTGTGTTCATACTCGTTATTTTTACCACCCCAGCAGCTGTGCAGGCTCTGGGTGTGTCTGTGCCCTTCCAGAGCAGCGCTGTGATGCAGCAAGGCGTACAGCCTGGCTCCCTCCACACCAGAGCCAGATCCAGCTGCAGCCTTTTCCTAGAAGGATGAAACAAGTCAACCATCCTTCCTGGCAAGAATGCCTTCCCAGCCCACTCTAAGCAGTGCCGAGCATCTTCCTTGGATCTTTCACAGACAATGAGGAGCAAATGCAAACCATCCAGCCATGGAGAAGGGGGAATGACTTTACATTGAGAGTAGGTTTTTGTTGGATATATGGAAAGAAATCCTTCCCTTTGAGGGTGGTGAGGCCCTGGCACAGGGTGCCCAGAGAAGCTGTGGCTGCCCCTGGATCCCTGGAAGTGTCCAAGGCCAGGCAGGACGGGGCTTGGAGCACCCTGGGACAGTGGGAGGTGTCCCTGCCCATGGCAGAGGGTGGAATGAGATAGACTTTAAGGTCCCTTCTAACCCAAACCACCCCATGGTTCTAGGATTGCTCCCCTCAAGCCTATTTCCTCTGCTCCATGCAGCAGATTCCAGCACAAGCTGCAGCCAGCAGAATCCCAGCAGGGTGTAAAGATAAGCATCTCCCCCCCACAAGTTTATTGTTTTTTAAAGGCACAGCCAAAGGTAAACAGGCTGTTTTAATCTCCAAACACTCACCCTCTCAGCAGGAAGCCACGGAGCTGCAGCCAGCACAAAGGGCTGGATGCAATGGACAGGGCTGTGGGGCCTCTGCACCCTTAAATGCCTTCAGTGGGGCACAGCAGCTTTCTCTTGCAGCTGATGAGTCCAGCAGAGGTTAAGCCAGCGCATCCAGGTGGTTCACATCCCTCTGCATCCCACCTCTCCAGCCTGGGCAGGGATTCAAGCCATGTGCTGGGGTGGGTGAACGCAAAAACCTTTGGGGTTGTTTGCGCACGCAGCCCCACTGACTCCTTCCCCAGGGCTGCTCCCACCTGGGGCTGGCTCTGACTCTGGGAAAGTCTCCCGGCTCAGCAAAGGCCACGGAAGGCACTTCATGGATGGCCCACGGCTTGCAGGGAGGGGGGAAAGGAGCCCTGAACCGCATTTCCCAGAGCACTGCTCTGTTGGTGACGCCCCATTTTGGGGTGGTCTCCATGGCCCTGCTGCCCTGGGAAGGGGATGGGAACAGCAACAGGGGCTTTTCTCCAAGTGAAAGCATACAATCAATTACTGGGCAGGAGAAACTGAGGAAACCTGGGTTTTAGTCAAAAGTGGGTGCCAGGCCTGGAGCTGCATGTTGTGGTTGGCTTGTCAGGGAGCAGAGCTGGGCACCCCCGCCAACAGCATGTCAGAGGTGGCACAAACAAGGGCAGGATGACTTCCAGATTCCACAGAGATTTGGAGCTGCTGCTCCCTGGGTTTGAGCAAGGATGTAGAGAAGGGTGAACTGCCCTGCCTGCCTGCCACAACCCCTTTGCAGGGCCAAATGGGAGAAGGGGTGATGTGCACTTGGAAAATATAATTCCAGATGGAGAAAAAAAGGTTAATATAGCTTTTTTGCCTTTGTTTCCACGTAAGACAGAGGTCTGGGCAGGCAGTGCTGGCCTGTCCTGGATGTGTGTCAAGCCCAGGGCTGGATGGGCTGGAGATGGAGACCCTCACTGCACCAGGGCAACATGCAGAGCTGGGGCAGCACTCTGGCTTCCCTTCTCGAGTAGAAGGGAAGCATCCCAGAGGAAAACCACGCCCCAATGTGTCCAAACATAGCACCAGGGCTGCTCCAAGGTCCAGCAGGGCTGGCACATGGTGGGCTGGTGGGGTGTGTTTGAGAGCTGCCATTGTGTGGGGCTGGATGGGGAGCCTGTACACCATCTGGATCGCTAGCAGCCCCTGGATTGCTGGGCTGCTCCCAGGGCCCGGCAGTGACTCACGCCTGCCATAAACACGTCCCCTGATGGATAATGAATCCCAGTCGTCACCGCCTTTCAGGAACACTCTGGATTCTCTGTGCAGTGCTCCCCCATTCCCCCTCCCTCCTGGCAGCCCTGCTCCCATGTGGGATCATTTCCTGATGCTGAGTGGAGCCAGGGCTCTGAGGCCCATTTCCCAAACCACGTTTTGCTTCACGGGCTGAGTTTCCCCATTAGCCATTCTGGGGGCACCGAGGCTTTTGTGCTACGGGTGCACCCCAGCACCCCACGTCCCTCCTTGTGGGTGCCCCACTGCCCAAACCCTGGCTTGCTCCCCAGCCTCATTCCACTCACCACGGAGGGCACTTCAAGCAACAAAAGCTTTATTGCAACGACACGGATAAGCCACGAAATACATCGCGAAGCATCAGGGGCGTGAGGGGCGATGAGGAAGCGCAGATGAGGGCGGTGGGGAGCAGTGGCTCACACTGGGAACCGCTGCATGCTGGCTGCACGCTGCTGTCCTCCTGAGACCTGCTGCCCCAGCCCCCGAGCCCGCTGCTGCCCCACACCCCGGCCGAGGGAGCAGGGTCTGGACAGCCGCAGGTGGGGGCGAGGGCAGCGGCCCCAAGGGTGCCACGAAGGAGCGGGAGAAGGTCGCAGGAAGCCGGCAGCATCTTCGGAGGGGTCTCAAGCATCAGCCATTGGCACCAGGTCAGGTGGTGAAGGTGTTCCTCCCGTGGGGGTCAGGGTCTGCAGAGCTGGGGGCAAGCAAGGGAGATGGTCAGGGCTCGGCCAAGGCTCCCGCACCGGCACCTCCTGGCCTCTCAGGCTGCTTCAACACCCTGAGCAACCATGACAAATTAAGAAGTATGATAGTGAATTTATCTCGTGGTGAAAAAGTAGATTTTGGGGTTTCTAGAATGGGGATTCAGGGGGCAAGATGGAGGGATCTGGGCATGTCCAGCCTTTCTCCTTATTCTTCTTGGCCTCCATCTTCTGCTGTGATGTTGGTACTTTCAGATTGGTTTAGAGTAGAAGCTCACTGTCTAACACAGGTGATAGGTAGAAAAGTAATTGTAAATGTTGTATATGTAGTTGTTAGTATAAAGACGTAACTCCACCCTGGGGGCAGGCAGAGTGCCTGGACTGTCTTGCTGAACTCAGCTGGTCAGGAGAAAAAAATTTATAGATAAGGAGCAATAAACAACCTTGAGACCGAGAACTAAAGTGCTCTGACTCCTCTTTTAAGCACCAGGCTGGGAAAAGAGACTTTCTGACATTTCTCGGGGTCACTCTGACCAGTGACAGGCCCCCACAACCTCAATCAGAGGTTTTGCTGCATTAGCACAGCTGAGGGCCTCTGGCAGATCAGTGTGAGGCTGAAATCACCCACACCCCAAAAAGCCAAGCTGGAGGAGCCATGCCCACACAGAGCTTTGCTGCACCACAACAAATCTCCCTTTTTTTCACATCCAGCATGAGCTGGGCTGCCAGGTGAGCCCAGGTGGTTGCCTGGCATGCTGCATTTGCCTCATGGGTTCTCGCTGAGGGCTGAGAGTGGCCTTTTGGGAGATTCAGAGAAGCCATCTGAACACAATGAGGCTGTTGCTGGGCTGAGGATCTGCCCTTTCTCTGCCCTACAAACCCATGGCTGCAGGGATAGTGACTGTGGAGAGCTGGTTCTGCTGGACCTCATCAGCAAGGCTTGGGGGCGATGAGCAAGGGCACAGCTGTGACAGGCAGCTGAGAGAGAAGCACTGGGGAGGGGCACACATTCCCTACAACCTCTGCCTGGTGCTGCACTGCACCACCCTGCCTCTGGAAATCACACTTCAGCCCAAAATATGTTGAGGGGAGATCTACTTGCAACAAGAATAAATTTTACTCTGCAACTGAAAAATTGTTTTAAGCATAGAAATGGCAGTTTCTCTGGGTTTGCATTTTTAACTGGCTTTTTACTGACAGCTCCTTTGCAGTGCTCCTGTAAGCAATTTGGGAGCATGGCTTCGTGCTGCATGGAGCAGCATCCCTTGGGAAAACCACATCACCAGCTGCAGCAGCAGTGTCAGGTTACATCACTGCAATGTCCTCCCACCAAAAAACCCTCCACACCGCTAGCTGACTGGTTTTGGGTGAGCACATTATGGCCTGCTCCTCTTTGCACTGGGAAATCCTGTTGGATATGGGTTGTGGTTTGATCCCAAGCTGTGCATGCAGCCCTCAGTTCTGGGGCGATGCTGCCCCATCCCTCAGGGCTCTCTGGGCCTGGCAACGCTGCCAGCTGGCTGCTGGCCCATCACCACTGTGCCCACAGAGCATCTCACACCCTCCATGTGCCTATGCTCCCATGGGGCATCCTGTGCTACCCAGCCCCATTGGACACAAGAAAACCCAGAGAAGCTCCAGAGACAAGTGCCACTCATCCCATTTGATCCAGACACAAATTCTCTCAGACACAGGCTTTCTCCAGGGACAAACAGTGACACTGCCTGCAGACAACCAGGACATGCGCTCCAAGTGTGCTTCAAATATTCCAGTCCTCATGCACATCCCAGCCTATCCTTTTGGGATCAAAGCAATTCTTTGATCCCAAACAGCACGTGTGTCCTAAATCAGCCACAGTTCTGCTGTTCAGCACAGGGCTCACACACAAAGCCTCCTCCCACTGCTCCGTCTTCATCCCCATCTCCTGGCTGATTTTCTTCCTGTTGTGCAGAGTGGACTTGATCATCATTTCTGGGAAGAGACATCACTGTGGTTAAACTGCCTAAACACAAGTGTGGGAATCCAGAGCCAGCCTGGCTTTGAACTTGGCTGTATTTGATCTCTGGGATGCTTTTGGAGCAATCTGGAGTGTCATCTTCCTCTTTGCAGGACAAGGGCGCTGGGGCAGTCGGAGGAGGGCTGCACATCTGGGTGGAGGGAGTTGCACATCTGGTACATTCAGTACTTCCTAAAAGTCACTGCCACGTTACCCTTTGGACAGGGGCCTGGGGCTCGCTGCATAGCACAGCAGATCAGGATCTGCAGCTGCATTCCTTCTGAAGGGAAAGCAAAAATATCCCTCTCAGCAGAGTCCCCAGCTCCCTGTAACATCCAGCATGGGAGCAGGGGGACTGCATGGAGACCACGACCTTTCTGCAAGCCATTCCGGCAGCTGCAGGGGCTCCTGCCGCCAGCCAAGGCACAGAGCAGCCGGCTTGGGAATGCCTCCCTGGGGCTCACAGACCCCTGTGGCCTCCCCGGCAAGACCTTGTCCTTGTGCCAGTCAGAGGGGCTCGGACACCATAAGGGGGGGCTTGTGCCGCCCATGGCCAGGGAGCCGCTCGGCACACGTCCTTGCCCGTGTGGGCTGGCTCCACGTTCGTGCCGAGGGGCACGGCGCGGGATGTCGCTGCCGTCACCGATGTCACGGAACACACACACACCAAGCCCGCTCCCTGCCCGCAGCGCGGGTGTCTGTCTGTCCCCGGCACGCAGCGGAGCGGCGGCTGGAAGCACGGACACCGCAGCGCCGCCCGCATCCCGGCGCGGCTGGGCATGATCCGTGAAAAGCTGGGCAATGGGGACATCTAGTGACTAGCCGGAGGCGGGCGCTGCCGCCAGGCAAGGCTGGGGGAGATGCCTTCCATCCCTGTGGCCAGGGAGCAAATGGGACCAAGCATTCATCCCTGCCGCTCCACACAGAGATTCCCCCAGAAACTCTACCTCTGCCCATACAGGAGGCTGGAAATTACCCTTGGTAATGGAGCATAAACTGGGAATTAATATAATTAATATAATTAAAAGTGACTAGCATGGATACAATAACAAATGCTGGAATAACAGTTCAAAGAGAGTATGAAATTTAAAGAGTCTCCCCGGTGAAAGTCACTTTCCCTTAGGGGAAAAAGTCTATTTTTTTTCAGCCTTATTCTGTACTAGAGGGAAAAAATGCACAGAACAATACTCCAAACAATTTTGGGAGCACGATAAGGATATGCGGGGGGAGTGGGGACCTTCAGCTGAGGCTAAAGGGCTGAGCACAGACCTCAACTGGCCCCTCTCTGATGGAGACCCCCACGCTCCAGAGACAGGAGGAGGCATTGGACCAATACTTTCCAGTCAAAGTCAAAATATCCCCCTAAATAACTCATTTCTGAAGAGTTTGACTGAGTTGGTTGCTTCCAGAAATGTTAAATCATTCTGGCTGGATAACACTGCATTGTTTTGGGAGAGAAAAGCAATGTACTAAAGCTGTTCAGTTGATTAACTGGGACATTCACCTCGTACTGAATATTCACTGCAATATTCGAGTTTTTTTCCCAGTGGCACAGCTATGGACACATCATCACAGTATTTTAAGTTAATCTAAAATGGAAGCCCAAGACCTATCACAAATCAAAGCAAAACACTGAGGCTCCTTCCAAAGAAAACAGCAAATCTCCTTTTGAGTCATCCCAAGGAAATCAAAGCTGAGTTTGATACATTCTTTGTAATTTTGTTGTTATCCTTGTTGATATTAACATGCTCCCAGGACATGCTGCAATGGTTTCAACACCTCTTTCTCCAAAGTTAGCACAAGCCCAGATGATGAAGGATAAGCCGATTCCCACATAACACTGCAGTTTTATCTTTTTTTTTTTTTTCCTTTTTAAATTTGCAAAATAAGCTTGGCAATGTGACCCCCAAAGAAAAGTTGTGAAGTCAAGGAGAAAGCCAGGAGGAGGGATGCTCCATGTTGTCCTGTGCAGTGTCAGTAGCTGGACTCGATGATCTTTGTGGATCCCTTCCAGCTGAAGATATTCCTGGATTCTGTGACTGTGCAGTGCTCCTGTGAGGTGACCCAGTGACTGCTGCTACTCGGACTGTCCCTTATCCCCCTGCGGCCACATCCAGCATTCCCTGCAGCACTCCCATGAGCACAGATGCTCATGGCAGCACAAGCCTTGACACAGCATCTCGGACACCTGCCTGGTGCCAGAGCAACAGTCACATCCAGCCTCTTCTGCCTCAGCCCTGATTCCTGGGGTGGCCTTCCTGCAGCCCGGCTGGGTGATGGATGCCTGGCACTGGGCTGGGATGGGGACGGTACTCAGAAGGGGTGCTGTCCGTGGGTTTGCTGGTGTGGGGATGGGTGCAGAGGTATTGCTGCAGTCTGCTCCCCCTCTGCAGCAGCCTTTGAGCTCAGCATCATCTGGCAGACCCAACCTGGCATTTGCTATTTTTGGCAGCACTCTCTCTGTGGAGGTGGGGAACGGCACAGGAAGCACACACACAGAGACCAGGGGAATTCAGGGCAGCCGTGATCTGCAGGCACTGTGCAAAGCCATTTCTGTGTCCAGGATGCTGTCACACTCCCTGGCCTTCCCCAGGTGTCTGAACCCCACAGCCTTGTTGGCCTGGGATGGATTTCTCAGTCTTGGTCAACGTGATTCTGCTGCTGCTGTGCCTCCATCTTCTCCTCATGAAGAAACTCTCCTCATGCTCCAGCTTGTCCTGCAGCTCCACAGAGGAGCTAAGAGCAGCAGGATGGGCTGGCTTCCTCCATACACCATCCTCCTCTGAGGAGACAGCACCCCACGGGCAGGCTGCCATGGAGTGTGGTGGAAGTGGGATGGATGGGAAGCTTTTGCCCTGGCTCACCCCCTAGACCACCGGGGTGGTTATTTTCACTGGGTCTCACACACAGATATTTCATTCTTCCAACAGATAAAACACTTGTTCTAAAGCAGAATGAGGAACAGGAGAAAATGAGGAGCGCCCCTTGCCAACAGCTGACTCACCACCTTGGCCGGTGGGTCTGTGCTTTGCTGGCCAGTTGGTGACTTGGAAGAGGCCCTGTTTGGTGCCTGCCTCCCTCCCTCCATCCTCAGCATCAGCACAAACACATGGGGGAGGCGACAGCTAAGGCTGCCAGCTCCACCTGAGCCCTCAGCACTCTCCACAGCACCTGTGCTCCTCTGGACGGGGAACCAGGGGATGCTCTTGAGCTTGTGTGGCTGCTGGGCCACCCAAAATACAAAGCTGAACCCAAAGTGCCAGGGAGAGCAGCGCAAGCAGTTGGAGACAGGCAGCAAAGCACCTCATGGAGGATCTGGGAGCACCTGGGAGCACCTTTCAGCCACAGAAGCTTGGAATGCTGCAGACAGCTGAGCATGAACAGGTTTCAGGATACCTGGGCAGAGCAAACCCTGATGCTCAGCAGCACAACCTTCACCTTTCTGGGCTCCTGGGCTGGCTCTCATCCTCACCAGCTCCCTGCTGGAGCCCACAATCCCCTGCCCATCCTTGGCCCCACGGATGCAGTGGCATCCCCCGGGATCCCTGACACAGCCTGAGTGCTGAGCAGGCAGTGCTGGAGACAGGAGGAGAAGTGGCCCAGCATCCTGGCAGGGGAAGGGTGGGAAACTGCCAGTGGTGCCTGCTGGTACTGAGGGCTGAAGACAGGGAAAGGCCCAGGAAGTCTTGGGGCTCACCTCAAAAAACAATGCATTTTCCATGTGGTACAGTGCAAAAATGCACTGTGTGGCTGCCTCAGCTGTCTGGGGACACAGTGTATCATGGTCCCCTCATGTGCAATCTGGGAAAAGGGACAGTCAGGAATTAAGAAATGAAAAATGTACATTTCCCTGCTGGAGAGGCAAGAGAGAGAAGAAAAGCCGGGAAGCAGAAGGCAGGGCTGGGCACAGAGGGTCTTGGGGAAGGGTGTGGGAGACACACATGGCAGATCCGTCCAGACAAGGGGGCAGTGAAAGATGATGGTTGTCACACCATAACTTATGAATTAATCTCAGGGAAAACCAAAGGATTACGCAAGCCAAATACTCTCCCTTTGGAAAAAAAAAAGAAAAAAGAAAAAACAGAAAGCATGGAATCACTCAGGAAGTGCCTTGGTCATTTCTCTAAAAAAATGAAAACAGAAAAAAATTATGATGCTGATGAGAAATAATAATAGTAATAATAGTAATAATAATGATAATAATAAAAAAATGGAGAACTCTTGCATACAACCCCCACCTTCCCTCCAAGTAGCTAAAAAGGTGTGGAAGGATGCAGAGGGAAGGATGGGGCTGGCATTGTTGGGGCGACCCAGGAGAAGAACAATCGGAGCCCATCAGTACCAGAGCTGCACAGACATTTATTGAACACAAACAACGACAAACACAGCTGGCTCACAGAGCTTCCTGAGGTTTTGCTTGTGGGGGATTGCCAAAAGAGTGCTTTCAAAGGCTCCTGGGGGTGTGAGTCCCATACAGCTGAGTTCTTCCCACTTCCAGGTGCTTGTTAGTTAAAAAAGAAAAGAGCATTTGTGTGTATCTGTGTGTGTGTGATTCCCTTAGCTTAGTAGGAAAATGGGCTTGTCTGGACCATGCCATGTTCCAAGAGAGAAGCCTGCAGGCTGAACCCGTACTTGGCTTCTGCTTCCCAAATAACACAGGGTGAAAAGAATGCCCTTACCCTAAGGGCAGGGGCGTGAGGCGGCGAAGGTGAGCCAGGACAAGCAAGGGGGAGCACCAAAGGAAGGAGGGTGAGAAAAATTAATTCGTCTGAAACATGCACAGCTCTGGGTGGCATCATTATGTCCATACGCTACAGAGAGTACCGCCAACATCAACTCAATGTACAGGTAGCTATGCTAGACTGACACTAGAGACCCCGCCAGCTCCTGAAGTGTTGCCAAGTGAGAGAAAATAAACAACGCCCCCCCCCACCCCCCCGCCCTGCTGTCCCCAAGAAGCAGATGAAGAATTAACACCCTAACGCTGAAAACAAGGACCATAACCAAAGAGTTTGGGAGCAGCTTCGGGAGCACAGATTAAAGAGCTTGTAAAGAAACGTTCCAGTGTGTGCATACGCGCCCGTGTGTTTATATATATATATACGTTAGTAAAGAAAAGAGTATCTGTGGAGGCAAAGGGAAGACGGTAAATGTACAGGCAGTACAGGCTGGGTGGAGTGCCGGTGGCTGGAGAGGGTCGGGTGGTGCGGAGTGGAGGATGGTGGGTGGAAATTAGAGTGCGCCCATTCCAGTGACCTCAGACGTCAGCCTAGAATAGACAGGGGCAGAGAGAGGGGTGGGGGGGAGACAAAAAACAAGCGCTTAATCACCAGAGCAGAAAAGAAAACGAAGACCCTGCGGGGCAGCGCTCCTCCTCTTGCCCAGATCCCGCGTAGATGGAGTGGGCAGAGCATCACTGGGTGGCCTGGCGGACCCCCGAGGAGGGCATGGGGGGCTGGAGCACAGAGCCAGCACAATAGCTGGCTGGCTTTCCCTCTCCTCACTGCAGCCAGGCCGCGGCAGGGGTGTCACCCACCAGAGGTGCTGGCAGGAGTCATCCCAGAGCACAGCTTCTTTTCCAGCAGCATCCCTTCACAGGAGACAGGCAGCTGTGCCAGCTCCCCTGGCTGCTTTGTTTTGCTCTGGTTGAGAGAGGCTGAGCCCTGTTGTGCTGCCCCACCAGGTCACCTCTGCACAGGGGCAGCTCAGCCAGCCCTTCCCAGCAACTAATAGCCACTTCTTTTTCTTTTCTTTCTCTTTCCCGTCTCAGGGATGGTGGGGGGAGACTGGCAAGGATCTCCAGGGAAGCCACTCAGCCATGCCCATGGGTGGGGGGCTGGCCCCGTCCCTCACCCGAGCAGGGCGAGGGGTGCCACGGGCATGAGCAGCGGGGTAGCAGGGCAGGATGGGATGGCAGGGGTCTGCTACGGGTCGGGGCTCGAGTGGGTTGGGTGCAAGGAGGAGAAAGCACATACAGACCTCACCGGTGCTCCCAGCCCACACCCCAACAAGTGTCCGTCACCGCCAGCAGCCCCCTGTCCTCGTGGCCCTGCCAGCAGCCTCCGTCCTGCGCGCATCCGGGGCTGGCAGCGGGCTGGCACGGCATCAATCCTGCCCAGGCGGATGGGCCCATTTGAGTGGCTCTGCCAGGTGGGTGCAAAGATACCAGAAAGGTCCTGTATCCCCTTAAACTCACTTCCCACAAGTTCACAGACACAGGCAAACAGGTCTGAGTGAGCACCCTGGACACAGCTCCCTGCCTGCATGGAACAGGTCCCCAGCTCATCTCTGCAGCTACGCCTCACCATGGCACGGGCTGCGTCTCTCCCCAGACAGCAGCAGCGCTGGGAACCCTTGGCCCCTGTGAAGTCCTGCAGTGCCAAGCTTTTCATGATGAAAAGGAAGCAGTCAGGCCATTCCCATGTCTTGCGTTTACTGGACTGATTGTTGTCACTGAATGGAGGAAAGCCTTTTGGAGGCCTGGAAGCACGTGGAAGAGGCAGTAAGCGATGCTGGGATCCCAGCAAGCAGGTCCCAAGTGACGCCTCCCTGCCAGTGGCTCAGCTCCATTCCTTTCCCCGTCCCCTGCCTCGTTCCCAGGAAAGACAGCGGCAACTTTGCCCACCCACGAGCAAAATCCTTGAGCGAGGGTGGAGGGAAGGCAGGCGCCCGGCACGACCTGTGGCTGCTCCGCCAGCAGCATGGTGGCTCCTGGTCCCCAGCCAAAGTGCCAGCTGAGGCCAGATGTCCTGCTGGCAATGTCTGGTCCCTGCTCAGAGGTCTTAGCAAGACACCGTCCATCCCAGCCGGCCTCAGGAAGGCCCTGCTGGCCCATGGCACCAGGAGCGTGGGGTGCTCCCAGCGGGACGGCGGGACGGGATGGGCCGTGGTGGGAGGCGGTGGAGGTCGGCGGGGGATCTCACCTGGCGTTGATGAGGTACTGCGCAAGGCTGATGTTTGCAGGGGTTCCTGTGATGGTAATTTGGCGCTCCGATGACCCTTCCGTGGCATTGGCGATTTTGATCTGCGCTCCCGACATCTGCCGAATTTCATTGATTTTGGTCCCTTGGCGTCCGATTATGCAGCCTATTAGCTAGGAAAGAAAGCACGGAGGGAATGTCTGAGAAGCAGCGGCTCTGGCAGTCACCAGCAGGATGTGAGCACGCCTGGGACAAGAGTGACCTTAATGCTCATGAAAACGGGAGAGGGACAGCCCAGGGTGATTCCTACCAGCGTGTGAGCACGGTCCTCCAAGGACACATCCAGAGTCCTGCCCTGCTCTGCTCCTTGTGGGGAAGAATCTCCATTATCTGCACATGATGCCCAGCACCTCAGAGGGCTTCAAGGAGGGCTCATTTCAGTAATAATAATTTTCATGGTTTAATCAATGGTCAATGTTTTGCAAGTACTTATCCCCTTCCCAGCCAAAGCAAACCCAAAGGTGGTTTGGACACATTACTAGAAGGAAACAAGCCTGCTGCCTTCACTGGGGACAGGCCAACCCCAGGAGTCCCCTCATCAGCTGGTGCAGTGACCCCATCCCACATTTCTTCTATCCCACTGAGACAGCCTCAGTGCCTCTGCTACCCCCTCCAGCTCTTTTGGTGCAATCCAGTGGCTCACCAGCAGGCACAAGTGGGCACCCACAGAAGAGGTGGACTCTGCGTAAAAACACGTCTTTCATACACTTCTGAAAAAATGAGAGCCAGATGGAGACTTGAATTTCCTCAACTGTTCATCCCTTGAATTTCCACCATGATCCTCAGTGTTTTGACTTTCTTCAACGGTCTTTGCTCATTTGTGCATCCTCCTCAAATCATCTCCAAAGCTTGGTAACACATACGGGGATATCCAGCTTGACCAATACAGGCATGAAGTGCTCTGCATGCTCTTTTAGGCCGTTTAAGCTCTTTTCCAAGGGCATTTTATACACGGGATGTTCATCTTGGCAGCTGCTGGATTTCTGTACAGTATAAGTAAAGATGATTACTCCTCCAAATACTCCCTGATCCTTTGATCAGACCATGGGGCTGCCATGGTGGTTTATCCCATATGGACCTAAATATACACTGGAAAGGTGTATATTGTCCCATTGTCAATATACATTGTCCCAGGGTCTGTGGGAGGATGTTCAGCCCATCCTGGTCTTCACATCACAGAAATAACTCCGAGCTGGTTTAGCAAATGAAAATCTGCTGGAGAGACTTGAGGAGCAGGTTTTATTTAGGCAGATGCTCAGCTACACCCAAGCTGAACAACATTCAAGTTTCTGACAGTCAGAGGAGCAGCAAGATGGGTATCATCCGATTTCATTCCGCTGTAGCACAACTCCAAGCTACACCACTAAAACACACCTGGTGACTCTTAAAGGAACACAAACCTGTCCTCTGCTTCCTGAGAGAGTTCAGTGGGTTTTTTAAAGGCATTGAAACAACAATGGGGAGAGCTAAGGAGCAGTTTTTCAAGGTCCAGGTGATAACATCTAATATCTCCCAGGTCTGGTGAGAGCTCGGCCGCTGGTGAGTGAACACTCCAAGTGCTCCTGAGCTCTCAGAGGTCTCCTGGCATCCTTTCCTCCCATGTGAGTTCTTTCGCAAGGGGTCTCTTCATATTTCTGAAGATACCTTCACTGCTACAGTCCTGCATGCTCAGCAGACATGGCTCCTGGAACCTCAGGAGCGCTTGCAGAGCTCTCTGCAGCTTCCTGGAGAGGGATCCTTGCTGGGTGGAGCAGATCTGGGATCAGCCCCCACTGTCTGCTCTGCAGATCCCTCCCGTGGTGATTTGACCCAGGGTGAAGCATCTCCAAGGGTTTCAGCCAGCAGGTGCTCACAGGCTCTTGCACTGCATGTTTCTTGGGTGAACACAAGTCTTGGCAGAGGTGCCTGGCAGCTGCAGCCGGGATTGCTGACCTTCCAGGGCACTGCCAGCTGCTGCTGAACAGCAGGAAGAAAGAGCAACTGCTGCCAGGCCCTATCCAGAGACTCCTGATGAGGATGGGCTAAAGGTGCTTGTTAGTGATGGACATGGGAACAGAGACTGGATGTCATGCCTCCACTTGCCCTCATCCTGATCTGAGCACAGACTGGGTCTTAATCCACAGAAACCAGTCCAGAAGCAAGTGAGGCTCATGGATCCAGGTGGTGGCTGTGTCATGCTCTCCATCCCACCTCCTCCCAGCTCAACATGGCTCCAGCCTCCTCCCAGCAAATATCCCAGTCCAGCACCCATGTTACCACAAAGCTTCCACCTATCAGACCCCACAGCTGCCTGCCAGCAGTACTGAAACACACTGTCCTTCAGACACTTATGTGGCACTTTGTGGCATCAGAAATGTCACTTACTTACCTCCTCTCCCCCACCACCCCAGCCCATCACTACCCTTGAGCTGGAACATCATCTCAGACCCGCCACGGCCTGATTAAGCAATTAAGAGTTTAATCAGAGCTGGCATGGGAGCTCTCTCCCTTTCCCAATGCTGTCAACTGGGCATGTTTCATGAGCACTGAGTTCACTTGGAAAGGAAAATGGAGCATTAAGGATTGTACCTGGGCAAGCTACCGACGGAGTAAAGTCCAACGGGCACTTTGTGCTGCAGATTGATCCCCAACCGACTGCACAAGGATGAGGGAACATGGGGAAGGGATATATCTAAATATATTTAACAAAGCCAAATGGCTGCACATTATACATAGATACATGTATGTATATATTTGTATGTGTATATACACACACACACACACATGCCAAGGAAGCACTTGGATTTACTTACATCATTGGGAATGGTGAGTTCATGAGTACTGGCCGGGGGACTGGCATCCAAACCTGGGCAGATGCAAGGGAACATGGTTAGAGCTGGCAGAGGCAACGCCATGAAGCTCCGCTGCTTTCCCGCAACACTGCCAAGGCTGCGTCCTGCTCCGGGCTGGGAGGGGAAGGGGATCACACACTCTGGGACAAGGAGGAGGAAGACAGTTGCTACCTGACTCTGCTGGAGCTGGGTGTCACCTTCCCTGCATCCCACGAGTGCCTCGCTTCCCACCCTTCATCCTATCCACTGGGAATGGCTTCAGAGGAGGGTGCAAGGTTCCAGCACAGCAGCAGAGAGCATGCCGGCTGGGACACCTGCTCCACAAGAATGCTGTCCATGCACCCTCCAGCCCCCTCTGGATGGAGCAGCATTGAGCTGCTGGCATGTGACAGCAGCTTGGTGCCCCAAAACCAGTGTCCCTGCGGGATGCGGCAGCACAAGTCCTCTGCAAGTTAAGTCCCCCAGACTCTCATGCTGAATTTGAGTCAGACTGTTAAGACATGCAACCTAGCTGGACCAGGACCACCTGTCCCTCTTATTCCTAAGAGAAAGCAAGGTGAACAGTATGGAAATTTAGATCCTGCTTCCCTCCAAAATCACACAGTGAGGAGCAAAGGCAGGGGCATGCTTCCTCCCACCCTCCCCTGGGTGAGGGAGAGCTCTCTCCTCCATGGTGGGAATGGCTGGAGCCAGCAGGATACCCTGTGAATGCAGCTCCAGAAGTAAGAGACACCATGCCATAGTGCTCCTAGGTTTCCCATATTAAATCACCTCAGTGCCGAAGCAAGGACGTCCTGTGTGAAATCTGCAAGAAAGAAGCTGTATGGTGCCTGACAGGAATTTGCAGTAACTGGAAAAAAACCCCTTATCTTTATGATATAAACCACTGATGAAAGCTTGTAAGAGCAGAAGAGACTGCCAGATCTGTATCCATGGAAAGAGGGGGGTTAAGGAGGTGCAGAATGAAGAAGCGCAAAGAGACTGGAACTGCAGGGCTCCTGCAAAACAAGACAGCAGCAGCACCCAATTCCTCACATATTTCCATGGAGGGCCTCAGCACAGAGGAAGAGGAGCTCTGGTTATCTCTGATATGCTCATGCATGATCTTATGATGTTAGGAAGTGAGGTTGAGGAGGCCCTGGCACCAGTTGTCCAGAGAAGCTGTGGCTGTTCCATCCCTGGAAGTGTTCACGGCCAGGGCAGATGGGGTTTAGAACAATCCGCTCTAATGGAAGGTGTCACTGCCCATGGCACGGGGGTAGAACAAGATGGGCTGTAAGGGCCCTTCCAGTCCAAACCATTCCAAGATTGTGTGACAATGTACTTCCTGCACTTTCCTGAATGCATCTTCCCAGATACACATTGCTGACATTTGCCTGCAGGGGGCTTCCTCACCAGACTTTTCACTTGGGACCACAGAGAGGAGAGGAATTGCAGGGAATGAGGATGCAAATCCTCCAGCTGGCAGCCCTCTGCTGTCATTCACCCCTGCCAGGGGTACTAATGCCAAAGCCTGCACAAAACATCTCCTGCCCAGGTATTACACCACAGTCAATGCTTGATGCTGACTTTACAGCACACACTTCACCTGGACCGGCTGGTACACTGAGCCTCCTCACAGTCTGGGGCAAGCTGGATTGCACCCATCACAGACATATCCCTCTGGTGAGGGTGTCCCTCTCCTTTGGCCATGTGTTACAAGGCTCAGTTCAGCAGCAGCCTGGGTGTGGCAGAAAATGTCTTCTAAAGGGAGCAGAGCACCAGTGAGGGCTCTGAGCAGCACTGAGGCATCCAGGGATCTTAGGGAACAGAAACTAAGCTCCTCAGACTCCTAGGCAGCATCCTCCATCCCACACTCAGATGACATGGATGATGCTGAAAGCCCTTGCGACACCTGGTGCCATGGCACTGCACCATCCCTCCATCACACAGCCTTTGAGGAATGGCCACATTCTTCTCCGTGATCTGGAGACTCTTTACTTCATCACTCCAGATCGTCCTTTTCTGATATGTACAAGCAGTCCTTGAGGCTGTAACGAGGGTGTCAGGGCAGGGTTAATGCCTTGGGTGACTGCAAAGGGCACAGGGGGCATGCAGAAAACACGGCTGCACAGGTCGGTGTCATGAAATCTATATTTCTGCAATCTTGTGGGGTCTATCTGCTCGGGCTACTCTTGCTTTCATAATTAGGTGTTGTCACCAAACCTTTCAGGCATGCATGGGATGGCTGTGTGCCCTAGGTCTGGCTCATCCTGCCTGTGAGCATCCAGGTCTCAAGATAGCTCCTCTATGCAATGGTAGGAAACAAAAGACAAATCTTTTTCTCGCATATGGATGAATGTGGCACGTCTGACAGCAAAATTTCTCCAAAGCTGCAGCCATGCTTCGGGTGGGTCCTCAGGGTCCTGTCCCACTAAAATTGCAACTCACCCTGAATGGCTCGGAGCTGCCTGTCACGGCTGTTCCCATCAGCACTGTTCTGTTGCTTCTGAGCAAAGTTTATGCAAAATTAAATGCAGGAATAAGGGTGATGACTCCGGTATCTTCCTGGTACACAGACAGCATTGAGAGAGACCTCATCACACCTGAGGGGCAGCACAGATCTCTGCTCTCTGTGGCCAGGGACAAAACCTGAGGGAACAGCATGAAGCTGTGCCAGGGGAGGGTCAGGCTGGACATCAGGAAAAGGCTCTTCCCCCAGAGGGTGCAGGGGCACTGACCAGGCTCCCCAGGGAATGGGCATGGCATCAAGGCCGCCAGAGCCCAAGGAGCATTTGAACAATGCTCCCAGGCACACGGTGGGATTGTTGGGGTGTCTGTGCAAGGCCAGGGGTTGGACTGGATGATCCCTGTGGGTCCCTTCCAACTCGAGATATTCTGTGGTTCTATGGCAATTGCACAAAAACATCACAGAGCCAGGTAATAAAGCCAAGGCACTTTTGCTTTGACATGCTGCACAAGGAGAAGGGTGCTGCCTGATCTCTTCCTGCACACCAAGACAATCTGCTGTCTTCTCCACGAATATCATGATTCCTCTCGGAGCACAACAACGGCACAGTCCTATTTATGGAATACATTTCAACCAAAGCCTGCTTACTTCCTTCTAGCTTTGTGTTTTACCTGATGACTGGCCCATCAGATTTTGAGCTTCTTCGGAGGAATGTAAGGGCAGCTTTTCTCCTGAAGAGCAAAGAAGAAACAGGTTTAATGCTTTTCCCTTCGAGGAGATAAGCAATGTCACTTCATCTAGGAAGCTCAAAATATGATGAACATACTGTCAGAACAGTAATTTCCAAGCAGTACTTTATGCACCTCCATCCCCTGTGCTCTATCTGCTTCCCAGGTCACCGGGAACATGCCGGCCTCGAGGACAAGGCTCGGGCCATGCCGGGGCTGGCTGTCCTCCCATCAGCGCAGCCCCCTCCGGCCATGCCTCCTTCCCACCACGACAGCTCCGTCCTGCCTGGCTCGGCACCGCTCCCCGCGCAGCACGCCCGGCCGGCCTGAGCCGCTCCTGCCGGGAGGGTGCGGGCGTCCCGCCAGGAGAGCTCGGGCGTTGTGCCGGGAAAGCACGCGTGTCCCGCCAGAATCCGGAGCGGCGCGGGGCAGAGGATGCCGCCTCCTCATGGAGAGAGGGAAGGAGGGATGGTGCTCACGGCCTCTGCTGGGAAAGCCCAGGCTGAGAGCTCGCCTTGAGCACCACAGCCCCCACAACATCCATCAAGCCTCTCCTTAACCTCTCCCCATGGATATTGCCACTTTTTACACGCCCTGCTCATTTCCATTAACAACAAGAGTTTAGAAAGAGAGAGAAAGTCTACAGGTAAGAGAAGGATATCTTGAAAGGGCATGTGGGTACGTACCAGGGAAAGCGGGGGTGGTCTGTCCAAGGGGAGTAAAGGGGGTTTGCTGCATAGCCAACTGGTGGAGCTTGGTCAACTGCTGAGGGGTAGGAGGGACATTAGAGCTAAGAAGGTTATTGTCATAGAGTACAAGTCACACCAAAAAGCAAGAACAAAATTATAATGGGCGGGTGGGGGAAAAGGAAAACAAACTGAAAAATAAAAATTAAAAAAAAAACAAAAACAAAAACAAAAACAAAACCAAACCAGGAAGCCATGGTGAGACATGGCAAAAACATTAGCAGAAAGGACTTGGCCTGGGTATAGTGCAATAAAGCCCAAATCTTTGGCAGAAGTGCTTGGTCAGGGTCTGAAGTACGATACCAGCAAGAAGCCCATTCTTAGTGTCAGTTCAACTCCTCTGCCTCCGTGCAGGGCCAGATGGTGGGCGTCACAGCCAGCACCCAGGAACCCTCTTTGTGCCACCTGAGCCACATTGTCACCGCTTGTCCCCGCAGCACACATTCCTGTGCTGTGCCTCCAATTGGAACGGCCTCTGGGAGATGGATAAACGGCATTTCTAAATGCCAGCTCATTAGAAATATGGGGAATTATGGGCTTCAGTCATGACCAGTAGGTATTTCAGATCCTTGTATCCCTTGTTGTGCTGAGGAGGTTTGGCTGCCTGGTCAGGGAGTTTCATAGAGAGGTGTTTGTTTGGAATACATTTTGTGCTCAGTTTTACTGCTCCAAATAATAAAAAACAAACAAACAAACAAACAAAAAACCACCAAACAAAACAAAAACCCAAAAAGACAGGAAAAGAAAAGAAAACAAACCAAACTGGGCTGAAGACTGGCAGTAAGCAGGAGGGAAGACTCTTTAGAACCTCCCACTTTCACAGGGGCTCTGGGAGTTTTCAGCACCATATCACCACCTAAATTTAAACTGCTTCTTTTGCCCATCATTCCTGGCAATGGGGAGGCAGGAGTTATAGTTTCAATGTTTTGGGGGGCAACAAGACTCAAATGTCTCCTTGCTGCTGCAGCAGGGCTAGGGAGGGAGAGTGAAGATGTCCGGCTGGCAGCAGTGAGGGGGAAATGCTGGGAAGAGCTGACCTGGGGGCATGAGCACACTGGGGGAGGCTGGAGGGAAGCAGCAGGAAGGAGTGAAACACCTGAAAATTCCTGGACAGGTTACCTGTGGGATCCCTGTCCTGTCTGGAGAGGCATGAGGACACCCAGCCCCTGCTGCCTCAGGGGAGATGTCTCACCACTCCACAAAAAGAGGTGTCTGCACATCTCTGTGCCTATTTTGGCTGTCTTTGGCTTACTTTAGTGAAAGGTGTGATATGATGGGCTCCAGCCACAACACAGCTGTCTCCAGATAACACTGGGCATGCTACTGCTCCTGCAGGGAGCAGGGACATCAGCATCTAATGCTTTTCAACTTCAGAACTATCCTGGAGCTGCACCCTGTTTCTGGAATTCCTCATGACACCTGGTCCCACTGGCAGGACTCCAGATGAAATCTCTTTGCCCAGTGGGCTCCAGCCATGCCCTGGGACAGGGGTCCTGCTTGCCACGTGGGGGAGACCAAAATCTTTTCTAACACTGACCTAGTAGACCTTCCAGACATAGTTCAGATAGCGGTATTTATGCAGCCCCTGCAATTAGAGCAATAAACAAGTCTAGGAGAGGAGAAGATGGCTGCATCCAGGTGTCATGGAAAAAGCTGCTACGTCCATCTCTTCCAGCTCATCCCCTCTGCTCTGGTGAGACTGTACCTGAGGTACTGCATCCAGCTCTGGAGTCTCCAGCAGAGGAAGGACATGGATCTGTTGGAGCAAGTCCAGAGGAGGTCATGGAGATGCTCCAAGGGGCTAAAGGGGGTCCAAGAGAGCTGGAGAGGGACTTTGGACAAGGGCCCGGAGTTACAGGACAAGGTGGCTTCACATTGACAGAGGGCAGGGTTAGGTGGGATTCTGGGAAGAAATCCTTCCCTGTGAGGGTGCTGAGGCCCTGGCACAGAGTTCCCAGAGAAGTTGTGGCTGCCCTGGATCCCTGGAAGTGCCCAAGGCCAGGTTGGATGGGGCTTGGAACAGCCTGGGACAGTGGAAGGTGTCCCTGCCCATGGCAGAGGTTTGGAGCAAGATGAGTCCTTAAGGGTCCTTCCAACCCAAGCCAGTCTCTGACTCTATGATCCCGCAGCTTTTGGGACAGCAGGCAGCTACCCATCACATCCCAAACAGCCAAAAACACCCAGGCAATGCTGAAGCCCCTTATGAGCCAAAGCTTCCCCTGTCCTGGAGTGCTTCTCCAGGGACAAAATCATGGCAGGAGAACACACCGGGCATTCAAAATTCTGCCCGTTTTGCAAAGGGCAGCCACTAAACACAGACACCTAAAATGTGTTTAAAATGCCCTAAAAGCACATTCAAGACTGGATTCTGCACTGAACATTGTTTGAAATGACCAGTCATTGAAAGAATAACCTGAGAGTAAGGATGTGAGTAGCCCCTGTACCAACAGCTTTATTCAGGAAATTTGCTGGGAGTGGGGCACAGTGCAGTCAGCAAATGTATTTTAATCCTGACAATAAGAGGAGTATAGGAACAAGGAAAACACTGAGCTGTTGGCACCACTTGCAAAGAAAAACTGGGATAAAGACTGCATTGATCTATCCTAACTATACAGGTTATTTTGTTATATTCTGCTTTTGGAGGAAAAGCAAAGAGTACATAATGAGGAATATTTCTTATCAACCATCACAGCAGGCTCTTCAGAGTACACACATACTGGTGTCACAAGCCAAAGCCTGGATTCCTCTAATTCCAGTGAAAACATTTCTCCTAGGATGAAAATCCAGCCTGTAGCTCCCTAATGCTCCCATACAGGGCAGGCAAGGGGGTATTCCCATTCATGGTATCAAACAGCCTTGCCACCTTCTCAACCACGGGAAAAGTAATTCCATTATTTAGTACCCAACGCACTCACTGGAAAAGGGAGCTCTGAGCTGCATCAACCCCGTGCATGGGTGGATGACTGGAGAAGGTTTTCCACCTACTGCCACATCCTCAGCCCCACTGCAGATCCTTGCCTCACAGCAGGAGAGACCATCTGCAATGGGACCTGATGGCTATTTTATCCCCTTGGAAACACATTTAG
This sequence comes from Zonotrichia albicollis, assembly GCF_047830755.1. Lineage (NCBI taxonomy): Eukaryota > Metazoa > Chordata > Aves > Passeriformes > Passerellidae > Zonotrichia > Zonotrichia albicollis. The sequence goes on along the minus strand of NC_133828.1, from coordinate 9,755,381 downwards.
AAAGTCCCTGCCTTTTCTAAAAGCCATGACCACCTCAGAAGCTGAGCTTCACTGCTTTCCTCAAAGAAGTCCTCCAAACGGACTGATTTTCTATTTCCCTTGGTAATTTCAGGTGCACACATTCCAGCTGTCGATCCCTCCATGTCCCCCCACAGGCATGGGAGCCCAGGGATGAGCCCAAGCCTCAGTGAGAGCAGCTGAGAGCAGCTCCTGTCTCTGCCCCAAGGAGCCCGAGGTGAAGTGGGGGCTGTCCCCATGCTGCCCTGCCACCCACAGCAGCGAGACAGACACCAAACCCGGGGTGACCACGTTGGGCTGGGGGCCCTCAGCAAGGTGAGATCCAGCATCAACACCTGCCCTGTCCCTCTGGGAGACACGGTGGGGGGTTTGTCCAATTTCCATGTCACCCAAAGAAGCGCCCCTTCAGAAAGGCACATACCTGCCCAGGCTTGGAAGAAGCCAGAGTTCTGGCTTCTTCCCACCCCACCAAGGCCCTCAGCAGCTAAATATGACCTTGGCTTACCAAAATTTTAAAGACAAGGGGAAAATAGAAAGGAAAATTTTGGGGTTTTTTTGCCCCTGTTTTGATCATTCTGAGGCACAAAATGCACAGGTTTCTCTCAGAACAAAGGGATAGCACTGAATAATGCAAACATTTTAGCATCAGGCCAAGTCCTCAGAAGTAATAAAGTTTAGTGCTTACAGGTTAAAAGGCTACTCAAGATATTACAGATACTACACATGGCCAGTTACTTTGAAAATACACTATTAATATTATTGGCTAATATTAATATTATGTGAATTGACAGTAGCATGCAGGTGACAGAAAAGGGTATAAGAAAAATTAGGGTAAAACTCACATCTGGGTGTGGAATAGCGTATTGTCCCTGAATTGTATAGGCCTGTAAAGGAAAAGCAAAGATGTTACTAGGGCTGGCAGGACATGAGGAGAGAACTCCATCCCTCTGTTGGGACCCCCTGTATCACATTAAATTCCCTGGGGCACCAAATCCTTGGGGCAGGAGGGAGATGTTCCACCTCCCATTCAACCTAGAGCATGCTGAGCTATCTGACTTCAAGGGCTCAGGCTCAGTTCGGCTTTTTCAGAAGGAAAGAAACAGCTCTTTATAGGTGCCAGCATTGCACGGAGCAGGAATATCAGGCTGTGGCTGGTCTTTGCTGTACAAAAAATAAGGATCAGTTGCACGGGGGTTGAAAGTGGACAATCTTTAGTGCCCCTCTAACAACCAGAACCTGTGTAGCAGGTGCACAGTGACATCGCTGCCCAAGCGTGACCCCAAAAAGCAAGCCAGCTCTGTGAGCCTGTCCATATTTCCAGGTGCACAAGTCCCAGTGGATGCTTTACATCCACCCAGTATATTCCAGTGCTCTGCTGGGGCATTGGAAAGGCATGGAGGCGAGGGCAGCCTGCACTGCAATGCCTTTCACCAGCTGTAATTGATAAGTCCATGCAAGTATCTGCCAGGCAAATGGGTTTGTGTGTTTTTCCCATCCTTTATAGCAATCCTTTCTCTTTTTGTTAGTAAATAATCTCAAAATAAGTAGCAATGTGAGTGAAGAGCCAGACACTAGAGAGCCCAATATTTAGGACTTAACCAGCAAGCAAAACATATCTCACTTGTTGACACATTATTCAGATGATTCTGAAAGAAATGGCAAAAGAGATGGTGAACACTTTGAAAAGGGAGAGTAAAGATTGCCAAGAAAAATGAAAGGAAAAAACTTTGGAACCACCTGCAAATTTGCTGCATTGTTTGCAAAGAGCAAAGTGCTTTGTGTAAAGGAAACCCCCAAAATCATGCAGGAGGAAAAGGGAAAATGTCTGTCCCAGTGCCCACCAGCAACCCAGCACAACGGGGACGTGACAGAGGCTGAAAAGTTGCCTGTCCTGGTGGTTTAATTTGGCCATTGGTTTTTGATTAGAAAAACTGAGCCGAAAAAGGTAATCAAGGGCTGGAAGGTGTCTTGGACAGATGCAACTCAACTCTGACCTCTGAGGGCTGGTCCCTTTGGCAGCAGCCGTTGGCTGCTACATCACTCAGGCTGCTGAGCTCCCGGAGGCTCATCCCACCCCAAACACCTGTCACCAGCTGTCACCAGCTGTCCTTGACCCACCCGCCCCGTGCCACCCCTTGGGCAGAGCCAAAGGGCTCCCAACATTGGGAAGAACTCTCACTTCAGACACAGTTGCTTCCTCCCATGATGTTACTTCTGTCCAAGAAACCAGCCATTCACAGCAGAAGAACTGCTGCCTCCATCTCACTCTCCCTTTTGAACAGACCAGGCAGCTGGACTTGAAGTTCTTTTCCAGGACGGCTGCTCAAATGGAGTGACATACTCCTGATCCCAATGATTGACTAATTCAGCCTACAATAGCCTGTGCTCTGGGCTTTGCTCCTGTTCTTAGTTTGTCCTTCTATTTATTATGATTGGAGAGAAAGTAAGTGACTTGTGTGGAGCTGCTCTGGGTGGCATAAGCTGTGGTTTTGTGGTGCTTGCCCTGCCTGGATGCTGGAGCTCTTGGGAAGGTACATCCCCTGCTGGATGTCATGCACCTCAGCAGAGTGAGATCTACAGGCAGGCCCTCAGTCACCAGGTGAGGTGATGAGATGAGGTGGAGAAAGCAACAGTGCAAGTTCCCTCTTTAGAAACAGCCATGTGCTCAGTTGCTCTTGTTTCTGCTGATTTTTGTTTTCGGAATAACCTCCAGCTCATCCGTGTGATGGTCATCCCACAAAGGAAAAACCACCCCAAAGCTCATGGCTGGAAATAGCACGAGATGTCTGCAAGGCTGCAGTGTCACTGGGGTGACACAGGGCAGGCTCTGGCACAGGGGGAAGCAATACCCCAAACCAGCTGAGCGCCAAGGAGGGGGACACGGCTCTCCCATGGTGGCTGCCCTGAACAGAGAAGGAGCTGTGACAAGCCCTTCCTACAATGGATCAGTTACAGCTACACAAAGGTATTTCTAATTGAGCTGGAGGTGCCAGAGAGCAGCGACATCCTCTTGTTCAACAACTCTTTTCTAATCCTCTCCTTCTCAACCACTGACAAATACTGAACTTGGGTCTGGTGAAGTAAATTCTAGCCTTTCCTTTGTGTCTCCCCAGGCTGGCTGTTCCCTTCTGCTCATTGTCCAGCATCCATCACAGGAGCTAAGCCAAGAGCTTTCAGTCCAGCTGCCATGGCACACAATGGATGGAATGACACCATGCAAGTCAGAAGGCAAGAAACCTGAGTGCACTAACGGGCAGCGGCTGGTGCTGCAGTAAAAGGCTGAGGTTGGCAGTGGAGGCTGCAAGCGGGTCGGCTCTTACCTGACCACCTGCAAAAATGACAGGGGTGGAGGCGGGCTTTGGGCGGTAGGGAATGGTGGCACCTTTTGGTGGGGACTAGGAAAAGGGATAAGGAGAGGGAGAGAGAACATTAGAACAGCTTTCCTGAAACGGCGGCAAAAAGAGTGTTAGAAAGCACCTAACGGAGCACGGCCCCCGGGGCCGCCACGGCAACACCCGCACCAGGCAACACTGCATTTCTGGACAGGAGCACATGGGGGAAAGAGGGGTTCCATGGGCAACAAGGACAACCTGGGGCATGGGAGATCCCCTGCCAAGGAATGGGCCCCTAAATGGCCTCCTGGACCTCCGTTGCCTGCCTCAGCTTTGCTCTGCTCTGCGCAAACCACATCGCCTGCTCCAGGCTCCAGGAATCCTCCTCAGAACGCCCTGAGGAGAGCCTCAAACAGCAAGATGGGGAGATACAGCCCATCTGAGCAACCCAGCACCATGCTCAAGCTCTTTGGCTGCCCTCATCTTCCTCAGCGCTGGAAAAGGGTCACCTTCAGGCCTTGGTGCGGTCATCGCCATCTGAGCTGTGACGTGGGTGCTGCAAGGCACCTGTGGTCAGCTGAGAGGTGTCCCTGCACATGGCAGGGGGCTGGAATTAGATGGCCTTTAAGGTCCTTTCCAACCCACACATTCTGTGATTCCATGATTCTGTGGTCTTGCTGCTCTGTCTCCTCCCTGGGTAGGTCTGAGCAGAGCTGCAGTGAACGGGCCGCAGGTGTGATGCACAGGAGCTGCTCACCCAGGTTCTTCCTCTGGTTTTCTCCTGAACAACTTACGGGCTATAGGAAACATGGAAGTTTCTAGGGACCAGGAGAGATTTCAGCTCTCTTCTTCCTTTCTACCCAAAATTAAAACAACTCAGTGACTGCTATATAAGGACAGGCAATAGAAATTACACTATCTCATGGAAAAAAAAAATAAATTCCTGTACATTCTTTGGATATCCACTTGTAGGAAAGCAGCATTATCTAACTCCTGCTGCTAAGCACCTGTCTGCGGGAAAGCTGATCAAAGTACATCTCCAGCATCCCAAACACACTTGTTCTTTTATTGCATTACAAATCTTGGAGGGGACGAGATGGGATTATCTGTTTAAGGCTGAAAGGTGATATGGAACATCTCTATGAGCCATTAAAGCCAGGGCACTTTCCAGATTTCAGACTGCAAGAAGACTTGTGGGTTTTTCTCTTTCCTCTCTGTACAGAGGAGCAGATCATCTTGCTTTGTGAGAAAAACTTTTTAATACACCTGGTAAGCATCACCTCAGGCTCATCTCTGCTGCAGTCTGATGATGACCCAGATGTCATTGGGTGCTGCAGTCTGCGACCTGGTCATCCAAAATTCCTACGGCAGCAGTGCAGCTGCCTGAGCATCACAGCCAGCAGGGATGGGAAATGTGGCTCCCGGCTATCCCTGCTGAGATGTGCTGCTGCCAAGCTGAAGATGCTTCCATCTGGCTTTGCATCACCTTCACCAAGCCTTGCCATCCACATCTGAAGCTTTTCCAGTGGGAAACAATGCAAGAGCGCCTCACATTGGTCCTTGTTTTGTCTGTCTCTGGGATGCACCAGAAGTGGAATGTGTCACCATCCTGGGTCCCAGGGGCTTTCTTCCTGGAGCTTCTCCCATCTGAGATGGCAGGTGTGGACATGAGGCATGTGGCTGAGGTCATCTCCAGCAACTGGTACTGCAGCATTTCTCCATGGCAGAGATCTTCCAGCTCTGCCTGTCACCATTTATCCCAGAAAAGGGCACCTTGGACATATATCTATGTGCCCTACAGTCCCTGATCTCCACCAGCCTTCCTCATTACCATTCCCACTGTACTTCACTGGAACACAGCCTTGTGCTCCCAGTTCCAGCTCTCCCAGTGCAGGGGATGCTCTGGCCTCCTCCTCCTGGTTGTGGTCCTTGAGAGGCAGAGACCAGGTTCTTGGAGCAGTGGCTGTCTGTAGCCCCCATATCCTTCTCACAGCACCCTGAGTGCTGCTGGGACGCCAGGCCAGGCTGTCCCAGCTTGCTGGCACCCCTCTGCCCTAAAGCCACCCCCTGCTCTGACACAAACCACCTCCTTTGGGGCACCCAACCAGACAGGCTTCCAGTGTGGGACTCTAGAAACTACGGACAATGGTGGGGAAAAGACACGGGGTGTATTTCCAGCAGAGGTACCAGGAAATGAGAGTGGTCCGACGACGCGAGGTGAAGGGGACAAGAGAGACACACTCTACAGCTCCCAACACTCTGGTGGGGCCAGCTGGGATTTTTTTCCATATGTACTTTACCCTCTTTGTTACAGACTGTACCTCCAGCATCACCACACAGATCTGTTTGACACACTGGATAATTGCGTCGGGTGTCCCCGAGATTGTCACCGCCCGCTCTGTGGAGTTGGGCAGCATGTCCCCCGCCACTTGGACCTGAGCACCTGTGGACTGGAGACAGAAAGCGAGAGGAAGGAGAAATCCCACAGCTGAACGCCTTCACTCAGAGCCAGCTCCAGCCCCAACACCATGCACCTCCCGAGGGCCCGGCACGGGGCATCCCGTGGGATGCTGCTCCTACATCAGCCACACCATCCCGGGAAGCAATGTGATCTGTGATGCAGCACAGGGATCCATTTTTCCAAGGCAGCTCCCCCTTGGATGCAGATCAGCTCCGAGGAGCTGCACTGAAGGCAATAATGAAACAGAATCTGCCTTACCTCCCGGATTTCCTTGATCTTGGAGCCCCCCTTGCCGATGAGGGACCCGCACTGACTCGCAGGCACCACCAGCCGCAGTGTCACTGGAGGCTTGCTGGTAGCGGTGCTGTTGCTCATGGAGTTGGTTATGTCCTTGGGAAGGAAAAGTGCAGCACATCAGCCCTTGGTACCTGACGAGAGCCACCTCCAGCGCCCAGGTGGCACATCTACACACATCGTGGTCAGGTGACTAAAGTGCTCCCTCTTGAACACTTCCAGGGATGGTGACCACTACTGCCCTGGGCAGCCTGTTCCCAGGCCTGACAGACCTTCCAGTGAAGAAATCTTCCCTAATATCCAACCCAAACCGAGGTTATTGCCTCTGGTCCTGTCACTTCTTACCTGGGAGAAAAAACCAACCCCTAAATGGCTACACTCTCCTTCCAAGCAGTTGTAGAGAGTGAGAAGGTCCCCCAGAGCCTCCTTTTCTCCAGGCTGAGTCTCCCAGCCCCCTGAGCTATTCCCCATCAGACTCGTGCTCCAGACCCACCCCACTCAGAGACGTGTGAAAGGTTCTGTGCTGAGGCCATGTCCCAGTTAGTAAAATCCAAGCAGGCACTGCTGTCCCCAGCCATGGGCTGCCTCACATTTCTCACCTCCTCGAATTTGTAGGCGATCATGGCAAAAGCCTTGAAGATGGCATCGGTGGGGCCAGTGATGGTCACAATCCGCTCAGGGCAGTTCCCCTCTGAGATGTTGATCCTTGCCCCGCTCTGGAAAGAGAAGAGGAGTCCTGGAATAGCCACGGCCAAGCAGGTTGGGTCCTCTCTCAGCCTGATACCTGTGCCAGCCTCACAGCGTTCAAGCAACCCTTCCCAACTCACACCCCTCCTCTGCAGTGATTTCAGCCCTGCCTTATCCCAGCTCTTAGAAAGGGTTTCCAATGTTTCATCACAAAGCAAACCCATGGGATCGAGGTAAGACCAGCTCATGGGGTCATTGCCTGTGAAGAGTTTTACTCACTGTCCTGACAACTCCCCGGGAGCTGCAGGCACAAAGACCCTGGAAAAACTCAAAGCATCTTATAGATGACTTAATTTCAACATTTCATTAAATACTTGACTCAGGAAAATGGGACAGGAGTTTGAGTGTGAAGGGAAAAAACTGGTCCAAAGAGCTCTGGGGACAGCTGGCTTGCTTGTCCTGACCCTAGGAATTACTGCACATATCACACAGGGCAATATGCAGCTCTGGCCACTCTGCACTTCCTTTCTCCTACAAATCATCCTCAGAGCAGGCTGCTCACCTCCTCACGCATCTTCTTCACAGTCTCTCCTTTCTGAAATAAGAGGGAAAACCAAGCCATTACTGAAAATTCAACACTTCTACCTTTAAAACAACCCTACCAAAAATGCATCTCCCTAATACATGCCAATGTGTAGCCAAAAACATGGGGGCTGTGATGCCTGGCCCTGCATTCACACGTGACGGTCAGCTGAAGAGCTGAGCATGTAAATGATCAAATATGTATATACAAATTCACAACTGTGAATCTTCCCAGAGTTGGACACGCTGATGGAAAAATAAGGCACAAGCATACAGGGAAAACGCGTTCATGCTGAAAATGTTTGCCACCATAAACCTTTCTTTTAAAACCACCCAAAAAAAACCCTAATCCTGTATAGCCAGGACTTTCCAAAACACTGTGGAAACATCAGAGCAACTCAGGAAGCCTTTTTGGACAAGGTAAATGGAGTCCTCTGGCCTCAGAGACAGGGGCTATAGAATTACTTAAAATATAATTTAAATGTATCTGTGTGACATTTTTAGTATCTCTTAATGAAGTTATTTGATGAAAACACCAGCGCAACATGACTGTAAGCAGCTGGAAACAGGTGAGTTTGGTGAGGTTTGGTGGGAATGGTCTTTTGACCTCTGGTGGTTGGTGAGGTTTTTAGGTGAATGGTCTTTTGACCCCTTTGTGGGTTTCTCCTAATTTCTGGCTCACAAATGCAGCACCTAGCTCAGGCACCCAACACTTTTCAGGACATCACAGGGAAGAGGTGACTGTGGCATATGCCACACCACAGGTGCAGGAACAGCATCAAAGGTACATTAAAAGGCATCCTTACCTTCCCAATGATGCTTCCAACTTCCTACACAGAGAAAAAGCCAAAACCAAAGGAACTGACATTAGAAAACATGATGAGAAACCAACCCAACCCCATAACCAAGTGAAGACCTGGTGGACATAGTTCCCAGCAGAGGGACAGGGTTGAGGGGCAGGAATGAGAGGGAGCGGGAGCACCATGCTGCCCTCCCCACCGGCAGGACAGCTATTCCTGGGGCTGGGACAGCTGGACAAAGCTGTGTGTGGGGCTGGGCAGGTGGGACAGGGACCTGTGAAGACACCCCCACTGCGGGAGCCCCTTACCTTGCCGTGCATCAGCAGCCGGATGGTGAGGGTGACGTTGAGGCCGCCCTCGGAGACCTTGGACTCCATTTCCTACCGGGAACGGGAGACGTGCGCTAGCTGGGAGAGCAGCCCGGCACAGGCAGCACCTTGGCGGGATCACCTGGGACACAGCGGGGAAGGCTGGCTCTCAGAATGGGCTCCTGGGGGTGGGACAGACCCCACAGAGTAGCTAAAAAACAACTCTGGAGTCGGGCATCAGATGAGCAGCCTGGCCAAGGGCCAGCGGCTGCAGTGGGGCTTTAAAGCGACCACAGCACCTGTCTAGCAAACCAAAGCTCACCATTTCCAGCATAAAGAAAACCACAAGGCACCTTTGCTGTGGTCAGGATTGTCTATCTGGCTCCAGGAGCACGGAATGGGAAGGACAGAACTGGCATCCTGGTTGCCACGCATCCTGACCTGAGAGCTCCCAGCTGGGCAGACTGTGGACCACACCCCTTCCAGCCACTCATGTCACAAATATCTAAGGAAACCATGCTGTTTTCCTTTTTCCATTTTCTCTCTTTCCTCCTCTGCCCTCTAGAGGGTCACTGATGTTTTGAAGTCAAGAGGGTGAAATAAATAAAAACCACAGAATGGCAACAAATCCTTCATTTTTCACGCCTGATGCCTCTTTAGGAGCATCTCTGCATGAGGACGTGGCATATGAAATGTCCCTGCAGCCCACTGCATGGGGAGAGCAGTCCCATCCCAGAGGGAGGTGCCAGCATTCTTCTACATGAAGTGCTGAGGGATACAGAGCAATCCTCCCTCACATTATTTAATCCCTCAGTCTGTATCAGATGGGAGATTTTTCATCCTGCTCACAAGCATCTGGCATTTCCCTTTGCTCAGACAGGGACTTATGTGAGCAAAAACAGCAGAAGATAAACAAGTTCTCAAGTACTGCTTTAATGCAAGTCAGGATGAATAAACAGCAGCAATGCACAGACCGTGGCTGGGATATGGGTTTGATGCAAAACCTCTTCCCAGAGGTTATTATGAAACCCAAAATGGATAAACCCACGTGGTTTGCAGGGGGATAGAATTCCCTGAAGCTAAAGGACACTGGCTCACTGGGAATGAGGCTGCTTATGACCTACATGCAAACATGGGGCTTGAGGCTGCTGCATCTTACAAATGGAAAAAAAAAGATGGAACCTTCACAAGAAGGATAAGAAATGAAATGTGCTCAACACCAAAACAGATTCACTGGCACAGGCTGCCCAGAGAGGCTGTGGGGTCCCGATCCCTGACAGTGTCCAAGGCCAGGCTGGACAGGGCTTGGAGCAACCTGGGAGAGTGGAAGGTGTCCCTGCCCATGGCGGGGGTGAAATGAGATGAGCTTTAAGGTCCCTTCCAACCCAAACCATCTGGTTCTATGTCAAGATAGAAGGTGCTTTTGAGGGTGGGGAGAAGGAGAATATTTCCAAGGAAAAAGGCGATGACATTGCAAACTAAAGTAACAGGAATGGGCTGAGAGACTGTAACACAACAGGGAAGATCAGGAATTTTCAGGACTGAGCCTACTGTAAGGTGTACAATGGAGGAAAATAGTAACTGGCTGTGTTGGTTAACCCCAGGCCGGCTCCTGTGCATGGGAGGCAGTGCCAGAAAGGGTCAATAAGCAGATAGGTGGAGGTCAGCATTTCCAGTGCTCACAATGTGCCAGGAGATAAACTGCTCACCAGAGACATCACAGAATCATAAAATGGTTTGGGTTGGAAGAGAACTTAAGATATCCCATTCCACTCCCCTGCCATGGGCAGCGACACCGTCCACTATCCCAGGCTGCTCCAAGCCCTGGAGTCCAACCTCGCCTTGGACACTTCCAGGGATCCAGCTTCTCCAGGCACCCTGTGCCAGGGCCTCTCCACCCTCACAAGGAAGAATTTCTTCCTAAAATCTCATCTAATCCTCCCTTCTTTCAGTCCAAAGCCATTCGCCCTGGTCCTGTGGCAGGGAGGGTGTTTGCCATCCCCAGCTCCACATCCCTTGCAGGAGGAACTCTGCATCAGGCTGTTACGTAAATGCTTCCAATTGATTGAAAAAGTGGGTCATGTGTTAGCCAAATGCTCCTGGCTTTAAGATTTATCAGCATTATTAAATTAAACACGCTTCATGCTCCAGTGAGCAGGAAAGCTATATTGGCCTTTTCTTAATCATACTAGTGAAAGGTAAGTGTTTTATAGGGGGCTCATGGGCTCAATGGAAGCCATGGCAACAATAGATCCGAAGCTTTTACTCTGGGCACAGGCCTCCCCCAACAGCCCTCATTCTACATGGACAAAGGGCTGGGAAAATTATCCCCCAGAATGTCATTTTGGGCATTTCAGAGCATTCCCTGCCTGGAGAGAACAATCTCAGCCCCTTCCTCTCCACCACCATGCTCTGCCTTGCTCACCATAGCTCTGAAATGGCTCCTTTGTCCCCCACTTGAAAGCCCTGAGGACACCATTACATGTGGCCCAATGGACAGAGGAGACACAGAGCCCTGCTCCAGCCCAGTGCCAAGCAGGTGCAGCCCCACAGAGGTGAAAGACATGGAACTGGGAGACAGAAGTGTCAGGCTAGGCCCCAGAAGGGAAGCTGCACAATGGGTCAAGTGAGGCTCTGCCAAGCACCACACCTGGGCAACCACAGGTGGAGGACTGGAGCATCCTTCTTCCACGTATGAGGAGCAGCCAAAAGGTTTTGCACCACAGCAAGGGGAGATCTGCCCCAAAGCACGACAATGTACTTCCAAAGGATGATCCCATGCCACAGTAAATAGGCTAGTTAATTGCAGATTCCTTTGCAAAAGTGCCTAGAGAAGACATCATCAGTTCTCAGAGCAATCTGGTTCCTCCTTGGCTCAAATATATTAAATTCTGGGAAATTTCCTTAATCTATGAGGAAACCCCTATGTCTGAAAAAGCAACTCAGGAATCAGAGAACAAGGCATAGGAGGGAAAATGAGAGCCCAGACCAGCAGGGAAACTCCTCTTCCCCACGAGCAAACGTATGCACTCCAATTTTTCTCTTTTCTCATTTTTTAGAGGTTGGAACAATTGCCTCAGCTGGGGCTCTTGGGTTTATGCTTGCTGATACTTCACAAATACCAAAACATCCCTAAAATTGGAGTAATTCCCTTCCAATTAGGAGAAATCTGAACACTGTGTTTTGAATTAATTTAATAACACAAACATCACATCATCATACAGGAGGAGGCACATGAAGCAGAACAGGAGAAGAGAAATGGAGCTCTGGGCTGGATGTTGCTCTCCAGCCTAGCTTCCATACAGGAGCTGGAAAAAGCAGAAGCTGGGATCCAGGGAATCATGCCTCTGATATCCTATCAGGGATGCTATCCCTGACGGCAGGAGGCTCAGCTGAGCTTGAGCAGAGCCCAAATCCCTGCAGGGGGGCTGGGGGACGTTGCTGGCTCTGCCCTTGTCCTCCACTTCCTCTTCCTCCTGCCATGCATTCCTAGGGCTCACTGGGTGCACGAGTCCCATACAAGCAACCTTTGCTTCCTAGAGTTGTTTTTGGGGGGCACAGGAATGTTCTGTTCAAGCTGTCCAGAAACAAACAGAGAGGACAACTCTGTGCAAAGATGCCCCACTGGCATAACTCACCCCCTCCCTGAAACGTTTGAGTGGAAAGTTCACGGGCACCACCAAGCCAATGCAAAGGAAAAAGTCTCCATCACCCTCCCACACCCATCACAGGGCCTCTAGAAAATCCCACTTTCTTGTAGGCATATCACAGAATCACGAAATGGTTTGGGTTGGAAGGGACCTTAATGCTCATCTTGTTCCCCATCCCTGCTGTGGGCAGGGACACCTTCCACTATCCCAGGCTGCTCCAAGCCCTGTCCAACCTGGCCTTGGAACTTCCAGGGATGGGGCGGCCACAGCTTCTCCTGGTCAGTGCAGGCTGATAAAATCCAACACCTCAGAGCCCTGCTGACCAAGAGCCCTTGATGACCTGTGCAGGTAAAGAGCAGGGTGGGCAGGGCTTGGTCTGTGCAATCCCTGCTGTGCCACCTTCCCGAAGGACTACACCCAAACCCCTGCCCTGGAGCATCTTGGGTGCTCAGTGGTAATGCCATCCTGGAAAACATCCACACTTCCCAGACTCTCTGGCGTTCCACAAACCCCACCAGCACAGATGTTAAAGACAGCCACAAATCCTTGGCATCCTCCAGCACACTGCAATGTCCCACAGCCAGGATTTCAAACAGGGGTGGCAGAATTTAGTGCTGGGAATTAACAGCTGGGACAGAACATCCAACACTCAAGACAGCATTTTCCTCTGTGAGGGCGTCTTCACAAAACTCAGACCAGGGTTTTCTGACCCTTGGAAAACTATGGATGTGTTGAAAGCAGAGAAAAGCCAGAGAGGCCAGGAAAGAGGATGTTTTTCTGACATTTCAGGCTCTATAGCCTGTTTTCTCAAGGAGGGCTGCCTGTCCATCTGCATAAGCAGAGGCGCTTTCTCCCCACTCATCTCCCGCTGACTTGATCTTGCCATTAAGACCTAATCTGGGGATTTCCAGCGCGGTGCTTTAGAGGCTGGGAAGCTCGGCAATGCAGCCAGCTCAGGATTATGACGATGGCACAGTCTGGCCAGGTCAAGACAGGCTTGGAAGGAGGAAAAACCTTAAACCACACGGAAATGCGTCAGCCACCAACGAGCTTCAGCTGCTGGGAGATGAAGCTGTGGGAAGGCAGTAGCACCATCTACGTGAATGACACCAAAAGCCACTTGGGAACAAAGATGCAACTCCAGCTGCTGCCATTTTCCATAGCTGTAGTCATTTCGGTTAACCTTTCCTCCTCTCCAGCTTCGGTGGAACCATTTTCCCAAAAAAGATGCCCTGTGCCGTCCTAGTACGTCAGCCAGCAGGATATTCCTGCCTCTTCCCTGCCCATAACCATTAAAAGCAGCACAGGAGATGAACGTCCTGCTCTGGCCCCCACAGCAGGCATCTCTGGAGGCTTCTTTCTCAGTCACCTGCTCCCATTTCCCTGCTTCCCTCCAGCTGAGATCACAGCCTGACAGAATCAGGTTGGAAAAGACCTCTATGAACACCGAGTCCAACTGTTTCCCCAGCACTGTCAAAGCAAACCCTGTCCCCAAGTGCCACATCAATGTGCCTTTTTAGCAGTTCCTGGGATGGAGACTCCACCACTGTCCTGGACAGCCTGTGTCAGTGCCTGACCACCCTTTCCATGAAGAAATTTTTCCCAATGTCCAATCTAAACCTCCTGGAGCACATCCTGAGGCCATTTCCTCTTGTTCTGAATGTCTGCGCTGATACAATGGTGCAGAGCTCCAGCGCAGTCACACTGCAGTGGGCACAGCCACATTCCAGCCAAACACCTGCCCTTCCCTCCAGGAGATTCCCAGCCGATTTCCTGGTTTTCTCCTTTATCTAGTGAACCTCACTTATAGTCTCAGGCATTAGCCTCCAACAAAGCAAGCTCAGTCCAGGGAGAATGGCTTGTTTTGTTGGGATGGCAGAACCGCTACTGCAATCTTTTGTATCAAGATCACTGGATGAAACCGTAGCCTTTCCCTGCCAACCTCCCCAGGATGATGGTTTGGAACATAATTTTCCCCACTGCACCAGGACAGCAGGATGACAGTACCTATCTCTGTGCCCTGACACATTTGTGGGAGACAAAACCTTGAGATTTGTGTTAATTGCAGGCTTAGAGGAAATTCAGGTACCTTAGAGATGCCTCTGCAGAGATCTAGGATGCAGAATTCCCATTCGCTCACATGAGCTGCTGCAGTGTTGCAAGCAGAGGTCACACACAGAGTGAGGGAAATGCAAGGTAGTAGCAGCAGGATGTTAGATGTCCTTAGGAAAGCCAGAAAACCTTGTTTGGGCTGTTTTCAGGGCTTTTTGATTGAGAGACCTTGAACCCGTTTAACCACTACTTCAACAATGTTATTAGAATTATTAAGAGTTATTCAAAGAATAACTTAATTTGCTTAATTAAAGCTAATTTTGGAAGGCTGGGGTGAGCAGGGAGGGGATGGGAACACTGTGCTATAATTCAGCCACTTCCAAATCACTCTTTTAATTACTTCTGGAACAACTTGCCAATGAGAACAGTATTTTCAGTGAATGTCACACTGCGTAAGAAACTTCCCCCTATGAGGTGATGAAAGCCAATGCTCATTGCAGCTGGGTCCTCCATGACTCAGTGACCAGAAGCACTGGCACGTGTCTGTAAGCTTCTGGCAAGATCCCGAGCGCCAAGGAAATAACACTTCCTGGGATAAGGAACATCAACTCTTTCTCATTTTGTCTGCCAGCAGATTAAAGGATATATAAAAGGAATTACAGTTTTTTTCCTGAAATATCAGCTGTCGCCCTAAGATCAAGCCATTATTTTGGAGCATCCATGGGAGCTGCTGATGGTGCAGCGAGCATCAAGCACTGGCTGGGTCGCGGCTGATGCCAGGCGCTCCGGTGGGCCGAGGGAGGCAGAGCCAGCAGCAGCGCACTGCCCGCCCGGCCCGGGCGCTGCCGCGGGGCTCGGCACTGCAGAGCGGGGCGGGCTCTGCTGCAGGAGCCCAGCCAGGGGAAAGCATCCCCAGCGTCACTGCCCGGCACTGCAGAGAGCAGGGAAGGGACTGCTTCGGCGCCACGCTCTGCGTCCGCGTCCCTGACCGAGAGTGGGACCTGGGGAGCACCGCGAGCAGCGCTGCAGCCGGACCAAGCCCACCAGATAGCGGAGTAACTGTGGCGGGTGCAGGGAGCTGAGGTGGGTGAAACCACTGGAAAATGGCTGGGAAATGCTCTAAAACCCCCCGAAACATTGCTCAGGGACACTCCTGTTAAAACGCCAGGTGACAACCCAGGTGGGAGAAGCTCTTGGCGAGCAGAGCAAGAAGCCAAAATGAGTGCAGCAATGTGAAGAAAATAAGATAGAATTTTGCAACTTAACTGCGTGCAATTAAGTGCGCAGGAACAGAGGAAATGCTCCCCCTCCACCTGAAAGTGGCTGGGAGTGACAAGCTGAATTGCAAGACCAGGAGAAGGAAACCAGGAATGGTGAACTGGCTCTTCCAAGGAAATCCAGGCAGCAGACAGCAACCCCACAGGCCTGGGGCCAGCAAACACGGACCCACAGGCAAGGGCTGGAGGAACCAGGGCTCTGCAGCGCAGGAGGGCAGAGGGACACAGGGCCTTGAGCGAGGGGCTTAAAGCTACACTGAAGAAGAACCAGGAAAAGAGCTTCTCCACAGCCATGCCATGCTGCCAGTTATCCTTCTTTAAATCTTCCAAACGTTCATGTGTTGGCAAATAAAGTTCATCTCTGTTCAACAACCACATTTACAACCTTGGCACTAAGACAGATGCACCCAATTCAGGGTTATTTCCTCCCAGCCAAAGGCCAAGGAATGGAAGTCAGGAGGTGCCACCTTGCAGCAGGAGATGCCTCCACAGATGCCCCAGGGATGCCCTGCTAGGGTTGAGCATCAGCCCCATAGGACCCATATCTTGCCCCAAAGGAGCCAGGACAGTTGGAAACATGCCCCAAGAGATGAGACAGTCAAATATGAGCCCCCTAAGTGCCAGATTTTAGATGTCATTTTTCAGGGGAACCCAAAGGACTCCCCAAAAAGGATGCTCACGGCCACAGACTGGTGCTGGATGCTAGCAAAGGAGAGAGCACAGGGAGGTGTGTGGACCTCCAGAGACCAGCAGCTTGTTCCCCAGCATTATGGAAATGAGAGGCACAGCACTGCAAAAAGCTCCAGGCACATTCCCAACATGCTTGCAGCTGGTGGACAGCTGACAGGAGAATCCCTCAATGGACCTGAGAAAGCAGAAAGTGCCCACTTTCCAGGGCACCCTGCAAAACAGCTAAGGATGCAACCAGGAGCATCTCTCCACAGTGCCCAGCAGCAGCCATCCCACAACCCCCCTCATTCACCTCCTCCAGAGCCTGCTGGCTGCCCTGGCTTTAATCCCACAGGCAGCATCATCCTAATAATTTCCTCCATTTTCAATCTACTTCCCTTCATTTTCAATCCACTGATCTGGGGGCAGTCCACAAATCCCTTCATTCTGAGAGTGAAGCAATCTACTGCTTCATCTCATCCCATCTCCATTTCTCTAATCCCTGGAAACAGGAATGAGGTTCGGAGCACGTGGGCTGCCCCGGAGCATTCTGTCCAGGCACTGCTGGACAGAAACATGGGGGGCTGGGGCTACTCTCATGAATGCCACCCAACTTCCCAAAGCACCTGGGGCAGTTCCAAGCCCCTCCTGATCCAGGGATGGGGGAATAGGTCTTCCCACTCTCCCCAGCTGCCATGCTAGGGACATAAGGGACAGATTAGGTGCAGCACAGAAACATGTGGGGATCAATCAAGGGTGATGGGGGGAGTTACAAACATCCTGGTCCCATCAATCCCGGTCGAATCCAGTACTCCTTGTCCGCAATCCCAAACCCATGACCTTCCCCCCGGCCATAGATGCTCTTTGGGAATGGTAGACTGATCAGTGGGAAATGGGAGTCTTGTTTCTGCCTTCCCTGGAGCAGCGACCCAGCACCCTGAGGGGCTCGGTCGGGATGCAGGCTGACCCCATCCCTCCTTTGCCAAGCCCCCACTGGAGCAGGGCTGGAGGAGGCAGAACCAGGGGATCCCACACCCATGGCCACCACAGGGCCATGTCCCACCCGACACTGCCCCCAGCCCAAAGGAAGGGGCGGCAGGGCCGTGTGTGACAGGGCTGCGTGGTGGCCGTGCTGGGCTGTGCTGTCCCCATCCTGCGCAGTACTGGCTCTCCCTGCTCCAGCTGGCGAGGAGGAGGATGGGGGCCCTCGGCATCCGGGGATGGATCGCCAGCGTGCTGCGCTCAGACCCTGACAGCAGGCTCCAAAACTGTCACTCCCGATCTGTTTTCACTTCAGCTAAACCTCAGCCCCAATTACAATCAAGGAGAGCCGCCTCTCCTTTCCCCTTCTCCCTGTGGTAGGTCCTCTGTAACCTCGGGTCTCAATGCTGAGCCAAACCCCAGCCAGGGAATGGGTGAACTGGCTCTGCTGGGAAATGGGGCTGCTGGAGATGGGGTCACAACTGCCCCTGTCCCCAGGCCTGGCCCTGGAAGTGAGGGCACACCCACTGCAGTGGTTGCATCCCTGAAGGGCCGTGGGTCTGTCAAAATCCATGGGGGATGCACCTCTGATATCACCAATGCCACAACCAGCCTCTGCCATGGATGTTATCCAGCTCCAAGGTTGCATCCATGGGATGGAGGGGGTTTGGTGGCAGTAGGGTGCCCCCACTGCCTGCTGCCAGCTCACTTAGCAACCCCCAAATTAAATAAATAAATTAAACCAGATCTGTGTGTGTGCATGCGATCACAGCACCAGGATGGATGTGTTCAGCAGAAAGCTGGGAAATGCTCAGCGGATGGAGACAGCCCTCATCGACTGGGGAAGCTTTCAGATTCCCTTTCCAACTGAGCTGGCCACAAAGCAGGTGCGGAGAACCATCGGACTCCCGCCATGGGGGCTGTCACCCATCCTCGCGCTGCAGGACTGGGGGGCTCAAGGGCAGAGGTGCCACCCTGCGGGTTTGGGGACCGTCCCCTGCTCTCCACAGGCACACAAAGCCTGCAGTCAGGGCTCCCAGGGCTCCACTACCACCGGGATCAAGCTCATCCCAGCGTGCCAGGCACGTTCCGCCCACAGCACGGAGAGCCATGCCGCCAGCAAGGTGCCCTCTCCGCCTGCTCCGCAGCAAACACCCATTTTCCAAGAGGGAGTCTGGAAAAAGCAACTGATCCCCTGGGAAAAGCAATCCTGGGACCACCAAAGCAGCACGGCTGGCTGGCACCCAGGGGAGTATCCCCCAAGGTGGCCAGTGAGCAGTTCCCCGTGGCCCCCAGTCCACCACTGAGGGATTTGCTCCATCCGCCAGCGATCCCAACAGCATTCCTCTTCCCACATCCCACGCCACACTCTAGCAGCTTCACCAATGCTATTTTGAAAGTATTGAAATAATGTTGGAGGCACTTATAAAGAGATTTGTCCCAGCAGCCTTTTGTCCCCACCTCAAAATGACCATTTTTCTTTGAAGGAATAAGCGTCCTCTTAATGCAGCAAGATTAAAAGAACATTTCCTGCAGTTGTTTCTCAAGAAGAAAAATTTGCTTTTGTGTCTGAGAACGCTGAAAATGTTTATATAAACAAATCCCTAAAAGAAAGGGGGAAGTCTGAGATTAAGTGCTTTGGAAATATTACCAAGTTATTCTAGAATTCTGTATTAAGAGCAAAATGCCAGCTATTAGGAAAGAATGCCTACTGTTTTTTTTTTTTTAATTCAGGGTTGGGTTTCTGTATCAAAATGCAGCCTAGCATCTGTCCTTGCATCTGTCAAAACAAAGGTCAATCATTTTATGGAAACTTAAACACAATGTCCTTGAGCTACTGTTTTTTTCTTGTTTATTTTTAAGCTGGACGTGACTTCCAATTAATAAAATCAGACTTTTTAAGATGGTTCACATTCAAATCGCATTATCCCAGAAATCTCAGATTATGAGAAAAACATATCTGAGAATATTTTTCCTTTATAGTATGGAGATGATAATTTGGGGTTGATTTCAGCAGCTTTTAAGTACTCTACAACATTTGACACTAATATTTCACTTTTCTACTTACAAAGAGATCATGAAACCAAGCAAAATACAACAGAAACATGACAGTTTCAGGAAGAATTTTGACACCCTTTTTAAGGAAAATGGGTATCTGAGGGCAAACAGAAAAAAAAGCGAGCATCATAATAAAAGGGATTCCTCTCTCTGAATCAAATTTCCCCAGCAAAAGGAAAGAAAATGAATGAAAATAGGATGGAATTAAATAATAAGAATATTTACAGCATTAAAAATTAATGGATGTAGAATGGAAATAGAAATATTTTTTAAAAATACTGGAACTAGAATGGAATTCAAAATAAAAATATTTAAAGTTTGGAAATATACTGGAACTAAAAAGTAGAAATATCTAAAACCAAACAAAACAAAATAACAGAAGGTAAAAATCAAATTAATCATGGTTGGGGGTTTTATTATTAGCCACACTAAGACATGATTATTTTATTGTTCATTGTTATTTTAGTGTCCATTCCTTGAAGGCGATTCCATTCGTGCCATTCCCATCCAAGAGCACACACAAGTGACACTGTCCAAAGCCTGACCTGCAAATCACAGAATTTAGGAAGAGCTGGATATTCTGGTTAAGGAAGAGATGGATGCCTCCCTACCCACGGCGGCACTGGCTGCTGGGCATGGGTAAAATGGAATTTAACTAAAATAACTAATTTAACTATTTAATAAATAATTTAACTAAAGTGCACGCTTCGAGAACGATGATTTTGCAAAACAAAGTTGCAACAAGATTTGCCAAATTTAACTCACAAAAAATATTTGGAATTTTTTTTTTTTTTTGCAAAAACAAAACCAAAAAGATAATTGGCAAAATAATTTCCCACAAATATTTTGGGAATTTCTCCTAGGAGAGACTTGGGGAACAGCTGCTAACTTAAGGGAATCCCATTGCCTGCACGCTGATGTCTCCCACAATCCCACCTCACACTGCCACAGATGTAAATTTCCTCCAGGAGAGATTCCCTTAAAACTGCTCCTAAGCACACAAAGCTCTTCCAACCCACACCAGAGCCCAGGACCCGGCTCATTCCAGGACTCTTCCCTGACTTACACTGGTGGGAAAAGTTGCCCGCTGCGGGTGGTCTTCCACCAAGACAATCTGTTAAATCTCCTTACCTTTCCCAAAGAACCGCTCTCGTGCTGCTTTGGCGGGAGGGGGATCCAGACAGATGGCCAGTCTTTTCACGTTTGGAAAGGATGAAAAATGCTACAGGGGGGAAGAAAAAATCCCAGTGATTTTTTTCTTATTCCGCTGTTCAGCGCAGAAGGGCTCCCAACCTCATTGGCCCTGGGAGATCCACCACGTGGCACAGGATGAAGGGCACGTGACCTATTTTCTCCCAAATCCCTGGGTTTGCTGGAAAGGGGGATGCACCCACTGCTGATGCTCTTGTCATTTCATGGACTTTGATTTATTTATTTATTTTTATTATTTTTTTTTTAAGGCCACTGAGCAAATCTGGATGCCCTGAGGTGATGAGGGCGAACCAGCCAACACTTCCAACACAAAGGAGAAAGGATCTCAGCATCAGATGAGCTCTGGTGCGCTGCCTGTGTGCAGGGGGAATTTTAGGCATGTTTTAGAGGGTTTCTGCCCACCCAGTGCAGGGCCAGAGCCTCCAGGAGGGACAGGAGGGCTGTGCCAAACCCTCCATCTCAGAGGCAGCAGCACAGTGGGAAGGAGCAGGCTGAAGCCCTGCCTGCACATCCCAGAGTTCAGCTGGCTCCCTGTAGGAAGCGGGTACGTTACAACTGCTCCATCACCCCAACCAGATGATCTCGTGCCCCAATGCTGCTCCTGACCCCTCCTCAGCTGTGCCCATCCTCTGCTGCCCTCCTGGCTGACGCACCCAACAACTGCTCCAAAAGATGACAAGCTCCTCCTCTGCAGGCTGCTGGAACAGCTTTCTGGGAAGCTGGACCACGAGCAGGGAGGGAGCGTGGCACACGCCAGGTGGGCACTGCCCGCTCCCACCAACCCTTGGCCACACCAGGCCCAAAAGGTGTTTCAGTGTCCCGCCCCATAGACACTCACCCAGCCCAAAATGCAGCACAATTCTGGGCATCCCACAAAGATCCCCAAGACTCTGTGGAGCAAAGAAAGCCAAGCCACTGCTCTCAGTGTCTGATTTTGACTGGTGCTGGGGGTGTCCCCTTGTCCCAGCTCTGAGCCACCACATCCCAGCTGGCCATGGTCCACAGGCCAAGCATCTCCTGTCCTTCCCTCAGTAGCCAGGGCAGGTACAAGCCCTTTGGTGTCCACACATTCCGTTTGGGGAAGGGAAAAGGAATTTTTGGAGCCCCAGATAGCCTCATGTTTTGTCCATCAGAGCTCAAGCTAGTTGGACTAGCCAGAAGAGGCATTTTTCTGGCAACTCAAGTCTCCACTGGTCTGTGCCAACTCTTGGCTGTGCCATCTTTCCATGCCACACCTGTTCACCTGAAAGCCACGGTCAAATCCACTTTGGGCATCTACCCGTGGCAGAGCCCTTCTGCAGAGCAGCTGTCCCCAGCCACCCTATCACCCAAGGGCTCAAGACCTTTTATCCAGGGGGGGCACCTAAGGCTCCTGGGAGGACCAGCTGAGCTTGGTGAAGCAGCCGTGGGCACCTCCAGCCCTTCTTGGCATCACCACTGTGTTCCAAATGTTGGTTCTTCCTTGCAGATGTTCCCCTTCCACAGCTCTGCACAGAGATGGGAAGCATGAGAACCATAGCCTCTAATTCCAGATTCTTCCTGAGGCCAGACTGTCTCACCATGCTGTTCCCAAAACCACAAGTACAGCCATAAAAGGCCTCAAACAGTGTAGAAAAGTGCAGGGTTTCACCCAAATCCTCTCTGGCTCAGAGGGTCACGCTCCTGCCAGATCATGGACGCTCAATTCCAATAAATACACACTGAGGGAGAAACTTTCCACACTAAAATTTTCAAATGCAAACTATGGCCACAGCCTAAAGCACCATCTCATCGCTTGCCCCTCCCATGTTTTCTGATGGCCACAGAGAAGAAACCTGAGCACCCTGGGATAGTGGAAGGTGTCCCTACCCATGACAGGGGTTTGGAACGAGATGACCTTCAAGGTCCCTTCCAACCCAAAGCATTCCATGATTCTGTGGTTCCATGAACCTCCACCCCATCTTTCAGCCCCCTCCTCCTTTCCCAGCAAAGCTAAAGCTGGGTCCCCAGTAATCTTCCCAATAATTATATAATAGAGAGGCAGTGGATAAATCATTTCAGGCCACTGTGCCGACAGAAAGCAAGCTGGATTAAAAGATCAGAACAAGCAATACTTAGATTAAAATGGTTTGTTATTTTCAGCTGCAGGAAAAAATCTGTGGCCAAAGCACAGAAGACGCGAAGCTAAGGCGCATCATCTTCTTTCCCCAAAACCTGAACTTTTTGCAGATATGCCAAAACAAGTTCTAAGTGTCCAACCTCAAATCAGGTTTTGCTTCCCAACTGCTAAAATACGCACTTTGCCAGTTCACATGACATTTTAGCTAAAGATTAAGAGATGCTTCAAGTGGAATTTTGCCCATGTGAAGCCATCAGAGCCCTTAACTCAGGAGAACCAGTGCATGGCTTGGCAGATAACGTCACTGCCTACAAAAAATGTGGCTCCTGGCAAGATGGGCACCAACCCCTTTCCCTTGCCCCGTGCCTCCCCACAGCCCCGAGCTGATGGCAGGCGCTTGCCAGGCTTACCGGCAGTGCAGAGGCGGCAGTGGCAACAGGGAGAAGCCCATCAGACAGTGGGATGGCTCTCCACAGGGACCTATATGTTGTCCCCCTAGCCCCCAGCAAGGTCAGCGGCCCGGGGTGCTATGCTCTGACTGATGGCTTTGGAAGGGCGTGAAGGGGAGGCAGGAACAAAAGGGGGAGAGAGGGAGGTGGTGCTGGGGGCTGAGCTCTCTGCAGGGCATGGCGCTCATCAGCCCAGTTTGGATCGATTGGTGATTCACCTTCAAGTTCAGATTGAGCAGAAGGGTCAAACTGGGAAATGGTTTGGCACTGGCAGGCACGTCCCCATCACCACCCTGCAGCCTCATGTCACAGCTGTTTGCCTTGCTGGAATGGACAATTCCCACCCGACAGCATCTCCAGAATCAGCATTCCCACCTGAGCACATTGCTAACCCTGTAGCATCAGCAGTGACCACTCATCCCATCACCTGGATGGGAGATGGAGCAGCAGGTTTTTCAGAGTAAAGTACCAGAACATCCTAAGTTGGAAAGGATCCACAAGGATCATTGAGGCCAGGTCCTGGCCCTGCACAGGACAATGCCCACAATCCCACCTTGTGCTCTTCCAGGTGTCTCTCCCAGCTGTAGTTTTGCTATAAAAATGTCACGGTACCACAAACACAGGATCTGCCTGGGGTTCCGACAATGGAATCCCATGGGGCAAGAGGTCGAAGACACAGCCTTGGGGAGGGCCTGGACAGAGACAAGCACCAGGCTCCTCTTCCTCCTGTGGATGCAGGAGAGACCTGGGAGAAGGGATAGGATGGTAGGTAGGGAGCATGAGAAGGCAGAAAAGTTATGTCAGAGGCCTTACCAGAGGGAGATGGGAGTATGAGATGTTGTGATGTTCACCAAAATTCCACTTAATATTGTAGGAAAGTGTATTCACTAAAGCCAGAGAACAAAACACACTTGCTGGACAGGTGATGGTGGAAACTCAGACCAAACACAACCAGTACCCACCACATCAACAGAGGCCATGGGTAAACCTCCTCAGAGTTTTCTTTGGCAAGTTCTATCCTTGCTGCACCTCACTGGGTCACCTGCGGCTCCACTGGGAAGCCTCCATCCCCCTATCCAAAACCCACCCTTGTGCTGCAGGTGCAGGCTGTTTGCTCTGGCCAGTCTCTCCCGATGTTTTCCAGGCAGAAAACAGGGATAAGTGACACTCATAAAAGGAATGGGAGAAGAGAAATGGGTTTGTCTGTCGGTACATTTCTGCTTTATGGAGCTGTCTTCTCCCTCGGAGACACTCATCCTCCCCTCCGCTAATGGAAACGCTGCCCTGCCATCCATTCGTGCCAGTCAATGCCTGGGACAACACGATGGCCTAGGGCCACTCCGGATCTATTTTAGTCACAAAAGCAGAGTGGCTGATGAAAATCACTCCATCTCTGCACTTCCCAGCTTAGCTCTTTTGCTGGTTTTAATGGAATGGCCAGCGTGGCGGAAAGCAGGCGGCAAGGGCGGAGACGGCGGGTTGAGAGATCTGCACAGATGCAGGAGAGGGAGAGAGGCCCCAGCACCCTCCCTGGGGGTGCTTTACAGCCTGAGGGACCTGCAAAGATCACTCCTCCCAAGATTTGCCCAGAGAAGCTGTTGCTGCCCTGTCCCTGAAGTGTTCTGGGCCAGGTTGGACGGGGCCTGTGGAAGTGTCCCCATGGAACAAGATGAGCTTTAAGGCCCCTTCCAATCTGAGCCATTCTGGGATTGTATGACTTGGAAAGGATCTTACCTTACCCTAGAGGATGGCCTCAAGCTCCAGAGTGATTCCTGGGAAGGTCTGGCTGCACCAGAAAAGGGCATGCTGAGCGTGGGGGGGAGCCCAGCAGTCCACGGCACAAGCCTGCAGACAAGAACACAGCAGAGGTTAAGGCACGGCACAGAGGAAAGACCAAAGCTGCTTAATGTGAACTTGACAGAGAAGTAAAACACAGACTGGGTTGGGGGTCAGGGGAGAATGATCAAGAGCATCACCTCCAGGTTGTGTTTAGGTAGGCAAGCAGATTTTTTTTTTCCTACATTGCAAAGAGGTTTGGGCAGACCCTCAGCATCCACCAACCACAGGAAATCATCCTGTGGAGGAGGAGATCCCTGGAATGCCAGAGAGACTCCGGGGTGCTCACAGCCCAGCAGACCTCCTCTGTGGTCACCTCCCTGTGGCTGTGCCCAGCTGAGGAGCCAGGAGCCTGCTTCCAGCAGAAATCCAGCAGTGGTGGAAAGGATCCAGCACGTTTCAGCACCATGAGTTCCAGGTGCCAGCTGGATTTTCGCTGCTGCTCCCAGTAAGTTAACTGGGGCATGCACTACCCGTCAATACAATCGATGGAGCAGCCTCAGCCACTAATAAACTGAGTGCCAGAGGGCTGGAAAACCTCTCCACTGCCCAGAATATTCCCCAGGCAGCAGGGTGAGTGAGCTGCAGATCCCTTGCTTGAACTTGGTGCTGCTCTTAACGTGCTGGGGCACCTTATTAACAGGGAAATTGTTAAACAGGAATTGTTAACAGGGAAAACCTGCCTCTCCTGGTGACTCAGCAACCTCCGTGCTCATCCCCAGTGACCCCGGCACTTCCCTGCCATGGGAAGGAGCTTGTCAGTGGAAGGGGAGCCCATGGGACCTCCTGAGGTCAGTCTTCAGCCTGGCTGATGCTCATACAGCATCAGCACTATGGTCAGACCGGGTTGCCCAGGGCTTTATCCCTTTGGGGCTGAAAACCTCCAAGGATGGAGCATACACAGCCTCTCTCAGGAACCAGCTGTCCTCAGAATTCATGTTTTTTCTCTCAACAGTTCTCTCCATGTCCTCCAAGGTACTGGCTATGTCCCCAACTGGTGTCACCTACAAGCAGCACAGGTGCCAGGATGGACTCTGAGGGATTTCCCTGATCTCCACTGAGCCTACACCAGCCAGATAAATTTTAAATCCCAGTAACTTCTGCAATCGCAACACCCAGTCCCATGGGCTCTGGCCAAAAGGAAAAGCCTGGAAAAGACGGAAACCCCAAAGTGTGACTCACCGTTGGAGGACCCGCAGGGCCAGGTCAGGGACCCCGTGGAGTTGGTGGTCAGCAGTGCAGGAGGCAGGGAAGGATCTGGAAGACAGCACATGCTGAGAAGCCCACCTGGAATCCACAGAGCATCCTCCCAGCCCTGCTGCCGTGGCCAAGGGTAACACAGGGAACAGGGAAGCCCAGGGCCAAATCAGAGGAGTCCTTGGTAATTGTTTTATTCCAGTCAGTACCAATTGCTGGTCACTGATTCCAGGACTGATAACAAGAAGGGAAAATCCTCATCATGGCACCAGTCTCATCTACACATCCATGAAAAGGGAGCTCAGGCAAGCATTTGGCAATGCTGAAAGGACAAGGGGTTGCAAGGAAACCCCAATCCTTCTTCCCAGAGCCAGTGTGGGGACAAATCAACCTGTATCCCATAAATTCATGGGGGAAGAGACTTGTACTTATCTCCTGGGTCTTAGATTTGAGTTTTTCCCAAGGCAAGGCTTAGCATTCAGCAAACTCAGCATTAAGGAATTTTTTCGCAGTTTTCTTAAACAAAAATGGGTCCATCTTTCAGCAGCTCTGCTCCTTGTTATGTCCCATCCAGCACCTGCCACATAGCACCACAGTAGCTCCTTCCTCATCACTGACCAGTCCAAGGCACTCAGAAATTGTCTTAAAAGGTATCCTGAGATGGATAAACAACATTTGGGCTGCTGGGGGACTATCACCCTTGCCATTTCCCAAATCCTCTCTCCAACATGGCTAAAGGCCCTGCAGCTTGTGGCTGCCCCGACAGTAAAAGGAAAGGAACCAACTGAATTTTTTTTCCTGGTTGCTCTCTCCAGTGAAGCATGCATTTCCAGGAGAGGCAGCAGTAGGCTTCTCCCACCAAAAACCTTCCATCTGCTGATCCATGGCAGTGGAGAGCACAGCTCCATCCCTACACGGCCAGCTCGCCTGCTAGCTCTCATGGACTACGTCAGGAAATTTGGTCAGGAATGTTCAAAAGCATCACTCAGGATGCTGAAGGAGTCATTTCTCAACAGCAGAGTGCCCAAATCCCAGCAAAATCCCGCCTCTTGCTCCCAGAAAAAAAGCACCTGATGCAAGGAATTCCAACGCATCGAGATGTGACCAATCCCAAAAATCAGCCTCTGGAGACTACAGGATTTCACTGCCCTTAGCTCATCCCAGTGAGGCCACAGGGACCCAGGGGCTGGGCAGCACCCACAGCTTGATGACTCCCCCTGCACTGGAGCCCTTGGCCACTCCATTCCAGGGGGCTCAAAATTTGGTCTGGGATGGGAATAGAGGAAACACAAACACGTGGACAAATCTGGGGCCATCAGCAGAATGCCAAGGAGAAGGACTGAGGGTGGCTCCTTGCTCATGCCCATCTTCCAAGGTGAGCTGGTGGCACTTCCATGTGGGGGCAGCTCCCATGCCTGGTCCCACAGGGTTGTGAAAACTCCCTGCTCTCCTACCACCCCAAATACCACATCCCCTACTCCACACCACTCCCCTTCCCCAAAAATACCAAAGCCTGATGCGACACCCACCCTGCCTCTCCTGCAAACTCAGGACTTCAGCTTCCCCTCGCTGGTGAGTCCCTGGATTTTTGTGACCCTCAGGAACCTTCCTTGGGATGTCTGGGACCATGGGGCACACATGCAAGGTCCAAGCTCTGCAGAGAGCGTGGAGACCTTGGAGAGGTCCTATAGCTTTGCTGTGACCCTCCAGGGAAAATTCAAGGTCTTTTGGAAGGCATGCCGTGCAATGGTTGAGGGAGGGATGGGATGGGAATGGGAATGGCTGCGATGGGATGGGTGGTATGGAGATGAGACAGGATATGACGGGATGAGATGGATGGAATGGGGCAGGATAGGATGGGATGGGATGAGAGGAGATGGGAATCGAGATGGAATGGGATGGGATGGGATGGGAATGGGATGGGAATGGAGATGGGAATGGAGATGGGAATGGAGATGGGAATGGAGATGGGAATGGAGATGGGAATGGAGATGGGAATGGAGATGGGAATGGAGATGGGAATGGAGATGGGAATGGAGATGGAGATGGGATGGGATGGGGATGTTCTCCCACCACACCACCAAACCCTGATCCACAGTATACCCCAAAGGCAGGAATACCAGTGAGATGGCTCCATCTGCATTGACCCCCAAGCTGCCAGCCCCCTCTGTGCTGGAGGGAACTCCCCTTCTCTCTCCTGGGGATGCAGCAGCCCCCACACTGCCGGGATCTGCGTGGCTCTGGGGTTCTGGGCTCCCTGTGCAGGGAGAGAGGGATCCTGCCCTGACCCGTGTTCCCATCACCTGCCCGCCCGGGTGCTCCACGCAGACAGAGGCAACGATTGTGATGTCCCAGTGAACAAGTTGTCGGGATGCATCAGCCTCAAAGAGCAGCCTTCAGAGCTGCCTTCTCCTCCCCTGCGCTGCCTGGGCGAGGAAAACCAAATCCAGCTCCGAGCACGCACACACACACACACACACACACACCGCGTCACCAGTGCCTGAGGTTTTCCAGCCTTTTAGCTAAAAATCCTTGCAAACCTTGCCCACAAGGAGAGGGAGGCAGCGAGCCCGGGGCGGGGGTCAGAGGGGAGGCGCTGCCCAGCTGGCAGAGGCGCAGCCCCACGGGCAGAGCCCCGTGACGTGATGGAACCTGAGCGCTGCAGAGCCGTCAGGAGCATGGGCAGAGATGAGCTGAGAAAAGCCATGAGCAGAGCTGACATCTGCCCCCTGGGTGGGTACCTAATGAGCGGAGACACTGTCCATTTGTGGAGATGAGGAAAAGTTAAAAGATTTCCAAGCTGACACCTGGCAGCCTCCATCGGTGGTCCTGACCACACAGCAGGGCAAGGAGAACAGTGGTCGCCCCCCGGCGCTGCAGGGCTGGCTGAGCTCCATGGCTGTGGGGTTGACATCTCAGCAGCTCATCCACGCTGCCCAAATCTCCCCTGCTTGTGTTTTTCTGTCACCTTAAAAGAGAAACTGGTGCTTTATGGGAGCTGGGGGTGGCGTGGTCTGGCAGGGTCCCATGCCATCCCATACCCCAGGAAAAGGCAGCAGCATGGCAGGCAGCACATTCCTGGGTCTAGCAGCATGCCAGACCTGCTCTAGGCTGGGATCTGGGCACGGGCAAAGGCTTCCTGTATCCTGTGGTCTCCACATCCCAGGAGCAGGATGGCACTCAGGAATGCCTCAGCCCCCCACGCTTCCACAAACCTAGTTCTGTCAGTGCCTATAAATCCAGCCTCCCTAAGCCCACTTGTCACAAGCTCTTCTGTAACTCACCTCCAGCCTCTTCCCTACCCACCACCTTCCACTGGTGACAAGACAGGAGCGATGGAGCAGGAGTAGGGAGTGCCCTGTATCACTCCAACCGCCTCCCAGCTTTCTCCTCAGGAAAACCTGGGTCTAAAAGTACTTGTGAGCCAGGAAACAGCCCCATTCCCCCAAAACCCACAGTAAAATGCTCTTCTCCCCACCTGCCTGCCTGCTTTCCTAAAGGCCAAGTGGATTTACAGAGAAAGCACCTCTCTGCAAGTATCCTGGATGAAAGGGGAGACCCTGGAGCATCCTCAAGGCTTTTCACCAGCCTAAAAAGCAGCTTAAAAAACCCGTGACATTACTTCTCATGGTTTTCACCACCTCCATCAGCGAACAGTCTCAGGTCTAAACCCCATTACAAGCATGACTTTCACCTTCCTGGCTGCAGGGATTTTTGCTCCTTTCCAACAAATATAGCCAGAAATGACCAAAAGAAGGATGCAACCCTTTCCCTGGGATGCCTGGGAGTACAAACAGCAGCTGGGTTCAGGCTGCTCTTCCCTGGCACCCGCTCACCTGCTGGGCTCGAGCAGATGGAGCAGCCACAAATCCCCCTGTAAGCCAGGGAAGGGACTAATCTCCTAGAGGACAAATCGGTTGGCGATGGGGGGGAACCTCAACATTCCACCTTTTCCTCCCTCCTCTGGCAAACCCAGCAGCACCCAGCACACCCAGAGGGATCACAGCACTCCCGAGGGCAGAGGAGGCACCAGGAGTTTGGGTACCTGGTGGAGACCCAGTCTGGGGACAAGCAGACATTCAGGTCACATCGAGCTAAGCCGTACATGCCCTGTGCAGGGAGGGGCAGCAGCTGGCGTGTCTCTGCGGAAAACCACATCTGGTGAGCTCTTAAAACTTCCAAAATGCTCTCCAGCCAAGACTGAGAGGTCCTTGGTGCGTGTGGAAAGCCAGAGGAGCAGCCACTGGGATGAGGTGGATTACCCACAGTGGAATCCCTGGTCCTTCCTCACTGTTGGAGGAGGATTAGGTCCACTGGAGAGGGTTAGTCCAGGTTCACAGGATGAGATCAAGAGAGCCAAACACGCTCTCTCCAAAACACAGATATGCCCAGAAGGACTAGGAATGACAACATGCCGATGCCAAAGCCCCACAGCAGATCCCACCACGGACATCACCCCATGTCCTTCAGAAAGGTGTTTCTGCCCCAAAGACCCCAAACCACAGGTCAGCCCAAGGACGCACAGCCTGGTCCCGCTCCTGGGGCCATCCACAAAGCGCCAACCCTCTCCAACTCATTTTTCCTTCTGCTCCAGAGGCCACGGAAAGTAAGAAGGTCAGCAAATTTCATGCCACCCTTCATTCTTCTGGGTTGTGTTCTTTTCTTTCTTGTGCTCCCTCTTCCCTTGCCTAAGGGCTGGAAAATTCCTCCTGTGTGCTTGCAAGGGACAAATGTCTCGCCGGATATTGTCGGCCCTGCTCAGAAAACTCCAAGGCGGGAGCGCTGATGAGGACAGGCACAAGAGCTCTCAGAAACGCTTGGGAGGAGGAGGCTGCAGCCCAGGAAAAGTACAGGCTGGGCTGTGCGGCATCTGGATTTGGAATGCACCCTGCCTCTCAGATGGAGGATCAGGAATGGCCAGCAGAGCCTGGGGAAGCCCTCATGAGGTGTGATACCCACGAGTGCAGTACAGCACCAGTGCCACTGCACATCCAAAGGAATGGCCTGGGACAGAGGGTAAGCCATTGCTGTGTCCCTGGGGATCATGGCCACTCAAGCTATGCAGTGAAAATAGGCAATTTCAAGTCCCCCACAAATGCATCCCGTTGTCCTGGAGGGGAGATTTGGGGAAAATCCCAAAATTTCCCTGAGGGAACCCCAGAAAAACCTGTTTTCCAGTTGGGGAAACTGAGTCACAGAGGAAACCACCATGGACAGGCTTGCCTGTCCCATGGACCCACACAGCGCCAGGGAAGGGCTTCATTTCCCAGATACCCTGGGCTCATGTTGTCATGCCCTGCCTTCATGTTATCAGTCCAATAAAAGCCTTTAAATAGGGAATTGTTTTTACATTTTAAGCAAAGTTTAGAGGCACAGAGTGAGTGAGCATCTCTGGAGGTCTCTGGCGCAGCTCCCACCCCAAGCAGGGTCACTCCAGAGATGGATTAGGCTGCCTGATATGAAATTACTCCACCCTGAAACCTCAAAACTTTTTCCAAGCCCTCCATTTTCTGCCTGCACAAAAGGAGATGTTCCCTGGATGCCCTCAGCCACTGCCATTGCCCAAAGGTCTCATTTTTATCCTTTTCTGAGCACACTGGACAGCAGGGACATCATCACCTGGGTAAAAGGGGACCACTCCATGGTGGTGCCCACAGTGGTGACGTCCCCATACCCACGGCCGTGACCCCATGCCCACAGCAGTGTCCGGCCTGGAATGGCCACCAGCCTGCGTGACCTGCGCCGGGGGGAACGTGCCACCATCACCCCAAGGGTCCCCTGGACAGCCCCAGGCCCGGGGTGGGGCTGTTCCTGCCCCCTCACCTCTGGAGCGGGCTGCAGGCGCAGCACAACCTGGAGGCACATCTGGCAGGGTGGTGCTGCAGCTGGATGGGCAGCTCCTTCCCTGCGGAATAAAGGGAGGAGAGTCAGTTATGGAGCAAAAGCATCCTCCAACAATGTGCCCCCCACAGTTCCCCATCGTGGGGACACCCACACAAGCATCTGAACCCGTGCCAGAGATGTCACCACCACAGCTCTCTCAGGACAAGCAAGTCCTAGATGCAGCTTTCCCCAGCCCAGCTGAGCAGAGTCCTATAAGGCATGATCAGAGGCCTCTGGGGCACTTGGATTTTCAGGAAATCATCACCTTGTGCTGAGAAAGTAGGGACAAGAGGGTTTGCTCCTGGGTGGCAGGGATGCATGAGTCATCCTCCAGCCTGATGCCCTTGAAACAGAGCCAAAAAAGCTTTTACCCAAAGTAGCCAGCAATAGGATACCAGAGCTGGAGTTCCAGCATTAACCCGTTCCTGGCAGAAGCTGGCTGGCTGCCCTGCCATGCAGACCCTTTCTCCTCCTCTGCGCAGTGCTGGGTTTTCCCACTGTGTGCACCCACCAGGTGCCAACGCTGCCCTGGCAAGGGCAGGGGGGGACATGCCGTGAGACCCCAGACCTGGGTTGCTGCCAGACCAAATGGGGTTGGAAACACAGGCCCCTCAAGTGGAAAACATCATTTCTCTTCCACATGTTTCACCACAAAGCCTGCCCAGCAAACAGGACAATGTTTGGGGTCCACCAAAGTGAAAACACAACTCAAAAAAATAAAGTGGAAAACTTAAAGCTCTCTATTTCCACTGCTTTGAGGGGAAGGCTCTTGATCCCTGCAGTCCTGAGTCCTTCTTCATTTAGGAACGCACCAACCATCTGTAGTTCTGATGGGATCCTCACTGTTTGGTGTGCCAAGACTTGATGAGCTTTCCCCAAATTGGGGGAACTAGCCTGCTGCAGAATCCCATATTCCCTCCCTGATGGAAAAGTGCCCCTTGGGGACAAGTCGGCATTTCTGTGTTAAAAGGAGGTTTTCCTCCCTGCAAGCAGGCAGAGAGGTGGCAGCTCCCAGCTTTCCTACCAACCCGATGACAATGGACCTATTCCTGCAGTGTGGAAAGGTGGGAGCTTCAAACCATGGCCGTGGCAGTGGGCACGAGCATCACTGAGCTGGCACAGGGCAGGAAGATGGAGGGTGATGCTCCCAGCTCCCAGGGCTGGGAGTGAAGGCTCCACCCAGGAGTGGCTGCTGCACTGCAGCCTTGCTGTACCGGGCTCCAAAACAAGCCCAGCCTCTCTTGGGGCCGTCTAAAAGAGAAGGGAAAGGTGCTGGGGGTTACACTGGTACTAAGCTGAGCTGGGGCCTGCTGCCATGGCCCCATGGACCCACTTCAGCAGTCTGGCAGTGCTTTGGTACCTGCAAGGACCCGCCCAGGGCATTTAAAGCAAGACAGAGATTTCCCTCTTGCATTCTCCCACAGGCCGCTACGCAAATGCTCCTTGAAAGCACGGACCAGGTCATGGAGATTTTGATGAGCTTCACCTTGCCAAGGGTTCTCCATCCCCAGTTTGCTTCCTTACAGTCTGCAGCAGGGGCTGCTGAGCATCCCCTCAACGCTGGGGGATCCCTGTGCCCCTGCCAGCCCACCCAGAACCACCAGGACCACCCGCTGCCTGGTACCGCATCCCTTGTGACGCTCCGACGCTCTCAGCTCTCCCGAGGATAGGCAGCATGAACCGCCCAGGCCTGGAAAGCTGGAACACCCAACCTGTGCCACAGCAGCAGCGGGTGTTCCCCAACACCCCCAGCAGCCAGAAGGGGCCCCGAGCTGCCCCACCTGCCCTGTGTGCCTGCAGTGACTCCCGGGGAGCCACGCAGCACCCGCACGGGGTGGGGATCTCTGCAGCGCCTGCTGGAGCATGCTGCGCTGGCCAGGCTGCTGCACAGAGCCCTCCCCAGAACGGGGGTCACCCAGGCCCCCGGAGGACCTGCTGAAAGGAGGTCAGCAAAAGCCCTGGGAGCCAGAGCTGAATAAACTGACCCCTCCTGAGCCTGCTCCGTGTGATGAGAGGTGGCAGCTCCAGTGGGGAGCACAGGGCACCCACTGCCCCCTTGATGTCCCTCGAGGCACATGCTGAAGAATCAGCTCAGTGACACAGTGGGTGACAGCCCTGTCTGTGGCAGGGGGTTAAAATTAGATGGTCTCTAAGGTCCTTTCCAACCCAAATCATTCTGCGATTCTATGATGATTCTGACTTCGGAGGAAGGACAGAAAGTTCTGCCTGGGGAAATGGGCTCCCGGGAGATATCTACCCAAATACAGCAGAAGTTTTGACGCCTGGGACCCCTTTTCTCCCCCCAGTACTGATGCTGAGGCTGCATCTGCACCACTTGGTAATCACCACACCTGGAGCACGGCTCATAAATGACCACCAGCCTTACACTCGTGAGACGCCACGGGTGCTGGCACCCAGAAACTGCAGCCAAGGCTCAGAAAAGCACCGTGGGACCCCTCGGGATATTCCCACCCAAAGTCATGAAGTATCCCCGCCGTCACCCATCCCTATGCACACCTCTCCCTGCGCTAGCGAGTGGGGGCGGGATTGGAAAGCCGTTCCCCTTGGGGATCCCGACTTATCCCCACGCGGGGACAGCAGTTTGGGATTGTTTCAGAAGAGCCCGGGAGCCTCCCAGAGCTCCCTCCGGGAGCCAGGGACCGCAAACTCCCAGCAGCCGGGAGGGCGGCAGCACACGGGGCCAGGCTCGGTGGGCGCACGCCCTCCGCTCCCCGGAGCGATGGGGAGCGCCGGGAGCCGCCCAGCCCCGGTGCTGCCGCCCCCACACGCATCGGCGGCCCCGCACCGGGACCCTCCTTCCCCTCTCGGGGTCCCGGCCCCCCAGGCCCAGAACGCGCCCCTCAGAGAAGGCAAAGTCCTACCTGTGTCCGGACGGACGGACGGACGGAGGGAGCGAGGGACGGCTGGGGCAGGGCGGGGAGCGGCGGGGCTGACCCAGGGGCGGCGGCAGCCGGAGCCGAGCAGGAGCGCCCAGCCCTGCCCAGCCCTTCCCGGCCCGCCGACTTCCTGCCCCTGCCCCGGCCCTTCCCGTCCCAGAGCCAGTCCCTGCCCCTGTTCCCGTCTCTAAACCTGCTCCTCCCCTGCCCAACTCCTCCTCTAGCCCCTACTCCTGCCCCAGCCCCTCCACTGCCCTCTCCCTAATTCAGCCCCTGCCGCAGCCCCTGTACCTGCTCCTCCCCTGCCCCTACTACTGCTCTTCCCCCTACTCAGTCTCTGCTCCTGCCCCCGCCCCGTCATTGCCCTCTCGCTAATACATCCCCTGCCCCTGTTCCTACCCTTAAACCGGCTCCTCCTGTCCCAGCTCCTGCTTTCCACCCTACTCAGTCCCTACTCCTTCCCCCGCCCTTCACTGTCCTCGCCCTACTGCAGCCCCTGTTCCTGTCCCTAAAGCAGCTCTGCCCCTACCCAGTCCCTGCCGCTGCCCTGTGGCGGCTGGGGACAGTCCCCGGTGACACCGCCCACGGTGACTCTGCCCAGGTGGCTCTGCACCAGGATGCTGGCATTTCCCGGGTGCCCAACACCGCCCCGGACCCACACCCTGCGGAGCTCCTGCACCCGGAGCCGGCTGCGTGTACGGGAGGGACCCAACCCTGCCTCCATCCTGGCCACCAGCGAGGGACGGACAGGTCCCACCTGCCCACGGGAGGGACAGCGTGCACACAGGGAGCTGACGGACACGTCTGCTGTGGTCTGGCCACCCTCCCCAGGACCACCTGGGGGGCTCAGTTGGCCTGGAAGCCTCTGGGTTGGAATATCCAGGGCTGCCTGGACCTTACAGGCTGGCTTGAGTGTGTGTGTGTGTGTGTGTGTGTGTGAGAAAGAGACAGTCCCCGGACGTCTGGGATCCTGCTGCCGCACTTCCAGGCGGGAAGACATAAATATTTCAGCGGAATAGCCGAGCCCTGTCAGTTTGCATTTGCTTCTGGCAGGGTGAGCGCTGGGAAAGGGGGAGGAAAGGCGGGGAGAGAAGATGCCCTCGGAAGATGCACTCTGAAGATGCATCATCTCCCGTGAGATGGGGCACTAGCTCCGAGGGCCGATTCTCGGGGGGCTCCACCTCCTCTCGGGATGCTCTTCCCTCCGGAAGAAGTGCACGGCCATGCTTCAGCCTCTCCAAGTCCTGAAGGTCGGACTCACCCCATAAGCAACTCTCGGGGGTCGCTGCCAGGCTGGGTGAGGGGATGTGAAGTTTCGGAAGCTCTGCTTGGAGCACAGCGGGGAACTGTTCGGGACCCTCTGGGATACGGCACAACTGCGTAGACTGGAACAAATCCACCCCCAGGAAACAAACGGGGTGCAGAAATAAATCCAAGTAGCCATGGGTATCATAAATGAGCGGAGGCAGCCAAGGCGGGGGCAGCGTCCCCCACGGCCCGCAGCCCAGCGGCCACGGCAGATGGGCAAGGAGCGGAGCCTGGCTGAGGGCAGTGGAAAAGGGGCTCCTTCACGCCCTGCCGACGCTTTCGGAGGGGGATTTGTCCCTGTACGGGACTCAGGGGCCGGCACAGCTCTGTTCCGGCGTGGCCGGGCTTTTCCTGTTCCTCCTCCTCCCCTTCCTCCCGACCCGCTGCACTGTGGGTTTTGGAGTCCCCACGCCGCCCCGCACGTGGATAGAGACTACATTTCCCGAGGTACTCCTACATTCTCCTCCTCCTCCTCTTCCTCCTCCTCCTCCTGCTGCTGCTGTCGCTGTCCCGAGCTCGCCGCCGGCCGGGCTCGGGTGGCAGCGGGGAGCCGCGGATCCGCCTGGCCGCGGCCCGCAGTGCTCATGCCCGCAGGTACGGGGTGCGGGCTGCGGGGTGCGGGTGCCGTGCCCGGGGCGGTCCCTGGGATGCCGGCAGTGTTGTTTCCCCCGGGTGCTGGGCATGTGTGCCGGGTGCTGTGTTGTTTCCCCCCGCTCTGTTGGTTCCCCCGCCGTTGTTTCGGGGTGAGCAGGTGCCGCGTACCCCCAACACCCTCCCCTGCCAAGCGCACCCCGCACCACCCCGCAGCGCCCATCCCTTGGTGCTGGGCGGTGGGAGGCAGAGAGGTGCTCGTACGGTGGGCGAGGATGCATTCTCAGGAGCTTCCCAGCCCTTGTTTTAGGGAGGGTACCCCAGGGATTGGCGCGCCCCATTCGGCGCGGCAGCTCCGCGCACAGCACGTGGCGCCTTGGCAGTGTCCCTTGTGTGCCCCAGGGCTGTCCCCTCCGGACCGCGGTGGCTCTGCCACCCGTGTCGCCTCTGACCCCGGGATGGCAGCGGTGTGTGACGTGACAGTGATCCATGTCAAGGTCACACCCAGGTAACTCGGTGATAAACAGGTTCACACGGTGATAACGGACCGGCTCTGCTCCCTCTTCTCCTTTTTCCTCTTCCCTCCACTCCCTGGCTTGCGCCAGGTACTCATGCCCGCTCACTTCGAGCTAAGTAGCTCCATGGATGTTCTGGACAAGGGGGATTGGGTGCAGCTAGGTGGGTTCTGGTCTGGAGTCCCTTAGTGTGTGGGGACCCACATGCTGGAAGTTAGGAGCCAGTGCTCCTGGGAATGGAGCAGCTTCGTCCTGGATTTAGTGTGGATGGTGTTCTGTGGGCCAGGGATCCATGTATATATCCCTCCTGGATGGACAGGGCAGAAATGGGGAGCGAAGGGTGGCAAACATCCCGCAGGGGTTGTGGTGCACGTGGTGGCAAGCAGCTGCTGCAGGTGACATCTACAGCCCAGCCTGGGGACAAGAAAGTGATGGAGCAGAGTCCAGGCACTCACAGCTGGCAGTGGCCTCGGCACGGTGCTGGGCTGGGTGTTTGCCGGGGGTTAGCCCTTGCTCCTTGCTCCTTGCCCTTCCTGCCACCGCAGGGGCCGGTGCTCCAGCCGGTGCCGGACAGGCAGCGAGGGAGCAAGTGAGCGTCTCTTTGATCCCCAGGGATTGTTTAGGGGCTGCCCCAGCCGTGAGCTCTGGCACACACGTGTTTTGGTGATACTCAGGCACCAGTGCTGAAATCCCATGGGAATGCTGCTGGAGTGGTGTGTCCTCACTGGGGCAGATGGACACTTGGCGTCCTGTAGGTTTAGGTCACCACCAGCTTCCTCTGCCACCACCAGTGCTGGCTTATGTCCCTGTTTATCCTGTGTTATCTGGCAGCAGGGGGGGTATTATCCCCCAGTTTCACCATGCAGGATGCAGTGGGACACAGACTAGGACCATGAACTTACTTTTTAATGACTGTGATTAGTTGTTCTGTGGTTATCTGGGTAATCAGGTTTCTAAACCTTGCTCCTGTGGCGTGTGTTGGAATAGGAGGAATCATGTGGCATGATAAGTCACCTAGGTGACTTCTTGTGGGAGTGGGGAGTGCTGGGAGGACATCAGTCCAGGACTTCTCCTGTCCCTGCCCTCATCCCATGACTGCTAATCGGGTCTCCTGGCACTGCCAGCTTTCCTGCAGCCAGACCTCAGGATCTGAGCTTTTAATCCCTCTCTGGACCATGAATCTCATGGCATTTTGCATTTCCCCAGGCTGGGCACTGTGTCCCCCTGGCAAGAGCCAAGGGGCAGCCGCTTGCCTGCGGCTCAGCTGAAGTCCTGCCGGCCATCCCGCTACTGAGTAACACGGGTGGCCCCATGCCCGGTGTGCACATTAACTCATTTCCACAGCCAGCACATTCTTGTGCCATCCCCTCCAGAGCATTCCCAGTGCAGGGCGTCTGCATCCCTCTGCCTCTGCAGCTGAGAGGAAGTGTTGCTCCAAGAAGCAGCAAAACCCCACTAAGTCTTAAAGGGGAAGAAAAGGAGGTGATGGGAGCTGAGAATGCCCCACTGTGGATCCAGATGCTCCGTGCATCCAGGCTCCGGATGCACGTGATGTATGAATGCCGCCCGAAATGACCCCCCCCCCCGCTTCTGCACAGCAAGATGCACGGCTGCTTTTCTTCTTCCCAGAACATCTCCTGGGGAGAAGGTAGTGGTATTTATTTGCCTTGCGATTCTTGAGGAATTTTGAACCTGTGCCAAATGCTGCTTTTTCCACAGAAACTGCAGCGCCCTGGTTTTCCATGTGTCCGAGAGCGCCTGCGGACAGAGAGGGGCTGCGTGGTCCAGCAGAGCCTGTGTAGCTGATGGCTCCCAGGATAATGCTGCTGTCCTGCTGCAGAGCCATGCCCAAGAATGATGGCGCCAAAAAGCCGGCGCCGGAGAAGGTGCTGGACCGGCGCTGGAAGCTACAAGTCTGCTACCTCTGCTTCTATGGCTTCATGACACAGATCCGGCCCGGGGAGAGCTTCATCACCCCCTATCTGCTGGGGCCCGACCAGAACTTCACAAAGGCAGAGGTGAGCTGTGGGCATCTGGTCCCCCACCCTAGTGTCCCCCTTTATGGCCATGGTCACCAGCCTGGGGCTGTACAGAGCATCCCTCGGTGCTTCTGGGGTGCACAGGGGTGTCGTGTCCTGGGCATGGCAGCATGTGGTGACTCACGGTGGTGCTTTCTGGGCAGGGAAGGTGGGGTGTTGTGGGGCCTTGTCTCATTTGGCTGTGAGGTCACCCTATCCCCTGAGTCCTAGGCTCAACTTGCCCTGGCATAAAACTTCGTGCCCAGGCTGGCAACTGATTTTGGGGGCAGTGTGTGACCGCTGCCCACCGTAGCAGCCTGTTGGAGGGTGCTGGGCTGGGAGAAGTCATGCCCCATCCCACTGGGGAGACTTTTCCATGATGGCATAGTGCACTGCTAGGCCACTGGCAACGATGGGGTTAGACAAGGAGGGGCCACAATGTCTTCATCTCCCAACCAAGGGATGCTGGCCTCAATCCCAGCTGGCTGCTGCGCTGTGGGAACGCTGCATTCCCGGCACAGGAAGGGGCCAAGGCTCAGCCAGATCCCCAGCTGAGCATGCTGCTGGTCACAGTCCTCCCCGAGGAGGCGCTGCCATGGGGGTCAGCAGCCAGTGCCCATACCACCTGCAGGTTGGGGGGCATTGCCAGGGATGTGCCCAGCACTCAGCCCCTCCTTGCCCTCATGGCAGGTGACCAATGCGATCACACCGGTGCTGTCCTACTCCTACATGGCTGTGCTGGTGCCCATCTTCCTGCTGACAGACTACCTGCGCTACAAGCCCGTGCTGGTGCTGCAGAGCCTGAGCCACATCTCCATCTGGCTGCTGCTGGTGGTGCGGGGCACTTCTGTCCTGGCCATGCAGCTGATGGAGTTCTTCTACGGCATCACCATGGCTGCCCGCATTGCCTACTCTTCCTACATCTTCTCCCTGGTCGCCCCGTCCCGCTACCAGCGGATGGCCAGTTATTCCCGCTCCGCTGTGCTCCTGGGGGTTTTCACCAGCTCCGTGTTGGGCCAGCTCTGCGTCACCTTGGGTGGTGTCCCCTTCCTCACCCTTAACTACGTCTCCTTGGGCTTCGTCAGCTTCGGCCTCATCCTCACCCTCTTCCTCGAGCGGCCCCGGCGCAGCCTCTTCTTCAATCGTCCCGGGGGGGCTGGTGACGCCGCTGTGCCCACCGAGTTGGACAGGATGGCCGGGGGGGACAGCGGGAGGGGGACACGGGGCTGGCGGGACATGGTGCTCTGCCGGATGCTGCAGGAGTTGGGAGCGCTGGCCAGGCAGCCCCAGCTCCGCCTCTGGTCCCTGTGGTGGGTCTTCAACTCGGCTGGGTACTACCTGATGCTGTACTATGCTCACATCCTCTGGAACGAGATCTCTCCCCCCACGGACAACCGCCAGGTGTACAATGGAGGCGTGGATGCTGCCTCCACTCTGCTGGGTAACTCGCCTGGGATTGGGACACTGAGGGTGTGGGTGGACACAGACATCCTGCTGCCTCCTGTGGGAATGGCTGGGGACACCAGAGAGGCAGGGCGTCACTGCTGTCCTGCTGCACACCCCTTGGAAATGGTGGTCCTTACGGTATTTTTGGTGGTTTTTTGGTTTTTGGTGGCATTGGGGATGACATTATGGTTACTGGGCTGGGTCCCAGCCTAGGTAGGGCGGGGGATCCTTGAGCTGTTCACAGCATCCTTCATCCCTCCTCAGGAGCTGTCGCCTCCTTCGCTGCTGGCTACGTGAAGATCCGCTGGAAGCTGTGGTCAGAGCTGGTAATTGGAGTGGTTACGGCATTCCAGGCGGGATTGCTCCTGCTTATGAACTCCACCACCAACATCTGGCTGTGCTATGCTGCCTACGTCCTCTTCCGTGGCTCCCACCAGTTCCTGGTGCCCATTGCCATGTGCGTGGTGCTCCTGGGGACCCACTCCCACCCTGGCAGCCGGGTTGATGCCAGGGGTTCACCAGTGCTCCCATTTTTCCCAGTTTCCAGATTGCTACCTCCCTCTCCAAAGAGCTCTGTGCTCTGGTCTTCGGGGTCAACACCTTCTTTGCCACAGTGCTGAAGACCATCATCACCATCATCGTGGCTGACAAGAGGGGCTTGGGCTTATCCGTGCATCCCCAGGTAGGGGTGGGGTCGCACCTAGGATGGAGGTGGTCCCTGAATGGTGCGGGATGAAGGGAGGGCTCCAAGTGCTCTTCTCCCCTCTCTCCTCTTTTGCAGTTTTATGTGTATTTTGGCTACTTCACCCTGCTGGCCGTGGTCTACCTGCTGGCGGCCATCAGAGTGGGTGTCCAGCACAGCCACCGCAGGCAGCCAGTGGAGCTGGCCCTGGCCAAGGAGCCGTGCCAGCTCCCAGTGGAAATTCCAGCACAGGAGAAAAGCCCGGAGGCGGGCACCATACAAGCCTGAGCGCTGGTGCCACGACACTGTGGCCATCTCTTGGCTCCCCACGTGAGCATTGTCATCGCCACCGTGTGCTCGGCGTCCTGTCCCCCTGCTGGTCCTGGCTGCTGTTCTGTCAAGGATGTAATGGCTGGGACGTGTTTTCTGCTCTGTGAGGACAGGGCTGTGCCCCTTCCCTGTCCCCACACACAGAGTGGGGGCAAGATTCCCATGGTGCCACCGCCATGTGTCACAAATGGGGTGTGGATGGGGCCCCCATCCCGCTGCATCCCCATCATGGCACGGAGCCAGGCTACAAGAGAATGTTTCTTTATTCAGTGCCTTTAGAAAATGGTTTATAGGACACAACTGATGACAAAAAAAAAATATAAAGATCCACACACTTCTAATTGCATTAATTACACAAAATACAGTAGACTGTAAGAAATAGAAACTGTGTGAATCGCGCAACTTTTATGGTAATAATTTCCATAGAATAACAAAAAAGCTAGTTACAAATTTCTCTTTTTTCTTTTCTTTTTTTTTTGGTTTTTTTTTTAGCACCTCGAATTTGCCCCCAACAATTCCAACCAGCTTTGCTGCGCCTTTGCCATTTGAGCCCAGCAAAGGTTGCACGGGGAGGGGGAATTGGCAGTGCCTGCCCTTGGTAGCACACGTGCTCAACACGCACACACAGAGAAACACGTGCCAGGGGCACAGCTGGCCACACCTTGGGGACACCCTGTCACCCCAGTACCTGGGCTGGCTGGGGCTGTACCTGGGCTGTGGGGGCACAGCCTGGGTTCCCCAGGGTGCATGGATGGGATGGGGGAGACCAGACCCCCACCAGAGCTCTGCTGGCTGGGAGGTGGAGGTGAGAATGATGATGGGATGGTCCTTACCTGGGGAGGATGAGACCATCTGGGAGAGCCCCAGCATCACCACAGGACAATCCCTTGGGTGGGATGCTGGTGTCTTGGCTGGAGAAGACCCTATGGCCTCAGCAGCAGGGATTTGGTTCCAACCCCAAGCTCCTGGTGAGGACAGTGCGGGGCTGGGGGCTGGGGTGAGAGAGGCCCTACAGGCTTTTGCGGGGAACAGCCCACATGGCAGCATTGAAATCTCCCTGCCGAGCATCCTCCCACCCAGCCATCCCAGAAACAGCAACCGAGCAGGGAGGGGAACAAGCTGAAGTGGTTAAATATTAGGAGTTAGAAGAGGAGGAGGAGGAGGAAGGCCACCAGCCCATGGCTGCCCTGCCCCAGGTGGGACCTGAGCCCCTGCCAACCCAGGGCAGGGGCCATGACAATACTCTTTGGCTTCAGGTCTGCAGGAGAATGAAACCCTGCGGGGCAAGAGTGGGCGCGGGGAGGGGGCTGAGGGGCCCAGGGGTGCTGGGGTGCAGGCTTGCCCAATCCTCCCCAGGGACATGGGGGTACTCGGGGGTGCCAGGGCGGGTATCACTTTTTGGTGGCGGTCATGAAGCTGTTTTCGATGCAGAGGACAATGAAGGCTTGCTGGCAGCTGCTGGCCGTCTGCTCCAGCAGTTTTCCAGAGGCCAAGGAGGAAGCCTGGCCTGTGACTGCTCGCTCCTCTGTCCGCCATGTCTCGCAGTAGCTCTCGGGCAGGCGCCGACCCTTGGCATCTGAGCCGTGCCAGACACTCTTCTGCGGCCTGGAAGGGTGAAAGGTGGGGGGCTGCTGCTGCCTTGCTGTGCTCCAAACCCCAATTCCCCATCACTCAGTCCTGCACTCACCATCCCGCATCCTGCAGGACATCTCGGCCATCAAAGGAGAGGATGCGGGCGCCGGTTCTCAGTGGGGCCCTGCTGCCCGTGAAAAGGGCTTCCCAGTTATTGAAGAGCACTTCATCCTGGTGGGAAGGGTAGGAAAATGGAGGAGGAAGGGGTTTAGCACTGCCTGCACCCCAGGAGCAGCCCAGAAGCTCCAAGCCCCAGCAGTCTCTGGGAAGGAGGTGCTTCATAATGGATGGCAGCTTTGCTTTGCTCTGCATCCCAGACCTTGGTGGTGCTGGGTTAATAGCTGGACTTGCTGATCTTAAAGAGATCTTTCCCAACCATAATGACTCTGTGATCCTATTCTGTGATCCGATGAGAGCTCAGAGAGTGTTGAGAAGGGGATGGGACACGCATACCCGGAGGTTGACGATGGGGACGGCGGCGCGGTCGGCCCTGCGCACGATGCTGTAGAGATCCTGCAGGCGTGAGGACAGGAAGGCGCGGAAGGTGCCAGCCAGCCCAACCTGTCGGGCTTGCTGGAAGCACTGGAAATCGGCGCCCCGGATGCCACGCATGCCGCCACTCAGCGGGGTGTTCAGGGCCACCAGGTGAAGCTGCCAAGAGGGGACAACAGGGCTTGACCCCTTGAGGGACACAGCTTTGGCCACCAGCATCAGCTCCCTTCAGCGGGCATGTGGCACTCACGGCAGGCTGGAAGTCCTGGTGCACATGGGCGGCCACAGGGGCGGGCTCCGGCCGGCGGTGGATGTAGTACCCATTGATGAGCTCGTGCTGGTGGTGGAGCAGGGGCTGCTCGGGCAGGCGGTGCTGGTTGGCCACCACCTCGTCCCCACGCCAGGGACGGGCGGTGGCTGAGGGGACGTGGTTGCGGAGCGGGTGCAGGGGCCCGCGGGGCTGGGGGCCGGCGTAGTGGAGGGTGGGCGGCTTGTCGTACACCTCATTGTCCTGGGGAGGGGGACACAGTATGGAGGGGGTGTGGTGCCCCAGGTGGGGGTGGTGATGGAGATGGAGAATGTTGGGGATGGATGGAGATGGTTGTGGTTGGATGAAGATGGGCATGGAGATCGTCGGGGTTGGATGGATATGGCATTGGGAATGGAGATGGTTGGGAATGGGGATTGATATGGTTGGGGATGAGTGGA
Organism: Zonotrichia albicollis; assembly: GCF_047830755.1. Taxonomy (NCBI): domain Eukaryota; kingdom Metazoa; phylum Chordata; class Aves; order Passeriformes; family Passerellidae; genus Zonotrichia; species Zonotrichia albicollis. The sequence continues at coordinate 9,710,918 of NC_133828.1, read as the reverse complement.
GAAGGAGATGAAGTTGATTGATGATGGATAGAGCTGGTTGTGGATGGGATGAGGATAGATGAGGATGGAGGATAGGGATGGGATTGGGAAGGAGGATAGGAATGAGGATGTGCATGGGAAATAGAGGACTCACCAGAGCCGAACTGGGGATCAGGTTGTGCTCCTCCAGCTGCAAGGGCATGGCACATCAGATCCCAGCTGCCCCCCTCTCCTCTTCCTCGCGCACGGGTGGGGGGCCCCCAGCATCACCAAGAGTCCCCACCGAGCCCCCGGGGTGGTGCTGGGTGTGCCCCCCTCCAGCCGGGCAGTGCAGCCCTCTGCCCCCCACTCACCAGCACCCTGCGGAAGCCCCCGCGGAGGCGCACGTAGAGCTCCTGCCGGTCCGTCAGGAAGATGAGGCCGCCCTCGGGCAGCTCGTGCGCGGCACTCAGCATTGCCTGGTACGTGGGCATGGCCTGGAGCTGTGGGCACAGCCCGGGGCAGGGCTCAGGGACCGGCTGCCTGCACCATGGGCAGCCCCTGCCTAGAGCCCTGACTCACCCCCAGGGATATCCCGCTAGTGCCTGGTGGTCCAGGGGGTCCTGGTGGTCCCGGGGGTCCAGGGATGCTGACAGCTGTGGGGGAAGGAGGGTGAGATGGAGAGAGGTGCAGCATGGGGAGGAATGCAGAGCTGCAAGGAGGGATGCATGGGATACAACTGGGAATGCTGGAGGGGCAGGGAGGGATGTGGGGGTGCAGGGTGGAATGCAGCAGAGCAGGTACTCGCCTTGTCTGTGGGGACCTGGGAAGGAGGGTGGCCCGGGTGGACCAGGGGGGCCAGGGGGGCCCTGCCGCCCCTCGTATCCGATACCAGGGGGACCCTGAGGTCCTGGAGGCCCCGGTGGCCCAACAATACTGTCCCCCTTGGGACCCTAGGCAGTGTGAGAGAGAATCTGTTGAAGCAAAGCCCCCAGGGATGCCACCTCCCACTGTGCCCCCCTTCACTCTCCACCCTATGAGGTACTCACTGGCAGCCCAGGGTATCCCTGGGGCCCTGGAGGCCCTGGAAGTCCAGAGACTCCAGGACTGTAGAGTGGGGTGCTGCCTGGCTCGCCCTTCTCACCCTTGGGACCTGCATCCCCCTTGTCACCCTGTGGGATGGCACAGTCTTAGGGTGAGCAGCTGGGATGCGCCAGGCACCCCAAGTGATGCTGGGTTCCAGCTGCCAGTGTGCAAAGGGCTTACCCGCAGGCTGGTACCAAAGTGACTCATGTCATAGGGGAATTGGCCTGTGGAGAGAGGGAGAGGAGGGGAGAGGAGCCAGGATGGGCATGAGCCCCCCACTGCCTGCCTCTGCCAGCAGGGACCAGTTACCTACCTGGCGGTCCTGGGGGTCCAGTGTCACCTTTCTCTCCCTTTTGTCCTGAGAACTGGTGGAAACCTGTGGGGAGCAGCAGAGATGCCATCTCAGAGTTGCAGCTATAAGGGATGGGAGGGGGTTCCTCCCCAGCCCTGCTTTGCCAAGGTTCCCCAAAATGCCCAGAGAGGGTGGGGAGAGGGACACCCACTTACCAGGGAATGCCGGGTGGGTGGAGTCACTGAAAGTCTGTGGAGATGCAAAGGAAGTGGCTGCAGAGACAGCAGCATCCTTGGGGACCCCCCCTAATGCTGGTGACAGTCCCACATGCCACCTCCAGCCAGGATGTCACCAGAGCATTCATAGTTTCCTCCAGGCAGGCAGGGGACACTGGGGGCCCAGTCACCAGCATGTCCATCACGGTGACCGTGGTGATACTCACATTGCCATTGTTGTAGACTATGCTGCCAGGTGGGCCAGGGGGCCCAGGGGGTCCTGGGGGGCCTGGGGGACCCTGTGGGGGTCGAGAAGATTTGTCAAAGTCCTGCAAAGCGGACAGTCCCCACCATGGAGGGGGACAAGCAGCCCCTGAGAAAAGGAGACATGCCCTTTGCCTGAGGGATTGGGGTCCCTGGGGAGACCCTCGGGGTGTGTGCCCCGGCCTGCAGGGCCAGCAGCTGGGGGCTCACAGCAGTGCTCACCCGCAAGCCCCGCACGTCTGCGGGGTCGCCCTTCTCGCCCTTCAGCCCGTTCATGCCAGGACGTCCCTGTGGATGAGCAGCGCAATGAGCCTTGTCCCCGCTCCCCTGCCAGCCCCTGGTGTCACATCTGGGGCTCCAGAGTCACCTCCACCCCCCCAGCACCGCCCCATCCCTCAGGGACACAGCGGGCCGCGGGGCTCAGTGCATGCAGACGCAGAGGGGGTCAGTGCATGCAGACGCAGAGGGGGACACGATGGACACAAACAAACCGGGAGCAGGTCTTACGGGTCTGCCCGGAAAGCCAATCTCTCCCTTGGTCCCTGCTCGTCCTGGGGGACCCTGGAAGGGAAAGAAGATGAGGGTGAGGGATGCTCAGTATGGAGGCATCCCCTCTGCGTAGGATCATCTCCATCCCTCCCCGTGGGACACAAGGAGGGGGATGGTGAGGGTGACTTACCAATGGTCCCATTGGGCCCTGCAGCCCTGGCTCCCCCTGGAAATAATGGAGAGGGACAGGGCATCACCACTGGGACCAGCTGGCACTGTCCCAGGGGGATGTGCCCCCCATTCCTGCCAGGAACCCACCTTTTCTCCTTTCACCTTGGCAGTGACCACGGTCCCGTCAGGGCTGATGATGACGCCGGGCTCCCCCTTCTCCCCCTGCAAGAGAAGAGGAGGTGGGAGGGGACACGCAGGGACCAGGCTTCCTCCCATGACAGAGCTGATGTCACCTGATGGCCAGGTAGGATGGGGGACCAGGAATGTGACCACTCAATGGGGTGCAGGTGGCCTGGAGCAATTACCTTCAGCCCTGGGGCACCCTGGGGACCAGGTGACCCCTGGTCTCCTTTCGGTCCCACCGGGCCCTGCAGAAAGGACACAGAGTCCATGTCATTCCCAGCTCAACAAAGGCAGGTTCCAAACTCCCCCTCCATCACCACCACTCTGCAGCAAAGCACAGCAGGACTGGCGACCACAGCTGCCACCAGGGCCACCCCGTGGTCCCCAGATGTGTCACCAACTCACCGGGAAGCCAGCGCGGCCTGGTCTGCCCTGCAGAGAGAAGCAGAGATGCTCCTAATAGCAAACCCCATCTTTCCAAAAACAGGCTGCCCTCCTGGCACTGCTGAGGGGTGGGCACAGGTGGCAGGAGGGCACCTACCTCTGGACCAGGAAAAGCCACCAAGGACTTCTGCAAAAAGAGACAAAATGAGGTTTTTTCCCCCCGATCTTGGCTCTGAGGGTCAGAGCTGCTAGCAAGGTCTCCCTCACGATGGCTGCTGGAATACCCCTTCCCCTGCCCTGTGCTGAAGCCAGGTGCCACCACTTACATCTTCACCAGAGACACCAATGACCTGTCCGGGGGGACCAGGTGGGCCAGGGGGGCCAGGCAGCCCCACTCCATCTTGGCCTCGCTCTCCCTGGAAAACACAAGCCATCAGCCCCGGGACACCTGTGGCTGGTCCCCGTCCCCAGCCTGGTGGCACCTACCTTCTCACCGGTACTGCCTTTGTCACCTTTGGGTCCCTGCAAAGAGGAGCAGGAGGGAGTGAGCGCCAAATGGAGAGGGACTCTGCCTCACCAGTGCAGACCCCCTTCCACCTCTGGCTCAAAAAATCCTTCAGGCAGCCTCACCTCTGCCTCCAGCTCCAGGCAATGGGTCAAGATGCAATGATTTTGGGTGGAGGTGGTGGCCAGTGTGGTGACAAGGTGGGGGGGACAGGATCCTAGGGGGTGTGGGCACCCCTGACATGCGGTGTGCCAGGTCCCACAGCAGGGAGGGGGAATTTGGGCTGCTGGGGATGGAGCAGCTGCCATCAAAGGTGCCCTGCCTGGAGTGGAGGGGATCTCCTGGAGCTGGGGGGCTGAAGCTCCTACCTGTGGTCCAGGGAAGCCCTCCAGGCCAGGGCGGCCATCCAAGCCAGGCATGCCAGCATCTCCCTGCAATGGCAGCAGGAAAGGGCAGGATGCAGCCCCAGCTCACAGAGCACAGGGGTCCTGCCTGCTGCCCTGCACACCCGGGTGCTGGCACAAAGCCATCCCAATCTCCCAGTGCTCCTACCTTTGGTCCTGGCAAGCCAGGCTGTCCGGGGCTGCCGACCTCTCCCTGCAAGGAAAGAGGTGTCAGAGGCATCCCTGCAGGCTGCCTGCAGGGACCCCACGTGGATGGAGCCAGGAGCATGTTGTAAGGGTTCCTCACCTTCAGCCCCGGCAGTCCTGGCACGCCCTGCAAGCAACAAGGGGACCATGAGCACTGGGTGATGGCAGGGGACATGATGGCCAGGAATTCCCCAGGGAGCCCAGGATGGAGAGGAGGGAAAGGGCAGGACCGGCCCTACCTGTGGTCCTTCAGGCCCAGGTGGTCCAGGGGTGAATGACAGCCCTGAGCCCTCCATGTCACCCTAAATGCAGGGAGAAGGGGCTAAGCTGTGTCTGTCTTCAGCCCCATCCCATCCCGGCCCGGCCCGTCCCGTTCCTTCCCATCCCATCCCGTCCCGTCCCGTCCCGTCCCATCCCATCCCATCCCATCCCATCCCATCCCATCCCATCCCATCCCATCCCATCCCATCCCATCCCATCTCTGCAGTGACCACTCACAAATCCAGCCTCGTAGCCCGGCCCCGGTGGTCCCGGGGGGCCGGGGGGCCCTGGCTGCCCTCGGGGTCCCACGGGCCCGGGAAGGCCAGCTAAGCCCATTTCTCCTGGGGGCCCTGCTGGTCCCGTTTCTCCTTTATTGCCCTGCAAAGGACATAAAGGAAGGTGGCAGTGGTCACTGCCTGGAGCCTGCAAGCAGGAGGCAGAGCATCCCCTCACAAATCTCCTCTGGGACAGGACATGGAGGATCTCCCCGATGTTCCCCTGTCTAGGGGCTTTGTGGGAGGAGGCATTGCCCACCTTGGGCAGCCTTCATCCCACCGGCTCCCCTTGCAATGTCCTCAGTGGCCACCAGAGGCTCGTCTAAAATCATAAAATGGGAATGTCTTTGCACGTGGGGCTGGCTCCACTGCTGCAGCAGAGCTCAGTGCCATGAAGGAATGCTCACAGGCATTCCAGGGATTGCAATGGCTCTGGAAGCAAAGGGCTTGGACCTTACACATGCTGCCACCCCATCTGCCCTCTGGGTGCTGCAGAAGTGCAGAAAGTTAGAATTAAGGTTAAGAAACCTTCATTTTTTTGAGGTTTTTGCCCGCAGTTCAGGCTGTAGTGGATGGTCATCACAAGGGGCAGCATCCCAACTCTAAGGGGCTCCCATCCCAGTAAGCCTTTGGGGATGCAGGGTGGAAAGGAGCTGGAGCAAGCAGACAGGAGAGAGCGATGCACAGAAGATGGGGTGTTTTCCAGTGGGGTGTGGGCGTCCCCCAGGCAAAGTCTCCTCTGTGTCTTGAAACACCCCTCCTTGGTTTTCCTGCCCGTTTCCTGATGTGGCAGTGCCTGGAGCAAAGCCAAGGCAGGTTGGCAGGAGCCCAGTGAGCATCCTTTGTGGGCTCAGCAGCTCCATGCACCTTTGAGGTACGGCCCTGACCTGGGAGGAGCACAAGTAGCAGCAACCCCCTCCCCATTCCTGTGCAAGACGGCTCCCCCAGGCAACATCCCTGCCTCCAGCCTGCAAGGGAGAATCCAAAAAACCCCACCCCAGGCACAGTACCTTGGGTCCTGGTAGGCCAGGGAGGCCAAGGTCACCCACGTCGCCCTGGGAAGGAGAAGAGGGTGTGGAGAAGCTGCCCAGCGCCAGGCAGGAGCAGAATGGTGCTCCCCAGCCCAGGAGCTGGCGCCTCCCAGAGATGTGGGACGGCTGTGACGCACTCCTGGGGCACACGGGACAGGGCCAACCAGCCACTCACCTGCTCTCCTTTGGGCCCCGGCTGCCCATCCTCCCCATCTCTTCCTGGAGGACCCTGTAAGATCCCAGGAGTTGGTTCCAGCACAGGAAAACCCCATGGGGCTGGTGGGCACCGAGCCCCCCACCGCCAGAGAGTGGCCCTGGCTGGGTGTCCCTGGCTACCCCCAGACCTACCGCTGGCCCCGGGGGCCCGGGGGTCCCGTCCCTGCCCGGCAGCCCCGGCGGTCCCGGCAGCTCCGTGCGGTTCGTCCCAAACCGTCCTGGCTCCCCTGGCAATCCAGGCACGCCAGGCGGCCCTGGGGGACCAGGTGGCCCTCGTGGACCCTAGAAGAGACATGGAGGGCCATGGCTGAGGGTGTCCCCTGCTCCCAGCTGGCAAGACACCAATCAGTACTCAGCCCCACTCACCCGCAGGCTCTCCAGGTCACCAGCGAAGCCAGAGCCTTCCATGTCGATGAAGGTCTGGGAGAGAAGCACAAGGGGGATGTCAGGGCACCCGGTGGCACTGGGGCTCGTCCAGGGGCTGGTGGGATCGCTCCGCACCTCTGTGGCTTGATGGACCCCCCATCCCTCAAATCCCTGTGTCCCAGGGAGCACCCACCAGCTTGTCATTTTTGGAGGAGGGTCCCGGTGGTCCCGGAGGGCCAGGTGGTCCAGGGGGTCCCCTCGGCCCCACGCCTGGGTCACCCTAGCACAGGGGAGAGAGTGCGGTTTGGGGGTGCAGCTGAGCTGGGACGAGAGGAAGGGGGGCAACACTGGCACTCACCTTGTCCCCCTTCAGGCCCGGCTCCCCCGGCATGCCAGGGAACCCCGGGGGCCCCATTTCACCCTACAAAGGGGAGCAGTGGGGGTCAGCAGGTGGCAAGGCAAGGGGGTGGCCGTGCCCCATCACCCTGCTGCACCCCCTCCACCCCACTTACGGGTTTGCCGTCCTCGCCAGGATCTCCCTAGGGATGGCAGACAGGGGACAGGTCAGTGTGCAGGTGGGTAGAGTAGGGGCATAGGCACACCCTGTGTGGGGGGAATTGACTCACAGGCTCGCCATCCCTGCCAGGGGCTCCGTCCTTCCCCGGTGCCCCCGGAGGGCCAGTGACCTGCTCCAGCACCGAGCCATCGGCATGCCGAGAGACGGTCCCGGGGAGTCCAGGGTCACCTGGTTCTCCTTTTTGGCCTTTAGAGCCAGGGTAGCCAAATCCAGCGCTGCCCTAGGGAGGGGAGGGAGATGGGAAAGGGTGGCAGGTCTCTGAGCTGGCAGCCTGGGTAGGGCATGGCTCTGTGCCAGCTCCCCCAGTGATGCTCACCTTGACACCCAGGTCTCCTTTCTCCCCCTGAAGATCAGAAATAGAGAGAAGTGTGTGTCAAACACAGACATGTCACTGGCACCCTCGAGCCCCCAGGGACCATCTCTCACCCACCTTTTGACCCTTGACACTGCCTGGCCCTACAATGCCACTGGTCCCTGAGTCCCCTTTCAAGCCACGTTCGCCCTTCTCTCCCTTTTCTCCTTTCCAACCGGCGCCTGTGGAAAAGGTAAAGGACCCAGTCGGGGCTGAGGATGGCCACACCACCACCCTGTCCCCACCTGTGCACCCTGGGGAAGGGGAAAGCCGCTGGAATTACCTCCCGTGGAGACCCGCAGCGTCTCCTCTGCTCTGGTCCTCTCGGCTTGCTGTGGGGCGCCCCCGGCACTCCTGGGGCCACTGCCCCCCGCCACGGGCGGGGAGGTCACGGGGACAGCGTCCAGCAGCCCTGGAACAGCCTGCACCAACAGCGAGGGGACACCATGACACCCTTCACCTCCCTGTGCCTTCCCATAAGGGACAGGAGCTGGGACATCATCAAACATGCCATGACCTCAGCCACACAAGGCACTTGGCTCTCTGCATCATGAGAATTTTGGGGTCCGGCCCTGAGTGCTACACCTGCGGGCAGCAACTCACCTCGACCTTGCCTGAGGGCTGCTGTCCGCCTTCCATCCCGCTGCCAAAATCCCCAGAGACCTGCATTTGCCCATGGAGAAGGGGTGAGAGCTGAGCTGGGAGCATGGTGGGGGCACCCCCGAGCCCTCCCCGCCCATGCTGCCAGTGCTCACCTCTGTGTCATCCTCCTCTTCCTCGCACTGGCGCTCGGCCGCCCGAGGGTCCCCCCGGAGCTTCAGATCTGCAATGACCCCCTGCAAGGAGACCATGCATGGGTGGGGGACACGGACGAGCCACCCGGCTGTGACGTGACCTGCTGTGCCACTCGGCCACCACATCCTCGGGCGTGAGACAAAGGATGGAGGAGATCTGCTGTCCGCACTGCGAGCAGCTGGAAAAGGTCACCACCTAGCTGGGGGCATTTGCTTGTGAGAGGAAATGTTATAATTTTTTAATTACATATAAACGATGTATTTATAATACATTTATTATATAACTAAATCTACTTGTAATTCATTAGTATTACGCCACAGTCAGCCTAGCTGAACTGCGACTGCCCTGATCCCTGTTTTCCTAAGTCCATTGCATTTCCTTGCCCGGATGTGGTGCCCTGTGCTTTCAGGCCAGCTCAAATATTATTTTAGTTGTCTTGCCCAAAGAAGAGACACCAAGGGGGAGGTATCTCCTCTCTCAGAGTTCACTTCCCAGCATGGTCCCCTGCTCCTCCCCACTGAGATCAGAGGGATAGGCAGCATCCCAGCTTGGCAGACTCCCATCCCAAGAGCATCCCTGTGTGCCACCCTGCAGCGAGGACCCAGGTTGGGCTCTGGGATGTGCTGGGAGCTGTGGGGTCCAGGCTGGTACCCGCACCACCTCTCCTGTTGAGTCCCGGATGCTACAGAGGTTTGGCTGGAGGCAGCATCCTTAGGAAGGGATCTGTGGTGGTTTCTTTTATAAACAAGTGGCCTGGATGCACACGGTGCTTGCAAAACACAAATAAATAGTAAGGAAGAGCAGATTATCCCAGGAAATACAACACGTGGGCTGCAGAACCTGCCAGCTGTCCTTGCGCAGGGCAGGGCACTCAGCTGTGGCCAGGGAGCCCTCAGCAGAGGAAAAACAAAGAGCACGGCCAAAAGATCCCTGTAAAAGCTCTGCTGGGTGTCTGGCCGGGTTCTGGCTGCTACCTCTGCTCAGCCCATGTGATGCCAGCTCTGGCACGTGGCTTGTCCAGCCATGCTGGTGCTGCTGAGCAGTGGCTGCAAGGTTGAAATCTGGGGCTTTCCAAAGGCATGGCAAAAAAGCCACTTCCAAGCTCTAAAGCGAGGCAGTCCCACAAGAGATGGCGATAGGGGAGCAGCCTCTTTGCTCTGATAAAGGGAGCAGCAGCACCAAAGATCTTATAGTAGATCCATAGAACCGTGGAATCGTTTAGGCTGTTAAAGCCCTCTAGAACCATTGAGTTCAACCATTAACCAGTGCTGCCAGGTCCTCCAGTAAACCGTGTCCCCAAGTGCCACTTCCAGCTGCAAACAAAGCCTCCTGCCAGGCCCTAGCTGAGACCCCATTTGCCTCCGTGAGAGCTGCTGTCCCAGGGGCTTCTGCGTCACCTGCAGGCTTTGCCCCTCCAGGTTTCCTGCCACAGCCACAAAGGCGACTCGGGAAGGAGCAGAGGTGCCAGGACACTCCTCCAGCTGCCTCCCAGCAAGTTCATCCTGAGGCCTGACCCAGGGCCAGGCTTCAATCCACTTGATGCCCCATTAGTTCCAGATAATGGGAGGCAGGGCTGGACAGTGATGGAAACACCACGAGGATGTCAGATGCCGCTCCCCTCTTGCCCAGCCAAGGTCTCCTTCCCTCCTCGGCCAGCTATTCCCCACGGGAAAACCGGGGGCAGGCAGTGGGATCAGGGGTTGGCAGGCCTGGGAGCATCACCTGCTAGAAGGGTCTGCTCTGCTCCAGGCTGCTGCCGTGCCTTCCATGTGGTGCCAAACCCCTCAGGCTGGAGAGAGGAGCTCCTCCACAGCCATGACCTGGCCCTCCCAGCACGTTCAAGAGCAAAGAAATTGCTCTTCAAGAGCAAAGAGTTGCTCTTCAAGGGAGCAATCGGAATCCCAGTGCAAACCAGTTTGTAGCCCATCAATGATTAACCCCTTCCTGGGAGAGCTTTCCCTGCCCAAAGCCATTCCAGGGGGAATGTGGCCGTACAGTCAGGATGATGTTTAAGCTCAGAAACGTGCTTTGCAGAACTCCACAGGAAAAACATTGCTCCCCTCAGCAGAGCCTCTGTTGCTGGGCAAATCCTACTCAGCCCAGGATAAACCTAAACATTCCTCTCCTCAAGTCCTGCAGGGAATTTCCATGTCAGCTGGGCATTTTCCCCACACTTTCCACAACCCTTATCTGGAACACGAGTCCTGCTCAAAGCACTGGCTGAGCTATCACATCCTTCCTCACCCTCCAAAGTCTTCCTGGAGATACCGCCCAACATCAGCCAGCAAAGATATGCTCCAGCCCAAGCATTTTTTCTATGTAAGGGAGACATTTTCTCAGACAAACCAGCTTCTCCACCAAAGGAGCTGGGTATTTTTAGGAATGGGAAGATCTGAAGAGGCTCCATGTGTTTGCTGGGAAAAGGCAATGGTGGGAGCTGCATGGCAACCCCATGTCCTCCTGCCAGCCCAGCTCAAGAGCTTTGCTTTGGTGAGCCCTAAGACAGTAAATCAGTGGCATCTCAAGCCACCTCCATGTCACGTGTTCCCTTTCCCAGGGACACACATGGAGCTGGTTGTCTTCTGGGTATGGGCAGTGTCACATCTCTCCAGGCTTTTGGGAGATACTCCCTGGGGTGACCCAAGCTCTTACCTGGTATTTATCTGGGTCAGCCCCTCCAGCCTGAGCAACAAAGAGCCCGGAGCCCTCTTCCAACTCCATCTCGTCTGGGGAGCGCTCAAAGCGGACACGCTCGTGCTCCTCACAGTCCAGGTAGAGGACAACCTCCTCCTCCTCCACGCTGATGGCGAAGCGCGTCCACTGGTTGAGCAGGGTGGGCACGGTGAAGGTGGCGGCCGGGTAGGAGCTGGGTGAGCCCGGCTCCGTGTAGTAGAAGATGATCTGCTGCTGGCCCGCGCGCAGCTCCGAGAGCTTGACACCCACGTAGATGATGCTCTGCGAGGAGTCCGTGACGGCAAAGAGCATGCCGGCCCGGGGCGTGGTGGGCTGGATGTGGAACAGCAGCGAGAAGTCTCGGTAGAAAGGGCTCGGCAGGTGGTACCGGGCCACCTGGCCCGTGTTGGCGTTGGGACCAAAGACGTAGCCGGGGTTGTTGTCGGGGCCATAAATTCTGTGGATCTCCTCCGTCGGTGGGTCCCCAATCAGCTCCAGCAGGCTGATCTCAGCACTCAGGCTCTCTGCAAGGAGGAAGGACAGGGGATGGTCTCAGGTCCAGCCAAGGATGGTCACTCAGCAAGGACACCCCGTGCCCATGCCACACTGTCCTTCAGTGGCTCCCTCCACTCACCAGCCCCAAGATTTGTGTGTTGGCCGAGACAGTGACCTTCAGCTGCTCCCACTACATCATTCAGGTACATCTCCCAAAATGCTCCCCATTCCCAGCTGCTGGCCCTCCAACCACAGCTGGGACATCACTGAATCATCGTATGACTTGGGTGGGAAGGGACCTTAAAGACCATCTCATTCCAATCTTCCTGCCATGAGCAAGGACACAATCCACTAGACCAGGTTGCTCAGATTCCCTGAGATGGGATAAAACCAAAGGGGTCTTACCCATGGTCGGGAGATGCTGCTGGAGCACCAGGATGCTGAACCACCATGGAGCCCTGGGGCAGTGTGTTGCATCCATACTTATTCCAGGACCACAGTGACCCCTCGCATCATCCCAGGACAAGATCCAGCAGTCACCCCAGCTGGGAATAAATCAGAGCCATCCCCTCGCAACACCCTGGGAACGCAGCTCAGGCCAGCTCAGCTTCCCAGATGCTCTCAGTTTGGAGGTCGCCTCCTTTCCCAACCCCTACTGAGAATTAGGGAATTGGGGAAGTTCTGCTGGAGAGAGTCTCTCCTGCCCAGCACAGCTGAACATCTGGCGAGGGTGAGCCAGCGCTGTGTCCGCCAGCTCCCGTTGTTCTGGCAGCCAGCACATCCTCATCGCCCACACACCGGGCGCTGGATTCCTCCTCTCCTATGTCAACTGCTTGGGGCCAGTGCCAGCTCCAAAGGAGAGGCTTTTTAACCTCTCCTTTCCTGGGAGGGAGGAAACCCAACTACCCTGGCTCCAAAACTGCTGAACAATCTGCACTGAGAATGGATGCTCAGCGCTGAGTTTTGGCCCCATCCCGAGCCAGGAGCAAGAGCTGACACAATTCAGTGTCCCCAGTTCCATCGCTGATTTTCACGTGAGCAATGGGGAGTGAGGGAAATCAGAGGTGTATCCAGAGGTAACCTGGGCTGAACCCAGGAGGATCAGCCAGGAACCTCCACCCAACTCTGGAGCCAGGCATTTTCCTCCAAAGCTCTTTAAAAAAAAGAAAAGGAAAAGGAAAGAAAAAGAAAAAGAAAAAAAGAAAAAGAAAAAGAAAAAGAAAAAGAAAAAGAAAAAGAAAAAGAAAAAGAAAAAGAAAAAGAAAAAGAAAAAGAAAAAGAAAAAGAAAAAGAAAAAGAAAAAGAAAAAGAAAAAGAATCAGCCCAGCCTTGCCCAGCCCAAAAGGAAAACACGTCTCTTGGGATGGCGATGAAAACCTGGGTGCCTCTTCCAAATCCTGAGACATGGAACATTCCCAGGCTCCCCTACTGCCAAGCCCCAATGCCAGCAACAGACCCGTGACAGGGACCCAGCAGTGGGCACATAAGAACTGCCACCAACTAAAGGTGGGGGCAAACTTTTGCTGAACTCTGTCTCTGAAACTGCTCCGTGTTCACCCTGCTCCCCAAGCCCCCAGTCCCTCCCAACCCTGGCACCCCAAAACTGAACACCTGACTGGGAGAAAAGCTCCTTCCCAGTCTTTCCACCTGTTCTAGCCCCTCCATGTGCCCTGCACTGGGATCAGGTTTCCCCATGGGGCATACCCTTGGCCTGCTGAGAGGAGAACCTCTGGATCCTGGGGTCCAGCACCTTTCACTCCCAGATGTGCACAGCCCCACACCAAACCCGATGGGGTCAGTGAGTGGGGCTGCCCCAGACCCTCAGCCTGCCACCCACCCTTGAGCCACGCCATGCTCAGCACCTCACAAGCTCATTCCAACTGCAAATGCCAGGATGCAGGGACTGTGTTTATCTGGGTTGGAGGAAGTCAAATTCATGGCAGCTTTAAGGAAAAAGGAAACCAGAGCTTCCTCCCGGGGGTCTACACGGGTGTAAGAGCCAGTGCTGCAATTCCTGCAGCCAGACAAGTCACTGTGTCCCCCCCAGGGCTCAGGATGACAGGACACGCTGAAAGAGGCTTTTGTTAGCAGGGCAATTAGCAACCATTCTCCCCTTGGAGCTGCAGCCGGCTCTGGGAGTCTCCCTCCTCCTCAAACATGCCACTCGCCCCCGAGTCCGGGGTGGGAGCTGGGTGCTAGCACTTCCCAAAGCAAAAGAACTTTCTTTGTGTGTGACAGAAGCTGGATGGGGACTGGGGAGCAGAGGGGTAAGGGGAGACCCCTTCAAATGTCTGCTCTCCTACAAAAGCCAAGGGGCCCTTCTCATTCCCAGAGCTTTCAGGCCACACCTGCTTTTTCCAAAGGGCATCCAGAACCCAAACATCACAGCCCATCATCCCTGTGGCAAACTGGGGAAGCACCAGGGAACATGAAGAGTTGGTGGGGACCACAGTGAGTTCGGCGCTGGCACGGGATGGCTGTGGGGATGTCTCTGGACACAGTGAATCTGCCATTGGGAATGTCCCCAGGATGCTCCAAGCCACCTTCCCCCTCTGCCATAACCTTCCTGAGCCCAGGCTGCCAGCGTGGGATTCAGGGGACCCCCAGCACACGGCAGCACATCAAGTCACGCCATGGGGTGCACCACAGCCCCCACATTCCCCACTCATTCCTGACACTGCCCATCCAAGCAATCACAGTGCAGCTCCGGATAGGAATGCACCTCCTCTGCAAGCATCCCCTTGATCCCAGTGCATCCCCCCACAAACAGAGCCTCTTTGACACCGAGGGGACCCTGTCCTCGACCCTGGTGTGCCAGCCCCCAGTCTCGGCATTCCTCCTTGGCATCTCCTGGCCATCCCCCGAGGGCGCAGGGGTCGGCACGGGAACACAGCCTCATTCAGAGGCTTTGGCAGGCGGGGGGAGCTCCAGCTTTCATCCCAACTGCATTTCTCTAAGCACCAGTCAACCCCCGTCCCCACTCCCTTCTCTCACCCCCTGCCCTGTCTGGGTCCCTAGAAGGTCACAGCCACTGAATGATGAAGCTGGGGGTGAAGTAACCTCTCCCTCTTTTCCAAGCAGCAAGGATCAAACATTAGCCGCCATCCAGTGAATCATTAACCCCGAAGGGCTGCTCGGGGAGGGGGGAGCGTGTGGGCATGCCTGAGGGTCACCTTGAAACCTCCTCGCCACCACAGTGCTGTGGCTGGATGGCACAGGGTCTGCGTCCTTGCCCTGCTCCTGCAGGGAGCTGCCAGCTCTCCACATGCTCTGAATCCCAGCCAGGACAGCCCAAAGCCCTGTGGCACCTGGCAACTGGCCCTGAAGGCCAGCACGATGCGCTTGGGGAGCATCCCCTGAGCTGGCCACTGTGATTCACCGGGAGTGATGCCCGGTCTTGTGAAGGGAGCCAAAACTCACTGGTTCTGCTTGGAAAAGGCAAGGCTGTATAGAAAGTGATTTTGGATTCGGCAGCATCCCATGGGCACAAGGCAGAAGCATCCCCCAGCGCCTGGGGGAGTCTGGGCAGGGGAGACACAATGCAGGGACATTGCCCAGCCATGTTACCTGCAGAAGCATTAATAAAGACACAAGAAACCCCTTCATCCTCCTCAGGGAGAGCATCGCAAGGCAGAGGCAGGCGCCTGCTGGCCAAGGGAGTCCAACACAGGTCTCTGACGGCCTCGCAGAAGCCCTGGCATGGCGGGGGAGTTATGGGGACCGAGGGGCTACAGCCGGGGAGCAGCAGCAAGCAGAGGAACCACTCCAGGTAGCGATGGCACCGCGACTCAAGCAGCCCCTCCCACTCATGCAAAGCCGCCCGAATTTCCTCCTCGCTGCCATGCTGAAGGTAATTTGGCACTCGGACATGGCTGGTGCCCAGCACACTGCAGAAGGGCAGGCGGGTCGGGATGGGCTGGCAATGGCCGGCTGCTGGCATCAGTCCTGGAAAGAAGGATGTGAGCCCCACGCCGTCACTCCTGTAGAGCTGCATGGTAGCGCTCAGTAAATCGAACTCCAGAGGGACAGAGTTATCGGCAGCAGGACCCTTATCCACCCTCTGGTCAGGCCAAGGGGGGCTCTGGCTCCCGCTTCTGCTGGCCAGAGCCAGCCCTGGGTGGCCAGGGCCATGCCATGGGTTCCGTAATGCTGCGGGGAAGTAACGGGGAGGTTGTACCAAGGGGTCCTGGAAAGGCACCGCCTGCTCACGGGTGCTGTCACCTGGTGAGAAAGGAAAAGGGGCACTACCTGGCTGGAGACCCGTCGGTCTCTGCAAGGACACCTGTGACTCCATTGTAGGAGTTCCCATCCCCAGGAACTCTGGGTCTTCAGGGGTCACTGTCCTCTGTGACCCCTGTGGGTTCTCAGTGTTCCCCAGCAACTCTGGGTTCTCGGTGGTCACTGTCCTCAGGAGCTCAGTGTTCCTCATCACCAGGAGCTGCAGATTCTCAGTGGTCCTCGTGCCTGGGAGCTCTGGGTCTTCGGTGGTCCCTGTCCCCAAGGGCTGTGGGTCCTCAGTGGTCCCTGTCCCCAAGGGCTGTGGGTCCTCGGTGTGCCCTGCTATCAGAAGCTGCAGGTCTGTGGCACTCGTCATCCCCAGGAGCTGTGGGTCCTCAGTGGTGCCCAACCCCAGCAGCTGCAGGTCCTCAGTAGTCCCTGACCCCAGGAGCTGGGGGTCCTCGGTGGTTCCCATCCTCAGGAGCTGCGGGTTCTCAGTGGTCCCTGACCCCAGCAGCTTCAGGTCCTCAGTAGTCCCTGTCCCCAAGAGCTGTGGATCCTTCGGGGTCACTGACCCCAGGAACTGGGGGTCCTCGGTGGTCCCCATTCTCAGGAGTAGCAGGTGCTCGGTGGTTCCTGATTCCAGCAGCTGCAGGTCCTCGGTGGTTCCCGACCACAAGAGCTGGGGGTCCTCGGTGTTCCCTGACCCCAAGAACTGCAGGTCCTCAGTGTTCCCTGACCCCAGGAGCTGGGTGTCCTTGTGGGTCCCTGTCCCCAGGAGCTGGGGGTCGTCAGTGGGGCTGCTGGCCGCCTGCTGTCCTGGGGCAGGTGACACGCTGTGGAGAGGAGCGATGCTCGGCCACGCCGTGCTCTCCACCGACCCTGTGGCATTCCTGTCCCACTGCTCCGTGGTTTTGGCTGTGGCTCCCTCACTCACAGGTGCTGCTGTAGCAGGATCTGGCTCCTGCTGCCGTGGGGTGGTGACATTTCCTGCCACCTCGCCGCCCCACATCCCTGGGGACGGGCTGGGAGCCGGAGCCGCCGCTGAGGTTGGCGGCACCGACTCTGGGATTCCCTCACTGGGTAGTGCTGGGCTTCCCGTGGTCTTCGTGCTGTCCCAAACCCAGTCCAGGAGCTGTGTTTCGGAGCAGGAGAAGCAACAAGCCAGGAGGAGCAGAACACCCAAGCGAGGTGGGGCCATCGGAAAGGGAAAATGAGCTCCGTTGCTCCCGAGAGCGGAGCGGAGAGGCTGGAGGAAGGAAAGGAGGGAAGAGGCAGGAGCTCTGTCCCGGCCAGACTCTCGGAGCACTCACATCTCTCTCTCCTCCCAAGCTCCGGCGCTCGACCCTTCAAACCGGAGCAGAGCAGGGGGAGGAGTGGCCGGCCCTGCCAAGCCTTCCTCTCGCCAGCGCCAGCCTCCCGCTGCTGGCACAGCCCCTCGGGGACCCCTGAGCCTGCCTGGGGCTCACCTGAGCCCCCCAAAACCTCCGGCAGCCCAGCCAGCCTTCAGACCCACCCCACTGCCTGTCCCAGCTGCTGCCGCCAGATGTTTAACTCCTCCCTGCCCGGAACATCCCAAATCGTCTCTCCCTGCTCGATGGCTCTGGTTAAATCACCAGCACACAGAGCTGTACAAGGTAGGGTTGTGCACGGACATGGTCCTCATGGGGTGCCCAGCTTTGGTGGGACACCCCGCTTCAGGCCTCGGGAAAAGGTTATAATCTCAGAGCAAAACTGAACGAGGAGGGAAACAAATCCCAGAAAACATTTCCAACATTTCCACCGGCCGGAAACAAAACAAGTCCC
The DNA here is from genome assembly GCF_047830755.1 of Zonotrichia albicollis. Classification (NCBI taxonomy): domain Eukaryota; kingdom Metazoa; phylum Chordata; class Aves; order Passeriformes; family Passerellidae; genus Zonotrichia; species Zonotrichia albicollis. The sequence goes on along the minus strand of NC_133828.1, from coordinate 9,693,716 downwards.
CAAAGCCAAGTGCTTAAAGCCGCTTTCCCGGCTCGCTTACAGGGCCAGGACCCCCCAGGTGCTGTCGCAGGAGGGCCAGGGGAGCACTGCAGCTTTCCTGCCCCCCCAGGCATCACGCGCCAGCAACGCCTCAAAGCCAGGTCTGAGCAATCACAAGTTTCCCAATCACAAGTTTTCCTGGAGCTCGGGATGAAAATCTTCCATGGGCGGTACTGGCACTCTCCCACGCCCCAAAAATTTTGATTGTTCTTTGCCTCTGCTTAAAAAAGTTACCCTCAAATCCACTTATCCAGCTCAGATGACGGTGCCCCTCATTCCTAGGGATGGCCAAGCAGAGATGGAGCATTCCCCAGGCCTACACTACCATGGTGACACAAGGCAAGTCACCTGCATGGCTCAAGAAGTGTCCCTGAGACAGGGTTTTGATGGGGAGGTGACAACTTTGGCTCCCCTCGGCTGTGTGTGACCAGGAAGGTCAGAGCGTTCCATACCATGGTCCTACAGAGCAGAGATCTCCACATGCCGGAGCTGATGCTCCAGTTTAAAAATATTCAGGAAAATCACCGAGACAAATGCTCAGATGTTCATTTTGCTTCATGCAACATTTCCCACACTACTTTTGAAGCAAAACAGGCGATTTTTCCCTTGAAAATGGGAGCTGGCTGCTGCTGCCAGCAGCTCTCCCCGTGACCGATGCTGTTAGGGGTACCCGCTGCGGAACAGCCTCCACCAATCCGCGCGGGACACGGGTTTGTCCAGATGGCAGAGCTTCCACAGGGCCCCTCCCGGAGCTCCAGCGCTTCCATCAGCCCAGGGAAGGAGCCAGGTGCCTGCCAGCCTTCTCTGGCATGTCCTGACGGGCTTGGCTGCCCTGGGGCCAGGGTGCAGTGCAGAACTCCTTGGCACATCGAGAGGGATCGGAGCGACTGCTGCTTCCATTCCCAGCGCTGGGATGGAAAACCTCGGTGCTCCCGGAGCCTCTCCCCGCCCCAGAGCCGTGAGGCTCCAGCGTGGGGAGCATCACATGCCCCCATGAGCTGCCTGGCCTCTGCCAGGAGGATTTGGAGAGCAGCACCCTGCTGGGGTAGCCCAAGCATGTGCAGACAGGATGCCCAGCCAGAGAAATTCCCGCTTCTCCCTTCTGCTGGAATTAGGCAGCTCAGGACAGTAGAGTGGAGCAGCAGCCCCGTGGGACACCCTCATTAAGCCAATGATCTTCATTTCATTGCACATCTCCTCACTGGAAGCTCCCCGGGAAGGAACCAGGGCTGGGGCATCCCCAGAAAAGGGATTTCCAAATTAGGTGCCCTGAGGGTGGGCTGGTGGCACGGGTGGCACTAGAGCATCTTAGTCCAGTGCAACCAGCTCTGCCACTGACCAAGCAGCCAGGCAGGGACTGGGCAGGCAGCAGCTGGTGAAATATTTTGGAGAAGCATTCCCCCAGGGAGAAGCCATGGCAGCTGGCTTGCTGGCAGAGCAGGGAAAACCCCTTGGCTTTTGCCTCCTCCAGGCTAAAAGCTCACAAAAAGCGTTTTGCACACTCCATGAGATGCTGCTGCCAGCTTGCCATAGCCTTGGACTTCTTGAAAAGCAAAACTGCACCCTCACCCTGGTCCCAGTTCCCTCCCAAAGAGGCTGACTGCATCTTCCCAAAACTGTCTGGCATCTGGTGCTGCAACATAGTTCCTCAGGAAAAGGGGGATTGGGCTGCCCTAAGAAGGCACTGAGGGCTCAGTCCTGGGCCAGAAGAATAGAGGGGGGAGAGGGGAGAAAGGGGGAAAAGGGAAAAGAGAGAAAAAATCAGAGGTGGGGGAAAAGAAAAGAGTGGAGATGGGAAGAAAGGAGATTGGGGGAAGACGGTGCGGGGAAAGAGAGTGGGGAGAAGAGAAGGGGAAAATGAGAGGGGAGGAAGAGGGAAAGAAGAAAAGAGAAAAAAGAGATTGGGGAAGTCAAGGAAAGAGTGGGAAGGGGAGAGAAGTGCGTGGAGGAAGTGGAAGAAGTGGAAAATGACAGTAGGAAAGGAGAGAGAAGAAAAGAGAAAAGAGGGGAGAAAGGACAAAGGAGAGGAAAAAAGAAGAGGGGAAAAGAGGAAGGGAAAGAATAGAGAAAATAACAGGAAAAAGAGAAGAAGGGAATGAGAAGGAGGAAAAAAGAGGAGGACAAGGCAAGAGGAGGGAAGGGGAGGGGAAGAGAAAGAAAAGAAGAGATGGAAGAAAAAAGAGAAAAAGAGAGTGAAAAAGGAGAAAAAAAGGCAGGGGGGAAGGGGAAAATAGGTAAAAATAGGAAAAAAGAGCCTGTCATCCAGACCTGCAGCCTTTTATCCGTGGTCAAAGCACACTGATATTTCTCTCCAGGGAGGATTGCTCTCCCTGCAGGATTTTGGGAGAGGACAGGGAGCCTGCTGCAGCCCAGCTCAGCAATTTGTCCTGCACACGCCAAGGATCCCCCAGCAAGAGCCGGGCAGACGGATGGACAGGCAGAGAGACGGACGGACGGATGGACAGCAGAGGGAGCCTCAGGCTGAGCAGAGCGCAGACGCTTCCTCAGGAGAGCCCGCTTGGCTGGACACAGCCCTGAGGTCACAGAGCTCCGGGCAGGGGAAGGGGAAGAAGGGGAAGGGGAAGGGGAAGGGGAAGGGGAAGGGGAAGAAGGGGAAGAAGAAGGGGAAGGGGAAGGGGAAGGGGAAGGGGAAGGGGAAGGGGAAGGGGAAGGGGAAGGGGAAGGGGAAGGGGAAGGGGAAGGGGAAGGGAGGAAACCCTGATAGGAGCACAGGCAGAAAGCCAGAGGTGGGAGCACTCTTGGACTTAGCAGGAAAACTCAAGGACTGTCAGCAGGTGTCCATAAATCCTATTGACATTTGGGATTCTACTCCGTTCTCCATCGGAAAGCCCCACACATGCAGCAGTTGGAAGGCCCTCCGGGAGAGGGAGGCACCCAGGCCGTGGGTGGGCACCCAGCCAGGGACAGGGGAGGCACAGGGGTGCCCAGGAGCCGAGCTGGCCCAGTGACAGCAGCCAGCCCAGCGCCAGCAATGACACAGGTGCCAGGCTCTGCTGTGCCTCCAGGACAGCGTCCCCCCTGCCTCTGGCTGTGCAACACGGAGCCCCCCAGCGCAGCGTTCCTAAACATTTACTCAGGGAGAGGCAGAAACATCCTCCCGGCAAATTCCTCGATAAGATAAACTGTGAAAATGTCACGACAGCCTGCAGGAGCCATCAAATGGCCCCAGGAGGGAAAGAAGGGTGGTCGTGCCCAGACCCCAGTCCAGGAGCATCCTCCTCCTGCTCCTGAACTGAGTAGGGCTGGAAAAGGCACAGCCAAGAGGTGCTGGTGTCCTACTTTGCCCCATCCACATGGACAAGCGGACTGGGCAGCAGAGAATTGGGGCTGGAGTGACTTTGGCCACTCTGTGAGGTTTCCTGGGGAGAATGGATGGTGGAGAGGGACCATCAATATTTGGGCACAGCCAAACCCAAAGGAGGTGTATAAAACTCAAGGTGAGTTTGGGTGAGCTGTAGCTCCCAGTCCCCCCCATCCTGCCTATACTGGGGCCATGTCTCTGCTTCCAATCACTCACCTGCCCCCCGAGCCCACTGACAGCCCGGAGATAAGGCAGGGAAGGCAAGTGAAGGAATGCGACCCCCTGGATCATCCTCCTCCACATTCATAAATCATCTTGCAGACTAATTGCTCCCTGGACAGGAGAAGCCTCTGCTCCTCACCCCCCACTTGGGACAGGCAGCTGGCGGAGGGTGTTGGCTGCAGTCTCCCTGAGGGACAAGGAGGAAGTACGTTCCCATTCCCAGGCATTTCTTCCCCAGAGGATACAGGGAGATCAATACACCTGGCACCCCAGATGTAGACAGATTGTAGACATTGTAGGCATTGTAGACAGATTCTGCAGTAGCAGGATGAGGGGAGATGAGGGATGGATGGAGGGTTTGTGATCCAACTTGATGTCATCCCAACCAGAGAATCAGAGGAGGACAAGGCACCCAGGTGGGTACATGTCCCCAGAGTTCAAACAAACCTTTCCAAGCCAATGATGTCCCCTAACCACGCCAGGATTTTAACCCTCCAACGTGACGAAGAAACAAAGCACTGTCAGTGGATAACCCAGCACCAGCTTTGAAGCCTACACAACAAAAACTGGGAGTTGCCTATCCCCGGCTGTTTTCCAGGACTTCAGAAGCAAAGAAAACACCAGCACAGCTTAGAAACCCCAATTCACCAAACAAAATACAGAAGAGCTACCAAGCGATGTACCTGAAGCTACAAGGGAGCATCACAGCCTCCATCCCGCAGAACAGCATCCAGGGATGCTGGGTGCCAGCTGGTCCTGCAGGAGGCAACTGCCACAGCTCGTGGGTGCTTCATAGAGCCTCACCATGGATTTTCAGGGAGGAAAACCACCTGGCAGGTCATTAACCTCATCCTCAACACAGTGTGCAGCAAACGGAATCCAAGCTCACACGCTTGCTGTGGGGCCAGGTGGCGAGGAACGCTATTTTCTTAGGGAATGGGCAGGAATGGGCAGGAAAATGGGGGAATGGGCAGGAAAAGGTGGATCGGGGAGGGGGTTTGTTTTGGGATTTCAGCTGCAATCTCCAGCTCATCCAACCAGCCTGGCTCTTGTCAGCGCTGCCCTCCTGCAGCGCAGGGGACTTTGTTTGGCTTGGAAGCCCCCAGCTGTGCCGGTAATAAGACTCCGTGTCCGCTCTGCCGTCCTTCCACCTCTCTGCACTCCTCAGACAATAGTTCGCCTGTGCTGCTGACTTTGGCAGCATTTCCAAAGCTTTGGCTCCTTCCAAAGTTTCCCCTGCACCAGGCAGCCAACCTTGGCCATCGTGCTTTTTTGTCACATCCCGTTGCATCCCATCCCGGGCTTTCTGCTCCTTGCGGGGCACTGTGCTCCGTGCTGGAGCTTTTGGGCCCCCAAACTGGGGACATGACACAGAGAGGTGGCTGGCAGCCCCTTTGAGGATGGATGCTGGGGTCATGAACAGCCTGAATAGGGGACAACTGGAAAAGGGAAAGCATCACCCAGGCCTTGAACCCACCCAGCTGCGCACATCCCAACGCCATAGTGAGAAATCAATCAATTGAACGCCTTGAAATCAGGTTGAGTGATGACAACCTGATATCAGCCAAGGCTGAAATCCCTCTTTCCCTGCCATGTCTCCACAGATATTTAAGCATAAAAACTTAGAGCTTTTGAGGAAGTCCAAACAGCCTTGGAGATGGATAGTAAAGGGGTCAAACAGGTGGGTGATCCTTTGCTGCTCCACGCAAGTGCTGGGGAAAGCCAGCAGGAGCTGGATGAGGCCAGAACTCACATCATCCCTTTCCAACCAACAGCCAGAGCCAGTATTTGATTATTCCTTTGAACTATTCCTTCTTTCTACAAGTCATTTGGTTTTAAAGCAAAATACAACGCAATAAGCAGCTTTAATGCACCGAAGTTCACCACCTGTAACAGGACAGTTGCCAAGAACAGGAGGGGTGTAATTTGTGTCCCTGCTTGCATGAAGACAGAGATTCCAGATCAGGTTTGCCCCCTCCTGAGCGCAGGGATGATGCCACAGCCAGGCACCATCCCAGGCTTCAGCATCCCCCACGGGCACAATGCCATGAGCCAAGGGCATCCCTGCAGCACAGCACCACAGAGATGGGTACCCATAAGCTATTTCCTGGGATGATAAGGGGTTAAAAAAAAAAACCCAAACCACACAAAAAAGCTCAGCAGGCATGCCTGAAGGGGAGGATTAGAGAGAATAGGGCCATTTCTCAGCAAAGACTATGGCAAGCTAAATAGAAAAGTAACATTACTCTCAAGACAGGGGCCCTTTCCCTTTACTCCTGCCCTACAATGTCACTATTGTTTTGCTGACAACTGGTAATTATCCCAAGCTGCACACACTGGTATTCCCACCCTTTAACCAGGAGGGATTTTGCAGCCGCCGACCCTCTGACACCAGCAAAAATTCGCATACCAGAGAGTTCAAAGGGGGGGCGGGCTGGGAAGGCCGGGCAGCCTTGCGGGGGATCGTCATTCCCAGGGTCCCGGAGGGCTGGGGCTGGGAAGGCACCTCTGGACATGGGCAAATCCTAGCCCTGCTGGAGCAGGCTCACCTGCCGGGTGCCCAGGTGCTGCTGGAGCATCGTCAGAGAAGGAGAGCTCAGGGCCTGAAGGGGCTCCAGGAGCGCTGCAGAGGGACTGGGGACATGGATGGAGGGACAGGAGCCAGGGAATGGCTGCCAGCGCCAGAGGGCAGGGATGGATGGGAGATTGGGAATGAGGAATTGTTCCCTGTGAGGGCAGTGAGGCCCTGGCACAGCTGGGGCTGCCCCTGGATCCCTGGCAGTGCCCAAGGCCAGGCTGGATGGGGCTTGGAGCAGCCTGGGACAGCGGAAGGTGTCCCTGCCGTGGCAGGGCTGGCACTGGATGAACTTTAGGGTCCCCTTCCAACCCAAACCTGGCATTCTGGGATTTGGGATGGTTTTGTTACTAATGGCCACGCTTTGGGTTCAAGGTGCCCTTAAAGTCAGGGGGTCTTTTCTCATATCACGATCCAAGATGAAAAAATGTTCACAACCCAAGCATCCAAGTCTAAGCAGTGAACCTTTTCTGGAAACAAAAAACAAACAAAAAAACAACAAGAAAAAAAAACCAAAACCAAAAAAAAAGGCCCAAACTCAAAACCAAATTAACCAACCAAACAAAAAACCCAACAAAACCCACATAAAAACAAACCCCCCAAAAAAATGCTATGGAAGCAGAGTTTCCCTTCCCTGCTTAAAAGTTCTGGGGAGCTGGGACCCCCAGGATGAGACCTTCAGGCTGCAGCTATCCAACTGCAAAAGGATGGGGATGAGTCAAATCCATAATTTTTCATTTACAGCATGGAGGAGTCATAGTCCTAACATTCCCTGACTAACAGGAGTTCATCTTGGTGCCAGCCCCAACTCAGATAAGGTGATAAAAAAACTCTGGAAAGTGCCTCAAGATGGATTAAAACATTCCCATGGTCAAAATGTAGATTTTTTTTCCTGCTTTTGCAGGCTGGTACAGGAGCCAGAAAGCCCAGAAAAAGTGCAAAAAAAGCCCCTTTTTTTTCCTGCCACAGGCTGCAAGCAGCATAGCCAAGGTCAGAGCAAGGCAGAGGACACACACAGCCTCCAAAGGACCCAGCTATGAGCACCAGCTCCTCTGGCATCTACTTAAATATTGCTATTTTATTTTTTTCTGCATTTTAATTACACGATCACAGAAGTTTCTTCCTAATGGGAATGCGGGAAACCAGTTTTTCCTGCAGCAAAGCCAATTCCACAAATACTAGCAGTGACCTGTAAAGTTAAAAAAAAAATCCCCATAAATCTTCCCTTCCTCACAGCAGCAACAGCAGTGTCACTCGCAGGGCTGGGACTTTATTTATTGTTGTTTTAAGCACCCAGGAGAAAAGAAAATGCTTCTAAAACCCCACTTAACCCGCTCCAGCTGCAGGGGAAAAAAAATCCCACGTAGGCAGGAGCTGCGCTCTGGGACTCCGGGCAAGCTGCAGCCTGTCTCCGGAGCACCCAGCTGGGATTTGGGGGAACAAACCCCCCTTCCCCCAGGCCCACAGCCTCAGCAGCTCCTCATTAGCGCGGGGCCGTTTGCAGGGGGCAGAGCCCCACACAGCCTTGCCCTGGGAGCAGCACCGCGCTGGGGAGGATGCTGCAGCCTGCAGGGGCTCCTGGGGCTGCGCTGGGAGCCAGCTCCTGGCCCCTCTCTGCGTAACAGCAAGGATTAAACCAAGACTGTGCTCCCCAAACCCCTTCTGGCTCCTCTGCACCCCGCAGTCAGGGACATCAGAGCTCAGCGGCATGGGGAGAACAGCAAAGCTTGCACGGCTCTGGGGAGAAACCCTGGCTGGCCACTCCACAGGGAAAGAAGGCAGAAGAAAGCCCGGAAAGGGGCCGCTGGGAAAGCAGAGGAAAGGCTGAAAAAGACTGAAATGGAACAATGTTATCAGGCAGCTGTGCCACGGGTGTGGGGGCTGCAGATGCACAGCACCCACTGGGAGCCACCCATCGCAAGTTCGGGCACTGAGCTCCAGCACCAGCTGCACACGGATGGGCAGGGAGGCTCCACCAGCAACACCTGGAGGCAAACGGGGCCCTGCTCGAACAGCAGCAGGGAGATAAAATGATTAAACAGCTGAACGAAGGAAATGGGAAGTGGTTTTTCTCCCGACCCAAACAGACACATTTTTACTGGTGTTGCTGCCACCGAGGCTGACCCCGAGGCCAGAGGGATGCCAGGGGTTAAGAGCCACCCCTGCACAGCTGGAACAGAGGGAGGGACGTCCTGGGAGACCCAGGTGCTGGGATACAGGGCATGTAGTGGGAGACCAGAGCACTGAGAGGCAAGGAATGTCCTGGGAGGGAGATCAGAGCACTGGGATCAGGGCATGCACTGGGAGACCCATTTCCACTGTGAGAGTCACATTTACAGTGACACAGGCTGTCCCACTCCAGTGCGGTCCCCAAACCAGGCCTGGTGTCCTTCTTGGGGCAGAAGTGCTTCACCAGCTGCCTGGGGCGGATCAAGCATCCACAAGCCTGCTCTACCACCGGTGTTCTCAATTGCCCTGCCGCTGGGCTGATGTTTGGCGCCAGGAGCCGCTGGCAGAGCCCGGGGCAGGGCCAGAGCCCAGCCCACCCCTGGGGCTGCCCGGCCATGCGAAGCGACACATCCAGAGCCGGGATGGAGCGGGATGCCGCCAGTGTCCGCCCGCACCGCGGGTTAATCCCGTTGCTAGGACACCCGCGGGGGAAGAAATACAACACTTGTCGGATTAGAGTCTAGACGGGCTGACCTTTCCCTCCGAAACCGGCCGAAAATCAGGCCCCGTTGGCTAAAAAGAGGGATTTTTGTCGCTGTTTAGGTGTTTGGTTTTGTTTCAGATGGGAGCCAAAGAGGGAGGGACATCGCTGTCGCTGAAAGAGTCATTTCAGTACCTGCCGCCGGAGAGAGATGTGCAGGCGACGGCCCGGGGCTCGAAACCTTCTGCCAAGCCCGGGCTTTGCCCAGCAACTCGGCTGACAAAAGAGCCTTTCATGAGAGGGGACGATGTCAACTCTGCAATTAGCGGGGGAAAAGAGAAAAGAGCCGAAGGAAGATTATTACCTCCAGCAGTTGCCTCTGGAGGCCCCTCTCCGGTGGCTTCCTTAACTCTTTCAGCTGAGCCCAAGGAGAAGGTGGGAAAGGAGCCACCGGCCAAGGGCTGGCTGGAGCCAGGCTGGCAGGCCAGCCTTGAAGGGTGTCATGAGGATTGCCATCCCCCTGGCACCCAGAAGGAGCCAGACCCACAGCCCCATTGCATCCTAGCTCGGAGGGAACTGTCTGATATCTTCTCCATCCAGCCCAGCACCAGGAGAATCCTGGTGGGATTAGACTCGGATCAAGAGCCCAGCCCACTGGGTACCCCGCACAGGCATGGGGATGCCAGGACACCCATCCATCTTCATGGCCTGACATCACTGTCTCCCCACCACAGAGACGTGCCCAGAGCAGCTGCAGAAGTAACAACTGGTTACTCAAACCCTGAAGTCTGAGCTACCTGGGATAGTGGAAGGTGCTCCTGCCCATGGCAGGGGGTGGAACAAGATGGGCTTTGAGGTCCCTTCCAAGCCAAACCATTCAAAGAGTCTACAGTAAAAGCCAAAAATCAGAGGCTGCTGTCACACACCTCTCTCTGCCCACAGTGCCACAGGCTGGGACTTTCTCTTGCACCCTGATATCCAGGGGGATTTAGAGCCGCCTGGAGTCATTGCCGGTTTCTACTCCACCTACTCCCACCCGTCAGCACCCCCTGAGCCCCAGCTCCCAGCAAGACAGGGCACTTCTCCAGCTTTGGAACCCAGCTGGGGAGATGCTGGCATCATTGATAGGGTCACACGATGTGTCCAGGGGTTCCCTGTCATCCACATGTCCTGGGTCCCCAGGATAAGGCTCCTGGCTCCTCTGGGAAGCATTTTGGTGTCCCAGGGGAAGGAATAAGCTGTACAGATGCCTTTCCATCATGCCACAAGTGAGCACCACCAGTTTATCCGGGGATTATCAAAAAGTTGCTGTTTATCCAAATGTCAACAATCTCCAACTCAGTTAAGTTACAGACTAACAAGGAGGGTGGAAAAGAATAAATTGGTTTGATTACTCTGTCTTCCAGAGGGAAGGCAAGTGGCTAATTTAGGAGTGATGAACTCAGAGGTAGCTTCAAGGACCATTGGGCTCTCAGCAATTTATGCCAGTGGTGACAGTGGGAAGAGCATGGGGACGGTAATGCTGGGTTCCAGGTGCCCCAGCTCCTATTCCCACCCGGGGCTGTTGCAGAAGACTCCCACAACCTGAGGACAGGGTCAGAGGAACAGCCAGACCTTACAGTCCCCAGGGGAGGAGGAAACCAGCAGACTGAGCTTGGGAATAAAATAAAACTACAATAAAATCCACTAATGACCAATTTCCATCTTAGAAGAGGGCTGGGAGACCATGCCAAAAAAAAAAGCAATAAAAATTCCGCAAAAGCAACCCTTTTAAGACACGGGATGTTCCAGAGCAGATGTTGCTTGCTGAGAAAGCGCCAGTGCCGGCGCTGCCAGTCAGAGCCAGGAGCACAGCAAGGCTCTGAAGCCCCGACCCTGGGGCAGCCCTAGCCCATAGCCCAGGGGGTGTCAGTGCCCTGCTCCATTCCAACACTCGCTGGGAGGCCAAAGCCGTCCACCTCTGCACGGTGGAAACCACCCCTTCACCCCCAAAGGGCTGATTAACCATGCTCACACCTCCAGAGTGCGGAAGTTTTTTGCCCTCAAGCCTCTCCCTCTGTCTTTCCCATTGGTCCAAATCCATATTAAGGCAATGCCAGAGCCCCTGGTAGCTGCACAAATTTCCAAACCATTTTCTAACCCCATCTAGCTCCTTGGGCTTCAATGATATCTTTGGCAACAAGATCCCAGGCTAACCAAGCCTGACACTAAAATCACATACACTGCTGCTACCACGTGCCTTCCTCCCCCCACAAAGTCAGGGAGTTATTCCCAATCCCCCAGATTTAAGGGGACTTAGCACCAGCTGAAATCATAGCAGGTTTCCCCTGCACCACTTCCCACCCATCAGCAGGACAGGGGACATCCTCCCGAGGGCAGCAGCACTGCTGCTCCACACGCATGGCCACCCAAAGGATGAGGAATGTGGCTGGAGGACAGCAGAGCCAGGGAGAGCACTCCCACAGCTGGCAGAGAGGAAACTGGGACGTGGGATGACGAGGAGCTTGTCCGTCATGGAGCCTCACAGAGTGGTTTGGAAGGAACCCAAAAATCCCACCCCCTGCCATGGCCAGGGACACCTTCCACCAGACCAGGCTGCTCCAAGCCCTGTCCAACCTGGCCATGGACACTTCCAGGAATCCAGGGGCAGCCACAGCTTCTCTTGTCAACCTGCATCAGTGCCACGACACCCTCAAAGGGAAGAATTTCTTCATAACATCCAAGACACTGCCTCCAGGCTTGCACACAGAGCGGTTGCAGCATGCTCTTGGAAAGGATTCCTCTCCAATGCTTTCCCAAATGTCATCAGATACAACAGAAGAATCACTAGAGTGTTTTATTAATCCCATACCTCTGGACTGCTGATATACATCAATACTTAATCCCAGATGTTTCCTTCAGCACTTTGAACTCTCTACCGAAATGCCAGAATTAATTATTTTCTTGGTAAACTATCGAGAGTTAGGGAAAAAAGACAGCGCACTTGCTGGGATTGTTATTCCAGGGTTTAGAGTATCATCCCTGACACTTATGACAGGCCACAGTGGTGCAGAAGAGACTCGGTGTCCCTGTCACAGAATATGGGGTGGGTTGGAAGGGACACCCAACCTCACCTTGTTCCACCCCTGCCATGGACAGGGACATCTTTCACTCTCCCAGGCAGCTCCAAGCCCATCCAACCCAGCCTAGAACACTTCCAAGGGATCCAGAGGCAGCCGCAGCTGCTCTGAGCACCCTGTGCCAGGGCCTCACTGGGAAGAATTCCTCCCCAATATCCCATCCAACCCTACCCTCTATCAGTGTGAAGACATTTACCCTTGTCCTGTCACTCCAGGCTCATGTAAAAAGTCTCTCTCCCTCTTTTTTATCAGAAGGCTCAGCCTTGGATGAGTCCTCGCCCCTGGCCCCGCATGCTCCTGCCTCCTCATAAAGAAGTGGTGACATCCCCCCGAGAGCAAAGCCAGTTTCCCGGCAGCACGTTTTTTTCTGCTCAGGGAGTTTTTAAGCCAGGCGGTGACGCTTGAAGCAGGATTGCAAAATGTTTTCTCCAAGGACTTGGATTTGCTGCTTAACAGCACCCAAGTTTTGTCGCCATAAACACTGGAAGGAGAGGTTGGTCCAGCTGCAAGCCAAAATAAACAGGGAGCAGTGTTACTGAGAGGCTGCTCTTCAGAGAAAAAAATAAAACCCCGCTTCTCCAGAATATGGAAGTGTATGGGCAGGGTTTTCTAGTGGCCACAGGGAAGAGCAGCTCTCCATCCCTCCAGGGACATGCAGCAGTGGGGAGGGAGCTCCCAGGCATTCACGCTGCTGGGCCAGCAGTCACCATATGGAAACCTAAAACCAAGGCAAGAGCTCTGGGAGAATGGTTGCTGTGGATGGACCAAGTTCATGTCCAGAGCTGGGGAAGTAATGGGAGAATTAGGATTAGGGCTTGAAAAGGTTGTATGCTTCAATGGAAGCAAACTCCTGCCAGGGAGCACAGCCACTCTGCAGGAATACTCAGTCTCTATTTAAACCTAATTTCCAGCGCCAAAGCACCATCCAAGCACGGCCACTTCATCCCTGCCGCCCCCTTCTTGGGACAGGCAGGAGGGATGGGATCCGCCTGCCAGGGGGATGGACCAGGAGCTCAGAGGTGCTGCAGGGAGATGCCCACAGCCTTGTCTCCTTCCAGCTGCTGGCAGCCTGGGCAGCTCCCCCTCCCCAGCAGCTCCCACGGCACAGATAACGTTTTGCAAACAGCAGTCCTGCCAGCTGATAAGGAGCTGAAGAGCCTGAGGAGCTTGTGGAGCACAGCATCCTGCACAGTTCCTCCAGCCCCTGCTGGGAACCTCAGCGGTCAAACGACGCTGCCAGAGCCAAGAGGCGCCAGCCCTGCGTGAGCTAAACCCACGATGCTGGGTGCTGCCCACAGCCAATTCCCTGTCTTTTGAACATTCCTAAAATAATGCTAGGGAAGCTCTGATGCCCCTGTCAAACCCCCCCAGGTGCTGACAGCAGAGCAGTTGTGTCACAGGCTGTAAATCGCTTCGCACAGCAATTCCTTGTCAGGAATCCCAGACAGAAGGACCCACAGCCCCCTGGGGATGGAAATTATCAGGAATGAGCCTCTCAACCTGCAGCTCCAGCACCTGTTGTCCATAACAGCGGGAGGAGGCAGCCTGAATTCCCAGGTACTGCCTGCACCCTCAGCAGCAGCACGGCAGAGAGATGGGGCTGCTTTTGGGGCTCTTCCCAGCCCCAAACTAAAGCACAGAAATTCTGTGTGAGAGAAGATAACAGAATCATGGAAGCACTACAGTTGGAAAAGACCTCTGAGGCCATCAGATCCAACCACTAACCCAGCACAGCCAGTTCCACCATTAAACCATGCCCAAAGAGCCACATCTACACATTTTTCAAACACTTCCAGGGATGGTGATTCCATCACTTCCCTGGGCAGTCTGTTCCAATGCATGGTTGTTTCTACCACCAGGTTGGGGTGGTCTGGCCAGCAGATCGCCCCTATCCAGAGACCTGGGACAGGACTGCCCCCTGGGAATGGGGATTTTCCCAGTGTCTGACCCAGCCCATGCTTGAGGTCACTCACAGCCCTATCTGTGATTTCCCCCACACTCGCCAGACCAGACGTGTGGCAGCATCCCCACACTATTCCTCATGGCTACGTGCCCTTTCTGAGGAATCCCAGAGATCCAGTGATAAGAGGCCAGCCCAGCTTGGGGCAGCTAAGCCCCCAAATTTGCAAGGCAGGCAGATAAACAGAAAGGTTATCTCCATGCCAGGACAGCCTTTGGAGCAAACATTCCCCAGAAGCCATCACAAAGGCGGGCTGGCAGAACAGGCCCTGCAGTCCTTGGACATTGAACCAAGGGAAGGGGGGGAAGAAAAAAAGAAAAGAAGGAAAAAAAGCCACACCAACCCGCTGAATTCCTTTAAAACCCGATCTGCAGGCTGCCTTTGGGAGACGGCCAAGTCAGCTGGGTGAGACGGGCGCCTCCTGCCAGTGGTGACCAGCGCCAGCCACGTTCCCCCAACACTCAACCCCCCTGCACGCCCTGGGGAACCTCCTGGGGGCCCCAGCACGGCTGCCCAAAGCTGCACCAGCAGCTCAGCAGAGGCTCCTGGCTGGCCCTGAGTGCCCAAGGATGCTGATGCAGAGGATGGGAAGGGCATGGATAACTCTGAGTACCCACTATTAGAGCAGTGCCCAGCCCTCCAGCTCAGCTTGGCTGCACTGGACAGTCTCCAGGGACCTAAAATAGCCAATTCAGGATTTCACATGGGAAAGATGTTCCCAACTCTGCAGATCTCCAAGGGGAGCTTTGTTCCCGTGGCCCCTGGGGAGGCACCCACGCCACTGAAAGCAGCATCATAAATGCAGCCCGGGGCACTTGGAGAGCTTCTCCCAGTGTTCCCAGACGTGCTCTGGGAGTGCTGGGCATCCCCACTGCCCCAGCCAGCCTCCTTCCCTCCACAGCTGACCCCACTGCCCACAGAGCAGTGCCAGAGCTGTTCCTAGATGACACAAAGCCTTGCCCCAGTGAATAATCCACCAATTTCATGGCTGACTTCCAGTTCACCTGCACCTGAGGATGCCACTAACAGAAACGTTGTGCCCAGCCTGGGACAACAGAAAGGGACACGAGTGATGCTTCACACCATGCTGGCACAAGCCCAAAGACCAGACCACTAGCCCAGAGAAAATCCACCGTATCCTTGTTTTTGGATCGTCACTTGCAGCTCAGCTGCTTTGGCAGTTGGGGTTCCCGGGATCCAGGCGGGGGCTCCCTGTGTCAGCCGTGGCTGTTCCCGCCTCCGGGCACTGGGCACACATCCAGAGACGGGCTGCGAGGGGAGGAGGGCTTTCATCCTGCCTGGCAGCCGGCAGGAAGCTGCCCTGTCGGGGAGGTAAAGTTCACCAGAAACACAGGCAGTAGGAGAACCGGCTCGTGGGGAAAAAAGGGCTGGAGAGCTGAGTCAGCACTGAATTCCCCTTTCCCGGCGCGCCAGTACCTTGAGAATTGGGATGTTACAGGGAGCCCCGAAGGCAGGGGAAAAGCCCAGAAGCGTGTGGGAGGTGTTGCATCCCCAGGGCATAGGCTCGAGGCTCCCGACCACTCACAACACTTCCAAGGACATGCAGCTACAGGGAGGAATTGTGGAGAAAAGCTAACACATGGAGCATGGCCACTTTGGGGCAACTCCATCCTGCCTGTGCCACAGCCAGCATGGGCCTCTCCTCCCAGGGAACTGCAGTCAAGGATTTCCCCAGCATCCCTGGCCGCTGATGGGATGGAGCACACGGGACCCCCCGGGCTCGGGAGCCACAAGGGACGTGGCCATTGAAGGAATCAGCCCCAGCTTCGGGAAGCACGACTGGGCACAGCATTTGCTCGAGGGGAGACTCCAGCCCCCATTCCTGCTGGGGAGAGCCTCCCAAGCGATGGGGGGCGTCAGGACACGGGGGAGGTATGGGACCCCGAGCAGGGCGGCAGGCGCTCCCCTCCCCAGCATCCCGCAGCATCCCATGCACGTTACCCGGCTCCGGGGAAGCAGCGGGGACCAGCAGGACAAAGAGCCCGAGCAGCAGCCGCGGCGGGGGGCACCTGCGGGGAGGGAAGGGGACAGAGAGGTCACTCACCTTCCTGCGGGGTGCGAGGCGCCCCCCAGCCCCCAGCCCCAGCCTGCGGTCACAGCCGGGACCCCCAGCCCCGGCGGCCTCAGGGCTCCCGTACCCCCCGGCCGCCCGTGTGTCGGGGCACCGGCTTCCCGCGCTACCCCTGCCCCCGGCGGCTTCCCGGGTCTGGTGCCGGCCTTCCCCGGTGTCCCCGCGGTACCGCTGCCCCTGGGCTCCCGCCACGCTCACACCGAGGTCCGCCCGCCCTCCAGGGTCCCGGTGTCTCCCTCCCCGGCGGCTCCCGATTCCCGGGCCTCCTCTGCACGGCGGCTCCGTGCTTTCCGCACTACCTGTGCCCTCCCCATCCCCGGCGGTTCCACGGGCCCGCTGCCCCCCGCAGCCCCGGCGCTCACCCCGTGCGCATGGTGCCCGCTCGGCGCCGGCAGCGCGGCTCGGCTCGGAGCGGCGGGATCGGCACGGCCCGGGGGGCGGGGAGGGGAGGGGCGGCAGGGTCGGCCCGCCCCGGGCTGGTGAGCCGAGGCCGGGGCTCTGCCCGCCCCCAGCCCCCGGGGCCGGGACTCTCACTGCCGGAGTCTCCGGCAGGGGCCGGGGACAGTCCCCGGGGATGGATGAGTGGGAGAGGCACAGCTCTTCTCGCCGAGGAGCATCCCTGCCGGGGAACATCCCTCCTCGAGGAGCATCCCGCCTCTGCCCGGGGCGCGGAGAGCACCCTCTGCCCCAAAGGGCACCCACTGCCCGCAGGACCTGCCCGGGCACCTCCTCCACCAAGCCCTGGGCTTCGGCCTGCAGGCCAGGTCTGGTCTTGAAGGAGGGAGTGAATCAGCGAGCTGAGATCATTGCCTCTCCCAGCATTTATCCGAGCCCCGGGGCACGGGGCAGGGCTGGGCGCTCTCGGCACGGCACCGCGGTTCTCCCTTCCTGGCCCTTTGCTCACCCTCACTGCGTGCAGGGGCTCGGCAGCTCCACGGTCCTGCCTCCTTCATGGTGCCGTGAGCCCGGCCCGGCCCGGCCCGGCAGGGTGTGGAGCCGGGAGGTTCCCGGACACCCTCCCGGGGCAGCTCTGGCTGCGGGCTGCGATGCCAGAGCCACGGCGGCAGCGCCCCGCACCTCACCCTGCCCGCGGCGGGAAAGGAGTTAAAGCTGAGGCTGCTGCCGCTTTCACTCCTCCCCGTACCCCCGCTTTCATCTTCCTCCAGCCCCAGGATTATCCCAGCGGGATAATCCCCACAAAACCTGCTGCCACACCTTGCTTTTTCTTCCGTAGCATTTTAGTGCCCCGCGGCAGCAAAAAGCTTCT
Source organism: Zonotrichia albicollis (assembly GCF_047830755.1). Taxonomy (NCBI): domain Eukaryota; kingdom Metazoa; phylum Chordata; class Aves; order Passeriformes; family Passerellidae; genus Zonotrichia; species Zonotrichia albicollis. Next base: position 9,676,470 of record NC_133828.1, on the reverse strand, counting down.
GAAATCCAAGTCCTGGAAGGTTCGAGGGGATGTAGAAGTGATTCACTAATGATGGCAGAGGCGTGTTTAGTCTAAGGCAGGGTTTGGATCTAGCAGGATAAACCATGACATCCAGCTGCTCGGCTCTGCGCTCGCACAGGGGCACGCTAGCGCTTTCCGAATTTTGGCCATGTCTTTCAACGGCATCAAAGGCAGGCAGCCCCTCAGCACAACCCCGGTCTGGGGGCCATGAACACACACCGAAGCTGCCTCTTGTTTGGCTGCAGAATGTTTTCACGTGGTCAGGACCCTTGAATTTATGCTTTCCCAGCTGGATGCTGAGTGATTTACCAGCCCTTTCTTCTCCCACAGCTGGATTCCTTCCTTCCAGGTAGAGGTTGGAATACCTGAGCTGCACAAAAGGCAACATGTTGGCAGCCCTGAGTCACAGGGCTGCACTTCTGCGAAGGGATTTTGGAGGGATGGATGGGCTGCAGGGCCTGGAGCAAGGGTGAGGAGAGTCCTGGGACAAGGATGATGCTTGGAAAATAAATCTCCTTGAAAATGGAGAAGAATCCTGACCGATAGCAGAGACCTGTTTGGAGTGACCTGGCTTTGTGTGGGCTGGATCAAAACGGGTGGATAAGTGCTCCGGTGGGGTGGGAGAGCCTGTTGGGAGTTCTGGGAAGGCTGCTTTGGCTCCACGGGGGAATTCTGGCCCTTCCAATGTTATCTTCGCTGCCGGGGCCTGGAGGTGCAAACACTCGGGGCTGCCCTGACCGCCTGCCCGGACCTTCCCACACGCGGAGCACAGCAATGTTATCGCTGCTGCAGGTGATTGTGGAGCCGGATTACATCCCACACTTCCTCCTTACTGCACCTCCGGACTCCCCCTGACCCAGCTGCATTTGTTCGAGCGCATCGCCTTCTGCCACCCTCCTGTCTCGCCTGTGTCTCAGCCCCGGTGCTGTCCCTATTGCCCCAGTGCTGTTCCTATTGCCTCGGTGCTGTCCCCACTGCCCTAGTGCTGTCCCCATTGCCCCGGTGCTGTCCCCACTGCCCCAGCGGAGCCGTGGTCCCCCGCAGCAGAGCTCCATGCAAAGCCCGCCTGACACCAGGGCAGTTTCCCATCGCAAAATCTCCTCCTGCTGAGCTTTAAAGTGCAAGAGCCACGGAGGACAGATAATGAGGCTCATCTTTTCCCAAGCAAACAAACACTGCCCGCCGCGGGAGGAGGGACACCCACACTGCCAGTGGAGGCAGCTCTTTCGAAAGCCGACCAAATGGAAAACAGCGATGCTCCGATGGTGGCTCTTGCAGACCAGACTTCCCAAGCCCCAGCCAAAAAGGCTCTCCTACCCCGCAGGCTGCCAGCTCCAGCAAAGCTTTGGCATTTTTTCATCTCTGTGTGGATCCCACAGTGTCCCGCTGTCACCCCACCCCTGTGCCTGGCTCCCACCTGCATCCCGCGGCCGGTGGTCCCGCATCCTGTGCTGGGTGGCCCCGGGCACGGTCACCCCGGTGCGAGGACAGAAGGGCTGCCCCAGCTCCCAGCGCACAGCCCCTGCCAGCTCAGCGGCCGCGACAGCGCGGCCGCCAAGAAATGTCACCCCGGCAACCTCGCGGGACACTGGCCTGTTTTCCCTCCTTCGGGCAGAGAGGAGGGGTTGGAAACCCGTCTGCTGCGGCCCAGGCGCGTCCCCGGCAGTGGCTCCGGGGCTGGCATGCGTTCCCAGGGCCCGCGTCCCCCTCCCGGCTGCTCCGGCGCTGGGGGGACGGCGTGTCCCCGGAACCGTGGGGGCGGCGGGGCTGCCAGCGGGCACGGAGAGCGACACCGGGGCCCAGAAAAGCGGCTCGTACACGGCTGCCTTCGGAGGCTCCTTCGACCTGCTCAGTCCCGCTTGCCAGCACGCCGAGTGAGGAGGCTGGGGAGCAGTGGGGGACATAGGAATTGGGTCAGGGGGGCAATAAAGGACAAGAAGGCGGAGGACAATATTTGGCGAGTGTCCCTGCAGAAAAACAAAGGCTGAAGCAGACAGAGGAAGCAGAAAACCACCGCCAGGCAGGGCTGTCCCATCTGGGCCAACCCCCATGGGGAGGCTGTGGCTGGTGCTGCCACTTTGATGTGCCATTTGTCCGTGTTAAAGCCGCTTCCTCCCGGGGCAGCCTCCGGGTGTGAGTGCTCGGCACCACTGGGAGCAGCTGGTTTTGCGTCTTGCTGCCACATCTGTTGCTCTGGCTCGGAGCTCTGTGTCTGCTGATGGCCCAGGACCTGCCAGGATGTCCTCAGGAAAGGGCAGCATCATGCCCTGCCTTCAGCAGACACCTCTGGAGAGGATGTGGCGAGGGATGACGTGGAAACCATTCCTCCTTTGCAGAGGTGAAGCACGCACAGCCACAAAGGTGGGCGTTTGGAAAGGACCCAGGCAGTGCAGGCAGGGCGTGGAAACAACTGGAAATCCAGATAATCCCTCAGTGAGGAAAGTTGGCGGGCACAAGGGTTGGCTGAGTCGGGAGCACAGCTACCTGCCTATGTAGGCGGGGGATGAGCTCAGCCGGGCCGGGCTGCTGGGGCTGGGAGTGCGGCAGCGCCACGCCTGGCCCCGGCAGCCAGAGCTGGTGAGTGTTTTAGAGAGGGGATGCAGAGAGCACAAGGTGCTCCGGGGGCTGCTGCAGACCTGTCTGGCAGCAGAAATGCTGCCGGATCTGGAGCCCACCCATGGATGGGAAGAGGATGGGATGGGACAGCACAGATTGCTGAGGCTCTGCAGGGAGGTGAGCGGGGCCAGGGAACCAGCACACCATCAGCTCCTGGCGCAGCAGGGGCTGCACAGGTTCCAGGCGGCACAGCCCTGAGCCCTGCACATAGAGCTGCTGGGCAGGGCACCCCAGGCCTGGCCATGTCCTGCAGCCGCTGCGGAGAGATCCCATCTGGCGGAATCCTGACGTGACAGAGCTGGCCTGGCGCGTTCCCAAGCTGGACATTGTCAATGAAATTGCTGCGAGAGAAGGGCAAGCGAGAGCTCTGAGAAGCCAGCAGAGACACAGCCACGCACTCAGCAGAGGGACAGCTGGGAGCTCACCCCTACGCACAGTGACCTCCTCCCCGGGGAAGGGTGAGAGGGACCAAAGGAGGGATCCCCCTTCCTTTCCCAGAACCGGGGAGCCCTGTGTGGTGTCCGCAGAGACAGAGCCAGCCCCAGCTTCTCTGTTCACACGCATATTTCATGCCCTCTGCCCACGCCTCTGGGCAGCGCCTACTGCCTCCCACACAGCTGGACAGGGCACCTGGGATGTCCGGGCAGCCCCCGCTCCCTCCCGACTTTCTCCGTGACTCATCCGCTCCAGAGGAAAACCAATCCTTCAGCACACATCACAGCAACGACCGGGAGAAGCATTCCATGGGAAAGGGGACGCGGCGGATGCTTCTCGCATGCCTCATCCCAGCGGCTCGCCCTCGGGTCCCTGCCTCTCGGCTGGCTGTGGGAAATGGCACTTGTTTCCCTTCGCGCTCTGCAGGCGCAGACCAGCACCGCAACAAGAGGAGGGCAGAGCTCTGCAGCCACCTCAGACCTCGGGGCATCCACGCCCCAGGTGCGGGGGCTAGGTTTAGTCCCCCCAAAGCTTCCGAGGGATCCATTGGAGAGAATGGAGAGACCGCCCCTTTCCCCCATCCCACTGCACATCCTGCCCAAACCTCCCATCCCTCTGCAGGGCTGGGGCTCGCTGGTAACAAGAGCTGTTCTGCACCTCTGCCAAATTCAGGAAGGTTGGGAGAGGTCCCAAAACCTTCTGTGATGCCTGAATTGCTCATCCAAGGGAGGAGTCCTCCTCCCACACTAGAACATCCCGGCTGCCATCTCCAGCCCCTCCACATCCTTCCTACGGCCAGTGGGAGCTATCCACAGCCTCCAAGTCCTGGCTGGGATGGGTTTCCCAGGATCTCCCTCCTTTCCACGGACTGTGCCCCTTCCTGTTTTCTCCACGAAGTGCAATTCAATTCAATTCAATTCAATTCAATTCAAATCATTGCAGACTGCCTTCCCTGCTGGCTGTGAACTGAGGCCAGCAGCCACAAAGCAAGGAAACTCATCTGGATTCCTGCTTCCCCTCACCAGCCCTTCCAGAGGGACCACTTGAAAAGCAGTTCGTTTTTACTGGAGCAAAAGAACATGTTCCCCTTCCTTCCTACATTGCCAGACAGGTGTTTGCTCAAGGGAGAGCTCTGAAACCCAGCCAGGCAAGACAAGGACCTCCAGGAGAGAGTAATGGGCCTGAGCCCAGGCTGTCACTTGGGAGACAGCTCTGAAAGCATCCCTGTCCCCTCGGCAGGCACAGCGCTGACGTGGCTGTCTCTGGCCTCACAGGGAGCTGGATGTGGACAGGATACAGGCTGCAGTGCAGGGTAGTGGCTGCACCAGGGAGCAGCAGTGCCCTAGGGATGCTTTCCCAGTGTGCAAGTAACACAGAGGAAACAGCCCCAAAATGAAAGATCCTGGCATGTTCTCGCTGCTTCCTTCCCAGCAGCCTCAAGGCTGTCACCTCTTCTCTCCCAGGCTGCACTCGGCATCTCCTCTGCAGAAGAATGGTCAATTTTGACTCATTTGGGGAAAAAAAAAAAAAGAGAAAAAAGAAAGAGAAAAAAAAAAATCAAAATATAAAAAAGAAATCAATGCCTTTTGCTCTAGCAAGACTCAAAATAGGAGCTGTTTCCTTCCTGGGAAAAGGAAACTTGCAGCTCCCCACTGAGAATTGGGCTGCTCCAGGCTCCTCAGCAGCTGGATACGCCGAGGCTCTGCCCCAGTTCCGTGTGCTGGGATGCACAGGCTCCCTCCTGGGGAGGGGGAGTGGCCCCAAGGAAGGACTGCTCCTGTGAGAATCCTCGTGGTCCCCTAGGTCAGGAGGAGCTGACCGTGCTCCTGCTGACCCATCTGTGTCCCCATCCTGGTGCTGGCCACTTCCAAACTGTCCAGGACATTTAGCTTGTCTCTCCAGGATAACCCCACCAGGATTTTTATGCCAATTTAAAGCCTTTCCACCCTGAGGCAAAAAAATGGGTGGGAGTGTGAATGCTCCCAGGGGAAAGCCCTGTCACCGTGTCCATCTCATCCTTCCCACCTCCCAGTCCCTGCAGAAGACTGGCTGAGCTGGTCACCACTGGTTTGAGCACACTTAGCAGGACAAGCCTCCGGCTCACTCCTAGTTGTCTTTCTTCCCTATTTATATCTGATTTGATGTGTTTTTTCAGATTTCCTGTTCTTCTGGGAGATCTTCTACTCCCCAGCATTACTTTTCCTTGTACTCTTTTTTTCTTTTTGTCTGGGATTGGCCGGTTTGTTGTTTTTAGGGGTATTTTTTTGGGATACATTTCCTCATTTTCAGAGCAGATCCAGAGTAGCACCTTTTCCTGGTGGTTCTCAGACTGTTTTTTCTGGGGGAAGGGTGCCATGTACTGCATTCAAAAGTTATATCCCTATGTCTTATCCCCAACATTTCAATCCAGTCTGCAAGTTGAAGTGTCCCCTTATTACAACCTCCCCTAAAATCTGTGAGTAGCTGGTTTAGGTGTCTGATGTTGATGTGGAAGCACATTTAGGTTTGCCCTTGCTCTGTTGTCCAGGCAAAGGAGCATGGAGTAATGGAATCATAGAATTCCAGAATGGTTTGTGTTGGAAGGGACATTTAAAAAGCATCTCATAGGCAGGGGCACCTTTCCCTGGACCAGGTTGCTCAGAGCCCTGTCCATCCCAACCTTAAATGTCCCCAGGGATAGAGCATCCACCACCTCCCTGGGCAAGTTGTGCCAGTGTTCCACCACCCTCATCCTAAAAAAATGCTGCCTTACTTCTAAACTAAATCGACACTCTTTTAGTTATGTACTTTAGGGCTCTCCTGGTACTGCAAGAGGTTGGATTTGCCTCCCATATTTATTGCAGTTACACTGTTTTCCTGCTGGCATTTTCAGAAGTGAACGTGAGGTGCATTTCCCACCCCAGTCTGTCCATGCCCTCTCCCCCATCCATCTGCTGCTGGTTTAAATCCCCTTTGACACCGCAGTGATCAGTGTCCTGTATGAGTCCCTTGCATCCCCAGATGTACTCTGAGTCAAACCATAGATAAATGCCCTCTCCCTGCCCCACTGTATCATCCCCACCCTGAGATTTCAGTTCTCCAGGTGTCCCCTGGGTCTCACCCCTGGGAAAGGTGGGGTTTTCCTGGGCCCCAGTGTCTGGATGTAGCTGCCATGTCACCTCTGATGCCCACATGGCATGGCACCGGCAGGCGCTGTGCTGCAGTCGGGTCATCTCTCTGGAGGTGTGTGAAGCCAGGGGGCATCAGGACACCCTCCTGGGCTCCCTTAGGCGCACAAAGCTGCTGTCCCCAGGCACCACTTTCCCCAGAGAGCCTGACCTGCTGCCTCACCCCGGGGATGAGCAAGCTGGGCCATTTTCTTCCAGCACTTACAAGCTGCCTTTGGCTCGTCTTCACTTGCTCAGCAAACGCCCCCGAACAGGTCAGCACTTTCTTCACAGCAAAGCTATGCAAGGAATTTCTCTCCTAAGGCAGCTGGACCCTTTCCAAAGAAGGAGAGCTGCCAAATTCCCACCCCCCCCAGCCCCCAGCAGCGAAACAAGGTGCAAATTTGGCCCCTGGAGGCTTTCTGTTCTCTTCCACTTCTGCCCTTGCTGTCTGCTGGAGGTGGGGAGGAAGGGGCCCTCTCCACTCCCCTCCCATGCTGCAATTGAGTGTAGAAGGGAAAGGGCTGGTTCTGTGCCAAAGAGAACTCAAGGTGTCAGAGTTCTATCCAAATGCAGCAGGTAGGAGACATGGGTGTGGGTTTGCAGCTCCCTGTGCTCCCCTCACAGTGCTTGCTGGGCAGTGGGCACCTCTCTGCTCCCGATGTGCTCCACAGGGCTGGGGACTCTTGGCCAGTGGCCTCCTGTGATTTATTTATTTTTTCATTGCTTCTCCATACTTCCTGCTATTTACGAGCATGGCTGTTGCTGCAGGAAGGAGGCTGCTGATCTGGGCTGTGGGTTCACAATGCTTCTGCCTTCCACTCCGCTTCTCCAAGGCTGCTGCAGAAGGTGCAACTCCTCCACCCCTGTCTGGCCCCCAGCCCCTGGCAGAAATTAGCTTTCAGGCGCATCACCGCAGCAGCACAGCTGGATGCTCATGTGCTTAATTTCTCTGCCTACAATTCTTGGACAGGAAAGTTGGGGCTTTTCTCTGCTGCCCATCTGCTGGGAAGGGCAAAGAGCATCTTCAGGGAATGAGGCTGCTCTGCGCACATTCACATTCCAAGTGCCAAGGAGGACTCCTGAAAGCCAAGTGCCCAGGAGAACACGAGCAAGTCAGCCTTGGGCAGCCGGTGACCCTTTCCAAAGCTCAATGACCCAGGTGCTCCTGCGATTTCACAGAAGCAAAGGTACCAACTGTTGGGGGTACTCTGGGCTCTGGCAGAACCTCTTTACAAACACAGTGCCCAGCTCTTTCTGCTTTTCTGAACCAGCAGGTCACCCCCAAAAGAATCCGTAAACTCCCATCTACACAGGAAAAGGTTACAGGGAGCTGATCACGACCAACCATGGGGATGGGCACCACCATGCAGCTCCCCTCAGCCCCCATCCCGAGGAGCAGCCCCAAGCAGAGCTGTGCCCTCAAGGCGCTCATTGCTCCCGTCTCAAACCCTGGGCTGCCCCAAGTGCTGCACCCCTGAGAGCACTAAGGGGTCTCACTGGCCTCACCTGGGGTCCCCACCCACGCATCCTCCAGTCACAGCAGCCCCAGGCTGAGTCCCGGCTGAGCTCTGGGAGGGTGTGTTTATTGATGGCTCTCTCTCAGGTGGACCTTGCACCTGGGCAACAGGTAGCTTATCTCAGCTGCTGCTTCCTGGGTGGGCCGCACACTGCTGCGGTAAACAGCTTGCTCCCCATCTCCCAAAGGATGCCGAGAGAAGAACTCTGGCACCTCCGAGAGCACTTTCACTGGTACCCTGGCTGTCTTCTGCCAGGGACCCTGCCCAGCTCTCTGCACTCTCCCTGGGGAGGAGGTCAACTGGACCCCCAGGCCTCCTCTTCATTGTATGTGTCGCCCACGGCATTGCAGTAGAATACCGCCTCCTGGGAATTGTCCTTATCCATCTTTCGGTGGGATTGCCCTGCCCTCTGCCGATCTTTCAACACATAGGCAGGACAGAGACGGCGGTCCCTGACTGGGAGAATGTGGCCATCTCCAAGGACGAGTTTCCCAGGGATCCTCACAGAGACAACCTCGTTGGCATAGTCTGGAGTCAGGACTGGATCCAGAGCAAGCCCCGCTTGTTTGAAAGCCAGTCTAAGCTGTAAAATAGGAGTTTTTCCCAGCAGAATGCACAGCGAGATCATCACCCTGCTGCCCATGCTCTAACGAGCTGCATCTGTAGTGTTGTCAGTGCTCACCTGGAGCCAGCGCTGAGGCACACTCTGGGGAGCGTCCGTTTGTGATTTAAAAGGAGGGGAAAAATATTCATAGCAAAACTTTATGTGAATTTTAATAAGACTGAAAAGTCAGAGTCTGGTCCTGGAGAGGCAGTGGCCATGAACATGAGTTTACTGATGGAGAGATCATGTTTATCCAAAGGAATGTGGATTGTGGGGATGCATTGTTTTGAGGATAGCCCTGCACAGACACCCCAACCATCTCACCCTGTGTCTCAGAGCACTGTCCAAATGCTCCCAGAGCTCTGGCACCCTTGGGGCTGTGCCCATTCCCTGGGGAACCTGTTCAGTGCCCTACCACCCTCTGGGGGAACAACCTTTTCCTGATATCCATCCTAAACCTCCCCTGGCACACCTCCAGGCATTGACTTGGGTGCTGTCACTGGTCAGAGAGCAGAGCTTGGAGCTGTCCCTTCACTGCTCTTCGTGAGGAGAGAATGCAGCCCCCGATGAGGTCTTCTCTCAGTCGACTCTTCTTCAGGGTTTTATTTTTGTCCCCAAGGACCAGACTGCAACCTCCACACAGGTCTCTCATCCTCCAGCAAAAAGAGACAAAGAGATGTACCAATCAACAACAAGGGCAAACAAGCAGGCAGTAATAACCAACACTAGATCTGCCTAGGTCATAGGCACAACACCAAGATGGGTTGGCCTGTGGGCAACCTCACTGACAGTGGATCCTTTTCATTGCTTGGTACAGGATCATCACCCTTTGGAATCTGTTAAGGCAGAACACTCTGATTTTGGGGCTCCCATATGTCCCCCAGGATTATGGAGGGTAAGAAGACTGTGCCAGTCATGCATCCCTGTGAGTTCAGGAGACATCAGTGTGTCTTTTATTCATGTAGAGCTCCTTCGGAGCTGCCCCACATCAGGGTGAGTTGGCTGGGCTGGGGGAGGCCCCAGGGCACATGGCACTGTGTGCAAGGGCCCTTTATGACGGTGGGCACTGTGGAAGGAATGTGGCTGCGTGTCACAGGGCCCTTGGACACGCAGCTGCTGGTGGCCAGTGTTCAGAGGAGGCAATGGTACAGAGTGGTGCTGCAGGGAGGCCCTGTGCAGCCGGCTTGTTCCTTGTTGTCCCCAGGTTTTAACAACTTTTTTTCCATGTGCCCTTAGGGACAGATCTCAGTGGGACAAGGGAGAGACCTTCCAGTACGGCCAAGAGAAGAAGGAAGTTGCAAACCCTGACATTACACTGACCACACGGCCAACACTGATATCACACTGACTCAGAGCATGGCAAATATGAAGGCTTCTGCTCCCGACCTGGACATTTTTGGGGAGAGAATTGTTTCCCACCCAAATGAAGTAAGCAGCCTGTGGCCAGGGCTGGATGCCCCCAGGAACTGGGGGCTCCTCAAGCCGGGTCTGCTGGGCCCCCCTCAGCCTTTGAAGCCATCAGAGTGTGGTGGAAAAGGGAAGCACTTCTCAGAGGAAGCTGGGGAAGTTGCTGTTCTGGCAGCTCTCCATGTTCCTCCTCCAGGTGCCAGATTTCGTGAGGAGCATGCACCAGAGATTTGTGTCCAGTGCACCTCCAGATGACAAGCCATTCATGGACATCCTGAGGCTGACCGAGGCCCACCCCACTGATGTCGCAGTCACCCTCCTGCGCTGTGCCCCATCATGTGACAGGTACGGGAGCCACCTTCCTTGTGGTCTCAGGGCTCACTGGCCCTTAGGGCCCATCACCCTGTACAGACAGTCCAGTGGTTCTGACAGACAGGCAGAGAGTTCCAGGACCCACCAGGCTCTCTGTTTCCCAGTCATGCCATGTCAGCCACCCAGTCTGCTGCCGTGCTCCCCCCAGGGCTCTGTCACCTGGGCCCCCACAGCTGCTCAGTCCATGATGCTGTGGCTGAGATCCTCCTGACACACAGCTCTGATCCCACAGGGCTGCTAAAATCATGTGGAGGACCATAGCTTCATCAGGAATGGCAGTGGACAAGGTGATGCCAACACTGCTCAGTGTGCTGGAGGACTGGCCACTGCACAGAGTGTCCACCTCTGATGGGGACGAAATGAGTGTCTTTGCCCTGGCTGTGAGTTTCTGACACTGGCCTTTGCTGGCCCCAAGGCCGCCCCTCCAGCAGCGCTCCATCCTCCTTCCCCCACTGCATCTCCCTGCCTCAGGCGCTGGCCTGAAACCATGCCCAGGGGCAGCTTCAGGCCCACCAGGCCCCATGCTCCCCCTGCCAAGGTCTCTCCGGGCCTCTCCCTGCCATGCTCGGGCCCTGCCACACGGACACCTCGGCACTGAGCGCTGTCTCGGGGGGCTCTGTCCTTTGCAGGCAACGAGGGTGGTTTGGGAGATTCTTCGCCTGCCCTGGTGCCCAGCACCATTTATGGAATATTCTCCCCGCATCCTTGTGGCTCTGTTCCTCCAAGTGTTCTTCAGCACAAAAGAGATGCCAGAGGAGGTCAACACCTTCTGGAAGGAATGTCAGGAGCAACTCAGTGTTCCCACCAGCCCCAACAGGTGCTCCCACTTCTTCATGTCCCCAGGGCAGGCACCAGCATTCCCAGTGTGACCTGGGCTTTGCTGTGCACACAGGTTTGCAGTGCAGACTGTGAAGGCACTGTTCCGCCATCTGCGGTATCTGGATTTACTGGTGTTAATGGAACGCAAGCGTGGCTGGGACGAACTGCTGTGTGTTGACACCCACCACTATGCCGTGGCTCTGCTGGCCAGGTGAGACCCCCTTCTCCCCACTGCCTCTGATATTTGTCCTCTCTGCCCAGGTGTCCCACACAGTCCCTGTGGTCATGGGCCAGAGGGCCTTGGCACTGAGGGACGGCCAAGCACACTGGAAAAAGCTGGGAGAGAAGGGTGCCCATGAGCAACCAAGTCCCAAATGGCCCAGGTCGCCTTGCTGGGTGGTAGGGAAAGACAAGAACTGTGTGAGTCAGTGCTGGGAGAGGCTTCCTCCTGCTGGCTCAGGGTTTTGGTGGCTTTTCCACCTTCCAGGGAGTTGCACCGTACCTCAAACCCCTTGTGTTCCTGCATTGCACTCCGCTTGCTGGGGCTGCTCAGCACACAGGAGCCACACTGGGATCTGCCCGCCCTGGCATTCCTTGTGGAGGTGAGCCTCAAGGCCAGCGCTGCCTGGCTGAGCTGCCTCCCAGCTCTTTGCCCTCTCGTAGGCACTGCTGCCAGAACAGTGCCCGTGCCCTGTGCTGCTGCCTGGGCCCGGCCCTGTGTGGCTCCGGGCTCCTGCCGGCCGGCTCCCTGTCACTGCCCTGTGCCTTGCAGGTCCTTGAGTGCCCTGACATGAGGGAATGGAATGACAGTGCCCTGGAGATCATTTCAAGACGCCTGCAGAGCAAATCCAGGGAAAAGCGTCGCTTGGCACTCAGAGGCCTTGTGGTTCTCAGCAAAGATCCCTCTGTGGTGAGAAGGGGGCAGTGGCTGAAGCCGTGCAGGCAGCGTGGGGCTGGGCACCGCAGTCGCTTGGCCTTGCCTGGGCTTCGGGCGCTGGGGCAGCTGCTCCCAGCTCTCCTGCCTCCCGCTCCAGCTGCCCCAGTGCTTCGGGACAGGCCTTTGGCCTCTGGGCTCTGTGGCAGCAGGGTGGGGTTGAAGTGCCCGAGTGGCATTGGTGGTGCAGGCATTCATAAATGACTTGGACACAGCACTGGAAGAAATACTAAATAAGTTTGCTGACAATACTACATTGGGAGGATCTGTTGACTTCTTTGAGGGTAGAGGCCCTGTAGAGACAGATTTGCAGGCTGGACAATCACCAACCACACGAAGCTGAACAAGGGCAGGTGCCAGATGCTGCATCTCGCATGGGCCGCATGGCTGTGTGGCTAGAGCCGGGAATGAGAGACTGGAGAACTGTGGAAAGAGACATGTGGGGATCCTGTGATGGCGAGTAGGAGTCATCAGTGCCCTGGTAGCCAGGAAGGATATCTGGAATGCATCAGGCACAGGATCTTCAGCTGGGCAACAGATAGGAATGTCCTCTGCTCTGGGCTGGCATGCCCTCTCCTCAAGTGCTGAGTGCAATTTTGGGCACCATCATATAAAAAACCTATGAAACTATTTGAGATTGTTCAAAGGAGGATATTAAAAATAGTGAAGGGTCTACAGGGGAAGCCATAGGTGGTGTGACTGAGTACACTTGACCTGTTCTGCCTGGAGGAGACTGAGGGGAGACCTCACTTCAGTCTGCAGCTTCCCTGCAAGGGAAGTGGAAGGGCACCACCAATCTCTGCTCTCTGGTGACCAGTGACAGCACTCAAGGGAACAGCTGGAGCTCTGTCAGGAGAGGTTGAGGCTGGATATTAGACAAAGGTTCTTCCCCCAGATGATGGTGGAGCACTGAACAGGCTCCCCAGGGAATGGGCACAGCCCCAAGGCTGCCAGAGCTCCAGGAGTGTTTGGACAGCACTCTCAGGCACAGACTGAGATTGTGTGTGCGGGGCCAAAGGTTGGACTGGATGATCCCTGTGGGTCCCTTCCAACTCAGGATATGCTATGATTCTACAGTTCATGGTTGTCACAGTGCAGCATTGTGTCCCGCACAGGCTGAAGGCATCCGGAGCCTGACACAGAGCCTCATGGACCTACTGCAGGATGCAGACGGAGAGGTGGTTACATTGATCCTCACTGTATTCCTGAATGAGCTCCAGGACAGAGCCACCCTAATATCCAGTCCCACCGCCCTGCAGCTGGCCGAGGTGCTACAGCCACTCATTGACAATGTAAGGCTCTGTGCCCCCAGCCATGGGCAGTGGCTGCTGCCCAGACAATTTGCGCCCATAGGATTTTCAGGCCTGTGCCCAGGTGGGCCCAGAGAAACCATTGCTGGTTCTTCTCCTCTTCCTTTCCAACAGGACAACAGCCATGTGCAGCTGCTCTCCACTCGCCTCTTCCAAGAGGTGATTGAGCTAGTAATGGACAATGGAAAAAAGCCCCTGAAGAAACATGTGAGCAAGAGCCTTCTCCCACTCTTCTTCCACTGTCATGATGAGAATCAGTGTGTGGCAGAGGTGAGGACTTGTGGGCTGCTGCTGTCCCGTTGGCAGGGGGCTTGGTTGCCTCCTGCCCTGTGCCTGCTGGACCAGAGCCTCCTCCAGGCCTTGGCACAGGGACATGGGTCCTGTGCCCTGGGCTGCGGGGCCATCTCCATGTCTCTGCTGCTCTGCAGGCTTCTAAGGCAACGCTACTTTGTGCGGTGAAGTTCCTGAAGAGAAGGCGTCTGAAGCAGCTGGTGAAGAAGGAGCAGCCATGGAGGTTTGGCGAGTGCCTGGTAAGGACGGCCTGCAAGCCCCAGCATGAACCTAGAGAAGGCCCCTGAGGGTGGTGCTCAGTGTGCCCACACCAACCCTTCCCTCTTGCCGCTCTCTGCAGCTAGCAGAAGACAGGAGCCGAGCGGCCGAGCACCTGCACCGGGCCCTGCTCTACGTGGAGAGCCCACAGGAGCCCCTGCGAGAGGCGGTCGTCAGGTTCATGGGTGAGCCATGAGCCCGGACTCACTTCCCAGACGTGTCATAGCAGGATCTGGGGCAGGGTCCATAACAGGCTCTGTGTTCACAGGGGTTGCAGGCCGGTACTTCAGGCGGCAGCAGGAAGAGACCGAGCTCATCTGCAAGGGTGAGGGCTGACAGCAGGGGCTGCGGGGAGACAGCTGGAAGCCCTGCCCCGGCTGCGGAGGGCTCTGCTCCCGTGGGCAGAGCACACTGACATTTCAGAGCCACGTGGGCCATTGGTGGCCAGCAGCTTCGGGCTGATTCCCTTGCTCCCTGCTCCGTCCTGGCCATAGCAAGAGCCGGCTGGGATGGCCCTTGCAGGAGAGGACACCTCAGGGCCCTGCACACCTAGGCTCTGACACCTGGTGGCAGACGGCTCTGTTTCTCTGTTTCAGCCCTTAAGGACATGACTGATGACATCAGCCCTGCCATCTCGAGCTTGGCAGCTCAAACCCTGCAACTATTAAGAGCTGCACACAGAGTTCCATATTCTCCAGGTTTCAGAAGATGCAAGACCACTTCCAGAAGGGTGGGGGGTAGGAAGCCACCTCTGTGGGGCAGCATGTGGAAGACTATGAGCCACTAATCTCAGGAGCTCCGTCTATTCAGGACACCTGAGCTGCAGAGAAGACCTCATCGCAGCATGGAAATACAAAATCTATGCTATGCACAGAAGTCCAGGATCTTTCTTTTGCTGCCCAGAGTCCGGTGGGCATCAGGGAAGATAGGGGCGATGGTGCATGTGCACAGCCAGGTGCCCAGGCGTGCAGTGCTGCAGGGGAAATGGCCAGAAGCCCCTTGGCCTTTGGTGGTTCTGCTGAAGCCTTTGTGCTGGCCACAGAGCGGCTGGGCAGGGGCCGGAGCTGCGGGGATCCCTGTGAGAGCGGAGCCTGGAGATGGCCACAAGCCCTGTGCCAGGCAGGAAGCGCCATCCGTGTCCTCCTGCCCATGTGCTGCTGGCTGCCTTGCTGAGGGCTCCCAGGTGCTTCTGGATGGGGCTGCTCTGGAGCTGCTGTGGGGTTGCGGGGCTGCTGCTGGGCAGCTTGGCCGTGCTGGGGCAGCCCCTGAGGGGATGGGGCCCCGAAGGTATGCGGTGCTGCGGAAGCCCTGACAGGATGAGGCAGTGGGAAGGAACAAGGGGCATGTGTGAGAGAGTGGGTTGCAGGAAGCTCCAAGGGGGCAGGAGGCCCCTGAGGAGCCAGGGTGCTGGGAATCCCTGAGGAATTGGGTGTCAGAGGGCACAAGCAGCCCCCAGGCAGCCGCCTTGTCCCTGGCACCCGGCTGCTCTGGCACTTCCCCAGAGCGTCTCCCAGGCCTGCGGCAGAAGCCCTCGAGGCCAGGCCTCAGCAAGAGAGTGGGGGCACCCCTGAGGTGCCCAGGCTGGGCTGGCTGGGCACAGGGACGGCGGGGGGCTGCTGCCAGGGCACGGCCACTGGGTGCTGCCAATAAAGGGCAGGGGCAGAGGCAGGGCTGGCGGCCATCCCGGGCCCTGGCGGCTGCCCAGGCCACGGTGCCGTGACCGAGGCCCCCCTGACCCAGAGCTCTGGGCCCGCAGAGCTGCTGCCACCATGGGGAGGGCGGCCGCGTCTCCTCCAGCGGGGCTGCGGAGTGGCTGCTGCCCCGGCGGCTCTGGGCCCCGCAGAAACAGCACCAGAGCGGGCTCAGCAACAGCAGCACCCGAACGGCGGCACCTGCTCGGCCAGGCGTCCGCACCCGCCGGGATGCCAGATGGGGGGAGCCCGGGGCCGCAACGGCCCCTGCTTTGAAAAAAGGCTCAGCAGAGTTGGCCACAATGGCTCTCTCTTGACTTGCCATCCTCACAGCAACGCTTGGCTGCTTCAGCTGCTGCCTGTGCCCCTGACTGACTTCCATGGCCGGGCTTGAGGGCAGACTCGCCTCCCACAGGCGGCGTCCCAAGGCAGCGCCATTGGTGCCATGGGCAGAGAGACACTCTGATGGGGCACCAGCCCTGCCATGCAGCTGCCCTCCCTCTCCTCTATGCAGGCACCCTAAAGACACATGCATCAGCTCTGAAACAAAATCCTGCACTTGCCTGGAACAAAGGAGGTGCTGGGGAAAACCCAGCACTTCCATGGGTCACTTTTCCTCTCCACTTGGGGAATCACAGAATGAAAGAACACTTTGCCTTGCAAAGTATCACAAAGATACTTTGAGGTTCCCACGACCCTGCCATGGGCACAGGTGCTGTGCAGGCACAGCTGTCACTAGAACTGGAAGAACACTTTTCCATGTTTACTTTTTCCTCCCCTGCATTTCAAGCTAACATGAAAAATTCAGCTGGTTACAGCTGATTTATGCAGCTCACAGGATCTGGATTCTCCAGTGGGCCATGGTATGTCCATTCAGCCTTTGTTAGACCATCCAGATGGAGCTCAGCCCTGTGCAGCCCAGGCACAGGCAGCAGGCTGGTCCATTTAGGCATCCCAAAGCCTTTGGGGCTTCCTGTGCACGCTGAGGCTCCTGAATCCTGTGGAGACTGAAAGCCTGGTCAGAGAAAAAGCCAGATAAACTTTCCCAGAAATGGTTCTAGCAAGTTTTGAGAAGGCGGACAGAAAGAATGAAAGCAATCTTGCAGCTGGAGTTTGAAAGAGTTGTTTTCTCATCAGATGCTTTACCAAAGGGTGGTCCCTAAGAAATCAATGGGTGACAGGTTAAGAGCCAATCAGCTTCTGGGTGAACAATGTTGGTTATAAGTATGGGGAGATTGTAAGAAAGGAAGCATTTATGCCATCTTAAAATGCATGGAGTGTGTCACTTGTTTATCCGTGCCATACTCAACAGTGTCACGAATCCATTCTTGAATTCCCCGTTAGCTCTGTGCAGCACATTAGAGCACAGGAATCGCCTCTTTGGCTCATTCCTGGGTTTGCTGCTCTTGCCTAAAGTAGTCATAAGGAGTATATTCCAATGTAAAAATTATAGCTGAACACCAGGGAATTTTTCGGTATTGTTTAAAACTAAACCCTTGTGTGACTGTTCAGAGACTCTGAAATCCAATGTAAAAATGACAGTTTCGATATTTAAGAATCCCAGAAATGGCAGGGCTGGCAGACTCAAAAACGTTGACATGTGATTCATCTGGTCAAGGATTTGAATGCTAATGCAGAAATTACAATAGTGTTACAAGTAGTTTTCATTGGCTCCCCCACTTAAATGGCAGCAGCATACTTCCAAGGGACAGGGTATGACACTGGGGACAGTGCTTGGCACTTAATGGCTTCAGATCTGGGAGAAAAATGTTTTGCCCGGCTTCACCCAGGAGTTCAGGTGTTCCCAGGGCTTTGATGGACTGGTCACTGCAGGTAGCTTTCACTAAATGCAAAAGGATGGTACAGAACTACTGGAGAAGGTGTCCTGGGGATAGGGAGAAATCCTCGAAAACGGTCAGCAGGCTCTGGAAAGCATTCAATAAAACATCAAAAAGAGATGTTGCCCTGTGACTTTTCAGGCACAACTCTTTGCGTCTGGAGGAAATAATTGCCTTGCATCAGCTACGACACAGACAGACAGGCAGCAACTGGAGCGTTGAACATCGCAGACTGGGCTAGTGTTTTTCCCAGAAGAAGTGACAGAAGACCACATGAAACATGACAGTGCCTCTGTGCAATCAAATCGTCCAGGAAAACTCAGCAGCTGATGGTGTTGTGGTGCTACTGCCAATCCCTTCCATGAAAAAATCCTTTCAGGACTGACTAACAGCTTCTGCCCTGTGACAGAGACCAAGTGCTGCCAGCAGCTGCTCCAGGTGCTCCGGCCATCAGCCCCTGCAGGAAGGAGCACAGCCCCCAATGCACGTGGGCTTTGGCTCCCTGTGACACAGAAGCCCCCCGGGGGCACAGGACTCTGGGGCAGGAGACGGGCACCAGCGCTGCCAGGGCTCGGGGGGTGGCAGCTCTGCTTGGGCAGGGACTCTGCCCCAGCTGCAGATGTCAGCGCTGCCCGGGCCCCAAGGCTCAGAGCAGCATTGGTGCCCGGGCCCACACGTTCCTTGTGCGAGTCACACCCGCGGGTTTAGGATGGCCTGGGCCGGGACGTGTCCCAAGGAGGCCGTGCCAGCTTCTCTGGAAGGCCCCGTGCCCTTCCCAGCGCGGCTGCGTTGGCAGCCCTGGGGGCTCCTTCTGCTGCCCTGAGCCCGCAGAACAGGGCAGCATTTGCTGATGCTCTGAGCCCTTCCTAAAGATCCTGTGGGGCTGCCTTAGACACCTGGGGCCAGGCATTCCTTTCAGCCTGGGCCACTTTGGCTGGGCTGGGGGCGGCCCCAGGGCAGGCGGCAGTGTGTGCAAGGGCCCTTGGTGACACGCTGCAGCACGGTCACTGTGACATGGAACGGGTGTCCAAGGGCCCTTTGTGACACGTGGTGACACAGGAGCTGGCGGTGACAGGAGCAGGCCACAGTGCTCGGAGCACGGGACAGGACGGGACAGAGTGCTGCCGTGAGGAGCCCCTGCACAGCGCGCTCGTTCGTGTCCCCCCCGCAGCTTTTCCGAGGCATTGTTCCTGCAGCTGAGCTTGAGGCCAGACCACAGGACTTGCTGAGCCGTGGTCTCCCCAAGGTTTTACTTCTGCAGGTGCCCTCGAGGCCAGATCACAGCCCTCGACAGGAGTCTCCTGCCCTTGTGGCAGGAGCCCTTGAGGGCGAGTGCAGGACTTGCTGTCCTGCAGCCTTCCTGAGGCTTCCCACTTGAACGTGACTTCCAGGCACAATTGAAGGACTTGGTGACTTGGAGCTTTTCCAAGGCATCTCTCCTTCAAATAGCCCCAAATCCAGTCAAAGGTATGGAGCAGAGACCCCCAATAGTGCCCAAGCTGGCCTGGGTGGAGGAGGAGGAAGAAGGCCCTGCAGCTGCCCCATCACAGGAGACCGAGGAGGTGGTGCCATTCCAGCCACCGCAGGATGGTGAGGGCAGTAGCCGGAGTTCCGCATCATCTGCAGCGGTGAGTGAGGCCCGCGGGCTCTTGGCGGGGGCTGCTGCTGGCAGCTGCCTTCCCTGGCCCGCCCGCCGACGGCTCCACTCCCTGCACGCCCCAAGGGCAGCGTGGCCACAGCACAGACACCTTGCAGGCGCCTGCGACACATTCCTGGCCAGCAGCTGCCAGCTTGTCCTTCTTGGCTCCTGCTTCCTCCAGGCCGTGCCAGGAGCTGCGTGCCATGGATGAGGCTGGAGACTCTGCCCAGCTCCCTGCAGATCCAGCCTCTGACTGTGCCTCTTTGTCTCTCTGCAGCCCTTCAGGACATGACGGATGACAGCAGCCCAGCCATCTCATGCTTGGCTCTTCAAGCTCTGTACATCCTTTTAGCTGTACGGAATGTTCCCTCCTCCCGAGTGCAGAGGATGCGAGACCAACTGCGCCGCCTCTGGAAGTGGCGGCCTTTCCTGTGTGGCCGTGGCTGAGTGTCCTGCCGCGGCGCTGCGGAGAACGGATCCGGGAGGCTGCGTCTGCTGGGGCCACCTGAGCCTGCGGGGAACAGCTCTCCTCTGCCAGCACTTCCTTTCCCTTCACCCACCAGAGGAACATTAAATTGCTGTTGTTGCATAGCCGGGTGTCCAGGAGCTTTCTCTTGGTGCACAGTGTCTTCAGGCCAATGGGGAAGAGGGGACAAAGGCTGCTTGCTCTCAGACACTTGCCCAAGCGGAAGGGAAAGTGGCAAAATGGCCCTTGGCCTTTGGAGTGTTTTTGTTCCTGCATCAAGTCTTCTGGAGCTGGGGGAAGAAGTGTGTTCCGTGTCCATGCAAGAGCAGAAAGTGGCAGGATGTGTCTGCTTCCAGCACTTGTCTCGGCTCTTCCCTCACAGTGCTGGCAGCAGCATCAGAGACACAGCACAGGTTCTCTGATGCCAGAGTCATGCCACTCTTCTGCCCTTGCCCAGGTTCCTTGCAGCTTCACCAGGGAAATTGGCTGCTGGTGCCAGTCCATTCCCTTGCCCAGAAGGCACCCGCTTGTGTTTGGACACCAGCTGCTGGCCACAGCCAGACGGGCAGCACCCGCAGCATTGGCCATCAGACGCTGGGCTGATGTTTTTATCCAGAGAGAAAGAAAAAGAGCCAGAAGCACACAAGGCAACTTGACAGTATCTCTGTAAGAATGTCATTGTTCTGTGAAACTCAATAATGGATGGTGGTTTTGTGCTGCAGATAATCACTTCCAAGCAAAACTCATTCCAGGAAGAGACAAGAGCTTCTGCCTTCTGACGGATACCCAGTGTGGCCACCAATTGCCCCAGGTGCTCCTGCCAACAGCCACCTGTTGGCAGGAAAGATTGCACAGACACCAAGGCACGTTGGCTTTGGCTGTCCTCTGGCAGAGATGTCCCCCGGGGCCACAGGCCTCTGTGGCAGGAGACAGGCACCAGCATTGGCAGGCCTTGGGGATGGCCAATCTCCTTTGGCAGGGACTCTTCCACAGCTGCTGCCGTCAGCACTGCCCAGAGGACAGAGCAGCATTGGTGCTCTGGGCCACAGGTCCCGTGCCTGTGTCACACCCCTGCGAGTGTGCCGGCCGCCCAGCACCGGGACTGGTCCCAAAGAGGCCGTGGCAGGGCCTGTAGAAGGCCCCGGTGCCCTTCCTGCTCTGCTGCGTGTGCAGCCGTGGGGCTCATTCTGCTGCCCTGAGCAGGCAGAGCAGAGGAGCAGCTGCTTCTTGTTTGGGCCCTTGCTAAAGTTCCTGCTGGGCTGTGTCTTCAACACTTGGGGCAAGGTCTTGCCTGCAAGCTGGGGCAGTTTGGGTGGGGTGGGGGTGTCCCCAGGGCACGTGGAGGTGTGTCCTGGGGCTCTTTGTGACACAGTGCACCGTGGTCATCAGGGGATGGAAAGGGACAGCGTGTGCAAGGGTGACCGTTTGTGACACGCCGTGACATAGGTGCTGGCGGCGCCACGGCCACGCCACAGTGCTCGGTGTATGCGACGGGACAGGACGGAACAGTGCAGTGCTGTGAGGAGCCCCCCACAGCCAACTCGTTCCTTGCTGACCTGGAGCTTTTCCAAGGCGTTCCCTGAGCAGGTGACCTCAAGGCCTGGCTGCGGGACTCGGTGACGTGGAGCTTTTCCGAAGCGTCTGCCATCCCTGCGGCCGGTGCCCTTGAGGAGGAACCGCCGCACTTGCAGTCCTTTTTCCTTTTGGAAACTTCGCTATTGCTGGTGTTTTCGAGGACGGACTGCGGGACTTCCTGTCCTGTAGCCTTCCCGAGGCTCCTCTGTTGCAGGTGCCTTCAAGGCACAACTGCAGCACTTGCTCATCTTCAGCCCTTCTGAGGCCTCTCTGCTTCAGCAAGCGCTCCTAACTGCAAGGAGTGACATGGAGCAGAGAGCCCCCAGTGTGCCCAAGCTGGCGTGGCTGGAGGAGGAAGAAGCTGGACCTACCTCAGTACAGCAGCCTGAAGAACTGGAGCAGTTCCAGCTGCTGCAGGAGCGTGAGTGTCTGAGCTGGGCTGCAGGGCTGGTGCCTGCGCCAGCTTGGCCCCGCCCCATCCCATCCCATCCCATCCCATCCCATCCCATCCCATCCCATCCCATCCCATCCCATCCCTGTGGACATATCCATGGATAGGACAGAAGTTGGGCTGGAGCACCTGGCAGCCACGCTCCATCCCCCGGGGCATTCTGAGGCCCTCCCTGCCTGCACAGCTCAGGGCTGGGCCGTGTTCTCCAGCCTCTCCCGCAGCCCCTCAGCTCCGGCTGTGCTCGCTCTTTGCCAGATGCAGCCAAGGACCGGACAGAGGAAGAAGAGGCTGCCCGTGGCCGCTTTGGCAGAACGGCGCAGGTACCTGCAGCCATCCCCAGCTGGGCTGGGCCTGCTGGCACTGCTCAGCCAAGCACCAGGCTTGGAGCGCCCCATGGATTCTCCCTCCCTTGCTGCCCTTCTCCTGCACACCCTCTGTCAATTCATCACGTGTCTTTGGCAGGAAGAGACCGCCGGTGCCGGCACGGGCGTCTTGGAGAACCTTCCGTTCCTCGGTGCCGAGACCGGTGCTGCCATGCTGGATTTGCTTGTGGAGAAGGGTGTCTCCAATGCAATGCAAGTAAGCAGCCTGGGGCAAGGGCTCAATGGCCCCAGCAGTGGTGTGGCGCCTCGAGCCGGGTCTGCCGGGCTCCCTCGGCCTTTGAGGCCTGGCCCAATGCTGCCGTCGGAAGGGAAGCACTTCTCAGGGGAAGGCGCTGCTCTGGCAGCTCGGTGAGTCTGTCCGTGCCTTCTGCAGGTGCCCACCATGGTGAGCTACATCCACCAGTGGCTCACGGCCAATGAGGCTGCTGGGCACAGGCTGGACAAGGCCCTTCTGGAGCTGACCCAGGAATACCCCTGTGACGTGCTGATCACCCTCTTGCGCTGGGCCCCATCGTGTGACAGGTAGGGCAGCCCCACCTGCCTGGAGGGCTTGGGGTTCAGCGGCCCGGCACCCTGTGGAGCCTGTCTCTGCTGAGTGCCAGACAGGCAGGGAGTTCCAGGATCCTCTGGATCCTCTGTTTTCCAGTGCTGCCATGTCAGCTCCTGAGCCTGGTGCCACGCTCCCTCCCTGCCCCTCGGGGCCCCTGTACCCACGTGGGCTGGCTGGCCGCTGCCGGCCAGGGGCAGTGGGCAGAGGCAGGGCTGAGGGCCAGCACGGGCCCCTGCAGCTGCCCAGGCCACAGTGCTGTGGCCGAGACAGCCCTGACACAGAGCTCTGACCCCACAGAGCTGCCGCCACCATGTGGGCATCCATCATGTCCTCGAGCAGGACTGCGGAGCCGGCGCTGCAGCTGCTCCTCGATGTGCTGAGCGCCTGGCCAGTGCACAGCGTGTTCACCTCCGATGGGGACGACGCAGGAGTCTTTGCCCTGGCTGTGAGTTTCTGCAGCTGGCCTTTGCCAGCCCCTAGGCTGCCTCTCCAGCAGCCGGCTCTCTGTGCTCTTGCCAGCTGCATCCTTCTGCCTCAGACACTGTGCTGAATCCTGCCTTAGGGGCAGGCTTCAGGGACACCAGGCCGGCTGCTCCCCCCGTGTCTCCCCCGGCCTCTCCCTGGCCGGGCCCTGCCACGTGCATGTCTTGGCCACTGAGCCTTGTCACTGGCTCTTTTATTTCTTGCAGGCAACCGTGGCGCTGTGGAGAGTCTTCAATCTGGCCTGGCGCTCGCGTGTTGTCCTGGAGTATTTCCCCAGGCTCTTTCTGCGTCTCCTCCACCAAACTTACATCAGCACGCAGGAGATGCCAGAAGAGGTTGAGACCTTCTGGAAGGCATGCCAGGAGCAACACGGCCTCTCTGCCACCCCCAACAGGTGCTCCATGCCAGTCCTCCCAGTCTCCCCATCCCTCCCATGCCCCCATGGAAGGAGCCGGGGCTCCCAGCGTGACCTGGCCTTTGCTCTGCCCACAGCTTTGCGCTGCAGACCCTGAAGGCCCTGCTCTGCCAAATGCGCTATGAGCACGTGGTGCTGTCCATGGAACGCAAGCGTGCCTGGGACACGCTGCTCCGTGCCGACACCCACCACTGTGCAGTGGGTCTGCTGGCCAGGTGAGACCTCGTTCTCCCCACCGCCCCTCTCCTTCGTGCCCGCAACGCCCCACACAGTCCCCGTGGTCATGGGCGGCGGGGCCTTGTCACCAAGGGAGGGATGAGCAGGCTGGAAAAGGCCGGCAGAGGAGGGTGCCCGGGAAGCCGCCTCCCAAAGTGCCCCCAGGCTGCTCGGGAGCAGACCAGAGCTCTGCCAGTCAGCCCTGCGAGAGGTTTGCCCGCCCGGCCCAGGAGCAATGGTGCCTTTTCCTCCCTGCCAGGGAGATGCACCGTGTCTCCAGCATCTGGTCCTGCGACATGGCGTCCTGCCTCTTGGACCTGCTCAGCCAAGGCATTTCAGACTGGGAACTGCCCGCCCTGGCCTTACTGGTGGAGGTGAGCCCCATGGCCAGCGCAGCCTGGCTGAGCTGCCTGCCAGCCCTCTGCCCTCTCGTAGCCGCAGCTGCCTGGGACGCTGCCTGTGCCCTGTGCTGCTGCCTTGGCTGGGCCCTGTGCACTTCTGAGCTCCTGCCAGCTGGGCACCTGTGTGCCTGCTCTGTGCCTTTCAGGTCCTGGATTGCCTGGACTTGAGCGAATGCGGTGAAAAAGTCCTGGAGATCTTGACGAGGCACCTGCAGAGCCAGTCCAGGCAGATGCGTCGCGTGGCGCTCCGAGGCCTCGTGGTGCTCACTTCCATGGTGAGAAGGAGGCAGCAGCTGAAGCTGTGCTGGCAGCGTGGGGCTGGGGCAAGCAGCCCTTTGGGCTTAGCTGGGCTTTGGCAGCTGTGGCAGCTGCTCCCAGCTCTCCTGGGTCGCTCTTCAGCTGCCCGAGTGCTTCGGGACAGGCCTTTGGCCTCTGAGCCCTGCAGCAGCAGCAGCAGCAGCGTGGGGTTGGCCAGCCTTGTTTTGCACACAGGATCCAAGCATGTACAGCCTGACTGAAAGCCTTGGGAAGCTACTGTGGGATAGGGATGGAGACATCGTTGAGATGACCCTCGTTGTGCTACGCCTCCTGCTGCTGCAGAAAGACCTGGCAATAGCCAGCCCCATCGCCCTGCAGCTGGCTGAGGCGCTCTGGCACCTCTTTGACAATGTGAGGCTCTGTGCCCCCAGCCACGGGCACCTGGGTGGCGCCTTGGGCCTGGCCACAGGGGGGCCTGCAGCAGCTGACGTGGAGGCCTTTTGCTTCCTTTCCAACAAGACAACAGCCTTGTGCAGCTGCTCTCCATTCGCCTCTTCCAAGGCGTGATCACGCGGGTAGTGGCAAAGGGAGAAAAGGCCCTGAAGAAGCATGTGAGCCAGAGCCTGCTCCCACTCTTCTTCCACTGCCACCATGAGGACCGGCCTGTGGCACAGGTGAGGCCTCCTGGGCGTCCCCATGGCACGGGGCTCAGCTGTCTCCCCACACGCTGGCACCTGACGGGCTCCAGCCTCCTCCTGGCCTTGGCACAGAGATGCGGCTCCTGTGCCCTGGGCTGCGCTGCCATCTCTGACTCTCTGCTGCTCTGCAGGCCTCTCGGGAAACGCTGCTTTCTGCACTAAGTGTGCTGAAGAGGAAGGATCTCAAGCAGCTGCTGAAGACCGATCAGATGTGGAGATTTGCCGAGCGCTTGGTAAGGACAGGCTGGAATCCCCAACCCTGGGGATGCCTGGAGAAGCCGCCTGCCCACGGCGCCCAGTCTGTGGGGCTGGCGGCTGTGGCCCCTGCCCAGTGCCGCAGGCAGGGGCACCAGCCTGCGCCCCACACGCCGCTCCCTTCCCTGGGCCGTGCGGGCTCTTCTCCAGGCTCCTCCGGCCCCAAGCGCGGTGCCGACGGAGCCCCGAGCCAGCTGGGCTCTGCTGCGGGGCGGCACCGCGGCTCGCCGGACCCTCCGCCCCGTCCCGAGCCCGGCGCCTGCGGCTGCTGGCCGCGCCCCAGGGCTCTGTGGGCAGGGCGAGCGGCGCCGGCCGTAGGCAGCGCCCGGCCCAGGGGCAGAGCCCGCATCAACCCTTTCCCTCCGTGCCCTGCCGCTCTCTGCAGCTGGCAGAGGACAGGAGCCGAGCGGCCGAGCACCTGCGCCAGGCCCTGCCGTACCTGCGGAGCGCACAGGAGCCCCTGCGAGAGGCGGCCGTCAGGTTCATGGGTGAGCCCCAAGCCCGGCTCGCTCCCCGCCCCGCCCCATTGCCGCAGCTCTGCCCCAGCCCCGCCTGCTGTGCCGGCAGCGGGACCCGGGCGCGGGCATGTGCAGCCCCCGCTGGCCTGGGCGTTGCTGCTGCCGCCCTCTGGCAGCCGTGTCCTGGGGCGGCAGCGTGCGCCAGGGGCCCGGGCTGAGCCCTGCTGGGCCAGCAGGGCGTGAGGCCTCAGGGCCGGCAGCGGCCGTGGGCGGCAGCTGTGGCTCTGAAGGCAGGACATGCTCTGTGTCCCCCAGGAATGGCCGGGCGCTACCTGACAGGGCAGCAGCCGGAGTTCCGCATCATCTGCAGCGGTGAGTGAGGCCCGCGGGCTCTCGGCGGGGGCTGCCGCTGGCAGCTGCCTTCCCTGGCCCGCCCGCCGACGGCTCCGCTCCCTGCATGCCCCAAGGGCAGCGTGGCCACAGCACAGACACCTTGCAGGCGCCTGCGACACATTCCTGGCCAGCAGCTGCCAGCTTGTCCTTCTTGGCTCCTGCTTCCTCCAGGCCGTGCCAGGAGCTGCGTGCCATGGATGAGGCTGGAGGCTCTGCCCAGCTCCCCGCAGATCCAGCCTCTGACTGTGCCTCTGTTTGTCTCTCTGCAGCCCTTCAGGACATGACGGATGACAGCAGCCCAGCCATCTCATGCTTGGCTCTTCAAGCTCTGTACATCCTTTTAGCTGTACGGAGCGTTCCCTCCTCCCGAGTGCAGAGGATGCGAGACCAACTGCGCCGCCTCTGGAAGTGGCGGCCTTTCCTGTGTGGCCGTGGCTGAGTGTCCTGCCGCGGCGCTGCGGAGAACGGATCCGGGAGGCTGCGTCTGCTGGGGCCACCTGAGCCTACGGGGAACAGCTCTCCTCTGCCAACACTTCCTTTCCCTTCACCCACTAGAGGAACATTAAATTGCTGTTGTTGCATAGCCGGGTGTCCAGGAGCTTTCTCTTGGTGCACAGTGTCTTCAGGCCAATGGGGAAGAGGGGAAAAAGTGGCTTGCTCTCAGCCACTTGCCCAAGTGTGCGGTGTGGAAGGGACTGTGGCCAAACGGCCCTTGGCTTTTGGTGGTAAGGCTGAATGACTTCAGGTCCTTTCAGGACAGGCACTTCAACTCGAGCTCCTATTCTCCCCAGTGAGTTTCCAGGTGCAGGTTCAGACGTGCAGCCCCCGGCCCTCCACAAACACAAGCTGCCTGCTGCCTCTTCACCTGCCTCAACTCCTGCCTGTGCTCCTAGCACCAAAACCAGGCTGTTCTCGGCCAGGGACTGGAGCCCTGTTCCTGCAGGACGCTCTTGCCAGCACCTTCCAGGTCTCTCTGCTGTGCGCGCAGCGCTTTTCATGCCCGCTGCCAACAGGCTTTGGATCACAGAGCCCAACCTGGCTGGCTCTGCCACCAGCACAGCCCAAACGCAGGCGGAGGAAGAAGCAGCAGGGGCTGTTATGGCCATGCCCAAGAGAGACTGGCAGGGTGCCCTCCCTCTGCTCTCCCTTGGCTGGCTTTCTGTCTGGCTCTGAGCCTGAGGCTGCCATTCCTCACTTGTGGGGAGCAGAAGCACAGCCGGGATCCCGGCACTGCCTGACAGCGCTCCGGGCACCGGCACGGCCGCGTGTGCGAGTCTCGGGCACCGTGCTGCTGCTTCATTGCTCTTAGGCACAGCCAAAGCTCACTGCTAAGCCCTGATGCTCTCTGCTTCTGCCCTCTTCCTCATCCTGTGCAGGGATGGAGCACTGCTGTGCTTTCAGGAAGCTATTCTTGAAAACTTCCAGCATTCCAAGCTCCTTTGCCCTCCATGGATGCTTGCCATGGAATCCCTCTCAGCTGGGTTCAGAGCATACTCAGGTTGGCTCTTCCAAAATCCAGGGTGTCATGGTTTGAGCCTGGCACAGAGCCAGTGCCCCCATGAAAATGCCCTCACCCTAGTGTCTGCTGTGAGATGTGACCAGGAATAAGCAAAACAGGCTCCAGCTTAAACATAAAGAACACTTTATTACCTAAACTACAGGAAAATAGGGAAAAACTATAAGGAAAAGAAAAAAAATTGAAAACCTTACAAAAAAAACACTTTCCTCCTCCCCACTACCTGAATTTCCCAATCCGATACATTCTCCCAAATCACCAACTGCCCAGTGTGGCACCACACTTTAGTATACTCAAACTTCAGTTCATGAAGAGGAGAGGAGTCCTTCTTGTTCCATAGGCTTCCCCTGGAAACACGCTGAAACCTCTGTGCTTCCAATGTCACTCGGCACCGCCCGGAAAGTCCTTTTGCCGCTTGTGACATCTTCCTTCCATGCCCAGTGCTCTCACCACCGTGCATGGACCAGAGCTGCTTTTAGGGTTGTCTTTTAAGGATGCCTTGTCTCACTCCAAAAAGGCACAGTCTCTGCTTTGGGACATCTGTCCCCCCCATATTTTTCCAACCCCCTGGGGCCGAGGGGTCCCCACGATGAACCCTCCTGGTTCTGAGGCACTGCCTCCCCCTAAGTGCAGTCTCTGTGTCACAGGAACAAACTGAGTCCATGGCCACAAGAAAAGTCCAGCCAAAAGGCCACTCCAAGCATCTCTCTCTTCATTCAGCCAGTCTTCTCTACGTCCTTCGGGCCAGGTCCTTGTTTCATCTTATCTCTTATCTCCCTTCTTAGTCAGCTCCGAGGAGGATCAGCATTCTTGCAAGGCCCCAATCATGAAAGAAAGGGGTTAAAAATTTCAGTCTCTGCCTGTCTCAGAACGACGATACTCCCACACGCGCTGCTGCTGCGGCCGGCCGGGCTGTACCCTTCTCCCCCCTTTCTCCTCCTGGGCCGGCTGCTATCACATTCCGTCTCGCCGACTCTCCCTCTCTCTCCCTCCTGGGGGGGGGGAATGTCTGCCTGATGTCTCTTGGGGCTGCTCCTCCACCCTTCCATCCTTGAGGGCCTTCTCACCCCCATCTCTGTCCAGGCCCCGGGCCTACTGCATGGCTGCCCCTCCCCCGCCCAGCAGCAGCGGCTGGACAGGGGAGGGAGATCTGACCTCTTCTCCTCGACGTCCCAAGAGGGCCTCCCAGGGCCAGAGCTCTGCTTTTTAACCCCTGTGTATTCTCAGAGGTGTGTCCAAACTGCACTGGTCACACAAGGTGCCAATATCAAACTCCGAGCATCCATTGGTTTGACCACAGCCTCCCAGAATTCCCACGTCTTCCTGGTCAAACCACCACACAGGGGCTCCAGGATGGTCAGCAAGATCTGGAACTGCACGGTGCTGTGGAACTGCACCTTCAGCACAGGGCCCTTTCCAGCCTGACCTGCCCTTGTTCCTCTGGGTCTGGGCACAAAACAGGGCCTGGAAGAGAACGGCAGCACGGCCTGTGTGTCCCAGGGCCCCGGCTTTGCTTCAGCTCCACAGGAATGCAGGCAAAGTGAAGAAGCCAAACTGTTTCTTAATGGAAGGCAAAGCAAAGTGATGAGCCTGGAGGGAAAAAAGGGGATGGGCAGGGTCTGAGGGCTGGAGGGAGGGAGCTGTCACCAGGGAGGGAGAGTGGAGGGAGAAAATGGTGATGGACAGGCTGAGGGCAGAGCTATCAAAAGGGAGGGAGAGTGGGGAGAAAAAAAGGTGATGGGCAGTGTATGAGGGCTGGAGGGAGAGAGCTGTCTACAGGACAGGCAGGGAGAGGGCTGAAGCCACAAGAACTGTGCCCAGCACCAGCTGTGCCAGGACTTCCAGCAGCTCTGAGCAGTGATGTTGTCTTTAGTGTCTCCTGGTGCTGTTCTTGGGATACTGGTTCACTGGATCCAGAAGATATCCCTAATTCTTGAGCTCTTTGGGGAAACTCGGTTTGATTTTCCAAGTCAGAGCAGGATGGACTGGCACGTTGCCTCCGGGCTTGAAGGACTGAAAGAGACAAGAACAGAGCCATGGCAAACAGCCCGGATCTGTGGGAATCCTACAAGACCTGAACAGGGCCATCCAAGCCAGAAGGGAGTAGGAGACATTGGAATCTGCTGGGGGGTCTTGCTGAAATAAATGAAAAGGGCAGGAGATTTTTCTCCTTTTTAATGCCTTTATGAAGGTCACCTTGGGTGGGGGCTCGAGGGGTCGTGCGCACGGCGCGGTCACTGCTGCCAGGAGGGGCAGGGAGGAGGAGGAAGAGGTGTGCAGCTCTGTCCACTGGTGCGCGGGCAGAGCCGGGGCTTCCATCCTTGCCTGAGCACCAGGACATTCCCATTTTCGATTTAACCTTTGAGGTCTTCTTTCTAGCTGACATCTCCGGGTTAGGGTGAGAGGTTCAAAGGGCTTAGCAGACCCTGGACTCAGTTGCTTACACTTAGACGTCACTTAGATTGTTTAATTCTGTGGTGGCTCATTGTTTTAGAGCTTTTCTTTGCTGGACTTGGCCAAGTGTTTCTACATTCGCATCCAAGCTGTGTCGTCACTCCCTCCTCACAGCCCCAGGTGCCATTTTCCAGGAAGCAGCAGGGGTGGTACCCGACAAAGGGGGATTTCTAACAATTAAACTGTTAACAACAAGTAATTACAACATGAAACTATTAACAATAAATATTTAAAGCTCTAACATAGTAGCAATTGGTTGAACTTGTTGGCTTATCACTTTGAAAAATGAACAACTTTTTACTCCTTACACTCAGGACAAAGAAATGGCTGGGGTGGGCAGAAACCTATCCCTAAACTCTGGACCACTCAGTGTGCCTATTGTAAGAAAGAAAGGCATTGGAAGAGAGACTGCCTGCAACTCAAAGCCAAGGTGGTTGAAGAACTGAATCAATGCAAGGGTTGGCTGGAGGGCATCCCCCCAGAAAACACTCTGCTCCAAAGAGACCTGGGGCAAAAGGTGAGGAAAATGAATTGTCTGGTGAATGCGGGTGCAACACATTCTGTATTAGATATAAAGCTGGAAGAAATTGATCCCGGTAAAGTTGTGAATGTTATTGGAGCCACAAGTCAACAGCAGAAGGTATCCTTTTTAAAACTACTATCTTATGAACTGGGAAACACAGTAGGAATACATCAGTTCCTATATATGCCTACGCCCCCCAAAATGCCTCATCGGAAGGATTTGTTGGAGACATGAGAATGTTGTAACAGGTTCCAACAGGCTGAAATGTAGTTTACCCCTGGAGGAGTTCAGATCAAAGTCAATGACAAACAAATAATCATGTTCTAAGTCTAGCTGTCATTACAGATTTGTCCAAATCAGAAGAGACACAGAAGAAATTCTTAGTCAGGTTTGTCCTAAAGTCTGGGTGGATGGGACCCCTGGTAAGGCCAAAGCAGCACAACCTGTAATCATTAATCTTAAACCTGGAACATGACCAATAAGAATTAAACAATATCCACTTAAAGTGGAAAACATAAAAAGTATAACCCTGTCATAGACAATTTTCTAAAATTTGGGTTGTTACTGGAATGTGAATCTGAATAGAATACACCCATTTTACCCATTCAAAAGCCTGATGGTTTGAACTACAGTCTGGTTCAATACCTACAGGCTATATTAACAAAATAGCTGGAGATCTCCACCCAGTGGTTGCAAATCCATATGCTTTGCTAAGCAAACTAAAAGGTGAATATGGGTGGTTTACCATTTCAGATCTCAAGGATGCTTTCTTCTGTATACCCTTGGACCCTGGCAGCCAAAACCGGTTTGCCTTTGAATAGGGAAACACAGAGACTGGAAGGACAAATCAATTTACCTGGACTGGAGGAGCACAAGGATTCAACAATAGTCCAACCATGTTTGGAAAACAGTTTGCTGAAGACCTTGAAAGTTGGGTAAGCCCAACCACAAATGGAATTGTGTTACAACAGGTAGATGATCTACTTTTAGCTACTGAAACTTAAAAAGACTGGAATGGACAGTAAGCCTATGAAATGACCTGGAACTCAGTGGACACAAGGCATCCAGAAATCAAGCTCAAATAATCAAACAGGAAGTCATTTACCGAGGATACAAAACATCCCAAGCACAGCAGGGACTAAGACAGGATGGCAAAGGGACCATAACCGAACCCCACTCCCTACTAATGCCAAAGAACTGAGAACCTTTCTAGGAGACTGGATGCTGTATTAACCATGGTACTGACTGTGGGCTGCTGGTTAAGCCACTGTAGCAGCTGCTAGAAGACAATCCCAGAGACCTGAAATGGACACCCAAAAGTAAGAAAGCCTTTCAAAAGCTGAAGGAGGACTTGAAAAGAGCACCTGCTCTGGGCTTGCCAGATGTCTTGGAACCCTTTCAGCTTTTCTCTTATGAGAGGCAAGGGATGGCATTAGGTGCACTAGCTCAAACAGTTGGCCCATAGAAAAGGGCAATAGCATCATTTTCCAAACAACTGGATGAAGTAAGTAGGGGACAGCCTGACTGTAAGCAGTTGCTGCTCTTGTTTCAGACATCCAAGGAGCCTGGAAATTCACTCTAGGTCAACAAATAATTGTGTTTATCTCACATGCAGCAGCAGCAATTCTTGACCAAAAGGGTGGGCATTGGCTTTCACCCTCCAGAATCCTTAAATATTGGGCAATTTTGGTGGAACAATGCAGCATTACAATACAAATCTCTTCTCTAGTTAACCCAGCACCATTCCCAGCTACTCACTAGACAGACAAGCAGCCTTTGTAGCATGACTGGATCAAAACCATTCAGCCCACTTTATTCCAGCTGCCCAGATCTTAAAGAAACCCCAATTCTGAGAGCAGAGTCTCAGTACACAGATGGGAGTGGCTTTGTAAGAGCAGATCAGTGAAAATCAGGATATACAATTAGCACGGAGCAATAGGGGATAGAAGCCCTACACAAGTCAGCTCAGAAGACAGAGATAATCACTTTAACCCGCACCCTCTGACCAGCCTGAGGAAAAAGGATCAATATATGAACAGATTCCAAGAATGCCTTCAGCGTAATAGACGCCCATGAAGCAGTTTAGAAAGATAAAGGACTATTGGCAGCTCAAGGAAAGCAGTTGAAGTTGATTCAGAAGAAATCTTAAATTGCTGCAGTCAGTACTACTACCGCAAGAGGTTGCAATTCTGCACTGAAAAGGACATCGGAAAGGAGAAACCAACCCCAAAAGAGGGAACAGGTTGCAAAAAGAGTAGTAGAACAAAGCCCTGCTGAGATTCAGGCACTAATTCCCAAAGGTGAGGAATAATATGACAATGATGTATGCCATATAATCAGAAGGATCTAGAATTAACAAAGAATTTGCAAGCAGAATGAAAACATTATGTTTTTTTAAACTTCTCGGGGATAGAGAGTTATGCCACAAAGAGCATCATGAAAACTGATTAAAGATGAACATAATTGTATACACTGGGAAGGGGATGCCTTACATGGTTATTTGATAAGGACAACAGTAAGATGCAACCTGTACTCTAGTGTAAAGCAGGTAACCCAAGGGTGTGAAATAATGTCTTATAGCCAATCCACAAACCAGGACTAGAGTTGAGCTTGGCCCAGTAGACAAGGGACAACATCCTGGACAGCACTGGCAAGCTGACTTTTCTGAATTGCCAAGAAAAGGGGGGTACAAATACCTTCTGCCTTTAACTGATACCTTCTCAGCATGACCCGAGGCATTCCCAGCCCAAACAAATACAGCCAAGGTTTTCAACATTTTGTTAAGCAATATCATGCCCTGGTTCAGAGTGCCTTTAGACATCTCCTCTGACTGAGGACCTCGTTTCCTAGCAAATATTGCACAGCAACTTTGCAATAATCTCCAAATCAACTGGCACCTACTCACACTGTATTGGCCCCCGGCCAGTGGCCAGGGGGAAAAGATGAATTATCCGGTCAAACAACAGACAGTCAAAACTGTACCAGAGGCCAACCTTGGCCCCAGGCCCAGCCTTTGCCTTTATAAAGTATTTGATAAGACCAAGAACAAAAGAACAACTGAATCCCTTTGAAATACTGTACAGAAGACTGTATAAGCAAAACTAGCAAGGGGAAGATACTGTACAAGTTGGAGAGGGGTATCTCCAGAAGCATGTTGTCCAACTAACACAACAGCAGCAGAAAATAAACCAACACATTTTGAGCACATGAGCAAGAGGATGGGTGCACAGAAATCCCCAAAGGCTTTGGCATGCTGAAATGCACCAGCCTGCTGCCTGTGCCTGGGCTGCAAAGGGCTGAGCTCCATCTGGATGGTCTAACAAAGGCTGAATGGACATACCATGGCCCACTGGAGAATCTAGATCTTGTGAGCTGCATAAATCAGCTGTAACCAGCTGAATTTTTCATGTTAGCTTGAAATGCAGGGGAGGAAAAAGTAAACATGGAAAAGTGTTCTTCCAGTTCTAGTGACAGCTGTGCCTGCACAGCACCTGTGCCCACGGCAGGGTGGTGATGGGAACCGCATGATCTTTGTGATACTTTGCACGGCAAAGTGTTCTTTCATTCTGTGATTCCCCAAGTGGAGAGGAAAAGTGACCCATGGAAGTGCTGGGTTTTCCCCAGCACCTCCTTTGTTCCAGGCAAGTCCAGGATTTTGTTTCAGAGCTGATGCATGTGTCTTTAGGGTGCCTGCATAGAGGAGAGGGAGGGCAGCTGCATGGCAGGGCTGGTGCCCCATCAGAGTGTCTCTCTGCCCATGGCACCAATGGCGCTGCCTTGGGACGCCGCCTGTGGGAGGCAAGTCTGCCCTCAAGCCCGGCCATGGAAGTCAGTCAGGGGCACAGGCAGCAGCTGAAGCAGCCAAGCGTTGCTGTGAGGATGGCAAGTCAAGAGAGAGCCATTGTGGCCTACTCTGCTGAGCCTTTTGCCAAAGCAGGGGCCACTGTGCCCCCGGGCTCCCTCCGTCTGGCATCCCGGCGGGTGCGGACGCCTGGCCGAGCAGGTGCCGCCGTTCGGGTGCTGCTGTTGCTGAGCCCGCTCTGGTGCTGTTTCTGCGGGGCCCAGAGCCGCCGGGGCAGCAGCCACTCCGCAGTCCCGCTGGAGGAGACGCGGCCGCCCTCCCCATGGTGGCAGCAGCTCTGCGGGCCCAGAGCTCTGGGTCAGGGGGGCCTCGGTCACGGCACCGTGGCCTGGGCAGCCGCCAGGGCCCGGGACGGCCGCCAGCCCTGCCTCTGCCCCTGCCCTTTATTGGCAGCACCCAGTGGCCGTGCCCTGGCAGCAGCCCCCCGCCGTCCCTGTGCCCAGCCAGCCCAGCCTGGGCACCTCAGGGGTGCCCCCACTCTCTTGCTGAGGCCTGGCCTCGAGGGCTTCTGCCGCAGGCCTGGGAGACGCTCTGGGGAAGTGCCAGAGCAGCTGGGTACCAGGGACAAGGCGGCTGCCTTGGGGCTGCTTGTGCCCTCTGACACCCAATTCCTCAGGGATTCCCAGCACCCTGGCTCCTCAGGGGCCTCCTGCCCCCTTGGAGCTTCCTGCCACCCACTCGCTCACACATGCCCCTGGTTCCTTTCCACTGCCTCATCCTGTCAGAGCTTCCGCAGCACCTCATCCCTTCTGGGCCCCATCCCCTCAGGGGCTGCGCCAGCCCGGCCAAGCTGCCCAGCAATAGTGCTGCAGCCCCACAGCAGCTCCAGAGCAGCCCCATCCAGAGGCACCTGGGAGCCCTCAGCAAGGCAGCCAGCAGCACATGGGCAGGAGGACACGGATGGCGCTTCCTGCCTGGCACAGGGCTTGTGGCCATCTCCAGGCTCCGCTCTCACAGGGATCCCCGCAGCTCCGGCCCCTGCCCCCCTGCACTGTGGGCAGCACAAAGGCTTCAGCAGAACCACCAAAGGCCAAGGCGCTTCTGGCCATTTCCCCTGCAGCACTGCACGCCTGGGCATTTAGCTGAGCACAAGCACCTTTTCCCCTCCTCCCCTATGCCCTGTGGACCCTAGGCAGCAAAGAAATCTCCTTAGAGTCTATATATTATAACACATTCTATGTTTTTCTTATTTATCTCTATTATAACACATTCTATATTTATCTATACAAAGGATAAAAAATGCAAGGGAAGTAAACAAAAAATCTTAAAGGAAAGGAAAATCCCCGCTGGCGCAGGTTGCCCCAGCAAAGAGAGCCTCGTGGATCAGCTCTCCTGAGAACTCCAGCAGTGCAGCCAGCGGAGCCGCGGCAGACGAGGCCAAGCCATCCTAGCCCTGCGCAACCGAATGTGCAGCCTCTGGAAGATGGAGCATCGCCCACTCGCTGTTGCTCGGAGGACATGCAGTGTTTGAATTGCCAGCTCTGACATGGCACCGCTCATGTCCTCCGTCAGGGGTTCGAGGGCTGCAAGAGAGAGGAACAGAGCCAAGGTCACGAGCCAGATCGGTAGGAGCCAAGGAGAGGCCCCTGCAAGGGCCATGCCAGCCGGCTCTTGCCATGGCCAGGAAAGAGCAGGGAGCAAGGGGATCAGCCCGAAGCTGCTGGCCACCAATGGCCCGTACAGCCCTGAAATGTCAGTGTGCTCTGCCCACGGGAGCAGAGCCCTCCGCAGCCGGGGCAGGGCTTCCAGCTCTCCCCCCGCAGCCCCCGCTGTCAGCTCGCTGCCCTCACTCACCCGTGCAGATCAGCTGCAGCTCTTGCTGCTGCCCCCTCAGGTGCCGCCCGGCCATGCCTGTGAACACAGAGCCTGTCACGGCCCCAGCGGCACAGCTCCCTGCCAGCGGCGCTGCCGGCGTTGTGGCCGCACGGGCTGCTGGCCCGGCAGGGCTCAGCCCGGCCCTTGCCGCACGCTGCCGCCCCAGGGCACGGCTGCCAGAGGGCGGCAGCAGCAATGCCCAGGCCAGGCGGGGCTCCACGGCGCCGGGGCAGCCGGCTGGCGCTGCCGGGGCAGCAGGCGGGGCTGGGGCCGAGCTGCGGCGGGCCGGGCCGGGGAGGGGAAGGGCAGCCCCGGCTCGTGGCTCACCCATGAACCTGACGGCCGCCTCTCGCAGGCGCTCCTGTGGGCTCCGCAGGTAGCGCAGGGCCCGGCGCAGGTGCTCGGCCGCTCTGCTCCTGTCCTCTGCCAGCTGCAGAGAGCGGCAGGAGGGAAGGGTTGGCGCGGGCTCAGCCCCTGGCCCGGGCGTTGCCGCCGTCCGGCCCCGGCCTCCCCTGGCCGCACAGCCCTGAGGCGCGGCCAGCAGCCGCTGGCCAAGGGCTCCCGAGGGCAGGGGGCAGAGGGCCGGCTGCTGCCCGGGGAGCCGCGGTGCCGGCTCGCAGCCCCGCCTGGCCGGGGCTCAATGGACACCCGGCTCGGGCCCACGGGACCCGGGAGAAGAGCCCGCGCGGCCTCTGGCTGCAGCAGCGGGCAGGGGCACAGCTGCCCGGCCCGCACACTGAGCACCGCCCTCAGGGGCCTTCTCCAGGCTGAGGATTCTCGGCTGCTCTTACCAGGCTCTCGCCGAACCTCCATGTCTGATCCACCTCTGGCATTTGTTCGAGATACCTTCTCTTCAGGAATCTGGCTGCAGAATGCAGCACTACACAGGAGGCCTGGAGAGCCGAGCAGAGAGGCACAGAGAGCCCCTCAGTCCATGGCACAGGAGCATCCCAGTGCCACAGCCTGGAGGAGGCTGCAAGGTGCCAGGGCAGGAGGCAACGCA
The DNA here is from genome assembly GCF_047830755.1 of Zonotrichia albicollis. Lineage (NCBI taxonomy): Eukaryota > Metazoa > Chordata > Aves > Passeriformes > Passerellidae > Zonotrichia > Zonotrichia albicollis. The sequence goes on along the minus strand of NC_133828.1, from coordinate 9,639,394 downwards.
GCCCCTTGCCAGGGCTACAGCAGCCGGCCACAAGTGCTCACCTGAGCAACAATCTGATTCTCGTCATGGCAGTGGAAGTAGAGGGAGCAGGCTGTGGTGCACGTGAGACTTCAGGGCCTTTCTTCCATCATTGGTTAATGAGTCCAGCATCTCTTGAAAGACACACATGGAGCTCAGCTGCACCTGGCTATCCTCCTGTATGAAAGCAAGGGCAAAAGAGCTCAGCATCAGCTGCTTCAGGCTCCCCAGGGCACAGGCCTGCATCTCCACAGGGCACCAAGTGTCTGGGCAGCAGCCAGTGGCCGTGGCTGTGGGCACAGAGCCTTACATGGTCAAAGAGTGGCAGGAGCGCCTCAGCCAGCTGCAGGGCCATGGGGGTGGGTATTGGGGCACCATTATCCAGGAGCGAGTATCTGAGTAGAAGAATGGTCATCCTGATCATGTCGCTATCGTTTTCCTGCAGGAGCTCCACAAGCCTTTCAGTCAGGCTGCGCATTTTTTCAGCCTGTGTGGAACACAAGGTTGTGAAAGGCCACCCTGCTGCTGCAGGGCCCAGAGGCCAAAGACCTGTCGCGAAGCACTGGGGCAGCTGGAGCGGGAGGCAGGAGAGCTGGGAGCAGCTGCCCCAGCGCCCGAAGCCCAGGCAAGCGACTGCCTTGCCCAGCCCCACGCTGCTTGCACGGCTTCAGCCACTGCCCCCTTCTCACCATGGAGGGATTCTTGCCCAGCACTACGAGGCCTCTGAGCGCCAAGTGATGCCTCTCCATGTTGTCGCTCTGCAGGTTCTGTGCCATGAGCTCCAGAATGCTGTCACTGCATTCCCTCAAGTCCAGGCACTCGAGGACCTGCAAGCCACAGGGCAGTCACAGGGAGCCGGCCGGCAGGAGCCCGGAGACGCACAGGGCCGGGCCCAGGCAGCAGCACAGGGCACGGGCACCGTTCTGGCAGCTGTGGCTGTAAGAGGGCAGAGAGCTGGGAGGCAGCTCAGCCAGGCAGCGCTGGCCTTGAAGCTCACCTCCACAAGGAATGCCAGGGCAGGGAAATCCCAGTATGGCATCCCTTCTCTGAGCATGGCCAGCAGGTAGAATGCAATCCCGGTACAAAAGTGCATGGCTGAATGGCAAATGATTCTGACAAGATGAAAAAGGAAACAAGACCCTGAGGCAGTGGGGCAAACCTCCTCGCAGCAGTGACTCACAGAGTTCTCATCTTTCCCCACCACCTTTCCAGCAAGGTGACCTGGGCCATTTGGGACTTGGTTTCTCATGGGCACCCTTCTCTCCCAGCTTTTTGCAGTGTGTTTGGCCGTCCCTCAGTGCCAAGGCCCTCTGGCCCATGACCACGGGGATTTTGTGCGACACCTGGGCACAGAGCAGAAATGTCAGAGGCAGTGGGGAGAAGGGGGTCTCACCTGGCCAGCAGAGCCACAGCATAGTGGTGGGTGTCAACAGAGAGCAGCGTGTCCCAGCCACACATGCGTTCTATTGCCACCACCACATCCTGACTGCTGAGACGGCAGAGCAGGGACTTGAGGGTCTGCACTGCAAACCTGTGAGCACAGCAAAGCCCAGGTCACACTGGCAGCACTGGCTCCTTGGCAGGCCACGTGGCAGGGACAGGAGGAGTGGGATGGAGCACCTGTTGGGGCTGGTGACAAGGCCGTGCTCTTCCTGGCATGCCTTCCAGAACGTATCGACCTCCTCTGGCATATCCAGAGTGCTGAAGAACACTTGGAATAGCAGATGCACAAAGAGGCAGGGGAAATACACCTTTAATATCCGTGGCAGACAGGGCACCTGGAGGATCTTCCACATCACCACGGTTGCCTGCAAAGGACAAAGCCCCCCGAGACAGCGCTCAGTGCCGAGGTGTCCGTGTGGCAGGGCCCGAGCGTGGCAGGGAGAGGCCCAGAGAGACCTTGGCAGGGGGAGCACGGGGCCTGGTGGGCCTGAAGCTGCCCCTGGGCACGGTTTCAGGCCAGCGCCTGAGGCAGGCAGATGCAGTGGGGGAAGGAGGATGGAGCGCTGCTGGAGGGGCGGCCTTGGGGCCAGCAAAGGCCAGTGTCAGAAACTCACAGCCAGGGCAAAGACACCCGTTTCGTCCCCATCGGAGGTGCACGTGCTGTGCACTGGCCAGCTCCCCAGCACATCCAGGAGGATCCTCTGTGCCAGCTCCGCAGTCCTGGCTGAGCCCATGATGGTCTTCTACATGGCCATGGCAGCTCTGTGGGGTCAGAGCTCTGTCTCAGGGCGGTCTCAGACACAGGCCCCGGGAAGAGCTGAGCTGGCTGCCAGTTCTGCCTCTGCCCTCTGGCCCTGGCCAGCAGCAGCCAGGCAGCCCAGCCCTATGGGGACAGAGCCCTGAGGGGCAGGGAGGGAGCATGGCAGCAGGCTCAGGGGCTGACGTGCCAGGGCTGGCAAAGGCAGCAGCCAGAGGGCCCTGGAAGTCTCTGTTGGTCAGACACGTGGGCCAGGCTGTACAGGGTGATGGGCTGGGGAGGCCTGAGCCCTGTGGGCAGGTGGGCCCCATACCTGTCACAGGACGGGGCCACGCGAAGGAGCGTCACCACTGCGTCATCTGGCTGTGCTTCAGCGAGATGCAGCAGGGCCTCGTCCAGCCTGTGCTCATCACAATCATTGGCCAGGAGCCACTGGTGGATGAACCTCACCATGGCGGGCACCTGGAGAAGGCACAGGGAGACTTGGAAAGCTGCCAGAGGGAGCAATGTTCCCAGCTTCCCCAGACAAGTGCTTCCCTTCCCGGCCCACTGCCATGTGGCCCCAAAGGCTCACAGCAGCCAGTACGCGTGGCTTGGGAGGCCAAGCAATCCGTGGGAGGATCAAACCCTGGCCACAGGCTGCTTACTTGGTTTGGATAGTAAAAATCTTCCTTTACAAGCATAGACAGGAGGGCAGCGCTGGTCTTGGTTTGGAAGATGGGAGAGTAGCGCCTGAGCCCAGTGCCCATGGCCATGGTCTCTTCCTCCTGCATTCTCTTGATGAATTTGCAGACAAACTGTAGGAGAAGGGCAGGATGCCGGGGGTGTTGCATGGAGTGCTGCACACACGGTGCTGGCCTGAGCAGAGACAGCAGGCCCAGCCCAGGCGGGGGTGGCTGCAGGTACCTGCACTGTGCTGCGGAAGCGGCCACGGCTGGACTCCTGCTCTTGTGTGCGCTCCAGGGCTGCATCTGGCAAAGAGCGAGCGCAGCCAGAGCTGAGGGGCTGCGGGAAAGGCCGGAGAACACGGGCCAGCCCTGCGCTGCCCAGGCAGGGAGAGCCCCGGCATGGCCCAGGGGATGGAGCAGGGCCAGTGCGGGGTGTCTGCCCGGCCCCTCTTCCGTCCTGTCTTTGGGCACGTCCCCAGGGGATGGCAGGCATGGCATGGCATGGCATGGCATGGCATGGCATGGCATGGCATGGCATGGCATGGCATGGCATGGCATGGCATGGCATGGCATGGGGCCAAGCTGGCTGCAGGCACCAGTCCCACAGTCAGGCTCTGCCACTCACCCTCCTGCGGTGGCTGGAATGGCACCACCTCCTCGGTCTCCTGTGATGGGGCAGCTGCAGGGCCTTCTTCCTCCTCCTCCACCCAGGCCAGCTTGGGCACTACTGGGGGTCTCTGCTCCATACCTTTGACTGGATTTGTGGCTATTTGAAGGAGAGATGCCTTGGAAAAGCTCCAAGTCACCAAGTCCTTCAACTGTGCCTGGAAGTCACCTTCAAGTGGGAAGCCTCAGGAAGGCTGCAGGACAGCAAGTCCTGCACTCGCTCTCAAGGGCTCCTGCCACAAGGGCAGGAGACTCCTGTCGAGGGCTGTGATCTGGCCTCGAGGGCACCTGCAGAAGTAAAACCTTGGGGAGACCACGGCTCAGCAAGTCCTGTGGTCTGGCCTCAAGCTCAGCTGCAGGAACAATGCCTCGGAAAAGCTGCGGGGGGGACACGAACGAGCGCGCTGTGCGGGGGCTCCTCACGGCACCGCTCTGTCCCGTCCTGTCCCGTCGCGTGCTCCGAGCACTGTGGCCTGCTCCTGTCACCGCCAGCTCCTGTGTCACCACTTGTCACAAAGGGCCCTTGGACACCCGTTCCATGTCACAGTGACCGTGCTGCAGCGTGTCACCAAGGGCCCTTGCACACACTGCCGCCTGCCCTGGGGCCGCCCCCAGCCCAGCCAAAGTGGCCCAGGCTGAAAGGAATGCCTGGCCCCAGGTGTCTAAGGCAGCCCCACAGGATATTTAGGAAGGGCTCAGAGCATCAGCAAACGCTGCCCTGCTCTGCGGGCTCAGGGCAGCAGAAGGAGCCCCCAGGGCTGCCAACGCAGCCGCGCTGGGAAGGGCAGGGGGCCTTCCAGAGAAGCTGGCACGGCCTCCTTGGGACACGTCCCGGCCCAGGCCATCCTAAACCCGCGGGTGTGACTCGCACAAGGAACGTGTGGGCCCGGGCACCAATGCTGCTCTGAGCCCTGGGGCCCGGGCAGCGCTGACATCTGCAGCTGGGGCAGAGTCCCTGCCCAAGCAGAGCTGCCACCCCCCGAGCCCTGGCAGCGCTGGTGCCCGTCTCCTGCCCCAGAGTCCTGTGCCCCCGGGGGGCTTCTGTGCCACAGGGAGCCAAAGCCCACGTGCACTGGAGGCTGTGCTCCTTCCTGCAGGGGCTGATGGCCAGAGCACCTGGAGCAGCTGCTGGCAGCACTTGGTCTCTGTCACAGGGCAGAAGCTGTTAGTCAGTCCTGAAAGGATTTTTTCATGGAAGGGATTGGCAGTAGCACCACAACACCATCAGCTGCTGAGTTTTCCTGGACGATTTGATTGCACAGAGGCACTGTCATGTTTCATGTGGTCTTCTGTCAGTTCTTCTGGGAAAAACACTAGCCCAGTCTGCGATGTTCAACGCTCCAGTTGCTGCCCATCTATCTGTGTCGTAGCTGATGCAAGGCAAATATTTTGTCCAGACGCAAAGAGTTGTGCCTGAAAAGTCACAGGGCAACATCTCTTTTTGATGTTTTATTGAATGCTTTCCAGAGCCTGCTGACCGTTTTCGAGGATTTCTCCCTATCCCCAGGGCATCTTCTCCAGAAGTTCTTCTGTTCCATCCTTTTGCATTTAGTGAAAGCTACCTGCAGTGACCAGTCCATCAAAGCCCTGGGAACACCTGAACTCCTGGGTGAAGCCGGGCAAAACATTTTTCTCCCAGATCTGAAGCCATTAAGTGCCAAGCACTGTCCCCAGTGTCATACCCTGTCCCTTGGAAGTATGCTGCTGCCATTTAAGTGGGGGAGCCAATGAAAACTACTTGTAACACTATTGTAATTTCTGCATTAGCATTCAAATCCTTGACCAGATGAATCACATGTCAACGTTTTTGAGTCTGCCAGCCCTGCCATTTCTGGGATTCTTAAATATCGAAACTGTCATTTTTACATTGGATTTCAGAGTCTCTGAACAGTCACACAAGGGTTTAGTTTTAAACAATACCGAAAAATTCCCTGGTGTTCAGCTATAATTTTTACATTGGAATATACTCCTTATGACTACTTTAGGCAAGAGCAGCAAACCCAGGAATGAGCCAAAGAGGCGATTCCTGTGCTCTAATGTGCTGCACAGAGCTAACGGGGAATTCAAGAATGGATTCGTGACACTGTTGAGTATGGCACGGATAAACAAGTGACACACTCCATGCATTTTAAGATGGCATAAATGCTTCCTTTCTTACAATCTCCCCATACTTATAACCAACATTGTTCACCCAGAAGCTGATTGGCTCTTAACCTGTCACCCATTGATTTCTTAGGGACCACCCTTTGGTAAAGCATCTGATGAGAAAACAACTCTTTCAAACTCCAGCTGCAAGATTGTTTTCATTCTTTCTTTCTGCCTTCTCAAAACTTGCTAGAACCATTTCTGGGAAAGTTTATCTGGCTTTTTCTCTGACCAGGCTTTCAGTCTCCACAGGATTCAGGAGCCTCAGCATGCACAGGAAGCCCCAAAGGCTTTGGCATGCTGAAATGCACCAGCCTGCTGCCTGTGCCTGGGCTGCAAAGGGCTGAGCTCCATCTGGATGGTCTAACAAAGGCTGAATGGACATACCATGGCCCACTGGAGAATCTAGATCTTGTGAGCTGCATAAATCAGCTGTAACCAGCTGAATTTTTCATGTTAGCTTGAAATGCAGGGGAGGAAAAAGTAAACATGGAAAAGTGTTCTTCCAGTTCTAGTGACAGCTGTGCCTGCACAGCACCTGTGCCCACGGCAGGGTGGTGATGGGAACCGCATGATCTTTGTGATACTTTGCACGGCAAAGTGTTCTTTCATTCTGTGATTCCCCAAGTGGAGAGGAAAAGTGACCCATGGAAGTGCTGGGTTTTCCCCAGCACCTCCTTTGTTCCAGGCAAGTGCAGGATTTCGTTTCAGAGCTGATGCATGTGTCTTTAGGGTGCCTGCATAGAGGAGAGGGAGGGCAGCTGCATGGCAGGGCTGGTGCCCCATCAGAGTGTCTCTCTGCCCATGGCACCAATGGCGCTGCCTTGGGACGCCGCCTGTGGGAGGCAAGTCTGCCCTCAAGCCCGGCCATGGAAGTCAGTCAGGGGCACAGGCAGCAGCTGAAGCAGCCAAGCGTTGCTGTGAGGATGGCAAGTCAAGAGAGAGCCATTGTGGCCTACTCTGCTGAGCCTTTTGCCAAAGCAGGGGCCACTGTGCCCCCGGGCTCCCCCCGTCTGGCATCCCGGCGGGTGCGGACGCCTGGCCGAGCAGGTGCCGCCGTTCGGGTGCTGCTGTTGCTGAGCCCGCTCTGGTGCTGTTTCTGCGGGGCCCAGAGCCGCCGGGGCAGCAGCCACTCCGCAGCCCCGCTGGAGGAGACGCGGCCGCCCTCCCCATGGTGGCAGCAGCTCTGCGGGCCCAGAGCTCTGGGTCAGGGGGGCCTCGGTCACGGCACCGTGGCCTGGGCAGCCGCCAGGGCCCGGGATGGCCGCCAGCCCTGCCTCTGCCCCTGCCCTTTATTGGCAGCACCCAGTGGCCGTGCCCTGGCAGCAGCCCCCCGCCGTCCCTGTGCCCAGCCAGCCCAGCCTGGGCACCTCAGGGGTGCCCCCACTCTCTTGCTGAGGCCTGGCCTCGAGGGCTTCTGCCGCAGGCCTGGGAGACGCTCTGGGGAAGTGCCAGAGCAGCCGGGTGCCAGGGACAAGGCGGCTGCCTGGGGGCTGCTTGTGCCCTCTGACACCCAATTCCTCAGGGATTCCCAGCACCCTGGCTCCTCAGGGGCCTCCTGCCCCCTTGGAGCTTCCTGCCACCCACTCGCTCACACATGCCCCTTGTTCCTTTCCACTGCCTCATCCTGTCAGGGCTTCCGCAGCACCGCATACCTTCGGGGCCCCATCCCCTCAGGGGCTGCCCCAGCACGGCCAAGCTGCCCAGCAGCAGTGCTGCAGCCCCACAGCAGCTCCAGAGCAGCCCCATCCAGAGGCACCTGGGAGCCCTCAGCAAGGCAGCCAGCAGCACACGGGCAGGAGGACACGGATGGCGCTTCCTGCCTGGCACAGGGCTTGTGGCCATCTCCAGGCTCCGCTCTCACAGGGATCCCCGCAGCTCCGGCCCCTGCCCCCCTGCACTGTGGGCAGCACAAAGGCTTCAGCAGAACCACCAAAGGCCAAGGCGCTTCTGGCCATTTCCCCTGCAGCACTGCACGCCTGGGCATTTAGCTGAGCACAAGCACCTTTTCCCCTCCTCCCCTATGCCCTGTGGACCCTAGGCAGCAAAGAAATCTCCTTAGAGTCTGTATATTATAACACATTCTATATTTTTCTTATTTATCTCTATTATAACGCATTCTATATTTATCTATACAAAGGATAAAAAATGCAAGTGTGGTGGTTTGACCAGGAAGGAGTGGGAATTCTGGGAAGCTGTGGTCAAACCAATGAAGGTTTTGGGTTTGAGACTGGCACCCGGTGTAGCCAGTGGGGTTTGGACACACCTCCGAGAATACACAGGGGTTAAAAGCAGGGCACTGCCCTTGGCACTCTCTCTTTTTGGACATCGCGGCGAGGAAGTCAGATCTCTCCCCCCGCCCAGCCCGCTGCTGCTGGGCGGGGGAGGGGCGGCCATGCGGTAGGCCCGGGGCCTGGACAGAGGTGGGGGTTGAGGGGCTTTCAAGGATGGAAGGGTGGAGGAGCCCCAAGAGACATCGAGACATCGGGCAGCCAGCCCCCCCCCCCCCCCCCCCAGGAGAGCAGCCAGCCAGGAGGAGAAGGGGGGAGGAAGACTGCCCGGCCGGAGCGGCAGCGTGTGGGCAGCGTGCGTGGGAGTCGCTCCGGGACCGACAGAGACTGAAAACTTTTAACCCTTTCTTGCATGATTGGGGCCTTGCAAAAATGCTAATCCTCCTCGAAGCTGAATAAGAAGAGAGATAGGAGATGAGATGAGACAAGGACCTGGCTCGAAGAATGTGGAGATGATTGGATGGGGAGAGATGATTTGGAGTGGCCTTTTGGCTGGACTTTTTCTTGTAGCCATGGACTCAGTTGTTCCTGTGACACAGACTGCATTTAGGGGGAGGCAGTGCCTCAAACCCAGGAGGGTTCATTCGTGAGGACCCCCCGGCCCCAGGGGGTTGGAAAAATATGGGGGGGACAGATGTCCCAAAAGCAGAGACTGTGCCTTTTTGGAGTGAGACAAGGCATCCTTGAAAGACAACCCTAAAAGCAGCTCTGGCCATGTCTCAGTGGTGAGAGCACTGGGCATGGAAGGAACATGTCACAAGCGGCAAAAGGACTTTTTTTTCCGGGCGGTGCCGAAGTGACAAGGAAGCATCCGAGGTTTCAGTGTGTTTCCAGGAGAAGCCTATGGAACAAGAAGGACTCCTTTCCTCTTCATGAACTGCAGTTTGAGTATACTAAAGTGTCGTGCCGGGCTGGGCAGTTGGTGTTTTTGAGAGAATGTATTGGATTGAGAAAGTCAGGGAGTGGGGAGGAGGAAAGTGGTTTTGTAAGGTTTTCAATTCTTTTTTTCTTTTTCCTTATGGTCTTTCCCTATTTTCCTGTAGTTTAAGTAATAAAGTGTCCTTTATGTTTAAGTTGGAGCCTGTTTTGCTTATTCCTGGTCACATCTCACAGCAGACACCAGGGTGAGGCATTTTCATGGGGGGCACTGGCTCTGTGCCAGGCTCAAACCATGACAGCAAGGGAAGTAAACAAAAAATCTTAAAGGAAAGGAAAATCCCCACTGGCGCAGGTTGCCCCAGCAAAGAGAGCCTCGTGGATCAGCTCTCCTGAGAACTCCAGCAGTGCAGCCAGCGGAGCCGCGGCAGACGAGGCCAAGCCATCCTAGCCCTGCGCAGCCGATCGTGCAGCCTCTGGAAGATGGAGCATCGCCCACTCGCTGTTGCTCGGAGGACATGCAGTGTTTGAATTGCCAGCTCTGACATGGCACCGCTCATGTCCTCCGTCAGGGGTTCGAGGGCTGCAAGAGAGAGGAACAGAGCCAAGGTCACGAGCCAGATCGGTAGGAGCAAAGGAGAGGCCCCTGCAAGGGCCATGCCAGCCGGCTCTTGCCATGGCCAGGAAAGAGCAGGGAGCAAGGGGATCAGCCCGAAGCTGCTGGCCACCAATGGCCCGTACAGCCCTGAAATGTCAGTGTGCTCTGCCCACGGGAGCAGAGCCCTCCGCAGCCGGGGCAGGGCTTCCAGCTCTCCCCCCGCAGCCCCCGCTGTCAGCCCGCTGCCCTCACTCACCAGTGCAGATCAGCTGCAGCTCTTGCTGCTGCCCCCTCAGGTGCCGCCCGGCCATGCCTGTGAACACAGAGCCTGTCACGGCCCCAGCGGCACAGCTCCCTGCCAGCGGCGCTGCCGGCGCTGCGGCCGCACGGGCTGCTGGCCCGGCAGGGCTCAGCCCGGCCCTTGCCGCACGCTGCCGCCCCAGGGCACGGCTGCCAGAGGGCGGCAGCAGCAATGCCCAGGCCAGGCGGGGCTCCACGGCGCCGGGGCAGCCGGCTGGCGCTGCCGGGGCAGCAGGCGGGGCTGGGGCCGAGCTGCGGCGGGCCGGGCCGGGGAGGGGAGGGGAAGGGCAGCCCGGGCTCGTGGCTCACCCATGAACCTGACCGCCGCCTCTCGCAGGCGCTCCTGTGGGCTCCGCAGGTAGAGTAGGGCCCGGCGCAGGTGCTCGGCCGCTCTGCTCCTGTCCTCTGCCAGCTGCAGAGAGCGGCAGGAGGGAAGGGTTGGCGCGGGCTCAGCCCCTGGCCCGGGCGTTGCCGCCGTCCGGCCCCGGCCTCCCCTGGCCGCACAGCCCTGAGGCGCGGCCAGCAGCCGCTGGCCAAGGGCTCCCGAGGGCAGGGGGCAGAGGGCCGGCTGCTGCCCGGGGAGCCGCGGTGCCGGCTCGCAGCCCCGCCTGGCCGGGGCTCAATGGACACCCGGCTCGGGCCCACGGGACCCGGGAGAAGAGCCCGCGCGGCCTCTGGCTGCAGCAGCGGGCAGGGGCACAGCTGCCCGGCCCGCACACTGAGCACCGCCCTCAGGGGCCTTCTCCAGGCTGAGGATTCTCTTACCAGGCTCTTGCCGAACCTCCATGTCTGATCCACCTCTGGCATTTGTTCGAGATACCTTCTCTTCAGGAATCTGGCTGCAGAATGCAGCACTACACAGGAGGCCTGGAGAGCAGAGCAGAGAGGCACAGATGGCCCCTCAGTCCATGGCACAGGAGCATCCCAGTGCCACAGCCTGGAGGAGGCTGCAAGGTGCCAGGGCAGGAGACAACGCAGCCCCTTGCCAGGGCTACAGCAGCCGGCCACAAGTGCTCACCTGAGCAACAATCTGATTCTCATCATGGCAGTGGAAGTAGAGAGGGAGCAGGCTGTGGTGCACGTGAGACTTCAGGGCCTTTCTTCCATCATTGGTTAATGAGTCCAGCATCTCTTGAAAGACACACATGGAGCTCAGCTGCACCTGGCTATCCTCCTGTATGAAAGGAAGGGCAAAAGAGCTCAGCATCAGCTGCTTCAGGCTCCCCAGGGCACAGGCCTGCATCTCCACAGGGCACCAAGTGTCTGGGCAGCAGCCAGTGGCCGTGGCTGTGGGCACAGCCCATGTGGACACCTTACATGGTCAAAGAGTGGCAGGAGCGCCTCAGCCAGCTGCAGGGCCATGGGGGTGGGTATTGGGGCACCATTATCCAGGAGCGAGTATCTGAGTAGAAGAATGGTCATCCTGATCATGTCGCTATCGTTTTCCTGCAGGAGCTCCACAAGCCTTTCAGTCAGGCTGCGCATTTTTTCAGCCTGTGTGGAACACAAGGTTGTGAAAGGCCACCCTGCTGCCGCAGGGCCCAGAGGCCAAAGGCCTGTCGCGAAGCACTGGGGCAGCTGGAGCAGGAGGCAGGAGAGCTGGGAGCAGCTGCCCCAGCGCCCAAAGCCCAGGCAAGGCCAAGCGACTGCGGTGCCCAGCCCCACGCTGCCTGCACGGCTTCAGCCACTGCCCCCTTCTCACCATGGAGGGATTCTTGCCCAGCACTACGAGGCCTCTGAGCGCCAAGTGACGCCTCTCCATGTTGTCGCTCTGCAGGTTCTGTGCCATGAGCTCCAGAATGCTGTCACTGCATTCCCTCAAGTCCAGGCACTCGAGGACCTGCAAGGCACAGGGCAGTGACAGGGAGCCGGCCGGCAGGAGCCCGGAGCCGCACAGGGCCACGCCCCGGCAGCAGCACAGGGCACGGGCACCGTTCTGGCAGCCGTGGCTGTAAGAGGGCAGAGAGCTGGGAGGCAGCTCAGCCAGGCAGCGCTGGCCTTGAAGCTCACCTCCACAAGGAATGCCAGGGCAGGGAAATCCCAGTATGGCATCCCTTCTCTGAGCATGGCCAGCAGGTAGAATGCAATCCCGGTACAAAAGTGCATGGCTGAATGGCAAATGATTCTGACAAGAGGAAAAAGGAAACAAGACCCTGAGGCAGTGGGGCAAACCTCCTCGCAGCAGTGACTCACAGAGTTCTCATCTTTCCCCACCACCTTTCCAGCAAGGTGACCTGGGCCATTTGGGACTTGGTTTCTCATGGGCACCCTTCTCTCCCAGCTTTTTGCAGTGTGTTTGGCCGTCCCTCAGTGCCAAGGCCCTCTGGCCCATGACCACGGGGATTTTGTGCGACACCTGGGCACAGAGCAGAAATGTCAGAGGCAGTGGGGAGAAGGGGGTCTCACCTGGCCAGCAGAGCCACAGCATAGTGGTGGGTGTCAACAGAGAGCAGCGTGTCCCAGCCACACATGCGTTCTATTGCCACCACCACATCCTGACAGCGGAGACGGCAGAGCAGGGACTTGAGGGTCTGCACTGCAAACCTGTGAGCACAGCAAAGCCCAGGTCACACTGGCAGCACTGGCTCCTTGGCAGGCCACGTGGCAGGGACAGGAGGAGTGGGATGGAGCACCTGTTGGGGCTGGTGGCAAGGCCGTGCTCTTCCTGGCATGCCTTCCAGAACGTATCGACCTCCTCTGGCATATCCAGAGTGCTGAAGAACACTTGGAATAGCAGATGCACAAAGAGGCAGGGGAAATACACCTTTAATATCCGTGGCAGACAGGGCACCTGGAGGATCTTCCACATCACCACGGTTGCCTGCAAAGGACAAAGCCCCCCGAGACAGCGCTCAGTGCCGAGGTGTCCGTGTGGCAGGGCCGAGCGTGGCAGGGAGAGGCCCGGAGAGACCTTGGCAGGGGGAGCACGGGGCCTGGTGGGCCTGAAGCTGCCCCTGGGCACGGTTTCAGGCCAGCGCCTGAGGCAGGCAGATGCAGTGGGGGAAGGAGGATGGAGCGCTGCTGGAGGGGCGGCCTTGGGGCCAGCAAAGGCCAGTGTCAGAAACTCACAGCCAGGGCAAAGACACCCGTTTCGTCCCCATCGGAGGTGCACGTGCTGTGCACTGGCCAGCTCCCCAGCACATCCAGGAGGATCCGCTGTGCCAGCTCCGCAGTCCTGGCTGAGCCCATGATGGTCTTCCACATGGCCATGGCAGCTCTGTGGGGTCAGAGCTCTGTCTCAGGGCGGTCTCAGACACAGGCCCCGGGAAGAGCTGAGCTGGCTGCCAGTTCTGCCTCTGCCCTCTGGCCCTGGCCAGCAGCAGCCAGGCAGCCCAGCCCTATGGGGACAGAGCCCTGAGGGGCAGGGAGGGAGCATGGCAGCAGGCTCAGGGGCTGACGTGCCAGGGCTGGCAAAGGCAGCAGCCAGAGGGCCCTGGAAGTCTCTGTTGGTCAGACACGTGGGCCAGGCTGTACAGGGTGATGGGCTGGGGAGGCCTGAGCCCTGTGGGCAGGTGGGCCCCATACCTGTCACAGGACGGGGCCACGCGAAGGAGCGTCACCACTGCGTCATCTGGCTGTGCTTCAGCGAGATGCAGCAGGGCCTCGTCCAGCCTGTGCTCATCACAATCATTGGCCAGGAGCCACTGGTGGATGAACCTCACCATGGCGGGCACCTGGAGAAGGCACAGGGAGACTTGGAAAGCTGCCAGAGGGAGCAATGTTCCCAGCTTCCCCAGACAAGTGCTTCCCTTCCCGGCCCACTGCCATGTGGCCCCAAAGGCTCACAGCAGCCAGTACGCGTGGCTTGGGAGGCCAAGCAATCCGTGGGAGGATCAAACCCTGGCCACAGGCTGCTTACTTGGTTTGGATAGTAAAAATCTTCCTTTACAAGCATAGACAGGAGGGCAGCGCTGGTCTTGGTTTGGAAGATGGGAGAGTAGCGCCTGAGCCCAGTGCCCATGGCCATGGTCTCTTCCTCCTGCATTCTCTTGATGAATTTGCAGACAAACTGTAGGAGAAGGGCAGGATGCCGGGGGTGTTGCATGGAGTGCTGCACACACGGTGCTGGCCTGAGCAGAGACAGCAGGCCCAGCCCAGGCGGGGGTGGCTGCAGGTACCTGCGCTGTGCTGCAGAAGCGGCCACGGCTGGACTCCTGCTCTTGTGTGCGCTCCAGGGCTGCATCTGGCAAAGAGCGAGCGCAGCCAGAGCTGAGGGGCTGCGGGAAAGGCCGGAGAACACGGGCCAGCCCTGCGCTGCCCAGGCAGGGAGAGCCCCGGCATGGCCCAGGGGATGGAGCAGGGCCAGTGCGGGGTGTCTGCCCGGCCCCTCTTCCGTCCTGTCTTTGGGCACGTCCCCAGGGGATGGCAGGCATGGCATGGCATGGCATGGCATGGCATGGCATGGCATGGCATGGCATGGCATGGCATGGCATGGCATGGCATGGCATGGGGCCAAGCTGGCTGCAGGCACCAGTCCCACAGTCAGGCTCTGCCACTCACTCTCCTGCGGTGGCTGGAATGGCACCACCTCCTCGGTCTCCTGTGATGGGGCAGCTGCAGGGCCTTCTTCCTCCTCCTCAACCCAGGCCAGCTTGGGCACTATTGGGGGTCTCTGCTCCATACCTTTGACTGGATTTGGGGCTATTTGAAGGAGAGATGCCTTGGAAAAGCTCCAAGTCACCAAGTCCTTCAATTGTGCCTGGAAGTCACCTTCAAGTGGGAAGCCTCAGGAAGGCTGCAGGACAGCAAGTCCTGCACTCGCTCTCAAGGGCTCCTGCCACAAGGGCAGGAGACTCCTGTCGAGGGCTGTGATCTGGGTTCCATAATTAAGCTTAAAACTTCCTAATATCTTGGCAGATAAACTTTTCTGTACCTTAGGGAGGTATTCTAGCCAAGCATTAATACCCAGACCATTGTTCTAATTTCTCCTTACTTGTCTACTTCTTATAAAAACTTTCTGATGACGACTCTTATGGCTACTGCTTAACTCTAATCGCACTTTGGCTGTCTCTGAGGCCTGCCTTTTTTACCATTCCTAAAACCCTCTGATTTTGGAGATTCCCACAGGCCCCAGCCCTGCCTGCTGCCCCGGCAGCGCCAGCCGGCTGCCCCGGCGCCGTGGAGCCCCGCCTGGCCTGGGCGTTGCTGCTGCCGCCCTCTGGCAGCCGTGCCCTGGGGCGGCAGTGTGCGGCAAGGGCCGGGCTGAGCCCTGCCGGGCCAGCAGCCCGTGCGGCCACAGCGCCGGCAGCGCCGCTGGCAGGGAGCTGTGCCGCTGGGGCCAAGATTAACTCTTTGTTCTCAGAGATGCCCGGGTTTCCCCTGATGAAGGAGCGGCAGGAAGAGCTCCAGGATCTCAGTCAGGGTGAGCAAGTGCAGCAGCCTGGCCAGACGAGCTGCAGTGCCTGAGCAGGGAGCTGCAATCCCTGTCCCGGCTACACTGGGCTTCGTTCCGTGTGTTGACAAGAGGTGGCGTGGGCAGAGTACACAGAGATTTCTGGGACACGGGAGGAATTCCTGGCCCGCAGCTTGCTGCTGATCCTGTTGGCAACAGCTCTCTCTTGGCCATGGCAAGAGTTGGGTGGGGTGGCCCTGGCAGGACGGTCTCCTCAGGGCACTGCAGATCCAGGCTCTGACCATGGCTCTCTTTCTCTCTGTTCCAGGCTTGGAATCCCCAAAGAACAATGCCAGCTCATCCTGCTCTAACATTGAAAGTCATGCTAAATTATCCCTAAGACCTGAAGAAATAGGGTCCTTTTCTGGATCCAGTGAAGCAGCGTCCCAAGAACAGCACCAGGAGACATGGAAGAGGACATCATCTCCCATTGCCACTGGAGCTCTAGACATAGTTGATGATTGGTACAGCTGAGCCTGTGGCAAGCTCGCGTGGCTTCAGGCCTCTCCCTGCCTATAGATAGCTCCCTCCCTCCAGCCCTCAGACACTGTCCATCCACTTTTGCCCCTCTACCCTCCCTCCCTTTTGACAGCTCCCTCTCACCAGCCCTCAGACCATGCCTATTCCTATGTTTTCCTTCCACTCTTCCTTTTTATAGCTCCATTTCTCAAGCCCTCAGACCCTGCCTGCCTATTCCTTTTTTCCCTCCCATACTCCCCCCTTTTTTACCTTTCATTAATAAACAGTTTGGCTTCTTCACTTTGCTTGCATCCCTGTGGAGCTGAAGCAAAGCCGGGGCCCTGGGACACACAGGCCGTGCTGCCATTCTCTTCCAGGCCCTGTTTTGTGCCCAGACCCAGAGGAACGAGGGCAGGTCAGGCTGGAAAGGGCCCTGTGCTGAAGGTGCAGTTCCACAGCACCGTGCAGTTCCAGATCTTGCTGAGCACACTCAGGGCCAGCAGTGGGACAAGGAGCCTGTGTGTGTCAGGGATCAAAGCTGTGTCTGAGGCCCTGCCATATTTGGTCCCCTGTTGTGCATGTCAACAAGAGAATGAAGAGCAGAGAATGAAGGAAACCTTATGGTTTAACTGGTGGGAATTTGACCCTTTGGAGAAACAATGGACTGGTCAATCGATGGGAAGTGAACCTGTGAAAGAGGAACGATGCACAATGGAGCATCATGATGTGGAGGCCACGTAAATCAGTCCAAAGGCCACAAAACTGTTACAGTTTTCCTTTGTAATTAAAAGCTTCCACCTTAATTTAGAAAAAACCACTACACAGTTTTCAACATTTATGTATTATATAGACCAGGGACATATTCTGTGGCATGCATTAGTTGCAGAAGCCTGATCTTCAGTGACTATGTTCCCTCCTTGGGGCCTGGCAACTCACCAGGACAGAAGAGCTTGCAACAAGCAGAGGAACAAGGAGGATGATGGCTACTCTCCACCTCCACTTTACATATTCTTCTCAAGGGGAAGCCAAGTTAAAGGGAGAAGAGAATGAAGGGACATAGAGGAAGAAGCAAATAATGGTGAAAAAGCAGGATACTGCTAATGTTCCTTGAACCAGAGAAAGGCTCTTGTGCCTTGGCTGTACTCACACTTTGCTTGCAAGTAATGCATATTCTTGCAGAATCCCCATCAGGCTTCACATGTGCCCCAGGTCCCAGCTACACCTTCCTTTTCACCAGCTGTCCTTTTCATCAGCTGTCCTGCAAAATAATATTTTGAGAAAATATTATTTTCTCAAAATATTATTTTGCAGGATTTTTTCCTAGTTTTTTTTTGTTAAGTCCACAAACAGTCATCACTATCAGGATGCACCAAATAATTGAGCCAATGGAGCTGACAGCAGGCGAGATGAACATATGCGTACCTCCAGAAACACCCACAGGCTCCTCCAGCGTGGGCAGCCAGCCTCCCTCTATGAATCACAGGGTCAGGTGTCCACATCCCACAGAGCCAGGAGCCCACTGAGCAGGCTCTGGGCTGAGGGCAGCAGATGTGGTCGCTGCTGAGCCTACAGCCCCCGGCAGAGACAGAAACCCTGACACGGCAGGATGAGGGGAAGGGGGAGTACAAGAGCAGGAGAGGTGGCAAATGCAGTCCTTTGGCTCAAAAAATGAGAGAAGGATGCTTTGAAGAGGAGACAGGGTGTACTAGAGGGCTGAGAGGTAAAATGTGTTTTTTTTTGAAGGGTGTTATGCATGATTAAACAATATAGGAGAAAAGGACCAACACTCCTTTTTGTTCTTCCCTGCAGACAACTTGTATTTGATGTCCCATATTAAGAGCTGTGACATAGTTCAGGGTTTATCAGCTGAATTTGGCTCTGCTAATGCACTCATACATAGCCTTTTCTTGGTGTGTTCCTAATGCGACTGAAGGATTTAAACCATTACTCTTCGTGGGGCAGGGCAGGTGGGACCTGGAGATGTCTCTCAGTGTCCCGAAGAGCCCAGCTATCCCTCTACCAGACTCTGCCACGTTACCCCCCCACCGAAACCTTGGGTTCTGCCGGTGCGCAGGAAGGTCCCACCCTACGAGAAGCGCAGGGCTTCCCGCTTTCCCCATGCAGTCCTATCCCCGTACATTTCGGGGAAGGCACCATTTTCCCCATTTCCCCTTCCAGGGCACTGAATCGCCCCGCTCCCACGCGAGAGGACCGGCCCGGGCCGAGCATCCGCCGGGGCTGCGGGCGGGGCCGGGGAGGAGCCGGCGCTGCCCCGGGGCCGCCGCCCGCCGCTCCCGCATCGCCGGGGGCCGGGCCGGGCGCCAGGGGCGGTGCTGGCGGCCGGGAGGGACGGAGCGAGCCCGCCGAGCCGAGCCGAGCCCCGCGGGCGGGACGCAGCCCGCAGGATGTCGCCGCTCCGCGTCTGCATCGTCGGCTCGGGGAACTGGTGAGTGCCGCAGCGCGGGGGGGCTCTCCCTTTGTCCTCCTCCCTTTTCTTCCTCATGTTTTTCCCTTTTCCTCCGCCTTCCCCCGTTCTTTTCTCGGTGTTTCCTTTTTCCTCCCCCCCGCGGCGGGCGGGGGCTCCGCAACAGGTGCGGAACGGGCAGCGGTGGGGCCGGGGGCGAGGGGTCTCCATGGTCCTGAAACCGCGACCCCGGCCCCGTCCTGCCGCCGCTCTGGGCTCCTGGGCAGGGACCATCGGTCCCGAGAGATGAACCGGTCAATGAGAACTGGAAAAGCACCATCGCAGGTGTGTGAGCCGCTCAAAGCCTGGCGACAGAATCCAGAGAGGCCTGGAGCTGCAGCTGTCGCTGTGTGTGCCTGCTGCAGGGCCCCGGCAGTTCAAATCGAAGCATTCAGCAGTGTGAAGGGTGGTGATGCTGTTTGTGTTCCTCTGAAGGAACCGGGGCACAGGCTTCATTTTAAGCCACGAGGTATTGGCACCTTTCGCTTCCATCCTCCTCAGCGTGTCCTTTTGCTTCTTAATGCGGACACAGCATTGTGTTCAGGTCTCCCATTTATCCTCATTCTTAAGAATATGTTTGCTACTGCTCGGCCCTTTCCAGCCCAGACAAAAGCATGGGTCTCCAGAGCTCCTCGAGTCTGACAGATCCCAGTAAGATCAGTAGATCCATCTCACAGGACTTAGCATCTTACTTTTCTTATGCTTTCTGTACACTGAGCACAAACAGACCAACATGCACGTGCATGCATTTGGGATTAGCAAACCTAGCCTCCAGGTTCTGGTGATTGTTTTTGTACAAGAGAGCAAGCTCCTTGAGATTTTAAAAATATCTGACAGCTAGGTGGAAGTAATGCCAGAAGAGTCAGTAAATGAGGGAGTGGTTGCTGGTGAGCTGCTGAGAACACAGCAGAGTTAAAACACCGCTCTCTGCCTTCCTGCCTTGTAAAAACAGTCCACTGCCTGCAATGCATTTTCTTTGTGCATGACATCTCACAGCCTTTCACATGGAACTGCACAGCCAAGTCTTCTGGACCTCATTGTCACACTTCTGGCTTTCTCTAGCCCCATCATTTGTTTCCTCAACTGCTGCTTTCACATGTTTTTTCAGGGAAGGCATCCCTCTCCCTGCCACTTTCTCTTCCCTCGCTTGCCTGTGCAGGTAACAGCTCTTTGCCTCTTCCAATCCCTCAACAGCAATGACTGCATGTTTGGAAAGCAACTTTTTTACCTTTGGTCAGCTCACAGTCACAAACTTCATCATTCCCTTGCTGCATCCTCAAGCAGGGACCTCCTGCTTTTCCCAGGCTGTCCACCTGCCCACAAAGTCACTTAGTTGTATTCAGATCTATATTCGAGGAAATTCCCTGTTTTTCCACATGTGCCTACAAACTTGAACTATACTACAGAGACACTGAGACCCCAGCCCATTCAATACCATCTACTTACCCATTCTGCCTGTCTGCCTGGGCCCATCTCTTGCTGCCTACCCTATACACCAATTCTAAAATCATCAGGGAGGACATAAGCATTGTGCCCTGATGTATGAGTAACATTTATTCATAGCCTTGGTGGCAGAACAGGTTGTTTTAGTGCTACAGGGAAATACATTTACCTTTGGCAAACATTTTTTTTCCTTATGTTCCTCATAAATATTTGGCCAGCAGTTCAGATCCGTGCTCTTGAGGCTTTCCTGCAGCTCAGAATCGTGGCTGACACGTGACACAGCAACGTTGCAAAAGCTCATGTCAGCTGCAGAAGTTCAGCAGGTCACGGGGACCTGCTAAGTCAACACTGCCAGGAGGCTCATGGATATGGTTGAGCGAAGCAAGTGCTGCACAGCATTTTGTGGTTGCCAGTAGGTGCAGGAGGGTTTGTGTTTATCTACTGAGAGTTGCAAGTCCCATTCAGGATTTCAGGGATTAGAGCCGGAGTCTGCATCTTTCAACAGAAAATTGTATGTACTTAGCTAAAAAAGTTATTTTTATGGTTAGGATTGATGTGTAAGTTCATCATCCAGGTTGTGCTGGACAACCTGAACAATAGATTTATATCCAGAGTTTATAAAAAAACCCCCAAACTTTTTTCTTGTAAAAACATGTTTCTTGTGTGGAGCCAAAATTCATCCTCAGCTCAAGCTTTGAATGTGCCTTCTGTTGATAGCAGGGCAAGAGAATCAGAATATAAGCAACTTTAGTAATAATATGAAAATATGATATAACTGCATGCCTTTCTTTCAAAACAGCAGAACTCTTATGGTAAAGGTTCACCCTTAAAACACTTCCCTAAATATTGTAAAGGACCCCACCAAATCATCCCTTACAAAATAAAACAAACCCCCAAAACAAAAACCCCAAACCAACCAAAAAGCTAAGTAACTAAATTTAAAAAGCACTACAGCAGCTCAGGATATAGCATATAATCAACACTGGGTGAAGTGAAAGGTGATCTCAGCAGGATTTCTTTATCATTAAAGATTAAGACCTTAATTACCTATTAATAAGACCTTATTAGTTATTAAGCAATTTAACCTTATGCAAACCAGTTACATGAAAAATATGGGTGAACCAAGGAGGGTCAGTTACAATGCAGTTTCTCTTTGAATCATTAACAGCACAGACCTGCCTGGACTTTGATATCCCCAAGAACTTTATCAGTTCCAGAACACACACCACAGCTAAATCCTATTCATTCTCCTTGTTACAAGTGGGCCAGAGGACAAGAGTGCTGCAACTGGAGTTGCTCTTTCACTCATGTTAATGAAGTGGCCAATACTCGAGAGATTAAAGTAGCATTAAAATGGAGAGAAGGAAGAGAGCAGTAAAAATAATCACCCCTCTTCCCATAATAATTTTAAGTTCAATAAACAATACTTCCAATATTTTTTGTGAGGTTTCTAATTCTCCCTTGCCATGTGAGCATTTGCAAGACTGCAGTGATGATAGGGGAATAAAATTATTGTCTGACCTGAAATTAAAAATGCTCAGCATGACTCAAGATGAGTAAACTGGATGGTTAAAATATCCTCAGGCTGCAAGTATTACAGGTGCTGTTACAGTGGTAATTAGAACAATAAGTAGAAACACCAGATTGAAGAGTTGTTTGTTTTGTTTCTGATCATTTAGCTCTTATGTAAATCGTTATTGTAACTGTTTGGTTACGGATAGGAAAGTGGGGTGCATCTATTTTACATGAGATGCACAAAGACTGTCACAGCAAGGTTGCTCAGCACTTATTTACCACCTGGACTATTTTACATTTATTGATCTTGATAAAAACCAGAATTATCTGAGGACCACAAGAGATTTTAATCTCAGATAATGTATTTTTAGTGTTATTGATGGTACATCACACTCCTGCTCTATAACCTTTGATACTACTTCAGTTCCATTACTGCAGTTACATTTTCCCACTGTTCTACTTCCTCTGTTCTTAAACTTGAGGGGCTCTTGATGGACAGTAGGGGATAAAACTTTCTGATAAATGTTCCAAGCACCTAGACAGCTTTATAGCACAGGCTTTTTATGAGTACTTTTCCCTTTTTACTTATTTTATTTTATTTTATTTTAAAGGGGATCAGCCATAGCAAGAATCATTGGCAAAAATGTCCAGAAGTCAAACAGATTTGATCCCACTGTCAAGATGTGGGTATTTGAAGAGATCATTAATGGAAGAAAACTCTCAGAAATCATCAACAAGGAACATGAAAATGTTAAATATCTGCCTGGGTATAAGATACCCCACAATGTGGTAAGTTGAAAAAAAAACATAAAATAACTGAATATATATATATATATATTTTTTTTTTTTAATAAGGGAGGCAATGTCTGAAAAAAAAATGAGGAAGCAATTCACTGTTTTGTTCTGGTTTGCCATATAACTCACTCCATTATAACTCCCTAGAATATAAATCAGTTCTGTGATTTCTGCTTGTCTTGTATGTCACGAACAACTTCAAACACCAACTGTGTCTGTGCTGGTATCACACCATCCTCCTCCCTGGCAGAAATCAGCACAAGTCTAGAAATGGCAGGCAGAATTCTGTCTACACAGAGCTATTTCAAACCCACAGCATCTTCTGGACAAACAGGCAAAGCTACTGTTCTCCTTTCTTCAAGAAAAAAAAAAAATCAAAAGCAGAGCTGTGGCTTAAAAGGAGGTGAATAATGAGCTATCAGCTCATGGGTGATTTCAGGATAGCTGTAGTTAATAAAGTTCTAAATTCCATCAAAAAATATAAGCTATTTATTCTCATGGACATTTAAAATACCAAGTTACACACCTCTACTTAAATTAATCACCTTAGATAATTTACTGCTACTGAAGGAAGTGAGGTGAGGGGGTTTGGCTGTTCAAGATTTTGCCAAATGCTGCTGCTTTGTGAGTAGTGCCACATTTTTGGAGCAGTTGCAGTTGTAAATGGAAATTAAAATGCTGCATGTGGTGGATCTCCTTGCTTGGGGAGTGGTTATATTTAGTATTCCATTTTGTGCTGTGATTGCATATTTGCACTCCTAGTGTTTGAACTTGGCACAAAGTTCTCCTGGGTTACAACTGACTTGTCACTGTTATTTTTACAACCCTCTAGCAGGTTTTGTCATCATCCCTTGAGGCCAGTCTCATCCTGTTTAGAGCAAAGCCTGAGGCTTCACCAGCAAAAACCAGCTGGTTGCAGTAGAGGGACTTGCATTGCTCTGCAGAATTTTGGAGAGACAGGAGCACAGCCTGTGCAGTGCTGCCAGCCTCTGCCCTACTCCCACTTCACTGTTTTCCCAGAGAAGCAGCCTGGCTGGCAGCAGCTCTGGTTTTCTTGCTGCGAGTCCCACTTGCTTAAGGCTGCATGCTCCAAGGCTGCATCCAAGAGTGCTGTTTGCTCCTACTGCAAACTGCTTCTGGCAGGCTCAAATTCACCTGCTGTTGCCTCTGGAGCCTGGTTTGAATTGTTGTTTTGAGTAATGCCACCATTTGGAAAAAGATACAGCTAGGTAGTTTTAAAGCATGTTGTACAGGTTTTTGTAACTCCTGAGAAAAGTACTACACATTTAAAACACAGACACACACCCAAAGATGATGCTAATCTCTGTTTTGATACAGTTTATCCCTCAGTAACTCAGCTGGTGACCTATGGAAAACAAAGACTTCTAGAAGAGCCTCTGTGCCACCACCCCATTTTTCTCCTGTGCTCCCCAGTGGTACCACTCATTCCAGAAGAATCATATGGGGTTGGTCAGCCATCTTCAGGAACCAGATCAAGAAGCTGAACTAGCAAAGGGCTTCCCAGCACACCACAAATTTATGAAGTATATAATCTTTCCCAGATTATCCACACAGGGTTAAATTATAAAAAACATGATAAAATTCCAACCCCAAAACAGTTCGGCTGCTTTGGATATTTCAGTAGAGATCTGCAGCTGCTTGTGTTGGAGATCTGACACCTATGCCACAGGGCCAGTTAAAATGAAGAACATTTGCACTGCATCTGCCATGGCTTTGGCATGACGGTGTCTTTCAAGGACTGAGGATTCCTGGGGTTCATTTTGTTTGTCACTCTTGTCCCAGGTGGCTGTGCCAGACGTGGCTGAAGCAGCAAACGGGGCAGATATTTTAGTGTTTGTTCTACCACATCAATTTATTGGACGGATCTGTGGGCAGATTGCAGGACAGATAAAACCTGGGACATTTGGGATTTCCCTGATCAAGGTAAGTTGTTGTCTCCACAGTACTCAGTCAAAATGGAGTAAATAAACAGCTCCAACTGAAGGGCAGGAGCTGCAGCCCTCAGCTGCATGCTCTGCATAAACAGAAGCATTTCTTTCTGCAAGAGTTAAATCTTCCCCAGCTCTGCCAGCCCTTCTGCTCTCGTGGCTGTAGAGAGGGAAGGATGGGGCAACCTATCCAGGCTAAGAGTATCTGTTTTTGCCAGTCATGTTTAGCCTGGATCAGCTCCCACTTGGACCAGCATGGAGGTGAAAATGGGCAGAGGAAGGGATGCATAAAGATGGCACTGCTGCCAGAAAAAATACTCTGTGGCTACAGCCTCAGTTAACTCCTAACTGAGAACTCCAAGTCAAAGTGCCTCTTCCAAGTACATGCTAAAGCTGTTCTTGGCAGCATTAAAATGGCATAATAACACTAATGATTTTGCAAAATTGAAGCAATTTCAAGCTGGCATGAATGGAGAAATCGCTTTTTAAGGTTAGAGAGGTACCAGATTGTCATAATCTTTAAAGGAATTAATGTTTTAAGAGAATGTCAAACTAAAAGCCAGAGGCAAAACATAGGAATGTAGTCTTACCACTTCTTTGCTTGATTGCATTACAGGAAATATCCCACTTAAAACTGTAATGAAATAAATGTAATTCAAGGTTTTGGACTTCAATACCAGCTCTTCTGCTCTACAGAAATTGTCTCATAAGCAGCAGTAAGGAGAAGAGAGGAAGAGGGGAGAGGAAGAAAATTTCTGCAAATTTAGTTTAAAAAACCCAGGACAGTTCAGTATACTCCTTAACACCCAAAAAGCACTTTGATTTATCCTTAAATCTTGCAGAAAAGCCATTTCTTATAGATTTCATTTTAGATGTCTTTTCCTGTACTACAGAAATTTAACTGAAAGGAAAAATACAACATCAAAGAAAGCAAGCCTCAGGACAGCAGCACTTGATGTGAGGC
Organism: Zonotrichia albicollis; assembly: GCF_047830755.1. Classification (NCBI taxonomy): domain Eukaryota; kingdom Metazoa; phylum Chordata; class Aves; order Passeriformes; family Passerellidae; genus Zonotrichia; species Zonotrichia albicollis. The sequence continues at coordinate 9,614,651 of NC_133828.1, read as the reverse complement.
CTCCTGCAGGATTACCTTGACTGTCACCCCTTCTCCCTGAGTTTGCCTTGAATTTGCAGTTACCAAAGTACAAACCCAGAGCGTTTGTATTAATGGCTAACACTGGTGATTTTAAGACCTTTTTTTTTTAAATTCAAACCAGAGAGCTGCAGGCAATAAAACACCTTCTGCTTTACCAGTGCTCTACTGCTGTCATTTTCCTATTCTAATACCCTGGCTTTAACTGTCTTCTTTTCAGGGAATTGATGAGGGTCCTGATGGCCTGAAGCTCATCTCTGACATCATTCGAGAGCAGCTGAAGATAGAGATCAGTGTGCTGATGGGGGCCAACATAGCCAAAGAAGTGGCTGATGAGAAGTTCTGTGAAACCACCATTGGTAACTATTGCAAAGAGCCAGTTAGAGCTGGGGTTTAAAGTCACCTGTGGCAGGGTAACCTCTGGAAGAAGCAGAGGGATGTGACTGGTCCCAGGTGGTCCCTGAGTGGAGCAGTGCCTGCTGAGCTCCCTCAGGGAGCCAGGATTATTTCCAGAGAATTTGGTGCTGAAATAATCAGATTCAAACTGAAGTGGGTTTCAGTCCTGAGAGTTAATTTAATCCACTGAAAATATCACAGCTTAATCCTGTTTCTGTAGGAGTTGGCAAGAGCCACCTTTTGTGTCTGTAGAGCTCAATATGGAATACATCAGCAGCTGATACACAATGCACTCTAGATAAAGAAGTGTAATCAGAAGCTCCTATGTGCTCACACTCCCAGAGGTGTGTTTCTTCATCTTAAAATGTCTTTGTTTGGAAAAGAAAACCCAGTAACATTCTGTTCCTCTCTCCCACTTGGACTGCTTGCCAAGACACGGCCTCAGATCCTCCCAGGACTGGGTCTGACCTGATTTGGAAAGTTCATCCTGTAGTTTTGAAAACTCAGACATTTTCAGAGCCAGTCAAAATTAAAGTTACATCCTTCCATAGCTAGTAAAGGCAAAAGAAAAACAAATTGTGTTGCAAGCAAGTTCTTTTGCCTTGCAAATATTATAGTAATGGTGCAATTGTACCAGCTGGGCATCTGTTACTGAATAAGCACATAGGCACAAATAGGACTAGACATGATTAGGAGAGTTGAGTTATATTAATTCTCTTGGGGGAAATTTAACTTCTCCTGGCCTGGTTTGAAGCCATGACGTGATGGTGACTATGCAAAGAGCTTTGCCCCTCATTTCTGTCCCCACGGAAAGCTATGCAGTCCAGAGACAGCCACCTCAAAGAGAACTGGTGTGTGAAGAACAAGAAGAGCAAACCTAAACTTTCTCATGAGATGGTGAGAAACCTCTCAGCTACCAGAGTGTGCTGCCCCAGGCTAGTAAAACTCACAGCTGAGCTCACCCTGAAGGAAATCAAGCTATCTTGCACAAAACTCAAGTGCAACTCTATTCAAAGGTCTTTGCCCAGCTGGCCATGGGCTCACTGGGTCAAGGCAAACCTCAGTTCCTTTGCACTAAGGGCTCTCCTTGGCTGAACACTGTAACAACATGATACATGACATCTGTAGAGTTTGCAGGAAAAAGGTTTTAGCAGTGCTAATCTTCCATTTCATCATCTCTGGGTCCCCCTGTAACTGGGACTATTACCCCTGTCACTGGGTAATAGTAGTTTGTGTCCCATGATACTACTTAGCAGTGACACAGGTTTACATTTTCAAAGCAGAAATTATACCATTGTCCTGCAGGAAGCAGTTTGTAAATAATGTCTTTTGTAAGGTCTGTGGTTGTACAAGCTTTCTCAGGCAGAAAGATTCATTAGGAGGTATCTACCTTTAAGCCCTTTAAAGTGTCATTAGGCAATATTGATCAATGCCAAGGAGTTGCCTACACTTAACACTGGCATCCAGCAGCAGAAACTGCTGTTGCACAAATCTCTGGTTTAGCAACACCTTGGGAATGGGATCACAAAAGCTGAAGTAGTCCCTAGAACCTTATTTCAGGTGAATTGTGTGCACTCTGCAACATTGTAAAAGCTCTCTTTCTTTCCCACAGGATGCAAAAATGAAGCTCAAGGGGAAATCTTTAAAGAATTAATGCAGACCCCTAATTTCAGGATTACTGTGGTGCTTGACTCTGATACAGTGGAGCTTTGTGGAGCCTTAAAAGTGAGTGCTTTCAACTCAGTATATTTTATTAGGACCAAATTCTAACCTCACCTGAGTCTTCTGTAAGCCATGGGGTCTAATTTGAGTCCTGTCACCATGTGAGTGAATGAGTGCAGACAAGATGCGTCATTCATGAGCCAGTTTTCCAACCTGGAAAATAAACCAGGGAAATAAATTTCCAACCTGGGAAATAAATTCCCCCCAAAAAGGGAAATTTATTTAAAATGCAGCTGCAGGCAAAGCATTTAAAAATACTTGTATTTTTATCTATATTTTACCAGAGGCACATCTGTTTTTGAGAGCAGTTTAGTCCACAGTGTTTTCTTGTCTGCGTGTTGTGAGCACATGGAACAAAGACTCTCACTACATAGATTAGTTCCACCAATAATTATGTCCATGGTTTAAGTAATAACCGGCTAGAAAATTCACATCAGAAGCAATGCTCTGTGTTGGCAGCACATCTGTGTGGCATTCAGCAATGTCCACATGGATATCCCAGATGGGATCAGAAATGACACCAGAATCACCAAATTTCCAAGGAGGGGACAATAGTGTGAGATTCAGAGTTTGCTTTTATATTAATTGAAAGTGACTTCAGCATGTGATCCTTTTTACTTCTTTATACATGTAGTCATTTATACTTCAATAATTCACTTTTCCGTGGAGGAGGTGGGTAACTGATGAGGAAAGAATTGGTTCTGTTTAACTTCAGATACAAAAACAGAAATTTTGGACATACAAAACCAAACAGAGCAGAATTCTGTGGGGCAGAAACAGATGGGAGAATTTTTTACTGTTTTATAAATCATTACACTTCTTGAAATCATTGGTTTGGTTTTGCCTCTGCTAAAAAAAAAAAACAAACAAAACAACCTGAAAAATTAAACACTGGGGTACATACATATCTGGAGCAAACATGCCACTAGTAGCACTAAGTGGCATATTACTCATACACACTGAACTACATTTATTTAGGGACTTATGAATTGGAAGGTGGGAAGGGAAGCATTCTGAACAATGGTGAGGACTTGTGAAGATGTTTATGATCCTGAGAGATTTGTTTAGAGCTGTAGACAAGGGCAGTTCTACTGATATTTGTAGGTAAGCCCAAAATTTGATCTACTGCAGCATCTTCATAGAATCCATTCCTGCTCAAATCAGAGACCCACAAAGAAAACCTAGAATGGCATGACTCTGTGTGGGAGATTTTAAATAGTTAAACAGAAAGGTCAGTGAGATCCAGCTTGGAACTGGTAGGAAAACAAAACACTAATTGCATACATGCTACGTGTATTATTAGTGTATAAAACACTGCTTTGGTTTTTGCCCATGGGAGTAAGAGTAGATACTCAAAAATCTTCTAAAATTCCAGTGACTTTTGCTCAACATTATCTGACCCGTTTCTTCATAAGATAAACTCATGGCCATTGGAAATTAACCCTTGTTCTGATGAAGACAGAGTTGTGGGGTTTCCTTGGGGCTCAGTGCATGCTGGTAAGCTGCACACCTTGGCTGACTGGTTCCTTCCCCCCATTTTTAGAACATCGTGGCAGTGGGCGCGGGGTTCTGCGACGGGCTGAGTTTCGGCGACAACACCAAGGCAGCAGTGATACGCCTGGGCCTCATGGAGATGGTGGCCTTTGCCAAGATGTTCTGCAAGGGGCCAGTGTCAATAGCCACCTTCTTGGAGAGCTGTGGGGTGGCTGATCTCATCACCACCTGCTACGGGGGACGCAACAGGAAAGTAGCAGAAGCCTTTGCTCGCACAGGAAAAGTAAGGAGGATTTGAAATATTTGATGCTAACGCATGAAGAAGTCCTTCTGTGTTTTACAAAGGCATCATTAATTGTTTACCTTCTTGATAACTGCTGGTATCACAGCAGTATCCCCTCTGACCCAAGTAATCAGTCTTCTCTCTTCTAGTCCATTGAGGAGCTGGAAAAGGAGATGCTGAATGGACAAAAGTTGCAAGGTCCTCAGACCTCAGCTGAAGTCTACAAAATTCTGAAACAGAAGGATTTGCTCCATAAGTAAGTGCTTTGAGTTTAAAAAAACCAACAAAAACAACAACAAATTATGAGTGATTCATAACCTTCTTAACTGTACTTGTGTTTAATTATCTTGTTCATTTCTGCAACAACAGCTTTCTACATTGTGGGCCCCTGCTAGAGCATGGCTTGACTCCTCATTGCCAGGGTCAGTTGAATGGGAGATGGACATTGTTAGAAGAAACAAGTCACAGATAGAGTGGGTTCATACTGTTAGTGCCTAATACAGTAATGTGAGATCAAATATTAGAACAGCAGGGAAAACAATCACAGAATATTCTGAGTTGGAAGGGACCCACAGAAATCATCACCAACCCTTAAGTGAATGGCCCATACACAGGAAACAAAAGAAATTATAATGTAAAGAAGCCTCCCAGACATCCCCATCCCCCAAATAAGATTTCAGGCTGTACACAGAATTATCTTGCAGACATGATTCATGGGCCAAAAGGTTTCTTGTTCTCAGTACACCAGCATTGCAGCTTGCAGCAGTCCTGCTCTCATTGCAAACCTGAATTTGGTTATCTCAGTACAAATTTCAGGATCATATTCCTAATCAAAGATTTTTACATGCACTGAAAAGGTATTGTGTGCTGATACGAATGCTTTAGTCCCACAAAGGTAAAAAGTAAAGGTAAAAAGTACCTCTAATTGCTTGGGATGATGTAAGATTGTAAATAATTTGAAACCTTTGCCTCAAGTTACACAAAAGAAAAGCTAGACTTCCCTCCATCCCATTTCCTCTCATACATCAGCAGTACTAAGAAGTCAAACACTGCTAAATGAATCCTTAAAAACTTATTAAAATTGGAACAGATACAGAAGATTCAAGTTGCAATATCTTTCAAAAATTAGAGTGAAAAGGAAAGCTCATTTTGACAGCAGCTTTAAATCACAGCTTGATCTAATAATTATCCTATAATTGCCCTTTGTTACATGCTCAGCTCCAAATCATTCAGTGGACTCATTTTTTACCACATAATGACTAAGACAGCTTGTAAAAGGAAAAGAATCCTTTAAGCCAAGAAAAGAAAATCACTAGACATTTTCATTCCTTTTAGTCCTTTGGATATCAGTAATGACTGCAAATAATATATCCATTTTGCACACAGCAGGAAAAGAGGATATGCAATTCAAAATTGTTTTTAAATAAAAAATACTGAATAGGTACTTTGTTTCCAAAACAGCTTTTCTGTGCTGTCACACCCCTCTTATTTGCCCCTCTTTAGCTCCTCTTCTTTGCTCAGTAGTCTTCCAATAAAGGCAGCCCCAAGCTAAAATTATATTGTAAAGAGAGACAGAATTTTTCACTTTCAACAGAACAAAAAAATTATTTCCATTAAAATGGAATAGAAATGTTCATATAAGCTTTTAAAACTATTTTAATTCCTATATGCTTCTTTCAGGTTTCCATTATTTACGACCATCTACAAGATCTGCTACGAGGGTCGATCAATCCAGGATTTCATCATGTGCCTGCAGAACCACCCAGAGCACATGTAGAGATCCCTTCTCCTCACCTGGCTGAATTCTCACCTTCCTGGGACTTCTGTCCACTCCACAGCAATTGAAGTAGAGAAACAGGTTGTGTGACACTTGTTGTAAAAGCAGCAAAGAATGTATTTAATTCCCCTTGTCCTGGGGGTAAAAACATCTGCCTTTAATTTCAATTTACACCTAAGGAATAGGAAACAAATGTAAAACTTAACGTTATTTCATTTGAGTTAGTAATGTGGGTATTTCCCTATAATTATTTTCTTGCTGACTGAAAACAGTCCCCCTTGTAATTTCTACAACAGAGCTAAATAGCTCACACAGAACTCAACATTTTGCCTACAGTTACTTCTAGAATGGCACAACACATAGAAAAATCAAAGAACTAATTCAAACAGATAAATCATAGTTTAAAAAAATCCAAGAGCAGTTAGATGTAATTGCATGGGCAAATGCTGGATTTCCATACGTCCCCTCAAACACAAACATTTTGTATTCTGGGGCATTTAGGCCTTCCTTGATTTAGTTTCCCAGTAGAAGCTTCTTTGGAAAAACAGGTACTATTACTGTACTCAGACACAAGAATGTTCATAAGATGTATAAATAAAACAGTTTAAGGGATGGGGGAAAGGAGAAGGGGTTTGGGATGGCTGTATTGTTTGTTTCAAATCTGGGACACTAGGAATCCTCAATAGTAATCTGACCTTGATTAAATTTACTGTATTCCTCTAAAATACAGAAAAAACCATCTGAAATAACCAAAGACAATTTTGTTAGCATCAGATTTTCTCAGCAAGTCCTCACCATTAATTTGAACCAGCTGAGAGGGGGGAAGTGGAGGTTGACAGGGAGATGTACCCAGGGCTCAGCTTGCAGCTTCTGCACTTGCTGATATTTTGAGGGGGCAACAGTAACAGTGACAAACTCTCAGTGATACTTGACTTTTTATACCTGTGTGGAGATGACCGCTATAGACGCACAGAACTCCTGTACACTGGCATTTCACACCAGGCTGCATTCCAGGAAACTCCACTGCTCCTTCCCAGCCTGCAGAGTCGTGTCCTGATCCTGCTCAAGCAGCACATCTTACACTCCAGGAGAGAGATCTCCCATCTGCTTCTGAATTTTAAACACAAACTGGGTTCACTGACCAGGGGTTTTTATTGTGCTACCAGTGGCGTGAATTTTAGAAACATGCAATTTTTTTAACCTTATAGCTGTATTTGGGTAAATTTACATACCTGATGTTTTTCAGAGTTAAAAACATCTACAAAATGAACAGTGGCACATTTTATAAGCTTTAATCCCCTTTTGAAATACTCCTATTTTGAGAGAAGGCAAAAAAAAAAAAAAGGAAGAGTAACCTACTTTTGCTGTGCTTTATCAGATTTTCTGAAATAGCAGAGAGGAAGGCAAGTTTTTTTAAATCTATGTACTCATTGTCATATTGCTTAGAGGAAAAGAAATTAGCTAATTATAAAATAATTTCAACTAATTTAGAGGAATTATAGGTCTTTCACATTTACCAGAGTAATATATATATAAAATAACGTATTGTAATTACAAATATATTGTAAAAAAATCTCAGTCTCACAGCTAGCAAAGCTAGCTCAGGTACCAAAAGCAGTGGCTGCAGCATCCCTGATCCTCCTGAACAGCAGCAAGGGCAGCTCAGCTCCTCCTGCTCAGACTCCAGGCACAGCTAACAGCTTGGGGCTCTGCAGAGCAACACCAACATTCCTGCCACTGACATGGAAATCATGTGACCAAATCCTTCCCACAAAGCAGGGAATTTATGATCTTCAGTTTGAAGTGGAAAAATACAAGTTGCACAGTTTTGAAGTATCAAATACATGAGGATGGGATAGAGAATTCAGGAACCTCCTTCCTTCACCATCAGGCTGAATTTCTGATAAGTCATGTATGAGCTAATAATAACATAGAATATTTTACATTCAAAGTGTATCAAATAACAGTTTAATAAAGTGATCAATATGCAGACTTGATGTAATTTCATTTTTCAACATTCTCACAAAATAAATGACTGTTGTAATAGTGGTTCTTTATTGCTCTTACTCTTGCAGTTAATCATTGTCAGCTCTCAAAAAAAAGGACAAGAAGAATTAATATCCTACAGATATTTTATTGAAGAACAGTTTTTTCTTCTGTTGCATGACATACCTTTTTAAACAGTAAAATAAGGATTTTTTTACTCCATAAATAACACAAATTAGCCCTTATATCTCAGTCCAACCAAAATCTGTGTAAAATAGTTAGTTCTGTATTTACATTCTGTACCAAAATAGGAAACACATGTTCAAGGTCAGCCAGTTCCCTCAAAACAGTTGTTTTATCTCCAAGGTAAGCTTCACATTAAAAAGGCAACATTTGCACTTTGGAAGTCTGGTAATGTAAGATCCTGTTATTCAGTGCACAAACAGCCCCAAATCCTGCAGAGCAGTTCATACATGCAGGCAGGCACCCACACATCCAAACAAGTTAAAAACGGGGGTTCAGTCTTGCAGGGAAAACACCCTGAGCTGCTCAGCTGGCTGGAAGTCACTCCTTGGAAATGTGGGGAAGGAAGGATGCACACCTCCCTCTCTACTGAATATCATCAAGCAGAAACATGTGCAGGACAGGAAGATTTAAAAACAACTGCTCTCATAAGGGACTGTGGATATGTCTGCTCTCAGACATCAGCCTCCACAGTTTATTAGAGCTCAGCAGAAAGAATGAGCTGGGTTGGACTGACAGTCAATTAATGGGGGATATAATTAACCTACATCAAGGGCCCTGACTGTATCCCAAGACCTCAACTCATTTCAGGAGGAATGAATTGCTGGTTTTCCATATGATTTTACTTGCTGCATTCTCCAGCCAAAAGCTATCCCTCCTCCTTATAACTGCAACACTAGAAAAAATGTGTTCCTAAAAGATGACTTGCTTCAATTTCTAATTGAAATTATTTGAACTACTGGGACCAAAAAAGACTGCAAGACTAATTTACCTTCCCTAAGCAAACATGGAATATTTTTTAAAAATTATAAAGTTAAAATTGTGGACACTATACACCAAAAATGTTTCTGTTACAGATGAGCAAACTCATGCATCTCAACACAACTTTCAGGGCTCCTGCTGCCCCATCTTCTCTGGTGGAAACACAAAGGCCTCAATGGGCTGTATTTCCAAGTTTTCACAATTAAGAGATGCAATATGAGGGACTGGCTGGTCATGTGTGGTCAGGACACCTAACACAGCAAACTTTGCATTTATTTAAAAGAATTCTGAATTTTATGGCAGAAACTACACTTAAGGCTACATAACTGAGCTGCTTAAGCTACAATTTTAGCTGTGTTCTATACTCAAAAATGGCTTATGCTTCCTACTGTAGTAATTTTACTCTTAAAAACCTGAGACATGATTTGACTTAATTCACGTTAAGATCTGGAAGTTCACAGCAGGCTAAAAGCTGAACGCAAAGACAAACAGAACTGAGGTAGTCAGCTTTACCCAATATTCTGTATGACAGCTACCAGTTCATTGCCACTTTAACCTGACACATTCCCTGGCAGTTCCCACAAGGCCACAGCTGCTAGCAGCTGCCAACCCACTGGTGGGACGGATGATGTTGCATTTTTGTGACTGAAGTACCTTCCACGCCCGACCCCCCAAAGTCACGTCCAGTTCTGCAGTTCACAGGCAGCTCAAGGGCTGCAGCACAAAGAAATTACAATGAAACCTCAGATTATTAAGGCAGTAGCAGTTTTACTTCACTGATTCACTGATGCAGCTGCTTTGCAGGTACGGGTGAACCTGACCACAAGAGCTCTAACAGGCTGATAGATTTTTTCCCTTTCAGTACAAAGCGCTACATCCCCTTTCTTTAATTAATGCATACAATTCAGAAGTACGTAAGCATCAACTTTCTAACCCATCTTTCAGTTAATTCTCAGGAAGAGAGATTAAAAGAAGAAAAGCCCTCAAGATAAACAACTCCATAGAAGATAAAAATATTCAATTAAATATGACAAATCTCACACTTAGACAAACAGGAGACTAGCATATCAAATACTGAGCACAATATATTAACACCAGTTAAAAAGTTTAACAGTTATAAAGTTAACCAGAAAGTTCAGACAGTGCAAACATTTCACAGTAAGAAAAAATAACCAGTAATTTCTTTTCAAGTATCAAAAGCATTGTTGTTGAGTGATACCATTTCAACTGCATTATTGCACAACAGACAAAAAATACAATATCAACCTCTGGGACTTAAGATGTATTCTCAAGCCTTTATGTTTTCCAGGTATCAGTTTACATTGACTGTTTTGTGCTATATTAAAATAATTACTGATCACTTATCAATCTGAATGTTGAGTAATTCAGTTTGTACAATTTTAAAGCCTTTGAGTCCTGACTTGTATTGCTTCTCTGAGACACTGATTTAAGGCTAGCCTAGGCCTTGTGTAATTCACAGCAAGCTTAACCTGCAGTTAGGAAGGAGAACTAGCCCAGTGCAAGGTGCTCTCAACTGTGATGTCTTTAGACAGTTTAAGGTTGCACCTTACTTGCCTCAGCAGTGTCATAAGTTTCCTTAAATAAAAAAATAATAATAAAAAACCCAACAAAATCGAGTCCAGTAGGCACAAAGAATTTCTTACAATCATGATGGAAGTCCTATTATTACAGTAAAATTGTACCTAAAGTTTTACTCCATCTCCCTGCTTTCCATTTAGGAAAGGGATCCAGTCACTGACAATTATAATGCCACAGAACATTTAAGAAGCAGAGTAACATCATCTTTCTCCCTGTATCTGCATTTTTTAGTGCAATGGGCATGTCTGCCCCCTTAAATTTAACACTTTTCCAGGAGTGAAAACTGTCCTAAAAGGACAGATAGTGGATTGAACCACAAAGAGTTTCTTTACCTCTGAACAGGATTATTTGTAAACACATTATAGTCAGAAATAAATAGAAATAAGGGTCCTATAGAGCAGCTGTCCTTACCTTGCCAGATTTTACTCATTTCCTTCCTCTTATATATTTTGTCATCAAGTGATTAATTTTGTAGCAAGGTGTGCCCTCATGTGGCTCAAACCATCTGATTCTCAGCTTACTAAAAATACTCAAATAATCCATAGTATTTACATGTCCAAAAAGAGTAGAGGGAAGAAAAAAAGAAAAGATTAGGCTTTCCTTCCACATTCAATATAGTTTTTGGTCTAGAGACACCAGCATGATCCTGTAAGATTATAGCTGCCATTGCTACTGGTTTGCTCTCTTCAACAAGAAGTGAGAACATCTGCAGTAATATTCATACTAGTTTTGAAACAATAATGCCATTATTTAAGAAACAAAGCAACAAAATGAAAAATAATCATAAATCCTATCCCAAATTTACAGTATGAATATCAGTACTGAAATGCATTTGCCTGGCAAACTGTAGAGGATATTCAAATGTGATGTATTAAATTTCACAATAGAACTGGCACATGCTCAATGAAAATGGGATTTTTAGACAGCTGTACTGGTTACCAGTCTGAAATTCCATTTTGTGCATGTAGGAAGATGTAATGAACCCCAAGAATTAGCTGCTTTACCTAGTATGAATTCTGAGGGGGCTCAAAGCTGCAGAATACATTGTGGAGGAATCTGCCAACCACTGGTTTATCCAATTACATTCTTTCCTCCCTCATAAATTTTAAGACTTAAAAAAACAAACAAACAAATTACCAGCCTCTTTAGGCCTTGGTTATCAGCAGTGATGACAACTGATTTTTACATGGCTTTTGACTAAACCACTGAGGTATATTTCCAGTTTGAGGATGCTTTGCTACCAATCACACAACAGACATAACAAAAAACCAGCCCTCAGTTCTATTGCAGAAGAGTTCCCATTTCAAATGTTGACTGAGCTGCCAGGTAGTTTAACACAGTTGGCAAAGTGGATCTTGTTATTGCATCAAAAAAACCCCATAGATTGCAATTCAGGAAAATACTGGCACTTATTGAGATGACAAGGTAAATTTTCCTCCTCTCAAAATTCTGCCTGCTTTTGTCAACACCTCCCTGACTACTGTGTGCACCAATACTTGCCAGGGGAGATGAGGTTCAGCAGGAGAGCTGCCTGCTGAGACAGAACCCCTGTGCTCCACAGCAAGGAGGGCAGCAGGATGGGAATTGTCTCAGAACTTCTTCTTGCCCCAAGCTCAAGTCTATGCGCAGAGAAACAATCCTGTTAGCAGAGGAACTAAGTTGGCCACCAGCAGCCAAAGGGTTACAACCAGGCTGGATGAGCAGGAGCATAAGTCTAGAATTAAAAAAAATAATAATTTTACACTTAAAGACAAGATGAAATACCAAAGAGAACATCAACAACCACCAAAGAGTTAAAACAAACTTCTTGACAAAACATTAACTGGTATTTAGTGAATTCAGCTTTTTGCCTTCCTCAAAAAGAAAACTGACTCATCTTTCTGCATTACAATATGAACATTATCAATAGGAAGTTACTACATGTGAGAACTCACTTTCCATCAAGGTGATAATTTTAAAGATTATAATAACAATATGGCCTTCAAAACACAGGTCAGATTTCCTGACAAATTGCCAGGCTAAAGCTAGATCTCTGGGATGATTACCAGAAGGAGACGTGACATGCAGGCGTTATGTTTCAGACACATTTCTCCTGTGTTAGTCACTGTTCTGCACGACTGCACAGCACAACACAGGGCACCTTTCCTATTTCCTTTGCCTCCTACACCTAGGATCTTAAAATAGCCACAGCCTTCCTTTCCTGTTCCTGACAGTCAGAGCTGACACAAAGCTTTGACGTTTTCAGATATTTAATACTGAAGTTTGACTTCAGCAAAAAAGGCAACCTACCAATGGGTGCAGCTCTTGTTAAGTTAGAAGCTGGAGGATCCCTCTCTGGGGGACAGGAGTCACAGAAGTCTGAACAGGCTGGGCAGATCAGATTGCCAACGTGTACCCAGCCATTCATCTGAATGCTCACAGTCAGCACCTGGCCTGAGCGGCTGCACAAGTACACAGTGTCCTTGACCCACACGTGCAGCCCTTGTGGAGAGCAAGAAACCTTCAAATAAAAGAGTAAGAGTCAAGTCTGTATCATGATTTGTTGCAGCATATGTCACAGTTGAGGCAGCCACAATACAGAGAATGTTGTCACACAATTATAGAAGCATTCAACCCATTCAGAGTAACACCAGACCACTTCAGAAGGCTTCAGTGTCTGCCCTTCTTGTTCTTTAGCCCAACCTTTTATACCCTCATGTTCATGCACTGCACCTGTGTGCCCTCTGCTCCCTTTGGTGGTTGCTCAGTGTCCCTGGGCACTCCATGGCTCACTGCTGTCAGTGCTGCTCACCTGCTGCTCACAGCTGAGCCCACTGGGGATGAGGCTGGGCCAGCCCCACTCCCAATCACCGCAAACTGTGCTCCTACAGTGATTTATCAGAAGCACAGATTAACTGCAGGTATTTTAATGCAATCTGGGCAACTACAAGATTCAGGAATGCTTCTTCAAAGCACTGACTATACTCTTTTTGTGCAATTATGCAGATCATCAGCTGAGAATGAGTAAAACTTGGCTTCTGCTAATGACCACTTTTGCAGAGTTGTGCAGTTACTGAACGTGACACCTTTAGTGAGATTGTCCCAAAGAAAATGAGAAGTAAGTGACATGTGCACAGTGCTTTCCACCTCTGAAAAATCAGAGTGACTAATTAATATTAAGCTTCAACAACAGAACATTTCATGGAAGCATTGCTTCTTAGCTGAGGATAAAGTGCCACGGGGTAAGACAGATGATGTCCCTAGTGAGACTGAAGCCATACCAGCAGTCACACACTTAACTATCTAAATTACAGGCTTATGGTTGGAAGATTGTTTTCAAAGTATGTTATATGATCCACAGATTACAATGCAAGTGAAAAATTCTAACAGTCACAACCAACATTTTAGGCCTGACTTTTCCCTTTAGGGTTATTAAAAAAGAAAACCCACTAAAAATCCAACAAATACTTACTTGATAACATCCACTACCCCAGTCAGGGTAACTGAGTTTCCTCCTGCACTGTTCCATAACAAAAGCAGATTTCTGAATAAGACACACAGAGTTTGGTCCATATTTCTCTGCACCATAGTTTTTGGTAGGATCTAAGGTAGAAGGAATACACTGAATTACAAGTTAACCAGAGGAACAGAAAGCCCACATCAGTTTAAAAGGCTATCTAATCAATGTTCCCACATGCAATTCAAGGTTTACTTTGGGAAAATTTCAGACCCTGAATTATTATCAATTTGGGAATTATACCATCTTGAAAATAACGTGGGAAGAAACACAAGATCTAAGAAACAAACAAAAGAATCAACTAACCACAAAAAAACCCCACAATGAATAAGCATTTCTATCAGAAAGTGGTTATGTTTACCCTCAGGGAATGCCAGCTGTGATTGCTGGTTTGAGAGCAGAGGGTGTTTGCTTTTGAGACAACTGCACAGACAGGTAATATCCCACAGCATTCTGGAGCTCTGCAATACTGAACATGCATGCATTACACTAGGAGACAAGCCCATGTTCTGAAAACCCACAAAGACCCTGGCCTTGAACAAAATACCCACAAAGGTGAAAAGTGCAATCACATTTCAGAGCCTCAATAAATAACCCTCTCTCCCACCCCCATTCTTTGTCTTGTATTTGGGTCATTTGGGGTAGGTAGCTCTTCACTCCCTATGCAATTCCTGCATTAGATATGTGAGTTTGCCTCAGGTGTACACAATAGCTGTGCTATGCTTCTTCTTACACAGCTGGTGGTGTGAAACCTCATGAGTGAAAAAAATCACATGCAATTAGTCTGAACATGCAGCAAGTCCATTCCAAGTTAACAAATGCAATCTCTGCAAAACCACCCTGAAGTCCTGAATACTGACCTGGCTGGTTTTCAATTATTCTACAGTCTGAACTGCGTTGAAATTCACCACTCAAGTGCCAGCTGAATTCCTGACTAAAGGGACAATAGTCAGCAATTTCTACTGAGCCACCATAGTAAGGCAGTTCTTCTGCTGGTACTCCATTAAGATTGTCAAAGTACTGCAAAACAAAATACAGTAGTGAAGCAGTTTGTGCAAAGGCAAGAGTACAGCTGTTTTTTTAAATAGACCAAATCACTACAGATTTGGTCTATATAAAGAACATCAGCTGTTACTACTCAGGAATGCTATTAACAGCACCTTACATTACCCATGAACCAGATGAGCCAGAAGTATTTAAGAATAGATAAATAATGAGAGATTCACATCTGCATGCATCCAGCTTCTGTCCCTGATGCCCCTCTGTAATAATTACATTCTTGGGATGCAAACAGAACAGATTTCTAAGTGTGCAGTGACAAAAGGCAGAAGACTGGGGGAAGAAATCCCTCAAACAAGATATTTTGGGGGATTTATGTCACCTGGCAACATTTCTATCTGGTATTTGGCTAGACAGCAAAGCAACATAATTTTCTTTTATTAAGATCACAAGGGGTTTTTATCAGTCTTCCAACTCCTTGTAATAAACTAGGTAGACATTTTTCACAATATCTACTGTCATCTGATAGTTCAGAAGAAAAAAAACTGAAACAAATACAATCATCAGGCTGCAAAGCTCAACAATGAAAACACTCCAGTTATTTGTAAAGTAGGATCCATTATACCTGATATTCCTGAGGTAACTGCTTTGGAAACTTCTGCAAGTTGCACACTGCTACTGCTCTTTGGTCCTGTCTGCAGGTTAACTGCAAAGGATTACTCCTCAAAGTGTCGCAGTATGGACTGATTAATAGCTTCCTCAAAAACAAAAAGCAAGCCAACAAAACCAGAATAAAAATCATATCAGATCAATTAAATTGCTTTACATAAGCAGCCTGTCAAGACTGTTTGCTCCCATTCTCCCCTAGACTCAGTCAATCACACAAAGAAGCCCTGACTTCTGCTCTGGAGGCTACTTTTTCTTGTTTGTCTGGTTTTGACCTTTCTGATTTAAAGAATATCAAGCCAGCAAACAAAGTTACAATGCATTCAGCTATTTAGTTTTAATGACACAGCTTTGTAAATTTTAGAGAACAAAAAATATAAGCAAAACAGGCCCACTATGCAGCTGTGTCCTATCAATGTTTGAGGACTGTAAAGAACAAACAAGGTTGTAAGGAACAAACAAGATAGCCATCTTCAAGACACAGCCTTCCATCTCCTTCAGCTGCTTTAAGTACAGTCCAGCAAAATGACACAGGCAGCATTCCCAATCAAATGGGACAAAATAAGAAGGCAAACAGTTTAGAGTGAGTCCTACCTGTCCTTTCTAAAGTGCAGCCTTCTCATGCAGAACAGCATTCTGCACCCTGCTTGCCTCTATTTATTGTAATTGGGTGGGATGCAGGGCAGTATTCCTTTTTCATCTCTACCAACCTCTGCCTCTTTGTACTGAGGTACATTTGAAGGACAAATGTAAACAAGTATCAGGGTTTCCTCTTTATTTTAATCTTTTTTTAAGACTGTATTCTTACTTTTGTCTCTTCTGGTCAATCCAGAATTTGCAGCTCTTCATTACAAAGTCACAGCCTTTATTGCGTCCCCAGTCTAATTTCTCTGCCATGCTGTAATTTGCTTTATACCATCTGTAAAGGTATTTTGAAATGAGAATACAGTTACTTCAAAAATTACTGTTCTGATTAACAAAACAGCAGTTCCAAGAATTTCATATTATGCCTTAAGGTTTTCAAATTAAGAAAAAGGGAAACTGCATCCCCTTCTGCCCATAGGAAAATACATTATGACTTCACTATTTTTCAAGTCACAATGAACTAGAAGAAAATATTGTGATCTGAAAAAGAACAATGCATACAGAAAGATGAAACCTTAGTCAATTTCTGCTTTCTATATGCAAGAAGAGCTGAAAAAAAAATCAATATGTATTGGATACAATTGAAAGAATGCTTACATTAAGACAAAAAGTAAATGCTACAAACAGCACTTTGGATTGCAATACCATCTAGCATTTTTAATGCTAGATTAAAAATGGGTTTTGAAACACATGAAGAAAAAGTAACATACAAGGTACAATTACTTGTATAATGTAAAACTAATTATATGATAATCCACTCTGCTGCAGAGGGATAAGCACAAGTGCATAAATTTGAAATAAAATCAAGTACAATGAAACCAAATACAAATGAACTAAATCCTACCCTCCCATTCTCAGCTCTTACCCTGTGTCTTCCATTAATGCTAAGGTGATCCTGGAAAAGACTCGATTCTGAGTGTGGGATCCAGTCATTGCTTCATTCTGAAAGTTACCAGTTATGATTGATAAGCCACTCAAAATCATTATTGTAAGAAAATGCTTCTTAGGAAAAAGCATGTTATTCTGTTCTCTTTTTACTATTGACAATCAAATCCCATACTCCTTCATAAAAAGACTGTCCAGAAGTATTTCCCTTCTTGTTTACCTTACTGCATAAAACAATGACTAGACAATGTAACTCTGCCAAAAATATCACACAGTGCTAAGTTACAAAGAAAAATTAGCATAAATGCCAGGAGGGAAATAAGTGTTTCCTTGGTCAGGCAAGGTTCTGGAGGAGCCAGAGCAAAAGCTAAACCAGAGCATGTGAAAAAAGATGAAGTCGAGGTAATAAATAGAATGATGAAGTATTTTAGAGGCAGAGGGCAACAAAACTCAACTGCCCCAAAAAACCCTTTGCCCCCAAACAGGAGCAAACCTTCTCAAAAGGGTAAATGGCAGACAGGAGTAAGAGACATTTAGCTTTTCAGTAACACTTGATCTCATACTCTGAAACCTAGCAAGAAGGCTAAAAGACAGATGTATCTAGAAATCTGACCTCTAAATATTTAAGTATCAAGTACTATTTGTGATGTATTTCAATGAGGTTTGATACTCCTGCATTTTCAAGGCTCCAGTAGGTACCACCATAAACCTAAAAATCAAAGCACAGGGAGCAGACATTTCCACGTTCCCTTCCATTCCTAGTATCAGCACAAACCTCCAACAACCTCTTCTCCCAGTGGTTGAGCTCAGTACCCATGCCACCTTGATTTTCAAGCTCCATGCCCTCTAGAATTGGACAATTAAAATGTTTTCGGGCTTCTTCCTAGAAAGAAAACATTTCAACACAGCTCTCAAAATACTGAGATGGACACCCACATGCAGTCCTAGTGCTCTAGAATTACCTACTAAAAGTATTTCAGCATTTCTTTTTCTACCATTTTGTTTTCTACTCAGAGGCTGACTAAGCAAGCACCCCAACAGCAAGGCTATCATCCTATCTACTCATCTCCTTGAAATAAATGAGCAAAACCAGGGGTAATTAATCCATGTTTGCTCTATATACTGTCTTAGATTTAAAACAAAAAGATTATTTGTGGCCAAATGCGATTAACACTATGACTTATTTCCAAATCCAATTTGTTAACACTTGAGCATATGTTCTGCTGAGGGCACAAAGAGAGAGTCTGACGCGTGGGAAGCAAAAAAGATTTCTGAAAATCCTTGAGGAATTTCTTTTTAAACATGACAAAATATTAATATTAAAGGAGCAGGAGGTGTCTTAAGTCTGTAGGAAAACATCTAAAGAGTAGGATTAAGGAATTTCTTCAACATCTGTTTTGCTTAACCTTTTATAATTCACCTTCCTGTCATTTCATTTCCCTTCCTTTTCTCTTACTATGTCAATTTATTTATTTCATACTGTCTGTCACCCATTTTCTACTTTAGCTGCACCCTCTCAATCACACAATGTTAATGGCACAGGCTTTGGACCATGCTTTCAGGGAAGAGCATTCTTCAAGAATAAGAAATATTTATGACTCCAGAATGTCCTGGCAACCGTGGCACACAAAGCTTGAAAGGCAAGGCACACTTACGACGACGCGAGGTGTCACCAGAAGATGAACAGCATGGCGCAGCATTTTGCCACCACGGACATCCCACAGCCTCACTGCTTTATGAACAACTTTATTGCTCCACTGATACAGACCTAGGCTGCAAGGAGAAGGCTTGGTTATAATTCCTTCCCACAAAGAAAGGTATGTTACTGTGCAAAGATCTATCTCCATAAGAAACAGAATAATGGATAATCTCTATACTCCCTCATGCTTTCTACATTTAAAAATTTTATTATGCAGCATTTCTCCTTTTTAAGATGTGTTTATTATACACACCACTGATTTAACAAGGCAAAGTAAGATTAGTTATAGACTCAAGGTGCATTTTCTACAGTTACCAAAAATGTAAGATATTAAATAAAACCCCTCAGTATTGCTATTGCAAAAAAAAGCTCTCTACCCTTCCATCTCCTAGAATAATATCTACAATACCAACTAAAACGTGAAAAAAAGAATGCAAACTGCTAATTCTGTAACAAATCAGAAAATTCACATAGCAGATTACACACATCATCCGTTCTGCATAACCATAAATATTAAAAATGAACTGCACTGACATTAGGCAGCATGGATAATTGTAAGGCTTCACTTCCAGCTTTCTGATAAACGAAATCCTCTCTTAGTTTATAGTATATGTGGATAGTGTAAATGCTTAATGACAATGTGAAGAAAGACTAGAGAGTCACCACTCACCACTGTTTGAACATTATAAAGGAAAGTCACTCTAATAATGGAACGAAGTTGGATTTTTAACAGGCAAGAATACATCCTAAAAAGCAACATGAAAACATCCTTCATTGGGAGTACCAAAAGGTCCAAAAAAATACCTTTCATTATAATGAGGAAGTCCATCTGCATATCTTGGTGTCAAAGGTTTTCCATCATCATCACGATAAAATGCAAACAGTCCAGCAGAGAAACCCTTCAAGTCAAAAAACAAGCACATGGAAACCTTTGGTAAGACATCCATATACAAAGTCAAACACCATGAAAGAATCCCCACACCCACCAGAGACACACTGGAAGTACAACACTGCAAGGCAATTAACACAAATGGAAGGAGGCAAAGCAAGAGCTTCCCTCCACCAAATATCCTTCTCTTGGCAACAAGCTGGAGGCATGTGAGCAAGCAGGCACCCATTTCGGGGGCAACATTTTATCAACCCTTACCAGTGCATGGATTATCTCGTGTTTCACCGTAGACAACATGCCAACAAATTCCTGAGCTTGCGTTGAAATCATGTTTGGACACAAGTTAGCATATCCTGCTATTGGCCTGGAAGAGAGTTTTAAAGTGAAATGGTTTTTGGAAAAATGCTACAAAATTCAAATCATTGTTCAACTTGAAGCAGCAGAAGATCTAAAGAAGATACAGACTAATGTAAAAATATGTCCTTCACAATAATTTATAAGTATCTGTTAACAACACATTGACTAGTTTACTGTTGGGATGGAGAGTGGTGGGATGGGGTCAATCAATTTCTATATTTAGTATTCTGCACAGGTGTCAGTGACAAGGGACCTGAATTCTAGGTAAGATCTAGGGGAGGTACAAAGACTGTGACAGTGACTACAACTGAATGGAAACAAAATATAAGTAGGAACTTGCATTCTTTAAGTTTGTGAAATCATTACATTCACCTTAGAGAAACAGGACCTTTAGAAAAAGTTTAGGCAGTAACAGTGGAGGATCAGGTTTCAGTCCTGTTTCTCAACTCTGCAAGTAAAGCACTATTTGATGGGTTTGTGATTTTACATAAACGCAGCGCTTGTCCATGATGGCACCTGCTTTGTTATACAACAAAGGCAAACAATCAAGCTCCACATCCGAACAATCAAGAAACTTGAAAGTTTAATTAAAAACAGAGTTTGCAGCAGAGGGAATACTTGCCTGTCCATTTCAGCTTCCAGCTGGCAGTAGGCTGCATATGCAATGATATTTTCATGGCCACACCTGTCAGTGGTGAGAGCACTAACGTAGAGCACAAAGTCAGCATCTCGAATGCCCTCCTGCTCGGGGGAGCCCGTGGGCCTGCGGTGCCAGACACTGTCATTGTACACCCTGCATTGCTGTACAGTGGGCAAAGGCAACTATTAAACACTTCACTTTTCACCAACATTTGACACAATTCAACTAACTTGAAGCCAAGAATAAATCCTAATAGACAGCAGAAGATAAGAAACGCCCTGTGAAGAGTAGCAAACAAAACCAGAGCCAAGGAATAACTTTCAAATGACTAACTCTTATGATTTATTAGACACAAGGAGGGTGGCAGCTTTAAAAAAACAAACAAAAAAAAAGCCTGTCAAGCTTCCAGGATTAGCACCCTGTATTTCTTGTAAATTTAAAAAAAATCTTGGCTCACAAAATTAGTATACATAAGTAGCAGCAGCATTTCTCATGTAATCTGTATTTTCAATGACACACTTGAAACTTCTAAGTTAAAGAAAGAATACCAGAAATCTACTGATCACATACTGCAGTTGAATCAAGAAAACAAGTCTGAAGCATTTCTTGCACCACGCTCCTGAGTGGATTACCTCTTCAAACAAGGTCTTAAAAAATCAACTATTAACTCTGTGAAATTCCAACTCATTGACCAAGGTGAATAACAAAGTGACCAATGGCAATTTAGCAAGCTCCAAATCTCATCCTCTCCTTACAGGCCATTAGAACAGGGGCTTAAAAGACAGTAACCAGTTCCAGTTTGGTTTTTTATTTGAGTTTGGATTCAACAACATAAACTACAGAAACTGACACTAATTTAAGTTTTTCTATTCTTTCATTCAGACTTAGTTATCTCCAGCAAACAGGTCACTTATGCACAATTACCAATATTCACTTTTTCATTAATTACCATAAATAGCAATATTTCAAAGATTAGGAAACACTTGGGACAGCTGAGCTTACCTGGAGATGTTTCTCAGGAACTATAACTGGCCCACACCTTGTATGGTCTGCACAGGCCTTTTGGCAATATCTGTGAGGGTCAGCTTTCCTCCTTAAATATTGGTTTGTCACACATTGCCTTCAATGAAACATGAGACAGTCAAGGCTTTTAATAAAAAAAGAGAGCTATAGAACAGCCTTACAGCACTCTGTTGGTACTTGATATAGCTTTCACACTGAAAAATGTTAATTACCTTACCAAGGAAGACATAATGCTTCATTGTTGTTAATGCAGCATCCACATGCTCAAAGAGAGACTAGAACCAGGTCCATAAATAGGGGTACACATAAAAGAGAATTGGAAGCATGTATAGCTTTGAATATCTACAATTTCAATATTTCAATTGCTACAGCAAATGCAGGTGTTGGTTGTGGAAGACTCGCACATTTGTAAAAGAGCATCTGCCACTGCCACTGGATCAGATGGGTCACTGATCTGATTCAGCAGGGCATTTGCTACACCCTAATCTTCTTTCAAAGGCTATGCAGCACAGTGTTAAATATCAAATATAGCAAGTGATTTTCAGCAGACTTTCACTCACCTGCTCAGCAATATAGCCCCAGCAGATTTGCGCACTTGAAATGTCTTCTCCAAATAAGATATAGCTTGTGGGAAGAGTTTGTTCTGAAAAGAGCAAAAATCTGAGTCACCCAGAGCAGTGCAGACACACCTCACTCCAAAGGCGTTTACTACCAAGTTACAGGAAACTGTGGTTTAGCACAATAGGGGAAAGCCTGACTCTCTGAGAAGTTCAATTATTATGAACATATTCAGGAAATACTTTGTTTAAGTATTGCCATATGTTGTTATTGGAATGAGAAAATGGGAAGGAAAACAGTATTAATTAGAATGTACAGTTTCAAAGAGGCTTTTAAAAATTATATATGCATTTCTCACTGATACTTTTGCACCTTACGATACAGCAAACACCCTGCAGCAGAACTCTGGAATTATTTGTTATGGAGGTATAACCTATACACAAAGCTTTGGTTTCCTAGACTAGGGGGATACTAAATTGCTGGCATTCAAGGTTTTAGTTAAACTGGCTTTAAACTTAATTTCATCTATATTACATACAAGCAAAAAGGGGAAGCAAATATAACGTACCTTTATAAGGTGCCTTTTCTCAGGCAGCAAACTATATTTAAAAAACAAAACAAACGAGCTTTAGTTCACAAGGTTTCCATTCTCAGCCATAGGGGGAAAAAAAAAATCTGCCACACCATTATACTCACTCCTCAACGCTTCTGTCATACACAATCTTAATTCTTAGCTGTTGATCCACGTTTCTCTTCGAGACGTGATTTTCCTTTAGAGGAACTTGATAGACGACCTGGCAGGGAGAGGCAAGAGGCGGGATGAGGCAGCTCACCGGGGCTGGCACCGCGGCCCGGCCCCGGCTCCCTCCCGGCAGCACCGCTCCGTGCCGGCCCCCTCCGCCCTTCCCGACCCTTCCCTCGCCGCAACGGGATGCTCCGCGCCCGCCCGCCGTCCTTAGCGCCCTCAGCCGGGGCTGCGGGGGCAGACCCGGCACAGCCCGGCCCGGATGCAACAGCGGGAACGGCCAACAAGGGCGCCTCTGCCCCCAACACCCCTCGCGGCCGCCTGAAGACCCCCGGCTATCCCACCTGGTCGCCGCTGGGTACGCGATGGTGACAAGAGGAGGAGGCGGAGATGCTGGGGGGCAGCGGCAGGAGCAGCAGGAGCCCGGCGGTGAAGGCGACGAGCGGCGGGCGGCAGCAGCAGATGGACCGGGCGCGTCCGCCGGCCATCTTGGAGTGCCCGTCCGCCTCGTCGCCATGGAGGCAGCGCTGGGGGAGCGGTCTCCGCCAATGGGAGGGCGGGACGGGAGCAGTGGGCGCTTCTGATTGGGCACGGCGCCGAGAGGCGGGGCTAGGAGCTGATGGGGGGCAGCAGGCGGCGCGGGCTGGAGTGACAGGGGCGGGGGGGACGGGGGACAGGGGACAGCAGACAGCAGACAGCAGCGCCCTGAGGGCCGGCGCTGCCTCAGGGCTGCCGAGGCCACCGCTAAACCGCGCCCCCAGCGCCACATCCACACGGCTTTTGAACGCTTCCACCGCCTCCCCGGGCAGCCCATTCCAATGCTCGACCACCCTTTCTGTGCAGGAATTTTTCCCCTATGTTCCACTTAAACCCTTGAGGCGGTTTCTTATCCTGTCGCTCGTAACATGGGAGAAGAACCCGACCCCCACCTGGCTACAGCCTCCTGTCAGGGTGTTGTACATCCCGAGCCTCCTTTTCTCCAGGGTGAGTTTCCCCAGCTCTGTTCCCTTCTCTGGACACACTCCAGCACCTAAATGCCTTTATTGTCGTGATGGGCCCAAAAATAAGCACAGAACTTAAGATGCTTCATGAGTGCCCAGCACAAGGGACAGTCACGGCCCTGGTCCTGTGGCCACACTATTGCTGGTACAAGCCAGGATAGGATGGCACTGATAGCCATCTGGGCATGGGCTGGTTCATAGCCAGCCATCTGTCAAACAGCACACCCAGTTCCTTTTGTGACTGGGATTTTATTAATCACACACAACACAGGCTTTTTCCAGCTTCTCAGTCCACAAACACTGCACAACAGAGGAACCCCCCATTTCTGGTATGGAAATGACTGAAGAAACTTTTACCACCAGTGATGAAAGTTATCTGGGCTTTTGAGGTGCTTTATCTTGCAGCTCCTGCTGCTTTCCAAGATATTCAGGTATAAAAAGGGCCACACAAATACAAAGCGGTGTGTCCTGGCTCTCCAAGCTGCTTGGTGACAACAATGGGAGAAGCCAGTGGATGCCTGGTGCTTTCAGCTAAACCGAGTTGCTCTGGCTGCTGCAGTGTTTCCATGACACAGAAAAATACCCCCAAAAGCAGAAAAATATTAAAGGAGTCAGATAGAAATAGAAAAGGGAACAAAATAGATTTTGTTCCCTTTTCACAGGGAACAAAATCTATTAAAGTGGGTGTAACACTGCTTTGCTTTAAATGGGAATTTATGCAGGACATTTATTCATCTGAAGTGCTGCATGGGCAGTATGCTGTGAAAAGCAGAAATTGTTTATATTGCAAATACTGTAAACCCTTTTCCTCTTTGCAGACAATGAGAACATCATGACAAAGTTTTAAGACATCATGGCAGCTATTTGCAGCACAGGTCTTTTTTTGACTAAGGCAGAATAATTTCATCTGGAAGTTGTACACACAAGTCACTCAGACAATACAAGAAAACCATTTTGTCTTGGAAATCTTTATTGCATCACTGTAACAAATTCAAATATGAAGCAACACTTTTAAGTGAAGTGTGTACCTCTAGCAGCTCAGCAATACAATGTAGCTTTTTGAAACTACTTTTTTTAAACTGCATATATGGCTTTTGATTGGCAGTTTTAAGGTTAGGATGTGATTTAAAAGCACTACTTGAAAAGATTCTATTATTTACAGTTTTTAGAGAACTTTAAAAGTTTTCAAGTTGTTTAAGCATGTAAAATGAGTTATGCCTCTGTAGTTGACTCTGCAGATTGGTGATTCTACAGAAGGGTTAATGATTCAGTATCAAAAAGAAAAAAATTAAAGTCTCTCTTTCCAGTCTTGAAAATTGCAAAAGCAATTACTTTGTGGAAGCTGGAAGTAACAGGAGGAGACTACAGAGAATTGCCCTAATAATTGGGTATGAATACAGTGATTTATACCTAAGGAATAACCAAAGTATGCTAGGGGAACAGACAGGTAGGTAAGGGGTCTGAAATAATTAATGCAAAGTGCATGTTCATATTGGCATTCTTTTTCTTCTAGACTTTTAGCACCAACAAGGCTGAGTGGATACCTAAGGATGACTGAAAACTCTGCTGGTGGGTGAGGTAATTAAAATCACAGCACTGCTTTGATTGCAAAAGACCTTTCAGATTCCCTCAGCACAGAGCATTTTAAATAAATTCTCACAAGAAAGTGCTTTATGGTGACTACTGGAAACAGGAACATGCAGGGTTCTCTGACCTACCCCACACCTCTTACTGCTGGCCACAGGTAAGGCAGAGCAGCTTCCTCCTCTACCACTCCCCTGTGCCTTGTGCAGGAAGAAGTTAAAGTTGTTCTCACAGCTCTTGCCTACATCTCTGCATAACTGAACTTGAGATGTGAGTACTGAAATAGCATGCTCTAAAATATTTGCTTATGTTTGTCCTGTTGATAATTTGAAGACATATTTCAACACATGGATAGATCAATAAAGAAGAAACCTAGATGTAAAAAGAATTTAAAATTGCTCTGTAAATTCTTAAATGTAAAAGGCACTAAAATTTTCTAGACTATTAAGATCATTCTACTATTTGAAAGTAATACAGTATTGTGGATATGCCTGAATGTCATTAAATATGACAAACATTGTGGGACTAAACTCATTATTAACCACACTGTCAAACAGGTCAGTAGGATCTGTTTGGCTCCTTGCTGGTGGAGCCTTCAGTCCTGCTCTCCCAGCACAGAACTGCCCAGTCAGGACCCGAGCCAAGTACATGTGCTTTCTGCCATTCACATCTGGAACAGAATAAATATCCTGGGCAGAGTAACTTGCATGGACAGCAAAGTAGGTTCCATCTCCAATGGCTGCAGCTGGTAGGAAAAACAACATTTTCAAATACAGTTAAGTGTTCTTATTCTCTTCAGAATCTCTAAAACTCCTTTTTTTTTAAACTCTGCAGAATCTATTAATGTGGATAGAGTTCAAACACAAAATTCTAGTACTAATCCTTTGTATCAGAATCAAATATGAACCCACATAGATAGCAGATAAGTATCAACACCCAGGTTTTGACTTCTCTTTCCCATGGAGAAAAGGGCTCCTCTGTTTAACATAGTTTAGCCTGCAATCCATCAAATTGCAATTCTTCAGAGACTTTTGGACTTATGACTATAAAAGTGTAATTATAGTTTTCTAGTCACACTTCTCAGCAAGTCAGAGAAATCACATGTCTTTGTTCAAGACAGATTTCTTTTTTCTGACATTGGTAAAAAGCTGTTCAGACCAAACAGGTCCTTCCTATCTGGCTGCCCTGATCTTTGGATACTTTTGCTTGGCTACTCAGAAGGCAAGAGTGCCTTCCCAATCATTAATCACAGCTGAGATGAAAAGGTGGATGAAAAACAGAGAGAGGACATGGGGATCTAGGGCTCTTGCTTCCTGAGTAAATCCAACCTCCTGACACTACCAAAGAGCAGGAAAGCAAAACTACATCTCCTCTGACCATGTTTTAAAAAGAAGTGGTGGCTGCCATTCCTACCTGTGCACAACCTGATATATTTTGTATATGCTGGGCTTCATTTATTAAAGAAAATCTCAGAGTTAGTTCCTCCAGAGGATCCAGACAGAGAAAGGTCTTTGGATCCAGACCACACTGAAGTATCAGCTAGATCTGAGTTAAGCTGCCCAGCTCTGTCAAGATCAAATCAGCCCTGGGCATGTACAACTCTGTCTTAAGGAAGAAAACATTAAGAACAAAAATTAAGGATTTCTGAAGTGAGGTTTCATGGCCACTAAAATCAACTAGCAGCTCAATTCAGTCCATGTTCCACTTCTTTGGATCCTGTCCTTCATCTCTGAGTGCTGCCAAATAATACACATAACAAGACTGTACTAGAAGTGGACAGAACAAGCTTTGAGCTACTACATAATATCTTTATGTTAAATATTTAAGTTGTCTCTAACAACTATTAAAGGCTAAGAATTAACTAATGGATCTCACAGATTTTGTAAGCATAAAATTGGTACAGATGTGGGATCTTAAACTGTCCTAATCTTTGGAGGCAACAGGAGAAGGATTTGCACTTCTACTTTGCTACCTGTCTTTGTCTAAGAGGAGAGGAGACAGCATCAGCTAGTGGCTGTTGCATCAGCTAAGGATGTTGAATAGTGTTCCTTGTTCCTTTCTCTAGGTAAATGACACAAAACAATTCCCAGAAGCTCCCCAGGCTTCATTTCAGAGCAGGGGAACTCTTTTTGATATCCTTTACCTGGTGGCATCCAGCAACAAGTGCTTAACTGAACAGAACAATTCCTTTGTCCATATAGATTAATCTCAGGAGTTGTTTATTATTGTGTTCTGTAATTTCATTCAGTTTTCATGTTGTGCTGACAGCACTATAACACTGACACCCTGCAGCACTCATACATGCCTTGGAAATTAACTGATTTGGATAATGACTCACCATTCTTTCCAGCATATCCACGATTAAATCCATAGGAGTTAATCAAACTCAATGAGGATGCAGCTGTCCCATGAAATAGCAACCTCTCATTATTTTGATTATTTTGATTTTTGTTCTTTTCACAGATAGATTTTTTTTTTAATTGGTATGTCTGCCAGAGGATGCGATTTTGTATCCTTTCAATCTGCAAAATTACAAAATTAACTATATTTATATGAGGGAAAATGGGGTAGGGATGAATATTTATCATGGCAGAAAAGCATTAAAATGAAATCAAACTGAAAGAGCAATTTTCACTGTGTCCTGGTAGCATGAGGTTTGGGTAGAGGAACTGAGTATGTAGGCATCCTGAAAAATCACAAACCAAAGCAGCTCATAAGAGAGTTTCAAGCTCAGTAATTTTGGGTATCCATTTGTCTTGCCTAGGTACCCAGCAGTCATGGTAGCTGTGCACAGTCATTTCTAGAAACAGGCAGCTGTACCACTGCTAGAGGCAATGATGAAGATGCCTTCTATACATCCTCATCATCTTTATGATGATTTTCTCACTAAAGGACAGAGTGTAGCAATAGCATTAGGTTAAGTTTAAGTTTCTCTTCTAGATCTAAGCTTGCAAGTCAAAATTGCTTCCTGTAATGTGTAGCTTAGCAACCCATAAGAAATGACTCTATAAAAATCCCTTGGTGGGAGGATGGATGTTGCTGGCTCCCTATGCCAACAATGTGAATATAGCTTAAGGGAAAGCAGTGTCTCCAACAAAGTATAATCCTAAAGACACTTCTGTAACAGCTTTGCATTTTTAACAGAAAAAGACATAATGTCATTAACTTGATTTTTTTTTTCTGTAATACATTAATATTTTGTTCTCTTTGTGTGTTTTCGTGACCATGCTCATTGAAGCTCGTGATGGAAGAAAATTTTTTAAGCACATTATCCTCACTCCTAATTTGATTGTATTTTCTACTGTTTATATCTTCTCTTGATTCAGAACAATTCCATCTTCTCCCTGGCAATTAAATCTCTGTGCATTGTGTTGCAGACTTCTAAATAAGCAGGATCAAATACTGACACTGGTTAAAACTGACAGGCAAGTCTGAAAGGCTCTGGGATGACAGGGGAGAAGTTGTAATTTAGTCCAAAACTTTATATCAGTCTGCAAGGACTTTGTATTTTTCTTTGTATTCTGAATGCATTTGCTCATGCCTCCATTTCAATATAGAATTTCCTAATTGGAAATACCATATTAGCTAGAGAGTACCACATTAATTGAACAAAGAGTCAGCCTGAAGACTGATGGTCACTGGTTTTGCACCATTACATGTCAGAAATGGCAGAATAGCTCTTAGGAAACTTGCTGGGATTTCTATTCACCCTGTGCAGTACTGGGGAGACTGACAAACAAAGGGTGTATTGGGTTGCAGACACCTTATAAGCACATATTTAGGAAGTATATTGTTTCTTGCCCAAGCATTGACATTTTTTCCCCACCCCATATGGTATCACCTTCTCTATGTTAAAATTAGCACATGTTGTCTTGAACACCTTCTCCACTGTTGTGTATTCACGATGTGATGGCTTGAGCTCCACCACTTTGACCTGTTCATTCTGCATGTCTGTCCACTCCTTAGGCAGCTCTATTGACTGCACATCTGCAAAACAGAGCTTGCATTACTGACAGACAACTAGCTCAGCTCCATAGGCACATCTTACAAACCACAGAGAGGACAAAGAGGACAACACCTTCTGCAATACCTCATTCAACAAGTGCTCTTGCTCTTCCAAACATCACTGGTTCTGTAATGCACTGTAAAGGCTTTAAATTTTGTCTAATTATCCCCATATCAATATCTAACTAAAACAAGCTTCAAAACTCCATAAGATTTTTATGTATTCTTCATACACCACT
Organism: Zonotrichia albicollis; assembly: GCF_047830755.1. Lineage (NCBI taxonomy): Eukaryota > Metazoa > Chordata > Aves > Passeriformes > Passerellidae > Zonotrichia > Zonotrichia albicollis. Next base: position 9,584,940 of record NC_133828.1, on the reverse strand, counting down.
TCCTTTGTCAGATTTAAGCATGAAATCTATGCTCACCAGTCACATATATGCAGACAATATTTGCACTTAAAACTGATGTTCTGATTTCACTCATACTTCCCACTGATTATGAAACTCAAAACTCCTGGCTGAGGAAAAAAAAAAGAAAAAAGGAAAAAAGCTAAGGAATACCTTACTTCTTTGGGATACCTGAGCTTGCATTTATCCAAATCGTCATTCAATAATAATTATTCAAGTTTTTTTAATTTAACAAAAGTGTTATTTACCTTCACCCTTTGTCACACGTTGAAGGATTCTAATTTTTCCTTGGTCATCAGTAGCCCTTAGAGTCTTCAGATTCACCTTGTAGTTCTTATTTTTAATTCTGACATTCAGATTTGACTTTTTATCCATTCTGGCAGACTCCAGCTGCATATTTGTCAGTTTATCAAAAGCAACAAAGCTATCATTGCTTCCTAGATACCTCCATTCTACCAGGTTATAAAGCAGTTCTGCCTTGGATTGCTCTTCTTCAGTAGACTTAATTTTTTGGATCATTTCTTGAACTTTTCGAGAAACAGAACAGACATCCCTGCTAATACCAGAAATTGTAATTTGAGGGGGAGAAAGCTTATTGAAAACCTCAATGGTGACTTGATTTCTTCTCTGGAGATCATCCAAAATAGCAAATTGCGTCTCATCAAAATTTTCAATTGCCTCATCTGAAATGGTGTTTTCAAACTGTTCCTTTAAAATTAAATCCTTTATCCAGGACTCAGTTGCGTCCACCTTTTCTTGGCTTTCTCCACAAATTTGAAATGTGACTAAATTAACTTTCTTCTCCAAAATCATGGACTTTTTCTTCTCAGAAGATTGTTTTCTGCCCCAAAAAAATGCTGTGGATAAATACATCAATTATTAGTTGTAAATAAAAGAACTTCAGTTTTATTTGCCCATGCACACAGAAGATAACTTACACTTAAACATAGATATCCATGATTCTGATTCTGTTGTGGATGAATCTGAATTTTCTCTTTTCTTCATGCTTTCATAAAAGTCCCTGAGCATATTTGTCTGGAAGATCACGATCTTAATTGTCTGTAAATGCTGTACTGATTTTTGTCTTGCAAATTCCACAATAGCATCCAACATTTCATCAGCTACCTTGGCTGAACTCAGTCCTGCTTGACCTAAACAAAAACAAAAGGCACCTATCAGTGAACAGTTTTTGTGCAAGTCTACTGTTACCCATATTAAGTTTGTCTGTTTCTGAACTGCCCCCATCACACATTGCTTTCCCAAGAAAACACAAACCTGTTCCAATAGCTGGGAAGGCAACAGATTTGTACATCCTTTGTTCACACTCATGAAGCACTTTGGAGACCTGACTCTTCACCTGGTTATCAGTAATCAAATGGATGATTTTACTGCACAACAGGTTCCCACCCTGTGTTGTAATAAAGCCACTTTGATGCTTCCCAGCTGGAAGAGAGAAGATAAAGGAGGAGACATCATATTTATAAAGTGGCAATCTCTTTTGGTAGTATTTTCTGTTATACTGGTAGTACAAGAGAAGTGGAAAAAGTGGAAAGAAATCCACTGTGAGCTATTTTATTGTGGGTTTACTTGATTCTGGTTTTCTTTTTAAATAATCTGCAGAGTTTCTTTGAGAAATTAATTCAAGTAAATGTGTGTTTTCTAATTTCCTAAGACCCCTGCTACAAAGTATTTTCCTATTGAGGACAATATAAGAATTTATGATGACTTTTAATACATCTCACTTCTACTTAAAAGCATGCCAAATTAATTTATATGTGAAAACTTTTCTTATGCAACTTCTTTCTTAAAAGCCTGAATTCTTACACTGCAGCAGAGCTGAGTGGCTAAAATAATATCATTTGATATTAAGATTTAAGAACAATATGGAATTTTTAAAAATATGTTTGTGATTTCTCAGAACACTCATGTTTGCTTACAAAATGGAGTCATATTGTGAGGATGAATGGACTGAAGAGCACAGAGTTCCAGACCACCTCACAGATCACAAAGGTAATGACTGTAAGATGCTCTGCAAGCACTGAAATCAGACTGATAAATTTACTTTGACAAAAAGCTTTATCTGCCTGGTGATTTTTCTTCTGACTCTCTGGATTTTCTGAAGAATATTTTGTACATGAAGGTAAAATGTAATGTGGAACACTGTAATGGGGTTTTAGGTTCCTGCCAACATTATAATTTCTATGTTTTGTCCATTCCAACAAAAAAGTAAAAACTACACTGGCACTAGGAGATTTATTTCAAGTTGAGGGTAAGGAGTATTTCATAGTAGTATGTTGATAAGGCCTTGCTCTGTGGTGGAGTTTCCTTGGGAAATGAGCAGGGTGTAGCACTGCATGGGAATGCAGGCATGAGCATATTTACCAAACAAGTTGGTGCCAAAGCTTTTATCTTGTCCCCTACAGAGTAGTTTGTAAATCAGAAAGACATAAAAATAGTTCTTTAAAATGAAAGAAAAATCAATGTAAGAATCAGTGTAATAGTTCTAAGAACTGAGACATTTACCTGATTTGAAGTTAATGATAAATGTGTTTGTACAAATGTTCCCTACAGAGCCAAAGGCTGGGAAAAAAATCCAGGAAACTCCATCTTGAAAATCAGTTTCCAGACTCAGAGCAGGCACATTTAGGTTATGCATCTAAAATATCCCTTTCTGTGCTTGCAGAGACCAACCACCATGAGCTGGAATTTTACTGCTCTGCTGGTCTGGCAGAATGCAGACTATGGAAGAACTTATGATCAGGGTTGTCCTGATTTCAGCTGGAACAGAGCTAGTTTTCCTCTTAGCCACTTCAGGGCTGTGTTTTGGATCCAGTATGAGAATAATGTGTGTAACACACAGATGTTTTAGTTATTGATAAACAACTATGAAAAGAAAAATTCTCAAGGTAATATGTCAAAACAAGAAGGGGACTTTTCAAAGCTCCTAAAAGTGAAAGCTGTATTATTCAGATAAAACAATTATGTCAGAGTAGAGAATTATAAAGCAACTTTAAGTTTTCAGTGAGAATGAACACGACAAAAAAAAATTATCAAAAAAAATAGACTTTAACATACCATATTGAGCACATTCATTTGCTACCTGGGGACCAGCAGCATCCATAATTGCTTTGAAGACCCCTTAAATCACACAAGAAAAGCACACACATTCATTAAGTCTCCACAATTATCTTTACTCAAAACTCTACCCAACTTCTGTACCCTACAAATACCCTAAATTGCTGGATGGCAAGATACCACAAAGTTCAAAACTGTGACAGTTTCCCTAAGTACTGTCCATGACACACAGCTCTGGCTGCAGAGAGAACGTTTCCTTCACTGCTGGTTAGAAGTCATTAAAAACTCCTATTTCATTGTTTCACTCACCAAACCCATATGTTTCTCACCAAACTCTCCAATGGCTTTGAACTGGTTTCATTTGGTATCTTGCATGCTTATAATTCACTATGTGAAAACCCTCTGCTTCTTATAGGGCAATTTACTTAACCAGAGTTTTGTCTTCCAGTGAAACATTTTAGGATAAGAGCATTTTTTTTAGAATTACACTTAATCTAAAAATTCCATTTTAACACTTGTGGTTTTAAGCAAGAAAAGTATGGTCAGATGCCTTCTGTTCGAAAATGAAAGCAAATATTCAGGACATGTAAAAACCTGTTTATTTCCTGGCTAATCATAACTCTATTTCCTGGCTAATCATAACTCTTCACGAAAATAACTCATCTGAAAAATGCTTCATAAAAGTTTCCCTTGTGGACAATTTTTTCTGTACCCCCTTCTAAAAACTAGCCCAGATTTATTGCTAAAGAACTACATATTCAATATATTACCTGCTTTGCCATCAAAGGTTGACTTTGTTATGTTTACAATAATCTCTGTATCTTCCTTGGTAATATCTCCACTAATTACATGCAATGTGATGGAACCAATCTTCATTTCATGAGCTCCCAACAGGTTAGTAGAAACAGGGCTGATGAAACCTGCATGGGAAAGAAAAATACATTAAATCACTTCTCCTTCAGTTTGGAGTGTTATTCTCTTCCACTGATTGAAACTCCTTATCCTTTTAAGGAATATGCTCTAGATCAGTTTGATGGATGTAGAGTGTCTCTGTTTTTCTCTTTATTCCATTGCTGAAAGCTGAGAGGTACAGTATTCTTCCTGTTTGTGCTATGGAAGTGAAACCATTTCTATTCCTGTAAATTTATGCAATATGAATTCAGAAAATGGCTTCTGGTTTATCTGATCTGACCAGCTCTGTAACAGAGTTTCCTGAATTAATTCTTACAAGAAATGGAGCATCCAGCTTAAGTGTTGCCAGTAACGGAGATCAGATCACATCCCTTTTGTAAGTTATTTCATACTTACCTTCACAAAACTATTCCTTTCTTGTAGTCTAAATTTATCTAACCTAACTTGTATTTTATCTGCCCGCTCTTAATTTCATCCTTTGATACTCAGCAACTGAGGAGGAAGGGCTTTATGTCCTTACAAATAAGCCTCTGTCCTTGTTGAAGTACACTCATGTTTTGGCTATTGTGTCCCACTATTGTCAATTAATAAATGGAAAGGAAATTTTCCACTCTGTATATATAAATATATATTTGTAGGAGACTAAAGCTACAGAAATACATGTTATTTATGGCTTGTTTGGCCAAGTGATTGCAAATTCTTATATCCTTTAAGCAGGACAAACTACTGTGTCTCCTATCAGAACACCCTTTTTGTTTTGATAAGATCGGCCTCACTAAGAGTTCAGCATGCCCTCAACAAAAGAAATTCCTCCCTAAGAATTTTACAAATGACATTTAAGAATGCAAGTCCATTAAGAGGACAAAAAATGCCCTGTGCCCTGATGACATTTCTTTTGTTTCCTGATACACATAAAACCACATAACAGCATTTACATTCTGTCCCACCTCTACACAACTTACTTGGCTGTGCTGCTGCAGCAGTGCCACTTTCACCTGCCCTACGTGCTAGTTCAGTGGTAAAAGCCTAAGAAGAGAAAAAAAGTATTCAAGATAGTATTTCACAGTATGTACACTGAATGTTTCTGTTATTAACATTAACAGTCTTAACAGTAGCCTCTTGCTGAGACACCTCACACATTTTATAGTCATATTTAATTGTTAATAACAGCAGAAGGCCCAGTGTGGACAGTGTGATAAGAGATAGCTCTGCATTGCTAGAACTCCTCTGGCAAAAGATAAGGAAGCATCTAAAAGCCCTTACAGTGCCAACAGCAAGGCCAGTTTTGTCTGCAGCTTCTGCTTGCTCAGAGTTTATATTTCAGACACTGGAAAGACATCCCACTGTTGCTGGTCCATAGCAGTAAGAAAGTGCCAAATTATTCCCTTAGAAAGCAGTATAAGTAAAACAGATTATTAAAGTGTAACTAGAGCAGTATGTTACGAAAACAGATTTGTCCTGAGAAGAACTACCTGAACGCTATCAAGATCTTGTGGTAGCACGAGAAAATGAACTTCCTGGAGATTCTTCAGAGTGTGACTACTACTGAACTTGAATACCACATCAAACATTAATTTAGAAACAAGGATTTTAGGAAATCCAAATCCTCCAGCCCCAATAGTTGGGAAAGTGATTGTTTTCAGTCCAAGTTCTTCAGTTTTCTTCAAGCAGAAATTGATTGCATCTTCTAGTTCCTGTAAAACACAGCAAAGGTACTTTTTTCTAAAGGCATAATTTATTATTAGTTCCAAAGAAACCCAGTATGATAAGCAGCTCTGAGTGCATCAAGACATCTTTAAGGTCACTCCAACAGAAGAGAATGGAGTCAAGCCATCTAAATTAACTATATTTAAACCTGAAATTTCAGGCCAGATCCCAAACAAATATATAGCTGGGGTGGATTTGGGGTTAATAATTAAAATATACCTTCTCTGTCTGTCCTCCACCCCACTTGGGTATTATGGCATGAAAGATAGACTTGCAGGCCATAGCATGGCCACTGGTGCAGATCACACTCCCAGGACCTGAGTTCTGACTTTGTTTCTTGGTGTCAAACTCAACTTTGAGAGCTGGCCCAGCTCTTTCCAGCACGGCTTTGCAAAGAGGCCCCTCGCCAAAGAGCAGATCTGTGCCAACGCTGTTGACAACAACATCCGTCTGCAACAAGATTACAATGAAAACAGCTACAGCTAGAATTCCAACAAAAAAATGCACCAAGATTAGAAGCCCTACCAATGCAACACACAGCAAAAGAAACAAGATGCCAGTGGATACCCAAAACAGCAGCCCAGACCGGTACCTATTTCCCCTAATACCCACCCAAGACAGTTACTTTTACAAAGTACTTTTGTATTTCCCCTTTAAGAAAAAAAAAAAAAAAAAAACAACACTCTTTTACTTGTTGGCCTTAGATCTAGGAAACAAACAAGATTTAGCTGGGAATTGAAACATTCTGAAATTCACAGCCGCCCTCTAGAAATGGCTGCAGTAACAGATCTCAACCTACACTCAAGTTTTGCAAGCTTGCATCCTTGTTTAGCTAGCACACAGCTTTTTTTCCTTATGTTGCAAGTACTTGTAAAACCTACTGTCTGTCCTTTTTCATTTAAACCGAAAGATCTTACCATTAAGTTAGAAAGCAGTCAGAAAAGTAAAGACTTACCACAGCTTCCTGAATATTCTTCTTCTCCACTCGGATGCAAAGTCCTTCATTTGTTGTAATCATCTTCAGATCCCCTTTTCTATTCTCCTTCTGGCTTTTGTTCAGTGTCGGCCATTTTGGGGAGAATGATTTAACTGAAAATACTTTTTTTACTGTCTCACTCAGAACCTGAACAATTTCTTCTGAATTACTCACAAGATGGATCTCCTTCAAGTTTCTGTCCTCCATGAGTTCTTCCAAGGTCTCCCTGATGGAGGACACAATTGAATCCGCGCAGATCTGTGGTGGAAAGCCATAAATCCCTCCACTTATAGGAGGCAGAGCTATGGAACGATGATTGTATATATCAGCTAGTTGTAGACATTTTTTCACTGTCTTCTTCAACAACCACATGCACTTTTGTGATTCCCTCTCGCTCCACCTGGGCCCGACGGCGTGGATGACGTTCTTGCAGGGCAGTTTCCCGGCGCGCGTCATCACGGCGTCACCAGGCTGCAAATCCCCCAGCCTCCTCACCAGCTCATCACACTCCTCCTGCAGTGCTGGCCCAGCTGCTCTTGACAGTGCCTCAGCCAGGCCACCAATGTGTTTTAGTTTTTCATTGGATGCATTCACCACAACATCAACCGGGTAGTCACACAAGTCACCACTATACACTCCTACCATAATTCCACCTGGCAGGTTTTTTTCATAGTAGGCTTTTCTTTCCACTTTATTACCAGCTTTTCCACCCTTCTGCTCTTCTTCTTCTTCTTCCTTAATCCTAATGAAACAGCTATATTTCTGTTTTGCTTCTAAAATACATAAATCTTTCCTGTCGGTGAAGAACTCCTTTGCCCCTGGTTTATCAATTGGCACATTTTTTGAGTAAAGGGATGAGACAGTTATTTCAAACATGGTGAATGCTTCTAGCACTTCTGCTTTTGGTCCCCTCAGAGAAATATACGGTGTCTTGGTGCCAAAACGTACTGTCACACCTTTCTTCTTCAATTCTTTACAAACGCCAGACTTCTCATTCTCTACAAACTGCACTATTACCGCTGATTTAGCTGGGATTACTCTTTTAATGATTTTGTTTCTATCTACAAAAGCATTAAGTCTCTGATAAACCTCTGTTACAGCCTTAGAAAAGCCAGCAATAATCATTTTATTTTCTTTTCCAACGGACTCCCAAGTGATGACAATTTCCTGGGAAGAATTATATGTCTTGAGCAAGGAGAGAAAAAGATTGCTCCACTGATCCTTTTTAGTAACTTCACCATCCCCCAAATTGATGCACTTGCTTTCTAAACCTGTTTTTATTTGCTTTTCTGCTTCTAGAAGATCTTTGTGAGCATCTCCATATAGCAACACAGTATCATCCTGAAGTTCATAAAAAGCAATAATTTTTTCCCTAATGAATAATATATCTGATGTTCTTTTATTATCTACACACTGTAGATAGTGGAAAACATGGGGGTCAATGGTAACTGATGTACATGGCATACTCAATACCTTTTCCAGTAACTCAGCTTTCACTTTATATACTTCTGCAGGTAATCCACACAATTGAACAGTCCTTTTTTTGTCATCATAAGAGAGCTTTAGGCATGGATATTCCTTCTGAATATTCTCTTCTAACCCAGCATTGTGCAGCACAGCATACTTCCCTGGGATCACTGACACAGAAATTTCTATGCTCTGTTTTTCCCTTTCACTTTGCTTCATGCATTCCCTCACTTCTTTCTCTGCACTGTCCACTGCTGCTCTGTTGCCTGCAATCACCACCATCTCCTCAGAAATATCGGTTAAGATCAGAGCAACATCTTTTGACAACCTTTCCTTCACATCTTCCCAACCTGATGAATTGACTTTACATTTTATAGCTATGTAACGTGCCATGATACGCGAGAACTCAGTGGAAGCATCTTGCTGCCATGTCTTGAGCAACTTAGTCATTGGCTTTTTCTGCTTGCAGAGAGATGGTGATGGGCACAGCATAACTTCTGGGTTTGCACAGTCTGCTTGGGGCCATTTGAGCTCAGAATGGCAAACTGCCATTTCCTGGTTTATGTCCTGGGTCAGATTGGCATGCCTTTGTAAAAACTGCCATACATACGGGTCAAGTGGCACCCCAATGGGGTCTGGCATCTTGAAAGCTGGTCTTTCTTCTCCATAGAGAGCTGTTCCCAGGGAGTGGTAAAATGGATGTACAGAAATCAATGTCTGGTCCAGTAAATGTTTCTTTTTCAAGACCGTGATTACATCTGAAAGTCAGTGCACAAATGTACAAACAAACATGTATCATTAAATCAGGCAAATGTCTCTGTTCTTAGAATTATTACATTGATTTTCCTTTTCTTTCATTTTAAAGAACTATTTTTATGTCTTTCTGATTTCCAAACAACTCTGCAGGGGACAAGATAGAAGCCTTGGCTCCAGCTTGTTTGGTAAATATGCTCATGCCTGCATTCCCATGCAGAGCTACACCCTGCTCATTTCCCAAGGAAACTCCACCACAGAGCAAGGCCTTATCAACATACTACTATGAAATACTCCTTACCCTCAACTTAAAATAAATCTCCTAGTCCCAGCACATTTTTACCTTTTTTTTGCCATTTTTCTTGGAATGGACAAAGCAAAGAAATTATAATGTCAGCAGGAGCTTAAAACTCCATGACAATGATCCAAATTATGTTTTACCTTCATATACAAAATATTCTTCAGAAAATCCTGAGAATCTGAAGAAAATCACCTGGCAGATAAAGCTTTTTGTCAAAGTAAATTTAGAAGGCCAGGAGTCTCCTCAAAGATATTTACCAGAAGTTGCACTGGCACAAAAACTGAATAGTGATTCGAGGAACATAAGAAATAGTAACAAGATTTTTCTTTAGCTCTGTTCTTCCCTGATAATGAAGATATTTGACTTAATTAGCTTGAAATGAGGATATTGGACCTTATTTAGTTTCTGAGTTAACTGTGTTACTGACACTAAGTCATTGACCTAGTGACATTGATTCTGCTCTGTCCCTTTACCTGTAAGTACCATTAATTTTACATTGCATATTCAAACCTCTGCAAATAGGGAAAGAACACCAGTGAGAAAACCCCATGGACAAGGCAGATATTGAAATAAATCTCTGGTAACAAAAACCAAAACAAACAACCCCCCCCCCCCCCAACAGATACTGCATCCCTAGACATGCAGCAGTATTTCTACATCCAGAGCACTTCCTAGGAACAGGACAGTGTACACTGACTTCAGTAACAGAAAGCCAGGCTTTTCCCAATGCCCATATTTTCTGTAACTTCCTGGCAGGTTATCTGCCTGTGAGTACCTTGGTCAGGCAAAGGACAGAATTACCTTTGTGGTCACAGAATGTAATGATGGCTGAGTTCTCCTCAGGGAAGAGCTGGACATCTGCCACGGGCCCCCCTCCATTCCGTGCACTCTCAAAGTACACTGTGAGGTAGTCTGAGGAAATGCTCTCTGGTAGGTTTTCAGCCTTGATGCTCTGTGTTGATTCTAGAAGCCAGGCAGTCATGTTGAATTCTCTGACTCTCTTGTGCTGTGAACATTTTTCGACGAGTTCCTTAGTATCTGTAAACAGAAGAGCAGTAAGGACTGACTGTGTTTTCCTATGTCATTATCAGCCCTGGCTATCACTTCAGGCAGAGAAATGAGCAGAGTTTATTCCCCATATCTGGAACAAAATTGTCTCTGGTGCCAAATAACTCTGTGTTGTAAAGAAACAGGAAAAGCACACAAGCATGTTACTCTCTGCTATTCACTACCACTATGTCTCTGTTCCCATCTCATAAGTTTACTGTCTTCTCTAAAGGAGACTTTATATAATCCCTACACTCAGTGCACTTTCAATTCTTCTTCATCTAGTCCAAAATAAGATAAAAACAACAAAACATTCTAATTCAATTTCAATAATAAAGATACCACCATTTTCTAAGTGTAACATTTGGATCACAGGCACTTTTGTGGGGCTGCATATAAGACATTTTTCTTGAGAGACTGCGATCCAGGTGCTTTTTTAAAACAGTCTGGATCTCTAATGGGAGAGGAATTGAGCTCTGAAAGCTATCACTCATGCTTATACATGGAAATTAATAATGGTGTCGTCCTGTCTTACCAATATTTTTTAAAAAGTTTGCTACAGCAACATTTATTTCAGGTATCAGTTCAACAGTAAAGTCAGCATCCACAGTCAGGCCACTGATGTTCTCCAACAGCATCTCTAAGCACTTTGGACTGCATTTCTCTATGTTCTCAAATACCACCGACGGTGAGGCCTCTGCAGAGTCAACCTCCTCCTGGAGTTCACTGCTTGGAACAAAACTCTCTGCATTCTTCAAGGCTTTTGTATCCTCTGCAGCAGAAAGATAAGGCACATAAAATGTTGGTACACATTTCCTGGAATGAACAGATTCTTCTTACCCTTTCTCTCTTTTCCTTTCCCAAGAAAAGAGATTGTTAACCAAACAAATACTGCAGGGTACCACTGAACATTTTGAGATCCAAAACAGCCCAGATGCAATATTCTGCAGGGCTGCAGGCAGCTTTTTTGGTGGCACAAAAACAGACCAATGTCACTGGTATGTCTCTGGTCAGAGACTAAACAAAACTAAAATCCATTGAGATAACAGACCAGCTGCTCAGATGTCAGTAAGGATTGGCAGAGACCTTGCAGCCTCTGCAGCTGTTTCTCAGCCCCGTGCAGGCCAAAACAAGCCTGAACATAGCTCAGGACATCCACAGGCACCACAGGTAGTTTTGTGTGACTTGGTGTAAAGCCTCCTGACACCGTTGTGCCCTGCCATCAGCCCAGCATGACAGAGCTGGAGGGCCCGTGTGCACAAAGGGCTCACAGGGATGCAACAACATCTTGCAAATAGAAAATATATCAGAGGTGCCCACTGAGTATCCCAGAAGTCCAGGGTCTGCCAGGGGCAAGCACGTCACCAGCTTTGCAGACAGATGAGGCCAGAGGTGAATGACCAACAGGCTGGCTCTGCCTGCTCACTGAGGTACAAAAACTACTGATACCAAAGCCATAACGTCTCCAAAAGACAGCTGCCTTTCAAGGCATACCACCACCACCACCAAGAAGAAAACTAAAGAAATAAGAAGCAACAGTTCTTCAGATGCTAGCTACTAATTTCTAGACTGCTGAAGGAGTCACCTCCTCCACTCTGTCCAAAGCCAGGCTGACTCAAGGAAGCAACTGAGAGCAGGATCTGAAGATTTCCTCTCTAGTGTAACTACAAAATAGATGACAACTTAGAGAACTAGAGGCCATGTGTGGAGAAAAGCACCAACACTTTTGTTTTCTGAAGAATCAACACATAGAGTGATGGATAACATTTTACCTTTTGTTTGAAGGCTGTTCATGGCATCCAAAGCCTAAAATAAAATGAAAGCCAAATATCAGTGACAGATTAGACACTCTCACCACTATTTCAAAGCTCTGGTTAATTTTTATTCACCTTTGTGGGAACTGATTTTTCTTCAAATGTTTCCTCTTTAGTAGCTCGTGCTGTTTCAGACTCTGTGACAAACAACCTCAATTTTCCTTCTCCTTCCAAATGCAACTGATGAGACTGTCTCCCAAGAACTCGTTCCTTGACTAAATAAAAGCAAAAAAGCCCTGTTAAAATCTGAACGGAAACACAGCTTTACATTGCACGGCACTTTCCCATCATTATGACACTGTTGCAGTTTAAGAATGGTATTCTGCAATTTACTGTTTCCACTGAAAGGAGCCAGACCTCGCCGCTAGGTAGTGAGCTCCCCTCGCCGTGGCAGGATGGCGAGGAGAACTGAAGGCACAAAAACGTTAAGCATTACAGGACGAGATGAGAACAATAAACTACAAACAAACAGCAACGAAGTAAGAAAAATGAGCAGGAATGACATCAGTACTGATAACAGAGTGTACACGACAGGTGAACGATTCACGGGCTGCTGCTCACCCGACAACGCACTCGGCAAAAGCCGGAAAACATCCCTCCCTTCCCTTTCCGCGCTCCACCGCACGGCTCGGGGGCGATCGAATTTCCCCAGGGAGCTGGCTGTGCCCTCCCGGCTCCTGGAAAAGTTAACCTCAGCCGGAACAAGGATATACAGTCCCGCGAAATGAAAGAGCTTTAAACTCATAACGCTGATGCAGAATGCACGGGGCTTTCTTCCTTGGGAAAAAAAAAAAAAAAAAAAAAAAAAAGGAAGGAAGAATAGCAGAGGACATTACTCCCCGAGAAAAACTGCCAGAGATGCAAAACTCGGTCTGTCACGGGTTTCATGGTGGTACCCGGAGAGGCCCGGTACCGGCCCCCCCAGGCCTTGAAAATCCTCTTCCAGACCGTGCCGAAATGGCTTGGGGCTGTATGTCCTGAACTTACCAGCAGGGAGAGCCAGCAACTGGGAAGCATGCTAAGGCAAGAAAAGGAAACATTGTACATAGGTATCTGTGCATGTCTATACATTTAACTCAACTGCAGCTAAATCCTTTACCGGTTTCCTGCAAGTTCATAAAAATATGATAAGATTGATTATTCCCAGTGCAGCTTGGAGAATACTACTGCACATCAAGATGAGTATGCATATATATATTCCTCCTAGGATATATTTATTCACTTACAGCCTTTATGCCAAACACAAACCAGAGGCTAGTGCTAAGCACCAAATCTAGGCATATATATAAGTAAATATCACATTCTGAGTTAGAAGGGACCCACAAAGATCGACTCCAACTTTTGTACCTGCACAGCACATCCGCAAGAATCACACCAAGTTTACATACTGTCTATTCTATATTGCACAGGAGGGGGTGTATACGACATATTATATACTACAGATATTGCACATCACGTACCAGACGGGATATGGTATTACACGCAACAATCTTTTTCAACTTGCAGAAAGTTTAGACTTGCGATTTACAACCCCAGCATCCCCGCAGGGCGCCCACACGCTAATCCCGGACCCTGCCCTCGCCGGGTCCCCTCTCCCCGATCCGCCCCGGCCGCTCACCCTCGGGCCGGGCGAAGCAGACGAGGATGGTCCCGCTGTCGGTCCCGGTCCGCAGCTCGCACTCGCCGCCGCCCGAGCGCTTCTGGCTCTGGAAGTAGCAGAGCAGCTTCTTCCTGAGCGAGGGCGGCGGCTCGGCGGGGCCCCAGTCCCCCCGCACCAGCAGCGGGAAGGAGCACGGCCGCTGCCCCTCCATGGCTGCCCGGCCGCTCCTCGACCGTCGCTTTCGCTTTCGATTCCCCGCGCACCAGGGCGCGCCTTTTCCGGGAATCACGAGCCTTTCGTGTCTCCTGTGCCTCCTCTAGAGATAGCCCTGCCCCGGGCCGCCTCCTCGGCCCCCCAGACACAGCTTCGCACCAACGCCCTTAACCCTCCTGTCCCCCTGGAACATCCAAAGCACCCCCTCGCCTTATCAATGCCCTGCTTGCCCCTCTGCCGGGGGCTGGCAGCCGCTCTCGCTGCTGTCCCTGGAGTTCTTCCACCTGCTCTGCAAGAGGACGATCCTCACACAGAGTCGAGGCACTTGATTCATCTACAGTTCTGCACAGAGTGGGGGGCTGGGTGGCAAATCCACAGAGCCATCATGGAGACTACCAAAACTTTAGGGAAAAGTCGCATTAATGTTTATTGGCTACAGGTTACATACTTCTCTTTTTAATTAGTATTCTATCTTCTGTTGATTAATGATTCTCTTGCTTCTCATGCCAATTAGTTCACATGCTCAGTCTTTCTCTTCTTTTTGGGTCAGTGGGCCATGAGTTGGTGGTCATGATCTCCCCTTGCTGGAATTACCTTAAACCAGTAAGAGCTGAATCAGCATGCTTGCTGAGTTGCCTTTATTAGTTTCTTCCTTATCTTGGGGCTTCTGCCAAATGTCCTTATGGCCTGTAAATTCTGCATTCTTTGTGCCCACTAGCAATAGTAAATTCTTATTCCCAAGCCTTGTTAACCTCCTCCTAAGTCTCAAGTCACTGAAACATGTTGAGCCCTAAACCTTAACAAGGCAATTCTACTAACAAGCAATTTGTTTTCCTAACACAAGGATACCAGTTAGAACTTACTTGCTAGCTACCTGTTTATTGGATGAAATCTCCTCTCTTGTTAATTAAACTTGAGAGTGTACAAAGATCAAACACCAAAGAACATGGTTCCTGAAGGAAGTTTTTACATATTTCACATTTTGCATCATTGCTGCCAAAGGAACAAGATCAGGGTGGAACAATTTGTCATAGGAAATTTAGGTTGGCTGTCAGGAAAAAGTTCTTCACTTGGAGGGTGGTTGTGCACTGGAACAGGCTCCCCAGGGAAGTGGTCACAGCACCAAGCCTGACAGCATTCTAAAAGGATTTGGACAATACTGTCAGGAACATTGTGTGACTCTGGGGGATGTCACAGGGCCAGGAGCTGTACTTGATGATCTTTGTGGGTCCTTTCCAGTGCAGGCTATTCCATGACTCTCGGTCCCTTTGTACACGCCTGCCTCTGGCCTTTGCCTGTTAGAATAAGCCCATTTGGAAAAGCAGCATTTGTCACTCATGGCCTGCACAAAGCCCAGGGTGACAGGTTTCTGCTCCAGGCTTTATGCCCTAGACACCTGTAAGAAAAGCACTGATGAAAGACACCTTGGTGTCCTCTGCAGCTTCTTGTGGCGCTGGGGAAGCTGAGACCTGATGCAGTACTGGCTCCTGGAGAGAATGGTCACACTGGTACCAGTGACACATCAGCAGCAATGAGGCACCTGGAGCCATCTCCTCTGGCTCCTGGCAGGCTGATGAACACTGGCCACAGGTACTTGTTACAGGGATTTAATAAGTTTATTCACTGTATAAGCAAAGCTTGAAGACTTTTGGCCCCCATACCAATACCTTGATCTCCAGCTCTAGGTTAAATTGGTTTCAACACACTTGATCTCAACAGTCAGCAATTTTCAGTGGTTAAAACCAGAACTTTTGTAACCACTGAAAAAGTTTTTTTTACATAGTAAAAAGCAAAAAAGCCCAAAGGGAGCAGCTCCACTGCTGTCACAGAAGGATGGGATGTACAAATGCACAGCCTGAGGTTTATAGCTCTACTGAGATACTTGACTTGCATATTTGTGCTATTTCACACCCCTTCCCTAGAAAAGGTGTCCCTTGGCCACAGTTTCCCTACAGCACCCAGGGTAAAACTGTAACAGTAACCTAACTATGTAAAAGAAAGCACTGGAAAATTTTTTTTCTTAATCGTACAACCAAGTCAGTCAAACCCAGTACATTCAGAGGAGCTAAGGGCTTTTCAAAGCTGGGGGTGCTGGAAAGCAGCAGGGTTATGTATTTAAAAACAAGTCATTCCATATCTGTAATGTCAAGTTCATTGAAGTCCACTGGTTAAAAACCAATGCTGAATGTTCAAAGAGGTTTAGACAAACACAAGCTATTTAGTACAACTGGTTCATTTATTGAAAACTGCTCTAACATAACTTGTTATGAGATTGTCACAGAGTGTAAGAAGGCATCAGAAATGCAACACTGAACAGTCCATGGCTGCATTATCCCTTCCAATTCCCCACCAGCAATTAGGAAGACCCTAAGGCTGTGTGGCTGATACAGTACAAATGCTCACTACATAATCTAAAAGAGGATTGCAGTACAATATCATGCTCAAGTCTTAATACATTCAGCTGCTCAAGTGTAAACAAGCTTCAGGGGGATCAGAAATTGCCAGAGATTGCTTTAATCAACTCAGAATTTAATTTGACATAATTCTTTATTATTTTTGTTGTGTGTTTTGTTAAAGATGTTTCCATCCTACATAAAGGCTGAAAGACATGCAGTTGTGGCTGCAATCAAAATACTTACTTAGTGAAAGTGATAAGGTATTCTGGGTAAGCTTGAATGTCATTAAAAATTATGAACATGGAAGGGTGGCTCATGTGATCAGTTGAACTATCATACAGATCTACAGAGTTGCTAACATTTTTTTGTGCTGGAGTAATTGATCCTTTTATCCCCAGAGAATATTCTCCAACAAGGACTCGGGCCAAGTACATGTATTTCTTCCCATTCACATCTGGTCTAGAGTACGTGTCCTGGGCAGAATAGTTGGCATTAACAGCAAAGTAGGTTCCGTTTCCGTAGTTTGCAGCTGTAGTCAGAAAAGCAAAGGTTTGTGAGTGTTTCAGTAGCAGCAGCTCCTTATCTGCCACCTTCAGAGCCTGTGAATCTCTGGACAACTCTGCTTTTTATTTGCAATAGGGAGATACAACAAAATAAATAATTTTGCATACAAGGTAGGGCTATACATGGCATGGCAAATCAGTCCCACCCTATAGAGGAAAACAAGAGTTGTTTTGAAAGTTACATTACCGTGCATTCCAGCATAGCTCCGGTTAAATCCTTTTTTGTTAATAAGGGTTAATGACTCCTGACTTGTCCCATGAAACAGAAGCCTCTCATTATTTCTGTGGCCATTTTTTTTATCTATTTCACACTTTTTTATTTGGTAGTTTTTCCATAAATATTGGTTCTGTACCCTTTCAATCTGTGAAGTTTGAAAGTAAGACAGAAAGAAAGAAAGAAAGTGGGTAGGTTGCTGCAATGAAAAAAATTAGCCTATCAATCATTCAATTTGCTTCCAAGATTCCCCTCTTAGCTCAAATACACATATATCAGATGATGAAAAAAGTTAGTCAAATCCTTCCAAACTTTGGCATGGCAGATAGCAGAACCCAGCCCAAACCATGAGACAAACACTTCCTGGGAAACAATACAGGAGCTTTTCACAGGTTCCAGGCTGTAGATGCCTGCTGGGTCTGCACAGCACACGTGGCTTATGTGGGCAAAACATGTGCTCTGCTACAGCAAAAACCATTCCAAGGAACAGCACTCTCCCCTGGAGCTGAAGAAGTGACTGCTTAAGAGCTGCCCCAAATACCTCAACTGCAACATTAAACTGATTGAAGCTGACTAAAGTTAATGACAGCCAGAAAGACTCGTCCCAGCTTTAGAAATTCATAGGGAATTTATTTTTCTGTTATCAGTATCCTTCATCACTTGCCATTAAGTTAGTTATGCTCAGAAATGATGGCTTGCTTTTACCTTTTCAATTCTGAATGACTGACAGGTCTGCAGAAACCTTTCTTGCACATCTTTATACTCTCTTGAGTCTGCTTTTAGTTCCACTATTTTGAGTTGCTCATTTTCCATAGGGTCCCATGTTGGAGGGAGCACTATTGACTTTTGATCTGCAGAAGAAACACCATCAATCATTTTCACCCAAATCCCCTGCCTAAAATTAAACATGACCTGCTACAAATCCTTCTAGAAGTCTACACATCTTGCTTATGTATGACTCAGAAAGAAAGACCTCCTTGTATTGTAAAGGACCAGCAGTAAATGGAAGAGGGGATGGCTCAAGAACAGAAGTGAGCTGAGATCTAGCATGACATTAGAACATTATTGCCAGTAAGCCTGCTAAGAACATCAGAACACATTACTCTCTTTTCAAAATATTTTAAATAGCTTCTAAGTTCTTTTATTTCCGAGTTTGGCTCCTTTCTACATTCTCCAAAAAAGCACCTGCACAAAGCTTCTAACATGTATTTTAAATATTCTCATAATTCTCTTTTCTTTTCTCTCACTGGATGCAACCAAGTTGTTTCATGGCAACATTAGTCTGTCAAGATGTTTTTCCTTACCTTCAGATTTGTCAATACGTAAAATGGATATCTGTCCTCCTTGGTCATCCACAGCAGTCTTGCGTTCCATATCCACTGTGTATATTTGCTCACCAATGATGACTTCAACAGTTTTCTGCTTTGTCTTGTAAGCATTTTCCAACTCCACATTTGTGAGACTGTTGAAGGGTACATAGGAATCCTTTTCACTGTATTTCCATTCAACTGAATTTTGTAGAAGTTTTGCCTGGGCCTCTTTAGCAGCCTTTATCTTGCGGATCATTTTATGAACAGCTGAAGAAGCCTGGCAGACATCTTTTGCAACCCCTGTAATTTCAATAGAGGTACTCTTCAAATTAAGACAAATTTTTAATTTCTTTTCTAGGTCATCCAGTTCTTCAACCTCTTCGTCATCGAAATGAGAGATAGTCTCGTCTACAATTTCCGTATGAGATTGTTCATTTGAAATTGCCCTTCTCAGCCACTTTTCAGCTTCTTCCACTTCTTTTTTATTTTCACCACAAATCTGCACAACAGCCAGATCGATTTTCTTTTCCGAAACCACTTTGGTTTTTCCCTTTGGGGAATGTTTCTCAGAGCTCCAGAGTGCTACATTGAAATACATAAATATTGTCATTAATATTCATCTCTTTTAGCTGGTGCTAAACAGATTGATCTATAACCTGTATTTATGTGACATCTACTTACATTTACCCATGTGATATGCCTTGGAAACAAATGATTTGATTCGTGTTGCAGTAGACTGCTCTCTTTTCTGCATGCTTGCTTGGAACACACTCATCAGATGTGGCTGAAAGATGACAACTTTAATAGTTTTCACAGACGTGGCAGGATTCCTTTTTGCAAAGTCAGTTACTGCATCTATCATGTTGCCAGCTACCTCAGCTGGATTGCGGCGTGCCTCTCCTGAAAAAAGTTGCAGATATTTTGCTCTAGAAAGTGTTAATAACTGTTAGAGATGATTAAAACATCTTTAGAAGAAGAGCTATGAACACACCCACACAATCACCTGGATCATAAACAGGTTGAGAATAACCTCAGGCTGGCAGTCAAGAAAGGTTTCTCTATTTATCAGGAAAAGAAAGTTGGGGACCACCTCTCCAGTAAGGGAAAAATAGGAGTTTCCTTTTGTTGGCTTGGCAACCAATTGGGTTATGATGTAGATGATATGGCTTGGGTAACTAACAGTCAATAGGTCTCAGTGATCCAGTAATCCATTCCTTGCTCAAAATTCAAGCCTAGTTTTATTCATGCAAGAGGTTCCCACGCGCATGGGCTGCAGTTCTGGATTCTCAAGAACAAGAGAAGAAGAAAAAGGGCCAGTCTGGGCTTTTTGACATTTGTATCAATCCTACTTGTGCAGCTGCTGGCCAGAGTTCCATCACCTACTGATTTCAGCAATGGAGAAGTAGGTCTCTGGCTACTCCCTGATGAGCTGCCCACACATACCAGGCTGCAGGTTCTTCAGCAAGCACAGACATGCCTTTGAATCCCTGTTAGCAAGGAAGTGCTGGCTTTAGAAAACTCATGCTCTTGATGTACCAGATTGTGGAGAGTTTTGTCAAAGAGTGGCTTGAGGAGAGAGGACACAGCCGAATTAATTTGGGAAAGATGTCCTAACTAGGGCAGAGACAGGCAGAGGCCTTTTTGTGTCTGTAGCAGGATAGAGAATGGAAAAGTACAAGACCATGGTTAGTTCCAAATCTTGCAGGTGTGAGATAATGTGTCCTTGATCCTTGCATAATATGATAAAGAAATGGACAGTGAGGCAGGAAGAGATAGAGAATGTAGTCTCAAAGGAATGTGGATGAGTTAATGCTATAGTTTAACCAATAGATTGCTTGGCTTACAGAATATTCATAAGCTTATTATTTGCTGTATAAGTGTTTGATACTTTCTTCAATAAAGCAGGCCATGATGAACCAACTGGTGTCCTGGTCTCCTTCCTACGACACTAGATCACTGTAAGGAGTGAAGATTTCTAGCTTTCATAAGCCTCCTAATAGCATTTTTAAAGACTGCATATTTCCAAATATATCTTCAACAAATAATAACCTCTCCAGATAAATCAAACCCATCACTTGAGGCCTGAGATCAGCAGAAACACATGCACTGAACCCTTTTCAGAAAAGGGAGACACAGACCTGTTCCAATTGCTGGGAAGATGACAGAGGTGTACTGCTGCAGCTCACACTCCTGGAGCACCTGGGAAACCAGGGACCTGATATCATTTTGGTAAACAAAATGCATTATGTTTTTGCATGGCAGGTTTCCTGCCTGGGTGATGATATAGTTCTTGCCAGTTTTCTGGGCTGAAACATAAGTAGGAAAAAATAATCAACAATTATCCCCAATATAGATGTGTACTAGTCCTCATTAGGAAATAAGAAATGTTGAGAAATTTGCTCCAGGATAAGCTTTTGTCTCCTTCCATAAAATGAGCAACCCCTTCACTCAATTTTCTCTTCCAAGGCACAAGAGCTCAGTTTATTTTTGTAAAATATTTGCCTCCTTTGGCAAATAAATTTATTATGTGCCTTTGTTTGTCAGGTTTCCTCAGTAAACTTGAAGAACTTCATGCAGTCTGGCAGTCTGTCTACACACACACACAAATATGCCATCTGCCTGCAGGCCACCTAGCCCTCTTGGCCCATGCAAGAACAGCTTGTTTACCTCAGATCTCTTCCACATAGCTCTCTTCCTTTGGTTGATCTTCCAAGCTGATCTCCACACCTGCATATTTCCCACTTCCCTTATTTTCTGGTGGTTTAAACCACATACTCATCCATCTTTACTCCTCTTTCATTATAGTTGCTGTCCAACAGCTGTATCTGGCCCACAAATGGTTTCTCTATTAACATTTTTGCCAGCATCACCCCTTGCTCCTCACTCTGTTTGATGCTGACTGTTTTTATCAAGGAAATCTTTATTAGAATAAGAGTATAACAATAACGATAGATTTGGATCTTTATGTATGCTCAGAAGCTGTCTCTTCCTGAAGATTTTTCTTTTTCTTCCCTCATTAGATGTTTTACAAATACCACATAAACTGATTAAACACTAGTTGCTGTAACACAGTGTGTAATACAGATGGAACTACAGTAGTCAGTACTGAGAAAATATTCCAAGAGATTCCCTGCCATGCATGAACACCTTTGGAAAGGTGAGAAATGTGGTACCATACCTAGTACACCACATTCATCTTCAACTGTTTTTCCAGCACCGTTCAGAATTGCCCTGGAGACACCTTAAATGAGAAGAGCAACATGGATCCACTGTTACTGCTGTTAAAGTCCCATCTGAGGCAGAACTGTATGTCTCACCACATCTAAAAATGTCTCATTTCTGATAACATTACAGATGATAAATTTAAAACAGTGTAGCCAAAATTTTAGCCTTATATGCTTTTCAATTCAAATTGATGTCTCGAGAACCTAACAAGTTTCACTAAGGTCAGAACCTCACTAACATTTGTCTCCTCCTTTAGTCTGAGAGGTGTTCTATAAAAAGATTTTTAGTTTCCCTTTCTGCAAGGGAGTCTTAAACATGCTGTCCTGTAACATAGATAAACAAGTGAAAAAAGTTCAGACATTCCCTAATTGAACTTTTTTACCCTAAGAAGCAAAACAGAAACAACACTGTGAAGAAAATAAAAGGCTTTAAAGCATTGAAGAGAAATACTTGCTCCTCTTCCTTCCCAGCCCTTCCAAGCACATATACTTTTTTCACACATAGTATCAATTAAAATACCTGTTTTGAGGCTGAAGGTTTGGTTTGTTATGTTTACAATGGCATCTCCCTGCTCCTTGGTAATATCACCTTCTGCCACCCGGAACACCACGGAGCCAATTGTCATTTCAGGCACATTGTGTGCTGAGCTTGAAGGGACAGCAGAAAAAGCTGCAGGGACAGAAATACAGACCCTGAGCAGAAAGGAGTGATTGGGTACAATGCCTACAGAGACCACAGTTTAGCTACAGACTCAGCCTGTGGAAAGGATTGCCTGCCATGCTAACTGAGAATCATTCCTTCTCACAGGAGTCTGTACTCAACCTGCACTCATTCCCATCATTTCTGTCATGGCAGGACAGCAGGGAAAATGTGTTTTGCTGCACACCTGTTATGCAGACACTACTTAGTGACATTTTACCATTGCAAAACTCCAATGCAAGAGAGCAGCAAACTTTCCAAGTCTCACTCTCTTTTTCCTGTGTCTCACAGAGTTTCCAGGCAGGTTTTCTACTTCTTGAAAAGGCAGAACTTTTTACCCATGTGTTATTTGTAAAATCATAATTAAGATTTCAACATGTAACTCATTTTTCTACAGGCTGCAATTCCATTAAGATGGATAATACCAAAGACATTTCAGTTTGGTTTTGCTATTCATCTGAACATGTAAAAGATTTGAGAGTACTTCAAAAAGACCACTTCAACACACATACCCAGGATCTCACCTGCCTTCCCAGGACAGAGGAAGACACTGCCTTGTTCACAGTTTAATCTACTGCTGCAGCAATAAAAGAAAAAGCACTGCTTGTGCCCTTGACACCTTATAGCTTCTGCTGTTCCAGTTTTGAGGGGCGCTATCTGGATACAGAATCACAGGAATGCTTTTTGTATCATCTCTAATATTATTGCACACATAACAGACACTCAGCCTGAAAATATGGCTTTCACAGCAGGCACTCAGACTTTGGGAATGACATGCTCACCAAGCAAGTACCTAAATATCCATAATGAATGCATTCCCTGGAATACTTGAAAAAAATAATTAAAAAAAAACCAGTAGGCACACAGCTTTGTGATTAAACCTTACCTGGGCTTTGGCTCGTGTCATTTGGAGAAGGCTTCTGCCCTTTAACAGCTACAGACCTGCTTTCAAGTTCATCTGAAAATTCCTACAGAATGAAATTACAATCAACTCCTGTAAAAGTCTTCACACAGTAAAAATAAAGTCTGAAAAGCAAAGCTAAAAAGCATTTAGAAAGAACTAAATTGAAATTACTTCACATCATCTACCACAATGCTGATGGCAAGTCGGGACAGATGTTGTTCTCAGAGAGCAAGGCTGCTTGCTCAGTGTGAGCATCACAAAATCACAAATAACTGAGCCAAACCCTAGTTACCATTCCACAGGGACACAGCAGCAGAAGGCATCCTTACAGTGAGTGAGTTGTTTTCATTAGCTCAGCTCTCTCAGGGAATGTAGCTCAGGCTTTGGCACAGTAGCCTTCAAATTTAGCCTTTCAAAATGTATTGAAAGCTCTAGCACAAAGTACAGAAGGCAACAGATGTAGAAACACTTATCAGGACATCAATTCGCAGTGTGCTGTGAATTGTGTGCTCTCTTTCGGTGTGAAATGAGTAACTTGAGTGTGGCTAGAGAAAATTTATGCTAAGGGGACACTGAAGAGAGGGGGATGCAGGATACTTATATGTTTCTACTGGAGAAGTTTACCAGCACAGCAATCCTAGCACAATGATTCCTCCTAAAAAGACACCAGCACTCCATTAAAAGCACACCTGTTTGCCAAGGGTGCAGGCACTGAAGCAGCAAACTTGTCTGACCTATAGGCTGAAGAATTAGGTGAGTTAATGAGATAAAGAGTAATTACACTTTTGTATGTATTATTCTCAGGAAACAGAAAAGGATAGGAAGGGAGCCAGACTGTACTTGATATGTGGGTGACCATGGGAGGTAGAACCAAAAAGACAACTTTCAGTACAGATGATCTAGAGACTCTCACCAAACTTTTTCTTTAGTGTAAGAACAAGCACCTTGCAGATTCTTTGAATAGCATCAGATAGCCAAGTATCATAAGACTCACATACACCATAATATAATAGAGAGAGGAAACCACAGTAACTCACCTGAATATTAGCTGTGTCTTTTGTGTGCAACAGGAAGCGAACTTCTTCAAGAGAATTCACTCTGTTTTCACTACTGAATTCAAACACTTTGTCAAACAATAATTTAGCAACAACGGATCTCGGGAATTCCAAATTCCCTGTCCCAATTGCTGGAAAAGTAATTGATTTCAAAGACAGTTCTTCAGCAATCTCCAGGCATTTTGTGATTATGTCACCCAAGACCTGTAAAGCACAATTATTTTTTCAGTTACTGGAGGTAATTTTTTCCCAGTATGTGTAATGTAACACCTTCCATTTCATCTATCTCTTCATATTAAAATACAATTAATTCCATACACAAGGAATTTATTAGTCAATAAGGGATCAGCCCACAGTTAAAAAAGAGTGTGTCAAACTCTCTCATCTTCTATGACCCTGTCTCTCATTTCAGAGGAAAAGTGGCATTAAACACACTATAAATCCCAGAAAAAATCAGGCAAATAAAGAGCCTTTTACCTTTGCAGGTGTGTTTTTCTGGCACCACGCAGGTACCACAGCATGAAGCACAACACTGCAAGCCAGATTATAACCTTTAGTTTTCAACACAGATCCATCCTCAGGTATTCTTCCTCCACCTTCTTTGCTCAAGCCTGCCTGAAGCATTGGCCCTGCTTTGCTCAGCAGAGCTTTACCAAGTGGCCCTTTGTCAAGCTGGAGATCTTTGCCAACACTGACGACAACAACCGATGTCTGAAAAACACAGAAGCAAAAACTCTAGCTTGTCAATATCAAATTTAAATTTTGCATTGGATAATCAAATACAGCCTGCCTGATGGTCTACAAGGTAAATTTTTGGGACAGCAACCAGAGAGAACAAAGTTTTGGAATAAACCAGAAATTATGCTCAATTCTAATATCATGAGCCTGCCCAAAGACAGACAAAACTGAGTTAACAATGAAATTAAATTCAGCCTAATGGGAGTGAGAACTCTGCATTCCTTGTTTATTCACTCTGCCTCCATTTGAAAAACATTTTTGCAAGTTTGTTCTCAAAGAGAGGCTCACAGACCAAAATCTGAGTTCAGTGAGGTAGGCAGGGCCTCCCATGTGTGGCTGATTTAGGGGGACACGAAGACACTGAGGACAAATAAGACTTGGGGTAATCTAAGGAGAAAGAAGTGAGAAAAGCAGTAACTTATGAATGAGAGAAGTACAAAGAGCACTGAACATTGTAATCTAAGGAGAAAGAAGTGAGAAAAGCAGTAACTTATGAATGAGAGAAGTACAAAGAGCACTGAACATTGTGTCAAACCCTGTATTTATCTCCTCAGGAAGGGTCCCATACACATTTTAACATATATTCTGCCCTGGCCAACTGGAGGAGCTGCATGCACAAGCTGTGGGAGGCATCCACTCCTCAGAGGTTTTGCAGAAGAGTCCCAGATGGAGTTGCTTCCAGTACTGGCAATCCCAGTAAAGAATCTATCAGCCAGCTAACAGAAATTCAGTGCAGGAGGCAACCAGAAATCAATGATCAAAATCACTGGTTCTCCACAGGAAGTGCAATACCAACTGCATGACTACAAATGACATTGGTTTTGTGTTTGTTAGTTTTAAAAAAAGACACAAAAGAACCCACTTTTTATTTCAAAAGGAGATAATTTAGAACACTTACTTTAGCATCTTCAATGCTTCCTGTTTGCAGGATGATGTGAAGGCCTTCCTGAGTTGTTATGAATGGGAAGTTATTCATACGCTTGAAAGTTCTCCTCTGCCTGGGCTGAGGAACTGAAGTGACATGATGCAGTGGCCTGTAGGAAGCTGAAGACTCTGAAAACACTTCTCCAAATGCCTTGCTGAAAGCCTGAATGTTATCCTGTGCAAAACCCACCAGATGAACCTCCTTCAAGCTTCTGTTCCCCTTGGACTCTTCCAAGGTCTCCTTGATAGAGGATACAATGCAATAAGTACACAGTTCCATTGGGAAGCCAAAAATCCCTCCACTTATAGCAGGCAGAGCTATGGAACGATGCTTGTGCGCTTCAGCTACTTGTAGACATCTTTTCACTGTCTTCCTCAACAGGTTCACACAGACTTCTGGTCTGTCGCTGCTCCACCTGGGCCCGACGGCGTGGATGACATTCTTGCAGGGCAGTTTCCCAGCGCGCGTCATCACGGCGTCACCAGGCTGAAAATTCCCCAGCATCCTCACCAGCTCATCACACTCCTCCTGCAGTGCTGGCCCAGCTGCTCTTGACAGCGCCTCAGCCAGGCCACCAATGTGTTTTAGGTCTTCATTAGATGCATTCACCACAACATCAACGGGATGAGTGCACAAGTCAGCTTTATAAAGCGCTATTACAGTTTCACCCATGGTCACCTGCATATGGAGCTTGCCTCCGTTACTGTGTTCTTCTGGCTGCTCTTCCAGTAGGACTAAACACTTGTACATTTCTTTAATATTGACAGCCAAAAGGGGTGCTTGCTCTTTTATATATGCCTTGGCTCCTGGCAAGTCAATCACCACGCGCTTAAAATGCAAGCCAGACAGAATTTGCTCAACTAAGCTGACTCCCTCCAACACTTTTGTCTTTGGCCCACTCAACAATATAACTTCACAGTTCTTCTGAGTGCTAAAGTCAACTTTCACACCCTTTTTTGGTAGGGCAGCCCAATCATTGGCCTTCTCTTTCTTAAAAAACTTTATGAGTGCCATCGGTTTCCCTTCAATGACCTTTTGCACCTGTGTGTTTTCATCTATAAAGCTGGAAAGTTCCTCAAAGGCTTTTGCTACAGCTTCAGAAAGACCAGCAATCATGATCTGACTCTCTGCCTGAGTGACTGCTACAGCTCCATTAGAGCAGTTTTCCTTGACTAGCATCTGCCATTCCTCCTTCTGGAGGACCGACTCATCCCCCAAAGTAATGCTTTTGTGGTCCAGTTCTTTCTTTATTTTTTCCTCTGCTTTTAGGAGATCTTCAGGAGCATTCCCTTTCAGGATGATCTCTCCCACACCAAGCTCAAAAAAGACATTAATTTGTTTTGATATAAACAGGCTCTGTGACAGAGTTTCATTATCAATATGCTGTAAAAACTGAAAAATAGAAGGGTGGACATTAATTGCTTTCTTTGCCATTTTGTATACATGATCAAGTATTTCTCCTTTTACTTTGTAAACTTCTTCAGGCACTCCAGACAGGTTAATGCTCTTCTCCAAATTATCATAAGTCATTTGCAGGTTTGGGAACTCTTTACGAAATTTTTCTTCCAGACCAGTAATCTGTAAAATTCCATATTCCCCTGGATTCACTGTCTTAACTTTCAGTTCAGTTCTTTTCTTTTCTCTTTCAATTTCTCTGGTGGCCTTTTCAATCAGAAGCTTCAGTTCTTGTTCAACCTTCCTCACAACTTCTTTTTCACCTACTAGAACATGTAAATCCTTGGAAATATACGGGATCATCAGAACTTCATCATGGGGAAAGCTGTTACTAATGGCTTCCCACACCTCTGTGTTTACTTGACATTTAATTGCTTCATACTTTGATATGGTGTGTGAAAATGCTGTGGAAACTTCTTTTTTCCATGCCTTGACCAATCTAGATACAGATCTCTTCCGCTCAGAAAAAATAGCTGAAGGATGCAAAGTAACTGTTGGATCTGCACAGAGGGGACCAGGCCACACTGGCACACAATTACACTTTGCCATTTCATGATCTATTGCCTTAATTAAGCTACTATTTCCTTGCAAATAAATCCAGATATGGGGATCCAGAGGCAATGTAATTGGATCTGGTTTCTTTATCTGTGGCCCTTCCTTTCCATATAGAGCCGTTTCCAGTGAGGTGTAGTAAGGATAGACAAAGATTGGTGTTTTGTTGAGTGAATGCTTCTTTGCCAGGATATTTGTTACATCTAAAACAAACAAACAACCCCCAAAGTTATTAATGTCAGCACTTAAGATCTTCTCTTTTGTTCTGGGTTTTTTTTTTTCATTGTTTGGGGGTTTTAAAACTGTATTTTCTATATAATAGTGTTTGTTATTTTTAAGAACATTTTTAGATTAATTTCCTCCACTTCCCAAATAGAAATAATTCCAGATTTCTGAAGAATTATTCATTTTAAAAGCCAGAAACTGAGTTGAAGAGAGACAGTCAAGCACAACAGCATCCACCTTTGGGAGAAGGTGTGCATAATCTCTGTCCCCACTTCTCCTATGTACTGACCTGAAGCTCCACAGTTGTCTGGGCTATTACTCAGCAGTTCAAATCACAGCTCCTCTGTTTTCCCAAAAGACCATCTCTTTCCTCCAACTCCTCTTCAATTCTCTCCTTCACTTCAATGCCCCCAGCTTCTCCCTTGTCCTACACTTTTCACAGTCACTCATCTTTCTGCCACTGACTGGACAACCCACAGCACCTGCTCTCCAGCCAAAAAAGGCTGCCCAAGGAATGGTCCTGAGATGAGCCAGACTGGCATGCTGCCATGGGCAGCTGGTGCCCAAGATGGCAGGTGGGGGGGAAATCTCCTGTGCCCAGGGGGCTGTGCACTCCCCACAGAACTCAAACTGCAACCTGAACTCTGTCAGAATCAAGGCCTGGGTGAAATAAACTGTCTAAAAAAGGAAAAAATTCTATGCCTTATGGCCAGCTGGTCCAAAACTGAAGCTTGCACTCCACTGAGCATGAGACCTGTGGGCAAAGCACCACGTCTGCCATTTTACAAGAGCAAAAGAGGTATTTCTCTAGAAAATCCACATTTTGGTCTTTAAATGGGAGGTGCTCAAACAATAAGGGCTCTGCATTTCTGCAATACCTCTTTGGTCACCAAATGTAATGATAGCTGCATCTTCATCAGGCAGCAGTTGAACATCCACGGTCTGTGCACCGCCGTACTTCTCATTTTCAAAGTAGAGAGCTATGTAGTGACTGGAGGTGTTGGGTGGTATATTTTCAGCCCTAACAGTTTTTGTTTGCTCAAGGCACCATGCAGTAATGTTTTGTTCCCTTGCTCTCTGGTTTTGATTCAGCTTTTCAACAAATTCCTCTGCATCTAGAAAGAGAAAGGAGAAGAAAAAAGAAAAGATCAAACTCGGAGCGTGTTTTTCTGCCATGATGTTAGCAGACTATCACTGTGTACACTGATCAAAGCACTGAATTACAAAATCAGTCCAGAGCTGCCCACAAAGACACCTCTTTCCACATATTCAGTATCTGTCACTCGGTATTCCCCCCATGGATGATTACAATTGTTGACTACAATGACTGCAGCTGGAATTTGCCATTGGTTTTCCTACTGACTGTCACTGGGTTCTTCAGCTGCAGCAGAAAACAACATCAGGTTCATTTTTAGGCTATGGCTTCGTACACAACTAATAAGACGCAAGTTAAGAATTCAAATTCTCTCAATGTTATGATAAATATATTCTCATTTTGGCTATTTCCCCCCTGTTATCCTCACAATAAAAGACAGTCAAATCACTTTTCCGTCTGCCAAGGAGAAACAATTAAGTTTCTTAAAGATCCACTTATTTCCTAAAGGCTACCCCAAAAATTTAAGACTGGAGCATGACTTGAGAGACACAGAATTTCTAAGGCAGAAAAACCTACACCTTCTCTGAAGGACAGCTTTTGGCAAGGACAGCTTTTACCATTGCTCTGTTCTCAGACCAAGTATATCCTTTATTGCTTGTTTTAAGTTATAGTTTGGTTTTAGTCCTACCTGTTGTGCTTACTATCAAAACCAGAGCTAGCTCTCTTTCTGACTTGCATGGCCTCTCTACCTCACAGATAAAGGTTATGGCATTAAGTGAAGTAAATCCTCCTTTAAAAGGACACAATATCAGATCAAATCTTAAAAATACAAAAGATAATACTTCCAGTTTAATCTCACTCACATACACGCATACAAACAGGTACCTAATAAAAAGAGCTTCAACTCTGACTCCTTCTTACCAGTATTTCTAGTGAAAGTAACTACAGCAGCACGTAACTCAGGTATCATTTCCACACTGAAGTCACCATCCTCCTCTGACAAGCCACTGACATTCTCTACCAGCAAAATTAACATGCAATCTTTGATTGTGTCCTTCACATTTTCCAGCACAACTGCGGTGGGAAGCAGGGATCCTTCAGAGTTCTCCACTTGGCAAGACTCCTGGGAAGTTGCCACTTGCCATGGCTTCACAACCAGATCAATTTTACTCAAGTGATGCTGTCTTTGTAAAACTTCTTGGGCATCTGGTCCCACAGAAAAACAGAGATGTCACAGCAGAGTAGCATGTTAATCAATAGCAATAATATATCATTTCTGCTTGGAGCAATGCCTTCAGAGAGATCCTGCACCAGCAAAGGCCTATTTTTAAAAGAGAGCTGAAGCAGTGTAACATACCTTGCTCTTCCTGAAAGGTGATGATCACTTGGTCATCCTTTTTGACATAGGACTTAATGGGCCCTCCACCAGACCTCCTTTTACTTTCAAAGTACATTTCCAAAATCTCATGTTCTATTTCCTTGCCAAAGGCAGTGGTTACTACTACCGCAGAATTCCTAGAGGTTGCTTTCTCTGCTTCCAATTTCTCACATGATTCTGAAATAAAAGATCACACCCTAATGTCTTAGGCAAAAGTTAAAAAGAAAGCCAAGCTTCCCACCTTCCAAGCTTTCACACCACTTTTTGTTCAGATCACAGGGTCAGGGAAAAGAACAGGGCAAGAATCCCAAAGAAGTTAAGCAGATGACTAGCAGGAGTTGCTGCATCAACACATAGGGAGGAAATGCTTCAGTTCATCACCAGGCAAGGACAGCAGAAGTAAAAGATACAAAAGCCTCTTCACAAACATGCAATGAGGGGAAGCAGTGCTCCCCATTCACAGCTCAGACACAGCTGTGGGTCACCTGGGTTTGATATTTGCTGGCTGCCACGGCTACTCAGGCGTACCTGGGGTACACAGCTCCCCATGCTCTGGCACAGGGCGGCCCCAGCAAGGCTGGCAGCAGCTGGGAAGGAAGGTCTGGGTAGGGACAGCCTCAGCCAGAGCAAAGGCCAGCACTCACTGCTGTCCCCAAAGGAAGTGACCTGTCTGAGGCACACAGTGAAGTGGGGGCTCTAAAGGGACTCATAGAAAGGAAAACATACATTTATTTCTTTTGGCCTGGGATCACAATTGCTACACTACATTAGACAAACAACAAAAGCCACAAGGGTGTCCAGGGCACTGCTGCAGCAGAAAGGTCCAGAAAACCAAAGGAGCAAGAATACAACGGTCACCACCAGGTAAGTGACACACTTACCTGTCTTCTCCTGCTGAGCACACACAGGGGTTTCCTTATTCTGACAGATGGGAAGAGACACCTGGGGTTCATTAACTAGAGATAAATGACAACAGTTTCTCAGTTGCTGGGTACTTCAAGAAGAAAACTGACACATTAATGTACACCCAGGAGCTAACACAGCTTAAATTTTCATTTGACACTGTCAGAATCACAGATTTCCACAGATATCTCTATTTTTAAACCAAAAGTTGAATTGGTTACAGAAAGACGCTGAGCTCAAGACGCTTCGGGCATAATGTCAGCACACAGTCATGCTGCACAAACCGCCAGGAGCAGGTCCTGCCACGCAGCACAGCATTTTCCTCACACAAAGAGCAGCACTGGACATAAGAAGTGCTGAGGACATCAGCCGGTGGGAGGGAAGCGCCTTTGAAAACTGAGACCTCTGGAAGAGACTCTGTCAGGACGTGTTTGACCCAGCATGACCACGCAACTTCCTAGTTTAGAGCAAGAGGAAATGCAGCTGCATTAGAAAACAAAGGACAATGGTAAGATTGACCAGACTGCTTTTGCAGCCTGTGCCCTCAGCCCTCACCTGCACAGTCACCCCGCTATGCACAAGCAGGTACTCTGAAAGCAGAGCTCAGCGAGCTGTGTATTATCCCTGTGAATATGGATTACTTCTGTGTGTACTGGCAGTCACACACTGATTAGCTGTGTATTGGCCATGCGTGTGTATTGCTTAGTCCTATGCGTGTGTATTAGCCAGATGTGTATTGAGCAGCTGTGCGTGTATTGATTATACAGTGTATGTGTATTAGCCGTGATAGCGTGGTCGGTCTGTCCGGTGCCTGGGATGTGGCTCGGGGACTGTGGCACCTTAGGAACTTCATCGTGTTTGGGATTCGGGAAGTGAAGGGGAGCGCCGGGGAGAAGAATCAAAGCGCTACAGCGCCGTTCGGCCGGCCCGGCCAAGCAGCGGCTCCGCTGCTTCCCTATGCCCGCTGCTCCGCAGGGCTCGCCGGGCCGGTGCCCCGCCAGCCCCGGAGCCCCCGCAGCCCCTACCTGGCGCCTGGGTCCCGCCGGCCGGAGCCGCCTCCTGCAAGGGCACGAGAGGAGAGCGGTCACCAGCGGTCCCCAGCGGCCACCCCGCCCGCCCGCAGCCGCGCCCGCCTCACCTGCGCGGGGTCGCCGTCCGCCGGCAGCGCGGTGACCTGCAGCGACAGCCGCTCTCCGGACCCCCACACCAGCTCGTGGGCCGGCCGCCTCAGCACCCGCTCCCTCACTGGCAACAGAGAGGGCACCGGTCAGGGGGTGCGTCCGCCCCCCGCCCGTCCGCCCGCGGGCATCGCCATCAGCCCCCCGGCCCCGGCCCGGCCCGGCCGCTCACCCTCGGGCCGGGCGAAGCAGACGAGGATGTGCCCGGTGCCGGTGTCGTCCCCGGTCCGCAGCTCGCACTCGCCGCCGCCCGAGCGCTTCTGGCTCTGGAAGTAGCAGAGCAGCTTCTTCCTGAGCGAGGGCGGCGGCTCGGCGGGGCCCCAGTCCCCCCGCACCAGCAGCGGGAAGGAGCACGGCCGCTGCCCCTCCATGGCTGCCCGGCCGCTCCTTTCCCGTCGCTTTCGCTTTCGATTCTCGGAGCCCGAGGCGCCTGGGGCTCCGCCCAGGGCCGGGAACCGGCCTCCGCCTCCGGGCCCATCGGGACGGCCGGGGGTCCCGGGCTCCGCCGCGCCTCTTCACGGGGCAGGACAGGCCTCAGCGCCTCCACAGAGCCGCACAAGAGCCAAGTGTCACAGTGCTTTCAGTCTCTGAAATTACACTGCTTAACCACTGGCTAACACTCGCTCTCCCTCCCTTACCCCTTCAAATGAAGTCATGATGCAAAGTAAAATTACCACTTCCATCATTCTTTGCCAGAGGTGCTTCCACAACCGTGGAAGGTTGCAATGGCTCTTTACTTCAGACTAACTTTTCAGCTAGCTGAGAAGTTTTCAACCGAGTGCTCAGGACTTTCTCTTGCAAAGGTTTGTTTTCAAACAAACTTTTTGTGCTGCGTATTTTACCCTTGTGGCCAAATATGGGACACTAAAATAGCAGATATATGAAGTTTTCCCCCCTCATTCCACTGAACATTCATTTAAGAAATGGACACATAAATGTATCTAAAAATTATAAGCAACCAGCTAGGATGACATCTAGGTCTCATCAGATACTCTGCTGAATGACTCATGGGGATGCCTTTGTTTCTTGGTGGGCAACTTATTTCTGTTATTTCCTAAGGCACTGTCCCAAGTGACAGCTTGTTTCCGTGTGCAGAAAAGCTCAGTCACTTAGAAACAACTGGAGTGTTGGTATTTTACTGCCTCCTCTGCTATTTTACTGCATGGAATAATGTAAAATATTAAAACAAATACAGTAACACAAAACCAGGGCGGGAAAGACATCCCAACCCACATGGAAACCAAATGGTGCCCACTCTTACTAAACCTGAAAGTCAAGGTGGCAAAGTTGTAGTGCCTATTGACAGTGTGGGAATCTTAAAATAATAAAAAAACCCAAAGTAATACATTTTAAAAAAGAGGGGTGGCATGGAGCCCAAACTGCCCCAAAACATGGTGTTGCAGGGAAGCTCCTAAATCTAAAAAATATATACAGCTATATGTATTGCAAAAAGGAGGAAAAACCCGTACAGAAGAAACACACATGGTATTTTTGTATTTTCTTTATTAGTTGTCCTCAGTAGCCTTAGAGAAATGGTTCAACTTACTAAAAATCATGTCTGTGTGACATACCACCACACAGGTAATTAGCAGGTTATTTAAGCACTGCAGAGTATCTTTATGATACAATTTAAACCTATATTGGAAGCAATTGAAAGAATACAGTTTTATAGTTGAAAAAGTGATTTTAAAGTTGTAGTCAAGTTTAAGCACAATGGCAGGCACAGAACCAGGAGCCCACTGTCAGATATGGACACAGACACTGTTACTTCCCACAGCTCCAACACAGCTCTCAGCATTCAGCACTTCTGCAGAGCTCAGCATCCATGTACCCACTTGTACATGATCCATGGCTAATTTCACATGCAAAACCCAAATCACTAAGGCAATTTTTACCGTGAAAATAAGCAAAAGTCCATAACCTTATCACAGCTAACACTGTCATAGCTGCATACAAATTTTAGATTAGATTACATATTTGCATACAAATTTGTATACAAATTTTAGATTTAGATTAGATTAGGTTACATGATGCCAGCCATGCTGGCAGACATCATAATGCAAAGCTAAGAGAAATGTTTCATCTAATAAAAGTAGTGGATCTAAGGGGTTTTGGAAATCAGACTGGAGAGTTGTGAGGAAAAGGGCCAATTAGATTTGCTAGTAAAGCAAGATACACAAAGTGCAAACAGAACTGATACTACACTCCCAAGAACCAAATTTTGTAAAGGCTACATATATAGGAAGTAAATGATTTGTGCAAAGAACGTACATTGTTTGATGAGAAAAGATTACTTTTCTTAGCTAACTGTGAAATACAAGCAATTTAGGTAGGTAGTTAAACAAAGCAACTTCCCTCAGAGCTTGAATAGCACATTAACTGCTATATGTTTGTTTAGTCATTGCACTTAAGAGTTGAGAGTTGATAGATTCCCTTATTCAATTCCTTTTGCTTTCAATTCTGATCGAACACGCTGCAGATAAGAAGGATCTGGGTAACCAAACCTAGGAGAAGAAGAGAAGAATTGTTTGGGCTATTTCTGTAATGAAGGACTTGACAATTCTACAAAACCATCTCATCAAAGTCTTTTTAGAAATTTTATGCAGTTCTTGCCCTAGAGAGAAAACAGACCCATATTGCCAGTCACAGAAACGATACAGACACCATAAAGCTACAAACTTAAGGAGCTGCTACATTTTGTTGTCCAAATTGATACTAAGAACTTGATTTTCAAAGCTGCCTGGGGTCTCCCTTCCAAATGATAGGGTGTTTGGGTATATATCTTTTAAAAAGAAAATCAGACCTGAAGCATATCCAAGTGAGCCTTCAAATCAGAAAGACAATGGCACCTCTGGACTTGAAGTAGTGCAACACCAGAACTGCATATGAAGCACGTGATAAGCAAGAGAGAGGATTTGCACAGAGTGAAGAGTAAAGTAAAACTGATATTTTTTGCTCTTTTAATGATCCTAGCCCAGTCAGGAGGATCTAGACATGAGCCTTTAAAGCTTGCAAGATACCACCTACCCCTTACAGGTTGCAACAAGCTTGAAAGGACTGGTCCAAGATTCCCCCTTGTCTCTGCTGCAGGCAGCTCACACTCTGTCCTGGTGATTGCTCCTTTCACTTAAGTACAGCACATCCTCAAGAAATACTGGATAGGGCGGTCATCTACCCACTCAGAAAATCCTCTCACAGCTTGAATGGCCAAAATGGGGTAACCCTTTTTATGGCTGGGGCTGGCACTGTGTCCTGGGTTCTGACCCACCAAGTGCTGCACAACACTTGGCTCCTAGCATCTAAAAGGACACGACCATATCTGCACTACAATCTCACTTCCTGCTGTTAGCTCTGCTAAGCAGAATTTCAAATCACATTTTACAACATGATGAGTGCCATCTTTACCAGGATCATAATGGACCAGCACCTCCTGGTGCAGAACAGCAGGTAACAGGAGAGGCATAGATCAGGAATCCAACCTTAGGTGTCATCAAAAGCTTGCTGTCCTGTAGATTCTAATCAAAGCAGTTATTAACTAAGTACCTTACAAACTCACTGGGGAATGAGTAGTCTGAGGGGCAGCAGAACACTAAGATCACCCTTGTTCCAACTGTCCAAATAGGGGAAGGTGGTTAACATCTGGATCCATAGGGCATTCCACAATCACTCTGTTAGTGAAAGCTCTAAATGTGGAAGATATTCAAGGCAGTCTTCCTGACACATCTGAGTAACAACAGTATTGCATAAAGACAAGACTACTTACTGGGTAGGTCCTCCATCAATGGCAGTTTTATGGTGAATATCATTCCATGTGATAACATTTTGTGCACCAGTAGTACGTGACTGCCCCACTGTGAAAATCAATTTCTGTCGAAAGGCCCTTCTGAGGAGCTGCAGAATTTCTCGCCCTTCCTCATTGTCAGGTAAATATGCTTTTCGACGAACTGGCCCATAACTCTGCCCTGGGTTTGGGTGGCTGCTCTGTTTTGTAGAAAAACAAAACAAACCCACTCTGTATATCATAAATCATTCAGAAGGACATAGCATGACTGATAACTAATTCTGAGTTTTTTCTCTTTAGATACTTTATTTCGTACAAATGTCATTCACACTTTCTTGTCATCACTCATGCACCCATTGCTAGTTTTAAATTTGTTTTTCCCTCTTTTCTCTCCCAAATGCATGGTGCTGCACCTGTGACTTTTTTAATTTACTCCATTCTCAGTCCTAGTCATGAATCCAGGCACATTAACATAAGGAGATATCTCACCTGGAAAGCTCTCACCAAACCAGCCCACTATTCATTTTTGTCCATTGGTGTCCACAGCAAAGAGAACATCCCAGAAATTCTCATTATATTTTGCTTACATGATATCACTGCATAGATTTCAGTTCAGTTACTCCCACTGTACAAATTAAAGACAGGTATCTCTGTCCTGGTGCATATAAAATGGAGGCTGATCATCTGACTATTTCATTCCTACTGTATTAACTTAATCATGCCCAAAAAGATTGAACTAAACACTTGCAGATTTGTACAAAATAAAGAAATGTCCTCCCTGAACATGCATTCAAGTAATGGGAAAAGAATTAATTTTGTATTCAATATTGGTTTTGTTGTGGGGAAAATATCTTTAGGAAATATTTAAGCATACTTACAGTTTGAATACCACCATTCATAACATAGTTAATTTCAATGGTGCCACAATTGGGATAACCAGGAAGAGACGAACTGTTAGTTCTAGTTAACATTCTTCCCTCTGGTTGGTTTCCTGTCAGGACTCCACAGACAGTATTACAAACTGGACAAGCTTGTTTATAAACCATGGCTTTGTCAATGCAAGCTTTGCAAAATGCATGTTTGCACTTTTCTAATATTTCTTTATTTTCAATTTTGTCCCTGCAAATTGGACATTCATCATCTTCTTTTTCTTCTGTCTTTGCCCGAGTCTGTCCCTCAGAAGAAAGGTTATTCTTTTGCCTATCACTGGACTTAGATGCTCCTGTAGCTTCTTGAGAGCTGAAGCCAGAGGACAGTGGTGCCCTATTTATAGTTTGTGTCCCTTCAGTGTTAAGAAGGGGCTTCGTGTACTTTTCAGCAACTTCATTCTTCTGAAGTTTTACATTAAGGTCTTCAAATTTCTTAGCATTAGGCAGCACACCTAAAGTTTTCTTCTGATCTTCTGAAAGCTTCACGCTGATGCCTTTTTCTCTTAACATAGCAGAGGCACTCTGAAATGCACTGATAAAACTTTCAGTAGCATGTGATGACATATCAGAAGTTTCAGATTTAGGCCTAAATATTACGGCCTTCTGGCCATATGACTTCTCTTTTATTTCTACCAGTGTATCAAATTTGCCATTTATGTTTTCAATTTCTTCGCTTAGTATGGTTTCCAACATTTTAAACACCGAAGCATCAATTTCAATTCCATCCCTGTATTTGTACCATTGAGATGATATTTTCATATTCTTTTCAGCTTGGTTGTTCTCACCTTCCCCTGCTAGAAATATTTGGGCAGCTGAAATCTCATTCCTTGAACCTCGGAGTAGCAACTGATTCCCTTCCTCTTTAGCAAGAAGATTTCTAAACTTTTTATTTAATTTTACTATTGTCTCTTCTAATGTGTCAATCTTTGTTATGGGAACTTTTTCCTGCGTCAGATCTTTTGTAGCTTCCTGGAAGGTTCTGATAAAAGAATCACTAGCTGCTTGTAACAATGCAGGACTTTGATTGGAAGATATGTATATGAATGTGTAATGCTCATCGTGACCTTTACTTCTTATACATGCTCCAAACCTTTCATGTAGTTCTCTGATTTCCTCTTTGTGGGTATGAATAAAATATTCATAGAGAGCTGTCACAACTGTAAACTCAACTGTTTCTTCAGTATTCAGGCCATTTTCGTCTTTCAAACCATTCTTACATTCAGAATGTGAAAAATCCTGGTTTGGGTCTTTGCCTGCAAGGATATCTTCAAAGTAGTGATAAGCTTTTTCAATATCTGTAAAATCTCCTGTCAATTTCTCAGAGCCATCCACACCAGGGCTTCCTTCTCTCTTTAAGTTTGGACACATAATGGTAATTTTCTCCCTTTGGTCTTCAGTGAACATACTGGTATTCAAAGTAGCAGATACTGTAAGAAATATCTACAGAAAAGACAAGAACACATCAACATTAGTTTTCTCTAAGGTTCTCTGCTGGCTACTTCTGTATTTTCAGCAGGGAGAAGCTCTGTCCATCCCAGTAGTGCCAGATTACTACAAACAAGTTTGCACACAGTATTTCTTTTATGTCACATACACTAACAGTACAAACAGGCAAATAGCACAATCTGCTTCTAAGTCAGCAGCAAAAATGAAATGCCCTAATGTCACCAGCACTGCAGAAGGAAAGACAGTAACTCTGCTATTTAGGCTGAGACTGCGACCCAAAATAGTATCTATCCCCTTAGAGCCAGGTTACACAGACACAACATGTTTTAACATGACTTGTAAGTTATATTTCATTGCTCTTATTAATATTAGAGCAATGAAATATAACTTACAAGTCATGTTAAAACATGTTGTTTTAACACGACTTTGAAATATTTTCACTCATTATCTTTCTTTAAAATTTTCCCAGAAGTCATGCTTTAATAACTCCAAGAGTTAGGGCAGAAAACAGTATTCTGAAAAAGAATAATGAACACATTCCCTTCTGTACTTCACACAGACAGCGTGATGGGGAAATTTGCAGTATAGATGCCAGGTAAACACTATGTTAACCCATGCTATACTTCAAAAGCTACACCTATGTTACCAAGCAGAACAGGGTAAAGCCCTCTAAGCCAGATATCATGAGCCACATCCACACCATGTTGCCCTATCCCATATCCCTAAACACAGCTGATCTTTTCTGCGTAACTTTTGGTTCAAAGTGTCTGAAATCATGTTTGCGGTGCTACATCGCATCACAGCAGACTTTTTTAATGCTGAAGAGATGGAGATAATTAGGGTTGCCTCAAGGTGCAAACCATGTTGAAAGAGTAGGTGGAAGGCTGGAAAGAGTAGGTGAAAGGTAGGTGGAAGAGTAGGTGCAGGTGGAAAGGACCCAAATCTCAGACAATTCTTCTACCTTTTGAGAGCAGCCCTTGGTGCACACTACCCCTGAAACCTGCCAGAGTGCTGCTTTGGGGAATAGAGGCTGGCACCTGTCAGAGTCAGGCTGGAAACCATGCTTCCTGTAAACATGTGTAGATTGACCTCTGGTCTGGCACTCAAATGTCACTCCTGGCCCCCATTCCATTATCTAAGATCACATAATTGACTTTTTTTTTTGACACAAAATATTTAAGTGCAACATAAAGAACTCATGGAACTACAAGTGGGGCAGGTTGTGACATTGCTGTTCCTGATGCACCTTTTTGGTAAGGTCTTCTTTTGCTGTGGCCCCACAGCCACCGCTGTCCCGCTGCTGCTGCTGGGGCAGGGCCGGGCCGGCAGTGCCTTTGCTGTGGCCGGCAGAGGCGTGCGCTGTAACCCGGCTCTTGCCCGGGGCCCCTTCTCCCGGCAGGATGACTATCTCGCAGCATCTTGTATCCAGTTCCAAGGTGTGCTTTGAGCGGGATTCCACACGCTTCCTATCTGTGGTAATTTCAGAATGACAGAATCACAGAACTGTTATGGCAGGAAGGAACCTCTGGAGATCATCCCACCCAACTTCAGGAGCAAGGCAGAGTCATCTGGAATGTGTCAAGAGACAGAGACGCCACGACTCTCCTGGCTAGCCTGTCCTACTGCTCTGCCACCCTCGATGTAAAGAAATTCTTCCTCATGTTAAGGTGAAATTTCTTGTGTTCTAGTTTATGCCCTCTGCTCCTTGTCCTGTGGCTGGCTACCACCGAAAAGTCTGGCACGCCCTTAGGATATTTATATGCATTAATGAGACCCTTTCTTAATTTGGACAAAGGCAGATAGGGCTGATAAAGTTACCTGCAAACGTGATGGTCCACCCGCGGCCCCAGAGCCGCCCTGCCCAGGGACACTAAATGGTGCCTGGCGGCCATTTCCAGTCCACTCACAGCCGCCCCCACGCCCGGCCCGTACCTTGCTCCTTAGAGAAGTCCACCCAGTAGGTGCCGGCCTCGGGGCCCGGGCGCACGCTGCACTCGCCGCCCCCCGACCGCTTTCCCGACTGGAAGTATTTCAGGAGCTTGTGGATCGCCTTGTCGGCGGGGGTGGGCGCAGGATTCAGCCGCACCAGCAGCGGCGCGGCCGCCATCATCCCACACCGCCCCGCCGCCCGCTTTCGCTTTCGTTTCGCGCTCCGCCGCTCGCTTTCGCTTTCGCTTCCCGCTCCGCCCGCAGCCCCGAGCGCTGCGGATCCGCCCTGAGCGAGATGGGGATCGTCCAGGTAGAGGAGCGGGGCAGGGGGACAGGGGCCCGGGGCGGCGGCTGCCTCAGGGCTCCGGGGGCGGCGGGAGCTCCCGGCGGGGCTGAGGGGAACGCAGCAGTCCCGTCCCGTGGCCCGGCGCTCGGGAATGGCTCCGCCCGGCCTCGCACTGCTCAGAGTCAGCCGGAGCTGCAGGAACCTGAGGGTAACTTCACCCGCAGAGCTCCCGCAGCTCCCAGCAGCGTTTTAAACACTAGAAAACTTCGTATAGATGTTCGAAAACTGGTGCTGGTTTGATTTGCAGCAGAATCTCTCTTGTAGGAAGGCAGGTCACGTACTTTATTGCTTGTAACATTTACTTTCTCTTTTCCTTTTTTTCTCTTTTTGTTACAATAGAGTTACGTTTCAGATTTCCTCAGAGGGAAGCCCGCTTTAGGTAAGCCTCTCGTTTTGCCATCTGCGGAGTGTGTACTTTTATGTAAGTTGAAAACTGACAGCTACTGCCAGCAAACTGGAAAACAAAAGCCAAAAGCAACCTGAAATTCATAACTAATGTGAAATAGACACAGTTATGAATCAACATTATTATTAATTACTTCAACAGGACTTTCTTGCATTTCTCTTTTAAAAGCAAGAGCTCAGATGTCTTTTAATGAGTCAGCATGTATACTTTATAAGTGCAAAACGTCTGACTTTTTACAAGCAGGTAGTATACCCCGGAGGAAAGTTCAACTAAACTCACACAAATTGATTTAAACTAATTAACATAACTGCTGTAGTTTAGTACTGCTGACATCTGCCAGGAGAGGGCTCTATAGCCATAGTAATACTGTAAAAACTGTTCCTTAAAATGTGCTTTTAAAAGCTTTTCTGAGTTCATACGAAGTTCCATACAAAGAAGGAATTTGCTTGTGGGCTTTAAGTGCAGACTAATAGACTCACTGAATTAAAACTCAGTATAAGATTTCTATGGCACAGTTAAATGAACCTCCTTGGGTTCTCTAAACCTATGAAAAGGGGAGAGAAAAGATTAGAGTGTGTAAAAAAATATTGTTTAGCAATGACAGTAGGATAAAATTGAGAGCTATAAACCACACTTCTAGACAAAAATAAATGTTTTGTTAGTAATACCTTCTATTTCACTTTATATTCTGTGTCCTAGGGTCAAATTTCATAATGGATGAAGTCAATTTGATGATGCCCATCAGTAAAGATGCCTATGAAGCTCTTAAGAGAAGAGAAAACTGTCTAAATAATCTCATTTCCAAAAGGTTTGCTTGTACGTTGGCCTTCAGAAAAGCAGCAAAAAGCACTGGTGAAGTATACAGGAAAAAAGTAAAGTGGGGCATTGACGTTTGTGTTTATAAGGATGATCTCACAAGACACAAGGTCGATGCTGTGGTGAATGCAGCCAATGGGTATCTTGAACATGCAGCAGGTCTTGCTCTTGCCCTTGTAAAAGCTGGAGGGCCAGAAATAGAAAAGGAAAGCAAGCTTTATGTTCGTAGCTATGGAGAAGTCAAAGTTGGTGACATAGCAGTTACAGGTGGAGGGAAGCTTCCTTGTACAGTAATTATTCATGCAGTTGGTCCAAGGTGGGATATTCGCGAAAAGGAAAGATGTTGTCATCTGCTTCACAATGCTATTTTGAATGTTCTGCGTTATGTTAGTGCTCCAGGAAGAGCTTTAAAGTCTGTGGCTATCCCAGCAGTGAGTTCAGGTATCTATGCCTTCCCAATTGATTTGTGTTCTAAAGTGATTGTAATGGCTGTAAAGGAGTTTGTTGAGACAAATCCACCAGGCAGTCTCAGGGAAATCCGCCTGGTGAACATTGAGGAGTCTACAGTGGCAGCAATAAAGAAGGCCTGTGAAGAGTTTCTGGGTGATACCAGTTCACTTGAAGACACTGTGCCAGCTGCACTAAGCTCACCTCACCTCGTGCATCAAAACATTCGCATGCGCATCATAGAACAGCACCCCGAAGATCTGAAGGTGAGTCTGTCCTGTCATTTGTGCAACACGGTGCTGCCTCCAAGTCTTTGCAGGATTTGGAGCCCAAGAGTTCAGAACACATTTTGTATCAGTCCACTAAATGGTTTTCTTGTCAGTTTGACGAGAATTTACACATAGTAATTAAATCATAGTAGCAAGGAGTTGGTTTTTGTCTAAATGGGTATGGAACTTTGAAATGTTTTTATTTTGTTTTTGTATACATGCTGTTATAACAGGAAGCAGATAAAGATTGAATGATTTAATAATACATCTCTGTGTTAAGATTTATCTTCTAATTATGTAGGAGTTCACATTTTATAATGTACTCCAGACAAGTAGTCTCTTATTTCCTGCCTTGCTTTTTTTCCTATAATTTATGTTCGTGTAACTCCATTACTGGAATTATTCAGCAAACACTGAAACAGCAGAAAATAACTTACACAGATGATGTGCACCTTACCTTTAAATAGAGCATTACTTGAATTGTTTAACTTTTTAGCTAGAAAATCTGATGCAAAATAGATGACCTCAGTCATAGGAATTCAACAGAGTTCTCTTAGACTGCAAGGTACATCACAGGAATGGCATTTACTTTTAGCAAATACTATATCTTAAAAATAAATACATTTTTATTTTAAAGAAGTATCATAATTTAAAAGGAAGTTTGGTTTTTTGGTGTAAGAACAAAGGATTGCAAAGTTGATCTTGCAGGGAATTTTATTAACCAATTCTACAGCACTGAAAGATGCACATGCCCTCAAGACCATGAAGAAAACATGTTCTTGTGTCTTTAGATAATATTCAACAGTTAAGGTTAGAACAATTACTGCTGTTATCAGCATTCTGTAAACAAGTTTTTTGTGGTTTTGATATTTTAAATACAGGGCACCTACTATGGGAATCTGCTTTTTCCATTGGAAACAATTTGTATTGGAAACAATCACAGC
Organism: Zonotrichia albicollis; assembly: GCF_047830755.1. Classification (NCBI taxonomy): domain Eukaryota; kingdom Metazoa; phylum Chordata; class Aves; order Passeriformes; family Passerellidae; genus Zonotrichia; species Zonotrichia albicollis. Next base: position 9,540,928 of record NC_133828.1, on the reverse strand, counting down.
TTTGCAGTTCCCTTATGTGTACTGCCACTGCTATTTGGTGATGTGTCCTTGCTACCCTGAGGCTGGGATGACAGCCACATCCATAGTTCTCTCCTGCTGATAACTGGCACGTGGGTCACTTAGACAGTGAGAGTAATAATTCTGTTCAGTGCGCTCTTGATGACTGGAACAGCTTTGTGCACACTGTTGGTTCCTGAACTGGCACTGCAAAGTGCATACTTTGATGTGTTCCAGTGCTCTAGTAGTAAGTAGTAGGAAAATTCAAGCAGCTGATCTGTGGCAGTCAGGTCTCTGTACAGGAATTGTGCTTAGAAAAAATGCTCTCTATAATAGCAAGGCTTGCAAATAGTCAGTTTGTAGTACACTGAAATTTACACTCTTTCCTTGCAGAATACAGCTATTATTAACCTCATGAATGCCAGGGATGGGCTTTCCTCTCAGTCTTCAAGACTGCTGGAAAAAGAGGATCCAGCTTTTCGGAAGGAAGTTCATCATCATCTTAGACATCTGACACATTTTAAGGAGCCCCTGATAATGGGAACCCATCAGCTGCTCTCTACCTTTGTCCTGCATGTGCTATTGCAGTACCAGCACCCGGTGCTACAGCTTGAGGTGATGATCACTTACTTTGGATCTCAGTGCATTCTCATGTTGGGTGATGTGAGGACTGAAGGACTTTGTTTTTCCTGCAGGAATTGAAGGATGCAGTGAAAAGATGCCTGGGTCATTTTCAGGAAAACTCATGTCCCTCAGTGTCTTTTCCAATAAATTGGTCACCAAAGCTGCCTGTTGACACAGTGGCAGACACCATGATTGAAGCAGTTTTAAATTTTGCCAGGGTACATCCTAAGAAGAAGAGAGAAGTGCAGTTTGTCATTTGCCCCGGTGACCGTGCTGCCTATGAGGTAACCAATTTGTTGTTAACTACCCATAAGGAAGTCAGAAAACTCTAGAAGTATTTCCATAGATGACTAAAAGTGATGATAGTCTGTTCTGTACTAACAGTGACTCCAGGCAGCAGGTCTCTTTGTGAAGCTATTACTTTCATTAACAGATACTCAATCTTTGTAAATAATTATTTTCTCCTCACTAAACTAGAAGGCTGGAGCCTGTAGTGTGATAAAAGGGAGAGAGCTTTAAAATTCTCATGTCTGTCAGTGAATGTATAAGAAGGAGCCTACTCTTAACTAATTAATGAACAAATATTCCTCCTCAGTAAATATTTACAGTCAGTTTTGGTTTTTTGTATGGAGCTCTGAAGGCAAAACACTATCAACATATATGAGCTAACATAATAGAAGCTTTTCAAATAGACAGGCAGGAGAATAGTCTGGCTTTTAAAACTGAGTAAAGATGCATCAGCATTAAAATGCAAGTAATGAACACCTTTATCTTATGTGGTAGCATGACATAGGCCACAACCACAAGGAGCAGGTAAAGGTGCCACTCAGTGTGTAAGGTGTGTTACCTTAGGAGATGCAGAAGAACAGGAATGCATTTGATATTGTCAGGAATAACATTTTGGGAAAAGCTGACAAATGCCAGTGTTAACAATTTCAGAATCAGGGGTGGGGCTGTAAACTACTTGTCTAACAGTGTTTTGAAGATATTAATTGCATATTTGATTAGAAATTGCAAACTGCTCCTAAACTTTTATCTTTCAAGGTTGTCTTGAGAAAATTTTATTCAGCAAAATGCAAACTGGAAAGCAGAAGTGATCCTTTGGGTAAGTAATGAACAAAAAGGGCATTTCATGTAAATGAGTACTCCCAATTTGAGAATCTGTAATCACAGAATTCCCTTTAAAATAGGGAACTTAGTATTTACATATGAGTCTTGGGGAGAGGAGGAAGCAAAAACTCATGAGCACTTTGTATTTTTACATTTATAGGAGTGGAACTGGGCAGACCCTTTTAAGACTTAAAATCCATTGTCATTGCCTAATTTGTTTGAAGTAATTTAGTGAAAGGCAGATAAATTCTCCATATGTGTGTGTGTATCCTGGAAATCTTACCTCTTCATAGCTGATCTCTTTTTTGAGCATACCAGAAGAGTAGTGTGTTTCTTGCACTGTACAGCTGGGATTACAAATAGGAATTTGTGTCAGCCCTTGAAAGCTTCTCTCTCTTTCAATGCACTTGTATTAAAAATATATATATATATATATATATATCTTCCAGGGACAGAGTCAGGCAGTCAGACTGCAAAAGAGCCTGCAAGCAGTGAACCTGTGATTGAACTTAAAGGGTGCACGCCCACAGCACTGGGAGCAGCAGAATCGTGGCTCCAAGAAATAATGAAAATTCAGGAAGGTTCCCATGCTGTTATTAAAAACAACTACATTTTTTGCTTTGGAAAAGAGGAGTTTGCAGAACTCTTTCGACACCAGCCTTCCAGTGTATGTGTGTCAGAAGAAGTGAGAGATGGACGAGCAAAACTGGAATTTCAGGGCCCTCCTGATGTTTTGATTGATACAGTGCTCACAGCTGAAGAATTACTGCTTCGTGTGCAAGAGAAGGCCATGGCTGAACAAGAGAAACTGCTCTACTCAATGTGTATGTAAAGTAAATAGTGCCTAAACACTAATTAAGTAAATAAGTGCCTAAACAAGGTTAAGTATGAAGCAACAGATCTCTGTATTGCTGAGAGGGGACAGAGATACATTCAGTTCACACACACATACTGAATATTGCTTTAATTGCTGATATCCCTGTACTTTCACCGTGTGAGCCCCTGGAAGACCATTTGTTAGCTGTGGTCTCTCACGTGGCAGCATTCCCAGTAGGGGCTGGCCATGATGGATATCCAGCTGAGTGGAGCTCCCTCCAGGATGCCTTCACCCTAAAGCCTGGCCCCTGGGGATTTACAAAATTTGCACTTCATTAACACACACCTTTGCTGAGCTCTTGCTGGCTACAGCTGGACCACTGTTGCAGGGCTCAGCAGTGGACTTGTTCTGCAGAGCTGAACAATTGATATAACTAATGGCATTACAGAAAGCTACTGAGTGATCAATTTTAATTTGTGTTTTGATAATCATTCAAGATAGATACCTTTATTTGAAAGCTCAGCTGTGAAGAGGTGTCATGGAGATCATAAATTGCTTTTCTTTAGTTTCTTCTCTCCTGGTTTCTTTATAATAAATGCAGAAAACCAGAATACATTTACATACATCTTTGTATGTATCTACTAGTCCCTCTCAATATTAGCCTCTGACATTACTTCAGAGAACATTTAACATTCTTTGTTCCTAATTAAACCACCAGCTAAAGTAGTGGATCTGCCTCCCTTGCCTTTGCTTCAGGCATTACAGTATATGAAAATGTTGCTCCCTTATTCTTATCCAGGCCAAGCAGAAGCAGGCCAGCTTTCAGGAGACTTTCACATGACAAGTACCACTGAGTACATCCCAATTTCACCGGTAGACTGCCACCTCCAGGAGTTTAAAGACAGACAGAAAGAGTTTGAAAAAGCTGGACTTCGTGTTCTCAGGGTAAGGAGGATATTCATGGAGAAACTGTATCTCAGCTTATATATCTGAACTAACATATTTCATATAAGCGTAAAAAAATCAATTACCTATTTCAATGCATTGCTTTTAAAAATTAAGATCAAATCAACCTCATCCTTAAAACAGATCCAGTCTTTAATCTGAATTAATAGTATTTTAAATGTAATGCAAATAGTCACTCAAAAAAGTGATTAAATTCTGAGAACTCTTTTTAATTGTACTGTATGTTCTCCCTCGTACTTCATGCTTCAAATGCTCCTCTATAGAATTCTAGAGAAATATGAGATTGGTAGGGTAAATTAAGTACAGTATTCCAGGACACTAATTCAGTGTCTGTTTTCTTTTTGTGAGCTTGACACTAAAAATGTGCCAGAGTTGTGATGTGATTATGTGTTAAAGCTGGAATCGTTCTTGGGTATCACTGCTTTACTGAACAGGAGCTGGACTTAATCTCTTCAGTACATCAGGAAATATTCCCAGTGATTTCAGTGGGGGAGGCATGGGCTAGTGGTATGATTCTTTTCTTTGGATCAGTTGCACACTTCAGATACTTTGTGCACTCGGTGGTCCATGCTTATAGGCTAAAGCAAAGGCTAAAGCATTGAAGAACACAACCTCAATAAAAGCACTTATGGATTTCATAATTAGTCTCTATCTGCTTATGCTAAGCTGTTATTTATCTTACAGATTGAAAAGATACATAATCCACTTCTATCTGCTGCATTCCAACAAATGAAAAAAAAAGTAGATGGTAGCTCCAAAGCAACTCAAAAGTTGTACCAGAATGTTCCTCCTGAGTTCTGTGGCTCAGTTTGCCAAACTGGATTTCACAGGATGTATTCTCCACCAGAAGGTAAAAACTTCCTTTGGCATCTATAATCAAAATGAACAGTGACTGAATACTAAACTCAGATTAAAATTAGAAAAAATGGCATTCCTCAGTAAGAACTGTTTTTACTTGTATTTAGATTTATATGAGCTTACTTTATTATATACAGTAAGGTTTCCTGATACTGTAGAGCCAGCAAGGCTCTAGGAAGATAAACTTGAATTCAAGCCTAGCCCAAACACTAGACAGAATTATTAGTGTGCACATAATTCCATGTCCAAGTTTTATTTTGTGGTATCACTGTAAAGAAAGTCAGTGTCCTTATGTAACTGCTGCAAACATGCACTCAGTAGCTTGGTGCTCTAAAGCATGTTCAAGGGCACCACAGAACCCTGTGGCTGGCAGGGGCTTCTGAGGGTCATGCAGCCCAGGCCCCTGCTCAGACCAGGTGTGGTCAGAGACAGCAGCTGATTTCACTGCTTGAGTTTCCATTTGGAGTAAAGTACACTTGGAGGAAAGTTGTGAATCCATGAAATATTGTAGCAGACAGATGCTTTCATAAAGGGGAAGAGTAAGCATTCAGTGCTTCATCCTGCAGTAGGTGTGTGATATTTTGCATGTCAATTGCAGAATTGGGATTTCAAGCAATAAACTGTTCAAAAAGTGGACATTTGCCTTCTTTGTCTGTGTAATGTGCATGCACATTTCCAAACTTTAAAAGCAGTAAGATGATGGTCTAATTTCTTTGCACTTTTCCATTTGATACTGTAACAGCACTTCATGTGACATTTTTCATATAAATCTTTTTTGTAGTTTACATTATCAAGATCTTGCTGCCTTTTATTGTTTATCAGAGTCCCTTGTACATGATGACTGAAGTGGGAGTCATGTATTTATTTTATATAAATCCTTTAGAGCTTGATGATTCAATCACTGCATTGAGAGAGAAATCTGAACAGTTAGCAGTTAACTGGAATGGCCATCAGCTGTCATTGCTCATGGTTTCAGTGGGAGGTCAGTGCAAGCATCAGAGGCACTCCATGAAAATTAACTTCCAAAAGGATGGCACACATGGAGCAGTCACATCACTTGTGACTCAGAATCAAGCAGCAGTCTCTTGGAACTACCACCCTCAAAGAACCAACTGCTAAGTGCTTTCTCTTCTGAAAATTTTTCTTTCTCTTTCCAGAACAAAAATATGGAGCTGGCATCTACTTTACAAAGAACCTGAGGCACCTGACCAAGGATAAAGCTACATGGGAAATGGATTCTAAAATGTACGTGTTTGAGGCTGATGTAGTAACTGGCAAGTACATTACAGGCCAGCCATCTTGTATTATGCCACCAGCCCTGAGTGGGGATGCCTTTACATTATATGACAGTTTAGTAGATAATTTGTACTATCCTGAGACCTTTGTCATTTTCAATGGTTTTGCAGCCCTTCCACAGTATTTGCTGACTTGTTCCCCACTGTAGCTCCTGGAGGAAACCAGCAGGATCCTCAGTGGGAACAGAGCAGAACTGTAGCTATGCTGAAGACCCTCTGAGAACAAAGTCGAGCACTTACAATTAAGAGGATGCTCTGCTTAGTAGTGTGCTATGGTCAGAGTGCTTCCTGAAAAGCTCTCTGAAATATCTGTGAACAAGAAAGCAAGTTAACATCTTAAGGAGATTAGGACAAAATTACCTGTGAACGGAAGCAGAAGGGAAAGCATTCCAAAATCCAGTGCAACATTTAACATTAGCATTTAACAGACCTGATAATTGACTTTATTCCTTAATGTGATCTCAGCTTGTGACTAAATGCTTGATGTTTGTGTAGGCTCTCATTCTTCCACTGCATTTTCTTAATCTGACACATTGCATATATCAGGGAAACACAAGAAATCTTGGTTGTGCCTTTTGAGCCTTAAGTTTTCTTTTGACTTAAGATAGGAGAATGCAGCAGATGAGAGCTGTTTTCTGCTTAGGGACATGCTATTATGTACAGTTATGACAATCATGAGGCAATACTTCATGATTTCTTACAATGACTGCTGTACATTTTTATTAGTTACTTCAAGCACTGTAGATGCACATATTCAAAATAAAAAATATGAGTGTCACTATCTGCAACTTGTATTTTTCTGTAGTCTTAAGAATGTGATTTGTACTGTACATGAGCTTCAGATTTCTCAGCAGCATTCAATGTCTTTGAAAGGTTACAAAATAGTAGAGAACTGGTTCAAGCTACAGCTTGAAATTATTTTTCAATTAATCTACCTTTACCAACATCTTTTAAAGATTACACTGTCAGCCTTGTAGCCAGGAATCCCCACATTGCTTCTGCAGTGACCTGAAGCAAATACACAGAAAAGCCCAAGAGCTGTTACAGTAATTCCAGTGTAAAAGGGGATTCAGTCCAGCACTTAATGACCTGGAAACCTCCTCAAGGAAAGCCTGCTCATGGGGAGCAGTCTGATCTCTAAAACACAGATGAAATTAGGATTTAATAAAACTTTTCAAAATAATTTATTAATGGATCTCAGAATGCTTGTACTGCACCTGCAACTCCTGAGCTAGTAGTTGTAGTGCTAGGAACCATTCACAAGTCCAAGAGAAATTAAGTTATAAAAGTTATAAAAGTTTAATTCTGAATTCTGAGGTTACAAGTGGAAATATTTTTCAACTATTGCAAAACAAACTTTTAGATTAATATATTCATATTTTGGGTTTTTTTAAAATTATTTTTAAGATTAGCTATGCTTGCTGTTTCAAAGGTAGTTTTGTAGTGTGAGTCTCTAACACAAGAGTTTTGCTCTCAAGTCCAAAGGTTGCTCTTAGAAATTATGCTGCAATTCTGAAAACAGAATTAGTCTATTCCTATTTTAACTATTCCATTAAAGTAATCAACTGTTTTCCATTTCTGTCCCCTTGTTCCTTATATTTCTTGATTCACTCACTACTGCCATAAAAACACACAGTTGTACATTTAAGATTTGTTAGCACTGAACAAAGGTAAGTTCTTATGTCAGCATGCTCCAAGAGATATTTTTAAGGGGTTTCATGGCAGGAATTCTTTTTTTCTTCTATTTTCTTTTTTGAAAAAACTCAGTAATGAGTTTCTGAACTACAGCATCACTTTCCAGACCACCGAAAGGAATGTTATTTTTGGCACAATGTAACATCTTGCTCCTAGTGGGAATAGAGAACAGTTTTCAAACTCAGTATTAATTTAATACTGTAACACAAGTATTGGTAACTATGTATTTAATTATTAACCTTTTTATTGACTATGTAATTTCCCTTAACTGTATGTGAAAAGGTCCATAGTCAGTTTAATAGAAAACATAATTCTAGAGAAAGCTTTTAACATCTTACTCCTGTACCCAGTACAGGCTTTCTCTTCCCTCCACATACACCTGCAGTTAAGGATTCAGTGTTACTGAATATTTATCTTTCATTTTATTATAGCATGATTTTTCCTGACATAGAATTTCTGTTTCACCAGTGTTCTCCACACGTAGTGATATGCTATATATTCTATATATATATATATATATAGCTTTTTTAAAAAAAAACAGGTAATATAAGAGGTTGTACGTAATTATTTTCATCTGGTCCTCAAAAAGAATAATTTTGTGTACAGAAACTAGAAAATAAGCCCAGCACAAACTAGATGTACCAAGTAGTACATATTAAAATAATTACCACAGTAATTGAAAATTCCTGATTGTAGTCCTACCCTAATCAGTTAAGCAGAGGCTATTCCACAGCCTCTGGGATTTCTCTGTTGTCCACAATAAGGGTATGAATAATTCCTTCCTTTCGTTTCCCACTACTGACAGCCTTAATGCAACAGCTGTGGTCAGCAACAGTGAAGTGGGTTTCAGTCCCATCTTCCACAAATTCACCCTGGGAGAGACAAGAATAAAAACAGACAGTTGATATTTTAATAAATGAAAAACTCGAATGCATCAATGTCGAGATCACTTGCAGTTGCCACAGTTACAGCAGCTTTAGGTACCTGTGACAAGGATTGCCTGAGAGCTGAACAAAGCTGCTGAATCTCAGGCAGGGCTCTGTCAAGGTGCCCAGTTAAAGATTGCTGGGTATCAGCTGACAATGAAAATGTCACACAATCAGAAATGGGAAGGTTGGAGTTTGTGAATCAATACTACTGATTCATGTCAGTAAACAAAACCAGAAAAGTTGTGCTGCACAGCCAGTAGGTGCCACACAAACCTGTGCTCAAGTGGCAGTGAAAGGTGACGAATTCAGGATGCCTTCTGCAGCAGGGCCCTGACTCAAGTACAACAGTTGTGAATCTTGGATACACATCTTCTGCTGCACTTCTGGAATTTCCTGTCACAGATTTTCCCAGGCATGGCTGTGTTTTTGTCATGATGTTTGTGACAGCAGAACTAATGAGTGCTGCTCCAATGGAAGCACAGTTTGGCACTAAACCTGCACTCACAGCTTGCAAGGACACCTCAGAGTGCTTTCAGTACTTTGTAGAAAAGGCTGAGCCATCAGGAGAACAAGTCCTGATTTACTGGAAGATGAGGCTTCTTCCACTGATTACTAAGCAAACATTTGGTGAATCTTTTAATCCTGCTCTCAGGTATAGCAGAACTGTTGATTTTACCATTTGTACTCATCCAGGGGCTTCCCTGTGGCAGCTGTAAAAGCTTTGACACCCCCTGGTGAGAAAGCACATCCTTCAAGGATGGGGAAGCCTACCTGGTGTGCATATTGAAAATCATCAAAAAACAGAAAGACACCAAACAGACTAAACCACCTAGCTGTCAGCCTGCTCTGAAAATTAATGCAGATGTGATCAAGATAAAAGATTTGACTTGCTGCAATGAAGCTCTTAAGCCCTAAGTATTAGGAGCACCTCAAAATGGCAAAAAGCATCAGTTATAACAGACTACATGTGTTCAACTTTCAGTGGCAACTATCACAAGCAGGTTTGGATGCAGTGGCTCTACACTCTGCATCAAACTTAAATCCTTCCCAATCACCAGAAAATTTTCTCCCTAAAAACCCTGCACAACTGACTCAAATTTCTTTTGTTTGTCTGAAAAGGCTAAAGAAAAGCATCATTTATCCTTAACCTGCAGATGTTTGACATATGAACTGAAATAGTGTCCATTAGAAAATTCAGTGAAGGTCATTTGGAACAGACCAGGAGCATCCTGGCTGCCTTGGCCTCTCAGGTAAAGGGAGATAGTGCGTCCCTCTGGGGCTTATTCTGCCAAGCTTTGCTTATCTATCCATAGCCTGCAAGAGCCTTTGTTAAGGATCACATACCGCTGTTTCCATCTTTTGACCATTGCACCACACATCCATGGTGTCCTTTTCTGTGAAGGAAAAGAAAAACAAGGTAGAAAGAGCAAGGTCATTATTTTTGACCCTACCAACAAGGATCTAGGAATTTTAAAAATCTACTGTTGAATTTTACTTTCAATTCCCAAAAGAAGTTCCTAAGTAGCTGTAATACCTGAGCTACAGGGCTTGCTCTCACACTGCCGAGAGAAGAGTCTCTGTCATCAACTTTTGTTTAAAAGATACATTTTTACCCCTCCCTAGCCCTGGCTATAAACACTGTGTTCTTTTGAATAGTGCCAGAGAGACTCTGTCAGTCTTAAACTGAAAAAATTTACAAGACAGAAAAGTGAAGTAATTTCAACTAATTATTTGAGTGAGTGCTGGTTATTCAGTAAAGCTCTCTTTTTCCAGGTCAAATTAATTCAAAAGCAGCATTATTTAACATCCATCAAACTGTCTGTATTCTTAATATTTTGTAGTAAATATGTAGTAAATGATATTTAAAGTACCACTTTAAATATCAATCTTAGGGTTTTTTGTACTTGAAGCAGAATATTCTTTTACTTCTCCCAGCACATCCTCCTTAAATTACTTTGCTGTAGAATTCCCTTTACTGACACTGTCACTGACACAACATCAGCACAGAGCTGAACCCTGCTTGTCTTTCCAGTAAGCATAGTGAGATTAAAATTCTATGAAGACTTAACTGTTTCTGTCTAAAACTGTCTTTCTTCATTGCTCCCCTTCATCTTAGGGCAGTTCATTTTGTGCTGAGGTTTAAGAAGAAATCATAGTCTGAGATCTCTTGTCTCCAGCTCTAACCATACAGCAATGCCCAAGGGGAAGTTTTCCCACTGGATGCCAGGGACAAATTCCTCACGGGATCCCTTCCTCCCACCTGCTTCTAATGTAACTGGGAAAGGGAGGGCAGAAGAGAAGCAAGGTATTGCCTTACTATTAAGAAAGTGAAAGAACATGATTGGAAAGTTTTAGTTTAAGTTTGTAGATAAGAAGTGATGCAGAAAAAAGGATGCTCATCAATCTATCAAAAATATGGAATAACACTGTTGCACTTCAGATAAAGACTTCTTGACCATGGCTGATGATTTGTGGAAGGAAAGCCTGGTTACCTGCTGAACAAATTCAGACCCATGTGAGGTTTGATCACAATGCAGGTAAGGTTTCTGTAGCAGGCTGCACCTGGAGAACTGCCTGGCCAGGGCAGCTCTATGGAGGCAGCAGCAGCAATGCCTCCCAACTCCCCCCCACCAAATCTAGACCATGCTCCTGTAGACTCACACATGTGTAACAAGAGCATTACTCTTCAGACTGTCTTTGGCATCTCACTCCAAACTTCCACATCCCCCAGGGTTTTATACAGCATCAGAGCTACATCACAACTGTGCTTTCTCTTAGTTACCAGTTTTTAAATGCACACAATTTATTCAAAGGCAGCAACATGCAGTCACTCAATGTTTACTTACCTAGGACAATTCTATAGTCTGTACCTCCCAAGCTCAATATCCAAGTATTGGTTGTTTTTAGCCTGTTCTCTATATACTGCTTGAGACTCTTTCCATTGATCTCCAAAGTATATTCATATGCAAAGCCACTGACTGCATCAATGTTAATAGCAGCTTTAGTTTTAGTAGCTCCAACAGTGAATGTTTCTTTACCCACTAATTTAAACATCCATTCTCTTCTTATTTCTTCCTGTAGAAGAAAAACAAAGACAGAGGGTATTAATTGAAAAACCTGAGTGCATGTTTTAATATTAAAAAATTGAACTGGAACTCAGGAGACAGCTCAGTACTGAACTACTGCTTGGGACTGAATGCATACATAGTGCTTTGTATGCACAGAGTGCCTCTGCCCAAGGACAGCAAAGCACTTCATGAATACTCACACCTTAATTGGAACTGAAAAAAAGAATGATGCATTTTATTAAACTAGGTAATTAACTGAATGTACCTCACTTGCATTTATTACTCTTTTGTTTGTTGTGATGTGTGTTGCAAGGAAGTGCATTTATATAATCTGTATCACAGTGAATTTTGAGCACATAGCAATTTCACCTTTCCATCAACATAGACAACACGCTTTCCTGAAGTGGTCCCATGTTCAAATTCAATCTTATGAACACCATCACTTAAAGCTACTTCCCAAACAGCCACCAAATCTGTCATCTTCTCTAGGTGGCTGTACCGAGACCTAAGGAGAAACCAACAAAGCAAATTAATTGTCGTTGCAAGTTCAAGTCCCAATGTCTGCAGTTCAAAGCTTTACTGCTTCTTCTGCTTTTGTATTTGCACTTTTTGCAAATACAAAGTGAGACTTGAAAGAATAAGCTTACAGAACTGCTTATATTTTCATGTTTTTCAGACATTCAGATATGACATCACAAAATATAAACGGTTAAACAGACTCATTTTGACAAACAGTACAAAGACACAGCTACCCATCTAACCTCTAAAACTCCAAATTCAGGTGACAATAGGTAACAAAATTTTATTTAGCTTTAAGATACTCCTAGATAGTTCTGCTATTTCTTGGTAGGCATTAAAATATATTATTTTATTGGTCTCAAAGAAAGTGTTTCAGCTTTTTGGACTTGAAAAAATAGTATGACTATTTGCTGTGTTAACAGATTTGTCTCTAATCTCATAAACACTACCAACATCATTCGGATATGCAACTCTGCACACACAGACAGAGGGGAATGGATCTGGTAAGATATCCTTTTATTCAAGTAATTTTTAAAGTTTATACACAGTCATAAGTGACCACTGGAACTGTGGATATCTTTCCAAATCTGCTCATATCACAGTTCTGATTTTTTACCTTATTTCATCGTCACAGACAGTAATCTCCTCACCGGATGCCATAGAAGCCAAAAGAGCTTTTAATCCAATTAGCAGCAAGAAAAAATAGAAAAGCAGAATAGTAGGAGAGAAGCACTGAAGTCTAAAGTTTCATAATTTTCTCCAGGACATTTAGCATCATTAACTAACATGCAGTGCTGTCATATATATGATAAAATAAAAACACTTAAAACACAACCATCTTTCTCTAAGACAGAAAGGCAAGTATTTTTAAAAATACTGTATTTTACAAAACCAAATAAGTGCTAGTAAAGTTTGTCCTACCTTTACTATGTCCTTATAACTTTGTCAGTTACTGGATGGAAAAATGGGCTGCCAGAGTTTAGAAATTAACAGTTTGACCAAAGCAGGAACCCAGTCCAGAGCTGCCCATCTCAGTCCCAGACCATAATGAACATGGGACTGGAAATAGCACAGGCAATGATTCCACCTCCTCCCTCTTCTAAACCACTTTAGCAGCTTTCAACAAGCACATTATTAAATCTGACCTGGCAATTCAGTCACAAAATCCATGTGAGGCACAAGGAACTAATTTCTTACTTAAGTGTATTTTAGACCGCGACGGTGTTTTACAACCACCGCTTTTTAAGTGTATTATTTTCACTCAATAATTTCATCATGATCGGTCATATTTGTACCTATCAATAAACAAACGTGGTAATAATAAACGTGCTAATTAATGAGGGGGTCGTTTTGGCCGCTCCTGAAGTTTCTGGTTTTTGCAAAGGCGGCATCCCCGGGCACACGGTGGGAGTCGGGCAGGGAACATTTCCCTCCTCGGCTCCGGGGAGCAGGCTCGGCACAGACCAGCTCGGCACAAGGGGCGGCCTCGGAAGGTGCCCGAAGCGGGTCCCGGACAGCCCGGAGCCCTCATGCCCCGGGCAGGCCGCAATCCTGCGGCGTTGGCTTTAGGCATCACTTAGGATCAATGCTGAAAGGGTTAGGAAGCATCCCAGACCACACAAATTCCTTTTTTATTTTTTGCCCTCAAATCGTGGTAATGAAGCGATACGCGTTTATTTTGCACCAAGGCCGAACGCAGACTCTAGCCAGGGGTGTTTGCTGAGGCCAGCGATCCCCCCGCATCCCAAGGGAAAGCCGGGCGCTCTCCATGAGGGAGCGGGCGCGGCGCCTGCGGCCCCTGCGCCGAAGCAGGGACACACAGCACCTCTGCACCACCGCCGCTATTCACCGACCAGCTCAGCAGCCCGAGGCGGTGTTTGCTCCTTCACACGGAAGGACTCGTTCTGAAAACTAGGCTGGGATTACGGCTCCCAGACCAGATGCATCTAATCCCGGCAGCGCTCATCGCGGGGTGGCATACCGGGAAATGCACGAGCTCCGAAGACGGCAAATCTGTCCCCACCGTTACCGCCAGCAACGAGCTTTTTCCATTTCTTCCTGGCTTTATTTTTTGTTTTTATTAGCCCCGCGCCCGCCGCAGCTCCCGCCGTGTCCCCGCTCCTACCTCCGCCCGGTCTCCTCCCCTCGCCTCCCGCGCCGCAAAATGGCGGCGCCCGCGCAGCGTCGCCCCGCGGCCGCCCCGCCCGCCGCTCCCGCCGCTCCGCTCCCGCCCGAGCGGCTCCGCGGCCTGAGGAGCGGCCCCTCTCCTGCCCTGCGGCCCTCGCCATGACCGAGGTACTCTGCTGGCCCCGGGTGTCGCTGCTGGGTGGTTGGAGCGGGACAGAACGCCATGGAGCAGTCCGTGAACCGCCAGAGCCGCCGCCGCCTCCCTGAGGGCTCCGCTCGCGGCGGGGCCGCTGCGCCCCGGGTGCGTTGGACGGAGCCGAGGGCCGGTGGTTTGGGGTTCCCAAAGAGGAGAATTTAACTCATTGCGCGTATTCTGCTTTCAGCAGGGATCAGGGAAACTGAGCGTGCTGTGCGGTGTTAAGTACGCTTTTCCCCAATGTGCTTTGCAGATCCTATTGGAGTTTCTAACAAGCCCTCCTGTAGTGGCCTCTTGGGGGGTTTGGGGTTGGTTTGCTTTAATTTGGGGGCATTTGGCTTCTGCTGCACAGCTCATGCGAAGAACTCAGGTTTCTGCCTCATTTTCCCTTTCTCCCAATGCAGCAGGAGAAGGCAGAGTGGGAAAACCTAAACAGGATATTAATGCGTCATGGGTTGAAACCTGTGAGTCTTGCTGCCCCCCAAAGCTGCAGAGATACATCAGGTAATGTACGTCAGGAAATGTAATTTTTGTATTCGGAAATAGTAACCGTAAGTTCATAAGGCATCTCCAAAGCTGTCACTTCCTAGTGGCAGCAAACAGGCGATCTTCTTTGGCTGTTCAAACCCTTTCATTGTGACTTTGCTTATGTTTTGTGTCTTCAGATATGATTGTCCTAGACCATGAGTCTTCTCAAGGAATAAGGCTTGCATTAAAAACGCTGGTGGAAGACATTGAGCGACAGCAGAAGGTGATGCAGGGACTTATGGAGGCAAATCGATGTCTTAGGTAAGACAGTGGAAGGGATTTACCTGCAGAGTAAAAGTATTATCAGTATTGGAGTATTGCATCTCTGGCCTGGTGGAGATCTTATCTTACCAGAGGCCTAAGACCATTTTCCTGAGGTTATTGTTCAATATGCAGCAATGTTGTCTCAGTTCCTTTCAAGCTCTTCTGTTGTTTCATCTGCTGCTTCTTCTCATATCAGTGTATTTCCCATACCATGCCCATGCTGCCAGAGGATGTTATCCAAGGTCAGTGTCCTGCACTGTCTATAGTGAAATGAGTTTAAGTTAAAAGCAAGGATTCATTTCTTTTTTCAGAGATGTGGTACGACTGGAACAAGGTCGGGCATCTCGGCAAGAGCAACGGGCTAATGATTTGGAAAATGTGGTGAAAAACATTAAGGCCAAAATTTGTCAGCTGGAAGATGAAACAATAGCTAAAGCATGCCAGCAACAGAGCCAAGTCAAGGAACTTCAAAAAGAGCAACAGGCTTCACAGGTAATTCAAATAGTGCTGCCTGAGGATTCAAACCTTTGACTTGTGAAAAGTGTCAGAATATTTATGTTGATCTAAATAAACATGAATCTTGAGTCATAGGGTTAGTACACTGTTTATAGCTAAGTATTTTCAAACTATGCAGAATTTTCTAGAAATAATTTAGAAAAATGTCTGTATCCCTCTTCCACCGTCTCTTCAGCACAGCTAAAACCCAAGTGCTCATTTTCCTTGGTTCCAAGTGTGTACCTGGGCTTGTGCAGGACAGTCAGCTGGTGGGTCAGAATAATTCAGTAATGCTCCCCTTGCCTGTTCACAGGTGAAATACCAACAGCAGCAGGAAAAGCTGCAAGAACAGCAAGAGATCATTGCCCGCTTGCAGAAGGAGCTGAGCAGAGTTGGGAGGGAGGAGCAGCAGCGAGCTGACACTCAAAAGAAAATGTTTTGTCAGTTTTGCAAAAGAGCTCCCAAGTCTGTCCTGGATCAGCGGTGAGTAATTCTCTTCTACTGCTGAATCCCTGCAACATTAAATGAAGAAACAGATTTTAATGTAATGCTTCTTGATATTTATATGGGGGAAAAAGGTAACCTGGAGACTTTAGGAGTACAAGATGAAATACGAATTCTTGTGAAGGTACCTCAGTGCAGTGATATTTTTCTTCTGTGAAACTGTAAGCCAGATAAATCCATGGCAGAAATTAAAAAATTGCCACCCACTGCCCACACTAGATGTCAGCAAAGGGAAGGGAATGATTCACTCTGCCCTGTAGCTGCAGTGTCGGCTGGGGTGATCTCATCCTGGGATTCTAACATTTAAAAACGTAAGTTAAAAATAAACAAACCCCCCAGCAAACACCATCCTTAGTCCCCCTAAAAAGAGCCTTTCTGATTTTGGGAAGTGATGTTTGCAGCTGCTGACTGCAGGCTTGCTTCTAAGCTTCCCAGTACTTTTGGGTGAGTTCCCAAAGAGTCACAAGGCTGTGTCTCTTGGTAGGAGGATTTCCATAGCTCTGCTACAATCAGGCATTTGCCAGTTCCTAGGCCTCAGGTAGCCATTGCTTTGTTGTGCTGGTAAAAATCAGCTCTCTAGGCCTGGCCAGCAGTGCTTACCTGGGAAGCTTTTAAGAGAGATTGTGTGTGCTTAGCTTTTTCCTTGAGCCCTCATTGTATCAGAGGAAGGATCACTGAATTTGGTTTCCTGTCCTCCCTCATCTGTCTCTCCAAACCAGACCATCTCAGAGTGCTCAAGACACTTTATTTTGACTGTGCCTCTCTGTTAATCTTGCTGGGCAACCACAAGCATAAGATGAGGAGCTGGTGGGCAGATTTAACTTTTTTCTCCTCTTGAATATTTTGCTGTTTCTAAACTAGCACAGTCTACTTTTCCATTTTGGCAAAGTGTGACCATGGTTGTCTGGTATGAGAGAAACTCCACTGTTTGGAGCAGCCACTTCCAAAGTGCAGTGCAGCTGTGTGAGCTGACCTGTTCCTCTGGGTTGATCACAGGATGAGTTTTGTGAGAATATCTGAAATTCAAAATGAATTTTTCCTTTCTTCAGGTACCTTTGTCTAATTGACTATTATGAATCTCAGATTAGTCAGATTAAAAAGGAGCTGAGGTAGGTCTCATTGAATGCCCTGTGGTTCTGATGTTCAAAAATTTTTTTAGCCCTTACTGTTCTTAAATCTTATAGTGGTAAATATTCTGTGCTCCAGGTATCACTAGCATGTAAGAAATAGCAAAGGATTATAATAGTCATGGAAATTTAGATTTTTCCAGAGAATAACTGGCAGTCAGGCTAAGCAGCTTCTCAGTCAGGAGGCCAGGACAGTTAGGAGGCTTGGGGTATTCAGATACTTGAACTATGTCCTTTTTTCTTGCTTTCTTTCTTTTTCTTCCCCTTTCTCTTTTACCATGGTTCACAGGCAGAATTACTGCATTAGTTGTGCTCAGTTGACTGATCATCCAAAACTAAAGGTTTTCAGCTCTATCCCAGTGCCTGCAAGGCACAAAGCAACAGATACCTGAGACATTTCGTAGTCTGAGATTACTGTTGACAAAACTGAAATGGGATTTGCTTGTACTGGAGTTTCTCCTGTGGATAAGTGCATTTTATTAGCACATGAAACAGCTTTCCCAGAAATTAGAGCAGGAATCTAAGGGCAGAATACCTATTCTATTTACTTGGTAGTTATGGAAACATCATACATAACTGCTAACTAAACCAACTTACATTTTTTGAGCTAAATGAACTGCACTAAGCTGAACCAATTTATTTTTCCCAATAGGCAATATAAAAAAGATGAAGACGAGGTGCAGAGAGAAGTAAAAACCAAGGAAGAGTTCTTAAATCTAGATGCTACTCCTAATTACAAAGCCCTGCTCATGGTATGGAACTGGCAAGAATAAGTCAGTGCAGATCTCTCAATGGTTACCCTTCAAGAGCCACACAGAAACATAAACATGTTTGTTTTCTGTCCCTTGTTCTTGTCATGTCTTCTGAGCTTGTAACCTCTATGGGCAGAGTTCCTGTCCTTGTGCAAAGATTCAGCAGAATGTTGTGAGTCTGCTGGGGATTGCACAGACCTCCTTTGGTCACAGTGCTCCACCTGGGGTCTGATACACCAGGCTCTTGGCTCCATCATCTGAGTCCTCATCTGTGCTGCTTTGCTGTCCAGGCAACAGGGAACCCTTCTTAACATGCACACACTTTAAATTGTTGAAGCTTATTCATTGTGAAATGAGGGCAATAAAAGCAATAACCCAGTCTCTGTTGCAGTCTTTCCAGAAGCAGCTTACTGAAACAAAGGCCAAGAATGAACAGCTTTTGCTTGAAAATATAAATCTCAAGAAAAACTTGGAAATAAGGTGAGAAAGGATAAGTGTCATTCTTTGCAAGGCCATTTCAGTAGACTTTGCTTTACAAGCACCAGCAATTGTAAAAGTCAAGTGTGAAATCTGTGATCAAAGAAATGAGATATGACAGCCACACAGTTCTCCCTACACTGTTAATAACAGCTCCTAATGGTTAGTTTGCTCTTTATTGCTGTTGTCATGTAGAAATATAGCAGAATTTAATTTCCAGAATGATTTTTTGGCACTGGCAAAACTTTTTTCCTTTTTTGCTTGGATGAATTTTATAGATACCTTCCAATGCAAGACATATAACATGGTACTTTTTCTGTCTAGCAGGCCAACTGCACAGGAATTAAAATTTTACAAGCACCAAGTGAAGAAACTACAGAAAGCTTTAAAGAAAACTACCCAGTAAGTATATTCTTTCAGGGACTTTCATGAATCCTCTGGATTTCTGAAGGCAAGGTTACTCTGCAGCCTGTGATGTAGAGAGTAGCTTATCTAGCATGTGCCTTATCAGCATTCTTTGGTTATGAGCAGCAAGTGCTGCTGGACCTCTGCATCCCTCTATTTCTGAAATGATGGCAGGGTCTCCAAATGGAGGTTTTTTACTTCATTTTGTCTTTCTGGATTTGATTTGAGTTCTTTTGCTGGCAATATGCACAGGGCCGTCTCTGGTGTTTGCTGCTTTCATAAGCGGTAAAGGAAGTTCTTGGTTTCATTATGGATTATAAATGGGAAAGTGTGAGTTGGCAAAATGTTGCAGCTACTGAAGTTATGTCCAGATTATTCTTAGAACTTGACTGTTTTTTTTCTGGAATATTGCTAAGAAAATGCATAGAAGATATAAAAGTTCTAGTACTAATGAAGTGTTTTTAACTGTAATTTCACTTAGTCATTTGTCCTTGTGTATACTGAATGCTAAATATTTTATAGACTGAAAAAGACATCACATAAAAATAAATAGACATGTTGTGTATATTTAAATGGTCTATTCTCTTGTGCAGTAGGTATCATTTAGATGAAAAGCAGTAGTGAGCTTTGTGTAATAAGCCAGGAAAGATGTTCCAGCAGAAGCAGATAACAACTGAGCTTGGAATTTGAGCCTTTAGAGTAAAATTCTGGATTTTAGGTCTTCAGCCATAGGTAACAGAAAACCTGGTGGTGTCCCTTCTAAATCAGCAAGCAGTGTGGCATAGCCTCAGCCTGGAGACTTGAGATAAATTATTGATATTTGCATTGGGTAGGTATTGTGTTGTCAATCTGTGTTACTTGGGTCTGATGGAGTTTTATTGCTCAGCATCAGAACATGGATATTTACTTTGTGTGTTGAAGTGCTACACACCTGGTTCTTCCACCAAGGTTAAAGGTAGCATCTCCTGCTAAGGCTGCTTGTGTGACCCACTGTGTTGTATTTTTGTGCAGATTTTCAGGGAGTAGGACTGGAGAAAAAAAAGAAGAAAACAAAGACTCTGGGAGAGTTGCCACTGTGGATCAGCTGCAGGCAGCTTGCCAGCAATACTTGCAGGTACCCAAATTGTATCTGTTCTGCTTGTTTCCAGCCCTGTTACAATGAAATGTTTTACATGTTCTGTTTAGCTGTGAACTGGAGTGTGCTGGTGTGAGGCTAAGAATGCCTATCAAATCCTGTGTGTAAGATGAGTCATTTTTGGATTTGGCTGTCAGTGTAGGCTGGTTCTTGTTCTGTCTGAGTGTAAACTACCTGAAATCACAGCAAGGCAGCAGACACTAGGCTGGTAAATATGATTTAGCTGAAGTCTGTTCAGGACAGGGGTTCAAGGTCTTGGGTGATAGTGGCCTTTATAATTTTTCTAATTAAAAAGCCTAAATATAATAGAACTTAGCAAACTGTGAACTGTGGAATTTACAATGCCTCGAGTGGATAAATGTTAAGTATCCCTCAAAGGGAAGTATACACTTACATTACTTTTACATATCTTCTAGCTGGTATATGTTGAAATCTTTGAGTCTATTGCATGTTGAATGCATGTGTAAAATCAGTCAATAGTAATATTGGAGCTATTTATGACTTTATTTCAGACAATCATGACTGTGATAAAGAGGGATTTTATTCCAAAACATCATACATATTTGAGCAACAACATTTGTCATTTGTTCTTGAAGGTTTTGTCCCATATTGATTCTATTTTGCAAAGCCCAAGAGCTCCTCCGTTAATATTCCGGCCCAGCAAAGGGCCAGTGCAAAAGGACAATAAAGAGAATGGACAGGGATGTGGATTTGAGCACCTTCCACTCACTGTAGAAATGTGGGCAGATCAGCTCATAGCCCTAAAGGTAACAACACATTGCTGTACTCTGTTTCTTGGTTTCCTTTCATCTGCTCTCCTCTCCTCCATGCCTCCCTATGTGTAGTTGTGGGGGGTTTTTGTGTGTAGCTTTTGTTATTTTCTGACCTGGTGTTAAATTTTACAAATAATCTGCTGTCCATGTGAAAAATATACCAGAGATACTTCTCTGTGTAAATCTTTTATTCCATTTCATTAACTGAGTCCCTGAGAGGAAACTTAAGCTTTAGAGTCTGGACTTCACACATTGATGATGGTGCATTCTCTTCCTTCCTTTTGTCTGACCAGTGACTTTTTGATCCAAATACAAGTGAAATAGTTTTGTTTAAGGCCAAACTCTTTGTGACCAATACTTCCTATTTCACTGAAACTATAACGCATAGCAAAATGTAATATTTTTCACTCTGTTCTTTTCAAATCAAAGAATGTCGGCAAGATACTATCCTTAAATTCATTAAAATTAAAACCTTAACCTCTCCAGTGCTGGAATGTTTTCTGCATATAAGAAACAGAAAAACATCTGTTTCTATACTAAAAACAACTTTAAGCAGTTTGCAAAATAAGTTGGCTCTCCTCCTTTCTTAAGGATTTGCATAGGTCCTTGAGAAAACTATCTCTGGAATTGCTGCCTTGGAACACTAAAGATCCACAGGATAACAGAGAATCCATACGAGTTGAAGACCTCCAGTTGATAGTAGATGCAATTTTGGAAGAATTGGAACATAGGGAAAAGGTAATTCTTACCAGAGATTTATAATCACAAGTTACTGTGGAGTTCTTAAATGCATTCTTCACACAGTAATTAGATTGGTGCATTTGAAAGCCTTGCAGCATTTAAGAAATACCTGTTTGAAGACATTCAGTAGTCAAAGACTCTTTTAACATAATGGATAAATTCACCTTGGGGAAGATTGCTTTAATCAAAGGCACTTGACCAGCAGTGAATTTGCATTGCCCTGTTCTGTCTCTGAGAATACATAAATGCTTCTCTTAGCAACAGAGAAGGAAGCTTTCAAAAGAGTATTTGGAGTTTGATGTATGCTTGTGCCTGAAAACTATTGAACTGTGTCTTCAGATTTAAAAATATTTGAAACATTGAGATTTTGTAAGGGAAGTTACACCTGTTCTTCAGACTGGTTTCAAGAATGTTTCACAGCTTAAAGTACTCTTGCCTTGTTAAGCAGTACCATTGATGAGTTCTTCCTGCTTGCTCCAGAACAGCCAGACACATTCCTTGCAAACCCTGTCTGCCATAGTGTCCCACTTCCAGAAGCTGTTTGATGTGAATTCTCTGAGTGGTGTTTATCCACGGATGAACGAGGTGTACACAAAGCTGGGGGAAATGACCAACGCCATGAGGAACCTCCAAGAGCTCCTGGAACTAGGTAAAGGCTGACCACCTGCTGCTTGTTCACACCATTCCAGAAAAAGGAGACAGGTGAAAAGCTGCCCTCTTCATAGAAAATAATGTTGAGCTGTTGAGAAATGAATGAACTAGGTGTTTCCTTCACTGGGAAGACAAAAACATGTTCCTGTCAGTTTATAGCTCAAATAGCAAATCCCCAGTATTTGCAAGCCTTTAGCAGTTGCTGAGGAATAACAGGGAGGCAGAAGACAAGAATAACAGGGGAAAAGAATTTTTTTTTTCCACAAAGTTTTTTTTTTGGTGAGCTGATTTCATAATTGTTGTTTATTCTTCACTTGAAAGATAACAAATTTAAGGAACAAAATAACTCTGTCTCAGAGGTAGATTTCTACTCAGTAATTCATTCAACTGTAATTGGGTCCAGTCCTCCAAAAGTTCCATCTTATGCTGCTAAACTTAAAAACCAAAACAAGTTGTTGAATGTCAAAAACTGTCAGTACTCAGAGGTTTAGTTGGTTATTTCCCTTCTGGTGGGAACTTCTGTAGAACAGCAGTTGCTGCTGCTCCTGGGTTAAAAGGTTGGGCTGGGCTCTAGGATGTCCAGCCCTGAGCCCCTGGGCTGCTGAGCCTCATTCAAGGAGGGAAGCATTGTTCCTGCCTGCAGGCAGCATGGCAGAGGAGGAAACCTCACCTCCCCCTCATATCTGCAGCTCAGAAGATGCCTTGCCCAAGCCTAGATCTTCTGAAATTCAAGGAGAAAAGGACAAAGAGGCTGCTACCTTCAGTCACAGCACTACAGACATGTTAAAATTCAATACCAAAACAAGTTCTGGGTGTTAACATAAAACATCCTCCTCCAAACATTTCCATGTTTGTTAAGCAGGTTCCTTATTGGCCTAGCCCCTACAGTGTGGCTGTTGTGTCACAAGAACCTAATTTAATAACCCCCCTCTCTCTATATATAATTTCAGTTGGCTGATTTCCAGTGACATTGTAAGGGTGCACTTTAGTACCCTCTCTGCTGTGAGCACACAGCTCTGCCAAAGTTTTTTTAGCCACTAAAGGATTAGTGAGAGAATCCCCATTCTTAGCTAGTATTTGTTTATTTCTGACCATTTGTTTATTTCTGTTTTCTGTGAATTATGGAGTGTATATGCTAGATCTGTGAAAACCAAATAAAATCTGTGCACCTGCAAAAATTCAGCTGTGTCTAAAATACTTACCTGTTATTACTGTCAAAAGAATCATGAGGTGTTTGTTTTTCCCCAGACAGTTCAGCTCCACCCACTGTGGTAGTGAATACTGTTGGGAAACTGTGTGACATCATAAATAAGAACGTGACTGAGCAGGTACAGCAGCTTCTGGGCATCCAAGACATCCACAGGTATGTGGGGCTGTTCCACTGCTGACCATTCTGCAAACATCAAATGTAGTAATTGAGAACTGGCAAAAACTGATGCTGAAAGAAACTTTCATCATTTGGTACAAAGTCAGTGAGCTGCCACAGCACAGGCGTTAGTTACTGCTGTCCTGCTTGAAACAAATCTTGTATTCTGTCAAAAAGATGAAGTTGACAGAGGGAAGAATTGAGGCCAGAAGGTTCCAAAATACTCTGGTTTGCATGGATAATGTGATCAAACAAGCCTTAATGGGATACATGTTTCATCAGGAGACAAATGTGGCACCTGGGTGGGGAGGAGAAAGTGATGCAAGTCTCGGATGTAATATTGTAGTGTTCTAGTTGCCAAGGCAGGGTTTGCCTCAAGCTGCCTACAGATACTTTAGAAACTGGACAAATCCAGTTCTACATTCAACAGGTAACAGCCACATCTGGGTGGCAGCAGACCCTGAGGGCTGGCATTCAGCATGTGCTTTACAGACAAACTAAAAAGGGAGCAGGCAGAAGTCTGACACATGCTGAGTTAACAATACTCACTCCCTCAGCCTTTCTGCACCCATTTCTCAGTTTTAACTGGAGAACAGCTGCTTATAAAGGATTTCTTGCTCTACCTCCAAGGCAGTTACACCAGCCACCCCCAGGCAGTATATTTAGCATACACAGACAAATGTTCCAGGCCCCAGACTACCTGGAGCCATGTGAGGGGGAAAGGAAGGATGTGTATACAGCATCAGTAGTGAAATCAGAGATCCTTGTGACAGCTCCCTTGTTGGCTGCAGATTCAGAACTGGAGAACAGAACATTGGTGTCCATGGTTTTATGTACTAAGTAGCAGTATTTTCACAAAGTCATGGCACAGAACAACAAAATGGCCAAAGGGACGAACTTGCCAGGTCCTTGCACCTCTTACCTGATTGTCTCACTTTCCATTCCAGTATCATCAATAAGCTTGAAGAACATGAGTGCTTCTTCCCACCCTTTCAAGCTCTCATTCAAGATCTGCTGTGTCTTCTAGGTGCGTAATATTTGCAACAATAATCTTCATGCCAACACTTCCTCATATAAGTCTAAACAGTTAACACGTGTTTTCTTTACTCCTGCTGTTCTAAAACGGAAGGAGGATATGAGGGAAGGTGCTGCCTTCGCCTCACTCTCCTTTCCACCTTTCCTCAGGAAGTGACCAAAACACTTTATTTTCATTTAACATGGGGTTGCATTTACTTAAGCATATTACTTACAAGCCTAATTGATTTTTTTCTGAAAGCATTAAAAGGCCTGAGGAGTTTACTTAATTCACCATCTGTTTAAGTTGGAATTTTGGTTGAACTCAATGTGTTCTGGGTTCATAAGCCTAACTCTTTTGCTTTCCATTCTGTTGCAGAGATCAGTAACGTGGATGATATTTTACCTGCAGTGCAAAACCTGAAATGGGGAGCTGGTTATGGCTGATTGTGCTCTTCCTGAGCAAGATTTCTGTTACCTGTGACTGTACCTGCTGGTGCTCCTGACATTGCAGCTACCTCCTAAGCAACAATTCCAATTTTTTTTTTTTACTTAAATAAAAATTACTGAGGTTTTAATTTTTTTTTTTAATTCTTGATCAATTTAAGAAAAACTTTAACTGCTGTCAACTGGTCTACTCAATTCCAGAGAGAGAACCAATATACTCTGTATCAGTCCAGGAAAATGAACCCAGCACAACATCCAGCACAAACTCCAACCACTTTTAATATTGCTGACCCAGTGAGGTATGTATGAGGTAAAGATGCCCTCACTGCCATAGCCAGCACACTTACACAAATGCTCAATCTTGGTTTTCTTGAGAGCCTGTTTTAAAATGTGGTTCACATTTCCAGATCAGTTTGGGATGGGAACATTGTTACTCAGTGAGTATTCTCTCAGATTATGGACTGAGGCAGACTGGGTTAATGTAATCTAGGCCAAAAATCTTTGGAATTTGCTTCAGGTGATGGTTTGAACTTACCATTGTTGTATTCCAAAAGTCAGTTTTAGAAAGGATTAGATCAAGTCTCTTATGCAAGACAATTAAAAGTTTATTGTACAGAAACAAGTACACCAAGCTTCCAAAAATATTTTGCCTCAATATTATTAAAGCTTAGTTTACAAAACTTTGCTGTTCCTCAGACAGAATCTGGGTTTACAAGATTTTGAAATGTACTGTAACAAAGGACAAAACCAGTTAAGGTGTCACAAACTAAAACCTTAATGACATCTTGGTGAGTTCATCTCCCTGCTTTGGAAGCTCATTATTTACATACCTGCAGCCACAGTCAGCTAAGGTACTTTCGAACAGTGGACTACCAACTTTAGTTTCTCAAAAAAAATAGCTGTTAAAGAGTTTCTCTTTTAAAAGGTTCTCTAGCCCTACAGCTGAAGAATACTGTTTCAAAATGTATTCTTTTAAAAGTACACCACTGCCATGTTAAATAACATGAACAAGTTCCTAGGGCCATCAGACTGCCAAGCAAAGTAATGACACTTGGCTGACAGTCCAAAATCTCCCCAGGTACAACCCTTCTTTAAGAGAGGTTTCACACTTAAAGGTCCTTTGAGGAGGGATTTGCCAGAAATAGCAAAAATAAAGGACTTATTCTTTAAAGACAAATTATTCCCTATGTGGGGGAAAATATGTTTAACTTCAGTGAGAACTAATCCCTGAATAGGATCATTAAATTTGCATGTCCTGAGCTGGAGCCTGCTTCAAATTTGCAATGACTGTGCAAAACAAGTTAATTACAAGAGATATGTACATCCATAGGAAGTTGAAAAAGTAGTAACTTATGTACATGAGAAGAAATCAGATTTTCTTGCGTCTGCTCCTTGTCAGCTCATACCTGCAAGACAGACACAATAAGTAATTACCATAGTTGAAAATTTTAACAGTTATAACTGGCACAGTAGAGAAAACTTGGGCTGCTTTCTTGCTTCTGCTTCACAGGCAGCACAGCAAAGGAGGCTCCAGAGATGGCCTCAAACTTCAGCTCTTCACCAGGAACTTTGGGTGCATCCTTTTTTCCTCTTCCCATAATTGCCCTGAGACTCACACACAAGCTGGCCAGGGAAATGTGGTTTTCCTATTGGAATATTGGCTCACTGCCTGTGCAGATGGCAAGCTCCTGGACTACCCACACTACATTCCTCAGGCTCCACTGAAGGAGAAAGAAGGAACAACTCCTGCCATTTACTCAAGACACAGGAGTGAAAAAAACACCCAAGCCTGGTTCTCTGTTCTGCCTCAGACCAGGAACATACAAGCCCCAGAACCACAATGAACGCACAAGCAAAACTCTAAGTGGCTTATTATAATAGTTTCTATAAATGCTTTGTAATTAAAGTTTTATCATACATATATATTGCTGATCAGAGTATTTAGTTAAGATCTTTACTCAAGTTAAAATTTGTTGCCAGGTTACTTTAATAAACAAAATTCTTTTACTTATGTGCCCCTGTGGCTTTTATGGCAACTTAAAATATGCTGAAGACTGTAATTGACACAGGCATCTCATTAAAGCTGTCTCACAGGGCAGGCACTGCACAGCCAGTGGATTAACACACAATTTAGATAGAACTGCCAGATTAGCTCAAGTTAGTCCTGCCTTTGCAGGTCAGATATTCTTGCTCACCCAAATACAGCCCAGTTACCAGCACTCACTCCCACAGCAATCATGCAAGCTCCCAGCCAAGCAATGTTTGGAAGGATAGAGATGAGTACTCACCACTGGGCAAAGCCTTTTATTAAATCCTCCCGGGACAAGTCAATGCGCACCTTTAAAAAGCAAATTTTATTTGTTTGTAGGTTATTCGGCATATAAATTGATTAGCTAAGCTACCATTCCTCCCAAGTCAGACCCACTTTCCAGCTCAGGCTTGAGGAAAAATGGAGCTTCCCACATTCCCAGGGTAGTGTAGGCATGAACCAGCTCCATTTCCTGTAGCACTGCTTGGAAATTTATCTGTCACTGAAGAAGCAATTGCAGTTTACTTCTCACAGAATCAAAGCTGTTCACAGAAAGTCAAAGCAGTGTTGGCAAATTGTGGGGTTTAACCCCAATGCCTTTTTCAGCTCTGTGTTTGCACTCTTGGAGCCATTCCCCACACAGGCAGCACCAGGGCCTACGAACCAGGGCTTACTTCAGGAGCTCCCTTCTGAAATGTGACCACACAGCTCCCACATGGATACAGCCTCATTTGAGATGAAAATCTAGCAGAAAAAAAAATTGTTTCCAGATTACCAGTCCTATCACTGAGAATCAGTTACTGGAGCCACATTTGAGGATTTCAGGAATAGCCCAGATTGTTCAGCTCTGTTATATCTGTAGTGAGATTCTTTAAACTTACTTTCCCCAGCTCCTTCCTCTCCTGTGAAATGAATGGCCTGCTGTTTTTCACTGCAATGTCCAGTGTCCTTTTCTTGACATTTTCCAAAGATTCAAAAAATTCAAACCTTGAAATAAAGTTTAAAAAGAAGAGATTTAAGGCAAAAACTAAAACCTTGTGAGCACCAGTGGGCAGAATGTAGTGACAGTACAGCGTCAGTGGCCAGGACTTAAACAGGGAAGGAACACACAGAAAAGGCAATTCTAGAGTGAGGTTTTATTCAGATTGCAGGGAACCTTTTCCAGGCCTCATGAAAGATAACACTGTGTTCAGACTCTCCACCGTGCCAGGGGGAAGGAGGAAAACATGCACCCATGATAAAATGTCATTTAACGTTATTTTCCCCCCTCCATGGAAGATGAGCATGTTTTCCATGCAATGTTCATTACTCAAGAGGAAATAGTCATGAGCCAACCCCCAAGTTCACAGAGCAGCCTTGCACCACACCAAGAACAGACAAAGGCTGAAACCTGTGGCAATTAAATTCTTAATGGCTCTGACTCAAGCCTCTGGCACACATGGCTAATGTCAAGTGAGTTTTGTCCATGCCAAATCACTCCAGTTCTGCCCACCTGAATAGCTTTTCCTCCAGTCAGAGCTGTGAAACAGGTAAGGAGCTAAAAGCATTATCTTTAATTGAGGATGTACAGGATACGTCAGTACTGAAGATGGGGAAAAGGAGATGCTCTTTCCAGCTGCTGGGATGGCACTAAATCAGTGCAGTTTCTTAACAGATATAGGCAGAATCCTCAGCTTTGGTGTTTTGAATGTTAAGAAGGAATGTTTTAAAATCTTTTCTCCATTTCTGACTTACACAGAAAGGACATAACACAGGAAAAATATAAGCCACCCAGGATCAACCAATATTCACATATATCCATGTGCACCTTCCTCTAATTATGGGATCAAAACCACCTCTCAAAAGAGCTCTGCTTCTAAGTGTTACTGTGTTTGGGTTTATGCAAAACACATTCCATTTCAGTGGGCACAGCTGTAACTTTACTGCCAGCAAAGAGGTGGCAGCATTTTATCCTGCTCCCACCAGGCCTTGATGACAACATCCACCTGTGTGCCCAAAGGGTGCTCCAGCCTCAGAAGGCTCTGTACTTCTGCCTGGACCTTTGGAAAGATGGCAGAATAAGCATCAGGCAAAGCAGTGTGAACAGAGCAGTAGGCTCTAGGAGGTTCCTGAATGGGCAGGTTGTCTCTGCCATGACAGGGAGTTAAACCAGCATGAGAATGTCAGTTTGCAGAGAAGCAAATGCAGCATGGGGGCAGAGAAGGGACAGGAAAGAAGGTGTGCCCTTCTTCTGGGGAATTTGCAATGCCACAGGCAGAGCAAGGCCAGCCCCAAGTACTTGTAAGTGACAGTCCAAGTGTCATTTGTTTCAGAAAAGCTGGAAACATTCACAAGAGAGTCCCTAGGAGCTACACCAGCCCTGTCATTACACAGAGATCATAACTATTCCAACCATAATAATAATTTACATTTTCTTACTTCTCATCGTATTGGGGGTTCAGAGTTTTTTTCTTAACAGAAGTCTTCTTCCTGCTTGTCCATCTTCTGTCTGGCAGCAGGTATATCCGGACATATGGATCCACTCCACGATTGGAAGAGGGTACCAAGTTTCTGTTAAAAGAAAAACAGACAATCAAGGCAGGTTCTCTCACTGTGTGTTTTAATACCTGGGCTCTCCTGGCATCAGACCAACCCTTCACAGGCCAAAAACATTCATCTCAGGAGCTGGAACATAAGCAAAGAAAACTTTATGGTTGTTTAGTTAAAATGCTTACTCCTGAGGGTGTGGCCACTTACTGGGGTTCCTAAATTAACAATTACATACTCAGTCATAGGTATCAATCCTTGTCACAATGCCTATCCCAACACCCCAAGACACACACCAGTTGTCAGTGCTGCCCAGAGGGAATTTTGGGTGGATGACAGTGGAAGCATCTCTACAGCAGCGAGCACAACTCGCTGGGTTCCCTCCCTGACCTGCTGCTGGCACTGACCAGAGCTGGGCACAGAGAGGCTGCACAGCTGGAAGCCAGCCAGCACTAAGGCATCTCCTGCTGCACATGGCTCTGCTCCAGCTTTGCTGGATGACTGGCAGAGCTCAGAGAGCTCTTCCCTCTGTGGGCCATCACAGGCATTACCTGCAGCCGTTGACCAGCACAACGAGGCTCTGCCGGATGGAGGCGTAGCGCACGGTCAGCTGGATCTCCCCCAGAGGCATCTCAGTCCCACTGCAAGACATTGCACAGGCAGGGCTTTTAATACAGCCACTGAGCAGCCCACAGGCAGACTAAAACCAGCTTTCAGGGCACCATCCTTCTTCCTGGCACCCTAAGTTTGCTGTCAGAAGCCCCATCCCTGCCTTCTCTGCAGGTACCCAATTTCAGTCCCACAACACAAACTGCCAAAAATGCCCCTATGTGGCCATTGTAGATGGAGCAGCAAAGTACAGGTTAGGGTGTCACACACTCCCTCAGGAATGTCTGTATATGCAAAATGGGACCTTTTTCATACTCCATTCTGCATGTTATTAAAATGGCTCAAAATCCAAAACATTGCTTAAAAATGGTTTGAAATAGCTTATAAATTAAGCTCTGTTCAGAGCTAGAAAATTCACCAGTCACCAAATTGCAGCTGAAGTTGAGTTTTATGTTCAGGTTTATAACTACCCTGATGCTCTCTTAAATGAGGTGGATCTTTGTAACTTCTGTTGATTAAGGATTCCACAAGCTCCATTCTGTGCCCCAGGAGGAACAAATCCTTCTCTCCATCCTGTCTGACTGAGCAGCCTCACAGTGAGCACTGTGAGAAGGCCACACACAAACACAGCTCTCCACAAAAAACTTTGTTCACTGCATTATCAGTCTTAAAACGTGTTGGATAAACACATTCAGAGCTTTAAGCAGTCAGAGGTGCCTATCAAGAGTTTAAGTTATTACAGAAGTGGGATATTGAGACTTCAAAACCCTGTTGCTAAATGAGTGTTGAGAAGCTCTTCAACAATATTAAACCAACACATGCAGCACTCTTAGGAGAGCCATAGAGTGAATACTTTCCCTTTATACCTGCTCTGACAGTGCCCTGTAATTTACTTTGCTGTTGACTGGAGTACCTAGGTCATTTCATTGTAAGGTGACTTGAGACCCAACACCCCAAAAGATTTAGTAGCCTTGAATTCACCTCTATGCAACAGTAACACCTAAACTTTCCCAAGAGAAGAACAACTGAGCTGGAACAACACCTACTTATGAATGTCCAGGTTGCTGCTACTTAATTCAAAGCAGGAAGAAGGCAGGGACCCCAGTGAAGTGACACTGGGTGCCACCCTCATTTCCTGCAGGACAGGCAGTGTGGGCACGGCCACTGCTCCGCTGGGCAATGCTGATGGTGGGCCATGCTCTGAGTTTTGCTTCCCCTCTGCTTCATCAAGGCCAGACACAGTTTCACTTGGTACAGGGGCTCCTGAACTGTCTTTAGTGCCCAGGTCTTCTCCACCACTGTCCTTTTTTGGCAGAGAGTCAAGTGCTGCAGAGTCTTTGCTCATGGGAGGTACTTTTGAGACTTGTGGAGAGGAAAACTTCTGCTGGTTTCCAGCCTTCTCCATGACATGTACAGGACCTAGCTTCGAGGCACTGACACCAGCCTTGACTCTTTGTGGATCAGGTTCTTCAACATCCAGTGCCTAAAAATCACAAGGGAAGACAGTGAGTGCTGCTCCCACAGCACTGGGGTGAATGCCAGCATTACCACCCAGAAGGAAATTTCACCACAAAACTGTAACAGCAGAACTCTGCCATTAGACATGAAAGGGGCCCCTGGGATTCACTGTGGTGTTCTCTCCTCTTATCCTACTGTGTTTGTACTGAGCACTGATCCAGAGCACAGTGAGGAAACAACTCCTAAGCATCAGTGCTGATTTCCCCAGCTTAAATATTCTCAGTCCAACTCTTTATTGCTGTGAGAAAACTTTCAGCCATGATACTGCACTAAGTTTTATGAAGCCCCAGGGATACCTCTCAACTCCACCATACACTTCTAATTTCACTTAAATACCTTATCACATTTCTGCTTTCTACTCAGCTGTGAAGCAAAGCTGCCTTTCTTCATGGCCACCTTTCATCTCTTTTGCCTGGTTACAAATGGATACTTCTGCAGGGGAAACTGAGTGAATATGAGAAAGAACAACTCACCCGCAGTACAAGTTTCATCTTAATGAAGCTGTCTGAACTGGAATGGTCCAGCTGGAATCTCTGATCCAGAGTCATGCTTGGGTCCTTAAGTAAGTGGG
Source organism: Zonotrichia albicollis (assembly GCF_047830755.1). Lineage (NCBI taxonomy): Eukaryota > Metazoa > Chordata > Aves > Passeriformes > Passerellidae > Zonotrichia > Zonotrichia albicollis. Next base: position 9,508,795 of record NC_133828.1, on the reverse strand, counting down.
AGAGACACACCACTGAAGTTCCCAGGGCACTATCCCGCTCCTTGTCCTTTATCTGGGGGATGGAAGAAAACAAAAGTTTTTATCAACTGGCAAACTGGGAATGCAAAAGCAAAGCAAGAAGGTATTTCAGACAGAAACCAAAATTAGCTTATTTGCTTCAGTATGGTTACATCCAAATGGGTGATGCCAGGAGTGTAACAAGTTAGTGCATTTGGTGTAAAAATCCCATCTCTAACTATGCAGAGAAAGAAGTGCTTTAACAGAAAAAACATGCCCTGAGATTCACTTGATTTTCCTTGCTCGATTTGGGCACAATGTTCTAAGCAGCTGAGATGGTAACTTGTCTAAATCTTTACATGTATTTTAGGTAACAGTTTGTTTAGCCTATTTAACCTCAATACACCTTCCAAGTTCAATTCCTTTCTGTATCCAAGTGACCAGCCACAGAACTGCAATGCTGCTAATGAGAGACAGGGCTGCCTAATGAGCCAGAACACAGAGGTGAAGAGGTAGGGCTCTGGCTGAGAATCATGAAGGCTGCAATTTCTGACAGCAAAATATTGATGTCTTTACTACACACAGACCTGTATGAAATGTCTTTTGCACTTTGCAGCCAGAAACATCCAACATTTTGGACTAAGATACTGCACATTACATGATGCTACAACAAAGGTAGATACCACCACCACCTAATACAGAATTGTCTGTGAAACTTGTGCTTCTTCCACCCTTTAGTTGGAGGAACCCAGTATATGACAATCCCACACAGAAACAACCAGCACTGGGCTCCATAGAAGAGGTTTCTTCCTACAGATGTGCAGCTGGTCTTCAAAGGAAAGGCTTTTCTCTCACCTCAATGTGGAGTGATTGGGAACGAGCACTGTGGACAAAGAAGGTGAAAGCCTGGCCCCAGGTGGGATCTTTGCTGAAATTGCAGGTCTGCAACAAGAACATACATTAGTTTAGTCTCTGAGAAGCAAAGAATCCATGACACTGATCACCAGAGAGGGCCATGGTGGCCCTCAGTGATGCTACACCCCAGCTGTATAGAGAGAGTGGAAATTCCAGGTCAGAAGCATATGGAAGTGAAGTCTCTGGCAAAACCAGAACAAGTTCTTTGGGGCGTGGAAATGCCAAAGAACAAGTCTGGTGAGCTGCAGTTGGCCCCACCAGCACTGCCTGGACCAGCAGCCTGCCTCCCCTGCAGCGAGGCACCGCTCCCTCCCTCCCTCCCTCCTTCCCACCTTCCCACCCAGGGAGAGCCAGAGCACTGCTTCCAGCCTGCAGCACTCTGAGCCAGCTCCCAAAGCTGCAGTGAGCTGCAGGCAAGGGCAGGAAAGCTGGAGGGGCAGTTTCAGGGGCGTAGAACTCGTGGGAAGAGTAGGAGGGCACAGCTTCAGCACCATCCACTTCAAAGAGGAAAGAGCATGGAAAGCACCCAAGGGGACAGTGGCTGCTCTGTGAACCAGCTGTCCCTGCCAGGCCATGAGTGCAGGCAGCAAGTGGAAAGGAGCAGGGAAAGCCTGGAGGCCTGACCTAGCTTAGGAGAGGCAGCTGATGTGGTAAGGAAAAGCCACAAAAGGTAAAAATGCAAGTAGAACCCAATTTCTGGGTGGAGCAGGTGGAAAGAACAAAGGAAAATAGGTGCCAGTCCTGTATGCTTGTGTATAGCCAACAGGATTCATTCTTATTGGCTGGAAGTCCAAAAGAACAAAGAGCTCATCCACATCCAGCTGCACATGGCAGCTACTGGGAGGGCAGAGCTCAGCTGTTGCTCGTACTCATGATGCAAAAGTAATTTTTAAATAATGAAAAAGGAACTAGAAGTGAAGTAGAGGAGATGCAGTTTAAAAACAAAACCAAACACAAAACAAAACAGTAAAACTGTGATACACAGGAGCCAGAAAAGACTCTGAGGAAGCAATAAAAGCCAGCTTGATGCAAATGACACCCTGCTCTGACAAGCCATAAGCTGGATTAGAGACTTACAGAACTAGAGTGTCTGGGCCAAGATGAACTCTTGGGCACAGGCATGGAACTACACATGTGTACAGCAGCTGGTCAGACTCCCTCCACCACCACAATTCAATGACACAGTGGTTCCACTCCCAGGCTCTGCAGCCATCACTACAAGTACAGCTCTTCACACCAGCTTCACAAGAAGTCCTTTCCTTCCTAGGGGATACTTGGGGACAGTCACCCATAAGATGGAAAGTATCTGATGAAAGCAGAACAATTAAACAACCTCACCTTACTCTTCTGAGTCTTGTTCCCAACTGTGAGCAGAACAAAGGAGGAAGGTTCTCGTTCCATCTTCTGTCATTTAATACAAGGAAGAAAGAAGAAGGCAGAAAGAAACATTAAGAAGTTTATAGTTTTCAGGAAGCAATATAAAACCACTATTCTTACTTGAAGTAAGTTGCTGGAAAGCTGATAGCATTTTCTGCTTGTGGGACCCCTGAGGAGTGTAGTGCACAGGAAAGCCTCCAGCAACAACACAGCAGTCTTACTTTCCACCATCAAGAGTACACATTTAAGCCAAAGCTTTATGTATTTAGGTTTCAACAGGTGAGCAGTTAAAAATTTGCCAGAAGCTGGGAGGAAACAGAGAGGAGAGATGAAGGCTCAGTGGGGAATCTTGGGCTTTCCTGACTGAATCAGGACTCTCAGAATTGGTTTCCAAGGCTCAGGACTTGCTCCAAAGCAGCTGGAAGTGAGTCCTTGGCATCAAATAACAATTCTTGTCTGGAAGCAACAATACTGAACCTCTTGCAGCTCTTTGCACTAGACTTTCACTGGGGTGGGCTTTCAATCACTAATTTGAACCCCTGTTCATCACTTAAATTCTGATAGTGGAGAGATTATTTCTTTTTAACCACAGCTAGTTTTGGTTCCTATGATACCACATAATTCAGAATCTTGTTTTGCAAAGTGGGAGAAGAATATAAATTTTACCTTGAGGTACTTGTTATTTTTGATCTTCTTTGTTCCACATTCACCGTTCGAATACTCAAAGTGGTTTTTCTGAATTGGTGAAAGAATATTTAAAACAGTTAATTTGTTCTTTTCAAAAAAAAGGAGGTTAGGAGTGAAGGCTGCTGCATGGGTTTGTACTTACAGGGAGGTTGAAGGCACTGTCCAAGTAGACAATCAGAATTGCTGTAGACAGACCCTTCTTATCCTGTAAAGGCAGGGAAAGATAAAACAAATCAAAACACAAAGTAGTCATGGATCACCCACCAAGGACAATACAAAACACAGCAAAATTCCAAGGGCAGCCTCTGAAGGCTAAGCAGCTCTCTGCCTTTCTCTAAAACTTGCAATTTAGAGGAGCTCAAGTCAACACAGCATGACAGTTCAAAGCAGACCAGTAAGATGTGTAACTCTTTTCAATTCCCTGCCTTTAATGTTTGTCAATCTCTCAGTGCAGAACTGCTTGGGTTCCCCAGTGCAGCAAGACACCTAAAAACATGTTCAACCACATACATCAACATGAATCCAGTGTCAGCAGAACAAATCCTGGGAACAATTTTATTCACTTCAGTGGAATTCAAATGGTTTTGCTTGGTTATGAAGAAACAGCCTCTTTGGGAGATGGGCTTTAACCAAGCAATTCTGCTGGACAAACAACACACCATTTGGAAACACAGCCCTACCAAGCACCAGTGCTGGGTATTTGCCTATGACTAGTACAGATTATTTCAGGGATCCAGGTTCCTACACAAATCCTAGATGAAGAGGGAGGAAAAACATTGTGAAAGAAAAGAACCCCTGAAAAGCCACTTTGCAGTGAGTCGAACAAAGGTTTGTTAACTCAAGCAAAAAGAGCTGCCAGATTTGAGTTACTCCTGAATTACCAAGAGACCTGGGGCAAGCAAATGCCCTTCCTCTGCAGGAATGGCAGGGAGGGAATCACATCAAAACTTCGCCAGACAAAAATAAACTCCTGTGATTCTGCCTGGGGTTTCTAATTTTACACACTCCTTTGTTGATGACTGGACAGGGATCAGAGCACCTGAATCCTTTAAGCAAATACACTCACCTCATGCAGCTTTTCTTGGTCGTTTACCAGTGAAAGCCACTCCAGTTTCAAATGCAAGTGTCCGCTTGTTGTCTTACTCAAGGGAAACCACTACATGGAGATAACAAAGAGCAGCTTGAGACTGAGAGGCAGAGTAGCTTTTATGTATGTGATGCAGACTCTGAGACTTGCACACAACAGACAATGTGAATTTTACTCTGAGAACCTTAGCTTGCATTTTTGACACTTAGATTGTAGCATGTTCACCTACTTAGGTACAAGGCAGAAGAAAATTAAAATAAGATGCCCATGAACAGGCAAAGCATGTGGGTGGATATTTCCAACCAGCAGCAGCACAAGACAGGCACCCTGGCATTGTTTGTAGAGTGCTGGGTTGCAGGATGAACCACAGCAATGTCAGATCGTTTCTTCCCTCAGCAAACAGGCTGCTTCACCAAACTTTATCTGCAGCTTTGTAAAAAAAATTGGTACACACAAGACTCAAAGTATCAACAAGATACCCCACTGCTGGCTCAGCATAACCTCAGGCCTCTCTGGGGTTACCAACCTGGTCATAAAAATTATTGTAGTGGCTACTTTGGTATTGTTTTTTTGTGAAAATACCACAGTGCAAGTGTGCAAAGAAGTTTAAAGTACAAAGAAACACCGTAGTAGCAAAAGAGCAACACAAATGAGTGCATGTAGCTGCACCACCAGCCACATTTAGAAATAAGCTGAGATCTTTACCTCATCAACAGTTCTGTCATTCATTACATCCACTAGGCTTATCAGCAAGCTGAAAGGAAAAAAGCAAACACTTCAATGTACATTGAGGCATACAGCAAAATCCACCAAAAAAGCCCACTGTCAAGTCTATTCCAAATAACAACTTCTCCACATTACCTGAGTATGTGCAGGAACACACTTACACTCCTGAAGTCTCCCCCTTGAAATATTTCCAAAACTAAAATGAATATGAAGTAAATCTCAAGAAACTATTACTTCTAATGGCTTCCCAGGGTTCTCTGCAGGATGTAACCTTGTCCAACATTAGTTGCACTAGGAACTAATTATGTGGCATTAATATGTGGGCAAAAGGAATCTCTTCCAACAGTATGAAATTTCCAGTATGAGTAATTCAGGTGTCCCACAGCAGAGGCTACTGGACCCTGATCAAAGGTCTTGCTAATTTACCTGCCCATAAAGTCATCTTTATCTGGATCTTCATCATACAAATCCACTTCTAAGTCCTGACCAGGCACTTCATGAACAACAAACTGGAGGAAAAAGAGGTATTGATTAAAAATAAAAAGCATTCACATACACATATTCAGGCTCAGGCTGTGGACAAGAACAGGACACTTGACAACTGTCTAACACATTAAGGTAATTCCCTGTTCTTTCTTATGGTCAAATGCATAACAAATACAATTGATTATAGGTGAAAATGCTTCACATTGTTTGCTTGTTTTTGAGCTACAAGTTAAACCCCTCAAACTGGTATCCCTAATAAGCAGAGAGGAATTAATGCTAGAGCAGCCTGCAGCTGCACAGGCTGATGCATTGATTGGTATTTAAAGCAGTGCTTTGCACCTCCTCCAAAAACCCACACATGTAAATCAGATCAACCTGAAGGACATTTCAAGTTTACAATGTAAATTTGAACTTGGTTAAGGGACACAAATGCCTCAACCAAGAAACAAGGAAGTCCACTTGCCCTGTGCAGTCAGCTAAGAGAAGGTCCTGCAAGCACAGGGATGCAAATGGCTGTGTATCCCCCAGATGGAAAGATCAAAAGGCTCAGTACCTCAAATGTCTCATTCCAAATGGGATTAAGATCCCTGGAGACTGTCTTGCTTCGATACTGCACGGTGCCAACGCGGAGGAGAGCGTACGGATCAGACTTCCCCCTGATGGCACCAAGGAAATTGTCTTTCTGGACAAGGTTTTCAGCTTCTAACAGATGAACCCTTATTACTCCCTGCATAAAATAAGATACAGAATTGGTCATGAAAATGCAATCTTTGGATAATTATAATATGCTGCCTCCTAAAATTGTTTATTTCAGGCAGCAAGGGTAGTCACCATGACAGTTCTGCAAAGACATTTAGTTTGATGCAGTGCTTTCCAATGACAGCTGTAATAAAGCACTTCTTCCACCATTTGCCTAGAGGGGGAAAAAAGCCCCCTTAAAGAGATGCAAAATTCAATCTAATAACTGTATAGGAAATATTTATTTTTAAATCAGAAATATACATATGCACACAGCATTACAGCCACAGTCAAATCAAGTGTAAAGATCAACTCCCACTGACTGAAGGAGGAACTAAGCACTCACTGGCAGGTTCTTATTTTATTGCACAGGAGCCATTCCACTTCAAATTAGTGATGCAAGTTTGCAACAGAGAGCATGCCTTTGTCACTCATTTATATTTATCCTCATTAGTATTAAGTATTTGATGGATGAAGGAGATTGAAGACCTGGATATGCTGAGAATTTAGGAAATTTTTTTTGTAAAAATATGTGATCTTCCAAGTTCCCTATTTACAACTCTTCATAGCATTAGTAAAAATATCAAATAGCATGACACTGCTTATGTATTTTTCCTCTCATTTGCATGTACCACAGATCTGCAGTTACAGAGTAAAGGTTTAATTGGTAAATGAGCTCAGAGTACAAACAGACTCCTTATGACTTGTAGAGAAAGTAGGAACTTCCAGTGCCTGTGTCACTCCCTCCCAAATTATTATCCAACACTGCTTTTATATTTCTGAAATACTACCTACTGAAAGCCCACAACTCAGGCTGAAAGAGCTGATGCAGCATCCAAAGACACTAAGCTTGGATGCATCACTCAGGTAGATAAACACTATGTCACTGAAAAAAACAACTCACCTGGGGGACAGGGAACCTCAAATGGGCAATGTTCATGTTTTTTTTCAGAGGCACTGTGACTCTGTTGGGCAGAACCAGCCGTGCAGCAATGAAGTCTTGAATTAATGAGTCTGACATTACACTGCAGGTGGGGGGAAAAGGCAACAATCTGTCACAACTCAGGAGGGAAAGTGAGGGACAGCAGAAAGAATGAGCATTGCAAAGTGACTGGTGTGGCCTAGCTTCCCCCAAAGTATTGCCAAGAATTAGAACAGGACAACCAGGGAAATGGTTGGGTCACCATCTCTGGAAGCATTTAAAAGACCTGTAAAAGTGCTTAGGTACATAGTTCAGTGATGGGCTTGGCAGTATTAGGTTAATGGTTGGACTTGGTGATCTATAAAGATCTTTTCCAAAGTTTATGATTGCATGAAAGAGCTGCAGATTGGCCATTCATCTCCAATTTAGTGCTGCAGACTTGCAACAGGAGCATCCCTGTTGCAGGGTGTGAATTTGGCTCACCGTTGTAAATGATGAATGGGAGCTCAGGCTGTGTGAAAACTTCATGCACACATCCAAACATGTCAAACTCAAGTGTCTTCTGGGTTTCCTTAGGAATAACACCAGAGATGGACATGGGGAGAAGGGAATCAGGAGGTTCCAGCGTTTCACAAGGGGCTCAAGGCCTCAAGCTAGTTTGTTTCTAGACAGAAATGGCCACAGCACACACTGCTGCCTACTCTTGGCCACCTGCTGAGACCTTTTGACAAAATTCAAGCAGACAGACACATTAAAAAAAATAGCCAAGCTCGTTTCTCAGATGAAGTTCTGGATCTTGGCAGAATTTGCACTAAGAAGGAAAATTTCTTTTGAAGTAACTGGAGATCACATTGGCTGAATTGAGGGCACTATCTTGGAGTTCAAGGCACTTTGCAGCCTAATTACAACTTGCACAGTTGCAGTTTAAATCTTTGCTTTACAACTGCTCTTCTTGTGCAGCAGGTACAAGAAGTATATGGCTATCAGAGATGTCCGAGTACTCTCCAGGTGATGAATGAGAGGGTTTCAACACACCACTACAACCTGGCATAAGCAAAAAACAATATTAAGAGGAAAACCCAGGAGCACCAATTATCTGAAAGACTCATCCTCTTGATAGATCTAGTGCCTATAAGGGTATGACTGTGTAACAAAATTATCCCAATTCACAGAGGAGGCTGGACTCACACATAAAGAACATAAGAAAAGTCTTCTACTCCAAATGGTAAACCAGAAGCCTTGGTCAGGCTCTTGGCTTTCCTGTAAAAAAAACCCACAGGAATGTCACAGAATTGTCCCCTCTTCCAAGTCTCAGGGTACACCCAACTAAACACAGCTTGTATGTGAGGACAGATGACTGCATCCAGTTTCTTTGCTATCTTAAGTGAGCCAAATTCATTTGACAGGGAGGGCTCTGGTTCAACCTGTACTTCAGCCCATTCATGGTCAGGCATGTTTTGCTCCCAGCTTTCATTGCACAGCTGAGGAACAAGCAAAGGTTTCTGTGTGCAAATCCCTGTGGGAGAACCAGGCAGTAAAAATTTAGGACACCAAATTTGCACTTAATTATATGAGAGGCTGTAGGCTGGAACACCTACAGGCCTTCTCCCTGCAAGGATTAGGGAAAGCAAGTTAGAAAAAAACAGATTAATTCCTCTGATAAAAACTGGAGCTCTCAGGCTAAACTCCAGGGCAAAAGGCCACTGAGGCCTCAAATTAAGAGAAAAAGGAAACTTCCTCTCATGCAACATCAAAAGCCTTCAGGGAATCTTTAATGCATAAACTGGCACCTAAAGTGGCCAGACTCTTCCTGAGTCTGCAAACCATGAGCTGCAGGGGAGTAGAGAGGAACAGATACTTCTGAAAGGGACTGTGTAACCCCATGTATTTTCTTCTTGTGCAACAGAATTTTCTCCTTACACTAAAGAACAAACTGAATCCCTAATCTGGTGAAGCAGTTTGTAACAACACTGAAACTCACTAAGATTTTCATCCTTGCTGTGCAAGTTTTATGTATGTACTACTAACCCAAGAGGCACTGGAGAAGAGCTGCACCTAAAAAGTGAGCAGATTACATAGAAAGAAAACTTTTCTCCTTATAAATCTGGTGCAGTTCTCTTTATCATGGATTGTACTTGAGTTTTTCAGAGGAACTGCAACTCTGTGATAACTTGCCTTTTTAAATTTACTTCACTGTAAATTTAAAAAAGCAGTCTGCCAGACTAAACCTACTTCATCTACCTTTGCAAATAACTTGCACATGGGAAACAGAAGGGCTTGTTTTTAGTTTTTAAGTCATTGTTGTTTGGGGGATTTACTATTCCCATCCTAAATGTAATGAAGTGATTGAAACAGTTTTGCCAGAATGTAAAAAGGACCCTTCCCAGGTTTTGCCACAGCCAGCTGCAATGGGATGAACATCAGCACAACACCTTACACACAAAGCTTTGGTTCAACAAGAACTACAACAACAGCTTTGGTTCAACAAGAACTACATCCCAACTTCCAAAAATTTTTCAAAGAATAAAGTAAAGCAAAGTAGACACTCACTTAATTCCTGGGACATCCAGAAGGTTGCTCATGCCTGCCCAGTTGATTTCCAAATGCTACAACAAGATTGGGGAGAAAATATTATACAGGACTATTAAAATTTATTTTAAAATAAGTGTAGAATTTAAAAGGGAAATGCTTCTAGAACAAAGTCAGATGTCTAAAGGAAGGAAAACCTGCACCACCAATTGCATCTGTACATTAGAATCAACAGCTGGAATCAATTCCCTTATCTATTTTATTTGCTACCCTGAATTGAGATTATCACTGGAATTGAACTTGCAAGAAGAAGGAAAGTCAGCATTCAGCCCTTAGCAATGGCCACTGGCAGATACCCTGGGGTCATAAAGGAAATTCAGCAACTCTTTTAAGACTTTGAAGTTGTTTTCTCATCCTTACACTTTAGGGGTTGGCCTATGCCCTGAGGCAGAGGGATTTAAAAATACCACCGGTTTCAGGAGTCTGTATTCCTATTTGTACAATAAACAAAAAGAGGTTCTTTCATGTGCTAAAATAATGCTGCTGCATTTAAACACAAAAACACCTCATTCAAGATCAAAAATGTATGACTTTCATGAACTCAAGCAATGCATAAACCACAAGCAAAGCTGTGTGCTGTAAGATAACTGCTTCTTACAAGACTAGAAGGTTTCTCATATTTTATTAAACCGCCATTGAGTACAAGGGACACGACCTTAAACAGGCAAGCTTTCAAAAGGCAACCATGAATGGTGTCCAAAATGACTGCATTTAAAATCCATGAATGAGAAGGTAGAGCAGCCAGAAACCTTGGAGAAACAGCTCCTGTGCTGCCACCATAAGACAGTCCTCCCATTCTTAGAGTGAAGTGAGTAACTATTTAGGCACTACTACAAAAATATAGAGCAAATTAATTCACATCCTCCCAGAATTCAAGAGGGACACTGAACAATTACGAATTTGTCATTCAAGCACTTGAACTGTGACATATTCACAGTTAAGCAGTTTGGGTTATCAGTGAAAACCCAATATCCTGACTCACCGGTTTCTGCATGAAAAACAAGGTCACTGCTCCAACAAAGGGTGCATCAGTCAGGAGAGGCTCCAGGATCACCCGCAGTGTCCCATACAGCTGCAAACAGAACAGGAAAGCTCAGGGTTAAGGTATTCTCATGGTGCAGCTTCAAAACTGTGAGCTTTTCAGTGATGGATATAATTTTAGAAATTCTACTTGAATTTTAATTTTATTTAGAATTTTATAACCAAAAACTTTTCCCCCCAAATCATTGCTATTGATATCAGGCAATGCTTTCTGTGTTTGTGGAGTCTCTCTGAAATCTTGACGTACAATGGAGCCATTTGTCTACTAGCTTTCAACACTCCAAGAACAGGTTCTTGGTTTAATCTACAGCAGTTTGTGAACATCATGGTTCTTCTGAAGTTCTCTACCAACACTCTGAGCTCCTCTGAACTCCAGTGGCAGCTGCTGGCCCACACATACTCAATGCTCCAGCACCGACCCTGTTTAAGAGTCATTCTATGAAGCTTAGAAGTGGCACTTAAGTGCTTTCCATGGAAGGCTTCATTTCTGCAGCCAAGAACAAGGAGGTAAAGCCAATCATTCCAAGCCTGACAGCTGCTAGTTTCCCAGTTGCCATGACCTCCCCACTGGGAGGTGCCACCTCCTCCCCACACAGCCCTGAACAGACAATATTAGCACTGCACGCACCTGTACACCTTTCACGCCAAGATTAAATTTCGATATGTCCATGTGAATCTCACAGTCCCCTATATAACTGAAAGAAAATTCTCACATTATTCCACGGTTTGCAATAGTCCCATGAGAAATTTGGGGCTGTACAGAGGATAAATGAAATCAGTTTAAGGATTGACAACATGAACCCAGAGGCAGAGATAGATTTTCAAGTGACTGAAAAAGGGAAGCTGAACAAAGGTCAGATCTTTCAGTCAGCTGGGATATTGATGTACCTGTAAAACATTGAAGCAACATCTGTATTTCCAGGTTACTTTTCCATTCTTAAGATTGGGGGTTGGCTGGAGCAAGCATGCTCCAAGAAGGGACCAAGATGCTCACTCACATTTCAAGGTCAGAGCCATTGCCCTCTTGCTCTCTTGTCTGCCAAAAGCCTGATCCCACCCCACACCCTGGTGACTCAGCCCCCAGACTAGTGCAGAGCCATCCTGCCATTACTCATGAGGTTCCCACCTGGCCCACACCCAAAAAGCCCAAAGATCACCCATGCCCACAACCCAAAAACCCATTTGAAGGACAAATTTATCACTAAAAATAACCAGGTTTCCTTGAGGCTGAATTCAAAGACAACTACTTAGATCAGATTTTGGTCAGTTGCCATGGAGAACATCAGGCTTTAAATAAAGCAAATGCTGAATGTGGTTCTTTGGCAATTTGGAAAGCACCTTAGACTTTTATTGAAGTACAAACATCACCTTATGCAGAAACCAATAGCCACACCCCAGGGAGCAGAACCTTGCAGATCTGTTGATGCCTCTGGCAGAAAACAATTGAAGGGAGCTACCAAGTTCCCTTTCAGCCCCTGAGAAATAGCTCTGGCTGCAGACACACAAACACCCTGCAGGTAAAGCCGGGTGTAAAGGTGCTGCAGCAGTGAATGTGCTGTGCTTGCTGCCTGCATGCATAACTTCACTCCATAATCAAAGGAAAAGGGCAGGAGTTCTGCTCTGACCACATGGGAAAATACTGCTGCAGTTGCCACAAATTCAAACTGTAATTTGCATATAGACAGATTCCCTCCCATCCCAAAAAACCTGCCAAGACTTTGCAACCCTGTGAATTTGCCTCCACTTCTGCAAGCAAAGTTTTTTGTATATTTGTTTACAGATAGTCACCTAGCAGAATTTCAGGAGCTCATACACATAGAATAAAGTCTTTAATGTTGGAGCATTCTCATTTCTTATTTCCAACCTCATAAACCATGCTGAAATTAACACAATCTTTCTTAAAAGCTAGTGACATAATTACACTTATTTTATGTTTGTTAACTTCTACAACTTTGACATTATCTTACAGGTCATTACACTGTGTGCTAATAGAGCATTGTTACAATAAAATTCTAAATGAGGAGCCAAAATTAGTTCCTTAATTTGCAGTAATTAATCCAATAGGATTTAATTCAGCTTTTGCAAGTGTCTAACACAATAAAAGTAAGAGCCACGGTGTTTTATAGCTTTTCTACCTTTCCACACAGTCAAAAACTTTTCCCACTCAGTTCTAGATATCTCTTTTCTCCAGTAAACATGTCAGAGAAGTCTTATCAGAGCCTGAGCCGTAAATTAGCCTTATGTCTGCCTCATACAGGTATCACCCCCTGCCAGGGTGCTTGGTAGGAAGGAAGAATCTTTGGTTCATTAGCTTATTCCTCATTTCCAGTCCCAGCTGCTCGTGCTTCCATCTGCTCCTCTGTACAACACAACCTTCCTGTGCTCTCTGCTGTCCTGTCCCAGAGCACACCTGAGCCAAACTCAAGCCTTGACACTTAAAAGGCTGAGCTCCCCCACCCTGTACAGGACTGTGCTTTACCCACCTGAGGAGAGTGGAAGACTCACCTGTTTCTCTCCTGCATCACCTGTTGCACAAGGTGATGCAGATATGCCTGTGCTGTGGATGAGAACTTTTTCAAGTGCAAATATCTGCGTCTATTCTGTACTTGGCTGGAAAAGCTGGGCCCAGTGTTTGTGGTACAAAGGCAATCCACTGGCTGAAGGCAGGGCTGCCACCAGAGCTGGCAAGTTTAACCAACCTGGATGCCTGCACCTCCCTTCAGAAAAAGCCCAGGCAATTCTGTCTGTACAGTAACTGCCCAGGGGCTCCATCTTCTCATGGTCCCCATGCTGAAAGCCCCCTTTGGCCCAGCCTCAAGGACAAACAGCCCATACAAATAAGGGACCTCTAAGTGCTATTTTTCACACTTCCCAAAGCAAGGGATGCAATTTGTGATATCACAAACTTAACACAGAGGAAAGGAAGCTCCTCTTTACATAGCCCATAGAACTGAACCACAGCATTCAGTGCTGCACCATATTGGTGAGATCAGGAGCACAAGGTGAAACCAAGACCTTCATGGATAACATGTCTAATAAACTACACAAATGGTTCCATACAGGCTACAAAGGAAGGGTAAGAAGGAAAGGTTTATTCTACTCCTACCCTCTTCCTGTATTTTCTCCATGTCACATCAAAGACTCTGGGCTTCAACAACTAGTTGCCTTCTTAATAAAACTGGAGGAAAAAAAATCTGTCCTCCTGTACTATTGAGAGACTGAAAGCAAGAAGCATTTACAGAGCACAGAAACCTAACCCAAGAGTCACTGTGGTGCCAGCACTGCACAGTGCACCCCACAGGCACCCACAGCACTTCACTCTCTTCTCCAGTGCTGTGATGCCAGCACACAGCCCTGTAAACAGAGCAGTCATTTAAACCTCAACAGCACAGTGACCAAGAGGTAAAGGACAGCCTCACACTGGGGTAACCCAACTCCATCTCCTCTAAGCAGCAAAAAACCCTGTTCTATTGGTAATCCAGAAAAACGCAGGTACATAATAGCACCAATCAGAGATTTGCCTCTCCTTGATTCTGATAGCAACACACAATCTCCTGAGGACACTGCAGGATGCACAGCACAACTTAGCTGCAGACATTGATGTTAACATATGAACAGAAGTGAAGCTGAGGCCTGAATGCAGCCCTAGAGAAGAGACTCCCACCAGAGAGGCAAGGCAAACCCACACTCCTGTGTGAACACAGAAAATACTGGGGTTATCAGATGGCACCAGCATCACCATGAGGAACAGGAGTGCTTGGCCAGTTTGGAGATGTTGATGGGTCTGCCAGAGGGATGGGAATGCAGAGGTGGGGGAATCCCTCTGCAAAGGTTTGTCAAAAGACAGTGAAAATGAGCATGTGGGAGAAGCAGTTTAGCAGAGAACAGCAGCAACCTTCTGCAAGGCTTAAAAGGCATTAGATCTCCTCTCAATCTCAATATGGAAAGCATGAATGATTTGCCAAAGGCCCTAACACTGACCTGGGTATTACAACAACAGCACTGAAACATCTGGCTGAAAATCAAGCATGTGAATTTACAGGAAGTGAGGATGCTCTGCCAGGGCTTGGGATGCTGCCATGCCACTGCCATGGGGAGCAGCAGGCACAGTTCTGAGGAGCTCTGCTTACAGGTAGTCATTTAGCAGAATTTCAGGAGCACATACACAACTTCTGTTGCCAAGACAGTCCATTATTTCACAGCTTTTTCCTGGCACTACCATGAAAAGCCAATTTATATTAGGATATTAGGCAGCTCAGTCACCCACTAAACTTACAGAGCTACAGCAGCATGCAAGTGGTAATTCCCCCAGCAATTCCCTTCTCCAGGGCTAAACCAGGAGAGAGTTTAGCTCTGCAATGGCTCTGATGTTAACAAAACATACAAGCTCATTCATAACACCCTGGGAGGTATTAAATGTTTTATCCAATTTTGTTGTTGTTGTTGTTAATAGAGCTAGAGGCAGTATTCTGCTCAGAGAATAGCTGTAATCAAAAAAGCAAATGTGTTGGATGGCACATAGAACAAATGACTAAAACAGAAGATTAATCTAGAGGAAGGAATTAAAAAATAAATAGTGCAAGTAGTTCTGGAAGAACTGGAGAGGTTGGACTAATGAGAAACCACAGTGGGCAAGATAGACCGAGCATCTCCAGCTTTCCTGAGAAGAGGAAACACAGTTTGAAAACTTGGGTTCTCACTGCCACCCATGGCAAAGCCAAGGGACACATCCTTATATCCATGGCAGCCCTGATGGGCCTCAGGAGGTAACACTCAGAGCTGTGCAGGTCATTTCTGGTCTACAGGCTGATGCACATTTCACTCCTGTAACCACTGAGGACACCCAGCTGGGAGACAGATTATCTCACATCATTCTAGGCTAATCTTAGTACACCATGCCCAGTCCAGCATGACACATGCACAGGCAGTAAGTTAAGAACCATCTACATAATCAATGATGCAATATTACCAGATCTGCAGGTCCAGGGTAACTTGTCTTCTATCAATTTCTTTGGTGTAGGCTTTTATTCCATTAATTCTAGGGCACTGAAATAGAGACAAACAAGATACAACATAATCAACATCTATCAAGCTAAGCATAAGTGAAAAGTCCTACTCACTTTGATGAATTTGAGTACAGAAGCATTAATTAAATACTTTGCAAAACTGCATGCAAAATATGAATATATCACTCCAGGTGTTTTTTTCTTTAAAGACAGAATGGCTTTGACAGTTCTCCAACACAGGGCTAGTTACAAGTAGCCCTAGGCCATCCTGCAAGCCTTAGAGAGCACTGAAAACTTCTGTTGCAAGGCTACAACAGAAATAGATAGAGAAATAGTCCTTTTTTTCTATCTCCAGTCCCAGGATGCTGACAGCAAGTGGGAAGAGATGTGTATCTTTCCTGTATGATCCTTCCCTCATGGTGAAGATGCTCAAGTCAACATGAGGAGGGAGCAAAGCTATTACAGAGCTGAACATCTCACTCCCTTTACACGTGAACTTTTCAAAAAAGAGTGAACCACAAGAGGTACAAAAGACTCCCTCTACCTTCTCGCCAAAGTGGATCTTGGTAAAGGTGCATGTTTTCAGATGTACACTCTTTGCTCTGATTTTTGGCTCCAGAACTTCTTTGAATGTTTTTTCCATGATTGTTCCAAAGTATGGCCAAGCCTGTACAAGGACCTAAAGAAGGGTGAAAGCAGAAACACACTGAAGATTCTTTGAGTATGACATCTTTTGCTGAGAAACAAACACACCCATTACAGAACCCTGGCTATTAATATCTATCCTTTTAAAATACCAAGTCAACTTTGGTATTTTTTGGTATTTTTTAAAATACCAAGTCAACTTTGTGCACTTAAGTCATCCTTATGGAAGGATCCATCTCTGTTCCTCAGAAATGGAATTTGTTTCAGGGACTGAAGGGTGAGTTTTCAGTACCATGGAGGTTGCTTCTAACCACAGGAGCCAATGAAGCCCACAGTTAAATTTTTTAAGTACAATAATCCCTAATTACTCTAAAGTGTCACAATGTTCCCTGGAGTTAGGTTGATTTAGAGGACTGAGATGAGCTTTTATATAAAAAAGAAAATTTGCTAAAAAAAAACACCAAAAAACAAGATAGCCACTGGATGCTAATTTGCAAGTTCAGCTGTTTTGCTTTGAGAGGTTGACCACACCTGCTGATGGAAGCATTTGCCTCAGTGCTCTCTGGAACCTTTCTGGTAAGAGGAGATACCACCAAGTTTGCTAAAATAATAATAATAACATACACATGTATGTATCCCTATATATACACAAACAGTAGCATTTTCTTTTAGTCTCAGAATGAAGTGTTGAATTTATCAAACTTGTATCAACCAGGATCACATTGGCTCTCAACCTCAGTGGCAACCCCACACTCAAGTGACTCCATACTTCAGTATAGACACTGATACAATTGAATTATGCTAATTTAGTAGTAATTTGATAACTTTCTCAGACTTGTCCCACAGAGTTTGGATGGGAGCAGGTGGCTTCACCAGCTGGAGTTCAGAGCTCCTCACCTTGTTCAGCCACTCCACTCGTTCAACATCAGGGAAGTGAACCTGGATGCAAAGAAAAATAAAAGTGAGTGCCACGTGCCATCTGTCTGAGCACACTGCAGCACATGCAAAACATAGCATGGAATGTGGAACAATTGTTAGAGTAAGCCGAGATCCCTCTGCCTTCATACATACATCCCTTATAATTTACTACCTCCTTGAAAAATTGTAAAATGCAAAGATGCCAGTAAAGAATAGTAAAAGGCAAAGAACCCACGTGCACTGATGTATCAGGATGCCTCTGGGCACATTTACATGATTAAAGCAAGTGTCACTTCCTGTTCATGATGTAAAGCAGCATTAGATTTCTCATCCTTCTCTTTGTCATGCCTTGGGAAGCCACGAGAGCCTACTTCCCTTTAAGACCATGAACTGTGCAGGACCTGTTTCCTGCACTCACTCTCCTCAACCAGGACACCACACTTGGGGAAACAAAAACCTGCTTGGGAAACTCAATGTCTTCGTTGTGGCAGCCTTTCTCCACTAATACCAACATGGTGCCAATGGCTTCAGGGAAAAGAAGCCCTGTAAGAGTTCAAGTCTGTTAGCATACACTATCATGTGTAACAGTCCAGTGTTTTCACTTCTCAGAGCTTTTTAAGATGGTCAGGAGAAATTAAAATGAAATAGTCACCTATAAATCATGTGTTCAAGTTGGACACACCGAATGCCAACAAGAAGTGTGTATGTCCATTAAAAACCCCACAAGTTCCCTGAAGTGATGACTTTCTTAATCACCACTAGGACAACTGGGCATGAGACCACTCTCAAGTAACTGATCTCTCAGACCCCTGCAAGAAGCTGCTGAGTGAAGAGTTACAATCACCTTACTACAGTCACACATTAAAGCCTATGGATGTGGTATTTGCAGCTGGTGCAACAAGCTGGCAGCAGGTTACTGCAGAAGGGAAGGACATGCAGCAGCTTCTCAGAATGGACATCAGAGCGCCTGAATACAAAGGGAATCTGACTATCATCTAGCCTGATAATAGTAATTGGGTAGGACAATACTTCCTCTTACAAGAGCTGTGAATTACACTTTTCAGGCAAAGCCTCACTGTTCATCAGCTTTCAGAGAGGTGCTCAGAGATGTTTGGATGGAATGGACAGTAGCCTGTTTTTAGTACAGCTTTATAGATGATTGAAGAGCCCATTTTCCCTGCTCAAATCATGCTTCAAATGATCTCATTAAAAAACCCCAAAGTAATATTACCATATTCTTTATAAGAAATTTCTTTTGATGCTCTAAATAGCAACTTTTCCATTAAATAAGACAACAGAAGGTCACTCAAATGTCAGCATGCACAGGTCCATTTGCATGATGAAGGAAGAACTCAGCACCAGAAGGGACAATCAACACAGACAAACTGCTGCTGACATTTTACAGTGAGGCAGATTATGTGAATCAGGGGACCTCCACTTCACCTGCCAGCCTTTCATTTTCCACCTAAAGGTTCTCCATCAGGGCTCATAAATCCTGGCTTCTCAGCTCCAATGTAATTGCCAAGCACCAAAACCCTGCAGCACTTGAGCCACAGCTTGGGATCAGATGTAGGAAGGATAGAGAAGAGATGGAAGCAGCATGGTGAGCTTGTTCTTCAAAACACCTTACAGACAGGAGAGGGATGTGACCCAAAAGAAAGGACAGGACAACAGTTAGGCTACCCCTTCCCAGTGAGAAAGTCACTGCTCATATGTGCAGGGGAGAAATGTGGGGCATTATAAACCATTACATTTGTCTGGGATTATTCCAGAGGAAAGGCTCCTAGAGACTTGAAACAGCACAAAGGGGCATCAGGAAAGAGGCAAAAACTATGAGAATGAGTCTGGACCTAGATCCATCTTTAGAAAAAGTAAAATAGAATTCATTATTTGCACCACAGACACCTGAACCACCAATGGCCCACAGCAAACCTCCAAAACAACTGCAATGAATCACACTGCACTGTGTCACACCTCAGATGCTGTGATAGCAGACATTTATACACAAATGTACAGGTACATTTCCACCCCACCTGGCACCCCCTCATTCAGGTGTCTGCAACCCAGGTCCCACCCAGGCACTTGGTGCCTCTGTTTCCTCTAACAGATGGAAGGAATGGCATTGCTGGAGCTCCAAAGCTGGGACCAGAGACCAGCAGGAGCTCCTGGGCTGACACAAAATGGGCTCTTCTTGCAGAGAACACCACAGAAACTGGCTGATTACATGACTGGTGAAAACCAGCTTTCTGCCCTTTATGACAGGCCACCAAATTTCAGTGGGCTCTCAACACCAAAGTTCAGCTCCACTGAATGGGATGAACTAAATGAGCAGTTCTGTGAGGAAGCAGAGCTTGGTCTCCAGGTGTTGCATTATCCACTGTGTAGTAAGACACAAGCTCTGAGCAACTCCTTTCCTACCCATGGGGTATCCCCATTATACACATGCTAGTTAGCATGTCACATGGCTAGTTCAGCTCAGTGACACCACCAAGCTCTCTTCTTGACCCAACCATTTGCTCCAAGAATTTAATGTATCACCATCTGCAGTTCCATACCTCTGAACCATGTGCTCTGGATTTCAGACTCACTTCTGGCCCTTGCTACTGGTGACAGCCCTGCCAGCAAGGCCTTGCCCCGAGTTTGTCATCAGTACAGCACATGTAGGAGGAGCCCAAAACACTTCCTACTAATCCCAGAACCAGACACCAAGAGCTGCCAAAATTAATACTAACACAGAGTAAGATTTAATCCTGTAGCCTTGGGCAAGTCCCACTATCAGAATCAGTTTTACCCATCTACAAAAGCAGGCATGCTTCTTGCCAAAGTTTAAGGAATGCAGTAAAAATTACTTAGCATTTGAAAAGAGCTTTGAAGATCAAAAACACTAGGTAAGGGGCAATTACTAGCAAGTAAAGAAAATGTGTAAATTCTGCATGACTCCACCTTGCCCTGCAGCAAGCCACAGCAAGGATCACAGCAACAACAAACCCATGTTAGACACAACAGCATCATTCTGTTCAAATACAACACAGCAATCTATCCATCAGGGTTTGGTTTGGTTTTTTTGCTTGTTTGTTTGGTTGTTTTGGGTTTTGTTGGGGATTTTGGTGTTTTGTTTCTTTTTGTAAAAAGTCAGGATTTTTAGCTATTCATACAAGAGGAAAAAAAAAAGTGTAAACAAGGCTTTTGCATGAACAAGGACTTAAAAGGCAACATTAAGGACAGTTCTGTACCTAGCAGTATTTTGCCTGGTAAAAGGAGTTTAACATCAGGAAGAAACACAGCATACTTGGATTCTGCCATGTGCAGCCATATAACCAGTGGCAAAAGCAACACAAGCAGTCACCACAACCCCAGGAGCTGGGATGAAGAGGAAGCCTGCCTGCTTGTACAGAAGTCATGCTAAAGGCTGCAAAGGCTGAAGTCAGAAGGTCTCAACTCTCCAAGCCATGGCTCTGACTGTGCCTGCCATGAGCAGCTTTCCAGCCTGGTTTCCTGAGGAAGCACAGCCTGCCCACGTACACTGTCTAGCACAGGAATGTGTCTATTCCAAACTCACTGGCTGGCTTCAGCCAAGAAACTGGTGCTGCAAAACAACCCTGCAAATACCCCAAAACAGATGGTTGAGTAGATTAGGGAAACCCTCCCAGCATCCCCCATAAAGGAAAGGTTGCATTCTGTATATCTCCTAACAACTGATACCAGGACTGAGCAGAACCTGAGCCAATTTAAAGAAGCCATTTCCTAGGGAGAACAATTTTTAATCAACAGCAAAATCAATGATTGCTCTTAACTCTTCACTGGATGGATTCCCCTCATTTTATAACAGTCCACATGAAGAGACAAAGCTTTATGAATCCCAAGACACTGCCATCATTTCACACGTTCAGAACCTTTCCTAAGATTACAACACTGCAAAGGCAGGCCATGCTCCCCTTGAACTGTATTGCTACTGCCACCTCTGTGTGACAGGAGAGAAGAACTCAGCAGAGAGTTTTTGAGCTCCCAACTGAAGGTCCATGAACACTGAAAGGCAAAAACAAAAGATAAAAAAAGACAACACCACGGAGAATAAACTGAATAGATATCAGGTGAGAATCAGTCTCCAACACAGGCACATGGAAGGAGTAGATCCAACGGAGGATGGGGATGGAAGGAAAATGAAAACTGGGGAGTTAAAAAGCATCAAGGACAAGAGTAGTGTGGAAGCAAACACCCAACTGATGAACAAAAGTTACCAACACAAAAGGAAAGGAAGAGGCAATACATATAAAACTAAAAGCACACTGTGCAGCCCCTTTATCATTAGGTCCTACATCCTGCCTTCCAGGAGTAAGGGCCAAGAATTTACAAATCAGACCTCTGGAAAGAGTCTGACTCTACCATCTCTATGAGCACATGCTGGGCAGTGGGAGATAGAAATGAGAGACCCTTTAAACCTTCCCTTCTCCTGAAGGAGGCTGAACAGCCCCAGCATTGTCAGACCCCAGGTGCTCCAGCCTCTGACCATCCCAGTGGCCTCTGCTGCAGCCTCCCCATTTGCCCAAACCTCTCCTGGGCTGGGGCACAGAGTGCTCTCTGTGCAGCCTTGGGAAGGCTCAGTGCAGGGCAATCAATAATGGACCACCAGCTCCCACACTAATGAAGCCTGAAACTTTCAGCCACAAAACCTAATGAAACTTTTTGCATTTGTGTGCACTGTGGGGGCAAGCCTGATTTTTCAACAGTGACTAAGAGGCTCAATTTCTGGTTACAATGATTCAGGGCACTTGAGGATAAAACACAACACTGCTCTCACAGCATCAGGGCAAGAGCTGACACCATCACATTCATTAAGGCCCTGAATTGGTGTTTTTTTTTATGCTCTGTCAATACAAACAAGCAAAAACCTCATTGAGAGACAGACTTCTGTGCCTGGCAGGAGGGAACATGTGCAGGGAGCTGCACCAGCCCTGGCAGGAGACCCTGGCCTCACTCAGAACTGCCAGCTGCCTTCATTTCCCACAGAATTAAGGAGATCCAAGTGCTGTAGGCTATATAAAAGTTTGCCGACTATAAATGCCTCCATGCAACACCCTTTACAAGAAAAGCATTTCCCTACCAGTCACTGACAGATTTTTAAATGCTAAGTAAATTACGATAAAAGAAAAAAGATCTAAACATCTCATCATCCTTTCCATTAGCCAACAACAGCTGCCCAATAAATAACCCAAGACACAGAATAAAATGCAGGCAGAAATTCTACTTTCTTCACTTTAAAATGTAGAGTGACTAGAAACAAATGTGAACAACAAACAGGGGTTGGCCTTCCGTATCGTCCAGAAATGACTCTTAAAATTAAATATTTGGGTTTTTAGCAGGATGAAAAAATATTTTTTATATATTTTTGTTTGTTTTCAATTTACAGTAAAGGGGAGAAAACCTAGTGGATGAGAAAGGTATAAAGTATACTAAAATAAGTATCTTCAATAGCAAAATACCTGCAATGCAACAACATGTATTTAAAGGGAGGTGTCTCTGGCGATACATCAGTCTGTTTTACATACCCACTTACAGCAGCACATCTCCTGGGCTAAACAACTCCTAGTTTAATCCTCGCTTTCCTGAGCAAGACTTCAAAATCAAAGACGTTACTGCTCGGCATCGCTGCCACCCGTTCGGCCGCTCGCTCCGGGACACCGCGCTCTCGGAGCCGCCGGTTCCGCGCCCCTCACTCACTCACCCAGGCGGGCAGGTGCCGGGCTGCCAGGCCCCGGCACACCGCCTCCCGCTCATCCTCCAGCAGCGCGAAGGCGGCGGCCAGGCGGTCGCGCTTCCCCCGCCGGTTGAGTCCCCAGCAGAGCCAGAGCGCCAGCGCCAGCAGCAGCCAGCTGCCGCTCAGCCCCAGGTACCCCGCCAGGTACACGGGCCCGAGACACAGCAGCGCCCGCGCCGCGGAGCAGAGCAGCAGCCGCGGCAGCGCGGCGGGGCGCGGGGCCATGGCTCAGCCCGAGTCGTGTGCCACAGCCCGAGCAGCCGGGGGGCCCCTGCCGAGTGCGCTCCCCCGCGCCGCCGCCGCGGCTCCCCCGCCCGCCTGGGCCGGCCCCGCCGCCGCCCCGCCCTCACGGCCAGCCCGGGGCGCTCGGCTCTCCGGCGGCGCTGCGGACACCCTGTGACCCATGGTCACGGCTGGATGTGCAACCATGCGGGGCAGGCACCACCTGTTGGTTCTGGACACTTCTGTTTGCCTTCTTCCTTGGCACTTTCTTCTCGTCCTCTTGTGATTTTGATGGGGATGTTGTGGGAGTTTAGATTCTGAAATACTGATAATCATGGAATCACTGAATCACAGAACCAAGGTTGGAAGAGACCTTTGAGATCAACAAGTCCAACCATCAATCCAGCACTCTCACTTCCAGACCACAGGGAAAATCTTTTTCTGACACCTAATCTGAATCTCGCCTGCCTCAGCTTGAGGCCATTGTACTCTAGGCTTCCCAATGCAGGCACAGTAGAAGAGACTGATCCCCACCTCACTACAACCTCCTGTCAGGTAATTGTAGAGAGCAATTAGATCCCCCCTAAATCTCCCTCAGCTCCCTCAGCCATTCCTTGTAAGAAATGTTTTCTCAGACACTCTTTGAGATGCTTTCCACCCTAGTGATATTAATTCTATACCTTTATAAACATGCTTTAACAGACAGGCTGTCATTGTCCAGTTCTACACTGTGTTTTCCACTGCAGCTTCCCCTGGATCAGGCAAATGCCACTCTTTGTTCAGTGGATAAGTCTGGAACATCAGTGAATAATGCCAGCTTTTATTGTGGCCCCTTTTTGATACTGGCTGCACAAGATAACAAATGATGAGCCAGATAAAAACCTCCAAGAAAAAGAAGTTGACCATGACTGGGAGAATGAAGTTTGGTCTCTGCTTTGCTATGGAATTAGTATTTAATTATGGGTCAGTCAATAAATCAAACAACACCACAAGTGATCCTCATTTGTTTGTTAATCATTGCACATGACTGCTCTGGGCTAGAAATCAGTTCAGGCATCTGAAAACTTAAATGCCTCCCATTAGAGAAACTCATGCATGAGACATCTATTAACAGGTGCTTTTGAAACAACCCTCCTAATCTTTCCCTACTGTCAAATGAGGATGACTATGCTCTTCTTCCTGGGGATGTTGCAAAGATAAATCATTATAAAACACACTTAAGGAAGTACTTCAGTACACAGTGGGCAGTAAATCTCTAGAACTTGCAAGGCAGATGGTATCAATAGGTTCAGAAAGGGATTAGGTACATTCTCAAGGAAAGGGCCCATCAATGTATTCCCTAACATCATAGACACAGCAGCTGTGGAGGCTGGGGAGAAAGGACTGCAGGAAATGCCTGGGCTCATGACCCCCCTAAACAGCAATACCACTGGGAGCAAGTGGACCAGTGGGCTGACCCCAGAGGGCATTTCTATTTGAAAAGCTGTGAAGGAAAGTCTAGAAATTGGCAGAAGCTGAAGTAGTAACCTGCTCTCTTGATACCATGTATTAAAAACCACACAGTGGTTAGTTTGCACAATTACATGCATCAGGATATAAATCTATATGCACAAAACCACCTGGTTTTGTCCTATGACCAAGGACTGAGGCTGACTTGTTGCTTATTTTTCCCCGCTGTCATCTAAAGCTTTGTCAAACATATTCATTAAGTCATTTCAGCCATATAAAGCTTCACAAAGATAGACTCAGCTCCATCTTTCAGAGAAACAGAAGCTTCCAAGAAAAAGTGGACTCAGGGATTTGAAGACTTGGAAGGTTGCTTTTGCTACTAGGAGAAGCTATAAAAGGTAGATTCAGTATTTTCCTCCTTCATATTATTACTCTTACTGAATTTGAGATATTTATTCAAACTCAGAGAGCCATGCAGTTTAGAAGCATCAACAAGTGTCAGTTTATTGAGCAGAAAAAACAGTGGGGCTGCAGTGGACTACATACCAGCTAATTTAATAAACTAAATTTAATAAATAAATAAATAAACCTATAGTTTTTGGTTTCTTATTCTTCACACAGCTTATCACAACAACCTAGGCTGAGGTTTAAGGACAATAAAAGCACTATCTCTGTACAAATGACAGAGCACTTCCAGTCCTGCAGCACAGCTCACAGCTGCTCTTTAGAAAAGGAGATGCTTCCATGAAAGCAGAAGTCCAAGTTCCTTCCTCCACTGTCCCCTAAGACCCTGAGCTTGCAAACAGCCACACTTTCTCAGGCACTGCTTGCTCCTTTACTGCCAACTCCTTAGCTTGAGAAGTATCTTTCTGTAATTAAAGGGGTTTTAGGAACTTTAAACAACTACACATGTAATATAAAATCTCATCAAACCTTAGCTCACCCTACTTAAAATTTTATAAGAAAAAGAGTAAACTTTTATCACATCAGGTTACACACAGAGGTGCTATCAAACCAAATACTGTGCTGATGAGACCAAGATAAATCAACAGCCTTTGAGACCACTGTTAACTCTGTTTATCATGGATAATACCCTATTAAAAATAACCTTTAAAATACTAATGTGTTTCTCTGATTTTCTGAAGTGCCAGAGGAAATACTGAATCACCAATCGAGAAGACAACTTAAGACTTATCAACTTCCTCCTGGGGAAAGTATGACCTTGACTGCAGCAGTTGCTTCCAAGCACCAGACACTGAGCCAATCTTATTTCCAGTTACAGGGGAACTCCACAAGCTGTTTTACCTAATATTCACTGGACAGTCACTAAGGTAATGACCCAAGGCCATTGTTCTGGCCTGTGACAATCTTCTCTCCTTATTTAAATTGATTAGGCATCACCACTACACTATTATTAACACTATGATAAAAGTGTAGCTGATTATGACAGAGATTTTTACAGGAACTGCAGAGATTTGAAAATGTATTAGTACTAAATTTGCTGTCTCTCAAGCTGGCCATGGTAACTAAGGCAACACATTTTAAAGGTGGGGAGTTATGAAAAACTGCCAACGCTTTTTAACTACAGAGAACATGCAAAGGAACTAACCTGAGGAATCAACTGAAGCACATACCAAGCTATCAAAGGGTTTCTTGAAGATGACTTTGTAACTTTCTTGTGGCTTCAGGGTTTGTGGCCACTGTGAGATTCCCTCTTTAGTGTTAACAAGTGTTAGACGTGCAGTATGTCTTTTTTTGTGCCTCCATAGCAAAATATAAAACACTTACATAAGGCTAAAACCTTACTCTCTGTATTAACAGAATTACTTCTGTATCAAGGCCTGAGCAAAGCTATTGCCCCTTCAGCACTCCCAGTCACTTTACAAAGCATTTTTGTTTAGCTTCCTCTGGTTTCATACTCTCCATCCATGCATTGTTTATCCCTTCAAGCAAAGCTAAATCCAGACCCTGCCCATCATAGGGCAAAGGCCTTGTATCTACTCCTGCTGTCTGTGCTCAGGCAAATTTGGAGTTCAATTCTCCAGGGTAAGCTGGCTGCTTCTGTCCAGAAATTAAATATCAGTTGGGCAACTCAACAGAGTCTAGGTTACATTGTTCAGCCAGGGATATTATTCTGGCTGGACATTTGTAATTTAGTAATGCAAATAATTATGTATATATGTCCTGTTTTGGGAATCATCACATTGTCATAAAAATTACATATCTAGGACTAACTGGTATTATCTATAAATATGGTCTGGACTGGTAAAGTTAATGGATCTCTTCTCCAGTGAAAAATAATAACAAGCAGAAGACTGCAAGTCTTTGATTAGGAATATGTGCAAAACCAGTCTGGGAGTACATGACCTTTGCTTTAAGGGCTCTGCTCCACTGGGCTCACTCCCCATACTGTGCCTCATGTCTGCCCAGCTGATGGCTCCTCACTGCTTTTGTACAGTGAGCAGTAGAGAAGCACTGAAGAGCTGGGACTTTTGGCAAGATAACAAAGCCAGTTACAGCAATTTATTTCACATATTCATTGTTCTTTTACAGCAGAGTCATTAGTGCAAGGGCTGTGCAGGGGGATGCAGAGTGTCCACCAAAGGAGGTAAGAGTGTGGTGTGGTGTGGTGTGGCCCACAGCCCCTTGCCCAGCCTTGCCCCTCCTGCAATCCCACACTGCCCTGGCACTGGCCAGCAGGGTTAGTGCTGCAGCACATGCTGCAGTTGAGGTGGCCACAATACACAGAGTATCACCACACAGCTTTAGAAGGCTTTAAGCATTCACCCATACAGAGTCACACTACATCAGAAGACTTCAAGCATCTACTCTTTTTGTTTTTCAGTCCAACCTTTTATACCCTCATGTTCATGGATTGCACCTGTGTGGTTGGTCAGTGTCCCTGGGCACTCCATGGCTCACTGCTATCAGTGCTGCTCACCTGCTCCTCACAGCTGTGCCCATTGGGGACGAGGCTTGGCCATCCTGCTCCCAATTACCACAAACTGTGCACCTACAGAGAAAAGCTGTGCCTTGTATATGCACAAATTATGTAACTGCAGAGGTGAGGCACAAAAATGTGAAAGAATACAAACACAAGATATGATGGCATAAGAGAGAGGAAAAAAATAAACTTCTCTTACAGTGAGGAGGGCATTATCCAGTGCTGCTGAGGTGGAGCTGTCACTTCCCTGGCTCTGGGCACCACTCAGATTTTCACACAAGGCACTTGAGCACACCCTGGTGTCATCCTGGAGCCAGCACTGGCCATGGGCAGCTGGTGCCACCTGCTGAACGTGACAACATTTATAATCTGGATTGAGGAAAAATAAATTCCCACCAGAAAAGTCAGATCTTGCTGAAATTAGACTATATTTTACACACAGAAGAATCAGAGGGCTGCAATGAGCCCAAGACAATTCAGTTTATTTTCTAAAGTCTTTGCCAAGTACAACTTCTATTACTGTACTATGTATTTCAATACATATTGAAATGTACTATTACATATAGTACATTACTAATACATAGTACTATTCTGTACTATGTATTTCAATCTCAGAAGCAAAGCCTGTTAAATCTGTTTGGTTTAAATTTTGCCATTGTCATAACATGAATTTATTAAATTTTTCTGTTTGAACAACTGCTTTGCAATAGGATTGCCGGGTTTTCGGCTGTTTGAAGGGCCTGGAAAGGCCCGGAGTGGCCTTGGGACAGCCCGCGTATCGAAGGACGAGAAGAGGCTTCAGTTCTTCTTTCGGTTTTTATGTTTATTAATTGTTTATCTAAAAGATGTTCTTTCAGCCCGACAGAGATCTGCTCAGCAGTCAGCCATGAGCACACTGTGCCGCTCTCCGGGCAGGCACCTATCTTTATACCCATTGTTACGTGTACAATATTTATCATTTTTCCCCAATACCATTTATTCTTATTACTCGGTGCACTTTCAGTAATAACCAATCCAAAAGTGCCACCATCACCAAAGAAGATGGAGGAGAAGAAGAAGAAGGACAGGACACACCCCAATTCCTCCATCTTACTTCTCTAAACCCCCCTGTACATAAATCCTAAACCCTGTGTCTCACCCTCTAATTGACTAATCCCTTCACCATTCACCCCGGTGAAGTCCTCCTGTCCTCAGGACTGAGGTCCTGAGATCCCACATAGGATTTGTGATCACAATATACAAAGTCTTTGGTCTCAAATTTGCACAACACATTTCTTGGAGGATAAAATATTTTATAGATTTTGTTTTCAGTTAATGAAAGGCAAGCAATAAAACCCTAAGAAAAAAAATTTTCCTCCCATCCTTTTAAATCCTTCTTGATTCTGCTAAGTGAAAGATGTTGCTGGTACAGGCTACTGATAAATATCAGGCTATAAAAATTGCCTTTCAAGTGCATGATGAATTTCCAGAACAATCTTATTAATAATCTACAGTTTAGTCTCTAATCCATACAATTTAGATCTTGCCATGTATCAAGTGCTTAAAGGACTTGCCTGAGCTCACAGAAATATCTTAAAGGAATTTGAGTGCTCAGCCTTCATGAAACACATTGAAAGTGTATCTTGTTTGGTTGGCACCTTCCACTTGAAGAGGTGTTTCTCAATAAACTGGATCTTATGGCTCTTCACAGCTACTTGAAAGGAGGTTGTAGCAATTTGTCTCTTATAATAAGTGACGAGATGAGAAGAAAGGGTAAGTTGTGCCAGGGGAGCTTTAAATTGTATTTTAAGAAAATTTTCTTCACTGGAAGGGTTCTCAACCAGTGGAATAGGCTGAGTCACCATCCCTGGAGGAGTTTAAAGGAAGTGTAGAAGTGGCACTTTGGGACATGGTTAGTGGTGGGCTCAGCAGCACTGGGTTACTGATTGGACTTGATGATCCTAGAGGTCTTTTCCAATCGAAAAGATTTTATGATTCTGTGCTTTACCTAATAACACTATCCCTCTTCCACTAGTGTTTTCTACACTCAGGCTTTGAAGAAGTAATGGTTACATTATCTGCTACTTTCTCTCCCCGGACTGAAAGGAGAGAGGTAAAACCTGACACTTTCTGCTCCTTTCTGTCTTCTGCAGGAGTCAGACATCACAGCACCTTCAAAGTGCATTGAAAGCTCAGATTTGCCAGAGGATTCTCCATGTCTGTGGTCTGTGCTTGACTCAGCAAGGGACACAGATCACATCCAGACCTACAGAGTGACAACAGGGGCAGTGCATGTGACACTGTGAGGAATGCTGTCCCCAGCTCTGCCTGCTCAACATCCCTTCCCTGTAATGGATCCTGACACAGGAACATCCTGCCTGCCATTTCCCACTGGAGTGTGGGTTGCCAAGAACAGCACAGGCACAGTTTGCAATGGCACATCAGGGCTGGGAATCCACTCAAAGCCTCTCTCCTTGAGCCAGCTTCTTGCAGAAGAGCAATGACAGCATCTCGCCTCTGTGAGGCTGCACCTCCCAGCTCTGCTGAGCTTCTGCTCAGTGAGTTTAGCCCTTTCAGCTGACTGTACCAAACTGCACGGTGTAGTTACAGAGTCCTCCACAGCACTGGGCACAAGTAAAAGAGTATCTTGGAACTTTTTTATAAAGTTTTTCCCTCTGAACCTGCTCCAGCTCATTGCTGGCAAGTACCAACCTACATAGAGAGCAAATCAGCAGTAAAGGCAATATTCACCCAAAGGTTATTTTGAAAATCTTGGAAAGTTTGAAAAACCTCCCAAAAATTCCTTCTTTTTGGGAAAATCCTGATCCACATCCCAGATACTATCTCTTCAGCAGTGAGCATGCTGAAGGCCTCCAGGATCCTGTACTGATCTTGTAGTGGCCTCTGCTGGCCAGGACTGAGATCCCGGCATCTGTTTATGTGTCACCAGTCCCGAATCCAGCTAAAATTTACAGAGATATTTTATTGGTGACAGCAGCAGAGACAACATCACCACGACTGTATTAATCATCAGCAGAAACTTCTCACTGGAGATCACTGTTCCACTACAGCTGCTTGTTTTAAGCTTCAAATATTTATGGCAAAAAAAAAAAAAATCTTGATGGGTGCAAGTGAAAATCACTGAAGACAAACTTTGGATGTGACTGCTGCCTTTGGATTTGAAACTGAGTCATCTGTTAAACCTTCAGCTTTAGGTGGCACAGAAGGAATAGCCCAAAAGAAGACAGACCGGGAATGTGCATGGCTGGGAGTGATCTACTTTTCCAAGAACAGCACTTTTATGGTAACGGTGTGAACGGAAGTGCTCCCAAAGATATGGAAAATATCATTCTGATTACTCAGCACTTCAGGAGAGATCTTGGGGAAGAAAAAAAAAAAAAAGCATAAAGTGTATGTCTGCTGTTTTCTGAACATCAGAAAAATAGAGCTGCTTTCCTGGTGTTCTCCCTTAGTGAAAACTCAGTCTTCCAGCCTCTATTTTACTTTTGAAAAGAGTGTAAATTCTCTGCAGCTAGAAGAACATAAAGTTATGATAATAAACAGGCATTTTCTCTTTGTTTCTCTGTGGGAGTTTGGTGGTCTTTCACTGAATTATTTATCTTTGAGAGGTGTCATAGCTCCAGGCTATTTAACTCACCTTCCAATCTGTTTCCATTCACTGACAGGCTTGACTCCACTAGTTGCCTATGGAAAATCTTGTTGATACAGAAGAGAAAGGTTAAGTTTTTTGTTTAAAAATAATGATAATAAAACCCCCTCCTCTTCTGCTCAAGAGAATTCCTACAAAATTTGGGTTTCATATACTATAAATAAAACCCAATAAAGTTGTAATTGATTTCAAACTGGAAACACAACAGTAGCACTAATCTTTCTCTCTGTTCAAGGTATTTTGCATCTTTTCTTTTTTCTGAAAATTAGCTTAGAAATTAGATTAGAAGACCCTTTTTTCCAGTACTGCATTTGTTTCTAATGTGTTTGTTACTACAAAATCTTTTGTTCAGAGGAGCAGGGCAAAGGCCCACTAGATTTAATTATCTCCTTCAAAACTGTTCAGCTTTTCCCGTAGCACTGTGTGATTTTGATTGGTTTTTTCAATAATATTTTTTCCTACAGGGAATTCAAGTCAGACCAAAGTGCAGAAAATTCATCCACTGGAGGGCAGGCCTGAATCTGGCAGAATGTGCTGAAAAGGCCAAGGAGGAAAGACACCAAAGTTCCATTTTGCTGAACGAAAGTTGTCATGAATCAGTCAGGACCGGACAGTGAAGAACTAAGAGATGGCATTTTTTCTGAATGGATTCATGACTATGAATTTGTAGCCTACAAAACAGGCTCCAATAAGAGTTCATGTCTAATAAGAAAGACCCTAGATGAAGCTTCTGACATTGACTAAAATTAACATTGACTAAAATAAACCTTACATGACAATTATTAGTTGAAGTCAGCAAATCCCAACAGGACTGATCCCCATGGTGCTGATCAGACACCACCAACTGCAATCAGTGGAGCTGAAATCCAGCCTGACCTTGGCCCACAGGCTCCCTGTGCTCCCATAGCAGGTCCTGCAGGACTTGTGATCTGAGCTCTCTGGGGTGAAAAGTGTCTCCTGGGGTGTCCTTTCCACACTGTGCAGGCAATGCAGAGGCACAGGGGTGTGCACAGGCAGAAGTGGAGTCTGGCTCCACCTCATGCTCACAGCCAGAGCAGCCCCTGGCCATGCTCAGCAAAGAGCTGCTCAGGGTGGGCACCTGATGTCCATCTCTGGACTTGCAATCTGTGCACTCTTTGCTGCCAGCTCCCCTGCTTCCACCCAGGTGGCTGTGCCTCACATTAATTACATGTGACTGGACCAAGTACTTCCTGCAGTACTTGTTTCTGGCTCAGCACTTTGAGATGTTAAACCTTTGACACTCCAGACATCATTTTTGACTTTGAGTGCTATCAAAATCATAACAAAAGCAAAGAGTTGATTTAATGTGACAGCTGAAGAGCCCATATTTACTGCTGCCTGACTAAATCAACCCTTGATTTTCTTTCAGACAAACTGAAAACTCAGTTTTCTTTTTGCAGTTTTTATGGGAGCACATTAAATGAACTTCCTCCTTCCATCAGTGACTCACTCCTAGAAAGGCTATTTCACAAATAGTATCTCCATTCCAAAGGAAACAAGCTGTTCCCTCTTACATTACTCAAGTAGCTGCAGACAAACTAAAATACATTAAGTTAAAAGATTTCAAAATGCATTAGAAACATAGCTCAGAGACAGTCAGCCTTATTTCAAGTAGTTTTCTGATGTAATTGCTGCCCTTTAATGAAATCAATCAAGCCAAATATTAAAGTCAACTAGAAATTCTCAGGGCCTGGCTGGAGACACTTTACAACCCATGGAGTCTCTAAGTTCATAGACGTCTCATAGCATTTAATAGTGGTCACACAAAATATTTAGAGTCTGTGCTAATCAGAAACAGGACATAAATCAGAACAACTCCAATCTGAGGTTGCTAAAAGCCAGTGAGACATCTGTTCAAGTCAACAGCTGCAGGTTTTGCATGTATTAGAATCTGTTTCCTGTAATGAGAATTGAAGTCTTGCCTGGAGATGTGAATAAGGTGATGATATTGGTGCTTTCATTAGGAATAACTATGGATGTGTTTAGAGCTGAGCTGCTGCAGCTAATTTCATGAAATAAAACACACTAAAGGATTCCTCAAACAAACAGTTAAATCCCCAAATAAACAGTGGAAAGTATGTTATCTTGAAGGCATGGGTCTGAGAGACAGTCAGGCTTTCCACATAGAAGAAACCCAGAAGTATAATAATAATTTTAAACAAAGATAAAAGAGAAAAACTTTATCAAAATACAAAATATCTCCCTGACAGTGTTTAGGATAATGCAAGAAAATGCAAAACTGGCATGTCACATGTCAGTCACAGGAAGGAGGTATTTGAAAAAGACTCTTTTAGGGAGTATTTGTAAAAGGTAACACTCCTTAAAGCATCCAGAGGTGCAAGTGTTATAAGTGACAAAGAATCTTTCTGGCTGAAGGACAGTCCAAGAAGCTGTCTGAGATCTGACTACCATGGGTAAAATCAAAGGACTGGTAATTCCACTGTTACATTGAGTGATAAAAATTAAAACATTATTAGGGTCTTCTCTATGAGACTCCAAGATTGTCCTGCTGTTGGCAGTGTAAGAATTTACCTCAGGTATACTACCTGTAAGTAGGCCTTCCAAGAGTGTTCCAAGCCAAGGAATCTTTGTATTCATGACACTGTTTCTGTTACACATTGCAAGTGCAACAAATACTCAAAGGGAACAAGATAAGAGGCAGGCAAATGTTAAAATTACAAAACCAAACAAGAGTCTGGACATATGCAAGACTTTCCAGTGCTAAGCTATGTATTAATGACTTTAGGTTGATCTGAGTTCAAATAATAGCTCATGTAAATAGCTATTTTTGTCTCTGTGTCATTGTGTCTGGATTTCTTTATTTTCAGGGGCCTGAAATCAGATTGCAAACATCACCTCACATTTGCATAGTTTAACAAGCACAGACTTGTATATATTCCCTTGTCTAAATGATAAGAGACTGTCACAACCTCTTGCACGGTCAATGGGTACAGTCTCATCCAGTAACTTCTGCATAAAGCCAAAAAATCCAATGATCAAACACAGGCACCTTTTTCCATCACAGATGCTCCCTTTTGGTTTTCTTTATGAGCATTTTATCAGACTTGGATTATTCTGCTTTGATGAAGAGACCCTTTGGGAAGATATTTTTCATGTGGGCCACTCCTGTGGTCTTTATTTTCACTTCATCCTTTTGGGAAGCAATTTCTTCCACTATCTATCCCCCCTACCTTGAATATTTGTTTTAATCTAGTACATAAACTCCACCTCAGCAGTGCCATTCAATTGTACATCAATCTTCAACTCCTGCAACAGACATTCACTTAAATAATGACCATAAGCACAGCAGTAATTTGCTACTTCTTTCCTCAGAGTACAAGAATAGTTTTAGCTCTCCCATGTGAGATGTCAGCAGTACACAGAGTAGGGAATTTTGATGTCCTTCAGGGTACTTACAAAATTCTGTCACCATGTTTTGCTAAAAAGGAGATTTTCCCTGTAATGTGCTATATTTACAGGGGAGCAGATAGGATCATTGTGCTTTCCCACTGTCTCCTCCCTGATAATTTTCCACAGCTTGTTGGTTATTTTTAGAGTGATTAGTATAAATTAGTAATGCCCCTCTGTCCTTTTGGGAGTCTAGAACACTCCAGAGCAATAAGCACAAACAACCTGTGGGGTCTGAGAGGCTGAAGGGAGGACGGTCCACAATCAGCAAGGGCTGCAATGCCTGAGATTAAAGATCCCTTTGTTTGCATTCTGGCACAGCTCTTACTCTCAGATCTATGAAGATATTTGGATGCTTCATTGCCAGGGGCATCAGAGGGACACAGGACTTGAATTCTTTGCCATCTGCTCCCTCAGCATATGATGCTGTCTTAAGCACACAAGATTTAGCAGAGAACATTTAGCAGCATTTAACAGCAGAACAAAGTAAAGGCTTTCCAAGGGAAGGAGGCTATTGTCAGGCCCCTTCTGTGTAGCTCCAGCCTAGCAGGATGAACTGATCCCTCAGGAACCAAGTTCCAATCTATCACCTTAAATACAGGACTGTGTCCATGGCAAATATTTAATGCAGTGAGAAATCCAAATGTGAAAGGGCTAATGCAAATGGCATCGATGCCAGTAATACAATGCTCTTTGTTTTCAGCCAAGGCACATCAGAAGAGAAACTCATAATTTCTGAAGACGCTTCAGCATGTGGCTTTTGCAAAGCTAACTTTCCTTTTATCTGTCTATTGGTATAAACAATATTCTAAATAATACATCAGGATAATGTATCCAATAATGACTAGAAATAGCCACAATGATCAAGATGTGACCAGGAACTTGTGACCAACAGTGTTAGAGTCTCCACAGGAAATGGCAGAAAAGCAGTTTTAATGTTAATAGAGCTCCTGCTGTTTATAGTTTATTTCTTAGAGAGATGTTCTGCTGAAGTTTCCTTCAGGGCTGCTACTCCCTTAGTGCACCTTCTTTGGACCAGAAAACACTGAGGATGACAGCCAGTATTCCCAAACAACACTGACAGACAGAAAGAATCTATATATGTAAACATGGTTGCTCTTCAGAGGCTCATTTATTTCCATAAAAATGGGATCTGATCCTAAGCCAGTCCTCAGCTGAAGTTTCATCTTTATTGATACTAGAGGAGAAACACCAGTTTTAGGACATCAGCAGTAACAGCGTCCGGTGTTGTTATAAATAATTGGTTTGCAGATGATTAAGCAATAAATCTTTTAATATAAATTAAATCAAGGTTTTAGTTTTCACAATTTCAGAAAAGGCTTTAAAACATACTTGGAGCAGAACCAACAAAGAAAACTAGAAAGTTATTTTTTTTCTGAAAGCTCAGAAACCAGAAGTAAAAGAGAAAGAAGTACAGATTGGTTAAATATAATTCCAGCATTTTGGATATCTGTCTTGGTCTTTAAATGTCTGTGTTTGGCATTACTGAGCACATTGGCTAAGATCTGGGCAGCAGTTTTGCCTAAGTGTGAACTACACCAACACACAAAATCTGTGTGTTCTCCAGAGGGCTGGATGAGTTTGCATCAGCTGAAGCTTCATGGTGATACCCAGGGGTGCTCTTTCAGATCTCCTTTTTTTCCTGCTGGTTAATTGAGTAATCAGGATCACTCATTATGTATGTTATTAGTCACTGTTAACTTTTAATTCTGAAGAACCAGAGTTGCACTCCAAAATGCAGGAGTCTTC
Organism: Zonotrichia albicollis; assembly: GCF_047830755.1. Lineage (NCBI taxonomy): Eukaryota > Metazoa > Chordata > Aves > Passeriformes > Passerellidae > Zonotrichia > Zonotrichia albicollis. The sequence goes on along the minus strand of NC_133828.1, from coordinate 9,472,443 downwards.
AAGCATGTCTCTTCTAAAGTGGGAGGTCTGACTGCAGCACTAAAAGCTGCCCATGCTAGTTTCAACCAAGGTTGATTTGAATGTGAGCACCCTGAGCCTTCTTGGACACGGATGTTCATGACCAGCCTGCACTGAAGCCTTTGTTGCTACCAGGATTGGAACTGTTCAGGCAGCTTGGAGCACTCCTCTCAGCAAGTGTGTGAATATCAGTGTCATGAATAGAAGCTCACAGCCTCTGTATCACCTGCTTTTAGCAAGGCAAGAATGTGACTATGCTAGTTTGAGTGACAGTAAAATGCTGGATGATGCACTGGGAACAGCACTGGTTCCATAAACCACTATTTCCAGCGGCACAGATTAAAAGGGAAGGCTGCAGACTGGAAAACCTTGCTGGGTTAGGACCTCAGCACTATGAGGCAAGTTTGAAAGGCAACTCATCAGTAGGATTTTCAGCATTTTACAGGAGGAAGGATCCACAGAGGAAGGGTTTATCCAGGCAGCTGGACAGGTGCTTGCAGAAGGGATAAGTGAATGACCAAGGTGGATTTTGCTGTCATAGCAGACACAGCAGCTTTGTTCCCTTTCAGCTGCTCTACAGTGTTACTAAGCAGCTACTGCAAATTATGCTGTGCTCCAGCAGAGGATGGCAATACTCCTCACATTGACACAGAGGGGTTATTAGCAGAAAGAACCAAACTTCAGAAATCTGAGATTCTCAGGTCTGTACCCTACACAAGGAATCAGAAGATTTTCAGTCACTACCTCTGGTGGTGGACAAGAGTTCAACAACACTTTGCAGCATCCTGATTTTCCTGTACCAGTATGGAAAACAACTCTCTGTGACTGCTGACAGTACCTGCACAGGGACATCTGTTCCTGCTATGTCACCAGAAGTAGGAAGGAGGTTGAAATGTGATGCTGCCTGCAGGGAAAGGTACTTCAGAGGCAGGGAAGCAAAAAGAGAATTGTTTGAAAGCAATTCTCTCTTGATACTTGATGTCCATTTTCAGGATAACATACAGAGAAGTAATCATGCAAATCCAAACTCAAGGGAAATAAGCCTTGGTTTCTTCATCTGGTGCTCTGAAATTCAGCCAGTAACACATACAGCCAAATTCCCTGAGGTGACACAGTGCATTGTTGTTTTCTAGGCAATGCATATTGGATTACTGGAGACTCCATACTGTGAAATTATTATAAACCAGTAATTAGCTGGTAATGGTGATAATTTGGTTCAGAATTCTGAAGCCAAATAAAAAGAACTGATTAAAAATAATGCACTGTTAATCTGGTCTCTTGTGCAATTAAAAACTCAGAGAAACTGACTGAAGTATTTAGAAACACAAGGAAAAACTGAAACCATTTAAAAATGTGCTCAGCTAAAAATAGGTTTGGGTTCTGAACTGGAAACTTTAATTCTTTAAAGGCAGAAGGACATGTTTTTGTTCTTCACCTTGGAGAGTTCTCACTCACTTAAACACAGTGTAACCTTTGGATTGTAAAACATGAACATGCTGGAATTGAACCTTGCCTGGCACAAGTGAGAAACTCATCAGAAGATGTTTTCTGATGTACCAGTGCTTTGGAAAAATACTTCCTGCAGGTGCTCTGAAATCACCTGGAGTTTTTCAGGAGCTGCTTGATTTAATTTTCAAGTCCCTGCTGTGGTCATACAGATATCATCTGGTAGGTCCCTCACGACCAATTACCTTCTGCAGGTGTTAAGTGGTAAAGATAGCCTGTCAGATGTGCCTGGCTTCTTTTTTGGCCAAATTCAGCTTTCTTGGAGGACACAGAGGAACACAGCCAATGAATGGCTCAGTACAGCAATGTTTATGGGAGACTTCTGACCAACTCTAGCTTTGGAGAAATTATACATTATTTGAGAAAATGAAGAGTCAGAAGACAATTCTGACCAAGGCCTTCAGTCTGTGGGAGTGATATGAATGGAACTGCATTCCTGGGAATGACAGGAGGTCCTTCTGAGCAACCCAAGAGACCCTGCTACTGACAATATCACAAACCACAAGGCCCAGAGAAGGACTGTGTGGCTGTAGCACTGTACTCCTGATGGCTCTCCAGGCCCCACACCAAAGCTGCTACCACTGACCACACTTTGGCAGCAGGCAGAGCTGGAGGATGCCAAGATGGTGCTCAGGCTGGAAGAACTGATCCCATACCAGACCAAATAGTTGCAGGCATTGGTCACTGCTTAGATTCCTCTCTGAAGGCTTTTTTTCAGGAAAAAAATCCCAAAACAACAAAAATATTTTGAGAAAACTGTCTTATCAAGCTGCATTTGCTTGAAGAAAAGGACTTATTCCAAGCAACCAGTGCTGGTACCCAGTGCACACACAGACTGACAACAGGAGAAGCAGAAAACAGAGAGGAAAAACTCCAACTTTTAAACCAATTCTGCCTTAAAATGACTTCTATACAAAACCTAGGTTCCTCAGTGAGAGCTATGACTTTAAAAGATCATAGAATCCCTCATGTGGGCTGTTTGGTGTCTCTAAAGGAACCATAAGAATTTATGCACTCACAGATTACAAAGCAGCACTTTACAATAACATTTGCAAAGAAATTTACCCACACTTACACACAGAGAAGTCCTTATTCTCTACCTTTATCCAGCCTCCTAAGGAAGTGACACCGTGCATATCCCCCAATAAATGATGAACCTGCCTGCTGTTTTCAACTAAACAGAAAAAGCAGGAGAGGGCTTAGCAAGAGCTAAAATTCTCCATGGTTAAACAGCTGGAGAGAAGCATTTGAGGTGTTTCAATAAGGCAAAGGATGCAGTGTGAGCATAGACAGAAGAAAACCTGTGCAGAAAAAAGACCAGATGATAAAAAAACCTTCAACTGGACCTTGGAATAACTGAACCTTGCATTACAAATTCAAAGGTAACAAGGTTTCTTTAGTTTATGAAATATTCTTATGAGCTGAGAATATAATTTCACTCATTTCTTTACATCAGACACATTGCTGTTTTCCTCACAGCCTTCTAATAAAACATAATTAATTTACATTTTAAAGACCTTGATGGGTTTTCTCATCATGGAACAGTAAGTGAGATTAATAATCCTGTTACTGAGCACTTAAGCTCATGGATCATTTCCACAGTAATATTTTCTTAATTTTTAAAATGTACCTTTTATTTGATTTAGAGGTTAGTGCTAATTTATGTAATAAGAGGGAGAAAAGCTGAAGAGTGAGTCAGTGTTTATTAACCTTGCTAATAGGACAGGCTTTTTCAGGCAAAATGGATATATCTTAATTAGTAAAACGGTTGCATTGTCATTTAGTCAATTAATCCTTTCCAAACAAGGGAAGCAGTAGCAATTTTACTTGTAGTGAATGGAAGTAAACTTGTCTGCACATTCTGCACATCAATTTACACATTTTTACTTTCCCACTTGCATTAGTAAAAATGCAGCCCTTAGATTCCCCAAATAAGGCACATTTTCCATTACATCACTCCTTTTTCTTCCAATTAATTTTTTGTAACATCTCAGTCCTTTACATCAAACACTGAACACAGAACTGTGAAAAGCCACCAACTGCAGGTTATAATTCTAAAAGTTTATGTCCCATTTCTGGGAGTGTTCAGTAGTCAACCAGGGGTTGACTTAGGTGGTCTCATGAAAACTTAAGACTTCAGATAATTTAGCCAAATTTCATGTTCTTAGACATAGCTGGACTGGCTCTGATGGTTTCTCACCTCCGTATCCTGGATGGATATAAAGCACAGACATCAGCACATTGCCATCAGTCCCTTTGAATTTTAGGATTTTAAGATTTTAGTGCGAGGTAATGGATTTTCTTACCTTCTCTGAACACTGAAACCTGGCCCCTAAAAACCTGAAAACATAGAAAGGAGGATGACTTCTCAGAAAGGGAGTTGATTTCTTTGAAAGGTCGGTGTCTTTCGCTGGACAATGGAGGAGCATGATTAACTTCCATTGGGATGACCAGGGAACTGTTCTGGAGAAGGGAGGCAGGGTGATACTGCTGTAAGAAAAAGAGATTAACTTTATTTAATCGCCGTTGTTCCGGGACACTTTTTACTAGACTAGATATTTAGCTGATAGATAACAGTTCCAAAGAATTATCTATTTGATTTACCTAAGCAGTGAATTATGAACTGTGAATGCTTTCACTGTAAACTCTGATAATGCTTTTGTCATGGTCACGTTAAAAGACATACTCAACTCTTAGCTCATCTCTTAAAAGATCAACTGCTTCCCTCAGAACTCCTAGAAGAAAAAAAGCAATGTGTACAAGTTCAGGCAGTTGTTTGCAGTTAGAGAAATCTGCAGATATCCAGACCTGCATTCTGAACAATCCCTTGTCAATTAGACAGTTAGCAGAAACTTAACAGCTTTTTATTCCTTTGAAGTGAGCAGAGATCGTTTGTAGCTAGTATAATACAGGCTAATCTACAGCTTTTTCATCCTGCTTTCCCATTTTCTACCTGCCTGGGCTTTTTACAGCTTGTCCACACTGATCACTCTCTGAAATAAGCTTCACTTCCTAGGTGCTTTAAGTATGCCTGGAAAGAAGCTTGGCTCCTTGGAATGTAGTGGGTATTGCTGCAATTTCCATGCCTTTTAGCACAGAAGATTTGTGCTTTTCAGCACAAACAGCCTGGACCACTCTGTAAAATGAGCAATCAATTCACTATGGATAAAAACAATTTTGTCTGAAGTCCAGCTTGCTGACAAGAAAGTAGGAGACATCTCAGCTGCAAGACGATATGCTGAGAAATCTCCTTTCCTAGGAAATACACCCAGATCTTTACAGGTTTCTCATGAGGCTCTGCCGTTCATTCACTCAACCCATGCATGCCTTTGCCAAGACCCGTGCACTGAATTAAATCCCTGAACAGCTAATGAGACTTGTTTGGACATTGTCTTTGCAGACAGTAATGGTGTTCAAGGCTTCCTTTTCCTTACAAATATCAAATATATGGCTTACTGTCAAGTCTGAGATTTAGCAACTTACCTGCAAAAATTCAAGGACAGGTCATAACTAAAAAAACAAAATCAGAAAATTTTCATCATGAGGTCTTGTCACATTTTATTTGAAAACTGTGGGCTGTAAACTAATTACCAAACTATTTACATGGTGGTATTAAGGTTTTCTGGTCCTTCACACCACAACAAAATAACCAGGTCCAAGGATGAGGTTTCTCACTGGAGTAATTATTGTGTTTGGGGTAGTGAGGACAGTGAGAGTCCTTGACAGAGGTGGCATTACTGGTGGTTCTCTTCTCTTTGCATATGAAGTTGCTGACCTCACTGAACAAAAGTAAATGTAGCTGGGACAGGAGAGGCCTCATACATTAACAGGATAAGCAGGGCCAGGCCATGAACTTTGTAAAATTATTTTTATCCCAGAATAAGGGTTTTATTAAGTGCTTTCAGCTTCAATGTCTCCAGATGTTTTTGAATTTTCTCTCCCATCTCACTGTTCTGGAGTTGAAAATGTCCATCTGGACCATTTTGTTGGTCTCTGCAAGAAATTTAAAGCATCATTTGTATTTATAATAATCAGGGAAAATACTTAGGAATATCTTCAAAATCCAAAGAAAGAGGCACTCGAGATTTCTTTTCTCATAATGAACACAGGGTAATCCATTACTGATGCAAAACTGAAAAGATGCTGAAACTGTAGAAAGAACACTTAACTCTTGGCTTGGCCAGTCAGAAAAGTTAACCATCTGACAGGTAACACAAACTGATTATTACATTTTATCCATGTAGGGACACATGCTGTGATTGCCAGAACAAGGGCAGCCACAGGAAAACCTGGTTTGCCTTAAGGACAAAACTGCAGTAGAGAAGCAATCACCCAGTGAAACACCAACCCCTCAACAACAACAAAGAACCTTTCAGTGACAACATAAAGGATTGGGCCTTCATTGTTTGCTAAGAAATTTTTGCTTCCCTCTTTACAAACCCAAAATAATAGGGAAGATTTCAACAAGTAAATATCAACACCCAGAGTTGTCTAATATTGAAAATTATTTTAATTTTTTTTTTCTGCGAACATCTAAGATTTAAGAAAGCAAGAAGGTTATAAAATGACTTACCCAGGGAAAGCACTATCCAGCCCTATATCACTGTGGGAGAAAAAGATCGCTCTTTAGTTACTCAAGCTGTCCCAAATCCCCATGTTCTGACAATCAGTGTCATAAAATGTAAAAACCAGCACAGAGTGCAACACATCTATATCTTTACAGCAAATTCTTTCTGTGCTAAAGTAAAGCAGACATTCAAATGTCTTGATAGCTCTGAAAGTTTGAGGTTATCTTGAACATCCTGGTATCTAAGCCACATCATGGCAACTTTAAAGAGGGGATAACTGTTGGGCAGAAATGAATTCACTTGCTCCAAGGTTAGAACTCAGCTCTTTTACCTGTATTGCTCTGCATCACCCACACTGCCTGCTGTGATGTGAGCTGGGGGAGTGTGAAGTTTGAGCAGAACAAACATGAAACACTCCTAAGAAAAGCCAGAGAAAAAAGCACTATGCCAAGGGGAAATTCTAATGGCCCTTTTCTCTGCCAGCATGCATAAATATCTAACCAAAAGGGTCAATGAAAAGCAAAAGTCACTGGTCCAAGAATGTTGAACATCTCTGAGAAAGCAAGCAAACTGCCTTGAGTGTTAGATCATGCTGATATAACCATAGTCAGAGATCCAAGCCAATGCTTTCTGAAGTAAAATCCAGAGACTGAATTTGCAGTACAAATTTGCTCAAAGTACGAGGTCTGCATTCTCAGTATGACTCTCTATGCAATTCTGAGAAAACTTCTGATGCTTGACTTTAGATTCCATTTCTCTCTTGTTATTTCAAAATACACCTACCTTTCTATTTTTATTGATTGTCCTTCATATTCTTCTGAGAGTGCCCCCTCAACCTGTGGAAATTCAGCTTTCACCATCTCTGGAGTAAGAATCATGCTGAACTCAGCTTCATCTGTTGCACTAAAATTAATAACATGATGAACAATTTGCCTTTGTCCTTTTGAAAGTGTTTTTTTAGCCAACAAGAACAAAAGTATGTTTTATGCAAAAGAGACTTTGTGCCTTTGCCTTTGAGGATCTCCTGGGACAGGTTTTGACACATCCATACAAGTGGTTTAGACACAGTCAATAACAGCATGTACAGAATAGAGGAGAAACTTACTGGTCAATTATGTTCTCCCTGTCTCTCTCAGGTAAGTCACTCAGCACTGGTGGGAGATCTGCTGGAAGCAAATCTGAACTGTAAGGATCCCTGTGATGGAAATTGTATTAGTTTAATGTATTAATACTAATGGTATTTTCATATTTTGAAGCTTCACAGCAGTTGCAGTTACAATGAAGATGATGTACTTTTAAATATTTGTGGAAGATCTGGCTGCACCAGAAACTGCTGCGCTATGAGAGAATGTGAGCCTGAGAGATGTTGGCAACCACTGGGTGCAAGTGTCCGTAAGTTAAAGGTTTTACAGACAGACAGAGTTTGTACCTCCTGAGGTCTTCCAGGACTGAGTCAACAAACTTTCAGGAGAGATGTTATAGAAAGCCCAGACTGGAATTCTCCTTCCTGGGATAGGCATTTCTTTTAATGATATTGCTCTTAATCCACCCTTCTGGGAGTTCAGTAGGAGTTTATTTCCTGTTGGTTTTGGATTTCTGAGCAGCAATTAATTCCACTTTAGGCCCACTTTCACTTGTGGGACTAGTGACATCAATATAGCTATGGGCAGCAGAAACTAGGATTTGTGTTTTCAAATTCTTTCAAAGAGATTTGTGTTTTCAAATTCTTTCAAATTCTTTCAAATCCTCTTTCAACAGAGGATTTGTGTTTTCAAATTCTTTCTTACCTATGTACTGTATTTGTCAAAGTGTTAGAAAAAGTGGAATACTCCACTGGTGAGAATTTTCTCCATTCCATTACTCCACAAATCACTTCCTGAAATGACAAGTGATACACAATCAGACCTCTAATACATAATGCTGTAGGGAGAGAGGCTTGCAGGACAGAGCATCTTGGCTGAGAATTGAATCTGGGGAGCTGAATATATTTCCAAGATCCTTCCATCACTGTAAGGACATGAAAATACAACAGTGAACACATAGAAAGAGCAAAGAAACACAAAGGCATAAGTAAGAGACATGGATAAAGCCTAAGCAGAATTAGTTATTCTGGCCCATGTACTGACTATTTAGGTGCATACATAATTTATATTTGAAAATATTTTCTATCTAGAATGACTCCATCTTCCATTTTGATTCCTTAGAGCAAGTTCTCAGGAAGAACATACCCAAGACAGGTACTCATACAATAAACTCAAAAGAACATACCGTGTGATCCAGAAATTTCTTCTGTGTGACTGGAATACTGGATCCTCTGGGACATTCCTTGGTAACAGCATATTTTGGATGAGGACAAAGATGATATTCAATATCTGATTCACAATAGGCCAAAGGAAGTAAAAATGGAACTAATCCTGGAATGGGGTTCTAAAAACAATGAAGAGATTATTTTAATAAATTGCTCTGAGTACCATAACAAATCTAATTAATGAACTTTCAGTTCTTACAACTAATGTAGTCTCCCCAGATTCACAGCTTTGTCTTACTCAGACTGCTCTGTTTGGTATGATCCTTCACTTTCAGTATCTTCCCCTCATCCTACAGTGTTGTCTGATTTATTCATGCTCCCAACTGTCTAAAATACAGCAATTTAGCTGTTATCTCCAAGTCTGGAAGAAAAAACTATTGCCTAATTATTCTGAAATACATTGCTGCTTCTCTGAATAGTTCAGAATCTAAGAAGGGAAAATGGACTTGCTATGGTGGAAGCCACAGCACACATGGCTTCACATTTTACCATCCATTTCCCTGCATTAGCATCTGTTTCTGGACAAAGCCCAGTGCTGGGTAGTGTGGGATCAAGCTGTGCCTGGCTCTCACACTGCTGTGACAAAGGGATGAAAGAGATGCACAGAGGATCTCATCAGCACATCCACTGGAGTCCTGGCTGTGTGTGAGGAGGATGAGTGTGTATCAGAGATGTTATGCCAAGGTCACCAGGCCAGCACAGTGGGCAGGGCTGGGAGCCAGAGCCACCCACAGCAGGCACAGTGCCATGCTGGGTGGGAGATCTGCCTGTGCCCATGCACAGCCCTGCACTGAGCCCTACAGCTGTCTCTGCCTGCTCAGAGGCACCTCCAGAGCTCCAGGCTGGGCTGCACTGGGGGAAATACCTCCTGCAGCTGTAGCACAATCTACATGACAACAGTAACAGAAAACCCTCCCATGCAAGAGGCAGTGATTTTTTGAATCTCTGTGCCTAACAGCTTAGGAATGTGGTTTGGGATGCTGTGAGAACTCTTAGAAACTGTAAGCAGGATGCAATGTGAGCAGAGTTTGACTTCACTTTTCTCTTTACCCAAAGATTAGGCAGATCTGTAGTCACCTAGCTGAACAGCAGGAAAAGACTGCACCTATCCTACCTACCTGGGCAAAAATGTGAGGTTACAGATGGACTGAGATGCCAAGATCATGGCCTTTCTTCTAACATCCAAATGGGGAAACAAATGGAGAAGAAGGGAGGGATTCCATGGTGCTCCCAGAAATCCTGTGATCATTGATGATTTGTGGAGTGTCAGACTGAAAGAGTCTCCAGTTCTCTGCTTTCACTGCAATTTTGTCTTATCACCCCTCTCCTGAACTGATCAAAACCCACTCTAAACTGAAATGGTGTCCCTCTCAGTGGGATGAACTCTGTAACTCCTATATATCAGAGCTTGCACCATGAAGGATTACTCTCACTCTGGATAGCTTTAAAACCAATCTGAGTAAGAAAACTGCCCACAAATTCCACATCAGGCTTCTGATTAAATAAGCACACTTCTGCTCCTTTCTTAGGTTCTTTATGGAAGCCAACTCCTACTCACAAAAATGCGAAGTGGGTTGCTCTCCCTTGGGTGGACTAAAGTTTGGGGAGGAACCAGGCTTAACAGGCTGATATCTCCTTCTGCTGCTTCTTTGTCAAAATCTCTCCTCTGGGAGAGCTGCTCCTCAGGAGGAGGAGTTACTTGAATCAATTCATCCTTGAAAAACACAGACATCAAAGATTTTTAGAGTGTAGTAAATATAAAAAGTATAAAAAGTTAGTGCAAAATTAATCAAATAATTGTGGAAATGTGGGGTTGGGAGTGACTTTGTTACCTGGGCTCCCTGTCTCAGTGGTCGGGAAAGTTTTACAGGTTGGTAACTTGTAGCTGCATAGTGTGTACAAAAGGGCTGATACTTCATAATCTTGCAATACTGAGGAACCTAAGTGCAAAGAAAAAAGATGTGCTGCAGAAAGTGACAATAATCACTTCTAGTTAACTCATAAATGGAGTGGAACATCTGGCTTTATCATGGATGCATCACATCTCCATGGTAAAAGACACTTGGAGCACTCTCCCAGGACATGGTACATAACCAAAACTTTGAGAAGCCATACTTCAACAGGACTTTGATCTTTGAAATACAATAATTTCAGCTGAGGTGATTCATCTCTGTCTGGAGAGAAGGGAATATTGCTGCCTACATATTAGTAAGTTGGTTACTTATGGAAACTGGTGAGCTTTGGTTTTAATAAAAGCATGCTAATCATACAGCCTTATTAAAGCAACATTTTTACTGGGCTGTGCAGAGGCCATTTAACTGCACAGGAAAGAGAAACATGAGGGAGCTGTACTGACTCACCTTCAAGTCATAAAAAGGAAGAATGTTTTCAACTTTCACGTCTACAGATTCAATAGGAACAGGGCCAAGAGCATCAGGTGCCTGAAACAGAACAATATTTAAAACAAGCAATATGGTGGGCATTTTGTTTTGTATTGGCAGCAATCCATTAACACAGCTAATTGAAAACATATGGAAATAATTATGCAAATATTTACTTGTTACAGTTTGATATTTCTGTTGTTCTTTCTTGGACTCCAGCATTTCAGTTATTTTTTCTTTGCTTCTGAAAAATAGATGTTAACTAACTCTGAGCATTAATGGATTGCTCACAATTCTAGGATGCAATTAAGAGAATGAAAAAAAAAATTTTACTGTTTTCAGCAGAACCCTTAGTAAATCTGAGGTCCTGAATTAATTTGCCAGAACCCTGGAACACCAGTTACACTGTGAAATTTTAATAAAAGTACTATCAGCCCTAGGGCCAATGTCTTCAACAAAATTCTATTCTAAAAATTCCAGAGTGCTGACTAATATCTGAGTCACTGTACCTACCAAATAATTGTGTAGTTCATGGGACCTGTAAAAGGGGAATTCAAAAGGCAATATATCATCTTCAGAGATTCTGGAAGAAAAGTCCTTATGTTCTTCATTCTTCTCTGCTTTGCTGAAACTCCTGCTTTCTGTCATGAGTGGAAACCAAATATTAAAATTTTGTAATATATCTTAATACACTGTTTCAGAAATAGAATCAAGCCACAAAATGTATTTAACATTTTCCTAAACCAGGATGTCTAGAAATTTAAATACAAAAAGTAAAGTAATACTTCCTAAAGACTTTAAATGTCACATCTATAAAATATGAGCACAATACCTTGAATAGCAGACAGATTTAATTTCCCCTTTCCTAAAAAGACATCACAGCCCTCTTCTTCCAGCATGGCTCACAGCAAGGCTGAGACAAGTCAGAGGCCTCTCTTACACTAAATGTCATTACACCTTCTATTTGCAGCATTTCTGCATCTCCTGCATCCTGGGAATTAAATATCCCTATTGCAGAAGCAGGAAAAGACCTAATATGGAACAGTCTGTCTCAGGAGCTGTCAAATTGTGTGTGTCTACAGGGGAGTGGGAAATAGGAGACTCAAATTCTTCTGTCTCCCATTTACCCAACAGTGACTCCCATCCAAAGCCAGTTTTCTTCTATGATGTTAAATAACAAGTCACTTTTCCAGACCAGCACTTTCATTCCCATGTAAAAAACCCCAACTGATTAAAAACACTTCAATAAGAAAACAATGAGGACAAAAACTCAACCCAGTACTGGCTGCCTGGCAATGTGTGCCATGGTTCCTACTGTCTCATTTCACTGAGTTCAGACCTCTTGCCTTCATCACATTGAGGTGTCTTTCCCCCTTCCATCCCCCCTGAAGTAAGCTGCTCTCATCCTGTGACTCTCACCTCTTGGGCTCCACCTGATCTGTTCATCTCCCTGTCTCTCACACAGTCCCATCTGTCCTTTCATTGCTCCTCAGGCCTACACACAGAACCACAGAATGGTTTGGGTTAGAAGGGACCTTTAAAGACCACCTTGTCCAACCCTTCTGCCAGGAGCAGAGACATCTATCACCACATCAGGTTGCCCAAAGCCCCACCCAGCCTGGCCTTGAACAGTTCCAGTGATGGAGTATCCACAGCTTCTGCCCTGTTATTGAGTAGAAAAAATGCAAGATTCCTAAGAGTCGTTAATCACATTTTTTAACCATGGTAAATAATGTATATGGAAAATAGATGTATCTTGACTACAGCCATTTCCACCTTTTAGCAGTGCCTGTTGCCATAGGACAAGAGGTAACAGTTTTGACCTAAAATAAGGCAGTTTCAGACTAGATGTAAGGAAGAAATTTTTTGCAACAAGGATGGTAAAACACTGGAACAAGTTGTCCAAAGAGGTGGTGGATGTCCCATCCCTGAAAACATTTAAGGTCGGGCTGGACAGGGCTCTGAGCAATCTGCTCTCATTGAAGATGTCCCTGCTTCTTGCAGGGAGGTTGGACTGGATGGCCTTTAAAGGCCATCCAATCCACTCTATGCCTCTACCTTGTCACACTTCTATTTCTCTCTGGAACACTCCTTTATAAGGACTCTGTCTTTATGTTTATATGTAATGCACCTGACACAATGCAGCACAACCTGAATTATCATAGCCCATGGCCAAAAGTATCAACTTGTTCTTTTAATCCTTACCAGACCCAGAACCTTCCTCCAGACCTCTGGTCTCCCTGGGCAGTTCACGTAACAGAAGCAATAAACGTTTTAGACGAATCTGAACCAAAATCTGAGAAAATTATTTTTAAATTTAAGTCAAACATCCTAAGATTTACAGCCATAGAAATACTGTATATGTTACACCTGTATTTATTCTCCAGAGCTCACTCAGACATTTCTATTTGAGAATTTTTAATATAGTTTTCTGTTCAGAGAAAGTGGGAAGCAAAGATGTAGAATGGATCTCAACTCTATAATGACATTACACAATAAATACAGTTACATTTTTTTATTTAGTCTTACAGGTTAATAATTTTTTTTTTTTTTGCTAGGTCTTTTGCTAGGTGTTTACTGGCATATACAGTCAGTTAACCAGGGCCATATGAATACTTGTGGCTCTGAAAATGAGGAGAGTAAACAGCAACCTGCCCTGTGTTTTTGCCCATACCCTGGGGCAAAAACACAGGGCAGGGTAAAAAAGAAGAGGGTAAAAAAGAAGAATCCTCAGTTTTAATACCAGATGGGGCCATTTGGTCACCTCTTTATTTGTACAATAAAAAAGAGCATTTAATTTCAAGACCTCAGTATTATGAGCAGATTGAAGAATATCCAAACCGGATGCTAGAAGAGCAGAACATTTCCATCTTGCTTGTTCCATTAAGATTTACTGAGGAAAGAGCAGTGCTGATGCAAGACAATATTTAAACCAAATTAAATAAGTGATTTTACTGATTAGTCTTTAGTTTCCAGGTCTTTACCTCCCTTATTTGAATTTCTACCTGTTGTTTCCCACGTTCCCATCATGCACTATTGCAAAGATCCTCCATCATCAGTAACCTCAGAGGAGCTGGGAGGCACTGTCTTCTCCCTCTACTTTCCCTCTCCAGATTAAGTGTCTCCTTACTGAGTAAATGCTCTAAGCCCTGAACATCTTGGTGGTTTTACATGGAACTCACTCCAGCTTGTTAAATTCTTTATTGTACTTGGGGCCCAAAACAGGATGCAGTACTCTACTCTATATGCATTTTCAAATCTTTTTTGTACAGAAGTATTTTCTACTTTAAAAAAAAAAATCTGAATTTATCTGCATTTGTTTAGTTTTAATTGCAATATGAAAATGAATTGAATACAAAACTTACTCCAGAACCTGGAGTAAGTACCTCCTGGTGAGGTAGGGGCATATTTATCAAATCACCAAATCCCTAGCTAGCTGTGAACAGTCCTCCCATGCTGGTTGCATGTTCTTTTGTGCTGTCTCACAGGTGTCATGCCCGCATACTGCATTCTGGTTGTTCACTTTACCTTGTATGCTGCTTGCTGGAATTTCCTGAACATCCTCTTTCTGCTGTCCCAAGGGTCATTATGGAGCAAGTCGAATGTGGGATGGACACTTGGTTGCTGCACAGTGTATTTTTAAAAAAGGAAACAGAAAAGAGAAAGGACAGTCCTTTTTACAACTAGATAAGGTAGAACTTTTCTCCATCCCAAGTCACACTTTGACCTGAATCCATATGTTACTTCTAAATATTGAAATTGGTCCAGTGAAAATATTTGCAGCATTGGCATTTAACCAGAAACCTTCACAGCAGGGCTTAGTGGGAGGTAATCACCAAGTATTTGCAGATGGAGTAGGTGGAATGCAGAGATAGTGTGGCATGGTCTGCATCCACACCAATGACCAACACAGACCAGGACTGCAGTGCACTCCATGGGCAGTTGGACAGCAAAGACAATGGACAGGGGCTCTAACAAAAACACACTTTATCTTGTACAGACATGAAGTTGACACAGCTGTAAGGACTCAAATCAGGCACCCAGCAAAGCCAGTATCCTTTCTCCAATAATGGCACATACCCAAAGAAGAGTGAAAGACGCCAAAGAGAAAGGCAAAAAAATCTAAGTACCAGAGAGGTTCCTGTCAATCTGACCTGCAGGTAAAAGTTGGAAATCTTGTGATATGCTTAACCTTACAATGAGGCATGAGAAAGCTCCTCAGAGATCTTTCAGAAACAAGCAATATAAATCTTAGATTAGGCCTGCAGATTTCCACTTGACTCTCAGATCAGATTAGAAGATGAGCTGTGCACGTAACATGGTGCTTGCCCTACCTAAAAGTAAAATGGGAAATAAGGCACTGACACAGAAACAGCAATATCAGGAGGAAAAGTATTCAGTGTCAAACATCTATGGCTATTTGTTAACTTGGGAGGTGATAATTTAGCATGCATATAGCAGGCTCTAAAAACACATGAACAAACCTGGTTAACATGCCGGGTTACACGTCTGGAGGAAACTTCTACTTCACTCCTCTGAAACTCCTGTTCTATGATAGGATCTCCTCTTTGGAGCTAATTTAAAGAAAAATCACATTAGCACAAAGCATCCAGTGAATTATTTCCTCCATTACAATCAGGGAAACTCACAATGCAACACTCTGGAGGTGTTTAACGAAACACATACTTCATTCCCTTTTAGGGTGTGATTATTGCAACCCTTAAGCAAGTCAAACAAAGTAAAATAATGTCTTTTCAGGTCTGACTTTCAATCAAATCTCTGTCCTAATGAAACATGGGTGCAAATCTGCTCACTTGGGCAAATATTGTTACATTTCTCATAATACCTTACCCTTTTCTCTGTCTACCTTCAAGACAAAAACACCCCTGAAACAGTGATGCACAGGCACAATAAAGATATGACTGCAGTTACAAGCACAACTAGTACAGGTTTGCATTAATTAATGAAGAAAAACTGAATATGTAGAGAGCTTGAGACATTCACAGTGCACTGCATAATATGAAAGTATAAGCGTGATTTTTAAATTAACAGAAAAAACCATCACAGACTAACCCTGTACTGCTCTTCTTCCCTTTGTCGGCTTTCAATAATCTCTTTTTTAAGCTCTGCAGAGATTGGATCACTTCCCTTATGAACTTGCCTGCATTTACAGTGGAGACAAGAAAAATGCTTTACTTAATGCACAGTTTGCTTTATTCAAAGGCAAGCAGACTTACTCCCCTCTTCCTGAGGTGCCTAGGTGTCCATGACTTTCATATGAGATGATCTGTGGATTTCAAATGAAACCATCATGTGCCTCAAGATCCAACTGTGATCTGCTTTGCACCAGTTGATGTACAATGGAATAAAGAAATCATTAAGGCTGGAAAAATCCTCTGAAATCTTTGAGTCCAGCCATTAACCTAACACTGCCTAACACTTCACTAAACTATGTCCACATCTATCAGCACTACATCTACATGTTTTTTGAACACTTCCAAGTGTAATTCTGCTCTTACTCCATTATTCATTTTACCCTCAATTTATTGACAGCCATGACAAAATCTTCCTTTGGCCTTAAGGGCACAAGATGAGATGCCTGAGAACGAGGTTAGGCAAACCAGGTTTTCAGCAGCTTTCTTTTTGAATGGAACAATAAGGCAATCAAAGTCCTCATTGGGTACTACTATGGAAGCTACTGAGTCCGCTTTTAAGCAGGAGAGAAAAAAAATAAATAAAACATCAGTAATTAAGGCTTAAACCAAACGTATTGAGACACAAAATGGCAGCATTCTGCACTAGTGGACATTGTATATATAATTCATAAAGGCCTTGGTTAAAAAAATCCCAGTCTTGCTAACATGGTTAATTAACATGGTTTACTAGCACTTACCGCTTTAGATGATTTGCTTCCTCTTCCTGAACATTTTGTTTGACTTTTAGTTGAAATATAGCATCCTTCATCTGCCTTGTTTTTTTTCCTTCTTTGCCTTGGGACAGGGCTGCAGGAACATCAGAAAGCCATATCACACTTCAGTCTAGATTGGATTTTTAATTGTGGAAAACATCCATTAAGATAACTGTTGTTTCTGTGAGAACTCTCTCCTTAGCTTTATGTATTAATACATAAAGCTAAGGAGAGAGTTCTCACAGAAACAACAGTCACATCACATCAGCAGTTCTGAAGCCAAGCTCCTCATCAGAGCTACAAATAATGCTAAGATCAAGTTTATGCTGCTTAATTACTTTACCTTCTTTTACGTCCTTTAACTTCAATTTGCCTGGTTCCTGAATCAAAACAGTAGCTACAGCATACGGATTTGACAAGTCTGTGGGGAATCTGAGGTTCTGGTATTCAATTTCCTATGAGACATAAATTAATAGGAAGAAACAGAAACATGGAAGATTTCCAGCCCAGAAAAGTACTTGTAATTATTATCTTTTCACACCTTTAGTTTTTGAACGGGCTTTGACTGTAGTTGGCTGAACCGGTCCCTTCTCCACAACACAGGTTTTCCAGACACAGCTTTTTTCTCTGGATGACTTTGTTGTTCATCAATATGTTCTTTTCTAGATGTCAGAAGGACACATACTCCTTTCATAAGCATTCTCTAAATGACATATGAGTCTAATTTTTTCACAAAAAAATTAAGTACAGTCCAAAAGGCTCAAAGCCCCCTGCATCTTGCAAGGCCTCAACAATAAGAATAACAAGTGGGAAGGATAGAAGCTGAGGACGCTCACATTTCTTTAAGGATATGTAACTTCTCATTATATTTATTTTGTTTTTTTTTTTTATTTAATGTAGATTAAGGATGTTCTAATGAAACAGTGTAAAAAAGCAGGTACATGTATCAACAGTAGAATTACTTCAGTGCATTGTAAGCCTCTAAAGAAACCAATGCTTAAAAAGATCATAGCTAAATGGAATGAAATCCTATTACATTAGTATATTTTAGAACTGGGCAAAACCACTCCAAGACCAGCCAGCCACACATACATCAGAGCCACATGTGGTATTGATGTTCCTGTGAATACACACACATAGGGTTTTGAGTGAAACTCTGAAATCTGTAACTGCATTGCCATTTGTGCTGTTCCATACTCCAGTGGGGAATACTTCACAGTTACTTTGACTTTTCCATTGGCTGGAATGATTCCTGTGATTAGAGGAAAAAACAGTAAGAGTCCATATAACATGAGCCCACCTAAGTGTACTGGAACTCATTCTGGGCTACTTTTTTAAAACAACTTAATTGTTTGAATGGATGGCAGTAGGCATGGAAAATCTTTCTGGTCTCAAAGTATCTTCCAAAAACTATGTCTTGCTGCCAGATAATAGAAGATATTTTGCAATAGCAGAGAGCTTTGATAGTAGGGCTATAAAATTTCATACTGCTGTGAAAATGACTGCCTGTTTATATGTAGAAATTCTGCACTTGCATCAGCTAGTCTTAAGTCTTTGGCACTTTCTGCTTTCATGGGCAAAGCATTTATAAACAAATTCCTCTGAGCTTTTCCAAGCTAGGGGACTCATCTGGATTTGATGCATTACCTGTCTCTGCTTGACATTATTTCCTTACTACTTATTCCATTATTTTCTCAAACACTTTAATCACCATTCAGA
This sequence comes from Zonotrichia albicollis, assembly GCF_047830755.1. Classification (NCBI taxonomy): domain Eukaryota; kingdom Metazoa; phylum Chordata; class Aves; order Passeriformes; family Passerellidae; genus Zonotrichia; species Zonotrichia albicollis. Next base: position 9,454,035 of record NC_133828.1, on the reverse strand, counting down.
TCCCTAAACATTCAGGGCTTTTCCCAACCTAAGTGACTCTATGATACTATGATTACTCTGAGCACAATGGCTTTGAGTAGGAGCTGAAACTTTTTAGTGCTTTTCAGATGGCCTTCAGCCATAGTTTCAGGCTACCAAAATTTCTGACTTAAGTTTTACTGGGATGACCCTATTTCAGATATATTCTTCTGGGAAAATAAAAGCTGCATGGACCATTTGGAACATATATTTTGTCAAAGGTGGGCATTGCCTAAAGAAACTTACAGCTAAGATGGCTATTCGCCACGAGACTGAAAATGACTGGCAGCATTTACCCTCAAAAGCTTTGCCTGAGGAAAAGGTTTTTTTCTGTACAGCACTGAATACACTGTCAAAGTAACTACACTTAATAAATACTGATTTAAAATTTAGAATTTTAAAGAAGTCTACCAAATGTCGGCTGGACAGTGAAGGCTCTGTGAGGCTGAATAATATCAATGTGGAATTCAAAATCTATGGGACAGCTGCACTGCAGTGGGATAACATACTCCTTACTGAAAACAGAGAAAGGAAAAATCATGTTAATCAAAGTACAGTTGTTCATCACTTACAAGCTGGGAAATTGTATTATACACACCATGCACTAATTTACCTGCATTCAGAGGGGTATGTTACTTATTAATGTAAAAATCATAATTTCTCCCTGTTCCAAAATAGCAAAATATTTCAGATCTTTCATCCCCCCAGGAAATAAGAGTTAATTCTTGATTTGAATGCTGGACATTATTTTCTCCTACCCATACATAATTTGATTATGGAAAAAAATTTTTAAAATTACTTTTTAAAGGTTATGTATGCCCATCCTCAAATTCTTACAGACTGTAATATTTAGCAAGTACAAACAATGCAAACTGGAGCAACAATGAGTACAGAACCAGAAATCAGCCTTTTCCCATGGCCCTCCATGTGAAAGACAATGAGAAAAGAAAGTGTTGAAAACTCCAACACATCAGAATGACTGAACTTTAACCACTTTAGAAATAATGGTGCTGGGGCCTAATTTTCAGAAACCACCATAATTATAATAATATAGCAAATATACTGCACAACTAGGCCTTAAAAAACAGAATCTGCCTTCTCCTTTTTCCCTTCTCAGCTCCTATTAACAACTCTTACAGATTAGTTCATGAGAACAGTCAGTGCTGTATACATGCAATAGACAAAGTAAAATGAAGCCTAGCTCATTAAATAGTTTTAAATACAAGAAGCAAAAATAACCAGCCCCATCTTCATATATGTTTAGCTTGCACAGCATTTATGTTATGGTGAATGTGCACCTGAAACTGTTCATATACAGAATTATTTTGCAGTCCAGGTGGTAGTTGAGTTTCTTAAGGCTTTCAACATTATGTTGTATGAATAGAGGAAAATGGGTTTGGGCATGTCTTGCAAAATGTAGACAAATGTCTGCCCTTAACTCACCTCTCACCAATTGATACATCAGACAGATTTATAAATGATGGAAATTCTACAACATTCACTGTAGGGTAAGCATGCATGGGAATAAGTAAGGTATCATCTCCCTGCAAACAAACAAACAAAAACCAAACAAGTGCAAATATTTAAATCTTACAATTAGCAAATCATAGAATCATATAATGTTATGGGTTGGAAGGAACATTAAGGATCATCCAGTCCCAACACCCCCTGCCATTGGCAGGGACACCTCACAATAGACTGGGCTGACCAAGGCCTTATCCAACCTGGCCTTGAATACTGCCAGGCTTGGGGCATCCACAGCCCTCCTGGGCAACTGTTCCAAGGTCTCATCACTCTCATAATAAAGAATTTCTTCCCAATAGCTAACCTAAATTTCCTGCCTTTCCATTTGTACCCATTACTCCTTGTTCTATCACTACAGTTCCTGATGAAGAAGTCCCTCTCCAGCTTCCTTGTGGTCCCTTTCAGATACTGGAAGGCTGCTATGAGGTCTTCATGTAACCTTCTCTTCCCCAGGCTGAACAGCCCCAACTTTCTCAGCCTGTTATGGAAATAAAAAGTTTCTCTAATAGTTGGCCAGTAAGTGGGCATAAAACATCAAAATTATCATTGTGTTGTGCCTCAGAACATTAATATTCTACCTGCTTTCAGTATCTTTCTGTCTTTCCATATTTTATGCAGCTTTCTAGAGCTCCTCTGAGCTGTTCAGCTAAGTCATTACATCAATGTGGCACAAAGACTGATCTACTGGCAAAGAAAAGCAGAATAAGTCATATAATCTTGCCTACTGCTCTGGGATGTTTGCAGAGAAAAATTTTTAATGCTTGAAGTTAAATACTCCAATCAAGACTCACTGGGAATCAATCAATGTGTCTCTAGAGGATTAACTATACCTTTATCATTATGCTCTAATATTTGTTTTATTCCATTACAACTCTAACTATGTTTTGCAATGAATGCTCACCTCACAGTGAATTCGGATGCAGTCATAGTAATACCTCCATTCATCAGGGCAAAAATCAACAGTGACCACAAGGGACAAACCAGGAACAAGCCGGTGCTAGAAAATGACCCAAAACAAGAGAGAAGCCATGTAAAAGCTGCTTATATGGCACAAAACCTGTGCTGCATGCAAAGAGCAGAGTGAGGACTTTCTGGCACTTACTGCTTTGTTGTATTTGATCTGAAAATACATCGTCTGGGGTGGTATTATGTGAAGGTTTACTGCATTGGTAGAAATATTTATCAGCTTCTGCAGAACAAAAGGAAACAAAAACCACAAGACACTTTACAATATAAGAGGTCAGTTAAGAATACCAACTATACTTTTTGTAAAACCCTCCATAGCAAGAAGTAATAATTTTTACTTTAGCAGAAACAATTCTAAATATGCTCTGAATTTAAAATAAAACTATGCAAAACTTACATCCTGCATTTTTATTCTTTGGAAACAAGTCCCAATTTTTAACCAGGGAGTAACAGTTAGTTTTGCTAGAAAGATGCCACTATTGAATCAAATGCTGAATCAAATTCTAATGCTGTTTTGCTTATATGCAAAAGGAACAAATATTTTATTTGCAACAAACAATTTATTGATCACTTTTAGGGACATCTGAACCAAGAAGAATTACATAGTACTTCATAGTTCTGTTTTGGTGTATAACCAACAGACTTTGGACAGTGATAGTTCAGCCTGCAAAGCCTCCTGCACTTGTTTACTTTCACTACATTCAGAGAACCTAGTCCAATATAACTACCAACCTCCGTCTCAATACACTTAAAACATGAATAACAAAGGCACACAAAGGGAAAGCAGAGATTAGAAAAGGAAATACCCAAACCATTCACAAGGAAAGGCAATCAAATCTATGCACTGAATTTCCTTTCTCAGAATAAATTTTTCTTGGCAAAAGATCAGAGGTGCTTTCAAAACTTTCCCACCAGTAAACATGTTTGCAGACACAGTGACAGTCCAAGGACATTTTGAAAGCAAGTCTCTTGTGGAGTTAAAGCCCAAATCCTCTATTCATGATGTGCAAGTCACATATCACAAACACTGATGCAGACATGGGAAACAGGGAGTATAAAGGAGGGTGATGCTTACAGCCTGGTACTCATCTCTTTGTTACCACAGGAACACTGAATTTAAGTGCTGCTTTTAAGAGCACTCCACAGGGCAAAGGCCTCATGACCACAAGGAGTCAACTCAGATTCTGCTGTCCGTTTACGAGCCCCAAGGGGACCCCTGCTCCAGAACTTACCAGCATCTGTTGATGATGTTTTCCAATTTCATACCCTCCATAGTGTAACACAGCAGGCTCAGGCTGCACAACCCTGCTCCTCTGACCCTCTGAATAAATCTCTACAGATCACAAAACAGGGAGAAAAAAAGACCAGAAACACACATGAGTGGTACTTGCATTGAAGCAGTCTAGTTATTCTATACTGATTTATTATCAAGGAAAAAAAAAAAAAAGACATTATTTCTTCTTTTAAGCAGGCATAAATTTATAAAGGGAGAGTTATGGCACCATCCACTACCCCAGCAGATCCATGATCCTGCCACCAGTTCATCTCTTGGCATCATGGCTTCAACAAGCCACCCAAAACTTTAGGGCCAGCCAGGATCAGCATAGCCACTGCTTCTTTCCTGACTACCCCTCCCACGATTTAGGCTCTCAGGAAGCTGCAATTTAAGCAACAGGATGGGAGTTGCAAAAAAAAAAAATAACCAAGTGTGTCCTAGAATTGCCACAAGATTGGGAACAGTCAGAGAGCAGGAACTTACTTGATTCCAGCAGGTGATGGGGGACAGCAGGTCTTTTCTTAGGTTCCTCCACGAGGCTGCTCAGGACACTGGGAACTTTCTTCAAGGAGCCCCGAATGACTGTGATGTCTGGGGAGGCCGACTGAACCAGGTCCATGTTAGGACAGAAGCAGGCTCTCAACGGCACTAAAATTCCTCAGTGCCTGTGGTCAAATGAAAACAATATAATGATCAATATATCTTCTTTCACACTGGCACTATCTGTTGCCTAAAACTGCCTAAAAACATTTAGGAGAGGGAGCTACTTTTTCCCCTGCTGAAATAGATGACTCTGTGTACAAGGAGAGAAGGATTCCAGGAAACCTTGCTCCCACTGCAAGGCCTTTTGGGGGACATCTGTTCTAAGGCTTGCTGGGGACATTTGCCTTTCAGGTCTGTATATAATATCTCTGTCTTCCTTCATGTCTCCCATCAGAGAGGAAGGGAGTAGGTTCTGTTAATTCCACTATCTGAACTGATTTCTGCAGACATGTTCCTTCAATCTCTCCTGGGTGTTTGAGCTGTTAACTTGCAGATTAACTTTTAATTTTAAATATTAATATGAGGGATAAGAAATCTGGTATTTGAACATTTCGTTTGGATAGCATCATCTGGGTCATTTGTTCAGGGAAGATAACGGTAAACACAGAAAGCCACAGGCATTACAGATCCTGTGTTAAGTATGAAGAGTTATCAGAACATAAACTTCTCTAATGACAAGTGCAAATTTTACATAATAAAGACACCAGGCACGAACCATCCACCAGAAACTATCTTCATAAACAGAGCACACAGAGCCCTTGGCTCTTGTGTGAACTGAAGAACTGCATGGAGACAAAGCCACAATACTTTTGGAACAAATACTGAATTCAAAAGCCATGCTGGGATTTTCAGCCCTCAAGCAGGCAGCACTCAACAGTTTCGAAGTGGAATCATTACTCCACCTCCCCCATTACATTTTATGGTCTCATCTCTGGTATTTGTTTGATTTTCCAGTCTGCTTTAGATCTTTCAAGCACAACTTGAGAGGTGCTTCAAGCTCATAAAGTGCTGTTTTGATTTATGGTTTTGTACAGTACTAAATAATAAATAAGCAAGAAGCTTAAAATAATGTGCTGCTAGGACCCTGGCCTTCATAATATTTTCCACTCAATAACACCAAGCACAAATTTTCCACTCACAACAGAAAACCTGCAAGAGGGGCTGCATTATTGTGCACAACAGTAAATTCCTTCTGATGTAGCAAGACCAAACTCAAACAAAAAACACTGCAAAAAAATTTCTAAACATAAGGATAAAGTTTACATTTTTTCCACTTGTGTTCTTCAACTTTAATTTACACCACTGCCACCCCCCTTCTCCTCAGCATTCCGCCTCAGGAACGCAAGGTTGGAAAAGGTGTAGGCAGACACAAGTCTCCTCAAAGGATTCCTGGTATAACCTTTTCAGTAATTTACAGTGACGGTGCCATCATGGCTCAACAACTTCAATAACACACTGCGTGTTGCTCAAAGGGCTAATACAGGACAAATCCTTAAGGTCCTGGAATGACGGAATACCTGATGTCCTTAAATTTTCCATCTGTGTCTTTCAAGACTGTGTGCGTGTGTGTGTGAGTAGAAGTGTGAAACTCTGGGAGCCCATGGCAAAACTCACCCCAAACGCCCTCAGACCAGGTATCACCCTTCTCCTTGCCAGCGCTGGGGCTTTCTAATCCCTTATTGCGTCTCGGAGCTCCTCGCACACCTCACCGTACCGAAGGCCGTGGTTCAAAGCCATTACAGCTGCGAGAGGCTGGAAAAGGCATGGCTGTGCACAGCCCGTACCTGCCGCTGCCACAGCCCCCAGCCCGAGAGAGCCCCGGCACAGCCCGGTTTTCACTGTCAGCCCTCCCGGAGCCCCGGCACAGCCCGGTTTTCTCTGTCAGCCCACCCGGAGCCCCGGCACAGCCCGGTTTTCTCTGTTAGCCCACCCGGAGCCCCGCGGCTCGGCCCGGCCCGGCCCGGCCCTGCCCTCACGGCGGCCCCGCGGCGGTCGCTCGGCAACGGGGCAGCCGCGTTGGGCCGCGCCACTCGCGGCTGGGCTGGGCAGGATCCCAACAGCGGCACTCCAGCTCCTCTGACGGCGAAAAATACCAAAAAAGAGGAAAAAAGAGGAAAAAAAAATCCCCCCCCCCCGTTTATGGCTTTTTTTGGTTTTTTTTGTTTGTTCGTTTGTTTGTTTGTTTGTTCCCCCCCCCCCCTTCTCCCCAGTAAGCATCGTTTTCAGTATTCCCAGTGCGGCCTCAGACAGAGCAGAGGCACTTCTTTCCCTTTAAAAACTCTCATCTATTAACACCTAAATTGTGCTTACTTGGTTTAAAACAGATTTTGAAAGTTTTATTACAATCTTGTTTTTTTAAAAAACCCTCTTTTTCGCTTTCCCTCCCATCTCCTTTCCCTTCCCCACTTTTGTGTTCTTGCTTTCAGCATTAAAGGACGATCCCTTGGAAAGTACTCCTGGAAACCTTTCTTCAGTGTATTTTTTATACCACCCATAAATTATGAGGGTTTTTTACCTAAATGGGTACAGGGGAGAAAAGAAAGCAAAGAAAATAAAGTTTCTTCCTTTTTTTTTTCCTTTCCCCTTCAGACAGGTGATCTGGATCAAGAACAAAATAATTTATCTTCAGTTTTTCTAACACAGGGGTAAAATGTGTCCAAAAGTATTGCATTCATTTTGGATAAAAGCATAAGCAAGAAAAGCTTCAGATCATAAAATTCAAATCCCAGAACATAGTTCCCATACTTAATAAGATGTAATTCCTTATGGTTAGAAAAAACTATTCCTATACCCTTGACATGATGTCTTAAATATAGGCTTAATATAGAAAGCGAGAATTGTTTCCACAATGAGTTTTTTTCTTTCATATTCTAAGAATAAAAGTGTTCACTTTCAGTTTTTCTAACATAGAGCTAAAATAGAGCATATTTCTCCTCACAATTCACATGTACATCAGTCTGTTTGGACAGTGATAGCTGAGTGCAAACCGAAAACCATGTCTACTTCCACATCAGAGGGTATAAACATGATGCACGTCTGGAGAAGCACTCTGTAAAGTTTCCTGGAACAGCAAATAAGTGGGAAAGGTAGGTGAAAAGAGTGGGTTATCAGCCAACAAACCTTCAGATTTCCTTGGGAAGGCTGATATAAATAAAGAATGTTAACCAGGGTTTAAATAGATGATTCTTGCCTCCGTTTCGTCTCTCTATTCCAAATGTCAGATGAAAAATGTTTGGCCTGATTGTCAAGCTGTAGTAAAGTCAAATTATTGCAAATAATTTAATTATTTAGCAAAGGGAGGAGAAAATTTAGTTGTTTCAAGCACTAATGGAATTTTTAAGTATTAATAAATAAATATTTACAATCAAAGTTGGTTAGTGTTTGATAAGTAAACAATCCTACAATCAGAATAGTACAAAGCAATTTCTTTTATTTACTCCTAAAGTTAAAGTGAAAAGTCTTTTGAAATGGTGTGAACAAATTCAGATGTTTCTTTCCTGGTTCAGATAGCAGACTTGAAAGAAATTCCAGCTGTGACAAATTTATGAGAGGTATACATAGTAGGTATAAAAGCAAATGCGCACAGCTATTGCTTGATTAAACAATCATCTCATTTGGGGCTCTGTGAAATCTTGGTAATAATTCTTTGTAGTCTGCTGCTGCTGTTAGGTTTCCCAGCTCTCCCTGTCTGTCCCACTGGGCTGACATTTGCTGTGAGTCAAGCAATGGTTTGAACAGGTGAGAATCCCCCAGGTTTTATTTTGCATTCATCTTCTTTCAAACACTCACCCTGCACGTGAATAAAGAGGGGGGGATCACAAAATATTAATTCACACTGTTGGTGTTTAAATCCAACATTGACTCTCCACACTCCTGGGCCTATTTTGGAAAAAGTGCGACACTCCAAAGTACATTCAGAAGCAAAGCTCTCTCAATTACATAAATGCAAGAAAGAGTGCTGGCTTTCAGGGGAAGATGCTGCAATATGAATGGAATAATAAAATATTCCTTCAGCCAAAGGAAGAGAGAGAAGGACTTGGCGTCCCACCGAGATGATGCAGCATTGTCAGTGTGGTTTCTTCAGACTATACAGCGACCATTGTCTGTCTGCCTCCCAGACCCCCTCTCAACTGTTTGCTCAACCCTTTGATATTTTCAACCAAACTCTGTGGGGAAGCAGATGTCTTCGAGAAATGAAAATCACTACAAGTGTGGACTGGGGGAAGGGAGACTGAAACATTTGCCATTTGAGGGGGAAAGGATGCTGTGTGAGTGTGCTGGATGAGCAGGACAGAGCCAGTGTGGGGTTCAGCAAATGCTGCTGCTTGCCTGACTGCTGCTCTGGGACTGTGGGGAGAGATGAGGCTGGTGTGCAGGGAAAGAGGGAGCATTGCAACTCAGTGATCTTCATGAGAACATATAAAGATGAGCTGGAGTCAGGATGGGCATGGAAAGGACAGCATTTTCTAGGCAGCCCAAATTCCTTCATTTTTTGTGCTGCTCAGTGGATAACTTGTTTAATCCAATGGCAGGATTTCAATACACAGGCAATTAGCCATATATTTTTCCTAGTCATTGACTTTACTCATAAACCTGGAGCACATCTGTGTTCTGGGCAGCACTTCATTAAATTTGACCTGTCTGGTGACGACAAATTGGAATAGGTGGTAAAAGATGTTTTGAGACAAGCTGAGGACTGCCGTGCTTGGAGAAAGAGCCCTGGTATACACAGTGCAAACTTTGGCTCTTTTTTGAAGCTGTATTCAGTATTGTGCTAGAAATGAATGTGGCCAGCAAGGGTTTGGAGTGCCTGCCTTGGCAGCTGGGAGCTCACACCCAGCTAAACACACAGCCCCTTTACAATAGTTTTGCCACAGAAACAAAACCAGGAACAACAAAGAGTGCTCTGCTGACAGGTGAGGGGACTTGCCAAGGAACAATCTTTGGGAAAGCCAGGGTGTCTGAAATCTACATGCCAGAAACAAAGTGCCAGTGGGATCCAAATGCAATGACACCTTGCAGCCTATGGCATTTGGATGAAATGCAGACTGGCTGTTTCTTCAGATGCTGGGTAAGAGAATGAAATCTAGGGAGTATTTGGAGTCCTCTCTGGAAGGGAAGAGCAGATTCCCTGTTTATCCCAGACTAGAAGTTGTCTTTGGCTCTGGCAGCTGTGCTCAGCTGGGCTTGGTGGGACACGCAGGCAGCTGCCTCACCTGCAACAGGCTCTGCCAGCTTCCTGTTTTCTGCCTCTCAGGGACGTGTGTTCCCTGTGGGAAGCATGTGCAGAGCTATTGGGAGCAGAAAGCAGTGCAGGCAGCCTGAAACACATTCCTCCAACTCGGTTTCTCAGCAGAGCACTTATTCCAGCTGTACTTCCCCTTGTCTGTTTGCCCCTGCTGTTGTGGGGCTGACATCCTACAGGGGAGTGCTGCTTGGTCCCTCATTGTGGGAGCATGAGGAACGATCATTGCCCAGCGACACCCATCGATAACAGTGAATAATAGCCAGGAAGGGAGGCAGACAGCAGTAGGAACATGTGCTCAAGAGAAGTGCTGCAATTCTTGGGACAGGGCGCTTCTGCAGAGGAGGAGGAGAGTTGCCGGGTGGACGGGAGGGGGGGTCCTGTCACTGCTGATGCTCTCTAGAGCTCAGCAGCTGGAGAGAAACATTGGCTAAGGATGGTCAAAGCTGGGAAGCGAAAAAGGCAAGGAGGGAAAAGGATGAAGTGAAAAGAGCTAGGAGCCACACTGGAGAGCGTACAAACAGCCTGCTGACCTCTGATGCATGAGGCATGAAGAAAACAGACTGTGATTGACTATGTGGACCATCTGGGTAATCTTCTGGCTTTCAACTGTCCCGGTAGGTGCTCAGATCTATTTATTCCCGTTTGCATGGAATCACATGTTATCTGAGTAATGCTGAGCACCTCTATTTCATGAAGTTGTGGTGTCTCTGTTTAAAAAGATCTGTGTAGAACCTAGGATTTTTTAATTTTCTTCTTGCTTCTGCTGCTTCCTGCACTAACTGACAGTGGCCAGATGACTAGATGCTGGATGCCTCAGTTTCCTCACCTTTATAAATACAGAAGTGTTACTAGCACACTTTGACAAACACAGCAGGTACTGTGTTGAAGGAGAAAAGATTTAACTCCATTCAGAGAAGCTTTACTGATTTACACCAGCAATCAACCGCTTAAGGGGCAATGCCCACATCTAGCAGTGCCTCCCTGTACTCAGATTGAAGGAATGTGAAGTGATGTTCATACCACAAAGTTTGTCTTTTTTTTTAGCTTTATCACTTTACTGAGATTTATGTGGCAGATTGTCACTGCTGAGCTCCAGGTGCTTGGACCAGTCAGAAAGGAGAGTGGAACCTGGGCTGTGATCTCCAGGTGCTGCTCAGGTTATTCAGATTTTGAATGCATATAAAACAAGGGGTAAAATATGTCTAGCTTGGGTGTGAGAAGTTAGGACAGGATCAAATCACAGTTTCATTGCAACAAATGCAAAAATCAATTTATTTGTCCCAGTAGGGAATTTGGCTCCAACTGTGAAAAAACCTGAGCTCTGCCTAGACATTTTAATTGCAGAGTGGATGCAATCTTCAAACCTTTTGCCTTTTGATGATTTTCTGCAATAAAAATTGTGACTGTGATTGTTTTCTTGTAATTTTGTTTTCTTGTTCTTAGTACTACCTAAAGGACTTTGTAAATAGATGTCATTGCTCGGAGTGTCCCTAAGAGCACCGGTTTCTATTGGTTCTTCTAGTGATTGAAAATACCTGTTTGGTTTTGCCAGGCATCTTTTGCTCCTTAAATCCTCTTATTATACTAAATCCACTTATTTTAAAATTAAATGGCTGTGAATTCTGGATAATGTTTAGATTCACTCATTTCACACTTTAAAAACTGTTAGCCGTTGCTGTCAATGTTGCAGAATTTTGCCTGTTCTAGAGATCTATTAATCACAGTTATCTCTGTTTGGAATGGGATTGGTATCTTGTCTTTTAACAAAATATGAAGAGGGTTTTCTCTCTGTCCTGGTTTCAGTTGGGATAGAGTTAATTTAGTAGCTGGTGAAGTGTCAAGGAGATCACAACTGTTTAAGGGAACTGTTTAGGAAGAGACATAGAAACAGCACGTAGAGGAGCCCCTTTTCCTCCTCGCTCTCCTGCAGCGGGGGCAGGCTGTTTGCTCCCACTTGTGGAGGGTAAACACGAGTGAGACTGAGCACAGCTGCTGGCAGAGTGGGGTTATCCGGCCGCGCCATGGGAAGCGGCTTTCGCATCGCTCCGCAAACATCCGAGCGCACCCCGCCTGCTCCCTCGGATGCCTGCGTTGGCACACAGTGGCTCAGGGACAGGCCCGGTGGAAAACAAGGGCTTTAAACCCACACCTGCAAGCTCTCTGCTTTCCCTGGGTAAAAATCCTGTTAGTTGCACATCTATTCCCAGGAAGGGATATCCAGCTGATTAAAGAATGGGGTGGACATCACTTTGTGCAGGCACTACCTATTGTAATTGTAAGGCACTACCTATGCTGCACTTCTGCTTGAACAACACATTTAGTGTAAGAAAGTAATGCTGTATTGTATCATCAGAGTGTTCTTCACAACTGTGTGTGCTAAAAGTGTGCGGCCTCACTCTAGTCATAAAGAAATAACACAGAATTTAAATTTTTGTAAAACAAAAACTTTCTTAGGACCCATATTTCTTAAAGGAAAACAGTACCCACACAATGTAAAGGCTTTTTTAAGATGGAGTGTTCCCTTGTTTCTGAGATCATTGTTAATATGATTCCTAGCATTTAGTTTTACATATGTTCAGTATCATCTCAACAACCCAGACTGGTTCTGTGTGATTCCAGAAAATTTATTACATTGTGCAAAACTGGGTGATTTCTAGTTCATTTATTTCATGACACACAAAGACAAGGGAGGAGGATACTGAAGTTAAACAAGTTTACACACCAGACCAATTAGGTGAGGTATGACAACACTGCTGAAAAGATCAATGTTGTTCAGAAATACAATACTCAAAAAATTTCCAGCCAATATAGTGGGAATATTGTCTCTAATGTCTGGTAGCTAAAATTTAATTGCAGAAAAGTAATAGTTCTCATTACAAGGTTTTCAGGGATTGTTCTTTCTCCAAAATCTAATCTGAAAGTGATCAGCAATACTACAAGATTTATTAGGTTGAGCAGTAATGTGATGCTGCAGGGCTGACTTTCTTGAACAAAGAACATAAACAAAGTCTATCTGATAATTTTCAAGTAATAGAGCCTGATGACTGGCTTCTAATTTCTTCATGGTGCATGTACATACATATGCATTTATGTATATGTACATAAAAGTTCCATAGTGAGAATTTATAGAGATTTTGGGCTTATCCATTAGAGAGAATTTATCTAATTCGTTATAATGGGCATGCACTTATATTCAGGTTTCTTGTGTCAAAAAGAACAGACACCGGTAAAAATAACTTTTACCCTGAAAAGGGTAAAAATACTTTTTTTCTGAACAACATAACTGTTAAGACCTTGTCCTGCAAATAATTTTGTAATGATTTTCAATATTTGTCATTTTAATGGTCTGTAGCTGTTTGGTTTTTTCACTGATTTTGGTCCAGCTGCATAAAACATAAACACACATAAATTGCTACATCAAGACTGAGTGAATATTAACATTCCCACATGGTTTTATGAGAAAGGAGCCTGGGAAGATATGAAAATGACCTTAGGACAAATTGCCATCTAGGTTCTCACGAAAATCTGGGGGAGATTCTGCTTTCAGGTGGGCTCCTGCAGCTACTAGATGGTAGCAGGGAAACAGGCTTGGGTGGTCTGCCACCAGTGGGCATATTTGGATCACTTGTGCCCAGGAAAATGACCTGCCAGGTGTATGGTTTAACACAGCCATGGGTGAGTGATTAATTCTCTGTTACTCTAGGAGACTCCAGCAGTGTCCTGGATGTTTCTGCAGTCTTTTGGAAGAGCATCCTGTTCATGTACTTAATTTAGCAGAATAACACATTTTTCTCAATGTCAGTAATGTCAGCAAAAGGGAGAAGACACAAACTCAGTCTGTGTTCGCCTGCTGCTACTACCAAAATGCAGACTGAACTGGGAAAATCGTCTGTATTTCAAGGAAATATTGCTCACAATCAAGTGATAAATTTGCATGGGGAATATGAGAATAAAAAGGATAGATTCTGTCGAGATTTTATAAGTTTTAAGAGGAAAAGTGATTCCACTGCTTTTAAAATTTGTAGATCAAAGCTATTCCACCTGTCTGTGACCTTCTGAGCGTCCTGAAAAGGGAGGAAGAAAAGTGTGTGGAGACTCTTTCTCTGGAGGCAAGGAACAGAACGACTGAGAATGATCTGCTCCTGAGCTCAGGTAAAGGCTGAACAAATGCACATGAAAAAACCTACTATCACATGAACTGGGTGCCTCAAACTCAGATACCCTGGCATCCCTTCCCTTCTCTCCTTTAAGAGCAGAAAAACAGGTAAGATCTGTTACAAGTCTTTGAGAGTGGGATTTTGACCTTACTGTGACAGGAAGAATTGTGGGAACTTTCTAAGGCAGTTGCTTGACTGCAATCCTCACAACTAGGGAACACACCAGCAACAAAATCTTGCAAATTGCAATCATGTCTTCTTGGAAAAGGATAATTTAAAAAGTCACCCTGGCAACTGCAAATTTACTTAACTATATTTACCTTAAAAATCAATGAAGATCAGCAGCCAACATTTCAATCACGTGGCTTGAAGGTCCTCATTGCTTCCTCCTTGTTCCAAGTTACTGTCACCTAAGAGAGTTCTTGAATTTCAGCGAGTATTTATCATCATACAAAGGAGCTTTTTGGCCTGGGAAAGTTGTGGTACTGAGTCCTCATCATGTGGAGCTTTGCTTTCACAGCTGAGCAACTGGGGTCATGTGCAAGGGATTATTAAACCTTGCCTGTGAACTGCGTGTTATTTCCCCCAGGCAGCTGCTGGGTCAGCATCTCAGAGAGAACACTGGGTGTAGGCAACACATGTGACTATTTTTAGTGTGTGACCAGCCATCATCACTGAGGATGGGGGTGTGTCACTCACAGAATCCTGCACACTGGGTGTGCTGATTCTGGGCGACTTTTGTGCACTGTAACATGGGCAAGGTTCTTACCAGCATGAGAAGGGAAGGAGCACCCATAGATGTGCTGTGTGCAGGCTGTCCTGCCCACAGATAGGCTGCCACGTGGAGCTAGAGTTAGTTAAGGTGTTTTCTTTGTTTCAAAGCCACACTCTCTAACAGAGAGTGTTGGAGACACAGAACAGCCTCACTATGATGTGGCCCAAGGACAGAACTCAGAGGAAGATCCATTGCCTGGTTTCTTAGGATGCCTTGCATCTTTCTCTGTTACTGTTTGATGCCTGTCCCTTGCAGACTGATGGGTGTGAGCACAGCTTCAGGGCAGTACAGCCACATGGCAGTGACAGGATAACTTATGGCAGACTTCCAGGTACTCCATAAGGCAGATCTGTCCCATTGCATGTAAGAAGTTTGATGATATTAATAAATCAGTATAGTTTGTTTCCTTCAGTGAAGAGCAGGTTGGTTTGTCAGCCTATTTCTTTTTCTGCTTTGATCCTGTGATATGGCTCTAATGTTCAGCTCTGTGTTTCCTTGGCACCAAAGCTCCACAGCAGATGCAGACAAGTAAAACTCCACAGGACCTTGCCAGTGTGGACCTGCACTAGCATTAGCAGGCAATAGCATTTTACAGATGGTCTTGTTTTATCTCAGGCAAATAGTAGCTTCTCAGCAGAGATTTAATCCAATTTTAAACTGGATCCACACCTTAAAATTCACCCAAGGCCTTTCGTTATTGGAATTTTAAAATGTGGTAATTCTACCTAAAATTCTACCAAACTCTGAGAGAGGTTTGTTACCTTGGTAAATTAGGGAATAATGCTTCTATTCTGGGAAAAAACACACCTGAAAACACCTCCAGCCTTTAAGGTATCTGCATGCTTGAAGCCTATGAGGAGAAAACCCCATACAAGGATTTCAGTTTGAAGAAGAGAGAAACAAAGCTGAGGAATTCAGTGCATACCCTGCCTCTGTATGGTGGGTCATACAGAGGGGAATAAAGGTGGCTTTGCAGGATGTGGGGCACCTTCCACACCTCGCCCTTCCTGCAGCTGCCCCAGAAGCTTTGACTGGCACAGGCAGGAAAATGGACAAAGCAATGGACAAGCTCCCACCATGCCATCTCTGCTGCAGGGCTCACATCTCTGTGAAGATGGCACAAACAAAGGAATTCTTTGCTGAGGAATCAGGCACCAAGTACCTGAGCAGTGAGTGTTTCTTATCCTCCTGCAGTAAAAGGGAAAAGGGACTCTGCCCTTGTGATAACATTAGCTTGGGAAAGGAAGCAGTGTAATATTAACATAACCCAAGTCACAGTTATGCTCTTTTTAGTGCATGAGTGAGGACAAGGAAGTTCTCTTGGGAGCAAGGAGCAGGGCTGGGAAGCTGCTGGAGGCCTGGCACCCCTGATCATGGTGACACCATGTATTGCTACCAGGAGAAAGCTCTGAGTGCTGCTGGAGACACATCCCAAAGAGCACAGGGCTCTGTGAGGGAGATGTTGTTGTGCTTTGTCTCCACCCTGAGGCTCTTTATCTAGCTGGGGGTGGGAGACTCCAGCGATTAGCTACGAGGAGTGGCAAGAAGCCCACCTGCCGAAGAAATAGCTTGGCTGGTTTTTTGTTTTCTCTTCCTGGATGGAAACCACCCAGCATCATAATTTTGCCAGGTTTTTCTGGAAATTTGGTCTGATTTTGGGGTTTTGTGCCTCTAGTGTTGGCATGAAGGTTGGATAAACCAAGCAATGCAGCATGTTAAGTCATATATATCACCCAAGGTGGAGCTTTGCTTGCCTTTAAGCTTTTGCTTTGAAGTAAATCCTTTCCAAGACTTATAAACATTGGCACAGGGAGGACACCAGGGCTGAGGTGCTGCCCTGGCTGTGAACAGCTCTGTATTTTCAGGCACTAGGACTGTCGCACAAAAGGAAATCAATGCATTTCTAGAAATGTAAATATTTTTGTCAGGCTAATGGAGGCTGGCCTTATAAAGCATGAAGTGTTTGAGGAGAGTGCTTGGTCAGCACTTCCTCCCCTTGGCTTTCAGGGAGCACGCAGGGCAGACGGCACACGCCCGGATACAGCAGGCACAGCGTAGTCCTGACATGCCCCAGTGGCCTTTTTACCCCTATTTTGTTGCAGAAACCTCAAAAAAGGCTGTGATAAAACCATTGACAGGGAGTGGAGGCAAAAGGGAATGAATTTGAATGAGTTCAGCCTGTACCTGGAGACGAGCAAAATAAGAAACGGTAGGATTGCAGTTTCCCTTTGGTACAAAGAGATCAAATGTAAGTCTTCTCCACTAACACTCTGCACCTCAGGCCAAAATTAATCCATGCCAGCATCCAGCACCTAAGCAAGAGGTCTAAGTAGAGATCACCATCATACTCTGCTCCATTGGCCACCAGATGAGCTCCCTGATGCATCTCTACCAGCCCTGCCAGAAGGCATTGCAGTCAAGCTGAGGGTGCAGCTGGAAAGTCTCCCTCCCTCCCTCCCCGACTGTGACAAGCCCATCCTTAAAACAAGCACCTAACTGAAATGGGCTGAGTCTGGGGAGCCAAGCTCAGTGAGTGGTCTGATGGCATTGCTCACTTCACTGCAGCCTGAGCACAGTGAAAGAGATGAGTGTTTCTGGCAACAAAAGGAAGACATTGATGCTGCTCCTCTCTATCCTTTCCCCAGTATGATGAGATTAGCTCAGCTGGTTAGGGCATAGTGCTAAAACCTCTACATGGGTGTGATCCCCAAATGGGCATTCACTTAAGAGTTGTACTCTCTTTGTGGGTCCCTTGCAACTCAGAATAGTCTGTGATTTAAGTGATCTGTGGTTTAAGTATTAACCTGGATCTTTTTAGTCACAGAATCACTGAATGGGTGAGGCCGGAAGGCAGCAAATGGATCATGTGCTCCAACTTCCATGCTCAAGCAGGTCATCTAGCTGCATTTTTTCATATTTACAAAAATATTATATAAGGAAAACATTAGGATGACTCAAAGTGAAAGCGTTAGAAAGAGTGAAAATAAGTTTAAAAATTCCCATCTGATTTCCTTCATCTTTCCAGGGCCATTCAGTAGTTACCAGCAAACAGTTAGGTAGCAAAAGGCCTGATGTGAAGTTCAGAAAGACTTTAACTGCTATTTGTGTGTCTAGTAGAGACCAGTGGGATCAATGACAAGACTGGAACAAGTCTGGGAGCTTGCTGGGGCTGGTTTGAGGCAATCAGGACCTGCTCTGTCCTATCCAGGTCTCGGCAAGACTTGCTCTGTCTCATCCAGCTTGCTTTTCAGAGCACTGAGCATCTTTGTTCCTGTAGCTGCCTTGGTCCATGGGAGATGCTTGGAGATGTGTCCCAGTGTCTCATTGCTGGAAGAAGTTTCATGGTGTTGTGTCCCTGGGAGATGCTCTATGGTATTCCCTTGTTGTCCCCCCAGGCAGATGTGCTGGAATGTGGGACAACATGAGCTGCTGGCCTTCATCCTCTGTGGGACAGACTGTCAATGCTCACTGCCCTGAGTTCTTTCAGATGCTGACTGGGAAAAAAGGTAATGCTAAAATGATGTTTTCTCACCCAGATATTTTTTATTAAACACTTATTTATTAAACACTTTATTTTTTATTTCTTTACAAAGATGCCCCACTCAGGTCTGAACTTGAAATGAATATTTTCCCCTCCTTCTTTTGAAGAACCATAGATACTTAGCAGATCTGTTTCCCCCTCTAAGGTGAACATGAAAAAGCCTGAATTAAAGTAACAAGATCTTTTAAGTGTTTGTGTTTTCCAGCCAGATGGGAAAAAAAGTGCAGGAATTAAATGATATCCTGAAAATCAGATTTTTAGCATGGTTTCTCAAGGAAAAGGGTTTTCTCCACTCAGGCTCTGTGTTTATTTCTGTCCTTCCCTTTTAATAACTCCTAGAGCCAGTGGCTGGTCCCAGAGGAGCTTGATGGGGACAAAACTTTACACAGCATTAGGTTCACATGAGTTTTGGCAAAACATCCAGCTAGGCAGGCAGAAAAGATCCCCTTTTTTGCCTTCATTAAAAGGAAATCTGCTCTGGGGATTTCTCTCTTGCCTGTGACAGGATCCATACAAGTCACATAATCTCATGGAAATTCAGGTTTCATGGCTCACCAAACAGTTCACTCAAACAGAGGTGAGCTCAAGCAATGTTTTTTGTCCTTTTTTTCTGGGATATCTAAGCTAGAAATAAAGTGAAATTTACTCCCTGTAGACTACACTAATCATGAGCTATTAAGTAAGCCTGCTTTCTGTTCATTTCTGCTTTTCAGTAATGCCTCAGAAATGTGTTTATGTTTCTCTTTCGGGAGTTAATGATTCAAATGAGAAGAGGGTTTTGCATTCTTCAGTTATAGGGCACAGATTAATGATGTCCAGTGCTCACAGAAAAGCAGACAGATTAATTTTATGAAGGGAGGAACAGGAGACAAAGTATTAGATTGTCTAATAAAGATTATATAACTCAAAGGAGAAGCACTTAGTGCTCTTTAAATGAAATCAGACATGAGCCACTCAGATTAAAATAAAAACCTTGCTACTTTCTGTACACACGAACATTATCTGCCCTTTGAGCCCTTTAAGCTGCTTTAAAGCCAAAGGATAAACTACACAAAGGCTTAGATCGCTGAGGAAACCATCCGTCTGGCATCCACATCAGCACAGCGGTCCCGGCCCTGAAATGCAGGAACTGAAATCCCCGCCGGTCCAGCCACTAGAGGGAACTGCTCCCTGCCTCTGGCTTCTCACCGGGGAAGAGAGCAGGAATTTGTACATCCAAAGGTCATAATTACATCTCAGATGTTCGCTCCCTTATCTTGGGGATAGTCAGCTTAAACTTGCCCTCTTTATCGAGGAGCTGATAAACAGTAGTCAGAATGACAGTGCTCAAAACAGAGCCCCAAGACCTGGTCCATCATCATTAGCATCTTATTTCAGTCTCTGCATCTGGCATTTTGGGTCAAAGTCAGCAATAGTTTAGCCTCATTCTCATGGCCACCTTCTTCTTTGGTTTTATACTGTGGTTGGCTTGTGACTCCAGAGTTTATTTACTGCTACAGTCATTGCCCTGTTTGGAGCAATTTTGAAAAAGAAAAACAAAGATCTGCTTTCTTCAAAAGAAAAGCAAAGGTTTCCTCTCCTCACCACTCACAAAGCAGATGGGCAGCCACAAATGCCAAAGGCCCATATGTTAAGCCATGTGGATGGCTCTGAGCTCTGCTCAAACCCTGGTCTCTGTGCTCACTTCTAGACTTGGATTTGCAGCCCAGACTGTCTGGTCCCTTTCTACATAGCAGACCAAAGAAACAAAATTGTCTGGAACAGAGTAACAGAACTGAGCATGGTGTCTTAGGCAAGGAATGAAGGAAGGTGTGACAATCGTGAGGATTCAGGGGCAAAGACCACATCAGATAGCCCCAGTTCCACAGCCATCCCTTTAGCCAGAGTTCCTTCTTGCCTAGGCAATTCCAAAGTACCAGTAAACATCAAGCCAAATCCTTAGACAGACTGCAGACACCCAGTCTGCTCTGGGTGGGGCATGCTGCAGTTTCCCCAGTGTGTGTGTATAATCACATATAACTCAGGAGCATTGTAAAAATTTTCCTTGTCCCCATCCATATGATGTGCCTGGCACAATCTCTTGCGCAATAGCATGTGCACACCCACACAGAACTTCACTTTCTCTTGTCTGATCTGCTCTGACAGCCTCAAGCACCAAACAGTCACAGGCATGTTTACAAGCACAGTGTTTTGCTCCAAGTTAAGTAAGTGTGTCTTAATAGCTGATGCTGAAGTAGAGAATCTCCCACCACACCACCCTCTTGCTGGGTGCCAAGACAGGCTGGGGCGAACCTTTTGGGAGAACTGCTTCTTTTCCTGTTGTTGCTGCACTGCAGCAAAACATAGAAAACCTGGCTTATAAAGCAAGCCTGGCCCTTTCAAAGATGCAAAGTTGGAACAAGATGTTCAAAACAGCATCAGAATAATAGTCTGATAAGGACACACCCAGAGCTCTTTCCACTCAGGGTTCTAAGCCTGTTTGCTGTGCCTTGCAGGTTTACAGAGGTGAGTTCAAATCAAGTGCAGACATGCTGCCAGGTCACCAGCATTAGCCCAGAGGTAGCAGGAGCCCTGACTCTGTCCTGACAATTCCAGCAGGGCTCCAAAGAGGATTAACTGTGGCCAAACACTGCTGGATACGCATCTCCCTCAGTTTCCTCAGCAATGCAGGGGTGTTTTGCTAGAGCCAGACACCCTAAAGTCCTCATAGCTAAATGTGTGGGAAAAAAATGGACTTTTATGGTGCCCTCTGGCAAGGGTTGTACTAAGAACGACTGCTGGTTTCATGTCCCCTTTAAATACCTGTTAGCATTGCCATCACTGCAACAAAGCCAAGATTTCACTCCATGTTTTTGAAGTCTGATTCTTACCAGGCAGATCAATGTGATTAGGACAGTGGGAAGTTGTTTTACTTCTTTGTGAAAGTTTCTCTTCAGCATGTAACAAACATGCCTGCTAGGGCCACTTGCTTCCAGTGACATTATAAGTGGTGTTGGGCAGGACTTCCCACTTCCACTTTAGAGCCAAACATTAATGTGGACAAGTTCAAAACTATCCTGTTCAGCCATATGCAGCTTGCTGGGCATTTGTCTCACTCAGCATTAGGAGTCTAAAAGTCAGACTTTTTTTAAAAGTCAGTTTGTCTGACCCAGCAGAAAAGGGTCAGACAAACTGCCCTTTGTGGATACCAGTATGAAAAATTAGTTGAATTCTGCAAATGTCTATTTTTCTCTGAAGACAGCCCCAAGGGACACAGTTGGACTCGAGCACTCAGCTTTCCAGAAGCTGAGCTTAAGAGGGGAATTTCTTCCTAACCTTTAATTTGCAAGTAAGCAAGGAAATCAACTGTGTAAAATAATGCCCAGTGTGGGAAAAGACTTTTAGTATTCATTTAAATCTTACTGAAAATCTGTGACCATCTACAGTTTTGTGTTCTATTTGGAGCATGACAAACCACAGTAAGGAGGTGGGAGCATTCAGCAGAGTATCAGGTTTGCATGGAGCTCGAATCTGTGACTGAACAAGTCATGTGTTTGCTGATCTTGGAATAGTGGCCAAGAAACACCAGATGTACTGAGCAGTATTATTTATGTTGCAATTAATAAAAACACATCCATCACAGTCATCCCTGAGTGGGCAAACAATATTATGACCCACACAAGCACACTGGGCAAGCATCAACAGAATCAGCTCAGCTGCATTTTGCCTCCAGCTATGCAGAGAGCCCTGCCTGGGGCAACACACTCTCCTGGCTCTTGGAGCAACCCTACAAGGTGACTGAACCCTGAGGACAGCAAAGACAAAACCGGAAATGGTCATAACCCATTCTGTGTTTTTTATTGTTGCCACACAGGTTTTGTGTACCGAAACTGTACAAGTGAGGGCTGGTCAGAGCCGTACCCAAGACCTGACATTGCTTGTGGCTACAATGTCAACGACACCACCAACGAGGCCAGAGTGAGTCTGAGTGCCCATCAGCACAGATCTGCTGCTCTGGGGCCCTGGGGAGAAACACTTTTAGGAGAGACTGATTGATGTTGTGATTTAACCCAGGTGGGGTTATTTCTATTGGTGGTTTTCAGCATGAATACTTCCTGCAAATGATTGGAAGTGGCTGCTCAGAGTGACATTTCAGTAGCTGATTTTACAAGAATATTAATTCATTGAAAAGGAGGAAGGATCCTTCATTTGGTATGGGCTGATCTCTACCAGGCAAACAAGGTAAAGATGTGATTGCATGTTCCCCTGCAGCGTTCCTATTTCATGACCCTGAAGACCATGTACACCATTGGATACTGCACCTCCCTTGTGACATTGATGATAGCCTTGGCGGTCCTGGCCTCCTTTAGGTGAGGAGAAGCATCTCTGGTTTGTGTTTGGTTGGGGCTTCTGATCATCACAGCTGACAAAATCCTTCTATTGACTTTCTGGACAAGCTAAAAATTGAAGTATATCTGAAAACCTTTACAGAAATCAGTACAAAATTTATCTCTGAACCTGGTCTCCCAAAAAATTGTCAGGGCTGCTTATTATATTGTGCTCTCCTTTTCTTTCCAAATCATAGCTGGATGCATGCAGCAAATGGCATTTGCACCAACTCCCTGATGAGGTCTTCCCATGATCTCAGTGTCCTTTGGGCAGAGTCTCTTTCTCCCTGCTGCTCTTTTCCCCACTTGAGGCTGTGGCTAAAACTTTGTTCTAAGTGCCACTGCACGGACTTGTGGTAAAGTGTTTCAGGTTTCTATTAGCAATCTGACATGCAGCTTATCTTCACTCATCCCTGTAACCTGGAATTTGTACTGTGCTGCTTATTCAGTGAAATAATTTCCCTTACAGTAAATGTCAGGGCGGTACCTCTGGGCAAAGGAAACCCAACTACTTTGCAAATTTATGTTCAGGCTGCACAGCCTCTGGACACAGACTATGTGAAGATTTAATACAGAAAACACTGCAGGCACAAGTGCACTGTGCTGGCAGAATAAATAAATTCATCCAGGTGTGAATAAACACCTTGGGTTCATGTTGCTACAGAAAGGAGGGAGGGATGCTAGAACAAGCATATTGGCATGAAATCCCAATTTTCCTGGCAACATTCAGCTTGTTTTAGTACCTGAGTGGAGCAGATATGACTGTAGCTTTTTAAGGTCTTCTCTAGGATATCCCTCTTGGGAAATGCATTAGTCTTCCTTTCACAGACAGAACAACACTGTTCTTCATTTGTCAGTTTATCACTACTAAGGGTTGAAACCTGTTGTTTACAGCCACAGGTTCCTTACATTGGTGAGGAATGTCACTTCACTGGATCTCTCTCTCTTGTTTTTGCAGAAGGCTTCGCTGCACAAGGAACTACATCCACATGCATCTCTTCACCTCGTTCATTCTGAGAGCCTCATCCAACTTCATCAAGGATGCAGTCTTGTTTTCCTCTGAGGACACAAATTACTGTGGGGCATACACGGTAACCCTCTGCTCACCAGCTTGCTCCACCCCTCAATCTCCCAGCAGGATCCTAGCAGGGTTTAGTGTACAGGGAAGGAAATCTTCATCCCAACTTTATGTTCATCATGAGGGGTTAAGGGGGAAGAGAGCTATGCTCTGCCCCTTCTCTGAGAATACATTAAATATTGCTGACTTACACTGCAGTGTGAGGCCTGATAGTAAGATATGGCTTGCACTCAGACAGTCTGTGACCTCCCAAATTTTGAAATGTTTTTGCCTTTTTCTTTTTATTGGCAGCAAACTATTTCAAAAATTTGGGTGTGAGGAGGGGTGAGCAACACTGAAGGTGATGGTCAATGGTTTAAATGAAAAGATAAGCATACGGGAGAGGAACAAAAATAGGCTTGTTCTGTTTTGTTTTATCCCACTAGTTTTTCTGGATATTTGTTGTAGAAAAACTACATTTTGAGAACATTTTAATTTGTCTTTATCAACTGCTTTTCTTGGGGGTAAAAAAAGGATTGACAATACATTCATACCCTTCTCTAAGGTGATGTTTGTGTTGCTGGTACTAGGAAGATAGTAATAGTGACATTCCCCTGAGACAGTAACATGAATCCAAATGTCCATGACACGTTCAGTTCTTCTAGTGAGGCAGTTGATTAATGCATTTAGGAGTGCCAGTTCTGCTTTCTTGTCATGTGAACCCCTGTCTCGAGGACACCCATTTAGTCCCCTAATTGCTATAAAATCTCTGTTTGCCAAGACTAATTTACAGCTCTCTGTCTCTGCTAGAAGGTAGGAACAAACCCAGGCAGGAGCTAATTATGCTCTCTTTCCTCAGGCTGGCTGCAAGCTCACCATGGTCTTCTTTCAGTATTGCATCATGTCTAACTACAGCTGGCTCCTGGTGGAAGGACTGTACCTCCACACTCTCCTGGTGATCTCCTTCTTCTCGGAAAGGAAGTTCCTCTTGTGGTTCATCGCCCTTGGATGGGGTACTGGTTCTCCCTCAGTGAGGACAACTGGATTTTTTCTGCCTTTGGCATGGACTTGTGAAGCAGTAACTGCTTTTTGCAATTGCAGGTGCCCCAGCGGTGTTTGTGGCTGCATGGGCAGCTGCTCGGCATCTCCATGAAAATATTGGGTAAGTGGTGTGGAGTGGGGGAAGCTGGCATGCCAGGGGAGCATGCAGGCCCTGTGCAGCCTGTTCCATGGGTCCTGCTCATTTCTGATTGCTGGGAGCAAGTAAATCAATCAACACCCTGCTGTGGTGGAGCCTGCATCCTAGTGTGGGTGTGAGTAGAGAGGTACAGCTGAGCAACATGAGGAAAATCTTCCAATTCCATTTGAGCATTTTCAAGGGTAGGAGGTAGCCTTCAGGTATGAATTGAGACCACATGTTTTCAGTATCTATATTTAACTTTCTGAAAAGTGAAACTTTGTTTCTTTCTCTTCTCCCTTTCAAAATTTTGAACAGTGTTTGTGCTTTAAGGGAAGGACTTGTTTCTGTCCCGTGCAGGTGGGCAGTTTTCTGTCAGACACGTTGTACCACTCAGTGAGAACAAGAAATTTTGTAGAAAAGAGAATAGGGGCCTATCTAAGGTGCAAAACAGACTAAACCTGTTCGAAAAGATACCAATATTTTGATAACTGACTGCACCTTCTATTTTTACAGGTGTTGGGACATTAACACTGATGCCAATACCTGGTGGATCATTAGAGGCCCCATAGTTGTGTCTATATTTGTAAGTATTTTCTGAGACATGCAGATTCAAACTGTGTTTTCAAATACTGTGAAGTCACAGCTCATCTACTCAACATGCTTTAGAAGTGTGTTAATGAACTGATCTTAGGCATGTGTCTGAACTGATGTGACCCATGAGTTACTGCTTAAGCAACTTCTGCTCAGCAGGACTTAGTCAGTAACTAATGCCCCAAAGCTAAATTCACAAAAAAAGCTAGAGTGTCCTCCCAAGAAGCAAGTGCCTGAAGAAGATCAGGTTTCCACATCCTGTTGATTTCACATGAACTTGGCTGTTTTGTGGAAGCTTGTTTTGGACTGTTTCAAGGAAAGCTCCAGAGGAGAAATGAGTGGCTGTACATTTCAGTTTCAATTACTTTTCTGTCTTCTGGTCAATGCCTCTCTCAGCAAAGCCAAAATCAACTTGCTTTACATGACCATTGGCTTTTGTTTTCAGGAATGAAAACAGTTCACAGGCTGCACGCATCACATATTAATGGACAGCACTGAGGCAATGCTCAGTGAATTAAGGCACAGGCATTGGAACTCAGAGTGAGCCTGCCCAGTGCTCCGACAAGAGCAGTTTGGTGTGTATAATACTCAGCACCTATGTTTTGAGCATTTGCTGGTACTCTCCTTCAGAGCTTTAGGTACCAGTGGGCTGGAGCTGCTGCTTGGGATAGTTCTGCCTGATGAAGATGCTGTGGGTCAGACCATGCTGCAATGACCTGTCTGAAACCCTAGCCCAGAAATTGGGTTTTCTCAAGTAACCTACTGACACCCCAAGCAAAACCCCAAGGGCTGGTTGAGGTTTTCATGTTTCCAGTAAGAAGCATTTTGTTTGCAAAACACAAACTGCAACACTTGCACACTTCTCAGAAACCCAGGCAGCAGAGATGGTGGGTTAAAGTTCTGCTCCTATTGACCAGTGAGCAGCCCTGCATCCCCACAAGACAAGCAGCAGACCGCACAAGTAATTTGGGGTCATGGCATTTATTTTTCTTTATGAAACAACCCTCATGCTAGGAGCCACTGAGTTGTATATAAAAGCCAAGGAGACCCAGGCAAGACAAAAAGCACAATCTTAGTTTATCTTTTGGCAGCCCCCACCCGCTATCGCCTCCCAAGAGTCCTCAGGATGCTGATCCTGCCTTGTTTAGCTACTGAGGGCAGAAGCCGCCTGCATGACTCTGCAGGTTTTCCTCAAAAGAGGCTTTACTCAAGCCCATAAGCAAACAAACAGCCAGATCTCAAAAACCCAGATCTAATCTCTGTATTCCTCACAGCCTTCAGCAGTTGAAAGGGCAGAAAACCAGCACCGATAAACACCTTTGTGCTCCCAGGCTTTTGCTCATTCCTGCCCTGCCCGCGGGCAATTCCTCCGGGCAGGAATCCCAACGCTCCCCCTTCCCCTGTGGTTTTATCAGTGAACAGCCCTGTTCAACCAACAGCTCTTCCCTGGCCTAATGGATTAAAAATCCCAGCATACCCTGACCTGAACCCCCTTTGCTCCCCACCACCGCTGAAGTATTTCCTTCCTTCACGCTCCCCACTTCTAGCTCCCCCCAGCTCTACTCCTTTCCTCCTCCCTCCCCATCTTCCCCAAACTTCCATCCCTCTCCAGACACCCTCAGCGGCCACAGCTGCTCTCCTTCCATCCGGTAACTTTAAAGAACTCAGGGACTTTCTGTGTCTGTCCCATCTCCAGCAGACCCGGTTTTTTAGGGAGACCCACGCCCCCGAGCGCTTCTGCCATGCCCCGAGCACGCTGGACCCGCCATGAAGAGGATGCACCTCTGCCATGGTGTTTGCCGGCCCAGGGAAGGGCTAAGGGCCAGCCACCAAGCAGGGTGCTGCAGAAAGGGTACAGCTCTACAAGGCGCTGCAGAAGGGCTACAGCTCTGCAGGCTGTGCAAGCCAAGGGCAGATCAGCCCCAGGTCGCTCCCCACCACGGGACAGACAGACAGACAGACAGACACGCTCAGGCGGCTCTACCTCCCCTGCAACTCCCACTCTTTGCCTGAGGGTCCAACGAGCAGCAACAGCTATTGCCTCATCTGCACCCAAACTGAGCAGATCAGCATTTTTATCTGATATCCACCCTTCGAGAGGGGGAGAATGCAAAAGGAAGAGCTCCAGTGCCGACTCTCTCCTCTCCCCAGTTTGAACTACTCTGCCTCGTGATCCCAAACCACACGGAGTGTTTTGAGCAGGGAACAAAGAGCACTCGTAGTCCCAGTTAGCAAGTGATAGTGACAGCTCCAGGGCTGCCCCTTTGCTGGCATCCAAGTGGGGCCAGATTGTGCAGAGGCTGTCAGAACCCCACAGTCAGAGGGGACCAAACCCATGCTCCTGGTTTCCCTGCCTTTTAGTGATTTGCCTGGATAACAAGCCCTGACCATCCCCATTACTAAAGCTGCAGCAAACCAGCAGGGAAAGCAGCCAGCATCCAAGCCCAGGGTGGAGAAGCGGGAACAGAGACTGGGATGGGAACATGGACTGAGGCAGGCCAGACCCAATCCTTCTATTCTTTCTCCCCAAAGTGGCTCTGCTGATACCTGCCAGTTTAAGTGGATAATGGGTTTGTTGTTTGGTGGGTTGCTTTTGTATTCTTACTTTGGTTTTGATTTTTTTTTTCAGATTAATTTCATCCTCTTTGTCAACATTTTAAGAATCCTGATGAGGAAGCTCAGCTCCCCTGAAAAACGGAGCAGTGATTTCAACCAATACAAGTATGTCCCTTACATCCCTTATAAGATATTCAAGGCCACCTGAGCATTTCTTGCTCCTTCTACACCAGCTTTTCCCTCTGTTTTCAGGAGACTTGCAAAGTCAACACTCCTCCTCATCCCCCTCTTTGGGGTCCACTATATCATCTTTGCTTTTTTCCCTGAGGATGCAAGCAGTGGCACAATGGAAATTCAGCTGTTTTTTGAATTGGCTCTTGGATCATTCCAGGTAATATTTGACAAGCTATTATTTCTTTAAAATAAGAAAAAGAGGTAGAACATATAACTCTGTAACAGAGCTGAGTTTCCAATGGCAAAGCCAAGCTGTCTGATTTCCCTTGAGATGCCTCATCCCCATTCAAAAGCTGAAACTGCAATCTGTGACCACGGTTCTTTTATCTTTTAGGGCTTTGTTGTGGCTGTACTTTATTGTTTTCTTAATGGTGAGGTGAGTTTCATGTGTATAACATTCTTTTTTATTGCTGAAGCATGCCTCGTTAATCAGTGGGATACATCCCCCAATGAATTACATGTTTTGTCTGAGGGTTTTCTTCCCAGCTACCTAACATCACTCTTGAAATTCCTCCTAGACCAGGCAAGCCTAGGTAATTGTATGCCAGATGCAAACTTCACCTCTCAACTACTGCAACCCTTTCATAAATCAGATAACATTATTAGTGTCTGGGAACTGAGGGTGGGAGCCCCATCCCTCACACAGTCACACTGACAGCCGATGGTTCTGACCGGATGACACCATTATCTGCCACCCCATCCATGGCTGCTTTATTTACTCAGTCCTTAGGAGGAAATTTATCAAAAGCTATGCCCAGTCCAAGTTTATTAGGAATCTTTAAAGGTAAAGCTTTCAGTAGAGGGATTGTTTCCATTGTAGTTGCATGACAACTCCCAGGCTTCTGGGCTAGAACTTGCACTCTGAAATGCTGCTGCTGGTAGAGGTGGAGGAAAACATACAAACATACAAACCTGGAAGATGTAGAGCTAATTGGAAGGGGAAAAAAAAGGAAGCCAGTGCCTAAGAAAAGGTCACTTTGAAATAAAGGAGGGTTTTGAAATACTCTGACTGATCTGTCAACAGGGTTCAGAAAAAAGTGGTTTTGAAAAAAAAAACTATGTGTTTTTTTTTTACTTTAGAGTGCCAAAATGTCCTGATTTTATATCTAAAATTAAAATTCTGGAAAAATCTAAACCAAACCCTTCCTAAGGCCAGCTAGATTCTGTGAACAGTTTCACCTGCAATTAAATAGAAAGCTGTACGGCTGCAACAACAGTATCACTAGAAGTGTCAAGAAACAGCCCTACCTTAACCCTGGGGTTTAAATAACTAAGCCCAAACCTTGCCAAAGGTAACCCACTCTCATTTTCCTGTTATGCTGCTCTCTGCACTGCAGGGCTCCAACATAAACTAGCTGAACTAAGTATTTTGTGGCCTTCCTGCCTAGGTTCAGCTGGAAGTTCAGAGAAAGTGGAGGCAGTGGCATTTAAGCAAGCACTGGCGGCAGCACCTCAGCACCTCGGCGAGTAACGGAGGCAGCGGCTTGACCCAGGAGATGCAGATGGTGAGGTCCAGCCCAGCAGAGCACAGGAGAGGAACCCTCCAAAGGTCAAGTGAGCTGTAACTCTGTGCACCTGAGGGTGCCCCCACGCTCAGATACACACGGCTGAGTCCCACGGGCCGAGCTGGGACCCCTGTGTCCATGTCCAAAGCGGGACTTGGCTGTGGATCAGCGGTTCTTGGAGCACATCTCTTCGTGTATATCCTGTGCAGCACCATGGTTATTCTGCAAAGCAAAATGGGCCCAAATATTCTGCTCTTCCTTGAGTTTCTGCCCACAGTAATTTGTGTTTCTTTCCACACCTGCTGCTATTTCTACCTTAAATGTGACCTTCCATTTTTCGTGTGGCTCTCCAGCATGTTCCAGGCTAACTCAGGCTGGGGTTTTTTTTGATGTTCTTTATTTTTACTGCTGCAGAAGCTGGGAGGACATTGAATTTTGTATGATGAAGGTTACATGCCAGCTTCCATGGGTTTGAAATGCACAATTAATTAATCCCTAGCATTTATCAAGGTTCAAAGCCTCTCTGTTGTGCTGGTGGATGAATGGATGATGGACACTGAGAACATAAGGCACAGCTGAGCTCCAGTTTCCTCTCTGCATATCCATTGCTCCAGTGACAGTGGCAGGCTCAGACAGGTTTTTGCCTTTGCCTCTTTTAGCAGTGGAGACCTTGGGAACAACGGTGGTCCAGCTGGATGTTTGTATCATTTTGAAATGGTAACAAAGCTATTACAACATATTCCAAGGGTGACCAAAACTCTTCAGTAAAACAGCTCATCCCTATTGTGTCTGTACCTCTGAGACTTGATCAGCTTGTATTGGAAGGGAAGAAATGAAAGCTCTTGAGACATCTAAAGGTCAATTGAACTGGACAGTAGAAGCTATCTGGCAAAAAACAACACCATAGTGGCTACCAAAAATCTCTTTAGAGTCTACAGTTCCTCTGTGTACTGAAATCTGCAAGGCTGTGCACTGTAATATGCTGTCAAAAAGTATCTGAGCTATCACAGCTTTATGCTCTTAAGGACATAATTAAGCAGATTTCCCTGTTTTGAGTGGGAAAAGGATAAAATAATTAATCTGACAAATGAAATCAAATCTCCTACTTGATTTTGTATCCACATTTCCCTAGTTGGGGTGATTTTTGGCTGGGTTTCTTCAAGGGCAAAGATGCTGAAAGCAAATGGCGTTTATCACTTCTCCCTCCTTCCCACTTCTCCCTCCTTCTGATCACCTCCAAGACATTGGCAAAACATGCATGGCATGTCAAATGCTGCCTGGCAGCATTCCCCAACCCCCTCTGCCAAAACTGCTCCAACGAGCTTTTAATCACACCAAATGCCTACATGGCAGGCTTCTGCCATTTTGTCAGAAGACAAACATGCAGAGAAGTTCAAAGGATACATTCAAGCTTAAATTACCTGTACTGAAGCAGGTTTTTGAGCGATGTTAGTTCTATTTGAAACTCTGAGAGTCAGGAAAAAAGTGGTTTTCTTTCCACTGGCAGCGCTGACAGCTATCCCACAGCCTCTGTGATGCAGCAGAGAGGGCAGCCAGGGGAGGAAGGGCACTCAGCAGCAGGGAGAGCTTGGTGGGTGCTCCTGCCTGCTTGGCTTTCTTGGCTCATGCAGGTCACCCAGCAGCAGCAGAGCTGAGCCTCTTTACAACCAGGAAAAACACAACGAGATGTAAAGCTGTAAACTGGCAAGGAATCACTTTAAACTTATATTTTTGGAAATAGCAGGGTTTCAAGTTGGCTTTGTCCTCTAAAAATCAGCCAGAACAAGTGGAAGGAAGAAACGGGAGCAGGATCAGTCCCATGACCAAAGGAGAAGTGAAAGCCCCTCCCTGAAGGTTGGAATTAAAGATCTCACTTTTTGCTGACTCACCAAGCCAAGCAGAGCCTCCAAACTTGTCAGGGGTTCACTCTGTCCCAGGGCATTTAGCAAGTCAGATACTTCCGAAAAAATGTAATCTTAAATTTTCTCTCTGGCCTAAGAATGAGACCGACGAGGGTGAAACAACTTGTATGTTCCCTCTCTGAGAATTAAACATTCATCCTTCAAGCCAAAGCAGCTGTTTGCTTTAAATGCAAGTGCCTCCATCCAGCATAAATGAAGAAATACAGATTCAGAGATACAATAACATGTAATTAATTAGATCTGATGCAATTATTGGCTCTCACACGAGCCAGTGTAGGAGCTCAGCCCTGCAGTGCATAGTTAGGACCAGCACAAGATTGGGAGGAGGCCAGGCTGAGCATGACACCTATTTGTACAGGGGCATGCCACATGCCCCAGAAAAAAATACTGCTGGTTTTTATATTTAAAACCCCCCAGTTCTAGTATAAATTATTGTTTTACATGGCCATTTTGGTTTCACATGGCCATTTTGGTTTTATTAATCTTGCCTGAAATTACCAAGAAAAGTGAATTATTCCCAGATTCTGTATAACATGTTCATTTTAGGCATGAAGCACAAGCTTTGTTTGCATACAGAGCTAAACAACTCCATAAAAACTCCTGGATGTCAGCTGGATTTGGAGTCCTCAGCTCTTGGGGAAGAGCACCTCCACTTGGGAAGATCCCAGGAGCAGACAGCCCCTGGAGTTAGGATGCTGTGACCTTGTCCTGGTTTCTGCTGGGAAGAAAACTTCTGTCCTGGAAGAAACGCTGCTGCCAACCAGCACCCCAGGGGAATGGGCTCCTACCTCCCCCATCCCCTGGGCAGGCACCACAAAGGCTCCCTGCCCTGCTGGGGATCTTGCTTGTTTAGCTGTGCTGAGGGATGCTGGAGGAAAGAGCTGCTTCCCTCTGGGGACACTGACATGTTTGTAAGCAGATGAAGAGGAACAGGAAAGCAGATCTCAGGGAGCAATGCAAAAGCAGATGAAGGCACAGAGGGCGAACACAAACTTCATATTCATAGAGGCCACCCACTTTCCTTTCATTGCACTTGCTCCTGGGTATTCAATGTAATACGGTGGCTTTACCAGTAAACAGGGCCTGAGCACCACCTTTCACACAGGCAGTTGTCATTGTTCAGGGACACTGGTGACAGCCTCTGGCTATTCAGCCCAGATGCCCCGAGGAGCCAGTTGTCCTTCTGCCAGCCAGCAGGAGCATCAGCAGCCTAAGTGCTGATGAATTTAAGAGGAAGTCATTAATGGATTTTCTTTCCAACACTGGCAACAAGGAAGTTCCTAGCAAAACTGTCAGAAGCAAAAACCAATAGTTGTTCAGTGAATAATTACGTTGTATAGTGCCAGGGGAGCTGAAATGGGCTGTTTCAGAAGGGTTGGTACTGGTTTTGTGGGGTTGCGTCCAGTGAAGGTGAGGGGCTTCAGGAATTCGGGCAACACCCCTTCCAGGACACTGCCTGGGGCAGACCTTGTTTTACCCAGAAATGAGGCCCTTCTTGCATGTGCCAGCTGTCTCAGAAGGTTGAGAGGAAGGGCTATTATCAGCTTACCATAGGCCCCAGGAGAGGGAAAGAGAAAGCAGGTGAGGACAGTCATGTAATATATCTTTGTAATCCCCTTCCTGTGCCTTGCAAAACAAGCAAGGCTCAACCCCATTCCTGGTGTCCCTACAAGCACTGATGATGAAGGTATTGGAGACTTACAATCAAAATAACACGATCTAGGTGACCTCCAGTGCACCCTTCCAACCTCAACCATTCTGTGATTCTGGAAAAACACAGTCCAGGCAGGAAATTTCCCTAGCTGGCATGCCCTGTATCAACATTTCCTTATTCCTGTCCACAGGCAATGGCTTGTGTACAAGTGTCCAATTAAAGTTAGTAGCTAAGTCTAAACGGCTCATTAACAAGAAGTGATGTTCATTACCCTGCTTTTAAGAGATGTTAAACTGAGACAGGCCAACGACCTCTCCTGTTGGAAAGAGAACACCAGGTGCTAATTAACTCGAGATTACATAAACTAATTCAGTGGTGTAGCTGGGAAGCTCTTTTCCTGACACTTAACCAAACCTGCTAATGCAGTGAGCTCTGAGAAAAACAAATACATTTGTACTCAGATACCACTCCTTGCAGGCCAAACAATCAGAGCTGAGGAAAAGAGCAAGGATGCTTCAGACACGGGGTGCAGTGTGGGAACAGGAAGGTGAAGGACACAGGAAAGAGCTCTTTAGCTGGTAAACAGAGCACATGCAACAGCAGGAAGTCATTAAAGCGCCTACAAGGTTATCTCAAATTCCCACGAAGAAACACAGCTGACTGCCCTTCTTGTTTTGCAAGACAAGAAAGCACTGCTGGCTTCTTGGGCTGGTGCAGACACTGGAGGGAAAAGGAGAGGGGAGTGTGCAGTGGCCTCAGTTCCCTTGGTCAGAGCTTGGCAGAGCACCAAGCACTCCTTTCTTCATCAGTTTAGCTGGGTAAACACATGGAATGGTGCCTGGGAGATTATGTTAAACCTCCCTCATCCCCTTAAATCTGCACCCCAATATCAAAAGATAAAAAGAGTGAATTACAGCTCTTATTTCAAATCATTTTATTTAACAAACTTCAGGAATATTGCTTGACACCTCTAAACGTTTCAGAAAATGAACAGTGACCCACTGCTGCACAGGTTGCTCTATATAAGAATCTCCAAGACAATCAACTCTGTTTTCTAATATTCAGCTGTCAAAATGCATCTTTTCCCAGCATAATTGAGCAGTACTATACAAAAAAACAGTTGGAAAAAAAAGTTACTCCATTTTCCCCAGAGGATTCCCTACCCCCAACAAAAGGCCTCTTCTTCAGCTGGCAGAGGGCATCCTAAAAATCCTTCACAATTGCACCACGTCTAGGGTGAACTCAATGGCCAATTGTCCAGTGTCCCTCTAACCCGAGCAGGAGGCACCAGCCTGGAACCCAGTCTGGCTGTGGCTGCCTTCCAAGGAAAGGGATGGAGGCACAGCCTCTTGCTAGCATGAGGGAATGCACACTCAGAAGTGATTTCCAAGTCTGGATGTCACCACAGTGTCACTGTGAAGTTACACTCGTGTTTCTAGACAAGCCAAAAACACCCTTACATGCAGGGGAACTGCCCTGCCTGACACGGGCACCCCCAGGCACCATAGCTGAATCATTGCTCAGTTAAGGTACTCGTGGTACACCTGGGAACACCAAAGTGCAACAGTTTGGGACAAGAACTTGCAGGGAATCTTTGGTCTAAGTGGCTCTGCTGAAGCCAAGAGCACCAGCTCACACAAGCAGGTGCAAGTTCAGCCCAGCAGAATGTCTTCAACAGTGCCATGCAGCAAATCAAAGGCACCTTCACGCACAGACTCAGTCACAGTGATGTTTTCCAGAGACACAGGCACAAGCCCTTGTCCTTGAGAATGGGCCAAGGAACCCCATCAAAGCCCCATACCTCACAAGAGCTTCAGAGCTGTCTGGGTAGCACAGCTCTGCATCACGCTGACAGAAAGATGGGCAAATTGATGTGCAAAAGTACAACTGGCACTGGCCAGAGCAGGCCAAGTCTGAACCTGCATTGCAAAACGGGCTTAGGAGTGTTGTCTTAAGAAGTTACAGAAGTCCAAGGAGGAATGGAGACTGTCCTGAACGCAAGCACAGGAGCACATTTATCAGTGTGATACATTCCAGCTCAGGCACAGCTTGAGAGTCTTACCTCTCAAAGACAAAGCTGTTTACTCATGGCTCACATACACAGGCTTTTTGACCTCTGTGCTATGATGCATTTGTTTCAGGTGAAAAACTGTGTCAAACTTGTTGCACAGGAAACTAAAGCCTTGCTCAACAGACAAGGTACAGGGATGAAACATGTAGAAACATTTGTTCTAAAACAAGGATATGAGCAGCTTTACCAGCAGATACAAAGCAAACAGTAAACCAGAAACCCTGAAATGCTCTGAAGACTTTTTTAACTGTGAGCAACTGAGTGCTGTGTGTTCGACAGGGAAAACACATATATGGCAATCTACTTTACAAATGAGGTCTTCTCTCCTTTTATGTAAGACACCATGGAGAACTTCAAAGCTGTAGCAATTTTAGGGATCTTGACTCAGACATTGGCAGGAGGAAGGCCAGCCTTAGTAAAATCATTTTGGCCAGGTCTCTCAACGTTTCTACCAGTGGTGACAGATTAGAGCTGCACCCATCAGCCCCTCCTTAGGCAATCACGGCTGCTTCTCCTCCCAGGCTCACTGCTAGTCAGAGGAAGAAAGGGACCTGATCTGGTCAGGAGGATCTAGGGCTTTCTCCTCCCACAAGAAATGCTATAGGAGACAGCTACAGGATAAGCACTGGAAACCGTGATAACCAAAACACATCCCAGTAGCTGTGGTGGTCTCTGCATGGTGTGCCCAGCCACAACAGCACATGAAACCTCTGCAGAGCTTGTCCCTCTTGCCCCAAAAACCCAACAGCAATGCCCTGTTACCACAAACTGTGCAAGGGTTGTGAGACAGCCAGTTTGGTTGACCAGTTGACACATGTCCTTCAGAGGTGGCAGGAGAGATGTGACACTGTGTTTGTGCAGAGAGGCCACAAACACAGGGACATGCACTGCTGCCTGAGGAAAGCAGCACATCCCTTCCCTCTACACCTGCATCACCCAACACCTACCCCGGCCCCAGGTCAGCAACTCTGCCTGAAGTGTCCCCAAAAAACTGACCAAGAACAGAACAGATAAAGGGAACGTGCCTGAAGAAAACAAAACCTGTGACCAGATCAAGTTCTGTGTGCCTTCTCTTTTGAAAAAAAAATGAAGAAGTAAGATCCAGTGAAGAGTTTCAGTGCTCCACACCAGTGAGCACGGCCAGGCAGAAATCATCTGTCTCTGAGGCAAAACAAACCCATGAGACACACCAAAGCTGTATCACACTCTTCACAGGCTCCAGAGTATGAGGAAAAGCACAGCAACACCAAATCCACAGCAGTACGGGATTGTGCAAGCCTCAGGTCAACATGTGGGATAGATTGCAGTCTTCCAGATCTCTGCATGTTTAGCAGGACACCCTCTGCTTTGATGCACTTCTCCAGAAAGCCATACTGCAGGAGCAGCCAGTCCCAGTCCCTGCTCAGCTCTCCACGCTGACCAGTGGGTGGGTACAACTTCTACAGCCACCAAGACTGACTCATGCTTCCTCTCCTTGCACACAAATTAAGACAGGGCATCCTTTTCAAACTTCATTAGACTCTCTTTCTTCCAGTCTAATTGGCAAAGCTGATTACACAAAGGCAGAGGTACATCCTTTGTGCCTAGATTTTGCCTACCCCACTCCTGAGGAGCGTGAGGCTGTTGATGTGAAGTCCGCTGATTCCGTTAAGGAAGAAGAGGAAGGCAGCAATGAACTCACACCAGTATGTCAGCGTGAAGCCTGTGAAGGTGAGGTGATCCTTCACCAGGATGGAGAAGCTCAGAACACCGGTGGCTGACAGCAAAAAAGAGACGAGGATGAGAACGGAACCCATCGCCCATTTCCGCCTTGCGTTGGCATCATCGCAGACTTGGGACACCATCAGCAGCTCCAGCCCAAATATGGCAACCACAACAGCGAAGGACACCATGCTCCTGATGGGAATCACCCCCACGCTCAGCCCCTCCACCTGGGCCAGCCTGAGGTCCGTGACACACCTCAGGACGCTGTCGTTGCCAAGGGTGCAGAAGTGCCACAGTCCGAAGAGCTGCCCCCTCGCAAAGAGCCAGCGGCCGTCGCAGATGGAGATCGATGACAAGACCACGGCTATGGCCACGCACAGGATGATCAGGCTCCTGATGAGCGTCTCAAAGAAGGATTTCTGTGGTCTCCGGTGTGCCAGCAGCTGCTGCACCTGAAAGGAGAGCGTGAGGAAAAAATGTAACAGAGTTAACAGTGCTACTTCGGGGTGAAATGAAGCCAGCGAGACAAAGCTGCGGGATTCAGTATTTGAAAATATCTACTTGTGCACATCAAACTCCTCGCAGGGGAAGGCTGTACACAGGAGAAAGGAAGGGTGGGTGAAGCTCTCCCAGTTCCCTGGCTGCACAAACAATGCTCCCACGTCAAGGCTTGGGACCGGGATCACAAAAGCTCTTGGCTGAACCAGGTCCCTGCCC
Organism: Zonotrichia albicollis; assembly: GCF_047830755.1. Lineage (NCBI taxonomy): Eukaryota > Metazoa > Chordata > Aves > Passeriformes > Passerellidae > Zonotrichia > Zonotrichia albicollis. Next base: position 9,416,429 of record NC_133828.1, on the reverse strand, counting down.
CAGGTCTTGCGGCACAACCTCCTGCTGTGGCAGGGCTGGAGGAAGCCACCGGCCCCTGGGAGGATGGAGCCCGGTGGCTGGGACGGGGGAGGCGGCAGCAGCGGGCTGGGGGGGCTCCTAGTTCGCACCACTGCCCTCCTGAGCTGCAGCCAACCCGTCTCTCCTCCCGCCGGCAGCAGCAGCGGCCCGGACCTCGGTCCTCACCCGGGGTCTCACGGCCCAGCTACCCCGGGGGGTGGGAGGGGAGAGCGCGGGGAAATCTTCGATTGCAGTCCCCGGGGAGCCGCCTGGGCAGCGCACTTGCCCTCCTCACCGACACCCTCCGAGTGACCCGAGATGCGATGGAAAGCCGCGCCAAGAGCCCCCAGCCCCCTCGGCGAGCCACGTGCGGCGGGGAGGGGGAGCCGCGGCCCCGCGGAGCTGCCGCCGGCCGGAGAAGGCGGGAAAGGGAACGGGGTTGGCTGCGCCCCGCTGCCCCGGGCAGGGTGGGAGCTGCTCCGGGCAGGGAGGGAGCGACCCCGGCGCGCAGGGCCGGGCTGGGGCAGCGGCCCCGCTGCGGGAGAGCGGCGGACGTACCTGCGCCCCGATGGCCGTCATGCTGCCGGCGGCGCCGAGAGGCGCGGGCGGGCTGCGGCCGCCGCTCTTTATCTCCCGGAGGGCGGAGGGAGGGCAGCCCCCCCGCCCGCCACGCCCGCAGGGCCGGGGCGCCCTCGGGGCCCCCCCGCGGCTGAGTCAGCAGCGCGGCCCCGACGGGCGGAGCCGGGCCGGGCCGGGCCGAACCGAGCCGGGTGAAGCGCAGCGGAGTGAGGGTGCTCCCCACAGCCGGCACGGCGGGGCCAGCGCTGCTCTGGCCGGGCACGGAGCTGCTCCAGCCCGCTGCAGAGCGCGGCTCCGGGCGGGCGGGAGGTGCGCCGGGCGGTGCCGGTGCCGCGCCGCAGCCTCGCCCCGGCCCGTGTACCCCCCTGTCACCGGCGGCTCGCGGTGTGTGTGCCCTGCCGCCAGGAGCAGCCTGGGCTGCAGTGCTGGTGCCGGTGCTGAGCGCTGGGGCACGGGGAGGCTACCCCGGCCCGGCCCGCTCGGCAGCGGCTCTGCAGCGATGGGCTGAGCGACACCCGGCCCCGGAGTCCCCTGCGAGTACGGGAGCAGCCCGTGCTGCCCTCGCTGCCGGGGTTTGTTCCCGGAGCCGCTCGGTGATGGCCTCGCACCTTGGGCTGTGTGCGGCTCTTATCGCTACCAGCCTGCTCTGCCTTACCTATCTCTACCTGTACTGTCAGCAAAAACCTCGCTGCTCATAAAGTTTTACGCCTTAGTTCTTTTTCTCACTCATGTTGTGCCATCCTCTAATGAATTACTGACTACTCTACTTTTTTTCTTTTTCTTTTTTTTTTTTTTGTCTGAAGCAGCTTTTAAGAAGCCCAAGAAAGCTGGGTGTTGCTGTGTCATCAGAAACTCGTGTTTTACTGCCAAAATCTGATTCTGACTCCAGCAGAGAGTCTGAGGTCCAGTGGACAGTCCCACGGGTCGTTGTTCTCCCTCATATTAAAAGAGGTCAAAATTTTGCCATTCCCTTTCTAGCCAAAAGGCGCTGGAAGGATCTCCTTCTCCAATATGGAGTGGTAGAAGTTATTGTTACTTTACCCTTCTTGCACTTCAATTTCTGAACTAATCATCTATGTATATAGATTGTCTCGTTATTTTAATCTCTATGCAATTTCATCAGGGCTTGCTGTGCTTCCTTTAAAACACCATTTATGTCGGCTGTGATCTGTTCTGGGGTGTTTTCTCTAACACTTTCTAGCAAGAGTTCTGAACAACATTTACTTTAGTTTTCATAATTTAAATTTTAAGGATAAATGCTGACCTTTTTATTTCTCTCCTCCTGCAGAATCTTTTGTTTAAATGCTTTTCTACAAAGTTGTATACAATGTTAGATTATATTTCTATCCGACACAGAATTGAGATTTTCTCCTTTTGCAACTCATGGCAAATCTTTACAAGGTCCGTTGTCAAAACTTATTTTGTGGGTTTGTGGTCAACAACATATTTTGTTTTCTGAATGAGTTATCCAAGCTAGAAAACTTGATGTTTGCCACATCCCTTTCATCTTAGGTTCACCAGTTGATAGAGGATCTTTACGAACATCCTGAACTCTTTATTCCACATGTTAAACAGCATTTCTGCATTGCACGTGCAGACTGATTACATGCATTTGCTGTTATACCCTTCCACTTCAAAGTTCAAAATTCAACAATATATATATATATTTTTGGCACAAAAAGCACAAACAGGTCTTGTTGTCTCTGTTGCATGAGCTGATTAAAAGCTGCTTGCATGTAATCATGCTGAGCAAACGCAGACTTGGACCTGACAAAATATACCACCTCTTACCTGGCAAAAACCTCACTAACTTATGCTTCCTGTAACACTGGCTCGATGCTGCAAAGCATTACACAACTTGGCCCACAATTAGCAAAATCATTAAGCATAGATCTGCATTTAAAACATCTGAGTCATCCTAATGACTTCAGCAGTTAAAAATCTTAACTTTTAACGGTGAGGGGTATTCTGCTGGGCAAGATCTTTTTTCCCCTGTAAAAGCCCATGGTAAGGTTCACATGACTAAACACGTGCATAAAAAGCTTAGATAAATGAGGAAATTAAACTGGTCGCTTTTGGAACCAAAATTGCTCCCCTGTCATATTTGGATTCTTCAGTAAATATAGAGTTATGTGGCAAGCCTGTTCTTCGAGGAAAAAGGGTGGTAGGGGATGGAACCTTTTCTACAAAAGAGAAATTGCTTTAATGTTTTGTATTTAATTTAATTTCCCCAAATATACATGAGAATGAAACTGGATCTGGAATTTTAATGAGCACTGAACAGGCACTTTCAGAGTCACTTGCCTGAAGTCACCCGGAGAGGATGGTTGTAACAGTGAGTGCTTCATTTCTGCACTTGCCTGGCTGGAGATACCTTCTGGTAAAGCTGTCTGGGTTTAGAAAGCCCAGGAGAACTCTGCACCTTTTTGAAATGTAATGAGTTTATCTTCATTTCTCATTACAAAACAAGCCAAGCATACTATGGCACTTTAAAAGACCAAAAAAAAAAAAAAAAAAAAGTGGGAAAATGTCTCTATGCTATTTTCGAAAATCATATGTGAAAATGGTATTTTGCAATAAAAAGAGCTCAGTGCTGTAAACGAAAAACACATTTTTTTGTCTGAAAAATACATCACCTGTGTAATAACAACAGAAAAAATGACCTTTAAAGCACTTTAGAAGTATTTTTGGTTGTGTTAATGTAGAGTTCTTGGTATCTTGCCAGTTTCATTATTTTGTTTAGAAAGTCCCTTTTCTCTATTGTTTAAATAGGCATTTCACATCCTATCCCTGGAGAGAAAGTTTTCAGGGAAATGTGTTCATAAATAATGGAAATTACCAGAGACTGTTGTACCACGCAGAAATAGGTTCATCTGGCTCATTTAAAACTATGCCAAGTTTAACACTGAAGAATCTGTTCCAGCTTTACTCCTGCAGAAGGTTCAGGACCGAAATCTGAGTGTCACCAGGGGCTTAGGGAACAATTGCCCAATTAAGTGAAATCACTTAAAAGTGAAGCAGAACACAAGTGACCAGTCCAGCTTCATCTGACCTTGAAGCCAGTTACTTCTGTAAATGCATTTTACTATTTAATAAAATTCTTTCTGATCACATCTTTAATTCTTGGCATAGCAACTCACCTGATGAGGTATTTAAAGCCTCATTTTTATCAGATCCCTAGTTCAAGGTATCTCTGCAGAGAGATGTGGACCTGATCTTTGAAACAAATAGATCTTGCAGACTGAGACTTTAGGAGGTGTCCAAGGTCTGTATGGGGGGAAAATGTTACTTGAAATAAACAGGGCCAGGAGACTTCTTCTCCTTTTTAATGCCTTTATTAAAAGTGATCAGCTCAGGATTGGGCGGCTTGGCAGGGCTGCAGTCCCCGTCGCGTCTCCCAGGGCGACTCAGAGGAGGAGGATAAGCACAGCTCCGTCCACTAGGGGCAGAGCCGGGGGATCCAGTCCTCGTGGGAGCTTTAGGGCGTGAGGTCCCCGTCAGATGTTACTCCTGTGACCTTCCCAGGTGGCTAGTCCCGGCGTTGGAACCACTCCCTGCTCAGGGCGAGAGGGGCTCCGCATCTCTGCAGGCTCAGCCATCGGCTCCTCATGTCCAGACATCATTTTAGTCTCTCAATTCTTATTTGGCTCGTTGTTTTTGGGGTTTTCTCGTTGCATTTCGAGTCGGGGTCCCACAAAGCATTCTGGACTTTGGAGTCACTTTGCATAACCCCCCCCACCCTCTCAGGTGTCTTCCCTATGCTGGGAAGAGAATACAGCCTTGGGGAAGGGCCATCACCCCACCCCAGCCAGGGCCTTTACTAATACAAAAGGGGTGATAAGCTACAATGACCCGTGATTACAATAACAAAGCACACAGAACCCTGGCAGAGACAGATCTGGCTGCCTTTCTGTAACTTTTTCTCACAAAAAAAATATTGACCGAATTTTTGTTCATAACAGTCCCCCCTCTTTTTCTTTGATCGAGCTTGAATTCTTAAGCTCGCATCAACTCACAATTTTTTTGTTTTGAATCTACTATAAATCTCTTGTGCACTTTGGTAATCATGCTTACTTAACCTTGTTACTTTGCTTGGTTTTTCCAGATTGGTTTGTACAGCCAATACTGTTTTACTAAAACAGACCAATAAGCATAGTAAAAAGAGCAATCCTCCAAGTACACACACAGCGAGAAAAACTCTTTCCCATACATATTTTCTGAAAATCTCTAAATTCTCCCACCCACTGGGATCAAGTGTAGGAGTTTGATCTTGATTATTTACACATGCCAATCTTTTTATTCCGTTTGAAATGTCCCTAATAATTGAATTCTTTATTTTTAATACTGCCTGGAGCCGGATGACTTTGTTCAACACAGGTTTTGGGATCTGAACTTGGCTTTTACAATTTTGGATTTTCCCAATTTCTATTTCTCTTTCCCGGTTTTGTTTAATTTCTCCCAAATCATTATATATAGGAACTCCCAAACTTGATCCAGTTTCTTTGGGTAATAAGAAAATTGGTGTTATCACCCTAGTTGCCAGATGAGATCAAACTTAGGGATTTAGAGCTCCCTTGAAATGTGTTCCAAAAGGGGTTTATCTCTTTTCCAGTACACTCATATAAATACTTGTAACAAACAATTTTTTTCTTACCATTTTCACCATTTCTTTGCTTTTTACTAGATCTGCTGAGCTTGTTTCAGCAGCATCACATTCAAAGCAAAATCAGGCTTCCTCTATAGGGCACTCTCCTAGGAGCGGCTGCCTAAAAGTGGCAGTATTCTGGGCTATCCAATACATTCTCTTATTTTTCTGATAAAGGACCAATTGGGAGAGGTTAACACCATCAGGGTTAGAACTGATGTGGACTCTCGACAAGGAGCTCACTTCCTCCTCTTCATAGCAGGGTTGGTAGCATTCATTGCACAGCTCAGCTGGGCTTCCCAGAGCACCACCAGCAATTAGAGCTATCATTACTACCCTTCCCAAGAGTCCGGTATGGGTCATCTTGCACAGCCTGCCCACCCGGCCTTGCCTCTTGGGGAATTTTTTCTGAGGACAAGCTTCCAAGCTCTTTAGAGTCCCTTCTACCCGCTTCTCTGGTTAAGCCTCTCTTGGTCTGTTCCCTACAAATTTTAGTTTCCCCCCCAGGGGAGTGTTCTGTAGAGGGTTAACCTGGAGTCTTTAGAAGTATATTGGGGAACTTAAACTAGAATTACTTATTTACAGCCTTAGACTTTTTACCAACATAATTTACACAAAACAGTTTTGAAACATTTTAAACAATATTAAAACTCTGATACCAATTTTCCTCTATACAGTTCAGTCTTTTTTGACTCTTCCTCCTGAGAGTCAACTTTAAATCACAGTATACCCAGGTGAATTAACTTGTGATGTGGATGAATCCTTATCCAGTGCCCGGAGGTGAGTGGTGTGGACTCTGGCTCAATGCCAGAGGGGAAAACTGGGAGTCTGGCCCAATGCCAGAAGTAGACAGGGGTGTAGTCCGGTCCAATGCCACAAGGAGAATGGGGTGCAGTCCGGTCCAATACCAGAATGCCAGAGGGAAAAACTTGGTGTTGAATCCTGGTCCAATACCAGGGGTGAGAGTGATGTGAGTCCAACCGTCTTAGTAATGAAGAACACCTGAAACGGGCTTTCAAACACAGGCATTAATGGTCTACTGTTAATGATTTTATCAAAACTCAGCTTCTCTGTTTAATGTTATCAGTAATTTCTCTTTTTCCATAGCTTGTATGTTTCTCTCATCAACTTCTACATACTCTGTATTTTGCAAGGAGTTGTATTTCTCAGCTAGCTTAACTCTCAAAGTACTTTTATTCTCCTATTTTTTTCTGTGTATTTAATTCACTGGTTTTCTGTTCTATTTTCAAGATCTTATTTATCTCTTGCTTCTGTTTCTTACTTTTACTTACAGCTTAAATACTTCTTTCAACCCCTTACACTTTATCTCTTTTTCCCTTTTTTTTTCTTACACCATTCTTTTACACAATACACTTCCCTCTAAGGAGATGTGGAAAAACTTGTAATGCACAATCTACATTACCTCTATTCTAACTCATCTATATTCACTCTCTCATTTCTCATTCACTTTCACACACTCCTCCCTCCACACCTTTAAGACACAAACTTATTGCTAGAAAATCACAGGTCCCTATAGCCCCCCCTCACCTTGGGGTTGGCCCACAGGTCTCAGTATCTCTGGGCCTCTTGGAAGGGCCCAGACTCTGGTTGCCTCTGGTGCACATTCACTTGTGAGGCTGTCTGCATGTCACTTGCACTCTTACAGCTACGGCTCCCTCACACATCTCAGGAGCACTAGTATGGTTTGCAGGTCACACACACACACACACACACACACACACACACACACACACACACACACACACACTCCCAATGCCCCCTTCCCACCTGCCCGGGAAGTTGAGGCTGACTTTGCTTGTGACTCACTCTCACACACACAACAAGACAACAATAAGGTACCTTTTACTTTCACATCACTTATTACAAGTTTAGTTTTACTGGCCAGTTTTGGTGCTATTGGATATCCTTTCTACCTAGCTGTTTTTTTGTCTAACTTCAGATGTTACTTTGTTGAGACAGGACTTATCTGCTCCTGTATCAACCAAAAATTCAAATTCCTCATTTAAAGGTCCCACTTCAAAGTTTACCAAGGGCTCTTCTAGATGTTGCATCGGGTCCCCTAAAGTATAAAGCCCCTGACCCTCTACTCGTCACCTCTAAGGATCCTTCCTAAATTATCTTGTTCCCTGGCTATTGCCACATCAAGACTGAGCTTTCTACAAAACTTCCTGGTGTGTCCTGGCTCTCCACAGTAATAACACTGCCGTCCTCTCAAAGGGACTTGAGGTGTCTCTATCCCTCTTGCACCTGACAGTACAAGAGGCCTATCCTTGCCTCCTCCTGGTGGTGGTCCCGCCCACCCTGCACTTTCTCTAGCTACAGCAACCATGATCTTAGCCTTGGCCTTTACCTTTTCTTCCTCCCTCCTTAAATACACCTTCAATGCCTCTCTTAATAACTCATTAATGTCCTTCGCTTGCCACTCTTCCATCTTTTCCAGTTTCCTCCTTATATCAGGCCAAGATTTGGTAACAAATTGGACTTTTAGTAGCATTTGACCTTCTGGGGTGTCTGGGTCTATTCTAGAGTACAACTGGAAGTTCCGCCTTAGGCGATTAAGCCAGGCAGCAGGAGCTTCATCTTTCTCCTGTGTACCCTCAAATGCCAATTGGGTGTTAGTTCCTTTGGGAACTGACTCTTTGATCCCCCGTATTATCAAAGACCGATATTCCATCATGGCCTTCCTCCCCTCCTCCTGGTTAGGGTTCCAGCTGGGATCCGTTAGTGGCAATTTCTGTTCGCCTGATGGCACCTGGGGTCCTGGACGGTTATCCTTCTCCCAAATTCTTATGCTAGCCTCCCTAATCATCTGGACCTCTTCTGGGGAAAATAATATACTCAGGATGGAATTCATCTCCCCCCAAGTGTAGATATTTGGACCTAGAAATTGATCCACTTGGTTAGCTATGCCCACTGGGTCCTCAACTAAATGCCCCAACTCTTTCTTGAATCCTCTCACCTCAGAAGCAGTTAGGGGAGCATTCACAAAGCCAACACCTCCCGCTACTCCTCCCATAGGAACCTCTCTGAGGGGAAAGAGTCTCTCTGCCTTGGAGGTCTTGGATCTGGTACCACAGTACGGCCCATCTTCAGATGCCAAACTGCTTTGAGGGATATCTGGGTTACCCTGAACTTTCTGCCCATCAGCAGGTGTATTTGCTGATAGCTGTTTATCGGGCGAGGAGCCATTTGTGCCCCAACTAGGAGGAGGTAAAGGGACAGCAATAGGAGGGGGAGAAGAGCCTGAGTGAATATTAAGTGGAGCTGGAGAAGGGGTGGAGAATGCAGCAGGTGGAGTAGGCACTTGTGGTGGTGCAGAAGGAGCTGGAGGGGATACTGGGTTTATCATAGCGGAAGCTGAAGAGGTAGAAGGAGGAGTTTGAACAGGTGGTAGTGAGATGGCAGCCGGGGGAAGAACCGGACCTGCCATTTGAGGTGCTTGAAGAAGAGGATTATAAAGTGGAGGGGCAGAAGGAGGCAAATAATCCAGGGGATCCCATCTTTTACTAGTCCTATCATCCCCTCCTTCATTCCCCTCTTTCTTCCTCTGTACCTTACAAATTCGCACCCCTTCATCCCCAACAGTGCTCTTTAACCAGCAAGCTACATACAATAATTGCTCAGGATCAGTATCCCCTCTAGCTGTCAGATAATTATTTAACAGCTGGCACATCCACTTATCCTTTGTCCCACACCAAGGCCATCCTCCTTGTATCTCTAATTCTGGCCACACTTCCATACAATAATGGATCATTTTCGCTTTATCTAATCCCTCCGTGGCCTCTATAGAATCCCATTTTACTAACAGTTCTCCTAAGGGACTATTAGGATGTATATACCTCAATCTCTTACCGGTCTTTCTACTATTACACCCTCCCATTTTACAGGTCTTAACAGTAAAAAATCCTAAAGGTGCCTTTACTGACCGGTAATTTCTAAAAAGAACCTTCTTTGAGGAGCTTCAGCCTCCTCCACTGAAACTTCAAATTTTCTGCCTGATGCTCAGGACTTTATACTGAAACAACTGCCCAATCTCTTGATTGCCTAACTTTCCCCACGTCAGGTCTTACATCTATCGGGACTTGAACACACGAAACCTCAGCCTAAGAATCCGGGTCGTGCCTGACTCCCTCAGTCAGGAAAAACAACTGCCTGATTTTTAGTTTGCCTAACCCGCCAATTTTTAGGCTTCACCGTATCAGGACTTAAAAGCAAACCACAGCCTCCTTCGCTGGGGTTTTTGCCTGGTTCCTGTGCCAGGACTTACTTTTGCCTGCAGGGCTTATGAGCTACCCGAATCCTTCTCGGGACTGACAAAATCTTACGCGAATCCTTCTCGAGACTTACAACTGCTACCCGAATCCTTCTCGGGACTGACAAATCTGCCTGACTTCCCTCTGTCAGGGCCTATTTTGGGTGCGTGCCACTCATACAAATATTCCCTCCGCACGCCCGGAGGGGGGGGCCCTTTATTCCCCCTTGGGAGACGACTCACTCACGCTAATTCCAAGCTCCGCCCCCTGTTCCCGGCCGGATCCTTCGCAGGAGTCCGGAACCGCGGTACTGAGAGGTCCGCTCTTGCTTCGAAGGTCCGGCTGCCGGCCTTCGTCTCATTCACACACACATGCGCACGTCTCCCGCTCCCGCCACCGGCTTTCTCACCAATCCGGTATTCCGGTGCTCCTCTGCGTCGCTGCTCCTGAGCTGATCCCTCTGGTCCTGGTAGCCAGCTGTCCTGAAGTCCAAGATGGCCAGTCTTGAGTCTTCTTGCGGCGTGGCTATTCCGGACGAGCGCCCCCAGCTGAAATAAACAGGGCCAGGAGACTTCTTCTCCTTTTTAATGCCTTTATTAAAAGTGATCAGCTCAGGATTGGGCGACTTGGCAGGGCTGCAGTCCCCGTCGCGTCTCCCAGGGCGACTCAGAGGAGGAGGATAAGCACAGCTCCGTCCACTAGGGGCAGAGCCGGGGGATCCAGTCCTCGTGGGAGCTTTAGGGCGTGAGGTCCCCGTCAGATGTTACTCCTGTGACCTTCCCAGGTGGCTAGTCCCGGCGTTGGAACCACTCCCTGCTCAGGGCGAGAGGGGCTCCGCATCTCTGCAGGCTCAGCCATCGGCTCCTCATGTCCAGACATCATTTTAGTCTCTCAATTCTTATTTGGCTCGTTGTTTTTGGGGTTTTCTCGTTGCATTTCGAGTCGGGGTCCCACAAAGCATTCTGGACTTTGGAGTCACTTTGCATAACCCCCCCCACCCTCTCAGGTGTCTTCCCTATGCTGGGAAGAGAATACAGCCTTGGGGAAGGGCCATCACCCCACCCCAGCCAGGGCCTTTACTAATACAAAAGGGGTGATAAGCTACAATGACCCGTGATTACAATAACAAAGCACACAGAACCCTGGCAGAGACAGATCTGGCTGCCTTTCTGTAACTTTTTCTCACAAAAAAAATATTGACCGAATTTTTGTTCATAACATTACTTAATTTTTTGTATCTTCCCAAAGCAGTGAGCATGTAGAAGGTGTTATGAGAAGGAAGGAAGAGGCCAATTGTCTCCTGTCACTGTTCTCTTGCCTTCTCTTTCTCCTGGTGGTAGACTGAAAATCCAGGTTGAAGAAACTGCATTCAGCTCAGGCTGGGTTCAGCCTAGCTGGATGAACAGAGCTTCTGGAATAGGGCAAAAGCTCAGCAAGTTGCTGGGAAGCTGCTCAAGCCCAGCAGCCTCTGGGAACTCAGGCAGTCATCCTAGGTGAATCGTGCCCCAGGCAGCAGCACATCTACCAAAAGGGAGTTTGGCTTGTGCCAAGGCCCATGGAGCTCAGACCAGCCCCTTATCACAACTACTTTACCTCAGGATTTCCCTCCCATCCCTGCAAGTTATTGCAGCCAAGCGGACAAACTCATCCTGGCATGTAAAAGCACTAAAGAGGAGCGAGCTCCTGGGCCAGATAGGTTTCACTTTGCCTCCTGCCTGGACACCTCTGCTGTGCCTCAGGAAGGCAGACTGGCCACCAGACAGGGGCTACCAGGTGTGAAATACCCAGTTATACCCAGCAGCCAGCCCTAGATCCTGCTGCCCATGGTGAAATACCCAGTTATACCCAGCCCTAGGTCCTGCTGCCCATGGTGATCACACCCAGTTGGACCCAGCAGCCAGCTCTGGGTCCTACTGACCACCCACATCAAACAGTGCTTGCTGAGGGACTCAGAGCTGGTTTAGAAACATGCTGATAATATGGGACTCCATATATTATTACAGAGATTTTATCCCCCACCTCAGTTCAATCTAAGAAGAAGAGAGACTTTAAGTGGAACAGGCTTGAAGGAATAGATGTATCCCAGCAAGAATTGTGTTTTCACCTCTGATCAGTTTTTGGACCTACCTCAGATCACATTGCTGAGATCCAGCACTGGGTGCTCACTCATTCTGCTTCAGAATCAGCCTTTTTCAGGGATGTCTGTTAATGTTACACTGGCTTAGGAAATACCACAAAATATTTGCATCTGACCATTCTGACAAATTTCCTTTGAAATATACAGTCAATACAAAACAAAAAACAAACAAACATTAAAAAAAACCCCAAAAACCACCCAAAAAACCCACCAAAACAAAACAAAAAAAACCCCAAAAAATACAAAACTGAAAAAAAACGCAACCCAATTTTAAGTCTTTAGAGCTACTAGAAAAATTTGGGTCCATACGTCAATACTACATAAGTTGGGGGAAATAATTTAGTTTCTCAGCTGTCACAAACTTATTTTTTCTATCAGTAAAAAGTCATATCAGGAGATTTAAAAGTAGCAAGTACATTGAACTGGTTAGCCTGTCTCCCAAGTTCAGAACTTACTTAAAGGAGCAGTATTTATTAGGAGGAGAGGACATATCATTGCCTCAGCCTTTTGGGAAACACAAGTTGGTGCTTTGCACATTTGGTGGGGACAAACAAGGTGTCTGCCTGGCTGCACTGGCCCAGTAATGTAATTGTTTCTCTTTCCAGGGTGTAGAAAGAAAGTGGTGACGCTGCTTTTGATGCAGCTTATAAAGGTACGTGTACTGGAGTAGCTGGGAATGAAAGTTAAAAGATCACTGCAGAAAAGCTCCCTGTGAATTCTGTATTCTAAAGATAACACAACTAAGCTGTGTGTAACTTTCACAGATACCCTGATTCTAGAAGAAATACAAGCTCGTTCTATAAATGATGAAGACCCATCTAAAATGGATTGATGGTATTTGCACTTTAAATGAGCAGCTGATTGGCTAATTCATAGATTGGAGGGTACTTCATAAACTTGTGAGGGGGAGAAAACAAATTAGATTCTATTTTTGTTCCATTAACTTTTACCCTTCTGAGTTTATTACTGTGAATGCACTCAAATGTCTTCTATCAATGTAATATCAACTTGTTTTACTTCTACACAGCTTTGACAACTTGGAAGACTGTAACCTACTTCTGGGGTGACAGCTGTGGTATTTAGAAAACTGTCCCAACCAAAACACACTGTTTCCCTAATTTATAATCAATCTCACAAAATGGCTTAGATGATGGTCAGTCACCTCAAAGTAGTATTGCCCAATACTGTTTGCTCTGAACACTCGGGGGAAGAGCAAATATTTTGAACAGCAGCAAATGCAATTGTCATTTATTTTTAGCAGTATCAGCAGGGTCATATAAGTTCAAAGGTTAAAATGCTTCCATAATGAAACCGGATCACTCCAGATGAGTACTGAAGAATTTTGAGTTACTTGCACACTGCAGCCAGCCTTGGAGGGCCTTTTAACCAAAGTGAAAAATTTACCTCACAGGGTTGAAAAGTCTGTTATGGGCCTTAAGCAACACACCAATACTGACTTGTTAAATCTGTGCTATGAGTGTTACACCTCCACGTGTTTGTTAAAAGCAAGCAAAACCCATCAGAAAGAGATTTCCAAGGAAAACATCATCCCCTTTCTTATCTCTACCTGCAGTGGGTGCCATTCAGCTCTGTGGTGCTCTGTGCAAGAGCTAATCATGGAAGCGTGATAGAAGGAACACTGCCTTATCACACACAGAGTTAACATTTATTATTGCCACATCCAAAGTCCAGGTTCTGTCCTGCACACTGCAGACTCAGCAGAGCAGGGCTGAGTGTGTGTGTGCCAGCTGGCCTCTGACCTCCTGCCTGTTGGGCTGGCTTCAGAGCACGTCTCCTTCCCTCCTCCTTCCCCAGCTCTGCAAGCATCAGGATGTAGCTGGCCTTTCTTTGATCTAACCAAGAGGAAACAGCAGCAACTCCCTGAGTGGGTGTCAGAACAATCCCCTGTTTTGCAGCTCTGCCCAGCCATCAAAAGCATCTGATCCTCCACAAGTACCTTGAGCAATGGCTCTGGATTATATTTTGTTTTGAGGCTTGCTGCTTCTGTTTCTGATCTCAAGGCTGTATATGATAATGGTTGTCTATTTTTACCACCTTATTAGTTTAATAAAAGCAATCACCTCTACCTACAAATCTGTTTGTAGATGCCCACAAACCACCACTGCCCTGGTGTTATTTATGCAGCCCAGGTGCCTCACACACCTCACCTGCAAGCACTAGGTGGTCACTAGGTCAGCAACATTTTCAGGCAGCCCAGCACCCTTACACATTTACAGACATTCATCCTGCTGCTAGACAACCACAACGAGCCCCTTAGCTCAGCTCAGCCTATTTCAACTCTTAGTCTATTTCAACCATTACTGCCTGTCCAGCCAAATTTTGTGTTGCTGCTTCTTGTCACAAACACTGTGCACAGCCACCACCAGGTACCTTTGCTTCTGCCTTCGTGCCTTTTGTAGCCACTTATTGCAGAGCTATTGCCACATCTTGAAGTTTTCAGCTTGCTCCTGAGAGACACAGTTGATTGCCAAAAGGCAAGCTAAATAGTAAGACCACTGATGTTACTTTCTCAAGGATGGCGAAGCTGTGAGCAGAAAGGTGACATTACAGTAAAAAATTAAGTGTCCAAATAAAGACAAAATTCTGTCACTTGTATTCCTTGGCAAATAGCATTATTTGTAAGCCTGGCTAAGAGCAAACCCTCTCTGGGATCAGCACTGTGTACAAAGCAAGGCTTTCCTAATGCTAGAGGTATGAGAAAGGAGAGCAGCACTATAACAATGAATTGTCACAAGGGAAATGATTCCAAATGAGGACTGGGATATAGAATTTGCTACCCCCCGGCCATCCTTTAGACCAAGCTCCACTACTTAAGCAGTCAAAAACTCTGAGTACACCTGTTTTGACAGAAAACATGCTGGCAAAGCACAGTGTGCCCACAGTGCTCCCAGCAAACAAGAGCAATGTGGGAGCATTTGCTGTGTGAGCTCTGTTCTGGTAAAGGCTGGCAGAATCCTTCCAAGGTAACCAGCTTCACAAAATACAGCTGCCAAGATGGAGCTGTAGAAGATGTGGAATTTTGGGCTAGAGAAGAGGTAAGAGCATTTCTCATGGTGAACATCTGCTCTTACCCCTCTCTTGCAAAGTGAATTTAATTAAGACAATCTCAAGTAACAGAGGATACAAGAGCAGGTAAAAAACCTCCAAATGCTTATTTTACTTACCCAGAAGAACACGGAGGAACAAGAATAAACTGCCTTTTTTTGCTCATTATCCTAACACATTTTAAAGGACAAAAAGGAGGTCTAAGAGCATTTCCCACTAAAAGTAGTAAAGGGGAAAGTAAAATTTTTTGAAAGCATGTGAAGTAATCACTAAATCTACTACTCACCATGCATAACTAGCTACAAAACTGTATTTACCTAGACAGATACATGATAGTTTTCATCCTTATGTAGTTCCACAAATCAATTGCTTATCTGAAGAGTGCTTGAAGTCCTCACCTATTCAGATGCTAACCAAAATTACAATTCCTTATTCCTGCATAAGGTTGTGATTTCATTCTTAAATGCTCTATGCTGGAATAGTTCAATGTCACATTTTTAAAGCAAAATCTTCCCTTTCCATCATCAGCAGCTCCAAGAGACTACAGTAGGCAGACAAAACAATGAGCTACTAGAGACAGTGACAACTCTGTGTTTTGTAACTGAACTTCTGCTGATGATCACTAAGTCTTCCTCTTTGAGCAGTCTTGCCAAAGTCTATAGGGACTCACCCCTCACTGAAGCCAACTGTGTGGCAACATCAAATTGATTCTCTTGCTTTTACAGCACCAAGAGGATCAACTCCACTGCCTCTGGGAGCTCTCCTTGCCCAGGGAAGGCTTTGTGCTCAGCATTTGCCTTTACCCTAGAAGCCCAACGTTGTTGTTGGGAAATAACACATCCCAGAAGTGTTTTATGAAAGATGATTTGGCAGTTGTTGATGAAGTCTCCGAAGGCTCCAGGCAATAAGTACCAAGCACCTTGCTCCTAGCACACACAGCATTAGAGATAACCTTTTCCAGATAAGCTCTGGGATGCTCCAGCTGCCGTGGGCTGTCACTCAGGGCTGAGAGGAGGGGTTTGGTTCGCCGGGAGCCGGCGGTGCCGAGCGCAGGGGACCGTCCCCCTCTAGCGGCACACGGACGGACGGGACGCGGCTCCGCCCGGCGGCGCTCGGGGCTGAGCTCACCGGGAGCGCCGAGGGACCACCAGAACAACAGCTAAAGTACCAAATGCACTTTAATGAGTTCCAGATTCTGTTCCCAGAAGGAATTTATACCGTGTCAGTACATTAGCCAGGTACATGATTTCTCCTGAACTACACGCATGAGGAGAACCGACTATGACATACTAGGAATCTAAGGTTACTCTTAGAAACCAGTTTCCCACATTAGAAATAAGGCAGGTTTCAGGCATGCATGCAGCTGACTTATCCAGTCCTCAGACGCCATATTTGCCCTTTAGTTCTTCCACTTTTGCTATGTAAGCTTTCATTGCATCTTCTTTGGATGTTCCTGAAGGACAGAACACAGGAAGCAGTCAGATACCTTTCACAGATTAAGAATTACCTCAAGAATTTACAAGTTACAATTCCTTGCTCTAGTTTGTGCCACTGGAGAGCAAAGGAGCCAGGAAGGTCACTTGGCTGTGAATCCACTGCTAAAGCTTTAAACAAATGTGTTTTATCAGTCATGAAAACACAGTGCTTCCAAGCAAAGTTGTTTTTGCACAGACAGCAACTAACCAGTGCATTAGTTCTATTAATGCCATTGACAATTACTGCAGGAAAGCTATTCCTTAAAACACCAGAAAAAAAGCCCCCATTGTCACAGATCAGACCACTTTTTTGGATCATCATTTAGAGCTGGGAGCTCAATTGTGTCTTCCAAAGCTTTTCTAACTGGAAGATGTATAACAGCTGGAGGGAGAGCTCAGTTTTTGGGATACTAGACTGAGACCAGGAACACAACTTTAGATTTTTCCTGCTGTTATTCTTCTTTATTTAACATCTTAGGCCAGCTGGGCATTCTGCACCCTAATTCCCTTTCACACAGGCCATATTCTTCAGGATTACTTCTGCCTTGCAGAGGTAATTAAAATTTATTATCATGGCATTCTGAACTTCTAGAACTCTTGCATTAAAAGGCAACACAATTGTGTTTCCTACTGAACTACACGTGTCTTTCTGACTAATTTGCCAGGCGTAATTTCATTAATTCCTTTAATCAGACACTTACCTTTCAATGCACTCCAGGCATCCCACTTTGCTTTGCCTTTGAAGTCCAGCATACCAGGGCGCTCTGAAAAAGGCAGGATGAGCAGCAGCATTAGTTTGTGTGATCTGGCTGTGAGTAATACCCACTTGAAGGCTTAGCTGGCTCTTAGCTGTGATTAAATACAAAGGCTCATCTCGGCAGCTGCTGCTTGCTAACCTGTAGCCAGGAGATCACCTCAGGGGAATATGTTACAACATCGTTGGTGACGACAGAAATAGGCTCTTTCAAAGTCCCTTGAGGCAGCAGCATTTGAGCAGAAGAGCACCAACTGCTGTCATTTGGTTTAGCTGTACTTTCTGAAGAGCTTGCCATCACACAAGAGCTGTCCAATTAAAGAACACCAGCTCTAAAGTAAAGCAGAAACACCCTGAGGTCCATTACAGGCAGAGATACAGAAACAGGCAGCTGTTTATAGTAACACACATCTTGGAACTCATTATCATCAAGTTAGTGGTGTATTTCTACGCTATAGTTCTGCGTTTGAAAACCTTAGAAATTTAACTCACTTCATTGCAGGCTGTGGTGTGGCCAAGCAGAAAGTGAATGACGTGTATATGGTTAATCTTGGTGTAAAGTCCCTTTTGTGGCTTTACTTCCTCCCTCTCTCTCTCTCCTCAAAGATAATTCTTAGAACTCACAAATGGCACTGGGCAGCGCTCACAAAGAGCCTTGTGCAGCTCCCATGGCACAGTGACCTGTGGCTCCAGTTGGCAGCTTCCCTTGTCTGCAGCACAAACCCCAGCAGCCACCCTCCCACAGGCTCCTGCTGGCTGCTGCTCCACAGGCGTGCAGACACTCGCAGGAACGGGGGCACGTCCCCAGCACTGCTTCACCCTGGCAAGCACTAATAGTGCTGGTGTCCAGCCACACCGAAATGACCACATCTTAAACCCAAAGAAAATAATTTTCTCCCTCACGCTGCCAGCTTTGGAAAAAGGAGATTAAATTACTTACCATTTCCTGTACACTTTGCTGCCAGCTTTTAAATCAATGGACACTCAATAAACTTTGCCAGCTACTGGGTTAGGAGGCCAGCACTCCAAAGAAATGACCTTTTCCCTTTCTAATTCTAGCTACTCCAGCCTTACACAAGGTCGATAGAGACACGCTCCACTTTAAATGTAATTCCAAAAGCTGAGCTGCCATGGACAGCATTGTAGCAAGAGAAGTAGGCAGAAACATTCTGCACTGCGTACCTAAAGACAAAATTTTGGTACAATCTTTCTGAAGTATATTTAATTGCAGCTCGCATAAAAGTTTTCTCCTATTCTTCTGGTTTTGCTTTCCAGTGCTATTTTTAGCAGCCAATCCAGTCTGAATAAACTCAAATGTGTCATCCCCTCCAGTATTGCAATTCCACCCTTGTATCTCTCGCCTTGCTGTTTAAGTCTGTATAACCGAGAAGTGTCTACATTAAAGCAGCACCCTCGGCCTGAGCAGCTACACACTGACAGAGCTCTCAAAAAAATCCAATGCCAATATTTGCACAAAGCATCCTCAGGCCCTCACTGCACGGAGCAGACGGCGGCAGCCGGGTTAATCTAAAAACCCCGAATTGCACAAAGCCTTATCGGGTCAGCCCGTGCCCTCCGCATACAATCCCTGCCAAGGCGGCTCCCAGGCACTTTCGCTGCGCCGCGGGGCTGAGGGAAGCGCAGACAGGGAGAGGTTTTGCCTCCCGGTCGGTGCCTACCGGTGTTCACGTCGCCCACCGTGGCCTGTTTGTAGTGGCTGTAGATGTCCAGCATCTCCTGGTCCGTGGGCTGCGACTTCAGCTGCTTCACCTCCTCGGCAGCCTTCTGGAATGCGGCCTGGGGAGAAGGCGGCAGGGGGTGAGTGAGGGGAAGGTTCGCGGAGTCCCCCAGCCGCCCCCGGTTCCCCCCGGCCCCAGCGCCCCCCGCACCTCGCTCATCGCGCCCAACCCGCCCGGCCCCGGTTCCGCGGCGTCTGCCCCGCCACCCCCGCCGCGCGCCCGCCTCACCCCTCGCCAGACCGGCCGCCGGCCAATCGCAGCGCCGCGGGCCCCGCGAGCACCAATCAGCGCGAGCCGGGGACGGGCAAGGAGCCAATGCGGAGGCGGCACGGGTGCCTCC
The DNA here is from genome assembly GCF_047830755.1 of Zonotrichia albicollis. Classification (NCBI taxonomy): domain Eukaryota; kingdom Metazoa; phylum Chordata; class Aves; order Passeriformes; family Passerellidae; genus Zonotrichia; species Zonotrichia albicollis. The sequence continues at coordinate 9,397,402 of NC_133828.1, read as the reverse complement.
AGTTCAGCAGCGCGTGAGAGGACAACGGCGGCGCGAGGGGCGGGACAGAGCCCTCTCAGCCAATCGCGCGTCCCGAGGGTGCAGCCGAAAGGACGCGATTGGCGGAGCGGGTGGGCGGGGCGGTACCCGGAAGTGGCGGCGGAGAGCGGTAATGGGCCCGCTGGGGCGGGTGGTGCCGGTGCGGCCGGGCCGCGCTGGGACGGGCGGCGGTGCCGGGGTTGCTGCGGGTCCGGGAGGTCCCTCTGTTCCAGAGGAATGCGCCACCAGCGCCTCCCACCTGCCTGCTTGTCCCCTGAGGCGCGGGGTAGTGCACGGTCCCAGCTCTCCGTGCGATCGGTTTGAGTAGAAATGAGAAAATTGTCGATTTGTGATCGAGCTCCCCATTCCGTGTTCCCACAGGGTTCCTCCATGCTGCTTAGGAGCAAGTGAGTTGAATGCTGTGCCCTTTACTGCACCCTGCAAATCACCAGCCCATGTGGAGTAGCACTAAGAAAACCTCCATCTTTGCTGTTTAGTATAAATCGAGTTATTTCCAGGTGCAAAGTACACTTTTTTTATAATTTGTGTGGTGTGTGACACACACTCATTTAAAATGGATTTGGAACTCGGGGTTATTAGCCAAGGTGATGCAAAAGCAAGTTGCCCTGTGTGGTGGAAGGTCTTTGTCCCCGTTGTGCAGATAGCGATTGATGAAAATATTGGTAGTTTGCTTTGCCCGGCTACGGCTGGGACATAATAGCCAAGGTTGGGATGCACCTGCAGGATGGTGGGGTGCTTAAATAACCCCACAGCAAAAAAAGGGGGAAAAAACCAAAAAGACGCACAAAAAAGATCATTTGGGGATGACTGGGTGAAAGGTTCCCTGTCAGGGCTGGAGGTGGACTCTGAGATCCTGCTCGGGATGGGAGGTGCGAAGGTCGCGCTGATGTTGGAGCGCACGGGGTCAGTCCCTGCTCGTGGCTGCAGCAGCTCTGGCACTGCTGCCCGTGGCCAGGAAGCTGAGGATGCCCAGCGCCAAAAATAGAGAAGTTTGTCAGGGCAGAAAAGAGCTTATCTTCCTGTGGAGGGAAAAAACCCAATAGAACAATACATGGGCTTGTTTGAAGAGGGTTTTGGGTTGCCAAGGCTGCTCTGTTTTAGGCTCTGCTCTCTAGTATAAGCCCACAGAGCCGTTCTAGAGATTGACTATTATAAATTAAATCCCTTAATTATGCTGTAGTACACCAGGAAAATGATTTGCCTGTGTATGTGGGGTGGTTTTTCACTTTCCCCTGGGGAGGTGAAAATGAGCATTGTGTAACAGCTTAGACATTTTTCAGAGTATTACACTCTTTCCAACACAAGTATGTTAAAAAAGTCTTTGGGTTTGTTTGTATTAGGACATTGTCCTACAGCCCAGCAGGTGAAGTCTTCAGTCACTTAAAATCCACACAACACTCTTGCATTTATCTATTGAAACAGGATGACCCGCATGGCAGGGAGGAATGATGAGGAGGACTCCATCTTATCAGAAAGCTAATTAATTCCTTTATTATACTATATTATATTACACTGTGTTACGTTACATCTAAACTGAATCTGCCAAGCTTTCAACCACACACAACTGCAGAGAATTTTGTGACTGTCAGCTGGCAGTCCTGACACAAACACACACACACATTTGGGCTTGATAGGCCAAGGAAACAAAACACCATCACTTTGGGTAAACAGTCTCCATATTGCATTCTACTTTTGCACAAACACAGGTACAGCAAATGATAAGAATTGCTTTTCCTTTCTCTGAGGTTCAGAGAATGTGAAACCCAGAAATACTCTCGGGAAGAATTGTGCCTTGCTTTTCTCTGTGAGGAGAAATGTCGCTAAATTTATCCACGGCACTTTTGCATGTTCAGTGGGGAGTCTGGTGTGGCATTGCACAGCACAGGTGCTGGAGTGTGTGGTGTGCAGGATCTGTTTGTTCCCTGTGGGAATCACAGCAGTGAAATCCTGAAGGGCCCAATGCTGTTGGATTTCTCTCATGTTTTATTCTGTACACGAGGCCTGCCTGCACCTCTTTCTCCAGCTGTGCTCATAGACAGAGGAAAGGCAGTAATCTTGGAATCTCTGCTGCTCACAGTGACCCCAAGATATGTTAGAAAGTCTCTTTTCCCAGCCTGGCAGTCAAAGAAGAAGTCAGAGCTCTTCATTTCTCATTCTCAATGTTGTTTATTGTATCTTATTTATAAAATTCTTTCTCCTGTCCTGCTGAGGTCTGCTCAGCAAGACAGACAGAGGCACTCTGCCTGCTCCCAGGGCTGTGTTATCTTTTTGTACTAAAAAACTATGTGTGCAATATTTGCAATAATTTCCTAATGCCTATCACCTATGTTAGACAGTGAGCTTCTACTGTAAACCAATCTGTAAGTGCCAACATCAGAGCAGAAGATGGAGGCCAGGAAGAAGGAGGAGAAAGGCTGGACATGCCCAGATTCCTCCATCTTTCCCCCTGAATGCCCATTCTAAAACCCCCAAAAATCTATTTTTCACCTTGTGATAAATTCACTATCATTCTACTTAAACTTTTGTGGCTTGTAATTCTTCATATAAGGTTGGTAATTGTTTTTTCCAAGGGCTGAATGAAAGGCACAGGGTCTTGGGCTCTGTGCCAAGGTCTCTGAGCCCCCTGGGCAGGGACTGGAGCCCTCCAGGGCAGCCAGAGGAATGTCCTGGGTTCCCACACAGTAATTCCTCCCTTTGGTGTTTCCCAGGTCGCTCAGAGCTGGTTCTGATGTCAGCAGAAGGCTGCACCATCACGGTTCGCCTGGTGCGCTCCTTCCAGCACCGCAATTTCCGGCCCCTGGTGTTCCACGGCGTGCCCTTGGAGCAGACGGTGCGGGAGTTCATGGCCTTCGTGCGCCAGGGTGAGCCCTGCCTGCTCCTCTGCCTGCTCCAGCCCCAAGTGCTGCTGTCCCTCCACCTCCTTGTGGAGCAAATGAGTGGGAATGGCTCTGGTGGAGATGCCAAATTCGTGTTTGCGTCCCGCCGTGTGCTTTCCTTCCTAGATGAAAGGTCTGGAGTTAAGGAGAGCTTCCGTGGTCGGTGTGCCATGTTTGATTTTGGCTGGACTGCTCCCCCTTGCCCAAATCCCCACTGTAGGAGCCTCAGAGGGTGGGACAGACAGAGATGAGAGATCTCTGCAGCCAGGCGGTGGAACTTGGAGTTTATTGCAAAGGGCCTGGGAGCAGGGCCCTGCTGGGAGCTGCCAGCCACAGCTGGAGCAGGCACGAGAAAAGTGTGACAGTGTTCACAGGGGTCTGAGGATGAGGGAACAGATGAGGATCTGACTCCATGTTTCAGCAGGCTTGATTTATTATTTTATGATATATATTATATTAAAACTATACTAAAAGAATAGAAGAAAGGATTTCACCAGAAGACTAGCTAAGAATAGAAAAGGAAAGAATGATAACAAAGGCTTGTGGCTCGGACTCTCTCTCTGAGCCAGCTGGGCTGTGACTGGCCATTAATTATAAACATTCAACATGGGCCAATCACAGATCCACCTGTTGCATTCCACAGCAGCAGATAATCAATGTTTACATTTTGTTCCTGAGGCCTCTTAGCTTCTCAGGAGGAAAAATCCTAAGGAAAGGATTTTTCATAAAAGATGTCTGTGACAGAGAAGAGAGGGGTAGAGAGGATGAGAGAGAGAAAGGATGAGAGGCTAAGAGGGTAAGAGAGCGAGGTTCCTGTTATAATACAATGAATCTTCTTTTGTGTTGAATATTCTAATTCTCACTAACCAATCTAGTACAACATACAAATCCTATAGCATTTCCATACAGCCTATAAGAATCATTACATCACCATACTGTGCTACATTTTAAACCCTAAAAACTAATCTTTGGACCCCATCTGCCAAGCTGTAGGGTCTGCTCTGACCCTTGGACCTGTCTGCAAGCAGAGGGAATTGTTTGATCAAAAGGGAATTACCTTCAGCTGGCCATACCATTGTTTTCCAGTTGTTCAGTAACTAAGGGATCTCAAAGCTTGCTTTCATTTCAATCTCACTTATAGTTTCTATATTCTCAAAATCTTTTGCCAGGCAGTCATATTTATAAGGCTTTCCTGTTTCATCTTCCCCAACACCCACATTTAGTCTAAAAGAAACAAGAGCATTGCTGCATTTGGCTCAGTGCCTCAGGCTCCTTGAGGGGTGCTGTCAGGCAAATATTTATCAATTAATAGGAATAAATTAATAGAATTTAGAAAGTCTTTGATCCTAACTATGCAAATATGTGGAATGTGGGAATGCAAGTCTGTTTGCTATTTGTGAGAAAAAAGAATCTTGAAAATTTGTTTTTGACACTGTGTGGTCTCAGAGTGCATGTTTGTTTCTGAGTTTCTGTCTCCATCCTGAGCTTTGTGGTGCAGATTTACTCATCTGTGGGCTTTCTCTTTTATAAGCCTGGTTGAAAGTGACAGTGAATCTAAAAGTTAAGTACTGCAGACTAGCCCACACAGTGACTTGATCATTAGGGTGTTACCCTTAATCCTGCAGGTGTATTTCCACACACCTCAATGGAGACATTCAAAGGGTACAAAATAACATAATTTGTTTGTTTTATTTTGTTGGTTTTTTTTGGTTTTTTTTTTTTTGCATGAAGTCAGCTTAAACAAGTCTTGAACTGTTATATTAGGTAACATTTGAGCAACTTCTAGGACATTGCCCTGGGACAATGGGTGTCTTGTGTTTGGCAATTTCCATACTTCTAGACAGTGATAGGCATGGCAAGGTCTTGGGATGCTGTTGGAACACTGCAAACACTTTCAGAACATATGGCACAGCTGCTGGTATGGACAAGAAAATAAAAAACAATGCTAGGAAACTTGCTTTTGATGTGTGCAATATTGCAACTCACTGTTATTTGAGACAAAGCCAATGTTTGTTTTAAACAAGACTTAGAACCCTGTTTCCACAGGGGTGCAAAAGCCCTTTTCCTTCCTTTACAGTAATCTGTTTTGAAGAGGCAGTTTAAGATAAATGGATAAACTACTGAAGAAATCAAGGCTTCAGCCACCTTGCTGCTGGCACCCCACAGGTGGCTGGGCCTTCTGAGTGCTGGTTGTCACAGGGAGCACTGGCACCAGGGCAGGTGTCAATGTCCCTGCAGTTACCTATGGACTGTGTCCTGCAAGCAGCTAAAGAGCTCATTTTCTACAGCTTGGCTTCCTTTTGTGGTGTGTTTACCTGAGGATTCAGTTCTGGGCCACAGTTGGCAGCTGTTTGTATAAGGCAAAGAGAGATGCTGGACAAACCATTGAAAGGATGTTGCTGGCAGATTTCTGAAGGATCAGGCTCCTGTGGTCACACCCTAATTGCACTGGCTCACTGTCCTCGTGGGGTGTTTTGTTCAGAGAGACTTCATGCTCAAAGGAACTTGTTCACATATGGAGTCACTATAGAATCTGGGCCAAAGGCTGTGTTTAAGCATTTGGTGCTCAAACAAATCTCCTATGTTGCAGATTTATTTTGACTTAAAGGCTGCCCAGGGGATGCATACATTGCACAATAATGGAGAATGAAGGATTGGAAATAATTAAAAAAGGGAACTTTGTTTTAACTTTGTGCTTTTATTTCAATAGATGTGTCTTCAAGATCAGGACTTCCTCCTCCTTTTAAAAATTACAAGTATGGTAGGTGGTTTTTATTTTTCTTGTTGTAATTGCCATCAAATGACCACATGATACTTTACACCAGCATTTATACAACATAGAAGATAATTGCTGTACAATACTAATGTTGGTGCCAGTGCCTGCCTACATTTGCAACTCTGTCGGCTCTTGTAGCTGGAGTTATGCCACTGGGATCTTGTCTGCAGAACTTGACCATTATTGTGAAAATCTGTTTGAATCTTTGAATTAGGCTGCACGGTTTACATTATTTGCTATTGGGAACTGATGGGTTTTGATTTTAATTTTTTATTACTTTTTTAAAGTGCCTTTTAACTCTGTCTTTACCCTAATGAGCAGCTTGTGGTCTCAAAACACTTTGAAATTGTAGTTCTCTGTCTGCTCATGTACTTCAGTATCTATTTACTGATGGTGAGGCAGAAGCTGAAGGCAAAAAAGTAGAAAATGCTCAAGTCTTATATACTTAAATAGCTTACACAATATGAGAGAAACAGGGGAACTTTGCTCCAAATAGTTATGAAAGCTCTTAAATACAAGCTGGTGGTATGAAATAGCATGATGTGAAATTTAAGCTGACTTTATCAAAGCTATATTTATATTTCCTTTTTGTGCAGATTGTTATGAACATGTCCAATTCACCTGCTTGGAATAGAGAAAACTTTTTAGACAGACTGAGTTACTTCCTTTCTTGGAGTTTGTAAACTTGGGTGTCAGTCACGTATCTTCTCCTAAACTTGGCAATTCTCAAAGCTCCCATGGAGTTTTCCTACAAGTGATCCTCTGTGTCCCATGTTCTTGGAGTTGGCAAACTCCTTCCTCTATGGTCATTCAAAGAACTGAGTGAAAAATCTACTTAATACATGTGAAGGGTAATGAACTCTATTTGCCTATTAAAACAAATAAACAAAGGATTTCATTTTGTGCTCTTGCTGATGGTGAAACACAGAGTGCAAATGGAAACTAGAAAAAGAGGGGTTAAGACTGATGATACATCAGTGGCAGGTATTTGAATGTTTCTATCATTTTTAATGTGTTACTTAAGGTCATAACATCTGGAAGTGTAAGTTTGAATTTGGAGGTGCCCTTCACCCCTTCTGTGGCTTTGGCTGTTTGAGGGGTTCCTCTCTAGAACTGCTCTCTCCGTTGTATCCCTGGTGCTGCCTATCCCAGCTGCTTCTTTCATCACTTGGAGATCAGTTTAGATTTTCACAAGACATATCTGGTGGCTCAGGGCTGGTTGTGCCTTGTAGGACTGAGCATAACTTTAAAACCTGTTGCACCAGTTAGTGGGAGCCTGCTCTTACTGTGCTGGTGCTAACTGCAGGAAAATTTTCACACAGGAATATCAAAGCCAGGTTCCTCACCTTCCCCTCAGGCTGTGAATCATCCAGGTTCCTGTTTTTGGCATTTCTGCTATCTCTACAGTGCTCTGCTGTCTTTCCTGTGTTTTTGTGAGGGAAGGGCAGTGAGACTTCTGCAGCAAAAGCCAGAGTTTTTCTCCTGTTTTGTTTGGCAGTGCCAGAAATCTCAGTTGGATCTGGTTGTCTCTCGCTGTGCCTGTTTCAGCTTCCTTCCCTGCAGAATTCAGCACCACTTTGTTTTAACATCATACATAATGCCATCACATTCCTGCTCTTGGATCAGTGCTCCAACTCACATCTCAAATCTTCTGACTTCCATTTTCTCTTCATTTCTTTGTATGGATTATTCTGGTTCTTGGTCTAGAACTTTTTCTGAGTCAGTCTTATCTTAGCACCTTGTCACCTTTTTACACCACAGTACCTTTTCACTGCTGCTGGCAGTCTGGGTGCCAGCTTGTTCCATAAGCTGCTTCTCAGTTTTATTTCTTTCATCCATGAATGTGGAGCAGTATGGCAGGTAGTTAATAAAATCACTTAGAAAGTGGTATCTTATCAATTGCCATGATAGACCTGTCATGAGAAAAGGCAAGATAAAAACTTGGCAGTTTTCAAGTCCCTGCCACTGATTGCGTGGGGATGAAATAGCGAAGGCCAGTCAGAGGATTTAGCTTGTGGGAAGGGATTATGGTTTAATCTCTGTAACAGAGTTAAAGAAGCCATTTAATAGCTCAGATGAGCCCGTGGTAAACTGCTGGGTGCCAGTGGTGGAGCTCTGAGCCAGTAGAACTGAGACAATGCTCCAGGGTATGACTGGACAAGGACTAGAGAAAAGGGAAAGTATCCAAGTAGACAGAGGAGCTTAAAACTAAAGCACAGGCTGGGTTTATTTGCTGTAGTAGAAAGGTTTCATGATTGCAATATATTTTTTCTGTGATTGCTTGGTCTTTTTGTAATGTTTCTATGCAAGATGGCTCCTGGTAATTGCAATTTAATGTCTGTCTTTCTTCTAATACCACAGTTATGACAACATGCCAGGGCTGCCTTCTCCGCAGTGAGAATACAGAGTACTTCTTGCCTTATGTGATGTTTTAGATGGTGTTCAAAGTGGGCCAGAATTGTATGGAAGCAGACTTCTGAGTGGGAATGTGATCTTTGTTATTCTGAGCATTTGAATACTTACTCCTGGTGATTTGAAAGTTGGTTTAGCCAATAGTTCATTTTGCTGCATCCTTCTCTTACCAGACTATTGCAACATGTAGTGTTCACTCAATGCACAAAACTAAATTAGAGCAGAAAAATGAACAGACAAGCAGAACTGGTTTTTCTTCTTTGCTGGGAAGGTATTGATGGGTTACTCCAGATTTGTTCAAACACAGTCTTCAATTATTTTTTTTTATTAGTGTTGCATGGCTTTAAGCTGTTCCCTCTGGATCTTTGCACTCATGCAGTTGCTTTGGTGACTGTGTTATTTTCCCCTGTGTTTCCCTTCTGTTAACAAAGCCCTGCCCTTGTTGCCAGGAGAAAGTGGTACCTTTTTTTTAATTTCTAAAGGCACTACACAGACGTAAAATAAAAATTATTGAAGAGGGTGTAGCATTACAGAGAAGAGGCTGTAGATGTTCATGTAAAATGAACTTGCTTAATGAAATTTCTTCTGTGGATGATGGGTGTTGTATACATGAGAAGGAAAATTTCAAGGGATGATCTGAAGTGATCAGGTTACCGTGTCGTAATTACTTGCTGCCTATCAACTTAGCTGTAGCAGTTGACAGTGCATAAATGCTGTTGGTCCTGCCCCAATTCCATGTGTAAAACCTATTAAGTTAAAACACCCTAAGTGGCATTTAAATTGATGTGTTTTGACTGGCAATTGAGATGGTCATTAGTTGGTTATTGTAATTCAGCCGACAGGCAGAAGCCCAGTCGGATGTGGTACCTTAATGTTGCATTGACTGCTTGAGGCTGTGGCCACAGAACTGTGAGATTAAGATGTTTTCTCCTCTTTCAGGTTGAGTACACAAAATTGTAAATAACAAAAGATTTTTAAGCTTCCCCCTTTGTTTGTTTGTCTTTCCCCAGTACAACTTTCAGTGTTGTGTGCTTATTAAGCCTTGTTTTAGGAAAACACTGTTTTTTCTTTCAGATACAATGAAGATTATTCACCAAGCACACAAATCTAAGGTAAGATTATTAGCTGTGTTCCTCTTTTGCGTGCTTTGATGCAGGCAGATCTCTGCACTGTCAAACAAGACTGGAGCAGAAGAAATTATTCTTATTTTTGTATTCTGGTTCTCTGATTTATAGACTGGTGAGCTTGTAGTGAGTTTGGAAGATGATGACAAACTGATTTTGAAGGAAGACAGCACGCTGAAAGCAGCTGGAGTAGGTAGGAGTGCATTTGTATTGACTGAAGATGCTGTTCCTTGTGGTAGCATTAAATTGATAGCTGGCTGATTATGTTTGGACAGGCTGCTGAAAAGTAAATGCTATTTCTGATGCTCTTTACACGACTTGATAATTATTCAGGGAAGCATTATTCAAATCACTGGTCTGAGGGCAGCAGGTATCTGCACTCCAAATGTTCAGAATGCAAATTGTGATTTTTAGAGGGTATGCTTATAATTCTGCTGAGAGTAATTTTAAATGATTGACAGATAGGTTATTAGTACCGTGCCTGCTTGGTCTTATCAGTAACATTTAAACTGATGTTTTGGTTAGAAATGTAAGTAGTGGAACCAGCATGGAATAATGAAATAAGATTAGATTTGTTTAATGTGTAGCATACAGTGTCTGATAGCCAGATTGCTCAGGAAAGCTGGAGCATTATCACTTAGAGAATGTGCTGAACATAGCAAAGACTTGAAACTTGACCTGATTTCTCACATTTTGATAAGAGACTACATATAGGGCATGTCTTTTGGTAATAATGTAAAGAAATGTCTGTCATGATAAAACTGATGGTCCCTGGATGTCCTTTGGGCTTCTCATAAAAGTGGCTGAGTGACTTTGTGGCAGCAGGGTGCTTGGGGGATGTGGTTGCATTCCACCTTGATATGGACATTTGCTCATTTGAACCTGATTTGCCTGCCTGGGAAGCTCGAACTGCCTGAGCTCTGAGTGCAGGGGCTTCACAGAGGAGGCTCCCTCCTGCTCCTGCTGCTCACTGATTGCTCCCCAGCTGCTCAATGGGATTTCTTTCTCTAGGTTACTTGGCTCTCCTGTTTCCTGTGATTTATTTTCTGGTTTTAAGTGACTTGGGGTGTCTCTTCAGTGTTTTTCTCTGGTTCCAATATCCCTTTCCTAAAGGTCTTTGAGTATTGCTGTAATATGAATCATAGTTTTTACTACACACCAGGTCTTTTTGTCTGCAGGAAGGGAAAAAGAAAAAAAATCAAAAAGAGGATTACTGGCACCCAAGCCTTGCAGATTTGTAATTTAGTTAGCAAAATATTAATTTAATCATGATCTTTATCTGTGTAAGGCATAAGAGACAGTGCAGTTCAGGAGAGGGACTGATGACAGTGCCAGATGTTGAATTAGAAATAACAAAGCTGTCTTCTTTCAAAAAGGTATGGATGAGTATTTGTATATATTATCTGCCTTTGAAACTGGGTTTGTAGCTACAGCAGTGAAATAGTTGGATCTCAAAAAGGTGTCAAAACATCAGACTAAATGTTACACTGAAAGGAAATAGGAATGCAGCAGCCTGTTCTGTGTCTCTGTACAAAGGGAGGGGTGGTTCATCTGGGCAGAAAATTATTTAAAGCTTTTTTTGTTTATTTTTTTCTGAATAACAGCAGTTATTAGTCATTAGAATATAGAGGGTATTTGTGATAGAAGAGGAAAACCCATTCCTTGGAAAGTGCAATGTGCCATTATGCCATTTTGAATTTGGATATGTTCCAGTGTATATTGACATGAAAACTAGCTAAGTTAGGAGTGAAGTTTTTGTAGTAAAATCTTGAAGATTTTACTTTTCTCCTTCAGCAATAAGTAGAAAAGAGTAAGGAAGTGATATCATGAATCATGTACCACTGGTCCTCATTTTGTACGAAACAATAAAGTTTGTACATTTTCTTTGAACCAGTAAGAAGATTTGAAATCTCCTATTGAGATATGATTTTTTTTCAACATCTAATCTGGACAAGACTTACTAGAATAAAACAATCAGAATCAGAATCACCATTAGAAATTCTGGGAAATTCTGATACACGCAGAACAGTTTTCCTAAGCTGCAGTTGATTGCCCTTGGCACTTTACAGGGTTGGGCTAGAGAGTTATAAATGATGAGGACATTAGATAAGTATCCTCAGGAAAGCCTCTGTAGTAGTGATTATTATTACAGTTATTATCCAGTCAGCAAAGTTAATGCTTGCAGTTTTTTTTAAAGCAGGGTGTATGTTAATAAAGTGTTCAGTATTCATTACAAATAGTCTTGTCTGTTTTCTAGTTGAGATTCTAAAATCCCTTCTACTCTTTTTTGTTTCTTTTTTTTCTTTTTACAAGACAGGCAGACTTCATTAACTTGAGGTTTAATTAAAAAAATGAATGTGGAATTTATTGGCTCAGCACCTTAAAGAATTTCATGTTTAATAATTGTGAAGGCATTCCATCAGATTTGTCTCTGTTCTGAATTAGTAATGTTGCTGACTTACTGTTTTAGAAGAGGAAGTCCTTGACCTACTGGGTTGAAAGAATTGTGACTGTTCTGAACCTTTGTGGGTCCTTTAGCTCTGCCATATCCCCTGTGAATAATTAGAGGTATTTGAAGGTATTGCTGGAGAAGCCAATTTGTGTCTTTCACTTTGCATATTGTCGAAGCCTCATGAATTAATCATCAGCAGGGCAAAAAATTAACTTCTTCAGACACATATTTTGATGGGTCATGAGGGAGAATGTAAAGTGATCTGTAAAATATTCTACTGATCCTCTAAGTATTAAATTATTATACCTACAGGCTAATTTAATGGGAAAAAGAAGTTTCTTTCTCCCTTTCCGAACAGAAAAATGCACAAAAAAGAATGTATCACGCTTCATTACTTTCCTAGCATTTGAGGGTGTTAGAAATGCCATCACTTAATTTGCTGAATGTTTTTACAAACAATTCTGAAGACTGTGTTAAACAAATCTTGAGAGGTCTTGTGTACATATTTCCTTCTGTACATTCATGTTCTTGGTGGTTTTGTTTGTTTGGGGTGTTTTATAATGAGATTTAACAATCTCTTTAATACTAGCAACATTTTTCAAAAATATTACAAGGAAGAAAGAAAAGTGGGTGGTGATTTATAATTGTCTTTGACCATAAAGTTGCTAATTGTCTTCTAAAATTCTAAATAGCTGGCTGTTGGTTGTTCATTTACTGGTGTGCTAAATATTTAATTTTTTATTTCTTCTAGAAAATGAGACGGAATTAGCATTCTTCTGTGAGGAAGATTACAGAAACTACAGAGCTAATCCTGTTTCGGCCTGGTGAAGATCCCAAGAGATTGTTTTGTTTTCCCATACCTGTTGTAAATTTTCCTTATTCTGCTTAATGAGATTTTTCTTAAAGATCAATAAATCCTAGAGGATTTCTTTGCAAACAGTGCAATTCCCTTCCTATAGAAATTAATTTCTGTCAATATGCTAAGGCTGGGAGAGGAAAAACTGGGGGACATAAATGACTTTTTTCTTCCTCCCTTTTCTGTTTGCTGTGCTTGGCTCTTGAGCCTCAGGCAATGCCATCCCTGAATGTGACACAGGTTCTTGGTGTGATCCCACAGCACGCAGTAACTGCATGTGGAGATTATAGAATGCACAGGATGATCCCATCACAGTACTAATGAAAATGAAGTGAAACCTCCTGCAAATGAAATGAAATGTTTTATGACCAGATCACTGGGTATTTTAAAGAACTTGAGAAGAGAATCTCTCTGTTTCAAGTCACAGCTTTACTTCTCTCATTTTATGTTTGGTCTCTTTTGTTTAAATAGTGCAGACTGGCCGGTGTTTCATGCTTTTCAGCGGTGAATGCTCTCCATTATCCTCTCTTCCAGCCCTCTTTAGCATGCTGAAAGGGACAAATGTCTGCTGGGAGGCTTTTGTGTGCACAGACCAGCTCGCCTGTTTCTAGCTTCACTTCATGGAGCCACCTCCACACGGGGCTAGCAGCTCCAGTTCTGCCAGGACATCACTGTGCCTAAGTAGGGATTGGGCATTTTTCCAAGTGGAGTGAAAGCTCATGGTTCAGTTTTAAGAATAAAACCTGAATGATTGCATTTTTTGCAAGGAGAGGCCCAGCCTGTGAGCCACATGTCTTCAAGACTGGAATTGATTCCTTTGTGCTTTCCATGAGCCAAATACTCTGTTGCAATGTGTTTGTTCTTGGTGATGCTGGCCTTTCCTACTACATGGACCAAATTAAGAATAATAGAAAACAATCATGCATCCCATAAGGTAGACATCACTTATGAAATGCTTTTTAGGGGGTACCTACATGGGACACTGTGCCTTTAATCCTCCCCTCACTGAAAGAGGAGTGATGCTGGCTCTGTGCCTTAGCAGGATTTTTGGGCTCTGCTGAATTGAACTGGACCTCACATGCAATTGCTTTAGACCCACACATCTATGCTGAGCTCTGGGTGAGGGCTGACAATGCTATAGCCATGAGAACTTCCTGGAGGAGTAACCCTGCCATTTCCTAGAGCTTTGATTATTGTTTTTATTGACATGTGTGGCTTCCAAAGTGTCTAAGTAGAATTTCCCTTTGTTTTAGATGTAGGGCCAAAGAACCCTCTGTGTATTGTTCCCACCTCGTTTTCTTCATCCTTACTGGCAACTCCCTGGTTTAGGCTGTAAGAAAATTGGGAAATTTAGTGACTACAAGAAAATGGTCTGGGATTATATCAGGTGCAGTGCAAAGGACCAAAACATGCCAAAACTAAGCTCACAGATGTTGCAAAAGCAGGGGAAAAAGTCAAGGAGGAAGACACAACTTGAAGGGGAAGATATGAGGGACATGGCATGGATACTTAAAAAAAAAAGAAAAAAAATCTTGCCCAAAGTCAAAGCTATTCAAAGGCCGGCCATATGCCATCCAGTGCAGGCACATGCACCAAAGCTTGCCGAAATTGATCCCCACTGAAGGCCAAAACAGAAAAGAAGGACTTACAAACACTCTGAAATGGAGATGCCATCAAAGGAATTGCAATTGGAGGAGAAAAAAAGAGAAGATTGTGCATTATGCATGCCCTGATGAATTTATGAGGAGAATTTACCTCTTGCCTTCTCTTTCTGTCCAGGCAGCCTCTCTGTTGCTGGTGCCTGCTCCCCAAACATGGGCCCACGTTCAGCGCTCTTGCAGTCTGTCATGTTTGCACATTTATGAGGTTGATTCAAATTTTTCGTATCTTCTCAGACAGTTCAGGCTGATGCATTGCACCCCAGACTATCTCATCTTTGTTCAGCCAAATTTACAACAAGGAAGGAAACTTTGTTAGAACAGATAGTGTACCAGAGACATCAGAGTGTCAGGCTGGCCTGCCAAGGCCTCTAAATGGTGGCTGTCAGCACATGCAGGCTCTCACACTGAGCATGACTGAATTTGGTCTCCAGCCCTTCCAGACAGACTTGGATTAGTTTTGTGATCCCTTTTCTTTAAAGCATTTGTCTTTGAAAGAGTCACCACATTTTAACAATTGTCCTTTCTGGGCTTGTACAGTTCCAAACCTGCAGTGTCACATCAAGTGTGGTACAGTGGAAGAGCAATTCTACAGCATCAGGGAGGAAAACTGTAAATGTTCTACTGCAAATAGTCAAGAATGGATGTGACTGGCACTCCAGGTTAACTTCTCTCTCCAAGGGAAGAGTTAAACTACTGCTTTGTGAGCTCTGTTCACTCTGGCAATGGCACTTCATTGGCTTCTTTCTCCAGCAGCACAGTGGAGCCTTTTGTAATGCTCTCAATGGCTATACTTGTAAACTGGTTTTTTCCTGAAGTGTTTCTCTACTGTGCTTATTTATTTATTTATTTTAGAGGCTTTTTTGTGACTTTCAGTAATACTTCTTTCTAGTAAATCCCACAAAACCACAGATAATAATTGACAACTTGTTAGGAAAGATGCTGTTCCAACTCTTTTTTTGGTGGGATAGGCTACAGCCTTGTATCAAAGTATGTTTGGTTCCAGGATTGAGTACTGAATGAAATCTCTGAACACTGGCTAATAAATTACTAAAGAATGAGATATCTTTGCCCATGTTGTTTTAAAATCCTCTTTCTGTTAAAGGAAACCACAGAGCCAGTACTGTGGTTTGTTATCCTGGCAGAAATCATGAGCTGCATTGGTTTTCAGCTGCTTTTAATCAGAGCTGCAGTGGGGTAAGTCATACTGCTTTGCCAGTGGTCTTAGGCATCGTGGGGTTAATGAGGATTCCTGTTACAGTAGGATGTTCTTGGAACCATTCACCACTTTTTTGTTAAACAAAAGAGCAATATCCAGAGAGGAGTCTGAAGTTAGATAAAATTTATCCTGGGTATTTACACTGCAGTAGGGAAAGGCAGTTGAACTGGAACCCTGGGGTGCTGTGTCAGGCTTGGCTGTTTCTTGGAGAAAAAAATCACTTCAGAGGGACTGGAGGTTTGATTAGGAGGTGTGAAAGCTGAAGAAGAACAGAGGAAATTTTGAAAGAAATTGCCATGAATAGGAA
This sequence comes from Zonotrichia albicollis, assembly GCF_047830755.1. Lineage (NCBI taxonomy): Eukaryota > Metazoa > Chordata > Aves > Passeriformes > Passerellidae > Zonotrichia > Zonotrichia albicollis. The sequence goes on along the minus strand of NC_133828.1, from coordinate 9,381,683 downwards.
GAAGACATAACAGTGTAAGTAAATAAACAGCAAAATTTGCATGCGCAACACTCTTGGTGCAGAGACACGAGAGCAGTGCTGCTTTCTGTAGAACTAAAGGTATAAAAATGTTGCTTTTTCATAATTTTGGAACTGACTTAATGAACTGCTCCAATAGGCATTTGTTTTTTTTCTGGCTTTGTCACATTAAACTTTCTGCATCCAACAGTTTCAATGATTTTTTCTGCCCAGAGATAGTTCTGTTGCCTTTTGAAGAAGCAAGGGTTAAGAAAAATCTGCTGACTTGGACAGCTGAGTTGACCATAAGGAGAACTCAAAGATCTGATAAGCACCACTTTTACAGTTAGCTGCTTTATCTGATGTAAACCTTGCGGCTTAAAGGTGATCCAGAAATACATTGTAAGCTGTGGTGTTTCTCCTTCTCTCCCTGGCAGTATTTAACATCCCCTGACAGATCACTTACTTAAAAATGAGCCTGCAGGTAGCAGTCCAAGAGTTCCCACAGCCATGATGGGACATCCATGGCCTGTCCTTGGAAAATAACAACCACAGAAATCCAGAGTGTCCAAAGATCAGGAAGAGAAAACCAGAGCATAGGATGCTCATTCTCGGTCTCCTGTGACTGATGGGATCCCAGATACAGAGTGGGCAGATGACTGGAGGCATCACAAAAGCCTGAGGCAAATGCACACTTTTGTTTATTGAACAGCTTGGACTGAGCTCAGGCTTCCTGGCTGGCAACTGATCCCCCTTCCATTGCTTCCCTTCCATGGGACCGCTTGGCACAGATTTGCAAGTGATTAGTGAGCCAAGGAACGCCCAGCAGACAACTTTTGTTGCTTTTTTTTTTTATCAGGATATTGACTTTTCTCTACTCCCCATTTCCTATTGAGTCAGAGACACAGACACAGCTTCGAACGTTTCCCCAACCACTTCCCTTTGCTTATTGCTGCCACTTGTGGTTTGCAGTGCCTTAGTGGTGAAGTTTGCACCTCATCTGAACCTCATCTGATATGCAATAGCAGCGTTTCCTGTGGCAGCGAAGGTACACTTTTTAAAATTTGTTCATGAAAAAATATGCTTTGATATGGAGACTTTTTCTACACTGTAGCTAATAGTGCACAACAAAGGCTCTTTTCTTGCTTTGCAGCAAGGCTTGCACTGCAGGACGGCACTGTCCCCCAGTCAGTGGAAACAAAAATGTTTTTATCATAACGGTTTGAATCTTGTAAGGAAATGAAGGAGTTACATCAGGAAAGAAAAAAAAAAAAAAAAAAAAAGGGCAGTGAAAAGCCAAGACCTATTGCCATGAACTCTGCCTGCAGAGAAAGCCACCAGATGTCAGCACAGCCTGTTCTTTGCTTCTCTAAAACCTCTGCAAGCCAAGAGAAGTGTCATGTTTATGAAAAGTGCTTATCTGTGAACTAGTTTAGCCTGTGAAGTCTGTGCTGGGGTTCTGGTGATGAAAGCTGAGTCTTTCCTTGCAGAAAGTATTTCTTTTCATATTAAAATCAAAAAGCGGCAAATTGAACTGGTCTCACCGCTTAAATTCCTCTTGTTAGAGAGCATCCTTTGCAGAGCCGGTTCCCAGCGTATCTAAATCTTTGCATGCTGTGAAGAGGCATTTGCAGAACATTCATTTGAAGAATTGTCTGGAAAAGATCAGTGTTAATTTGCCGAGGTTTTGTAAAGTAGATTTTAAGTATGCCTATTTCTTTTAAACACAAGGAAAACCATCTGGAACAGACACACATGCAAAGCAGAGCAAAACATCTTCGGCAACACAGCTTAAACACACAACAAATGTATCCTCCATGCTTCTGACCCTAAGCTCCCACTATTTCCTCCTTGTAGTGCAAGGGCTGAGGAGAAGCTGGTACTGCATTCTCCAGGCTGTGCCTCCTGAGCTGCGATGAGCTGAGGTGGGATGTGAGTTTTGGAGCCTAAATCCCAGCTCTGTGCACAGCTTTATGTGTCAGTGATTAGAGCATGCATAGATGCTGCCTGGTTAAAAGGCTAGATTTGAATTTTTGCAGAGGGACAAGGTGTGACAGAGCTTTCTGCTCAGATTCCCATCACTCTTCTTGCAGCAGCTTGCAGGTGCCAGGGAGGTGTCAAAGAGAGGGAAGTTAAAGTGGCAGCTAGAGCCTGGGTGGTGTAAATATTCCTTCCTCCTGTTTTGGGCTGCTTGTTTGCCTCCTTTCCTCTAGCCTCACACACTGGTGTCGTGTTAGGGGTTTGCCACAGCTACTTCTCAATTCCAAACTAGGTGGTAACTAGGACCCTCAAACACTGCTCACATTCTGGAAGGGATGCAAGAGAAATTGCAGCTGTGCAGTCTGGGGCTGTGTGCAGGGGAAGCCTGTGGTGTGCAGCTTGTCTGGGGGGTGTTATTCTTGCTTCTGTCCCTTCTGCACAGCACTGAGTTCTGCTTTGCTGGGGACCAGGACCTGCTGTGGAAACTTGGCACACGTGGCAGATAGATGAGAGGAGAGCTGGGTGTTTAGGAGTTTTATGTCCCTGTATATGTGGTATTTTTGATCAGATATGGATTGTAACTTCTGTTTGTTATCATTCTCTCAATAGATTAATTCCTTTGTAGTGGGACAGGAGCAGCTGGCCAGAAGAGTGGGACTTCCAGCTGGTAGTGAATACATTAAAGGGCTCAGTGTAGCAGATTAATGTAAGAATTTACCTTTGTCTGTCCATTCCTGCTCTCTGGCAGGTGACTTACAGTGTTGTGTACCAGGAATGTCAGTGAGAACTGTAAGAACTGCTGCTGTCTGCCCTCTAATTAAATCTGAGAAGGTTTAATTCTGCTTTCTAACCAAAAGCCAATGGAACACATTCTTTAAGAACAGTTTGGGAGGCCCCTTTTCTTCAGTGAAGCATGATTTTTAAAATGGAAGGCATGGTGTTGGTCTGATTTCAACACAACTTTGAAGTCACATCTTTGTCTCCCCGCTTGTGTTAGGGTGTTGGTCTCTTCCTTCAAATAACCAGTGACAGGACAAGAGGAAATGTCCTCAAGTTGTGCCAGAGGAGGTTTAGACTGGATATTTGGAAAGATTTATTCACCATAAGGGTTGTGAAGCATTGGAACAGGCTGTCCTGGGAAATGGAGTCACCAGCTCTGGAGGGATTTACAGGACTTGTAGGTGTGGCACTCGGGGACATGAGGGATGGGCTTGGCACTGCTGGGATAACAGTTGGACTCAGTGATGTTAAAGGTGTTTTTCTGTGATTCTGTGATTATGCCCATCCAGTTAGAGGGCATCAGCTGGCTTTAGAGTCAAAGCGAAATCTAGCCATGATAGCTTTATATCCCACCAGTTACCATCATGGCCATTTCTTCACAACTATTCCCCTGCCCCAGGCCTCCCAAATCAATTACAACTGGTTTTGCAGAACACAGACTTGAATCTTGCACAGCAACTTTGTTTTCTAGAGTGCTGAACAAGACAGCTGCTTGAAGGCAGACATCTGGCTGCAGACAGCTCTTTAAGGCAGCATGCTGGCCTGCAGCAGCTGAAGGTAGCTAATTGCAGATCAGATATGGAAACAGGTAACAAGAGTAACTAACCAGCTGAACGACAGCTGTAGTGCATCCTCCAGTGCTGAGATTTCTAAATCTAAAGCAGATTATCTTTCTAGGAGGATGCACTCGAGCCACTTTAAGTCTTTGAAAGGTTTCAGTAATACTATGGCTCGTGGTATGTGATCCTCCTGACTGGCTCCAGACAATGCTTATTTTTAGTCTTTGATTATGAAGGTCCTGTACATGCTCTGCTAACAAGAGCTGTCCCTGATCATAGGTGGTATCTGTGTATTCTGTGCTCAGCTTTAAAATGTGTGTGGTTCTCACAAACACAAAAAAACCCCACCTTGTGCAGAAATTCTGCAAAACTGATGCTGCTTATTAAAGCACAATAAATAGATCAAAGAAAACTGTCCTAGTGTAACAAATCTCATTCCTCAAACCCAAGGCACAGTCTGCAAATCCTGCTAGCTCAGTGTGGGAAATTTAGAGCTCAAGAACAACACCAGGTTTTGTTGCTGATTGTAGCTGTGTTGGTCATGTTGGAGAGACTAAAATATAGGAAATATATTGCACAGAGGTGCTGAAGCACGTGCATCCCCCTGAAGATTCAACTATAGTTTGATATATCACTTTGTGAGTAAATCCCTTAAGAGCAAGAAACCAATTGCACTGTTTAAAACTTTGTATTATAAATCTGAAGGAGTGAGAGAACTGTACCTGCAGAGGTTAATCTTCAGCTCAGGAATTTAAATGAACTCATTAAAATCAACTTACAAATTAGCTCATTAAAATGCAATGCTGCAGATCCAGAAGTTGGTTGATCTGGCATGCCACTTGTATGAAAAAGTGACTTAAGAAGCAGAGAACAAATTTATAGTACCAAAACTCCATCTTTCTTTGGAAATCCTTCTTCCTTGGACTCTGTATCAACAGCACTTTCTATTTAGTGAATTAAGCTTGTTTGATCCTATGCTACAAAATGCTGTATAATATCAGTAACCCCCTGTAATGAAATATATGTCTGCACACACTTGTGCCCTCTCACATTCATAGGAACTCTGTAATTGAGCCCTGGCACCATGGGTCACAGTAATGATCATTTTATTACCTTGATAATGACATTCTACAAGCTGCTGGCTGTAGTAGGTTTTATTTCTTAGTGGTTAAATTCTAGATAATCACACTACTCTACTACTGCCATTAAAGTAATGGTTTTGTTTGGGGAGAGGCAGGAAAAAAGACTCACACGAGCTCTGATATAATTATGTAGATCTGTTCAGAATATCTTTATATAACTACAGAGGCCAGAGATTAAAACTGGCCTCACTCTTACAGCTCTTCATTTGGTTCTTACATATCCCAGAGGCACATAGTAGGCAGTGCAGAAAATAAAAATACAAAGATTTTTACATTCAAGCTATATATTCTACAATAAGATACATATATTTTTATATGTGTGTGTGTGTACATATATACAGAAAGAGAGAAAAACTTCAAGTACAAAACCAGTTAAATGGTAAATTTTAAGCCAATCTCACTGAATGTCCTATGCACATCAAAAATGCTTAGGGAAAAGATAACTCAAAAATCCCTTACTTCATTCATTTTCAGCATTCCAGAACAGGAAGAAATTACTCAAACTGTTGTGTCCCATGTTTTAAGGACCAGATGCATACAGAGGGCATCATGTGAAATGCTATTCAGTGTTTTTAAGGATTGGTTTTGGTTTTCAAAAGGGATGGTGGCTGGCCAGTCTGTTGGCACAGGCATTACCTGGAGACCCTTGACCAGCTTTGTTCTTTAGTGCTGTAGAGCTGCAGTAGCTGTGGGGATTTTGAGCTGGCTTGTCTGTCCCTTTGGGCTTGTGTCCATCTGAAAAGCACCATGCTGACTCACTGGCTGCCCCTCTGCTCATGGGAACTGTCCCTTTGCCATGGGAAAGGGTTTGTAGGCAAGGAAGTCTTGTAAACAAAGCAAGGGTGCAAACCTTCTGCTGGGCAGAAAGGTGAGTCTTTAACCTTGCAGTGACTCAAAATAAACCATTCTTTTCCCCTTGAAAACAATGCCTGCCAGCCTGTGTAATGCTCTTTTTCTGCCTCCTGATCTTTTCTGGCTACCAGACAATAGTCTTGCCTGACCTAAAGATGTGGAAAGAAATCTAGATGGGAAAAAAAGGCATTGAAATACACCATAAACTGTGTAAACTGGTGTTTTTATGTTGTCATTGCCTGATGATGAAATGGAAAAGATGACTAAAAAACCAGGCTTGCTCAATCCAGTCTTCCCTCAAGGATGAGTTAAATTAGAGTGGGTTGAATTATATTCAGGTGAAACTGTCTCAATTCCATGTGGAAACTTATCACCTAACCAGAAATAAATATTGCTGGGTCATCAGTCTGCTTGGAGAGTGATTCAGGTGCCAGTGTGGGCTAAGTTCTGGAGGTGGATGGGGAAACCTAACAAACTCAGCTTGCTGAGGGGGACAGTGGTAAAGAATGGTACTTTCACCACGTTGTCCAAACCCCATGAAAACAACAACAAAAAAGTCACCTTATTATGAAATCTAAGCTTTCCCCTCAGAAGCAGCACTTGGAGATTTTACTGTAAGTGTTAGGCAAGAACTAACAGTCAATATCATCACTGGCCACATGAGCAATATCTGGAGAATATTACTCACTGAAGTTGTTGAGGCTAAACAGGGAATTCTTATGAGTCTCTGTCTGTGTAGAACTCTTCAGGGTTATGGGGGCAATGGTGACTTGTAGCAGGGTTTATGTGCCCCAGAGCTGATAATTCCCCTTGCCCTTTTGGGGGGAACAACACTTCCTTGTCCCACAAGCTGTACCTCATTTGGTGCTGACAGCTCTTGTTTCTCAAAGCAACACTGAACACTGAGTGTCTTTTCTTCAACTGTAGGAAAATGAGGCCATTCCAGGCACGTCCTTGTACCTGACCTTACTGAGGTAGTCTTCTTGTGTCATCCCAATTGCTTGCTTCTAAATGAGCTTTAGTGAATGGCTGTCCATTCACTGCTTGGTGATTTGCATGTCCAAAACCTAAAAAATTATTCTGATAAAGAGTAAGAACTTCATAGAAAGCAACAGGTGAAACATGAAATTAGGACAGAAATCTTTGCCCTATGCCCTGTCCACAGTGGGTGTGAAGTCGGAAGAGCATTTCATACCTGCTTTGTATGAAAGGGACTTTTTAAGGTGTAAGGCAATGAAGGACTGTGCCCAAAATGTACAACATGTTTTCATCTTGTGGTCAAGACTTGATGATCCCTTTGCAGGACTGTTCAAAGATCTTATTATTGCTACTGAAACCAGTGGGTTTAGAACTGCTGTTTTGTTTGCTTAAATGGGAATGTTCAGGTGACAGCCATTTCTAAAAGCTTCACCCTATTATTTGATGTAAGGCCAGCTGGAAGGCCTTGGTTTTCTCCATGTAATTTTGTGAAGCAGCAGGCCTTTCCAATAATTATCCTCGCTCTATTTCAATCAAATACTGCTTGAAACTTTGGCTCAGTGTAACAGAGAGCATGCAGCAGTAGCTGTCCTCTCAGAGCCAGCACTGCAGACCAGACGTCTGGTATTGGGGATGTCTTTCTCTCAAATGCTTTTATACTCCTGGAAAAGGTGCTTTATTTCCTCAGCTTATAAACATGCATCAGGCACTGCTTCCAGAAGCAGAAGTGCTGTCTGTATCTGAGAGAACAGGGATACTGGGCTTGCTGTCAGATTTGATGATTTTAGTAAAATCTGCTGTCACAGTAACAGGAATATAGCTGTACTGACTTGTCCACAGAGTTCATTGAAGAGAACAAAACCAGAGGCAATTGATCTTTCTAAACCTCACTGCCTTGATTGATCCATACACTCAAGAGGCATGGTATCTTTGCTGTCATAAACTCCAAAAATCTGTGCAACCTTGTGTTAAAAAATAAAGACATTGAAATTTATGAGAGCAGCTGGAAAGCAACTGAGAAATACTGGTTTGGGGAGCTGCCAGGCAGGACCTCCAGTGACTGATCTGACTAACAGAGTCCATCAGTTCCCCATGTATATTAGTGCTGCTAGCTTGGCTCTCACAGTCACTTTTAAGGCAATAATTGTCCTAGCAAATCAGCAATATAATTTAACTGCAACTGTCTAACCTAAGTTTGATGGCCATCCATTTTCTAAAGTCAACAAATTTTATTATTTTATCAACAATACCATTATACCAAAACATACGTGTATTTAAGAAACACCTTTGAACCTAGAAATGTTGATAATGCTTCAAAATCCTCAAAGCTGGGGCTGTTAGACATTGCTGGAGGTCTCCCCACTTGAGAATTCCCCCGTTGCACTGGGCAGCACAAATTTGACGTATCTGCCCTTCTCCCAGCCCCTCCTGATCCTCAGAAGTCTGTGCTGGATGCAGGGCAAACTGAAGATGACTCTGGCTATGATCACAGTGCATGGGACCAGCAGGGTGAGGGTGTAGGTTGGGGGCAGGTAGAATTTGTACTGGCTCTCATCGAAGGCCCTCGACCAGCCGTACGTGAGCGTGTGCAGGGTGCTGATCACCAAGGCAATAAATCCAAGAGAAGACTGAAAGGAAAAGAAACACACAACCAGTTAGCAGAGTGCCTTGTGCCTGGCTGTCTCCCTGTATTTCTGACATCATTTTCTAAGTGTACATGACAGAGAGGGAGCAATGGGTATTCCTGTGTTTCAATAAAACATGGCTGCAAACCTTTCCTGGGGAGTGTGCCAGACTGGGCTTTTCTTTGTCTAATCAGAGGTTAGGTGTGACATTGGAAGCTCAGCAGGAATTTCCCAGAAGGTGCTGCCAGCTCAGCAGAGAGGAGGGCTCCTGCATCCTGTGAAGCAGCAGCCCCCAGCCCCAGCTGGGCAGGGGGGCAGCGGCAGCTCCCAAGGGCTCCTCCTGAGCTGCAGCTGCCAGCCCTGCCCTGCCAGCCCTGCCAGCTCTGCCCTGCCAGCCCTGCCCTGCCAGCCCAGCCCTGCCAGCCCTGCCCTGCCAGCCCCTGGCTGGCTGAGCCAGTTCCTTCTGACCAGCAGGATAGAGCAGCAGTGATGTGGCTCTGGACCACAGCTGGCACTGCTGGAAGTGGGTGATGCCACAGTTCCACACAGAGCAAAGATCTTCAGGTGACTGGCGTCATCTACAGGAAAATGAGATTGTGCACAAGTGCTCTGTTCTGAGGCGAGCACCAGCCCTCAAGGCTTTCCTCCTCTGTCAGAGATGTGTGTTGGTTCAAAGGCTGTGAAGAGCCTTTTATCCACTCAGTGAGGCAACAAGAATGCAGCCCCTGTTCTGCAGGCAAGAACTTCCCCCATTTTCAGCTGAGATCATGCTCCCAAGCACCCACAGAGACAACACCTCCTCCCGAGTAATTCCAGCTCCCTCTGAGGGTTGCTCTCAAAGACAGGTTTTAAACTCTTTCCCTCACTGAGGGCTTCCTGCCAGCATCAGAGGTGGTGGCTCCTGAGCCTGCCAGCTCCCACTGCCTGCTGGCACTCAGCAGCCCTGGGCACTCCCTGTGTTCTCCTCTGTGCAGGCCTTTGCTGCTGTATTTTCAGGGAAAAGTGCACGTGAAGCATCTTGCTCTGCTGCCCTACTTTGAATGGTCTATCTAAGCTTGGTCTATCTAAGCCTGAAATAAAAGATTTCAAGATACCTATAGAGGGAAAATTTTGCTAATTTTAGTTAGTCCCTAACTTAGGGAAGAAAGCCTTTAAAAGCCTAAATATCTGTCTTGGTGCAGAGATCAGCAAGAAACCCAGTATTCCTGAAGATATGTCCAGGAAAGAGGACATGGCAGGGAAATCAGGAACCGGGGCAAGATGGGAGGAAGGACTCACTGTCTTTTGAAAAAACAGTTTCATCCAAAGAACTACTCAAATCATAGATTCCCCTTCTATTTTTGATTGCTGTGAAACAATTAAAAAACCCAGACAACTTTATAAAATGTACCATGTTATTACCAAAAAAACAGACCAAGACTCCTCTAAACTTCAGAGCTAATCTTTTAAGCAGCTGAGGGGACTGGGCAAGGGAGGGAAGGAGATCTCTAAAATGTGCTACCAGATCTATGTACTCGACTTTTACAGTATCTATCTGGCAGTCATGTGGGTGTCACTGAGTCCTGCCAAGGCAGGGTAGGACTCCTCTCTGTGTTACAGCTGAGCATTTCTCAAGGTCATGCCAGGAATTGGGAACAGAGCTGGGAACTGAGCCTTAGTCCTGTGTGCAAGCCCACACTCACCCTTTTTTTCATGTCCTTCTTGCCAGAAGCTGTGTCCATGTCCTAAACCAAAGTGGAAACAAGCAGCAAACCCAACAGGGTCAAGACTAATTGCATTTGGAAAATTAAGGAGGAATTTGCTGAAATATGCTGTGGTCCCAGTTGAACCTAACAGCAGGACCTGACCCACAGATCATCCATCATTTATAGTTCAAGATTCTCTCAAACAGGCAAAAAAACCCCAGGGTGGCAAAAGGTTTGAAGTACCAGATTAGGATTCACCTGGTAAAGCAGGGCAGGGAAAAGGGGACAGAGAGAACCCAAGAGCAGAAGCTTTCTGCCCTGGGCAGGGGGTGCATCCAGTCAGCCCAAGCAGGGCTCTGTGCATGGCAGAGATGCCAGAGCTGGAGATAACTACCCTGTCCCTCTACAGTTTCTCTTTAAGCAGCTGCTGGGTCTGGGGGAGAGCAGGAGAGGAAATTGATAGGACAAAAGGTGACAAACCATCACAGGCACTGTGACTGACGCACCTTTGTGTGTGGATGGTGGGGATGAAACAAAAAGGCCACAAACACACGGCAACAAACACATGGCTAAGGCGCTGTGGCTGCAGCAGGGCTGGCAGCTGCTCTGGCAGCAGCAATGGGTTGATCCACATTTAGCACAGATGAGGAGCTGACTGGGGTGAGCAGAGGGGCTCCCAGTGCTGATGCAGGCTGAAGCCATGGCTGCACCCCCCAGACAGCTGGATGCAGCCAGTCTGTAAGTGCACAGAACCCAAAAGCTTTGCTGATTGCAGCCTGGCTCAGTGTTTACAGCTCAATATACACTCTGTAGCACAATGCAGAGCCTGCTGAGCAGCCCAGGGGGCTGATTTGCCAAAGTGCTCAGCCCTGATACCACTCTTGAGCTCTCATTGATCCTTTCTATGCAGTTCCTGGCTATGAAATCTTTCTGGGTTTTGTTTTCAACAGTAGCAGAGGCGATTTTTGTACTGTCACACATGGGGAGTGTGGGGCCAGCAGCCCTGTAGGGTGTTAAAGCTCTCTGAAAGATGCTGCATGAAGACAGTATTTTCCTGATGCAGGTTTTGCATGTATTTTCTATTCTGCATTAACTCTTCCACCTCTGCCACTTCCTCGGTGCCTGCAGGCTCCCTGTAACACCTCAGCAAAGGTGATCCAGTCACCTGTGGCTCCTTTAGAAATGCTTGGGCAGCACTGAAAGCAAAGAGCCCCTTCCTGACCCAGACAGGCTTCACCCTTGTGAAGCCATCAGTACTATAGAATTATCAGCTCAATGGAGCAGCTTTGGCCCCTCACACTGCCTCGACAGGAGGGTTAGAAAAGGTCTGATTACAGATTCTTTACATCTTATGCTACATGAACTATGAAAGAAACCAGGTCAATTCAACCTTCAAATTCCAGGAGGGCTTCTCAGGATAGGAAGGTAAAGGCAATCATACACATTTTTACTTCTCAGGCAATTAGAGTTGATTTGTAAATCACTGGGGAATGTTAAAAATGTCTGCTATAAGCTGAATTACATACAAATCATTCCTGTTAGCCAGTGTTTCATTCCTGTACATTTTCTGTTAAAACTGGACACACGGGGGAACTGTGTATCCAATTTAACTATATTTAATTGAAATTTGAGTATGTCCAGGAGCTACTGTGAAAATTAACCTTTTTTCCTATAACTCTGGCAACAATACAAATGGGATTTTCGACCTGTCAGGCAACAGATGTGTATTTTAATACTGTGGCAGTATATGGCACTAATACAGGTGTACACACTGGCTGCTGGCAAATGTCAGACTTGGGAAGCTCTGGGTAAGGAGGGGACTAAAATCACTCCTGAATTTGCCTCACATGTGGCTTTTGGTACAGTGCGTTTCAAACACTGTCCAGTTCAACTGAGATGGGAACAAATTGCTGCATTTTCTGGAAGGCATCTGCCTGGGGCATCTGCACGCTGCATTTCACCTCTTTTATGCTGCAGAAGTGCTAGAAATCCCAAATATTTGAGAAAGCAGCCTCGTGCTTCACCCCTTTTATTTACACTGTGCCACTGTGCATTAATTCAGGAAGGCTCACTCTAAGCTATGTGAATGCAACCTCAGGAGGTTGCATTACTACTGGAAGCAGTAGCTGTAGCTGCTCCTTTAATTTCCTCATGAAAGGCACCACCAACTTATTGAGGAGTAAATAATTTAAAAGATTCCTAATTAAAAAAAAAAAGTAATATGGAAGCCAACATGCCAGGAGATCTGTAACCTGCTCTTTTTACATGGTATTTCCACAAAGAGGCACAGTACCAGCTGTGCCTCTCCTGCCTGTGATCAGCTGGGAGCTCGTGTCACACTGTCACGCTTCATTCCATGCAGACAGAAATAGGTGTGAGTATCTTTCCATGAACCAAGCCAGCCAGTTCCCATGTGGGGCAGCCAAGAGCTATTTTGGAACTGACCATCACGAATTTGTCTGGTCCCAGTGCTGACACAACCTTGGAAAGGCTGGGAAGGGGTCCCAAAGGGCAGATGGGACAGTGGTGTTACACGCACGACCTGCCACGACAATGCTTGTGTTACATGACACAAGGCCAGCACCCTCCAGGACAGCTGCCAGGCTGCCTGGGGAGCCAAAGGGAAATGCAGGGGGGTTCAGAGCCTCCTTCCAGGCTGCAAGGAGATACTTCCCTTCGTTTGGGATTCCTGGTGTGAGATGTGCAAGTCAGGACTGATTTATCCGGTGTCCCAGCAGCTGCAGCCCTCCCCTGAGATGCGTGGTGAGAATTAATATGCTCCCATTGTCCAGTCTGAAACAGAGGCTTAGAGCCAGTCTCCCTTCTCCTCGAGGGATGATCTCTTGGGGTCAAGCTCCCCTGATGCAGCTCTTCTACTCAGTGTAAATAATTACTGGCTAGCCCACAGCAAGAGGGGAAAGAAGACAAACTGGATTGCTCGTGTGGTGATCGGGGCACTCGTGGGAGAAGCAGGGGAGCAGACTTCAAACTCCTGCTCTAATGAACATTGAATTATTTATATACCCCTGAAGAGCTTCAGCAGAGCTTAACAGAGGCTGGATGATAGATATTCACCTCTGCATCTCTGAGCCCTGCCCTCCCCTTTGGAAGGGTTATGTGGTGCAAAGGGAGGCTCCACAGGGGAAGGGGGTCCTGGGGGGGCTCACACACCTTGGGTGCCACAGGGGTTACAAAGCCTGCTGCATGCTAAGCAGCCCTGATGCAGGAGGCACAAGTGAAAAGGAGTTTTAGGGCTGTGGGGTATGGCTGTGGCACAGTGAGTGGAATCTGGCCTCAAAATCAGCTTTAATGTGCAGGGGATACTTGAAAGGTTCATTCTCTGCAATCTCCATTAATGAGCCCTAAGCCTGGCTCCAAATGCATCCCTGAAAAAGCTGCAGCCACTGAATACTGTGTCTGTGAAAATCCCAGGGGGTAGACTCAGGTCACCAAGGGAATTTGGCCCTTGAGAGCTTGGCCATCACTGCAAGTGGAGGAAGGCTCCTAAACCACTGGGGAAAAACTAAAGTTTTTTGCAGGTTTTAGAATCAGCCATGGCCTTTTCATTGAAATCATACCCAGTTCTCTGTGCTGTGTGGGCTCTGGTAGTTCACAGATCACTCTAAGCCTTTTTGAACTTGTCTATTGAACACCTGGGTGCATGCAAGCTCTGTCAAATCTGTCTTTCCCCTGCACTGTCCTCCCAGGCTCTCTCCTTTTCAGCAGCTCACTCTCCTTGAACAGCAAGGGCAGATCTGTGTGCTGTAGCCAGCTGTGCCCACAGTGAGTTCCTGCCTGCCCTCCAAGCCTGGTGCTGTATTCTTCCTTGTATTCTCCCTTCTCCAGAGAAAAGCACCTTCCCTAGACAGGACAAGCCCTGTGTGAGAGCAGCACAGCCCCAGGACACGCCACAGCCCTCTGCCCCTCTCCTGCTCTGGGTCTCATGCCCTGGATGAGGGGTCTATGGCTCTGGGGTGCATGGGGAGGTTTTGCTGCTGACTCCAATGCACAGCTGCCCTGCAGGGAAAGCAGGTCAAGTCCTGCCCTATCTGTGTGAGGGCCTGACTCTGATTCTGCAGAATCACCCTCTGGCATCAGCAAATATCAACTTTACCTGAATGAAACTGAATTCCCTCCAGTTGAGAGAGTTTGCGATGGATGGAAGTGAAGTGATGGCAAGTAACGACAGCAAGCCCAGGGCAATTATTCCAACAGAGATATAAATCTCCATCCTCCAGACTTCCTCCTCTACCCAGACTGTCATCTTCTTCTCCATAGCCTGGCATGACAATGAAGGTTTGTTAAAAGGGGGCTCTTAGGGACAGAGGAACTGAGTTTTATCTGTTCTGGTTTTGGAAGCAAGTCTCCGGGATGAGCACTGGATCCTGTTCGCACCTCCAGCACCATTTGCCTGTTTGGGAGATGTGGAAATGCTCTCTTATCCCAAAGCCATTTGGCCAAAGCTAGACCTGATTTGAAGCCTGCTGGGAAGAACTGCTGAATGCTCTCAGATCCCATGCCTGTAACCACAGCAGCAAGCCCCAAAGTCACATTTGGAAAGATAATTACAATGAGAACTCAGTTTCAAGCCATGAAAACAAATACAGATGCTTGAATATGCAGTAGTCTCCTAATAACCTTTGTTTTAAGTGCATTTAGGGGGAAATTGTTCATGCTAATGGAAGGGAAGATGGGTTTTATACTGCATGGCAAAGAGGAACATTTAGAACTGTCCTCTTTAGCCCATTAAATGGGTTTAATTTACTAAACAAAGATGTTGCTAGAAAACAGGAGGTAGAGGGGAAATGAACACAGGATGCTTGCCTGAGATTAATGTGCAACTGTGGCACTTGAGAAGAACCTGCTCAAGGCTGGAGCTGAGAGGCTGGGAATGGTGTTTGATGGATGCTCTGAACAGCCACTGCTGCCCAAACCAGCCATCCTGCTCCCCTCTGCCCCCACAGCTCCTTCCCTCCTTTTTGGGACCAATACTTGGAATCACTCAGCCAAATACCCCAGCACAGAAAGCAGAGGGGTTATGGGGTAATTCCTTGATTGCATTCCCCCCTCAGCTGCACAAATCCTCTGCCATCCCAGGAGGGAGCAGTGAGAAGCAGAGACGAGCGAGGGGCAGGAAAGAGCAAATCCCATCTTCCCATGGTACTACAGAGCTGGCTGAACTGCCTGAAGGCAGCAATCTCACACTGGATAAACACTGCTGAGAGTGTCCATAAAGCAATAAAGTCCCTTTCCATTTCCTTGTTCTTATATAACTGGCTCGTCACCACCATTTTGTTAAACTCCTGCAGGCACAGGGTGATGAGGACACACAACCCTCTGTGGGATATGACTTGGTTACTCCAGCAGACACAATTATGAACATCAATGTGAACAAACAGGGATCTCCCAAGATTTTGGGAGCTGAAGGGAACTCTACTCCTCCTACCATTGGATTTCCCCTTGCCTAGCATTTTTCCTGCCTCAGAGACACCAGTGCCAGGCAAGGCTGGTTTCCAAGGCTTGTCAATGTTTCTGGGGAGCACTGGCATGGGGTGCTGACTCCAGCCCTGGCTAACAATGCAGAAGGAGCTGTGTATCCAGGGAGATGGCAGCTCCTCAGCACAGACAGGCGAGTGCTCAGTCTGTGCCATGCGGACGATCTGCAGGGCAAGCGCTCCTAGAGAGCTTTTTCCCACTGCCCCACACCTCTGGAAAATGAATGAAAAATGCAAGATATTCGGCCCACCACCCAAGATGTGCATGAGTTCAGCAGATCCCTGCAGGTGCTACCTGAGGAGCACCCCCGTTACCTGCTTGACGGCCGTCTCGATTAACAGGTAGCGGTGGGAGCGGCGCATGGGCAGGCACAGGCTGTACACGGCGTGCAGGGCGGCACAGAAGAAGCTGAGGAGACCAATCTGCTTCCTGTGCTGCAGCCACTGGTCCAGCCAATCTGGGAAACGCCTGTACTTGGTGCCGTAGTAGAGCTGGGAGCAGGCTGCCAGCACCCCGGGCAGGTAGACCAGGGACAGCATGACGTAGGAGACGCACGGCAGCGTGGTGTTGACCACCTCAATGGGGATCTTGTACAGCTTGTTCTTCTGCTCCCTGATGTAAGGGTGGATGACCTGCCGGATCAGGTTGTAG
The DNA here is from genome assembly GCF_047830755.1 of Zonotrichia albicollis. NCBI lineage: Eukaryota > Metazoa > Chordata > Aves > Passeriformes > Passerellidae > Zonotrichia > Zonotrichia albicollis. Next base: position 9,365,718 of record NC_133828.1, on the reverse strand, counting down.
GTGAAGAAGCAAAGAAAAAGCATCAGAGCCAAAAAGATGGGGATTTTCCAGGCTGGCAGGAGGCGCAGGGGAATGTTCTCGATCTCACAGGCTGATGACATGCAGCCCATGTCCACGGGGGTGAATCCCATGACCTGAGCAATTTCTGCTATGGTGCGCTTGGCTTCTTGGTTATTTGAGCAGATCAGAACCTGCAACGAACAGAAATACACACATAGGGCAAAGAAATCAGGCTGCTGGGATTGAGTGAATCCAGAGGGATTCTGTGTCACAGGGAGCCTATGTTATTCCACTGAGCATCATAATTCCTGGCAGGCTTTTGACAGGGATTTACCATGGCTGCCAAAGACCTCTCTCCTGGACAGGTTTCCTTTCATGCATGTACTGCCAGTTTGTCTCACTGGCTCTGTTTAGATAAACAGAAAACTGAATAATACTTTTCACTCAGGCAGATGCTCCAAGGACTACACAGTGTGAACTGAATGAAGGTATTTAATTTCTGAACATAGAAATGCAGAAGCTAAGGGGTGATCTCTGGATGCCCAGCCAGCACTCAAGACTCCTTCTCCTGGAGCCTAAGGCCATTTGCTGATGCTGCCAGACCTGAGCTGCTGAAACAGCTGGGATTTATCCCTTGCTGGAAGAAAACAATACCTGCTTATTTCCATCCCTGGCACCCGACTGCAGCGTCCACGCAGAAACCACATTAAAGGCCTTTACCACGGTGCAGGCTGGGAACAGGGAGGCCAAGTACTCAGCGTTGGATTCCTTGTGATGGTTGATCTCCGTGTTGTTGCTGACATCCACCAGGATCTTGCCCACCAGCACATCAGCCAGGTCACAGAGCGTGGAGTAATGCTCCCTGAAAATGGCCACGAAGATGACGTCGGCCTTCTTCGCGGCCTCGGCCTGGAAGGTGACCTCTGCTGCAGCAGGGAACAGGCTGGCTTTGCGCTTGGGGTTGCGGCTGCCCACCACCACCCTGAAGCCGGAGCGCACCAGGCGCACGGCCAAGGAGCGCGCGAAGTCCCCGCTGCCCAGCACGCCCACCGTGCGCCCGGCCGGCGCCGCCGGGGGGCTGCGCTCGCCCGCCGCGCCCCCCTGGCCCAGCAGAGGCTTGGCCATGTCTCCTCTGGACATCCTGGCAGGAAAAACAAGGAGAAATGCAAATTCAACGTGGAGCTCTATCAGAGACCCAGGCCACAGGGAAAAATGTCACTTAGGCCGCTCGAACACGGTTTTGGTCCCAGGATCTATTTGCCAAACCCACCAGGAAATGTGCAGTAATGTACAGGCACCACTGGAGGGACGCAAAACACCAGGCTGGGTTGGAAGGTCAAGCTTTTATGGAGTTTTCCCAGAGATGTGTGGTTCAACACCTGCTGGATGAATTCATCCATCCTCTGCTGTCCTCCATGCTGGCATCTCACACAGCAAAGTCAGGCCAGCACTGACAGCAATCAAGACCAGAAACTCTGAGATTCCCATGGAGCTACTAGATACCTCCTAAAGAAGGGGTCCATGAAGATCCCTGAGACTACATCTGGAAAAGCTGGAGGGGTGCTTCTGATTTGCCAGAGCAGAATCAAGGCAGAAAGTCAAATTGAAATGAAAGTGTCCTAAAAGTGTAAATGAAGAGAGTTTCAGCCCTTGCCTGTCCCAATATTTGGGTCTGGCAAGCACTGTTTGCTTCAGCTCTTTAATGAGTAATGAGAACTTACTCGTGACATTTAAAAAATATATTAAAACATGATGGGATTTGCTCATGAAAGATCTTTATGAGCTTTACAAACATTAATGAATTTTGCCCTGTAACAGATTAGATATTGAGGGCATGGAGAGGTTTTAAGCAGATCAATGAATTCACAGGCAGCACAGAAGCTGAGCCTGGAGGTCAGAAGAAACTTGGGCAGGGAACTGCCAGACTGCTCATGGGCTGTGTCAGTGGCTCAAATGTGCCTCCCAACTTAAGCAACAGCAAATTTACCCTAAAGGAATGGCAAATTCCTCAGGGTGAGGTTTTAAGAGGGCTCAGAAGGCAAAGGCAGCCCATGGAACTTCCACACAAGGACATCTGGCTTTTGTATTGGCAGACTGCTAGAGAGTATAATAAAGACTGTAATTTACAGACTTGTGATATACTGGGGATGGAGAAAATTGGTTTTGGTGGAGTGCAGTCTTGCCTTGTACCTGGTCAAGTTCTCTCAAAGTGAAGGTGACCATTAGGACAGGGTGACCTAGTCCCTGGCATAGGTGTGTTTTTGACAGGCTTTTGGAAATGTCCTTCACCCAAGGCTCTTCTGGGATTGGCACAGCAGTGGTGCAAAGGGGAAGGGCGCTTCTGCATGAATAGTTACCAATGGGAAACAAAGGGTGAGAAGAAATAAATTATTTTCATAATGGGAATAGGTTGCCAAGGGATTTCCCTGAGGATTTATGCTGTTCAATGTGCTTATAAGTGATCTGGGAAAGGGAGTGAATATTGACAACATGGAACTCGTGCATAGTAATCACAGAATCACAGAATGGTTCAGGTTGGAAGGGACTTAAACATCATCTACTTCCAACCCCTTGCCATGGGCAGGGACACCTTCTACTCGAGCAGGCTGCTCAAAGCCCCATCCAGCCTGGTCCCGAACACCTCCCAGGATGGGGCAAGAGATCCACCAGATCTCTTTGCAACCTGTTCCCATGCTTCACTACCCTTATACTAAATATTTTCTTCCCAGTATCTACTCAAAATCATTTAGGACAGTCAATCTTTCTTGTTAAGAATCTGCAAAAGGATCTTCCCAATCAAAGTGCCTGAGCACCAAAATTCACTACAGACACTAGAGAGACATGGCAAGAGCTGCCTGTGGGCATAAGCTCCCCTAACCCTATATATACTTTAAAGAGCTGTAAATTTGTTAAACTGTTCAGAAAAATTATCAAAGGGTCACATTACTATGAAAACACCAACTTGGAGGTCCCTGGCAGACAAACACCAAGCACAGACAAGTTACTGGAGGAGATCTCTCACACAGCAGCCAGGATCTCAATCCTGCTCCTCAATGAAAACCTGAAAAACACTTTCAGCAAGTGGACTTTGAAACTAAAATTCACTGTCCTGGGTACAAACCATCATGGTTTCAGTGACAATGCTGTTTCTGTGGCAGAGGCCTGTCTGCTCTCCTTGTCTCTCACCAAGCACCACCTTATCCCAGAGACCCAAGGGTGCTCATGGAAGAAGTGCTAGCAGGGGAAAACAAGTTCCAAAGAAGTGCATGGTGACTTCTTCCCCTTCAAAACACATGTCCACTGCATGTCAAACAGCCCACTGCAGTTCTGCTTACTCCATTGAAAAAAAAAAAAAAAGGGGAGGGGGGGGAATAACCATAGAAAAGGGCCACAGGATGACTTTCAGATCTCTGTCTGCAAAGATACTGTTTTTTTTTTCCTGGTCCCTTATCTGAAACTTTATCACACTCTCACTGCTTTACTTTTTAGAAACCTTGCTTCACCTTAATGTACTCATGTCCAGAACTATTTGTTCTAGGGCCAACACAATTGTTCAGAATAATTAGCTTGCTCACCCATAACCCCCCTCCCCTTTTCCACCACCTGAGCACACAAAATATTACCCCAAAATAAAGAAACACAACTCTGGCTCACAGCCATGGGGGGAGAAATTAGCATTCAGGGTGACAAGTGATTGTTACCCACAGACTTATTTCATAATCAATTTAAGGCACCTCAAAAGTTCTCTCTGTGGTCCCACTGGGATGTAAATGTTGCTGCAAGCAATTTTTCTTATACCGTGTTTCCTCTGTCCTATAGCTGCCACTGAACATGTAGAGAGATGTTTGCAATGTTTGGAGATAAACATCTTTGCTGTCTCCAGTTATTCTGATTAAAAGGGATGACAGAATTAAACAGCCTTTGAAGTCAGCAGGAGAGTTACAAAGTAAGAAGACTCAAAACGTTTTCTGTGAATTTTGGTGTGATTATTTCAGTCATATTCTGGCTGGTGGGGCTTTGGAGCAGGACTCATCCCTGCTGCCAGCCCATGGTGGCACAGTCCCTGGTGCTGGCTGCTGCCTGTGGGTTGCATTGCTGTCATTGCCATGCACTGAAATCTTCCTGAGGAAGGAGGGGAACATCCCTCTTTCACCATGAACATATTTCACTGAGACAAACACTGTGGTCTCTGCCTAACAGATGCCTGGCAATGGACTGTCTGATTAGGCAACAGCTTTTCTTCACTTCTCTATCTCTGGGGAGCACACAGACCCCCCCCCTCCTGCCACTACCCTGACTTACCGTGCCCACACTGCTTTTTCTGCACCTATGGACAGGTCACCTGCTTGAAACTCTCCCTCCCAAAGCTAATTCACCACAGCAAGGCCAACCCATCCAGAGTGGGCGCACAGCACCATGGCCAGGATGCTGCAGAGGAGGCCATGAGTGAATATCATGGTGCTTAGATATCTTTAGCACCTCCAGACTTAGATAAACCCCGTTTATTGATCTTCCTTGTCAAGCAAAGTGCATCCCTGCTGAGTTATAGCACATGCAATTCAAGAGATCAGTTCCTTACCAGGGAAGCTACAAAATGATTTAAAGCATAGCCCAGTGGGGATAAACAAGCTCCAATTCTAAGTGGGCAGCAGTTCCTTAACTAAAATACTGAATGCAATGTACAGCTGCCCTTCAGCTCAGCTGCTAATGACACCCTTACGTCAGTGCTGTGTCCACTGCAGCACATGTGCAGTTCAATGACTGCACTGCCACTGCTGCTGTTAACTGCAGGGCACTGGCACTGATGGGCAGTGAGCAAGATGAATTTCTTTATTTTGGGGTAATATTTTGACTCTGCTGGGAACTCTACAGGGACTGTCCAAAAGGCAACTTCTGCCCCAAGGAGTGGGATCAGACAGACAGCAGCTGCAAGAAACAAAGCAGTCAAATCTCTGTTGCCCAGGCAGAGGAAGGGAGGGAGGGTTTCTCACGGAAGAAACACAGGGATAATGCTACATATTTTGCACCTGAGGCTTGGCAGAGGCTGTTAGCTTAGGCTCAGTGCCAGGCAAACAAGGTTTTTCTGCCTCTCTGCCCACACTGAGAGGCCTCACTCAGTTTTGCAGCAGGACGGCCATCCTGGACGGAGCTGGGCTGCAGGAGCCCACTCAGGTGTCCCTGGGCTCACAGCAGAGTCAATCTGCTGAGCAGATCATCCCCCACAGCCACTGGGGAGCAGGCACACTTGTTATCCTCTTTCAACAGACGTGGGGAAGGAGATACTAACGATGGGACTCCAGCAAGTTTGTCTGGGCTGACCCAGATATCTTTCACCATGTCTTTAACAATGAGACCATCTTTTGGGGCCCCTTTCACATCCTCTGGTGCAGGAGGATAGCCTAGCTGGTTCCTGCAATTAGCAGTTCAGAGGTGTTTGAGTTTTACACCCTGAAGAAGGATGGACCTGTGGTGGCAAGGCTTTGCTTCAGCTCTGGACCAAAAAAAAAAATCAAGATTCATTTCAATGCCCTGGTATTCAGATTTATCAGATAAAAGACAAGTTAGTTTTACCATAATTCTAATAAAAAGGCAGTGTTTTAAACATATCAAACTGTGCTAAAGAATATGGCAGCAATCTCATACAGAGCTCCAACAAATGTCCTGTCCAGTGAAACCAAACTGGCTCCTGTTTGCACAGAAACTCATCTTTGAGCTCAGCCTCACATACTTAGTCTGCACCACCTTGGCTAAAACCACTGCTTTTGTGTCTTCCCCCAAAGTCAGTGTTTGTTTACACTGACCACAACAGAGTTTCCATAAGCTGTGGATTCAACCCGTGCAGGTCATCAAAGAGCCTGCTCAGTGCTTCAGCTTCTGCTTGGGTGCCACTCGAGATAAAGCACATGATTATTACACACATTCCTTTATGAGCACATGGGTTGAAACACCAGCAAGGCTCATGAGGAATCAAAGGATGCAGCAGAGCCTTTGGTCAGGTCTCTGCAGAGGAGTGTCACGATTTCTGCACTGGGAAGGTCCCTTTGGGCCCTGCCAGCCATGGCTGGCACCAGCTCGGTCCCACAAACACACACTCCAGAGGCAGGGGTGATCTCTGCCCCAGGGGACTTCCAGTCTGCATGGAGAGACCTTTGAACCATGAAGCCAAAGCCCTCCAGCCTCTGTTTGCAGAGCATCTCTTGCTGAGTTAACCCTCCAAAAGCCCCAGCTGGAGAGGAGCATTCGGCACCTGAAGTGTTCCACACAGGTCTTCCTCTGAGCAGAAATACTCTTTTTTTTGTCTTTTATTTTCTTTTTTTTTATTATTTTATTGCTACCACCATTTTATTTCCAGGGAAAATCAAATGTTTAAGTCTCTTTCCCACACACACAGCATCCCTCCCAGGAGCAAGTGCCATGAACCTGAACCTGTTGGAACTGGAACAGATTTAAGTAATAGAAGAGCTTATCCAAAGCTGCTTTAATCTCAGCTCTGGTGCACATTTCTGGAGAGCTTGCAGTCCTGCCCAGGCTGACTGGAAATGACTTCCCCAGCTCTGCCCACAAGAGAAAGAGTCAGGGAAACCAAGCCTGCTGCCTTTTTGCTTGTCTCTTTTCTTCTTTCTCCTTCCAAAGCAGAGTTACCTCCCGAATGGTGCAAACCAGGGACTGGCAAAGGATGTAAATAGCCCTTCCAGAAAAGCCATACTGCAAACCCAGCCGGGCTGCCAGCCAGGACATGAGAATGAGGAAATGCTGGGAGCTGGGCTGTCCCCGCTGCTGTCCTTCAGCCCAGGGGCACAGAGGACAGGGATGGGGGCTCTGCTCCCCATGCCCCTGCTGCTGGGGTGGGGAGGAGGGACAGGGACCTGCGGCAGGGCAGCTGGTGCGGCCCCGAGCTGGCATCACTGTGTGCTGAGCATGGCACTGAGGGGCAGGGGGACAGACTGCTGTGACCCCAGGCCTGCTGTGGGCTCAGGGGCTGCTGTGGGCTCAGGGCCTGCTGTGGGACACCCAGGGACTGCTGTGGGCTCAGGGGCTGCTGTGGGCTCAGGGACTGCTGTAAGCTCAGGGACTGCTGTAAGCTCAGGGACTGCTGTGGGCTCAGGGACTGCTATGACCCCACACCTGCTGTGAGCTCAAGGACTGCTGTGAGCCCAGGCCTGCTGTGGGCTCAGGGGCTGCTGTGGGACACCCGGGGACTGCTGTGGGCTCAGCGACTGCTGTGACCCCACACTTGCTGTGGGCTCAGGGCCTGTTGTAACCCCAGACCTGCTGTGGGCTCAGGGGCTGCTGTGACCCCACACATGCTGCGGGACACTCAAGGGCTGCTGTGACCCCACACCTGCAGTGGGCTCCAAGGACTGCGGTGACCCCAGGCCTGCTGTGGGTTTCCAGGAGTCGCCACACGGCCCCTACAATTGTTCTCCACCCCGATGCACTTTTCATTCACAAGTCCTCATCCCTCCTCCTGCCCCAGGGCAGCTTTATCTGATTACCTCATTATCGGGTATTTATCTGGTAAAACCACTTCCATAAGCTCCTGCAGAGCCCCACTTTCTCTCCTCTTTATCTCTCAATCCAGTTAACCTTATCCCTTCCTCTTTTACCCCCAAAGGACATGTCAAATGATTTGCCTTCTCCTCTGCAGACAGACACATTCCGTATTTGGAGAACAGGTTTCACATCTTCCTTCGGTTTTTCCTGCACAAGTGAAACCCAACTCTTTCATCAGAGCTGTTATTTACCGAATGTCCAACAACTCAGCCTCTGTTCCTCGCTCTCATTTTTCCTGGAGGATGCCCAGAACTGCATTTTCCAACTGAGCCCCTAAAAGGCACCAACTGGAGCAGAGACGCCGCTTCCCCAATGCATCATTTCTCTTTATCCATCCCAAGAGGACTGTTTGCTTTTGCACAACTGTGTGTCCCTGTGAACCCATGGGGCACAGTGTCCCTGTCCTCTGGCTCCTGTGACCACTGCCTGGCTGGTCGCTCACCTGGTGTACGGCCGGTCAGTCAGTCCTACCACACAGGACAGAACGTGTGCCCTGTTTTTTTAAACCAGCTCTCCAGCTTGTCACAATCTTCAATTCTTAGTGTCTCTTCTAAAATGTTTCCAGTCCCCCCTAGCTCAGTGTCACCTACAAATTCAGTATCTGCCTCCCTACCCCATCACACACTAATGAAAACACGGGCTGACAGGCACTGACCCTCCCAACTCCATACACCCTCTGGTTTATACACTGAAAAAAAAATAGAATGTTGGTTTTGGAAGCCAGCAGTGAAGCCTGAGGCATGTCCATGTCCCTGACCACAAAATGTTCTTCACCAGGACCAAAATTCAAAAACAGCTTTCAGAACAGGGGAAAGTAGAGGAGAAAGGGCTAGCAGAATTTCACACAGGGGCAAAATAACCTCTTTTTCCCTCACAAGCCCAGACATCTTGGCTACAGTTCTCCTATAGAACTACACCAGCTTGTGATCACTTGGCAGGGACAGTTTCTCTCTCCAAGGATAAACTCTTCATTTCAATGCTGAGCAGGAAAACTACCTACCTATGATAAATAACTGGAAAAAAACCCTTTGCTCTGGTTTCATAAAAACGATATACTTTAAAGCAGTTACCAACATGTTCTACCCTAGAGATCTTCAAACTCTCCCCCAAATTTGCCTCCATTTGCAGTGCCACTTCTCTGCAGCAAAGTCCTTGTCTGAAGAAATTACTCTGAAGAAATTCCTCTGCTCTTCTGCAAGAACATCTTGCTGTCCGTGCCCACTGTGTTGACAGAGTAATGAGAAGCCTGAGAAAGACCTACCCTGTGATAAAACATAATGAAATGGGAATGTGAAAGTCTGGGAAATCCTGAGGTTTCACTGTAAGACGGTGGAAGGCACAGATCTGAAGCAAGATGGAGTTTGCTAGAGCAGTGCTGATGCTGACACAGCACGCAGGAGCTTATCCGGCTGATGTGACTGTTCATGAGAAGGTTATTTCCTCAGCTTAGCATCTCACAGTTCTTAAGTGACATAAAAGGGTGATTTATAACAACTTCAGGTACTGTACTTAAGTCTTGTATGGCTTCTCTTGCTTTTTTGGGGGGGGTTTTCATTCTCAAGTTGGCAACTCAGTGACTCACCCATTTCTGAGCCATCCCGTCCCCAAATGTGAGAAGAGCAAGAAAGCAACCCAAAGGTGAAAGCTTCTCAGGTAGATCTAACTCCCTGCAGCCAGACAAGATGGGTGGAGGTGTTCCTGCCTAAAATAACCTGGGGCTTCCACCCTTTTCCAGGCCTACAGAGATCAGGCAGGACCTGACTTCAGCAGTCACCACAGGGAGCTGGCAGGCTCCAGCTCCCTCTTTAAAATCTCTTTGTTTCTTTCCAGGAAAAGCATGGAGGAATTGTGCTGAGCATGCAGGGAAATATTTGTACTGGCTGTTTCCGTGCCACAGCGCCTGTCAGAAGGGTCTCCAAGATCAGCACTCTCCTGCCTTTCTGACTTTGCTTCACCCAGTCACTCAGAAGACGCACAGGACCACATGGGGAGAAGATGCCTGGGAGGCAGTGTGGGGTGGAAGGAAGACACAGCCTGTGGCAGAGGGCCAGCCCATCTCCTGCTGATCTGCTTTCCCCCTCCACGGAGCACAGGCATGACACACAGAGTAGAGGTAGCTCTGAGCCAGCCCTGAATAAGCACAGTGGTGAACACAGGAAAGGTAGCCAATGCAGGGCCATGTACTGCCTCTTCTGATTTTTCCAACAGCTCGTGGGAGAGAGGCAAACACAACTGGCTGACCAGGTAGTTATCTTTGGGGATCCAGATGGGTGGGAGAGAGATGCTTTTTGCTGGAAGTCAACTCACTGCCCTGCCTCCCACTGCCTCTCACACCATTTGCCTTCAGTCCAGCATCCTGCACGGCAGATCCAGCTTGCTTCACCTTCACCCTGCACTGGCAGGGGTCTTGCAGGTGAGCCCAGAGAGACAAACACATGCAGTGTGAACAATATGCCTCCCACCAGGAACCCAATCCTCAGCGAGACCCACCTGTGCTGGACAGGTACAAACGCTATGCATTTCACCATGGTGCCAAGCTGTACTGGCACAGGTTCTGTCCTGTATCTGACCCCAGCATAAGAAGGATGTGGACCTGCTGCAGTGAGTCCAAAGAAGGGTCACAGAGATGCTCAGAAGGATGAAGCCCCTCTCTTATTAAGACAGGCTGAGACAGTTGGGGTTGTTCAGCATGGAGAACAGAAGACACCAGGAAGAGCTCAGAGCAACCTCCAGTACCTGAAAAGAGCTGGAGAGGGACTTTTTACAAGGGCTGGAGTGGTAGGACAATGAGGAACAGTGACAGAGGGCAGGTTTATATCAGATATAAGGAGGAAATTCTTCACTATGAGGGTGGTGAGGCACTGGCACAGATTGCCCAGCAAACCTGTGGATGATCATCCCTGGAAGTGTTCAGGATCTTGTTGGACCAGATTTAGAGCAACGTGGTCAAGTGGAAGGTGCCCCTGACCATGGTGGGAGTTGGAATGAGATGATCTTTGAGGCCCCTTCCAACCCAAAGCACTCTGTAGCTCTATGAGCTATTAGTGCTTGCACATGATCTGCAGTTGGTATCAGGCCCCTTCAGTGGTGGCCATGTTATCTACAGACCCTGATTCTTGAAGCTGACATCCCATGGGGAGCTCTTAGGATATTTTTTCCAATGACTACAGGGATGTATTCATACTAAAGGAAATGCACATGTTGCCACAACCAAGGCTTTAGAGAGACTCACTGAAAATCTGAGAATCTGGAAAAAGGATGGGAGGAATTTCTGTGTCAGTACCTTAAATGCCAGGAAAAATTTCAAAATGTTTAGGCCTCAGAGTATGTAAAGACCTTTAAAAATGTGTTGGAAGCTCCCACGTCACTGACATACTTTCAGAAGCTTTTTACTTTCAGTTCAGTGACAGTTCACTTAGATGAAGATGGGAAGCTGCTTAATCCACTGCAGGTCTGCATAGGAAACCTATGCAGTACCTAAGCAGTAATTTCAAATTTGAAAATAGCATTTTCTTCCATAACAATGTTGACAAAAGCTAACTCTAATCAGTGACGGTAAACTTACAGATAACAAATTGGTGTGTTTTAATTCCTGGTGTGTGACATTTCTTATCACAGCTGCCACTGCCTTTCCCACCTCTCAAGAGAGCTGGCATGGCTGGCCTACTTCTTCCATCATCGGAAAAAATGTGTTTCCCCTGAATCTAAACCTGCTTCTATTTATGGGTGTGATGTTACAAGGTCATAGTCAAAGCATAGTTCTTAACAATAAAAAGCAAAACAATCAAAAACAAAAATAAAAAGCAAAATAAACAACAAAAAAATTATTATGTTGTCAAAGAGCATGTTTTCCTGGGGTTTGATGTGGTTTTGTTAAACACAGACTTGTTGAGTCATCAACATTTTCTCCTTTACAATCACAGAAGAAATCAAATATGTGCAGTGACTGCGGCATCTTACATTACTGTACATTTGCTTCATAGCAAATGTGATTTTAGAAGAAAACGAAAGCTTGATGCAGTATTTAAATCTTATTAGTCCTGCATCTCCTCAGCCCACAGGAGTATTGATGCTGTAGGCGACAGCCTTCCTCTCCTGCTGTCTCTCAGTTTTGGTTTCTTGCCACAGTAGGCAATTCTCTGTGTTAGTTTTATCTAGAATGCTCTGATTGAAATGATCTGGGGTTCTCTGTACCCCTCTGCCCAGCTCAGGCATTAGGAACACAAACACTGCCCCAAGCTCCCTGGTGTCCATCTGTCACGGGCAGATGTCAACCCTGAACAGGGCCACGGGACAGGGCCAGTCCACCCCAGCTTCCATCACCTGTGGGATGTTCCTACTACAAAGCCACCTCTACAATTCCTTCACAGCTTTCATCCCTCTTTACTCTTACATGGATCAAATGCTGAAGTCCCCCTCAAAAAGCATCCAACCTTTGCAGCTTTTACAAATTCCTACAGTGGTTCAGAAACCCCACAGCTGCTCTGTGCTTGCCTCCGAAGGATCCTGGGCCCTGGCCAAGACTGTCCCCAAGTTTTTTTCACATCTCGGTGCTGATTTCTCCGTGGCTGGAAAGAGCCACTCATCTCCTCAAAGCATTTAGCGAGCTGAGAATGAAGAGTGAAACCTAAGTGCCAAGTGCTGCTCCCTGAGGAGAACAGCGTGAATGTCCGTCCATCCATCCATCCATCCATCCATCCATCCATCCATCCATCCATCCATCCATCCATCCATCCATCCATCCCCACTGCGCTCACGAGGACCGCACCACTCGGAACCGGGAACCCGACCCGTTCCGGGGGCTCTGTGCCCGGTTTGTGCCAGGGACAGCGAGTTTCCCGCAGCCGCACGGATGTGTCCAGCAGCCCGGAAAGGACAGCGCTTCCCGCGGGCAGCCCGCACCGCAGCCCGGCGGACCTGCATTCCCTGAGCTCGGAGTGACCGCCCGGATCGAGACAGACATCTCCGCCCGGGACCAGCCCCAGCCCCAACACCAGCCCTCGCACCGAGGGCTCCGAGAGCGCCCTGGGACCCTGCCCGAGCCCGGGGCGGAGCGGGCCGCGGGCAGCCCCGCTCCCAGCCCCGCCGCGGGATCCCGGGCCGGGGTGCGGCGCAACGGGGCCGGCACCAGCGCTCCGCGGCGGGGGAGCCCCCGCTGGCCCGGGACATTCCCCCCGGGTAGAGCAACCCCGGCGGCGCCGAGCCGAGCCGAGCCTTCCCTGCCCTGCCCGCCCGGCGCGGGCGGTTCGAGCCCCGCTCCGGCTGCTCGCCGCGCTGGCGGTGCCCGAGCCCCGCCGTGCCCGTCCCCCCGCGCTCCTCACCTCAGCGCGGCGGCGGGAGGGCGAGCGGCGCCGTCCGGCAGCGCGGAGCCGAGCCGTGATGTCAGGCCGCGGGCTCCGCCCTCTGCCCATGTGCCCGCCGGGGCCGCGGGCACCGTTCGGCACGGCCCGGCTCGGCACGGCCCGGCTCGGCACGGTACGGCCCGGCTCGGCACAGCCCGGGTCAGCGCCCAGCCCGGCACAGCCCGCTCAGGGTGAGGGACCCCCAGCCCCGTCCCCTCACGGCTGCCCGGCCGTCACTGCCATGCCCGGGTTAAACACACGCGGGCAGGAGGGCATCGCAGTCGGGGCAGCCCGCCCGCGGTGCCCATTAAAGGCAGGAGTCGAAGGCAGACCTGAATTCTTTATTTATAAACGCATTTCAGAGCCGGTCGCTGTCTCATTTTAATGGGCGGGTGCGGCTTGTTGCGCCTCTGCCCCTGCTATCAGGGGCCGCGCACTTGTTCTGGAAAGCTGTGCCGGCAGGCGTGGAGCAGATAATGAAAGGTTCTGCACCCACAAAGCTGTCCTGCTGCCAACACCCCAACACTGCCGCACGGCCCCGCTCCCATGGAGAGTCTGCAGGCAAAAGCACTGGGGCAAACCCACGGGGACTTGAAAACAAATCACTGTGGAGCTTTGGTTTGGTCACTCAGTATAGAGGAGAGCGGGGAAGGGCCCTGAAGGGGTTGTCTCATCCGCCCCAGCCGTGGGGAGGCGGGTGCAGTCTGTGTTTGAAGCAGGATGTGCAGCCCCTCTGAACCCAGCCTGAAGTGTTTCACCGCCCTTGCAGTCAGGAGGGTTTAATCTTTGCCGACTGCCATCCCCTCTGTGTCCTCCTTGCGCCTGGGATATTCTTTCTGGGATGAAACAAGCCCCATTTTTTCCCCTCTTCCGGGCAGGCCGTGATTTTATCTATCTCAGCCCATTCTCACTGCTGTCCTGTGCAGATGTTCCCCCTCTCCGTCTCTGTGCTGCCTACAAACGGGCCCAGATGCCAGCCAGGACTGCCCCAGCTTGCAAGGGCACTCACCACCTCTCACATCCATGGGGTGGGAGATACAGAAACCTGCAGATATGGGGAGGCTTCAGCAAAGATGTGGGATTGCTGGGGAAGGTTCCCGTTGGTGACTCCCAGTGGCTGGACGCTGGATAAGACAGAGCTCCAGAGGCTCGGGATGCTCAAGCAGCAAACTTTGAGATGCTGTGAGTTCCCTGGGTGCTGGACAATACTGGAGAGGTGTGAAAACCTACTGGCATGGTTAGGAGAAGGAGGATCATTGGGATAGCTGTACTTCATCACCCCTCTGCAAAGGCCATCTGTGACAAAATGCATCTGGTAGAATGAGATTACTCCCTAGCCCCTTCCTGCCTCCTCATGCCTATCATGGTGATAATTTATATGCCACGATCAGCTCTTTGTGGAGACTGAAGGACAGGAATCATTGAACTCTCCTGCACCTGCTATATCTTGTTACCTGCTCTTCCACATTATGTAAAGGGCATATTTTGCCTTTAAATTTATTTACAGAATCCATAGTCATTCCCTTGTTTGCTTTGGTCATTGCAATTCATCTTACTGATTCCTCTTTGCTCTCTCAGATCTCTGCACCATGTGGGTCTCCCCCTGTTTCTGTTTCCCTGCATGGGGCAAGGCGGCTGCCAGGGCAGTGTGATCAGTTCCCTGAGTAATGACCAACTGACCAACTCTCTGGAAGTGCTGAAATCTGCTTCTCCTTTTTTTAGATTGCACTTCCTTTTTTGTAAATTCGCAAACTTTTCACCATAACACCCTCTGCTTTCCCACCTTTATGTCACAGAGAAGAATGAATACCAATTTTATACCTGTTTTCATCTTCTCAAGCCTCTGGCTAGTCCTGTCCACCTGTTTGCTGGACAGTTTGAGTCCTGCAGCCCCATTTTTTCTGCAGCCATCTCAGTAGGCAGCTAAGACCTCCCGAGCTCCCAGACCCTGACTGGCTTTGTTGGTTGCTCAAAAGATTTCCTTGGTATCCATGCTTCTCATGAGAGATCTGATGTGGGCTTGCAAGCTGGCTTAATTTCTCTTCTACCCAGAGGGACCCATGAGCCAGGATTGTGCTGAACTTGGCTGGTGTTTCTGGGTGTATTTCTGGATTTTTTTCCCCTTTTTCCTTGCTGGTCCTGAGCAAGGGCTTTTCTTTGTCATCTGGACTGTTCTTCTCCCAGCAATCCTCTTTCCTGGCCCATCACTTGCTGGTCAGAGCTGCAGCTCTCTGGCAGCACCATCTGTGTCCCTGTGCCCAGCTGGCTGTGTCCTGCTGTCCCCTTAGCCCTGATGCCACCCCCTGCACCCCCTCCTCCCTGTCCTTCCCCTCCATGGGGACAGGGAGTTGCCTTGGATCTGCTCAGAGCTGGGGCTGCCAGGCTGCCCCAGTGCCTGTGTGCTGGCACAGCATGGCACCGGTGAGCAGATGAACCTCGACAGCTCCTGGCTGCCCAGCCAGGGATTCATGGGGAGTCCCCACCTCCCACATTGTTTTGGGGGACAGTGTGGAGGGGTGCACCAGGCCAGCTCAGCTGCTGCCCCACACCCAGTCAATAAGGGTGTGACCCAAAGCTTTACTGCAGTAAGACACAAAGGCAGTGGTCCCTGAGCCTCCCTCCTGTGCCCCTTGTCCCCTGCCAGCTCCCTTGGGTTCATCATGTGCCAGCCCAAGGGCTGCTGTGCACCCAGAGACCACAGGGATGCAGCAGTGCTGGGCAGCAGCAGCTGCACCTGAGCAGGTGCTGTGACAAAAGCAGAGTTTGGGGACACCGCCTCACCTGCCACTCGCAATGTCATAGCCAGGGAATGGCTCAGCCTCCCCCTGAAATCCAGGGGCAAAAATGGCAAACTTACCACTGGAAAACCAGACCTATTTGGTGGGGCAGTCAGTACACGTGGCTCCTCCTCTGGCCGTCCCAAAGCTCTGGTTTGGGCTGGAATCTGCTGTCCTGGTACCGTTTGGGTTGGGAAATTGGGTTATCGGCACAACAGGGTTCTGTCTGCTCTCGACTGGCACATGGCCCGAGGTGCCCAAAGTGCCCAGCTCAGAAAGGAGCTGAGAGGCTGGAACACGTGCAGTGTACATGTACAACAGAGGTGCAGTGTGGAGATAACATAGTTAATTATTGCCAGAGAGCGAGTTTGGCATGGTTGTGAAACAGAGAGCTCGTGTAGGGGAATGATCTGGGGGCTGCAAAGGTGGCATGTGGGCAGCTCTGATGGCTCTGTGAAGTCAGAGCTGGGCACATGATGTCTTTGTTGGGTGAAGAAGTGGTAGCTCATGCTGTCACTCCACCTCTGTGGGGTTACCCAGAAGGACTGGGAGTGATGCTGACACCTGACAGCTCTGGCTGAATCCTCATGGAAGTGCCAGGAGGGAGCAGGCAGAGGGAAGCAGCTGGGGGCATGACAAAGCACTGCTGTGTCCCTCCCAGACTATCCCAGGTGGGGAGTGATGGTCTGGACCCCCACAGCCCTTCTTCCAGCTGAGAGCTGTGTGAGGGCAAATGTCTGGTCTGTAGCACACCAGTAACACCGTCAGTTGCATGTCTCCTGCTGGTGATTCAGAAATGCCAGTTAAATGCCTGGGGGTTTTTTGGACTGGGCTTTTGAGATGAGCTGTGGCCGAGTGTGGGTGACTGCAGAGCCGTGCCACACACTTCAGCCCAGCATCCTCCCTGCCCCGGTGCTCAGCGGGATGTCCGGGCTGGGAGTGCCCATCCAGGGCTGGTGCGCCCCTGGGCTACGCTGGATGCAGCTCCTGGATGGCCCCGTTATCCCCCTCCCTCCTGGGGTCTGGCAGCGCCCCTGGGGGAGCACAGTTAACGTGGCGCTACCAGAAAACAGCTTCCTGCTACTAATCAGCTCCCGGCAGGTTCTCGCCTTCTCAACTGCCTGGCTTTTCGGGGAAAAGTGTCATTTATCGGCCCTTCACGGAGGAAACCTGTTAGAGATGCTTCCCGCTGGGGCTCGTCTCCGCCTGTCATGCAGGCGCCACCTAGTAGGAAAAGGAAAAAACGGACCGAAAGTCGAGGATGTTGGATGTAGAAATTCAGTTTCTCTCTGGGAAAACTGTTGGTTAATCCAACAGAAAGCTGCTCTGGGGCTCGGCTCTAGGGCTGAGCCTGTGGTTTGGGTACTTGCAGCAGAATTCACTGCCAATGTGAGATGTGTGTGAGATGAAGTGTGGAGATGCCCCAAACTGGAGCACAGCTTGTCCAGCATGGGTCTGGATTTATTTGATCTAAAAATAGACTTTGACATATAGAATAATTTCCAGGCAGTTCCTTGATAACATTTTTGGGGCTGGATTTGATTAATTAGCTGTATGGGTTAATTGCATTATGCTGCCTTCTGCTCTGGTGGGTGACAGATGCTCCTGTTTTGAGCACTGAGGTCATCCCATCAGCTGGAGGCTTTACTTACAGCTGGAAACCTCTCTCTGCCATCCCTGCATGTACAGTTCACATTCATGGAGGCATTCATGGTTTTACCACAAATCCCATTCTGCTGCTGTCATCTTCTAAGAGTCACGTGGATTTTCAGTGTGATTTCCCAGCCCTAGAAAACCTCCCAAAATCAACCCATCCCAGGGTGGAATAAAAGGGACCTATAATAATATTTTCCTTTGTAGAGGGAAAAAAAAATCATGATTTTGTACCAATCTTGCGATTTTTGCGCAGCTTGACTCCCCCTGTCCCATGTGGGGAGGTGATAAATGCTGGTGTCTGTTATCTGCTGAATTCCTGCAGGCAGGCAGTGTGTCCCCTGCCAGGGATACACAGCTGCACACCCCTGTGCAGCAGCTCTCTCCTGATATGTGTGTGCTGTGGTGAGTCCTGCTTGAGGCATGTCACCCTCTGGTCTTTCCCTTTCATCCCCCAAAACATTAAGAACCAGAGGCCAGGGATGCTGCAGTGTCACCCAGGTCCTGGGGGTTCACCCTGCCAGGGACTGCACGAGCATCATTGCCCTTTGCCTAGAGCACAACCTTAATTCATCTCCACTTTCACAGATAAAAGCCTGGATTAATTAAAGAAGAGAATAGAAACCACTTTGATTTCCAGAACACCGGAAACTCCTAATTATCACGGCTCCCAAAAGCACTGCTATAATTAAGGGGCTCTTGCTGGTGCCACTGCAGACCCAGTTTTTGCAGGAATTTACAAGTGGCACCTACATTTTTTTGCTTTTGGTGGAGTACAGCAACTGAAGGCATGAATTCTGGCTCCAGGTGCATCCCTTAAATCAGCCAGAACACCACTGAAACAGCATCTAATTCCCTCATGGATTTCTTATTAGAAAACCAGAGTCCCCAAAGGCACTGTGTTACAGACAGCGTCTGCTCTCCAATTATAGTCTGATTATACTAAATAATAAAACTGGGGGCCTTTCTTTCTTTGCCTGCTGTCTTTCTGTCTTCAAAATACACTTGGGGGCTGTTTCTGGCTTTTTTACCATAACCAGCATTTATTAGTATTTTATTAATATTTAAAAAAGGCAGTGGAAACTGAATTTCTCACCTGATCTCTGGTCCTCTGGTTCCTGTAACCTTTCCAGAAGCACTGACAGCATCATGATGACACTGATGGTGAAACAGCCAGACTTTGCTATAGCATGAAAGCAGCAAAACACCCCTAAAGCAATAACTGAGTAAATCCCACGGGAGCATTTTCCCTGCAAATGCCAGGTCTCGTGCTGCTGGGCAGGACAGGAGTGCCTTTTGCCCTCTTGTGCCAGAGAGCTGGCCAGGTAAAGATGTAGCTGATAATACACATCACCTCCATGTGCAGGTTTTCCTTGGGCTGCTGCTGCTTTCCTGTCTTTATCCTGAAATGAGGTAGGTTTGGATTAGATATTAGGAAGGAATTCTTTTCTGTGAGGGTGTTGAGGCACTGGAACAGATTGCCTGGAGAAGCTGTAGCTGCTGGGGCCCTGAGCCAGCTGGTCTAGTGGAAAGTGCCCCTGCCCATGGCAGGGGGGTTGGAACAATATGATCTTTAAAGTCCCATCCAACCCAAACCATTCTGTGCTTTTCTCTTCTATCACCTCTTTACTAAGTGTTGTCAGAACTCTGCCCACTGCCAACAGTTTTCTTGATGAGCGTCAGCTTCACCACCAGGGTGGTTCTCCTGCTCCCTGGGTGTTTCACAGATGTGCATGAAACTGTCCTAAAAATTCTCCTTCCTTTTGTCAGCTGCCTTCCCTGTCTGTTGAATGGCCCTGGTTTTGCCCAGGTCTCCCCATCCTGTCCAGGAGGTGCTGTCTGACTGCAGGAGCCTCATGGCACTGCAGAGCTGGTGCATGGCTTGCAGGAGGGGTGGGTTTGGCTCCAGCATCAGGGCAGTGAGCTGTGCTGGGGTGCTGAGCTGCAATGCCCTGAATATCAGACACAAAATCAGCAGTCTGGCTTGCTCTGAGCTCTCCCAGGTACTTGTAACCCATGTTTAACACCATGCTTTCCATGGAACACTTCCTCTTCTCCTTTTGGAAAGGGTAAGTGCATAAAGGCTGTGTTTGAAGGCATACTTAAAATAACAGAGGGACGCTCCTGGACCTATAACAACAAGGTTTTCCACCTCCATCTGTTGATGCAGGAGCCTGTCCCAGGTTTGCTGCCCTGTGACTCTGAGTTTCCTCCCTGACCATGGGGAGCATGAGCATCCTGACATCAAGCAGAGGCAGGTGGCCTGTAAAAAACATGTTTTCCCACCCAGCAGTGTTGTTTTAGTAGCCATCACTTGTGTATGGGCAATGCAAACATGGTTAGACCAAAACCATGGCTCTGCTCTGATCCCATTGCTGGAAATTGGTTTTGTTAAGCAAAATGTTACCAGCTTGGGGAAAAAAAATAAAAAAGGAAAGTAAAAGGCACAAATGCAAAATTTGCCTGTATTAGAGATGCAGGGAAGCATTGGAAGTTAGGGAGATCACAGACAATTGAATTTAATTGAAAAATATGATTAACTGGAATGAGACTTGAATATGAAGATCTAATTTGAATTAAAGAAACAAGCTGATTGCCTGAAGAAAAAAGTTGGAGGATTAAAATTATTTTGTATAATATGGGTTCCAGTATAATGGGTTTCAGCACTGCTTATATAGGATAGCTCATAAAAAAAAATCCCCAACTCCACCCTCAAAGTGGTTTTACCATCAAAATTGCAGGGTTTTTTTTGAGATGATCACAGGAAAATGGGGCTCTTACTTGATTTCATGGGCTTAGGGGATATTTGAGCTATGGATGGTAAATTTTGATCCAAGACTTAGAGCTTGCCAGCATCATCTCAGGTCTGATAGCAAGGCTTACAGCTCCCTCCTTACAGGGAGGGGAACAAAACACAAACCCTGGGAGCAAACCAGGGGCCAGTGACAGGTGCACCCTTTCCTCAGGAAGGGCAGTGGGAGGAACATTTCCAGGACTGTCAAAGCCTGGTGCAAGTGGCTCTGAGCAGAAGCCCCAGGGGCAGGCAGTGCTGGCAGTTTATGCTCACTGCTCCTGTCCAGGCTCTGCTCCCACACCAACTCCTGGAAGCAAAATCAGCGAGAAAATAGTTTTAGGGAAAATAAATAGTCTGTATTCACAGCACAAACAGGAAAATTATATACCAGCAACTAGCACAAATGGGAAAAATAAGAGCTTAATTTACAGTAATTTTGTGGAGTTATAAGCATCTTTATTCCAAGGGAGTTCTCCTCAAAGCAGCAAAATGGGTTAGTGCATCCCCCTGCAGCTTTTTTAATTTCCACTTGGCTGCTGCACCCTCAGCATTTCCAGCCACCAGCATCCTCCTCCTCGCTGAGCAGTGCCACTGGCCACGGTGACACCGCTATGGCCGTGTCCCCCTTGTGCCCACAGGCAGGCAGGGTCTGTCCTCTGTGGGATGGAGCATCTGGGAGCCCATGGGAGGCCCCTGCCTCCTGCCTGGCTCTGTGCTGGGAGCAGCTGGGTGTGCTGGGCACTGTGGATGAGCCAGCAAAGGTCACTCCCCTGTCACCCTGTGGCATGGCTGGCCAGGACAGAGCTGCGGGCACACGGGCTGGCACAGAGCCCGGCCAGGGGGCTAACAGAGCCCTCATCCTGGGGGTGGGCATGGGGATGGGGGACAGGGAGGGGATTCAGGAGGATGGAGAATTTGTTGGACTCTTTCCAGATGATAATTTCGACATTTTGTTGTCTCTTGAGGATATTGAAGTAGGAATAAATGCAGCGTCAGTGCTCATTTGTACTGACTGTCACTGCCAGACTGGGGGCTGACCTGAGTGTGCTTTTAATGCATATTTAATGGGTACAGTGGTCTCTTGGCCCCATCTTTGGCTGCTGCACACCTGAACTTTGACACCACACACCTGAGCCCATCAGAGGGCACCCACTGCCTGCCCTTCCTCACCCATCCCTGCTGTGTGCCTCATTCCCAGCCTCCCTCATCTCCCCCAGTCCTGCCCCACAGCATCTGCTCCATCCCAAGCAAACACTGACAGGGATTTAATTCCTCCAGTGCTCCATGGAAGAACATGAGCAGAGTAGTGCACATCCTGCAGGCTGGTCTGGTAGCACACCCCAGAGCAGGTGAAAACCTGCCCACACCCCAGGGATTACCCCAGATATCCTCTGCCCTAATATTGTGTGAAGATCTCATTTCTGAGCAAAATCCAGCTGTGGTTTCATTAAAGAGGCTCTTGGTCCTTGTGCTGAATATTTAATTTAGCACAAGCGTGTGCGTGTTGAGTTCAGGGTGTTGATTAAGCATGACTTGAGATAGAGGGAAATTAGTAATATGGGAAAGTGCAGTCAGTATTTCATGGCAAAGAGTAATTGAGCTAACAGTTGACATATGGAGTTGTGTGGGCAAACTAATTAAATTTTACATCTTCCCAAGCATTTGTGAGTTTTATAAGTGTTTGATTTATATATTAATTAAACCTCAGAGTGAAATAAAGAGGACACAACTATTTATACTGCAAATGTGTCCATCAAGAGGAAGGGCTTTAATGTATTTTCAAGCAGATGCTGAAGTACCTCTGTGAGCCCCCAGCTCAGCTCAGTGGTGACATCCCCTATGGTGTCTCTTCCTCCTCTTCATTATCAGGAAAAAGCTCTCTGCTTCTTGGTATCTCCCTGATGGGCTGCAGACCACAGGTTTCCCACTGATCTGGATGCTTTGCAAGTAGCTAGTGAGAAATCTAACACATGATTTAAATATTTTTCTGACCCATTAGTAAGGCACCAGAGGTAGTTATGGCATGTCCTGGGATGATCTTGCTGAGGTTTTTTGGAGTTGTCTTATTTGCATTATCTCATATTTAAAGGGAGCTTGCATTGTGTTTATTTGCAGGTGGACAGAAGAACATGTGGAGCATTCATGGTGGTCAGCATTGTTTTCAGCCTGATTGATGCTCTGTGGAAAATAGAGTTCCTGAAGTTATAGGATCAGTTGTGCTCCTGGGGTCTTGGGCATGGAGCTGGGAGAAGATGGTATTTGGGTTCAGTGACAGTGAGGAGCCCTAAAATGTGCAGCCCTGGCCCTGATTTTTCTTTTAGGCTGTAGTGCACTCCCCACCCTTGACACATCTCTGGAGGCCAGCAGACATCTCCCAGGTCTGTTTGGGTGAGTGGGAGGCCAGTGCTGGGCTGGTTGGGGCAATCCTGGGAGGTGCAGGGCTGGCTGGGGTCTTCTGGCTGTGCTGGGCTGAGCTGAGAGCCTTTGTGGAGCAGTTTAGTTTATTTGAGTGACTTTGTGTGAGTTCCAGAGCTTGGGCTGCTCCTGCCCAGGGCAGGCTGCCTTATTGCTTCAGTGAGTGTCCCTGCTCCTCTCCAGAGCTGCTCCTGCTAAATTTACTTACTTACTGCCATGTGTATTTTATTACTGGGCTTTAATGTGCCTGTCAACCCCTCTGATTCCAAAATAAATAAAATAAGGAAGTGTTTCTATTCTGCTCTGCAATGATGCTTCCCCAGCAGCACAGGTGATGGGGCTGTGCCAGAACACTTGCATCAATTTCTATATCCTGGCTCTGAAATCCTGATCATGCTAAAAAATAAATTTACCTTTTATATTTGCTATTATTGGCTATTATTATATTGGCTATATAATTGGCTATTATTATATTGGCTATATAACTGGCCATTATTTTTGCCTCTTTTGAATGGAGAAACAGGAGCTGTTCATGTCAGCAGTAATAGAGGATTCAGAAAGCATTAGGTTTTGATAAGATAGTGGAATTACAGCTAAAACATGAGTATTAAAACTCCCTTAAATTTAGTAAATTATTCAGGTATGTAGCATATTATAATCTACAAAAGCTGTGAAATAGATGGCAGCTATATTAGGAGTCATTCTGCGTGCCACCCGCTGTCCCACCTGGCCTCTGTGGACTCCATCAATCTTGAGATGGCCAATGATCCCTGTTCACAGTGTCAGTGATTAATATATTTGCCCATTGGAGGGGATGAATTACAAAAACTTAGTGTTTGTGTGCACTTGGAAGCTGTGGGGACAGGGGCAACCGGGACCAGGTTGGAATGAAAATGGGAGGAAGGAAAGGCTGGTGCTCAGCATCAACTACTTCTAAGAATTGGTGCTTTGTAGAGCACCTTCCCCAGAAACCTTGAGGGAAGGGAGATGGCACAGGGGGTCGTGGTGCCTCCTGCAATGCTGCATTGCAACATCTCAAACCCTGGAAAAATGCATTCCATTGTCAAATATAACCTGCAGGACTAAACAGGTGAAGCAGTGTAAAATCTAAGCAGCAGCCTCTGTCCTCTGCTGCCACTGATGTTGGACAGGCACATGCAAGGCTCCCCTTGGACGTCCTGCATGAGTGCTGTTTGTCCTGCTGGAGCAGGTACCCAGGCCAGTGCTGCAGCCCTGCCCACGACTGTGCTCTGAAGGAGGTGGGGATGCCCATCCTGGGGCCTCTCTGCTCCTCAGCATCCCTCAGCCCTGGTGGCATTGCTTGGCTTTCTCTGCATAGCCCCTGTGCCCTGAGCTGCTTTCAGAGCAGAGGGGACTGGAAGAGTTGCTCCAAAATAACATATAAATAGGAAGTGAGAGGTCAAGACTTCCCACAGAGTAATTCTGCTCAAACACAAGGGATGAGAAGGGATGAGGACTCGTGGTGATCAGCCACTGATCAACCCCAGGTAGCACAGCCCTGGCCCTGGGCAGCCTTCTTGTTTCTGTTTCCTCCCTGCTTTTTGCAAACTGCCCTGTCAGACCTCACTTACTGAGAAGCCCCATGTGCAGTTTTTAAGATGCCGTTGGCTGCTCCCTGTTCCTCCTCCATCCTAATGTGAAATCTGTCATTGCACTCTATCAGGGTGCCTTTCTGCCTGCATCCTGTGTGAGCTCCAGATTGCTATTGATAGGTGGGAGAGCCATGACAATCTTGAGGAAATTTGTGATCTGGTCCTGGCATATTTGACAGATAACACTCCAAATGCAAATGTCAAAACGCATTTAGGTTTTTTCCCTTTTCTAACTTGCCCTGAAGAAAATGCAAACACTTCTTGACAGAATCAGTTCAGGAGCCTCCTCTAAGCCAGGCCTTGAGTGTTAGAAGAATCTGCCTCTTAAAGCCATATAGATCCACTGCTGCTGTATAAAAAAATATTCTTTACCTTGAGGCAGAATTACTTAAGAAAATCCTGACGTGATTAGACACCACTCTCTTCTGAGAAAAGAGTAACTATACTATTAAAGGATAACTGAGATGCTGCATAAACTGACAGTATTTAAATTACTCAATGTCTCAGTTCTGAAACGTCATTTGGCATGAGGGCACAAGGAAGGACTTGAATATTTTCTGGCTACCACCATTCTGTAACCTGAATATGATCTGCTGGAAGCACTTGCAGGTGCTGTCACTGCCCTCCACCTGCTGACATGAGGTATATTTAGGCTCTGGGTTTGTAAAATTTATAAATGCAGGCTTGAACAATTTATACAATTAATAAATAAGTAGCTTGCAATTTTTGCATATGCTTTAGCATGCAGGAATTCCTCTTGCCTTAAATCAGTGTAACGATGTCAGTTAAACAATTATCTTACTTGTAGTGCCTTAGAGCCTGGTTCCACCACTCGGTTCAGTGACACACAGTTTAAACACAAAGCCAGGATCTATATTTATATGTAAATATCATCAAGTTCAGGCTTAAATCACAATATTTTTGAAGTTAAGATTGTGTGTTAAATAATACTCGATGCATGTATGTAATTATATATCAGTGATGTAAAACCCTTCAGACTTCAACTCTAAACCACAGCAGGCAGAAGGGCTGAGCCCAGAGCACGTGGATAACCACAAACCCCCTGGCTTGAGTAGATTTTGGGGGGCAGTATGACTATTTTGTGTTAGCTCAGAGCTCGGATCCAACCAGCTTTGATAGCTCTTGGGAATATGTGTGATTAACCAGCCCAGCCACAATATGTCACCAGCACTCCACACAAACAGCTCTGCTACTGCTGGAGAGCAGGCAGAGGGAAAACATCACATCCTGCAGCCAGGGGAGGGAAAATAGCACGAAAGGACAGGGAAGAAACTTAGAGGAAAGTGATAAGGGACAAAATGGAGATTCCTGGGAAAATTATCATAGGAAAGGTGAGGTCAGCAGCAGGTTAGGTGGAGCTGTATGAGTCCTGGTCCCTGGGATATGCTGTCAGCCCAGCATTGGGGTTTACAGGCTGTAACTTAAAAGCACTCATTCCTTCAACTTTGCTTTCCATTTTGAAGGATTGTTTTTCCTCCTGATTGTATTAAGCCTTGCCTGTTGCGAATTGAAACTACTCAGTACACTAATTCCCATTTCTCCTCTCCTCTCCTCTCCTCTCCTCTCCTCTCCTCTCCTCTCCTCTCCTCTCCTCTCCTCTCCTCTCCTCTCCTCTCCTCTCCTCTCCTCTCCTCTCCTCTCCTCTCCTCTCCTCTCCTCTCCTCTCCTCTCCTCTCCTCTCCAGCACCCAGCACTGGGTATTACCAACAAAAAAGCTGTGTCAGAAATAAAATGCATGAAAATAATGGAGCTTCAGCAGCTCCATGCAAGTGTAAAGAAAACACATCCCGATGCAATAAGCGTAGAGCCCGGATAGAGCATGACCTTTGTCAAGGGCTAGTAATCATTCCTGGCAGTGTTTGCTCATGAGGATTGGGAAATGCGGGCAGCCCATTAACCTGTGCCACTCAGGATCCCCGTGGCTGAGCATCAGGAGCAGGGAGTGACTGAAGCAGCCCTTGCAGGTCTCTGCTCCCTGTGCTGGGTCTCACAGCACAGATGGGGAGCAGGGGATTCCCTCGAGGTCTCGTGGGTTTGGAATGGAAGGGATGCAGTGCAGCCCTATCCAAGGCTGTAGTGCAGCTCTTTCCTTCCCTTCATGGCTGTGGCAAACTCATCAGGCCATGCTGCTGCTTGGACAAGTGGCAGGGGAGTCAGTCAGTCCTTCTGCAGACACCTGGAGCTCTGGGGAGTCCAGCTCTGTGTTTTTGCTTGAGCACTGTACATGCTGATACCACTGGAAACACAGCTGGGGTGATTACCATAATATATTCAGAAACTGAAAAGAGGATGCATCTCTTCATGGATTTGCTGTCTTTTTGCTATTGGGTTAGAATTTAAGAATCTTTAATTCCCAGTTTATAGGGTAATATGCAGTTCACCTATAGATGTGCTTTAGTGTGTTTCAAATATACCACTTTGTGCCTTTATATGGAGAGCAAAGCTGCCTCCTCCAGGGAGGGAGGAGAAACCATTTCAGTCAGACACTTAAAAGCTTAAATCAGCTTACCTGGCACTATATGAGTTTGGGGATGCTGAGGAAGTGGAGGTGTGATGTCAAAGTATGGTATTCAGCACGTGTAATACCAGGAGAGTCTCACTGGGGAGTGACAACCCTGTCAGCCCACCCCAGCTGGGATGCAGTTCCTCTGGTCAAACCCCAGGAGACCCAGCAGTAAGTGTGGGGTCTCTGTAGGTGGAAGTGAAGGCTCAGCCAACCAAATTTATCATGTAGTATAGCCTGAGATGTGTAAAGATGTGTTCTGCCTCTATTTTTCTATAAAACTTTTTTTCTTTAGTATGAGCTACATAGTAAAATTATTTACTGGCTAACAAAGCAGAGGACACAGGAAATAAAACCATACAGAATATTCATGCTGTGTGATGCTAAGCACCTGATTTAAAGGCTTGGTGTCTGAGTCTCTCTACAAGTGACTGAGAAAGCTGTTCCCCCAGAGCACAGCAGTGTTGTGGGTGCTCTGAATGATCCTCCTTTTCTCTCTCACTCTGCAGAGACACTGGTTGCATGTGATCCCTGGAGGGAGGAAGGTCGCTTCCTTGGTATCCAGGTGGATGCCCTGGTTTCACTGTTTCTGGACTATTTTTAGTTGTGTGCACTCATGCTGATACCCAGCCCTGCAGGCTGCCTGCTGTGCTGGCTGGGTTGGTGGCACTGTGATGGGGTGTCTGACATGGGCTGGGGGGGCTCTGTGCTGTGGAGGGGGATGTCAGCCCGGGAGCAAAGCCAGCCTCTGGCTGACCCTGCCAGAGAGGTAAAACCAGAGCTTTATGCAATGGTGTGTGCAGCACACTCAGGCCAATTAACTTGGAAAAGGATTACTGGTATGCCACTGGGATGCATCTGTGACAAGTTCAACCTCCAATGGCCACTGTGTAGGGCAGTGCTGATGAGGCAAAGAGTCCCAAATTGTCGTGAATTAATAAAACTAGGAGCAGGAACTCCCTAAGGGTGATTAAAACACTTAAGTCAGCATTTATTTAAGGCTGACAACTCTTATGGGCACTAGGGAGAAGGAGAGGAGGATTTGGGGCCAGGATCCCTGCACTGGGGACATGGAGTGGGAACGGGAGGCACAGCTTCCCAGGGAGGTTTATCAGGAGACCCTGGAGGATATTGCTGTGCTACAGAAAGTGCAAGGCAGAGCAGAAGAAAAGGCAATGACAAATGTGAAGTGCTTTGTTTTTGTTTCTGTGTCTGTGTTGAGGAGGGCTGTGCAGCCCAGCTCTCAGTGCAGAGCTGTCGCTCAGAGGGAGCCTGGAGCGGCTCCGTGTTGGGAGTGACGCGCGGCCGGTGCTGCTGCCAGCCTTCGGACACGTCACGCTCTCCTGAGCAGCCATACAGGCTGTGGCTTGCTTAAAACCCTGTTCAAGTCCAGCAGAGCTTCTCCAGCGCTGGGTCCACAGCAGGATTCTGTCTTTCTGTGGCATCTTGCAAGCGCTGCTGGTGGATTGTGTTTACCTGTGCCCAGCTCCCTCCCACCTGCGGCAGCATTTTGTGTGCTCCTTGCCCCTCTGTCCCCTCACTGACAGCCAGTGTGCCAGGAGGCAAAAATATCATAAATTTGGACCATAAACTTCTGGACCTTTCCTCCTGAGGGTCCTCCTGTCAGTTTTGTCCCAGCTCTGTCTTGTGTCTGCCTGACTGTGGGGCTGAGCCTGACCTCATGGAACTAAAGGGGCCAATGAAGTGTCGCTGTCGCAGACATCTTTTTATGAAAAAATTCTTTCTTAGGATTTTTCCTTCTGAGAAGCTGAGAGGCCTCAGAAGCAAAAAGTAAACAATGGTTGTCTGCTGCTCTGGAATGCAACAGGTGGATCCATGATTAGTCTTGTGTGGATGTTTGGAATTAATGACCAGTCACGGCAGAGCTGGCTCTCTCTCTGTCCAAGCCACAGACCTTTGTTTTCATTCTTTTCTATTCTTAGCTTAGCTAACCTTCTGAGATGAAACTTTTCCTTCTATTCTTTTTAGTATAGTTTTAATGTAATATATATCATAAAATAATAAATCACGCCTTCTGAACACGGAGTCAACATTCTCGTCTCTTCCCTCACCTGAAAACCCCTGTGAGCGCTGTCACAGTGTCACAGTCCCTGCCTTAACGGAAGCAGGTCCCTGCCTTGGCTTTGTGTCCTGCCAAACACTGCCTAAGTCTCAAACTCTGTGTGGTGAATAACAAGGATGGTACTGAAACCAGCAAAGAGGACTCCACACTCCACCTGGGTGTCAGCAAGTGAGCAAGATTCAAATGGGTCTGGGAGCAGAGCAGCAGGGACAAGATGGACTTGATGTGAGGACCTGATCTCACATCCTTGTAACAGCTGCACTTCAGTTTTACACTGTGTTGTACACAACTGCTCTGTCAGATCAACAAGAAAAGCCCACTATATCCTTTCAGCACCTTTGTTCTACATATTTTGCTGCTAATGGGGAGAGGAATTGAGGGGGGATTTTGTGGTGGCTCTGCAGGCTCAGTAATGCTGCACCTGCAGCAAAAAGCCCCTTCCATCCCCATGTGGGGCTGTACCACCGTGCCAGCTGCAATCCACAAGCAATTAAAACTGCTTAGTAAGCAGAGAAATCACTTATTACATTTTCCACCTTCTTCTTTTCCATTTTTATGTCTGTTGAGTGGGCAAACACAGCTTTTGCAGGAGTCCTGAAAGGGAATTTTAATAGCCATCCTGCCCTCTCATTTGTTTAAGTGTGTTTGTAGTGAGATTCTGCCAGTGCTGGCAGACAGAGAGGATGAGAATCCTCCAGGGATTTTCCCTAAATGACACTTTCAAAGTCAGATCTGCATATGCACTGCATCAGACACCATTTAGAGAGCACATGTAAGATCCCAGTTAAAATAATCACATTTGCTAATATTTTCCTTCTGTTTATTCTGGGTCAGTGTGCGTTACAGAAGAGGCAGAGAGGACCACGTTGCTGAGTTTGATGGGATAATGGCAAAGGGAAAACAGACAAGTTCAGAGAGATAGGAGATGCTGATGCAGTTTTGTAGGACAAGGTAGGATTTGCAGGGAGTCATTCAAAATAATTGTGAAAAGTAGAACTGAAATGGTGGAAGCAGAACAAATCTGAATGTGCCTTTTTTTGTGGCAAAGCACTATTTTCAGCTAACATTGATTTGATTTAAAAGGGAGTTTCAGTGGAGTGAAGAATAAATGAAATTGAACATTGTTTTCAGATTTTTCTGTGATACAGAGTGATGTAGAAATTAACCTTACCCTGTTCTAAGTAATACAGACTGTGATGTCTAGTTAAAATGTTTAAACATGATAAGATTAAGGTTTATAACTTTACTAAACATTAGCTCTTTCAATGGAAGTTTTTTAGCCTGGAGTTGGTACAAACATGGTAATTTTATATTTGTTTACAGGTATCAATGCAAATTTTCAGCTCAGAGAATACAGTTATTCTTGGGAATAAATTTAGAGAAATGCAGGTAATTAATCCACATTTTGGAAGTTGCTATGGATGTTTTACCTAGAAGAAACTCCATGCTTTGGAGGGGAAGCTCCAGGTTTGACAGCAGGGATGCTGTCCAGGTGGTATCACCCTTATTTACAACCCCAGACTGGGTGAAGTGATAAACCTGAAAAGTCTCAGTCCCATGAACATCACAGAGAGACAGGATCCCAGTGTTCCCTTCCCAAGGGCTTCTGGCAGACCCCAGCAGAGCCTCTGAGTGCTGGGGGTGACAGCAGACGCCTTCACTGACCAGGCTTTCCCTGTCCCTGCCCATCCCACTGGGATGCTGGGCACAGCCTGGGAAGTGTCTCCTGGGGCCCTTCATGTTCCCAGGGTGAGGGCTGGACCTTGCTGGGCTGCTGCTGTAGGGAGCTGGGTGGAGGGCAGAGTTTAAGGTGTTAAATGAGAGATGGAGGTTAGATTGGTGCAGGTGACAATTTTAAGGTGTTAATTCAGAGATGGGGTTTAGATCGGTGTAGGTGACAATCTTAAGGTGCTAAATGAGAAATGGGTGTTAGATTGGTGTAGGTGACAGACCTCAGAGAGAGGCAGAAGCACTGACAAAGCCTGAACCAGGCTCCTCCAGGGCTGGTTCTCCAGCAGGATGCACTGCATTTATCTCATCCTCATCCAGAGTGGCAAATTCTGGGCTCAAGAACTCCAATTCCCCTGCCTGTGATCTGCCCCCATCCTGAACTCTCCCTGACCCATGGAACTAGGACAGTTCCTCATCAGGATGATTTAAAAACCCTTGGCTTTTAAAAACCAGAGGAAAAGACACAGTGCTTCACTTCAAACTCATTTCCAGGGGCAAGGCCTCCAAAGGCCAGAGACTTTCTGCCTGGTGCCATCTGATTTCCTCCTGCATTAGCATTACACGCTGGGATTTGGGCTGATGCACAAGTTTCTTTTCCAAGATGCCAGCCTTGCTTGGTGCTGTTTTGCCTGGTTTTGGGATGCAGGCTGGGATGCCAGGGGCACTTCAGCCAGCCCCAGCTCTTCTCTGCCAGCCTTGCAGCAGTGACTTTGGGGAGAGGTTGAAGCAGATTGAGGTGGTGCTGGAAACACCAGAGCAAGGTTTGCTGGAGCTCATTTATTGTCACCTCCAGTTCATAGCCCCAGCTGACCTCAGGGGGTGTTCTGAGGTTGCATTCATTTGTGTCTGTAAGAAATTAAGATGCTTCAGTGCTACAGCTGTGGAAAAGTACAGGATGAAATTTGTGCAGGATTTAGATGCACTCAGTAAGATGTGTAGACTGATGAAGAACAGAAGCCTGTTTTCCAGTGGATTTGCACATTTTTCTCCCTCCATCCACCTCCTCCCCTGCGTGTGACACTCCTCGTGGCTGGAAGTGGCCTCCTTGGTTGGCCTGTCCTGCCAGAGGTGGTGTAACCCTTGGGGACATTGTCTCCTCTCACCAGAGCACTGATTTGTGTCTCTCTGGTTTTCATACACTTGTAGGAAGGTAATTTTTGAAAGGCATTGCCACAGTTTGGTTCAAGCTGTGCCATGGGCCTTACCCACTGATGGAGAGAAAGCGTGGTTACTCAAGTGTCATTTCTTTTTTAGTAACCTGGATAAAGATCCTTCTCACCACCAAGGAGTAAAACCATCCTTGTCCTGGGGGGCTCAGGGAGGCCTCAGGGAGCTCTGCAAAGAGTGTTACTTTGATGTATATTTAATGTAACATATACAACAAGGGTAAGCAGGAAAATTGCAAATTTTTAAATGTCCTTAATCGCATTTTTAGCTTCACTTTGGGGTCAGCTGATACCACCACAGAGCTGGTGCCCATTCAACAAAGTCATGCAGATGATTTGGGATTGGGCCCAGTGACTTAAAATAATTTTACTCCTGATGTAAACAAGAGCAGAATAGAGCTGTGAAAGTTTATAAATAACAAGAGCTGGGTTTTGACTAAATCTATAGTATTTTTTTTCTGGCATTCACCTTGCATATATTAAGACATTTCCATAAATAAGGAAACTTAATAAGCCTCAGAAAGGTTAGACTGTTTCCATTGGATTTTATGCCTGTTGCATAAATCCTACCCAAGTAATTCCATACTTTGTATGGACATAATTTTTTTACATATAAATTCCATTAACACATTCATGCCATATGTGCCATATATTAAAACAAGCAGCCTCCTGCACTCCCAGTAAATCACCAGCATACATGCCTGCTTCCCAATTCCATCAGCATGGATCTGCTTGGGCAGTGTGGTGGGGAGAGATCCTGTATGGAGCCTCAGGGCTGCAAAACCAGCCTGTCTGAGCTACATCCCTGGCTGTAGTGAGGCTCTTCCATGATAAAAGATGAGATCCTTGCTGTGATCCCATGATAAAGAGGATAAGCCCATTCTCTTCTGCTGTGATCCCATGATAAAGAGGATAAGCCCATTCTCTTCTCTTCTCTTCTCTTCTCTTCTCTTCTCTTCTCTTCTCTTCTCTTCTCTTCTCTTCTCTTCTCTTCTCTTCTCTTCTCTTCTCTTCTCTTCTCTTCTCTTCTCTTCTCTTCTCTTCTCTTCTCTTCTCTTCTCTTCTCTTCTCTTCTCTTCTCTTCTCTTCTTCTTCTTCTTCTTCTTCTTCTTCTTCTTCTTCTTCTTCTTCTTTTTTCTCTGTTGAAGTTGACACTAATAACCTGGGATGCAAAGAATTTCTTTAATTTCTAGACGTTCTGAATATCCTGAGAATTTGTAAAAGAAAATTATCCTCTTTATCCTAATCAAAAGCAATTAAAAATACACTTAAATAGAGCACAGATCTGTGCTTAATTCCAAATGTTTTGCACGTACAAACAACAGGAGTTGTTACTAACTCCTCAGCTCCACAAGCAACAGCAGAGCCCCCATTTTGCTGTCACAGGCGCTTTGCAAATTCAGATTTTTTCTGGCTGGAATACTTTACCTTGCTAATGGCCTGTGCAGATCAAAACTCCATCAAATAAGATGAGGTTTCATTGCTTGCCACAACCAGTGCTATGATTTAGCACTTCTAAAAGTTGTTTTACTCTGCATAACCAGAGCGGTGCAAAATGCCACGTTCTCAGTTACTTTGCCTTGCAGCCTTGGAGTTGATGCATTTTACTCATTCATTTCACATAACTATGTCCTTGCCATTTCCCCTTCCTTTGGCCAGAGCTCTTGGCTTTCAGACAATTCCTGCAGACCCTGCAGCAGTTGTGTCACCATAAGATGTGTCACTCAGACTGGGAGCAGTCAGGTCTGAAAACCCACGAGCTGCCTGACTCGCATCTGAGGTGCAGCAGGCAGTGAGTGAGCAGACAGCAAGAGGGATGTAGACAAAGTCTTTCAGGCTTAAGCAAGGCTTAATACAGTTAAAACCAAGGCTTAGATGTGGCTCTTGATAATGCTGGTAATAACTACCTTTTTGGGACTTCTAGAAAGAAGTGGTCATCTCATTTTGAATGGTCTAATTTCCCCTGAAGCAAAGTGTGATAAGGAAGAAGTTGGCATATCCTTTTGGGATAAAAAAACCTAAAATTAAATTGTTAAATTTCTTGGGACAGGATCCATCTTTCATTTCTGATTTTGCCCAGCACTCTGCACAAAAGGGTGTCCATGCATCACAAGCTTCCTGGCAGCTATCAAACCATGCAACACTCATGTGATACAGGGGTAAGTGACAGCCAGAACAGGCATCTGGGTCTGGTACTACTTAGACCACTAGTAAAGGCACTGATGGTGGGATAGGGAACACTAATTAAACTTACAAGCACATGGTGACAGCTGGCAGCCTGGAGGAGAGGCTGAGAAGTTCAAATAGTGGCAAATCATGAATTGCATGAGTAGACCAGAATGTCATTCAGATCAGAAAAGATGTGAACCATCAGAGAAAGTCGAGGGGGAGAGGTGGGAATGGACAGAACTCTAGGAATAAAAAGTGATGAAGAAATGTGGAATAGACTGAGCATCTGCAGTGTGGACTGATCAGGGAAGCAAGGTGGCAACTATGTCAAGTGTATGAAATATAGAAAGGGAAGGAATCACCTGCTTTCTCTTTCCATGGTGGATAAGACAAGGAATTGGAGGCTTAAACTGCAGCAGAGAAATTAAGGTCAGATCCTTATGAAAATTTTTTTGTGTATAGGAGAGATAATGAAGAATTGCAACAGATTTCTTGAGGAGGTTTAGATGTTTCTATCCCTGGAGAGATTTCCATGTGTTAAACATTGATCATACCCAAAGGCAGAGAAAGTGGTGGAGTACCCAACCCACCTTCTGGAGATGCCATTGACCTTCTGCTACTGGGAATTGCAAGAAGCTGACCTTGCAATCAAGGCAATGCATGAAAAAAAAAAAAGAAATAAAAATTCAAGTTTAGATTTCAGATGTGGCAGGTTGCTTTTGTGAACCTACCCAGAGAGACAGTAGTGTCTCAGGAGCTTCCTAAACCTAGGAGTCTGCTTTCAAGGTGGCTTGTTTCAGTATTCTAGGAATTCTTAGATTTGCAGAGAAATCATTGTCTGTTGTCACTGTTTGAGGTCACCATTGAGGACCCATTCTCAGAGCAGAATTTTGGGTGTCACATGGAATCAGATCCATAACAGTCAACTTTGTATTGATAACAATACATGGCCAGACATCTGTGATATTCCCTTTTCTGTCTAGCAGGAACTGAAACAGATGGATTGAATATTTCCTCCATCTACAGCTTTGTCTACACAGCACAGTTACAAGGGTCAGTGGGCTTCAGACCTACCACACAGGGTGGGCACTTCTGGCTTGCAGAAGTCCATTACCTCACCCCAGGCTTTTATTCCACACGATGTGAGATGTGGAGAAGGGTTTGCAACCCTGCTGCCCTTGGAGGGAGGTGACCAGCCGCTCCTTCTGTCACTGCCTCTCCTTCTCCTGTGTCCCTGTGGCCTGCAGTTGGCCCTGCTTGCTCAGGAAGAGATGGTGGAGGTGAGCACTTGGGGAGGGCTCTCCTCCTCCTTCCACCTGTTTTTCATTCCTTGACTCACTGGCTCTCAGCCGTAAGCAGTGACGTGACAGCTGAGTCACGGACACACCACCTGGATGCTGTCAGCATCAATCTCTCTTATAAGGATCATAGAAGAACAAACAGAGAAGACTCTTAGGGCTCCTCATTCGTCTTCCTGCCAGCGGGGCACCGAGCCCTGCAGTGCAGTCTCTGGCTTTGCCCAACCTCGCTCTCAAAATCCCAAGCCATGGGATTCCACTGCCCTTCCCCAGGAGCTGCTCTGCGATTCAATAAACATCATTACCAAGGAGAGCACTGCTTTTCCATTTTTATTACATACCCTAAGTATTCCTAATGTGAGCAAATGCTTCTTACTGATATCCACACTGGAGGGTATTTTTGTTTTCTTGTGAAGAAATTCAGTAAAGTTGCAAAATCGGAGATGAAATGTTTTATTTGTGCTCTGTTTAACAGTTTTAAGGATGTCCCTGCTGCATGCATTGTTGTACACAGCGGATGAGAAAGCCCAGAGATGCAGCCCTATGCCCTGAAGAGCTTACACTTTTCATTTAAGCAAGATACAGTGACTGAGAATGACAAGTAACGAGAAGGCGCGACAAGAGTCATACGAGAAAGGTCAGGATGTTTCTAAATAAATCCTATTGTCATGTTTTTAATTGGGTTTATATTGAAGACATCATACATGGCTACATATTTTTGAGAAAATTTTACTGCATTTTAATCAAACTTTTTTAATCTCAGAAAGTCATCTTGCCTACTTTGGTTTGGTGCTTATTTAAAGCTTCATTTCTATATAAATTTATGTTTTTCTCTCACAGTTACTCTTTCATCTTGGCTAACTTGTCACAGTTAGCCTGGTTATTAATTCCCTGGGTGTCTCAGAGGTACAGGAGGTTTCCTGGCTGATCCATGCCACTGGACTGCTTCTCCTTGACCTTTGTCTCCAGCTCTCTGCCTCCTCTCTGCAACTCCCCAAATTGCCCTTACTCCAGAGGTGGCAGTCAAACCTCTTCACCTGTTTGTCTGAGAGCAACAAAGCCCCTTCTCTCTGCACAGACCTCACAGCTCCTCAGAGCAGCAGTGACTCCTCCCCTGGGCACCAATAAACCAGAGCAGAGCATCACAGAGCCAAAGCACCTGCCCCACCTCCTCCATATGCCCTCTCCAGCTTTTACACCCCCCTCACTGTGTGTTTCCTACAGCTGATGGAGGTGTAAAGCCAATTCCTGCCATCCTGAGCTTTGGCTTTCCAACCCACACATCTTCCTCTTCACGCTACTCGATTAGCAGAGGAGCACATTTAATTTTGGGGGATGCAGGGTAAAAGTCTATCATGGTAACTCAGTGTTATTCCAACAGATGTCCATTCAATGCCATCTGTCCCACCTATGGCTTTGGCTATTATTTCTTACTAATTTTAATCTTGTCTTCGCCTTAAGGGGACAAATTCTTTCTGGTACCTGACTGCAGGTTTAGCAAACTCCCCGAGGGAAGCCCAAATGCATTTCAAAAGCATTTTTAATGTGTGCCTTTCATCCTGGTAAAACCAGCTGTCCATGCACATCAATTCCCTGCAGCAATTTTTCCTTTCATGGAATGGAAATATTCAGCCTCATGGTTGGGTATGGAAATTTTGCTGATTTGAGACAAAGGGTCTGTTTAAATGGACTGAATTTAGTACTCTGACTTTCCAGCCTTCCTCTTAACTCTTCTGGAGGAAGTTATGAAGGCTTGAGAGCTGAGTCCTGCTGGGAATTTCAGAGAGCTTGGAGCAGAGATGGGTGATTTTCAGCTGGAGAACCTGCCAGGGGTTTGGTTTTATGCACACACACTTTGCTGAGCATCTTAGCCAAGTGCACACCTTGTACTCAGAAGGCAAGGGGAGGATCTCTTTCTTCTACTAGACCTCCCAAGTCAAGTTAAAAATATATGCTTAACTGTGACTTAATTATTTGTATTTTGTGTGGAAGGCCCTAGCTCAATTAAAAAAACAGATGCTTATTTGTATAGATAGTGCAGAGTTATTGCAGCAGTCACACTGGAAAAGCATTAGTTATCTAAGGAGACAAATTGAACAGGACAAATCTAGGGCCAACCTGTTTCTCCCCAAGCAGTTTGTAAACACATGCTGAGAAGCAGAGAATTAGGAAAGGAGAGTTGAACTTGCTCTTGCTCTGACCCAAATGCAGCTGGTTAAGGGCAAGCTTCATTTTAATTTAGTGTTTCTAAGCAAGACATCATTCAAAGCTGATGTTTTGACAGGTGGTGATGCTCATATCCTGCTGTTTCTTCAGGTCAGTTTTGTTTCTCTCTAAACCTTCTCTACATCCACCTAAAGTCCTGCTCTGGGAGCAGGGAGCTCCCAAACACCTTGGAGCTCCTTTGGTGTTTCTTCCACCACTTTGGATGCTGCTCCCAATACAGTTCCTAACAATTTCCGGGGCACAGGAGCAGCCATGGATGCTTGGACCAGGCATCTTCAGCACCAGCTTTAGTTATTGCCTGAGGTTGCTCTGTTCTCACAGAATTCATCTAATCTTTGATGCATTAACTTCAGAGTGTGACCCTGCAGTGAGAGAAGGCAAGGGCAAAAGTCCCAGTGGGGCAAAAGTGGGAAGCAAGGTTCAGTTGCTCAGATTGATTATTTTTTTCAAGAAAATACAGGCTGATTTCTTCTGAGTTTGGTGAACAGTACCTATTTTGGGACTATGAAGGCATTTGGCTCTCACTGCTCCTCTCCACACCTTTTGGTATTTCTCCAAGCAGTGCCCTGAAGGCAGCTCTGGGGTTTGTAAGCTGCTCTCTGGTAAACACTCCAAGGTATTTGTCCAACAGAGGGAGAGCCAGCTTCCCTGCACAGCAAGTGGATGTGGCAAAATGCAAATAGCAGCAGTTCACAGGGATCGATTTGCCCAGCACAGCCAGGAGCTGCAGGGTCTGTTTGGATGGTGTGCAGGCTTCTCCTTGAGCAGGATCTCTAATGGACACTGAGCTGCTACAGGGGGTGATTCTGGCTGTATGGACAGAAATTTATGCATTGCTACAGCAGCTCAAGTGCCTGTGGGCTACTGCAACTCTGCCTCACAGACAGTCAGATAAGAGCCAGCTCCCCTCCTTGTTCTGTGTCATAAAATGCTTTTGCTGCTGTGCAGGACCTCATGTACTCATGGGGTCCATCAAATGGGAGTAAATGGAGCTTTGTGCTCTTAAGACAAGTCCTGTTGGAAACCCTGGCATAGGTCATAAAGAAGTGCACAATTTTTGTGGGGAATGATGGCTGCTAGTACAATAAACCTAACCATTTCTATACTTCTCCCTCCATTAAGCAAAAATAATCAATGTCATTACATTTTATATTTTGTGAATGAAAAGAATAGTACATGAATTCTGAACATTAACAGATCTGAATGTGCTTTTAGCAAGACATGTGAACATTTTAATATAAGGGCTATATGTATTATGTTTTACTAGCTGTTGAATACACCAAGTTCCAGATAGCTAATTTTGGAAATGAGAAATAGCTCATGATGTGATAAAGGCAATGAATGAAGCACTTCAGAGGATCAAAATGTAATGTTACCCATAACTTCCATCAATTAGGACAAAAGACAGCAAAACAAAGCTACACACTGGGACGGATGAAGTACTGATCTAAGGGTACTGTGCCATTACTCAAAGTAATCTTGATTTCAGCTTCTTAAAAGTATTTTACCATGGCTCAGGAAGTCCTTAAAGCCATGGATTGATGGAGATTAAGAGAAAATACCAGGA
Source organism: Zonotrichia albicollis (assembly GCF_047830755.1). NCBI lineage: Eukaryota > Metazoa > Chordata > Aves > Passeriformes > Passerellidae > Zonotrichia > Zonotrichia albicollis. The sequence continues at coordinate 9,326,806 of NC_133828.1, read as the reverse complement.
AACTATGAACATAGACTTACTTTGATCTTGACATTTTTGCTAAATAGGGTATCTGAGCTGGTATGGCTCTTACATTTTCAAGTTAATGGCCAAATCCAAAAAGTTGCTAAAAGAAGGAACTAAAGCAGAATATAAATATCTAAATCCAGCATTGAAATCAAAAGGCTCTTCCAGCTCCAGTCCAATCTTAGAAGCACCTAACTCAGGAGGTACCTACCTTCAGTCTCCAAGAACTTCAAGTGTACAAGAGTCACCTTGCACCTGTGCCTGGAACCTTCCCCTCCTCTCTGGGTCTGCATCCTGCTGCATCCTGCCAGGGTTACAGATGGTTCAGCTCTGGTTGGACTTGGAACAAACCACAGGCTTGAGTTCATGAGCTCAGTTTGTGCTAAGGATGTGCAGCTGAGAAGGTGAAAAAAGAAAAGTAAACCTTCTGAGAGAAAAGAGAGCAAGTGCAGAGAGGTCTTTAGTTCAGCAGCTGGATTTGGTCTTTCATGGACAGGAATTGTGTCCTCCTGGCTGGAATGCACAATCAGCTTCTGGAGGAAGACTGAAACTCCAGCTCAGGTAGGTGCTTTCACCTCTGAACTAAAAATTATACTCACCTTTGATCTTCCCCTTATAGCCCAATGAATCTTTAATTCTTTTTATGCAAAGAAGAACAGGTTCAGCATAGGGGCATACAGTGCTCTCTTGTGCTCTCCCCATCTTCCCTGGATATCTTGCATCCTGAAAGACTTCTGTAGCTTTCCAGAACACAGGTTGGTATTTCTCAGGCAGCAAATCAAGCTGAACCCAGATCTCCTCCTTGTCACCCTGCTGACAACCTCCCTGAGAAATGAGATGGCCAGCTGGGGCTGCAGGAGTGTCCTGTGTTTGCCTCCAGAGGGACAGACTGCCCGTGTCCTGAAAGGTGGCTCAGCCCCAGTGACAGGCATGGTCTGAAAGCTCATCCCTGAGCTCCTTCAGCCATCAGGTTGTTTTCTTTCTGTCTCTTGGGAGAGGGAATTTTACAGCAGAATAGATCCTACAGAACAAGCTGGAGAAAACCCAACTCACAACACCCAGCATCTGGAAGTCTGAGACTACTCTCCTGGAAGATGGGAAAGAGTTTTAAAAACATGTTCCAAATCTGGTAAGTGGGGAGACACTGGAAGAAACATCCAATCTCCCAGGCTGGTGTCCTCGCCACTGCCTTGTAGGGATGTTAGTGCATACACTAGTTGTGGGATCCCAATCCAGCAGACACCTGGGATGACTGTGGAAAGTGGATCTGATGGAGCACAGCATCTCTTGAAGGTTACTAGCAACCTGAGGTGAGTGGGTGACTGCCCCTTGAAGCAGAAATTAAGGAATGGAAATTCTTGTGCTCATGGAATTTTGGAGCTTCAATGCAGTGTCTGTGTTCTTTGCTCGTCCAAATTTGGGAACTGTGTCTGAACTGCCAAGTGCTTCCCTGATCAGTCAGGCTCCCATGTCCTTACAAGATCTGAAAAAGAAGTTTCAAGTTAGATCCACACAAGCTTTCAGGGGCTTAACAATTGCTTTGGCCAACAGCAGCAATCACCAAAGCCCCTGCTCAGCCACTGCCTAATGCCGAGGTCTGTCAGCCTTTGTGTTTCACCAGGGATGCCCTGTGGGTGCTTTATCCCTCTGGGCTCACCCAGAGGCTCCTGAATCTTGCCAGCCCTCAGCAGCCAGCACGGGAGCACCAGCCTGAGTCACTTTTTGGAAGTGCCTGACTCTAAGAGGGGCCCTGGTACTTGTCACCCCAGCTGCAGACAGATACCTCCCTGCAGGGCTGGCAGCGCCTCAGACACTGCCTCAGGAGCTGATTTGGTAATTCCCTGCTCCTTGTACTGCTGTGGTGCATCCCATTGCACACGGAAAGCAGGCTCCCAGCAGTGCAGCAACAGCCTATACCAAATTGTAACCTAAGTGTTCCCAGATACATTTTTGTGCCCATATTCCAAATTACCAGTGTAGGCTCAGTAAATGGCACCAGCTGCCTCAAGGATCAAGTGCTGCGTCTTGGGGCACAGGATGCATTGCATCAGCCAGGCAACAACTCCAGTTCTCCGGGAATATAGATCCTACTGGAATTATACATTAAAGTCACATTGTGTTTACCTTCAAGCAATCTGACGAGGGATTAACTAAGTGATCAGTCTATCTCACCACATCACAGAGGAGTAATTAAATTATTCCCAAACAAAATTGCTAGAATTTGACACCTAATCTAACTTCTGATATCTCTGTAATCTTTTCTCCTTACTTGTTCAAATGTTCAACCCTCCTTTTTAAGATCAGTGCCGATTTTGTCCTGCAGAAAGTTGGAATATATTTCTTCTTCTTCATCTGTCCTTGTTGATCTATGGGAACAAAAGACCCCATCACATAAAATTATTCTGGCTTTGCAGAAGGGGCTGGTGAGCCTCTATTTGGAATATTTGACCAGTACCGGTCACCTCATTAGAGAAGTGACTTGCTACAAATTGGGACGTTGCAACAGAGCCCAAACGATGCAAGAACTTAATTATTCAGAAAAGGTTTAGAAAAGCTACGGCGTGGCTTGCTGCCTTTGGAAAACAGGAGATTAAAAACCCACTTTAGGGGGGTTTGCAGAGCTCCGGGGGAATAGCAAGGATTCACATACACGGGAAGAACAGAGCGAGTGACAAATACCAGAACAAAAGGGAAATTAACAGAAGCTTAAGTAGGGATGAGCAGCAAAGCAGTGTAATTTATTTGTGAATTTATTTGTATTTAGCACAGTTAATATATGGAAAATTATACTAAAGCTGAAACAGAAACAACTATTAGAAATCATTTTACAAGGCTTTAGACACGTGTGGGAGCTTAAAATAACTCTGTGGGGTGCAACTCATAATTCAGAGGAGAGGAAAAGGACTTACGTCTTCCTCACAATCTCGTCTCTTAAAACATTTAGCTCTGTTGTGCTAAGAAATAGACATAATTACTTTAATCTGACTATCCATACAATTCTCAGGGAAAGATTTTCATTTATAAAATTAATTTTCCTTCCAGCTTCAAGTATATAAGTGTGGGTGAAAATAATCAGAGACAATTGAAAGGACAAGGCTGAACCCTGATCTCAGCAACAGCAGAGCAAAAATTCCAAGAAAAATTCTGGATGCACGCAGGGATGTAACTGAGATGAGATCTGGTCCTGAAGTGCTGCCCTCCAGACAGAAAAACCTTGATGTCCCCCCCTTAAATTTCAAGAAGAATTATCAAAAGAGTCCCAAGTCCTTTTGGGGCATTTCCTCAGTTCTTGGAAGAAGCCTGCATGTCCCTATTTGCATAGGATGCCTCCAGGCCATCCGCTCCAGCAGGCGTTGGATCAGACTGGGCGGCTCGCTCCCTCGACCTGCGGCTGTAAGAGCGAACGCACTGCCTTCAGCTCGGCGAGCCCGCTGGGAATCCACCCTTCCAAGGCACCGGGAGAGCGTGCGGCACGGGGATGTCGCCCTGAGGCGATGTGTGTAATCCCTGCATCGCCCTTTCCTTTCCTGCCAGGTCGGGTGCTGAGCCCTCAGCTCCGGGACACGTGGGTGAGATCCCAACTTTCCCTCCAGGGGAGATCTCGGCAGGCAGTTTGCGGTGCCAGAGCTCCCGCTGTGCTACCGGCGTTTACTCGGAAAATCACAGGCAACTAATCACAGTTTTCTCGGGGGAAAACCCACTTGATTTGGACCCGTCATTACGCAGGGAAACTACAGAACACCGTGCTGTAACCTAACCTGAACTCTGCTAAAGGCGTTTCTTCCTAGGGCTCCCTTTTCACTTGGCAAGCGCTGCCTGCCTTAAGAAAACCGGGACGGGTGTAGCGGACCCTGGTTACATTGGATGTGTTGAGGAGCAGGATGCACCCGCGATGCTGTCCCGCTCGTCTTTGGGCCGCCGAGGCAGGACGCGGGGAGCCTGAGGAAGCCGCGGGGAACGCTCTGAGGTGACCTGGGGGGCTGTCCCCGGCCCCCTCCCGCACAAAGCTGTGCGTGTCGGCGGCGGCGGCAGGGCGCTCACCCCGGCGGCACCGGGGCTCCGCCGTCCGGGCATCGCGCAGGGGCCGTCCCGCCGCGGACAGGGGGATGGAGGGACAAAGGGATGGAGAGATGCAGGGAGGAAGCACTCCAGGCGGCAGGTAACGGGACAAGGCGACGCGTCCCCGACCGTCCCGGTCTCAGCGGGGGCACTTTGGGCGGCACCCGCAGCGATTCGCCGGTGACGGCGGGGCGGGCTCGCTCTCCCCCGGCAGCCGGAGCGCCCGGGGCCGCGCGGGACGCCCCGCCGCCTCTCCCCTCCCCTCCCTCCGCCCGCCCCGCCCGGGGGCCGCGCCGCCACCGGCGCTCGGCGCGGCGAGAGAGCGGGCGGGCGGGCGGTGCCAGACGGGCGCCCCGCGGACCGCAACGACGGCGGCGCCCCGGAGCCCCCCGGGCGGCTCCGCCCCGGCCCCCCGCAGGTGGGTCCGCCCTGCCCGCGCCCCCCACGTCGGGGCGGGACCGAGGGCTGGAGCCGGGCGCCCGCTCGCCGAGGCGACGCCCCCCGCGCCCGCCCAGCCCCGCCGGGCTCTCGGGGCGCCGCGTCCCCTCGGAGCGGAGCGGAGCGGAGCGGCTCTCGGCATGGCGGGGCTCCCGGCCGGCCGGCGGGCGGGCTGAGGCGGGGGCCGGGCGGGGAGGCGCCGGCGGCGGGGTCTCACCGCCTCTTCTTGCCGTCCCCCGCAGGGAGCGGCCGGCCCCCCGCGCCACCATTGCCTCGCACGGCAAGGAGGACCTGCTCGCCGCCGCCGCCCGGCTCTGGCAGCGGAGAAGGCGGCTGCTGGCCGCCGCCGGGCTCGCCCTGGCCATGGCCGTCGCGCTGCTGGTCGCCGTGCCCCTGCTGCTGCTGCAAGCGCCCGCCGACACCGGCGCCCACTACGAGATGATGGGCACCTGCCGCATGATCTGCGACCCGTACAGCGGCGGGCGGCCGCCCGGGCCTGGCAGCACCGCCGCCGTGGAGGCCCTGCAGGACCTGGGCGCCAACCCCCCGCCGCCCTTCGTGCAGGGACCCAAGGGGGAGCCGGGCCGGCCGGGCAAGCCGGGCCCCCGCGGGCCGCCCGGGGAGCCGGGCCCGCCTGGGCCGCGGGGCCCGCCGGGGGAGCGGGGTGACGCGGGGAAGCCGGGGCTGCCCGGGCTGGCGCTGGCGGGCGCGGGCGGCGGCGGGAGCGGCGGCGGGGCGGCGGCGGGCGGCGAGGCGGCGGGCGGGCTGAGCGCCGCCTTCAGCGGGCCGCGCATCGCCTTCTACGTGGGGCTCAAGAGCCCCCACGAGGGCTACGAGGTCCTCAAGTTCGACGACGTGGTGACCAACCTGGGCAACCACTACGACCCGGCCAGCGGCAAGTTCACCTGCCAGGTGCGCGGCATCTACTTCTTCACCTACCACATCCTCATGCGCGGCGGCGACGGCACCAGCATGTGGGCCGACCTCTGCAAGAACGGCCAGGTGGGTTCCGCGCGTCCTCCCCGCCCGGGGTTCCCCGGTTGTCCCCCTGCCACCGTCCCCGTCCCGCGGGCGCGACACCGGCCGTCGCCAATCCCGGGAACAGAGCCGGCGGCAGCATCCTGCGCGCCGTCGGGGCGGGGGTGCACCTCTAGAGCCGCGACGAATTCCGAACTCCCGGCTTGCAAACTTTTCTGCCGGGCTGGGGAGAAGGAGAAGGGAGGACAGAGGCGGGAGGGAGAACACAGGGTAGTGGAGGGGTTGGGAAAGAGGGACTCGGGGCATTGATGGTGCGGGCTGGGGGGCTGATGGAGGGGCTGGAAAAGAGGTACGTGGAGGACTGATGGGGAGGCTGCAGAATGACTCACAGGGGCAGGGGGGCTGATGTGCCCAGCGGCTGTGTTGGCAGGTGCGGGCCAGTGCCATCGCCCAGGACGCAGACCAGAACTACGACTATGCCAGCAACAGCGTGGTGCTGCACCTGGACTCCGGCGACGAGGTGTATGTCAAGCTGGATGGAGGCAAAGCACACGGAGGCAACAACAATAAGTACAGCACTTTCTCTGGCTTTCTTTTATACCCCGATTAACACACAAGTGACACGACACAACTGGCCCCGCCACTGGTGCACATGGGGCTGTTTGGCAATTCCATACCCCATCGTGCTGCTGTTCCTGCTGGTGTCCACTGTCTCCGCAGGTCATTTAGCTTCATTATCAGTTTGTATGTTTTTATTTTCACCCCTGTGGAAACGAAATAGAAATGAGACAAAGTGAACCCCTTCCTTACTCTCCCCCGTTTTTTCTGACCCCCACTCTCCCTTTGTCTGCCTGAGTGTTTCTTGTGTCACATGAGGAACTTGGCAGCTTGAAAATCTGAATGGTTCCAGGAGGGTTTGAAAGAGCCCAGAGTTTGGACTGTGTCACACACGGGATTTGAACAGGTCGCAGTTTTTCATCAATAAGTATTAATGACGATGATGAATTTTCAGATCGACTATTCACGAAGTGGGACTGGATCATAATTGTTTTTTCCTCTGCTGCTTTGTATGGGGTCAAGTGTAAAACTTTTCTTTCTGTGCAATGCAATGCTCGTGTGAATGATGGTGTCATTAACGTCAAACCTGTTTCTGTCTGCAAAAGAATTTGGTCACTGACCACAGCCACCCAAATACCATATTAAATTATGTTTTTAGACAATGCCTTCTTGCTTTTTGTCTCTTCCAGTGCTACAAAGCAGCACTGTGGTGGTGCCACAGGAGGGGGGGGAAGTAAAGGAGGGGGTCACTTCAGTCCCTTATGTTTATAGTCATATTTAAAGTTAGGATGGGGTTCCTTGCCTAGGTCTTGATATGGTGCAAGGGGGATGGGAAGAAGTAGAGAGAGAGGAAAAAAGCTTCACAGTTATGCAGTTTTGTAAAAAGAAGGCACACAGTTATCAGGAGGTGAAAGTGAGGGTGTGGAGTGAATCTTCTAAACAGATTTACTGGGTTAAAACCTGATCCAGAGGTTAGCAAAGTACAGGAAAAGGAGATTAATCAGTTATTATGGAAAGCCATGTTTCTGTAACATGATGACAAATGTTAAGGCAGCAGGGGACAGAGTGGCTAAACTCAAGAGTTTATCTAAACCCTTGCACTTGCAGTATGTGTATGGGTTGGAAACCACACCTGACTGGGCAGTGCCTGAGAAGGGCTGGGTGAGAAAATTCTCTCAGGACTGATGGATTCAGACCATTTAGAAGGGTTTTCTCCTAGTGGTCCTGTGTAAATCCCAGCCACCCTTGGTCTTTTTTCAAAATGCACAGGTGTGGTGCATTGGTATGCATCAGTAGTGCACGTGGTTCTGAGCCTTTGGTGGAGGAGGTGCATTTGTCATCATCATCCCAGTGGGTAACCTCCTCAGTGTGGGTAAATTGGGACTGCTCTGCTGAAGCTAGGAGAGGTAAATTGATTTACAAAAGCACTTACTTTCATTGTACTGTCTTGTCATTTCATTTTTCCCTCCTGAAAGTCTTACCTCCGTATCAGCTCTTTGCCCTTGCCAGTGTTAGTGCAGTTTCACAGACCAGAGAGACAGGGGCTGGTCTGCAACAGCTCTGCCCAGGCTGGAGCTTTGCCCCTGCCCTGATGTTGCTGGAGGAAAGGGAGCCACAGTCAGATGGACTTGTTCCAGCCCCACTTTGGGGCAGCCCCATGATGACCAAGTTCTCAGAGTCACTCCTGTCTCCGACCCAGTCCTCAGTGGGTTTTGTCTTCTCCTTGGCTGGAAGGGGAGGGTCAAAGGGAGAAGGCAATTCCTCCATCCTGTCCTCAAACATCCCCTGCTGGGGGAAGCAGAGTTCATAACCAGGTACACGTGTTAGACACTTATCAATCTCTTATGTCTTGTCGATTTGTACTATTTAGAATATGATTAAATCCAGTGTCTGAGACCATCCAAATGAAGTATAATTGCTATGGATCCTCAATTCCCACCGGATCCGTAATCCTTTTTGACTATTCCTCCTCCCTCCTTCAATGAAATGGGGCTTAGACACAAAGCCCTTGGTTTAAATTTCAAAAAATTAAAATTGACATGCAGCAGCATTAGCAGGAGCCAGGAGGAATTCTAAGGAGGTGCCTGGGCTCTGCTTTATCCTTTGCATTAAGAAGCAATTTGTACTTCTAACAAAGACCCAACTGTTCCCCCTTGGCAAAAGGGCAATGAAGATGCCTTGCAAGGGAATTGCTGTTCACAATACTTAAACAAATTTGAATCTTAGATTTTTAAATCTGTATTCCCTGGTGGAGCCTGCTCCTCTCAATTCAAATGCAGGGCTGGTGGTGTGTGCCTGCCAAGGTGTCAGTAGCTAAGCGGATGATGGATTGATGAGGCAATGGGAAGACACAGGCTCACAGTGGCAGTTTGCCCCGACAGTGATCTATGTATCTGCACATTATCAATGTCATGAGGAGGCTTGAACCACCCTCGCTAGATGTCTCATTTTCCACTTATCTCTTATGTACTAATTATCAGGCTGGATTATTCCCCAGGACAGAAACAAAAAAAAATTGCTCATCGCCCCTCCACTGACAGTTTACACAATCGATAGAATGAGCGTCTCCCTCAGCTGCTCACAGGCTTTTTTGTTTCCTCTCCTCATTGCAGGGTCTCCTGAGATTGCCTCTGTGGGGGGCTGATGGCTCTCACCCAGCATCTGCTTGGACAGGCTCCTCTGTCCCAGTCATCCTGGTGGGAGCTCAGTGTGTGGGTTGTGGGTTTTTTTTTATTTTTTCTGAAGCAGCACAGGGAAAAGCAATTGGGAGATGAAAAACTTCAGTTTTGCTCAGTGGTGCAGTTATCCAGAAAAGCAGAGGCAGCGCTGTGGATGGGGACGGAGGTCCCTGTGCTGCCAGTGGCTGTGGGTGACAGCAGGGTCACACACAAACAGCAAACAGCCTGAGGGGGCCTTGGAACCCTCTGGGCTTCCACTTGGGCTTCAAGTGAGTCTTCCTGCCCTTGGGAATGGTGTGTGGGCCCTGCATGTTTCATGTCACAAAGATAAGGGCTTGTTTGAGAGGGGGATCCCCTGGTCCCCTGGTTTGGGTGGGAAGAGGGGGATTAAAGGGTGCTCAAGGGGCTGGCTTCAGCTGTCCCTGGGACTGGCTTTCCCAAATGATACTGCATCTCACACATTAGCTAGTGTCTGCTCTGGAGGTCTGACCCCTCAGAGGTGTTTACTTATGAGTTAAGCAAATGTGCTTTTAAGAATTGGGATGTGATCGGGTGTGATGTGAATAGGGAAATGCTCCAGGAAGGAGTGGAATATTGGAGTTTAAGACAAAAGGTGCTCTCTGTTTCTGAGCCCAGCCATGTGCTTAAGTTAAAATCAATACAAAAATAATAATAAAAAAAAATAAAGACAGGTGTTCATACTGTCAAAGTAGCTTAGATACTACACAAGTAAATCCTTGAACTCTGTGACCAATGTGAAACCTTAACCCTTACCCTGTGCCTGGTCAGCACTGGCTATGGAAGAGATCCCTGGAGGAAAGATGAGCAGGGAGATGTTGAAGCACACAAACCTCATGAGAGGGGAAATGGGGATGCTGCTGAGAGCCCTAGGGGTTGCCAGCCTGCCATGTCTGTGGCTGTCACCTGGAGGAAGGTGTTCAGCTTACTCTGCTCTACCACAGGTGAGTGGATTTGTGGCTGGCCACTTGTTTTCTTCTTGACCTTCACCGGTTTGGGAAACTCCTGCAAGTCTCTAGGGAGGTGGGTGAGGAAATCCTGCTCTGTCTAGGGTGAAGAAGGTGAGCTGCTGGTGCTGAGTTTTCTCCAGCCGGGGTACAGAGTTGAGGAATCCATGCTGTGAGAGCAGCTGGTGTCGGGTGTCCTGTGCCAAGTCTGGTGCCTCTGTGCTTTCCAGGATCTCAGCTTGCACATTTCCTCCTTGATGCTCATTCCCTTGTGGGGCAGGGCCTGGGTCTGTGGGGCTCCCTGTCCTGCAGCAGCAACAACAGTCCCATGTTGGGTTCTCCTTTTTCCCTTTTGCTCTAAGAAAAACAAAGTGTTGTGTTTTGTGCCTCCTGTCTCTACACACGTGTGTTGAGCCATGCATTGGTCTTTGTCTTGCTGCTTTTGAAACTCACTCTGGGCATTTTTTCTTGGTGATTTAAAGCTTGTTTATCTCTTTGCTTGCCTTCCTCAGTGGCTCACAGTCCTGGACAGGTTTAATTTGTGAACTCAAAAAGTATGGAGGATGGGTTTTGGTGGATACTTATGGTCTTTTTCTGTTTATGCAACAGGCTAATTATATATTGTCTATGACAATCGAGGCAAAATAGCATATAAATATATTTTAAATCTGTGCTAAATACTTTGTTTTTGTAACATGCTATTTTTTTCCCTTTTTTGATTGGAATGAACTGTGGGAAAAAAATCCTGGTAAAGTCATGTGTTTTAGTATTGTGTCTGGGATAAAGAAGCCTGTCAGAATAAAATAAAGACTAACTGAATCTTCACTGACTTTGAGACTGCAAGAAGTTTGGTCCTTTTTACTGTGAAAGCCTACCTGATGCAGAGACCTGGAAGATTAATTACAGACAAGAGAGGTAAATTGTTGCTGTGTGCAGACCCTGTCAGTTTTGGGTGAGAGCCTGCTCTCAGCTGGTTTCACATTTAATGGCAGAAAGAGGTTCAGCTTGTCCATAACTGCAGGTAACATGCACATGGGACCCATTTCTCTAGACCAGGCCTGTGCCATTTCAGGAATGAATCCCTTGGTCACAGAGCAGGTGCCCCAGCAGCAGTGCAGGAGATACTTCACTATTTCTTGAGCCCACTTGCTCTTGAATGAGCTTCAATTTTGAAGGTCGTGGGGGCATTGCAGCAGGGGCATTAAAGAATAAAGGGGCTGAGCTGCTGGTTCCTCTCTGTTTAGGGCCAGTTTGTTAATTGCCTCAATGGTGAGTTACAAAGAGGCCAGCAAAGGGCAAGGCTTGTTCCCTGGATCAGCCAGGGGCACAGGGGCATTCCCTCCTGGGTGACAGGCTGAGGCTGAGGTAGGATTTGGTATTCTAGGCTTGGATATACATTGGAATTCCCCTTCTTTCCCCCTGCATTTCAGGCTGAACCTTGAGAGCTGGTGGTTTCAGGTGAAAATGTGAAGGGTGCCAAGCCACTGTGTCCTGGCCCCTGGCACAGAGTGCTCAGCAGGAGCTCCCAAGGTTTTGCAGAGCAGAATTCAGAGGGAGCTATGAGTGTTGATCCTGTTTCCTTGCAGAAAAAGCCCCAAATGCCCACAAATTGGGTCCTTCCAATTATAAAATAGCCTAAATTAACCATTCAGTTGTGTGGCACAGCTCTCTCAATATCCTGATAAATGGGAGTAGGTTTTCTTTGCAGGGGCTTACGACATATCCCTCTCTGTGCATTTGCTCCCATTTTGGTTTTTTTTGGCACAAACTAGGGTAGAAACAGAAAAGGGCTGCTTGATCTGTATGATCTGCTGCCCTATTAATGCAGAATTATTTCCTCCAGTGCTCTGTGAGCACGGTGACACAGAGAGCATGGCTTGCCTGCAGCCTTTGACTGTGCTCCTCCCAGCGAGGGCACATTCACATGATCCTGGCTCTCCGTTTTGCTTGCAGCTGCCAGATCATGTCTAGAAAAACAAACAAAAAAAAAGTATCCAGCCCCAGTCTTGAATGCAGACAAAATGTTTTCTTGGTGACATTTCTCTTTGTTAACAAATTGCTTATCACTTAAGTGTTGTGTTGTGATCCCCATCCCAAAGAGGAGAGATCTGCTGCTGAGAATGGGGGGGAGGAATGCTCAGGAGAATACCTTGTTTGAAGATGTGAGCCCAGGCTTTATGAATGATGATTCTTTGTCGGATCTTAGCTCTAAGGTGCAGTTTCGGTGGTATGATAATGCAGAAAATGTTTTATATCCTTGGGGAGGAAGCTGCTTTTCAGGTGGTGTCTTGCTCTTCCCTCAGTATTGTAATGCTGTTCCTGAAGCTTTGTGTCAGTCATGCTGTGCTGCAGCATGTGAATGCTGGGGGTGATGGAGATCACATCCAGGTGGATCTCTCTGTTTTGTTTTGGTATACAGTTGAATTCTTGACATTTGCTTCCCATTCTTCTAGCAGCTTATTTTTCATGGGGGCTGTGCTGCTTGGGAGCCCAAAGGCCAAAGTTTGCTTCCAGGTGCACTTATCTGATTCTTTTCACACTTAGTTTTCTTCACACTGGAGTCAGAATCAATCCTTAAGTACATTACATGTATCTTCCCTCAGATTGCCAGTGAGGCAACTGATTAAGTAGCATTTGGGGATGTAAGACGAATCTCAATTTTTGCACCCTAGAGGTGGAAATGGTTCAGGTCCATTTTTTTTTGTTCTGCCCAGTAAGTGTCACTATGTAAATGCTTTTCAGAAAAAACACCCTGAGAGGGCAGGACGGCTCCTTTTGCTGAAGTGTAGCAACCTGCTGAGGAAAGAGAGGTGTCAAATACCTTTGAAGCTCAGCTTCTGCAAGCCCCTGCTGAGGGCATCGCTGCAGCTGAGAGAGCTCAGATTGTAAACTTCAGCCTCCCCTCTCAAAAGGCAAAGCATCCTTGAGGAGTAACACTGCTGCTATTTATCAATTTGTGTGAGAGTGAAGCCTGAATACTATTAGAGCTGAAACACTAATTAAGCCAATAAATTCCTTTGTCTTTTTGGGTGTGTTTGCAATTAATATGCAAAATCCCATTGATTCCAGCAACTCCATAATTCACGATGCAGTGTTATTACATATTGACGTGGTACCCTGTGAAACATCCAAAAGACACTGCTGTGCATAGTAAGGATCCTGCTGTGCTCCCAGTTAAACTCTTACAGGCTGGGTGAGTCACAGTGCTCCACCAGGTTCTTCCAAAAGCTTGGCTGTCGGTGCAGGGGGTAGGAGTACCACATAGAAATGTGTCTCTGCTGAGCATACGCTGTGTCTCAAGGGCTGTTTGCACTTTATATTGCCTTCAGAATTACAGTGGAAAAAAAAAAAAAGGGAAAGATGTTCCAGCTGATCTTGAAAAAAAAGGTTGAAGCTGATGCAAATAGAAACAGATTGTAAAGGAAATATGTATTTGGATCAAAGCAAGGCAGTTCTTAAAAGCTGCCTTAGCTTTAATTTGCATCTGATGGGGCAATCTAAATAATCTTTCCTCAAGGTTTGTTCGAAGCTATGAGAGGGGAGACAGGACAGGAAGGCTTCTGAGAGATGGAACACTTTCTCTCTTCCAGGGGAACATTGTTTTGGCATCCTAGGACGGAGCAAGAGTCCTTGACCACTGAACCCTGCGGTCACTCTCTGCCTAGAACTGCCTTTTGCAGCATCAGAATAAGTTCTGTCCAAATATTTTTCAGCATCCTTCCCTAAAGCAGCAAAATCAGGAGGACACTGCAAGGAATGATTGGCTCTTAATCTCAGAATATTTAATTAAGAGAGCTGCCTATATGAGGCTTTGTTGCTGTTTTTTCTAACATTTTCTTTGCATCCTCAGGTTTGTGACAGCTCTGCTCTCAGGCTGGAAGGGCTCAGGAGAAGGGATGTGGTTGGTAGAGTAGATGGTCTTCATGAGGTTGCTCTGATCCCCATCATCCCCATGCTTTGGTGAAGCAGGAGCCAGGTTAAGCTTAATCTTGGGCTGGGGTTTTGTGGTGGTGTTTTTTTCTGTTGCTGTTTTCATTTCTCAGGAAATTATTCGATTTGGTCTTGGCATAATCAATAAACCTCTGTATTGATATGTGAAGCCTCTGAAGCAGAGCATGGTATGGATGTGCTTTTAGTTCAGAACAGCACAAATCAAATACACAGTTGTTGAATTAATTTGTGGTTGGTGTTTTCTGATAACTGCAATTCAGATTTGCTCTTCCTCTTCCCACTGCCATCCTTCCAAAGGCAAATAAAAGAAAAAAAAGGCAGGCAGGGTAAAACTGAAGCAATTGTAGATGCATTTGATCCCCATGTATGCAGAGGCTGCATGACAGCTTTAGAGAATGGAAGATGAGCAATATACAGGATGCTATCTCTGATTTCTAAGACAGCATGTTTGATTTCAGGCACAACGATAAAGCAGAATTCTTGATAGCTTGTCCAAGCTAATTTTCTTCTGAGTTAGTGCACTAACTACCTATCTAACAACAAGCTGTCCTTTTCCTTTTTCTTTTCTATTAGTGGACTAATAGGATTGCCAAGCTTTACTTTCTAGATGGGTCTTAAATGGGAAGCAGTTTGTTTCATGGAAGAAAGATGTTTGGGGAATCAATTTATGCCAGCTTGTAGCCACCGGAAACCTCTGTACTTCAGCAGACTTTAAATTGAAAAATGGAGCTAGCTCTTCATACTAGATTTCTCAAACTACTTACTCCAAGCAATAGAAAAGCAAACTTGTCAGGTAGGCAGGGATTTTTTGAGGTATCTGTATGTGTTTATCACTTGGCTCACTTCTGGAAATCTCCAGCTGAAATACGGGAGCCTGAATTGCTTGAGAAGGTCAGATGAGGTGAATATAACATCCCCCTCTGGCCTAAAAAAATCCATCAATTGTGCTGTCAAAGGGAAGTTTGGACAATGGCAGAGATGACTTCTTAAAAATTTCTCTAAGCTCTTACAAGCTGGTGGTGAGAGGGAGTAAGGTGAGAGGAGTAAAATGATTTTGGGGTAGGATTAAGCAATCGCCTATGTCTGCAAAATGAGGTCCATTTCTGTCCTCAGACCTTTCTGCAAGGGCACCTTTCTCCTAGGGGCAGGGTGGCCTGGTGACTTCTCATGTGTTTCCCTGTAGGCTTCTCTGTGGGTGGCAATTCCTTAGGCAGGCATCAGAGCTCACATCAGGTAATGCAGGGAAAACCATGGATTTAACAGATGTGAATCTGTCTTCTTCCTTTCTCTCTTTTATTCCTCATAAATAAGAAAATTACCTGCAATTGTACTAAATGATTTTTAAAACAACTGTGGAAATATTATAAATATTGATCATATGATTTGTTTGGATACAGTGAATTCAGAGCCTGCTGGGTGTTGTAGCAGGAGACCAGTTACGGATGGCACACTGCCAGGACGAGCAGTGCTGTGTGGGACAGTGCCAAAGTGTGTCCTGGGCTCTGCTCTGCCCAGTGCCATCGTTAGTGCTGGGATTCATTAACCAGAAGACCTGTCTGTTCAGCTTGCAGATTGCATAAAGGCAGAGAAAAGGATTAACCTCAAAGTGGCTCTGACAAAGCAGAGGAAATAAATGTAAAAATACAGGAGAGAATTAGAGATGCAAGTTACCTCTCACCTGGAGGCAGTCCATGGCATGGACATGAGTTGGAAAATTAGAAGAGGTGGTCTTGAAGGACAAGAGAGGAAAGAAAATGTGTTATTGACATAATTTTGCATAGGAAAGAGTGAGGGCCTTGAGATCTAATAGGTCAAACAGAAGGGGAAATTTTTGGATGGTGGGGCATGGGAGCAGGTTGCCTGGGAAGGCTGTGGGTCTCTGGCGCAGTAGGACTCAGAGTGCACCAGACATCCATCAGATCTAGCTGTAACACAGCTGTGCTGGGGTGGGGAGCCGAGCCAGACTCCTCAGACCATATGCACTATTGATTTTCCATCACCCTTCCTTTCTCCGTGGATCTGCAGAGATATATACACCCATCTGCCTGCCTGTAATAGAGCCCTCAAAAAATGAACTTTGGTGTGTTTCTGTACCCACAGCAACTCTCTCTCTGCACACCAGATAAACTCCATCTCTGTTAGGTCCAGTTTGGAAGAGCAGGTGGAGGTTCATGGAGTGATGGCATGTGGGCAAGGTGACGCTGGTGGAAGGACTCTTGCAGGGAGCAAGTTCCTAGAGCTAAGCCCTGTTATCCATAGCTCCAGAGTGCTGGAGCTCAGGATGTCCAGGATCCCCCAAAATCCTGCTGAATTACTGTGCAGAGGTGTTCTCACCACACTGGGTGCTCCTTTGGCACAGCTTCTGCAAATCTGAGCACATTGTTTCTGCATCTGAGCATGTTGGCTTTGCATCTGTGGTAAGAAGATGGAAATATGGACCTGCTGATCAGCAGCCATCTAACACTAGGTTCCTTTGAAGTTCATGAATAAGAGAAACTGAAATGCCTCTGAGCTCCAGGAGTGCTGTGTGTTTGTTCCTGATGCAGCAGCACCCAGCTCCATTCACCCCAAGCAGAACTGAACACAGTGTTTTCACCATAGTGTCCCACACCAAGTGAGAATGCCTCTGAATTTTTACTGTTTTGGGTTTTTTTTAAATCTGTATAATCCACAGATTATATGTTTAAAAACATCCGTCATAACCTCAAGTATTTTCCTATGTAACTTGCCATTGGTAACTGTGTGAGTTACCTGCAGAGGTTTATCTCAAAGCTCTGTATCCCTGCCACTTAATTTTCCTGTTCCTGTAGCCCCTTTGTCCTGCATCTCTGGCTTTGTGAGGGCTTTCTGAGGTCTCCTCTTCAAGTCCTAATACACTTCCAGGTGTGTCAATCCTGCATGTGGAAAATACAGTGTTCATTGAAAGGAAACTTTGAGGTGTAAAAGGAAAGGGCACAGCATAGTCTGGGCATCCTGCTTGTGGACTTTTTTGTTTTTCCCTCCTATCAGCTCAAATTATCAAATGGAACAATGACAATATTTTTTTTCAAAAGAAAAAAGAAACCCCACTGTAAAAACATCCACGCTTTTCAAGTCTCAGCTTGAGTTTGCTTTGACTTCATTCACAAGGATCTGACTAGCCTTGTTTCCATCCTGGGTCAGAGCTGCTGTATTTAAGCCTCCTCAGGACAGGGTTTACAGTTGTGGTGCTGATTCACACTTCATTGAGAGTCACAAACTGTGACTCCTGTGATGCATCAGCCGCTGCCAGACCCAGACCCTGCATCCCTTGCAGCTGAGCAGGGCTGAGCCTGCTGCAGGAGGGTGTGGTGCAGGAGGGTGTGGATGTGATGCAGGAGGATTGTGGTGCAGGAAGATGTGCAGGAGGATGTGCAGGAGGATGTGGTGTGGGAGGGTGGGGATGTGGTGCAGGAGGATGTGGTGCAGGAGGATGTGGTGCAGGGGGATGTGCAGGAGGATTGTGGTGCAGGAAGATGTGCAGGAGGATGCGCAGGAGGATGTGGTGTGGGAGGGTGGGGATGTGGTGCAGGAGGGTGTGCCATCAGCCACTGCTGCCCTGGCCTTTTGCTGAGCCAGCATCCCACAGTGGGGCAGCATGGGATGTGTGACAGTGACTGACATGAGGTCCTTGGGAAGTGAAATCAGATTCAATTGCGTTAGAAATTCATGTCAGATAAAGCCAGCGGAGGTACTGCACAACTATACATACATCTGCTTAATATATTTATTACATATCCCTCCCAGGTTGATTCTGGGCTTAAATTAAAAGGAAAAAAAAGGTTTATTTTTCTTCTTCTCTGTTACTCATCTGGTAGTTTTGTGGTGTTTAGCTCTTCCTCACTGATTGGATTTGTGAACTTCCCAGTTGTGTCAATAAAGCGATCAACAGAGGGATGGAGCTAGACTTGGCACAGGGAAGAAGTGTGGCAGATTTTCCTGCTCAGGTCTGGTGTCACTTGCAGTCACCAACAGCAGGCTGGACTGACCCATGGGCAGCTCATCTGTGCAGTCCAATAGCAGCACAGATTAAAATCTGGCATTAGCAGTGCAGCTTGGAGTGTACTTCAGGGCTGATTGGCTTGCAATATGCCAGCAGAGTACAGGTGTAAAAGCAGTCTCCAGCCAAGCCTGCTTTTTGTGACCAACAGAGGGTTCCTCCTCCAGCCTCTCTCTGGGGTATTGTTCTGCCTTGCTCCTGGCTCACAGGGACTGCATTTATTTTGGTAATAGCAGCATGCAGGGCTGTAGAGCTATTTGTGACTCATGGAGTTATCTGGACTTTATTCAAAGGCTGCTGGAACACAATACTGGGTGATGTTTTAGGGGACCCTGCCTGAGCAGGGAGGTTGGACAAGATAACATCCAGTAGTCCCTTCCAACCAAAACTGTTCTGTGCTTCTGTGACTTTCCCCTCTATAAGTGAAATAGACCATGGCCCATATGTGTCTCTAGAAGACAAATCACCCTTCTTTGGTGGGATTACTCATCTCCCCTCCTCCAGGGCACACTTTGTGCTCTGTGCTCTGGTGCCTGTGAAAACGCTGCTGGAGCAGGGGTGCCCAGCTCACTGCCATCACCCAGACCACAACCTAAATGTTGTATTTCCAATGCTCTTTGGTCTCATCTTGCTGGGACCTGGCTCAGACCTGCTGAGCCTGATGTGGTGACTTTGCATTGTTTCCTCCCTGAGTTCATCTGCTTCCCAAAACATGTGCAAGGCTGGTGTCCACACCACTGTCCTGCAGTGATGAGTGATCTGTGCTGTGCCCAGCAGCTCCTCTATATCTATCTATCTATCTATCTATCTATCTATCTATCTATCTATCTATCTCTTCCTTTTTCTATCTATCACTTCCTGGGTCTCTTCTTCAGTCCAGTGGACTCAGCTGCTGCCTCTGGGCTTTCCCACCTTTATCATGCTCTCCCCTTTCAGCTCCCATGGAGAAAAGGGAATCTCTAAGCATGGACCCAGACAGGAATACAGGCCACTTTACTCTGTGTTTGGGGCCCCTGTGCTGCAGCCCATGCTGTGGTGCAGGTGGCCAAGCCCTGTCTTTGTGAGTACTACAGTGCCTCTGAAAAACATATCTGGAATGGAGAAATGAGAGTTCTTCAGTGTCAAATAACCACACTGCAAATCTCCATGTTTTGGTGCAGTCTGTGCCACCTGGGAGCAGCCACAGGGGTGGGATTCCCATGGGGCAATTTTATTTTAGCCT
Organism: Zonotrichia albicollis; assembly: GCF_047830755.1. Taxonomy (NCBI): domain Eukaryota; kingdom Metazoa; phylum Chordata; class Aves; order Passeriformes; family Passerellidae; genus Zonotrichia; species Zonotrichia albicollis. The sequence goes on along the minus strand of NC_133828.1, from coordinate 9,307,933 downwards.
GTGCAGGCAGTGGGAGTCCATGCAGCCAGAGGGTGAGGATGTGAGGCTGTGCTGCAGAGAGGGTGAAACCTTGGCAGAACTCCCACCTTCTTCAAAAGGGGTCTGTGTGGTCTGCTGATTAAAATGATTTTAATGCAAGTCAACATTACCCTGTTCCACATTGCATGGAGAAAGGAGGCAGAAAAAAGAGAATGGTTTGACATGGTTCTTTTAGCCTTCTGATTCTCAAATTTTGGTGCAGAGTGAGGCAACTTCTGCTAATAGCAAACCTCAGGGTAAAGCCTTTAAAAATATTCCTGGTAGGTTTTTAGCCAATTAAACTAAACCAGAGAAACCCTGCCCCTATATTCAGCATTACGCTTAATGAAGGGTATTTCTCAGGTGTAATTTAATTGTTGATATCACCCAAAAATTAGAGAGATAAAAAAAAAATTGATGCAAACCAGTGTAATCTGGAGAGATTAGAGCTGTGAGGGTCTGTGACCTGCAAAAAATCAGAGTGCAAAGCAAACAACGCTCTGTGTGTGAGGAGCACTGATGAAAATATGTGGGGATGGGGAGGAAGAGTGGATCAGGCATTACCTGCTGATGCAGACACCCACCAGCCTTGCTTGTGTTGTGGTTTGTGCACACACTGACTGGGCTCAATGGTTTTGCCCCCAGCCGCTGTCTCAGAGGAAATCTTCATGCTGCCTCTGCCAAAGCTTGGTGGACAAAAACTTGTGGAGGAATGATGCATGGTCAGTGTGAGGGCAAAGAATGTTATATTATCTTCTTGTTCTACCTACACCTGAATGTTAATTTTTGCTTTCTCTTCAAGGTAAGCTGCTAAATGCAAATTACCTCTCCACCACCAGAGAAGCTGATAAGGTGATGATAAAAAATATACAGAATAAATTATGCTAAGCACTGCATTATTCTAGAGAGAGCAGGGGAAGGCAGAGGGCACTGTAAATATCCTTTATGTACATCCCTATGTAATCCCAGTGGTGTAGTGCAGGAGAGGGCACAGAGCCTTGGGGTTCACCCAGGCACTCCTATAAAATAAGATGCAGCAGTGTGTGTTAGACCTAAGCCATAATTAAACACCCCCAGGTAGTTTAAATGAGACGTGCGCATTCAGAAGATAGTTTTTAGCAGATCCTGTCATCATCTGACTGGCAGAGAAAACAAACAGCTGTGGCATGTACTTCCAGCACTGTTTGCACAATGAGCATCGAGGGTGCATTGGCTGTGGGTCCAGAAGTGTGTTGTGCTTGTGCAGGGATGTCAGAGGTTTCAAGCTGGTGCCTTCCACTCTCCTTCATATCCTGGCAGGTGAAACTCACTCCATGCCTTCCCTCCACCAGGGCAGGGGGACAGAGAGCAGCTGGGGCTGTGGTCCAGAGCACCTTCACTCAGCCATGTTCCTCTCCTGAGGGGGTTGGCACCTGGCAAAGAGCAGCCAAAGCCTGAAGCCTGCACCTGCTCTCACTGCCATGGCAAGGATGCTGGAGCTGATGGTTGAGGTGCAACTGCGTGATGGAGCTCAGGGCTTGGCAATTGTGAGTGACTGAGCCAGGGTGTTCTAGAAAGCAGCTGTCCCATCAGCTGGGAGTTCACCCCTCATGAGTGGGGCTATTGAATTGAAAAGGCAAATGTGTTAACGTGAACCTCCAGGAAGGTGATTTCCTCAAGGCTGAGCCACTGGAGCCCGTTGGAGCCAGACTTTGAATTGTTACAGCAATGACAGGATTTGCACATGGTTATTACCCATCAGGTGTGAAGAAGAAACTTCCAGCTGAAGGAGCAGTTGCATTCCTGCCCAGATTATCAAAGCTGTTAAATTGCTCCAGCTTAATCACAGGGAACTCCTTGAGCATTTCCAAGGAGAGAGTATCTGATGAACCCTGCAGAACGAGAGGCACCCACTGATGTCACCTGGCTTCTTGTTTTGCAGCTTTCTGCTGCAGGGACTCTGCAGAAGGTGGGATGAGGAAAATGCTGGATCTGTCCAGCAGTCAGCTGCCTGATGTGGCAGCAGTACCCTTGGTGCTGGGGGAGCACTGTCCTTGCCTGCGGAGACAGGAGGGAAAAAAGCTTCAGTTCCCAGCGGCAGCGCTGGAGATGCCGGCCAGAGTTAGGACTGGCTTGATGGCTCCTGATGGGAACAGGACAGGAGCCTGGAGCTGGTTTAACTGTGCCTCTGCCATTGCCATGGTGGATTCTGTGTGTTCTTGGGGGTGTTGTGAATTAAGGGACACTGTAAGGATGCTAGGTGGGGTGTTCTGGTGAGCTCATTGCATTGCAGCCCTGTGGCTGCAGGGGATGTGCCTCCCTGCCTTGGAGCTTTGCTGCAATATTTACAGAACACAGTGACACATGTTTAAAAAGCTTCAGCTGGAATGAGCAAGACCAAACACTGCTGTGGGAATGTCACTGTGTTCCTTTCTAGAGACAGTGTGGGGGGCTGGCTGTGGGGCACAGAGCTCTTTTGGCAGGACAGTGGTTTGAGGGAAACACAGCCTGTAGCAATGGATCAGCTTTGCATAGGACAGAGGTGGGAGATATGGGAGGAAAGGGATGCTCAGTAGTTTGTGGCAGTAGTGTGAAACATGAAGCCAAAACCCAGCTTGAAAGGCTTTGTAGGAGATGTCCCAAAAAAGGCAAAGACCAGTTTGGAATAGAAAGTGAACCAGCTTTGGATCTACCAAGGAGACTTAGAAATACAGCAGTGCACCCTGACTGGGAATAGCCCTGTCCAGCCCAAGGGGATTATCCAAGGGAGCCCTCAGAGCCACCTTGCAATAACTCCTTGGTCCCAAAACACTTGGTCCCAGCATAATCATTGTTGATTATTCCGTGCTGGGAAAGCTTGATTTTCCTAGGCATTAAACAGACAGATGAGTAAAGGGTGGTGTTAGATAAACACTTCCAAAAGCTGTTATGGATATTTTAATGTTGCTGTGGAGTTGGTTTCCAGCTTTCTCTAAAAACCAGTTTGGGGTGCATACAGATGCACAGTGTTGAGCTTGGTGTCTTTTCAGAGAGGGAAAGGGACCAGAGCATCACTTTGCTATTCATTTCCAAGGGCAGGATGTACAAACAATATAAATATTTATTAAACAGCTTTGTTTATCCCAGGTTTGTAACAAAGAAAGTGACTTAGATTGTGGTGTTTGTCCTCTTTTCAGTGTCCTACTCCTCACCTGGGTTTGCAATTTTTTGTAATGCATGTATTATTTCCCTGTTTTGAAGACAGCTCTATCCCAAATATCTTAAAAAGGGAAAGTGGCACTTGGTTTTTGGTTGCCTCAGTGGTTATACCATTTCTGCTTTTAAGAGTCCTTGTCTGTGATAGGAGCTCTCACTACCCAGGCTTACAACAGAAGCTTTGTTGTCTGATTTTGCCCTTCCACTCTTCCTTCCTTCCCCTCAGCTGCTTTAAATAAACAGGGAAGTTTTAAGTTCAATGAGACCAATAAATTTACAAAATCTACTCCTGTGAATGGCTTATTTTTTTCACTTCAGCTTAAATATGATTTCAAGTGACATCAAGAAGAAGAAAGATATTCAAAAACCCCCAAAGCCCACTTACAGCATTGTGAAAGTGCCCAGCCAGCAGTTTCCACAGCAGCAGCTTTGCTGGAGGCTGTTTGCTGTGTCCCTTGCTGATGGGCACATGAAAGTGCAGAGAGAGATTTCTAGACTTCTGCACTACAGAGGCGAGAATTTAGATATTTACTCTTTTTTAAGGATGCAAAAGGTCACTCCCATGCATGGGGACTCTGCCACTGCTTGTTGCATCCTCACACAAGACAGAAACACACTGTGAGGCACACTGCTGCTGCCTCTGAAAGATCAGGACTGTTACCAGCTGCTCCCTTTAAATTAATTTTCCCAAAGTCAGTCACAACATGAGCAGAGCGATGATCCTGATGACACTTCCCAAACAATTAGCACCGGGAGCGAGGAGCACCAGAGGACTCATGCCATGTTCTGTGCTGCATGTCTTTGGTATAAATAGTCTGGCTGGAGGATCTTTTGCCCAAAATTATGATGAAAGGGTGATTTTATGTTAATTCAACATGTCAGTTGTGTTTGAAACCAGGGACACCAGAGCTTTCTGCTCTGCTTTGATCAGGAGCAGTGGACTGATTAAACTAAACATGGGGCAACAGGAGGGTTGTTCACAGGGGGCTGGTGGGCACAAGGGCTTGTGGGGTGGGCAGTGTTGGGCAGTTAGCTCCGATGTACTTCACAAACTGCCTGCTGTGTGCTCATGTGTGAGGAAAGGCCATGCTCTGCAGGTGTGCATGCAGCTGGGATAAGGAGCACTCCTTTGGAACTGTGAGTGACCTTGTGATGAGGCACCAAAGGAGACCTCAGCGCTCTCCCATCAGGAAAGATCCAGGATGACCCACCAGCCAGGTAGGCTGAAAGTGCTCAGCAACAGCCTGGCTCTGGCTGTAACTGCTGACAAACCCAGCAGTGCCTGTGGTTTGCTGAGCTTCATCTCCAGGTGCTTTGCAGGCAGCCACAGTGACCTGCTGCTGGTCCTAGAGGAACTGTGTTTGCAAGAGGACACTTGGCCATCACAGATCTCATTCCTGCACTGCCTTCCACAGACAGAAGTCTGTGGGAAGGATGTAAAGCCCTTAGGATGGAAAATACTACTTACAGTGCCAGGAGTTAGCTGAGTCCTTGGCAGAGGTATGGTCCTTACTACATAAGAATTAGCATCCAGCCAAAATGACTCAGACTAAAACTCCTTCAGAAAGTCCCTTAGTGGATGGTTTTATACTCATTCCCTTTCTGTGTTTTGACCAGCAGTGGGCCAGTGGAAGGAGAGAAGAGAAAGTGTGTAAACCAGGGGGAACATCACCATGCCCAAGGCAATGTGCTGAACAAACTTCAGAGCAGGCACTGAGAAAAGTGCCAAGAGTTGCGTGGGCAGAGATCCACAGTGATTTGTGTTAATTAGCTAATGAGCAGTCTGTTGGCGACACCCAGACCCCTCAGCCTTTATCTCATAGAAAGACCAGTTTCAGTGCTGAGGTCAAGAGTCAGGGTCCACTCTAAGTGCTGGCAACATGTGAAATACTTACAGAAAGATCCCAAAGACTGAAAAAGACTGATAGCAAAGGGTGGTGGAAAGGCAGACCTCTTTTGCAAGGCCTGTGGAGTTTTTGCTTGAATCACTCTAGTGGGGAGAACATGTATGAATGTGGAAATTGGCTGTGGTGTGTTGGAGCTCAACTCTTCCCATCAATGGGGACTCGAGCTCATGTTTTTAAAGCATCTGGTCCCTCCAGCTCATCTTTTCAACTTTAATAAGAGATGTGCATGTGCTTCCCCTTCCCCCCAATGCGTTATATTTTCAGATCAATTTTAAAAGTAACCTCTTTAATATTGAATTATTCCTGATCTCTATTGTCACTTCTAGCTGATTAGTTTAAGGACTGTGCTTGGTTTGTTTAATAACCTCTTGACACTAAACAAACAATCCTGAAAAGGGAACAATTTGCAAAACAGAAGGAAAACAAATAACCTACAAGGGCATCCTCTTCAAAATAGAAAGACTGATTACATTAAAATGGCAAAATAATTCCAGACATTAAAAGAATGTATATAGATATTGGCTTATCTATATTCAAGGAAGATTTGAAAACACTGCAAAGTTAAAGTTTTCATTAGCAGTACAGTGAAATCTCTCAATTAGAATTCCTGAAGCATATTAAATGGTATTTAGTTTCTAACTCAATGCATCATTTTCTGTTAAATAATTGATCGTGGTGCAGAGATTGTGTTTGTGTAGTTTAAGAAAGCGATTAGACCAAAGAACATTTGGTAGGAAAGTTGCATTGATAACTGCGACACCGCTCCAGCCGCGCTCTGGAGGTGCTCTCACAGCAGGGCTGGCCACGAGGTGGGCAGCTGCTGGGCCTGAAGGGACCTGGGGCAATAAAAGCTGGACTGGAGCACAAGGACGACTGGAGCACTCGTCTTGAACACAGTGAGGAGAGCCTGGTGCTTTCAGGGACTCAAACTGCCCAGGGATGAGACAAGGATAGGAGGAGGGAGAGCCCCTCACCCCAAAACCACAGCGATGAACAGAGCAGAGGGTAAAAAAGATGCTCAAAACTCCAGAGATGCTGAGAGAAGACCTAGTAAGGAGCAATGGGAGTCCTGGCAAAGGCCAGGTGTAATGAGGTTAGCCTGGAGGACAAAACCATCACTAGGCTCTGGCACCTCTGTGACCAGTGCCTGAACCTCAGGGTTGTTATTTCTCTATGTGAGATTAATTTACCCTCTGCCCACTTGGTGCCTGCAGTAAAAGAATACTGTGATGTTACACCTCTCTGTTGCCACAACACAAAAGACTCTGTCTTCAGAGGTGTGCACTTAAATAGTATTTGAAATGCTTATTTCAGCCTATCCCTCAGCTGTGTTTGGACGAGGAAGGGTTTAATCTTCCTTTGTGGCTCTGCCATGACTGGCATGGTGCAATTGCATTGCATGCACCAGAACATGGAAGGTTCTGGTGGAATTCCCATTTGTCTGAGGTTAAACCCAAGGTTTCTGTTGTGCCTTTTATGTGGACAGGTCTCCTTGGAAACTTGCTGCCTAGGTGAGCAAAGCCATCCTCTCGGTTGCCCAAACACCACCCAGTTCTTCAGGGCTTCACCCCATTTTACAAGGTATTTAGGCAGATTGAATGGCACAACACAAAGCCCATAATGTCTAACCACCAAGACTTTGGGCAGCTTCTCCCCCCGCTCAAGTTTTTAATTTTGATTTGCTGATATTCTTTAATGAGATGCAATTACAGTTTCAGTGTAGTAGGTAGGAGGCTTTATATTTGTACCGCTTTGTAGTAAAGACATAATTACTGCGTTTATGAATCAAATCCCTTTATGTATCATAAATACTTATTAAAACAGCCACTGGCAATTTTACCTCAACATGTTTCTTCATGAAGTAGGATTTATTGCCTATATAAAAATGCCAGTCTTCCCTGGATCTCCCTGCCCTGCAATTGCTTGGCTTGCAGAATGCCCGTGCCTGGTTCAGAGTGGTTCAGAAGGTGAGACACCCTGCAGAGCCCTTAAATAGCCGTGTGCGTGCGTGCACAGCTCGCGTGCCCTCAAGACACCTTTGGGATTACTGCTTGTGCTCCAGCCTTATCTCCTGTCTGTCTTGCTCAGAGTGCTGGGAGCAGACTGTAGATGTCATCTTCATCTCAGCCAAGTGTGGGGCTGACTTGGCTGTAGCCTGGGCTGTACCACCTCAGCCATGGCAGAAGTGTTTGCCCAGTTTATTCTGTGCACTGGGCAGGGACAAGGGGATTGGTGCTTCAGAGGAAATGTCTCCCTATGTCTTTAAATTTACAAAAATTATTTAGTTTTGTGCAAAAAGATGGTTTTCATGCAACTGAAGAAAGCTTCCATTCAAATACAATTTTTTTTTCAAATTCAAGTGTTGTTTCACATTCTCTTCTTCTTAACCTCTGGCTGGTTAAGTGGAATGTCTACCCTGTCTTTAGGGGAAAAAAAATGCTGGGGTGGGAGGCAGGAACACACAGAGCAGGAATCTGGGAAAGACTTGAACATGGTGAGTTGTTTGACACTTCAGAGGCTGCTGTCAGAGGGAAGATTTGATTCATGGACTATTCAAACTGTAGGGAAAGGCAGCTTTGATTTCTGTAGACAAAGGTTCAGAGTCGCAAACAGTTTAAGAGGAAGGCTGGCAAGGCAAATCCTGCAAGGTGTTGCCAGGAAGTTCGTGCCAGATTAATCTGATTTGTGTCTCCTTGGCTAAGTTAACAAGCACCCTCAACACAAGAGCAGTAAATCTCCTCCCTGAAAATGTAGTCTTGAGAAAGTACTTTGCAAGAAGTCATTGGTGAAACTAGAAAAGTTGTTTCTCAACAGATGAACAAATAAAGTTGATAGGGAATTCATTTACAGGCAGACAGCAGCAAGCAAGGAACTTAATAAACATTTTTCTCAAAGGTAGGTCTTGGGATAGACTTTTTTAAGGACATAAGAACATTTCTTTAATGGCCCATAAAGACAATATTTTATTTATTTCATTAGCCATTGTGACACTTTCAGGAGATCTGGTCAGTGGAGAGCAGAATCACAGAGGGTTTTTTTGTGGTACACACTGGTGACTGGGAGCTAGTGAGGACAGCCACCCTCTTTGGTCCAGTTATCAAAAAGGCAGCAGGGTAACCTAAGGATGGCACAGACTTTCCCCAGATACAGTAAAATGAGATATAATTACCAGCACACAAGGTCTGTACAAGTCCTTGCCTGGAATACTGCATATGTGGGTCACACATCCTCAAGAAAGATGAATTTACTCTGGAATTCAGAGAAAGACTGATAGAAGGAGAGCAGAGGGGAGAGCTTATCCTGCAGAGGAGGCTGGGAGTGCTCAGTGAGCAGGGACAGGAGTTCTTGTCTTTGGGTGCTCCCTCTGACAAAGACACGGGGCTGCAGAAGGAACTGAGTTAGAGGACAAAGCTGGGTAAGGAAAAAGATGGATATAACATCATACAACTATACATGAAGAATGAGGAGGGGATCCCTACCAGCAAAAGAGCTGGGTCAGCTCCTGAAAGGACGTGAGGAAGGGCACAAAGAGCTCCTGGCTTACCACAGACACATCTAATAGCAGGGTACAGTAATCCTGGTATCCCTTTGGTCATCAAGTCACTCTTAATGAGCCCCTTTATGCTCAGTCCTTCAGAGCCAACACATGCAATTTAGGCACACTGTGAAGGTCCTAACGTGCCTGCCCTAATTTATCCGATGGCTGGTATTCCTTTTTCATCAATAAGGAATAATGACACAATGAGGCCCTGTAGTTGGATCATTAATTAGAAGAGTTTTCACCTTTCAATTAACAAAAGCCAAACAAAAGCCTCCTGGATCCTTTTGCTGCAGTCCCCGGGGAAGGGAAAGGCAATCACCCCACACAGGTGGGGCAGCAGGGGAGTTTCATTGAGCAACAAGAGGTGCCGTCTCCGGAGCTGATTGATTGGCCCAGGAAGCTCGTTTAACCTGATATCTATCTTCAAGACTAATCAGGCGTGATGAATAAAAAAGAAGGCGTCAAGCTCCTTAGTAAGAGAAGGCTGGCGGCTGATAAACAGATAATTACACAAAGCAAAGCTGTCACAACAATAAATGTGCTTTGGCAAGAAATGACCTCACGATGTGGGAAGCACAGAAGAGTTGAAACCTCACCATCATCCAGGAGTGAGGGGAATGAAGGCAGATTTACCACGTGGCAAATGGCGCTGGCGTTTTTCACAGGAGATGTGCAGAATCTCTGGACACTGCTTTGGCCAGCCCCAGTGCAGCCGGTCGGTGGTTATTGCTCAGTCATCTGATTTGCAGTTTGTTTTTTTCTGGTTTGGGGGGGAAGGGACCTTGAAGATCTCATTTCAATCCCCCTTTCACAGGCAGGCCCTGCTAGATCATATTGCTCAGGGCCCCTCCAACTTGGCCTTGAACACTTCCAGGCATGGGGCCTCCAAACCTCCTCTGGGAAACCTGTTCCTGGGCCTCAGCGCCCTCACACTGAAAATTTCTTCCTCGTCTTTAATTGAAAACTGCCTCCCCTTGACCTAACACCGTCTGCCTGTGTAAAAGCCGCTCTCCCTTTTTATAACAGCCCCCTTTAGGTACTGGGAGATGTTCTAAGGTCTGCCTGCTTCTGCAGGCTGAACATGCCAGCTCTCTCAGCCAGTCTGTGCAGCAGAAGGGGCGCAGCCCACTGGGCATCTCCATGGCTTCCCCTGGCTTCAGTCCAACAGATCCATGTCTTTCCTGGGATCAGGACCAGACCTGGATGCAGTGCTCAGGGTGGATGTCTCGTGGGACCCAGCAAAGCCTGGAGTCATCGGACAGAGCGGCCTGGGACAGCTGCAGAGGGCAGAGCTGCCTTGCACCTCTCCCAGGAACTGCCACACTCCTGCTTTCACCCGTGCCCTTCCTCGGGAGCACGGGAAATCCTCGGGGTCTCAGTGGGTGTCCCTGCGGGCATCCTCGGGAAAACCCGAGCCAGGACAGGCAGAGGCTGCTGGAGCTGCGGGCCGAGGCGCTGCCTCACGTTTCCAGAGCCGGGCTCTCTGCAGGGGACGGGCCCGGCCTGGGGGAGCCCGGGCTCCCGAGGGCAGCCGGACAGTGCCGGGAGCCGCACCCAGCCGAGCTGTCCGCTGCCCTCCTCTCTCCACAGGGTGGCAATGCTGCCTTCGGCTCCGGAGCCCGGCCCGCCGAGCCCGTCGGAGGCTCCCCGGAGCCCGGCCCGCCGCCGCTCACGGCGCCCGCGGAGCCGCCGCGGCCCGGCCGGGGCTCCCTGCGCACCCCCCGCCCTGAGGACAGCGACACGGGGACAAGAGGTGCTGCTGGCCCACCCTGGCACCTCTGCTGCCTTTTCAGCATCCTCGCCCATATCTGCACCTTGGGGTGGCCTTTGGTCCCGTCCCTGGCCGTGCTCCCCTCTCTCAGTGCCCATCTCCCCGGGGTTCCAGCAGCGCACACCGGGTGGAAGATGTCCATAGCTGAGATGTCTCTGGAGAGGTCCAAGACCTGTGCAAAACCCTCATCACACACTTCAAGGGCAGCAAGATACTTGTGTTTAATTGGGATTTGTAAGTACGTGTGTGGCTCTAATTCCAGAGCCTGCAAGAAGCTGCCGAGTGGCAACAGAAGGAGCTGCTGAATAGCAGGCATTAAGTAGATAAATATTAAAATTGCAATGTAAAGGCAAGCACTGGAAGGGCAGGTTCTAAGGAGAGGAGCAGCTCGGGGAAAGAACTGAAATGAATTCCTCTGAAGCAGCTGCAAGTACTTGTTTATTACAAACCACGTATCTCCACACACATAGGATGATGTGGCCAGGCACAAGCTCACACCACTCCCATGGCCGAAGGTGAAGCCCTAAGACAGACAGAAGCTCTCTGTGAGCTGAGCAGAGCACTGTCCCCTGATAAGCAGCTGGAGCCCATGCCAGTGAGCAGGGCTGGGACCCCACAATGCTCCTGTCCTCATGACTGGGGAGCAGCTGTGCCCTGGGAAGGCGTCCCCCAGGGTGCTCTTTTTTATAGCTGGCTATTTGCAATATGCCAGCCCAAACAGCAGAGGCAGGTGTTGTATTTTAAGGCATGCAGGAGGCTGAGTAAGTTGTGTACATAATTGTTCTCAAGACTGAAGTAAAAATTCAACCCCATCTCCACTTCTGCCACAACAAGAGAGCCCAGATATGTCCTCTAATGATGTCATGTGTCAGAATTTCTTAATGACACTTTCCCCTCTGATTTCTGTTTAATTTGCCCCCTCTCCTTCTGAAGATCACTCTCTTTTTACATCCCTCCAAATAAAGAGCATTTAGTTAGCGGGAAAGAAAAGGTTGCCATTGAAGAACTAAGAAAAGCACTGGATTAATTCTCTGCCTGCAGCTAAACTGAGAGTTCATCTCCTAATAGGCCATTTCAAAGCAGTTAGATTTACTCTTTTAGACTAACCATACTGTCTGAACAATATTTTATGCCTGTGTTAAAATATAATAGGCTAGAGAGACAACTCAAATGTCAAGAGTAGATAGTGCTGTCAAAGTAATTTGTCTTGGGTAATGGATAGAGTGACATGACTTTGAAACATTCTGAGAAAGAAATCATTCTACATTTGAATGGATTGTTTCTGTCCCTTTAAAAAAGCCAAGACTGCATTATTTAAGTTGTGTCTATCAGGAAGTCTTTATTTTCTGTGAAAATAACATTGGTATTTCCAGTGATGGGGACATGGCACAATGGGACTTTGCAGTGTTTGACAGGGGAATTAGGCTATGCCAGCACAGTGCTCCCAGAGCATCCTCAGACCACCCCTCATGGAACCTTGGATACTTGGGGGAGTTTGGGAGTTAAAAAATTAAACCCATTGCTCAGGGAGGCAGCAACAGTGGAACTGAGTTTAGAGGAAATGCCATTCAGCCAAGGTGTTTTGAGGTCCCCTAAAGAGTGTCAGTGACACTGGCAGTTTTTCTTTTCCAGCATTAACCATTTAGATCAAAAATGCTAATAAAATGCAGGAGTAATTGTCACAGGTCTCCCCATGGCAGAAATGTTATTCTTACTGCTTATAGATTTTTACAGCTTTCATCAGCTTCCTCATAGGCAGTCAGTGAATGCATTTATACTTAAGGGATATGGACGACCTGTTATCTAGTCTTGTCATTAGTCCAAATGTTCTGGAAGAAAAGCACAACTTAGTTCTTTGCTAAGAAAGTCTGTGTGAGGACTTAGAAAAAGTCAGAAAAGTCTTAAGAGAATTCATTGTCTTGTGTTAAAAAGATAAAAAGGAAGTTGGTAGGGTCTTATTTAGCAGAATTCAGACTAAGTAAGATTTTCAGTGTTTATTTAGTCCCTTCACACCACTGTGCCAGGTAAAAGAATGATTGAGAAAGGAGCCAAGAACATTTATGTTCCCTTTAAAGTCTATTTCCACTGCAGGAATAAATATAACCAGTTAGAACAGCTGACAATCACCTTGTTTGGCATCTTCCCCAGTACTTCATTGTGCTCTCTTGGGTTCATGCTGAGCTGTCTCAAGGCTGAGGAGGTTCTGCTGGGGCAAGGGTAGGGTCAGGGTATTATCCATCCATGGGGTTGGAGATTGGTCTTTCCCTGGGATCAGAGTCTGGGACCATCTCAGTCATGCCCAGGATGGGAAACCTCTTTAGGGCACATAAACCCCTGGAGGTCATAACAAAATAATCGCACGATGTGTAAACGCTTCCTTCACCAGGAAAAGAGGCATCTCATTTGGAAATGGGCCCATACAAACCCAGTGTTGAATGTTACAGAAAAGCACTTGTCATTGCAACTCTGCCTGATGGCAGCGTGGTGTTTGGATAGGGACCAGCTTCCCCAGGCAGGGAGGGAAAAGCTCCCATCCAGTGGTGCCTCCCCCTTGGCAAAGTGTTTGCCAAGCATCCAACACTAACAGCACATTTAATTCCCCACCTCCCACACACACAGGTGTAAATGGCCACCAGAAACTGTGGGGCTGTAGCAGTAAGTGGCCCAATTTGAAGGTTTCCCAGGAACTTTCCATAGCAATGTAGACAAACAGTGGTAAGATCCTTGTTTTATGGAGGAGCAGACCGAAGCCTGGAGAAATCCTTGCCCTGTTGGATTTAGAGGCAGTCTGTGGAAACTACACCTACACCTACTGGGTGTAGGTGTAGCTATGGAGTCTCACGTTTTAGTGACAGCACTGACACTTGTGGGCAAAATGTCCCTTTCCAATTGCTATTTTACTGTCACTTGCAGTCATTTCTATTCAAGGCATGTTATTAGCAAATCTTTGGGGAGCCCCCTGAGATTTTTGGTTGATAACTGAAAGAAACTCCTTTATGTTCGTAATGATAAAACAAAGCATCAAGTCTTTTGAGTTGATTTTACCCAAGACATTTCCTGAATTATTGCTCTTTCACAGCTGTCATGGGCTTGGAACTTTCAGAAGCCCATTTTGTTTCTGCTCGTAGCCCTTTCATCGTCAAAGGCTGGTGCTGTACCCCTGGGTTTGCTTGTGCAGCTCAAAGAGGAGAGAGCTCCTCAAAGTTAAGCAAAAATTCCTCACGGTTAATGAACTTGTCTAATTTTATGCAGAAAATGCTAGCATCTCTCCTTTAAAACTCACTCCAAATTCCAGGTTGATACCAGTGGGGATAGTTTAAAAAGCATCTCAGACTTGGATGCAACTCCCTTTGACTTTCAGCCAGACCTATACACTCTTACACATTTTCAGGGGGGGAAGATTTTCAGCTGTCAAAGTCTTTTAGGCAGCATCACAAACCCACCTGGCTTCTCTTGAGCACTGTGGCCAGCCAGGAAAAAATCAATGACCCTCTACTTAGCTGTGTAAATCCAATTTACTGTAATTACCCATGTAAGAAAAAGATACTGCTGTACTTTAAGGTTCTCCAAAGTTGCTTTATGATCTTCCTGCAGTATTTTATCAATGTTGTACTGTTTTTTTCCCCCACCCCTTGAGCAGTGAGTGAATAAGAAACTAAAAAACCCAGCAAATAGCCCATATACAAAAAGACAAATAACGTCCCTAAAATGATTAAATTTGTTTGCAGGTGACTGTGTAGAAATGCTCTTGCCTGGTCTGAAATCAAGTTGACCTAAATTATACAGTATAGATTATTGCATTTAGAATAATAATGGTGTGCTGGATATAGTGGAGTGATTTTAAACCAAGGGCATACAGCCTTTGCTGAGATCCAGATGGTTTCTTAATCTGATTTATGATGCAAAATTTAGGTCAGGTGGATTGATTCCTAATAGAGATATAATGAATCAAAATTTCTAGAATGGCTTTATTTTGCACAGAGGTGTCAACATGCTGTACTTCTCTATTTGTGCACTTGGCGTGTAATGATTCTCTTGCAAAAATCATAATCCATCAAGTCTTCCATTCAGGAATATCAATCAGTGCCAGGAACAAGACTATTTTAGCCAGGAGTTCTCAGTCATTTTGTTTTCCTCTTCATGAACACATAAGGTGCTGTGATATTTAAATTGTGTTTTGACATGTAATCATTAAATGTTTGAAAATGTCTCATTCTGTTTTTGTTGCCTCATCCATTTGTTTACACTGAGTCCTTGTTTTGCCATTGTTCCTGGGGTTTTTAGCATACAATACCCATATTGTTGCCTTTAATAGCTGCAGGCAGACCCACCTCAGTTTTCTGAAAAGAAATTTGGTTTCAGTATTAGAAGGCTGAAATTAAAATTAATTATGTATTGGTCCCTGCTTTAACAGAAATTAAAACAAACCATTCCAAACCTTTGTCTTAACATACCTGTCTTTGACGTAACAAGCCAACATCAAGATAATCATCATAAAACTTGTGATGTAAACATGAATGTAGATCTGTGGGATCTTCTTGCTGAGATTTATGTCCTATTTTTTTTTTTTTTTTTGGGCAGAGTGAAAGCAAAGTTACATGTTTGGGCCACTGTAATTTCTAACCTTCTGACAGTGTTTATCTGCTGGGCAGCTTTCTGGCTACATGTGAGGATCTGATACCAGGCTTTGGGTTGGAAATGCAGCAAATCCCATACACTCAATAGCAGTTCTGGGCAGGGCTGGGTGTGACGAGCTATAGTTGTATACTATAAGTAGATGTACAGGCATGGCATTATTTATTATGGTTGGAATTAAATGCTATAAACAATAACAGATACTTCTTTCTATTTTGGCTGAAACAATGTGAAATGTTTAAGCCAAGACAACAGCCTGGTACAGCAAGGAGCTATGGAGTCACCCATGGAGAAGCAAAGTCTTCCCTAAAGAGCAGGACTAAGCATCCATATTATTTTTTGATTTGGTCATTGAGTTATGAAAATAAATTTAAAAGAAGATTAAGGTGGCGACCTCTAGAAGGCATGTTGAACTGGGGCCTGGAAATGGCACTAACACTTATTGTGCTCCTGACAGTGTGCTGCTGTTAAAAAAACCCCGCTAGTGCTATGGCAGAGGTTGTTCACGTGCTAGTTTCAGCCAAAATTCAGCTCAGTGGCGTGATCACTAATGTCCTGCTTCAGCCTCCACAGGCTACTGCCATCAGCCTCTTCCCTGAAGCATCCTCTGGCATTACACAGATGGCCAGGGACTAAGTGGGGGCTGGAGGTGATCTTCATATATCTTTTCCCTGCATGAGAAAATTGCTGTTTGCAGAATGATTGGAGACCCTGGGGTACAGGAGAGCCCTGTCTCCATTTCCCTGTGTGGAATCATCGATGGAAGTGCAGCTTTCCCCACTGTACCCTGCCATTTAAACAGGCTGGAAACAATGGGCTGCTGTACTAAATGCTATTTGCCACGCTGGCAAATGGCAGCTATGGGTGGCTTCCAAACTGTTCCTATTTTTATTGCAACCCCCCCACACAAATCAAACTGCCCAGCCTTGCGAACAAACTCAGACCTATCCTCCTCCAGCACGTGGCAGGCTGAGATGCTGCTCTCCTCCAGCCTTCCTGCAGATCATAGGTGTTTTTTTCCCCCCCATCTCTTATAATTCTGGTGTGCAACTGAGAAAATGATACCTCATTTCTTCCTTGGTGTAAATTGATGCAGCTGCCTTGGAGTCGGAGGGGCTGTGCCAGATTGTACCAGCCGCAAGCTTGGCCGGGAGCCAGTGCTTGGCACAAACTTGCTGAAAGCTGTGTACAAACAAGGCTTGTCACTATGTATGTTATTGCCCTTTTGTTTAGGATATAAATATGTCCCATATATGCCAGCAAGCCTCTCATTTGCTGTTTCAATGGAGAATCCTGTAAAACAGCTGTCATGCTGTCTCCTGTCAAATCAGTTACAGATGCATGTGTCCTTCCCCATAATAAACAGGTATGAAATTGTCTTTATGCACTGCGCCAGCCCTTGTCACCAGGAATGCAAACGAGGGAAGCTTGGAAAAAAGAATAGCCCTGAAACCTGGTGCTCTGATGGAGCACCATGAAAGTTACTTAGAACTCTTCAAAGAGACTTACAAGCAGAAAATTTTGGGGCGTGAAGTAATGAACTAATGCTGATGAATGTAGAAAATTGGGGTGAAGTCCTTGCTAGTCCACAAGGTTGCCTTTCTGCACTAGTTGTAGGTGCACAGTGACAAAGCAGCCCTTGTCCTGGCCCAGGCTGCAGTGGAACACTGGGGAATTCTCTTTCCTGCATCCATCAAGATGTAGCATGCTTTGAGAGTATCTGCCTATGCAAGAATGTTCCACTCTGTAGAGGAAGGAAAGGAGATGGGCAGGAATTCAGCAATATTATGTCTTTTATGACTCCTGGACCCAAAACATATGTTGTTATTGTGAGAGGTGGCTGCTAATTTTTGACTGTTTTTGTCACTGGGTGATTTTGTGTGAGAACAGGCCACCAGGCCTCCAGCCGTGAGGAACATCAAGTATGTTGGTATTCAAGGGACCCAAAACATGTTGGGGTCCTTGACAGAAAATTGTGCCCCACCCTGTCCTTGCCACAGGCCAGCATCAGTTTGGGAAGACCTGAGCAAGCCTGGGCCATGTGTCTGAGTGCCCAGCTGTTCCCTCACCAGAGTTTGATAAAAAACCCCAACATGACACATGTCAAAAGCCACTCAAGCACTCTCTTGCTCTTACACTCAGTGCTACCCATGGGAGAGTTGTCTTCAACATGAGTGGGAAATTAAGCTCATTTTATAATTTCGGAACCCTTTTGCCTCTCCACTTAAATCCTACCTTTTACACCAAGTGTTTTGTGGCAAACCTTCTGTTTTTGATGAAGTGCTTCTTTCCCAGAGGCTGACATTGGTCCTTCACATGAATTAAGTGTCAGACTGTGAAAATCTCCCATGCACAAGTAGCGCTAATGAGGCAGATTTGCAGAGATGGGGATCTGGCCATACATTTTATTCACATTTTCTTAGGCCATGTCTCTGAGGTGGATAATCATGAAGCTGACAGCACCAAATAAATTGCCTATTAGCTATTAGTATCTTGTTTCATGCAATAACAGTCAAATCTGCTTACATCTGACAGCAGCGTGCCAAGCTTTGGGAAGTTTGGGATATCCACCAGGGATAATTTTTTGAAAGAATCAGTAGGTCAAAAACAAGTAGTTGGGGGTCACACACTGACAGCTGGGGTGAGGAGTCTCTCAAGACAAGGCTGGAACGCTGACATTGTTCTTCACACTGAGCCTGAGGAGAGCAATGTCTTACAGCTTGGAAATTCTGCAGCTGATGAATTACCCATCTCCTCCCCACTCCAGCAACGTGCTGTTAAAATCAAAAGACTCTTATGAAATTGTGTTTGCACCTGAGCCAAGGATGTTGAAACTGTGATCTACTACCAGGACCATTGGTCATACAGCGATTAGTGAAGTGCTCCTGGGCATGGCTTACCACATGCAAGTCAAACCTCTGAGACAGGATTTTAAACATGGATGCTGAAAACACAAGTCCAAGGAGAAGCCAGAGCAAGAATGATTGTTCTGGAGAGTATTTTTAGGATTTGTCACTGGAAAAGATAGGTTTGAAGACATTTTATTGAGGACTGAAATGTCACTGGGAGTCGTGGAGTCACAAAATGGTTTGGGTTGGAAGGGACCTTCAGGATCATCCAGTTCCAAGCCCCCTGCCCTGGGCAAGGACATTTTCCATTAGACCAGGTTGTTCAAAAACCCATCCAACCTTGCCTTGAATATTTTCAGGGGTGGGGCATCCCCAGCTTCTCTGGGAAATATGATCCAGAGCCTCACCACCATCACAGAGAAGAATTTCTCCCTGATATCTAACCTAAACCTGCCCCCTTTCAGTTTACAGCCATTCCCCCCAGTCCTACCACTACAAGGCCTTATGAAGACCCCCCCTCACAAGTTTTCTTGTAGCCTGTTTAGGTACTGAAAGTTGCTCTAAGTTCTCCCTTAAACCTTCTACTTTTGCAGGCTGAACAGCCCCAACTCCCTCAGCCTGTCTCCATAGCAGAGATGCTCCAGCTCTTGGAGCATCTTTGGGGTCTTCTCTGGACTCACTCCAGCAGGTCCACATCCCTTCTGTGCTGAACAAGAGGTGTTTTGTTTAGGACTCCAGTGAATGATGGTTCTAAAGAAGTTGTTACAACTCTTTAGTGAGGTGTATGGTGGGTTAGATGTGGCCTCACAAAGTCAGTGGGTGTTGATTTATTGGTGTGGCTGACCAGAAGGGTGCTGGTTGCTGAACAGACCAGAGGCTTAAGCTGTACAGGGAGGAGAAACTACTGTGCCTGCATTTTTGGCATTCCTGGGGGATGTCTGGTTGCCAGCTCAAGCCCTCTGCATCCAGGCTGTGTCTGTACCCTACATGCAGTTTCTGTGCAGCAGCTACAAGCAACCACCTCTCCATCACCCTCTGGTGTTATGTTATTCCTCCAGCTTCCCCTGCCTCACCCAACAAATGCAGCTTGATGAGCCACCATGGAGTTTCCTTTTTCGGGTGTTGGTGGCCCTCTCTTGCCCTCTGTAAATCTCCCTGTTCCTTCACGTTCTTTAGTACCTCCTTCTTCAGATGGTCTCACTCCAAAATAATCACTTGATGGTGACCCAGTGTTGTGGAATTATTAAATCATTAAATTGGAAAAGACCTCTAAATCACCAAGTCCTGCCTCTAACCTCACCCTGCCATCAGTGAGTGCTGGGTGCTTCAACCCATGCTCTCACCCTGCTTGTCTGCAGCTGTCTCTGCTCTTGTGCTGGAAATCTCTTTTTAGCCAGTCTTGCTGAGAGTCTGGCATGGGAGGCTCCTCATTTCTGAGCTAAAACTAACACATCAAACTACAGCTTTGATTGCAAGTGTAAAAATACCCCTCCTCTGCCCCAAGAGCAAAGGGTTGGTCTGCACGTTTCCCAGCAGGTGAAAGGGGGTAAAATAATCCTTTTTTTGCGCAATTTGGGGTGTGTGAGTGCAGGAGAGGAGCTGCTGAGCACTAGGATGTCCCTCCTGGTGCTGCCAGGTTTGCTCTCAGGCTTGGGAAGCTCCAGCAGGGCAGGTCCACACCTGCACCTCACCCCCAGAGTGAAGAGAGGGGATTTAATCCATCACTGGCTGGGCTGAGGAAAGAAGAGGAATTCAGGGAAGGAATCAGAAGGCAAAACAGCTCCCAAAACATGTTTTGGAAATTTTCAGGAGTTTGATGCTCCTTTAAGAGTATTTTCATTTTGTGCAGGCTGCTAGGATAGGGTAATTAGCTAATTAGCTAAACATAATGTCTAAGCCTTTTTTTCATCTTTATGCCAACTTTATTTTTAAACTGCCTCCCCTCTAGCCAAAAATCCAGCTGTTTCTCAAAATCAAGTTGTGATTAATCTTGGTCCTCATTGTAATCAAGAACAAAAATCCCCTTCATTACACTGTGGCCAAGATTTCTGCTAAGAGGATTTCAGTCAATGTTTTTTCAAATTGCACATTTAAATAAACATGAGTTTTTATTTTAAAAAGCAAATTGGGCAAAAAATTTAAAATATTTAAAATATTATTTCTGTAGATGTACCATTTACAAAAACCCTTGTGAAAGGATCATTCTTGATTTTAAAAAAATAAAATCATTCTGATTTGAACAAAAGAGCCTGGAGAGAAACTGGAATTTTACTGCTGATGTTTTATATAAAAACAAAGACTTGCCCTCACCAAATGCTTCCAAACTTAAACAAAGCAAGCTCAAAATTCAGTACAAAAATGGGTTTTTGCTCCTGTTTGTTTTGACTCTCTTTCTGGTTGATTTATTACCCTCGGCACCCCGCAGCACCATCTGAGCAGTCTTTCATTACTCTCCTCTTTTCTTTCGGACATGATGAAACTTTCTGGCTCCTTGCTGTCCTCCCAGCAGTGATGAACATGGAGCAGGCTCCCAGCTCTGCTGCCAAACACCCACCTTCAACGCTTGTGCTTGCTCTCATCCTGCTTCTGCCAGCACTTTGGGTTGCAGTGCTGTGTGCCTGGGAGGATGGGAGATGGCCAGGAGGGAAAAAAAAATAATGAAAGGCAATAAAGAAAGTCAATTAAACAATTAAAAATTAGTCCATGCACCAGGTCTTTCCTTTTACTTACACACCAGTTTATTAAACAAGAAAAAAGAAAAAAAGAAAGGGCTTCTAGGTGCAGTGGCCACTGAAGCATGGAATTGTTTGGGTCCTGAGTGAGCCCAGCCTGCTTTTAATCATGTATCTATGTTGTATTCACCCCAGTTGGTGATTTCCACCTTCATTTTTCACCTCTCACCCGGGAGTTGAAGTCCAAAGTAGTCCACTATGTCATTCTGAAACACCAAACCCCATGGTTTTTGGTTTTTTGTCCAGCTTCATGGTGATTGTTTTGTCCCACCTTGTCAGTTCAAGGCTGCTGGATCTGGCAACCAGGGTGACCTTCTGCAGCACCAGAGGTGTGCCCATGCAGGGCAGATGTGTTTGCTGAGCCTTGGGGTGAGCTCTGGGTGGGGACATCTGGGAATGGCATCACCTACTGCCAATTACCACGTGTGGAAAATGAGAAATACCCGCTAAGGCATATTTGTGTAAGCACACTCCTGATGTCTGGATGGGTCCTTCATGAGACAGCCACGGGTGTTCCAGCCTGGAAGTGCCACAGGTCATGAAATCCAAGGCATTTCCCAGGTTTTCCTTTGTGGCAGCATGGTTTTGCCAATGGCTCAGTACAGTTGATTCTGCCATTAATGAGGCTATAATTAGGCAGGGCTAGTTGGGAAATGCTTTTTCCAGTCCATCAAACAAACTGAGGTCTTAAGCATTACCCCATCCAGCAGTGGCTTAAACAGGGGAGGTTACAAATTTGGTTTAATTTGCATTTTTTGGGGTGTTTTAAAAAAATTTATGGTGGCAGTCCCACCTCAGACACCAGAAAATGCCCACAGCCGTGATGTCTGCCAAAGGAGACACAGAGGAGTGGCTGCAGAGAGGATTCTGCAGCAAAACTCTCATCATAGGCTGAGTCACCATGAGGTGCTGAGACACTGGCAAAGAGAGCAGCTAATCCAAAAAGCCTGGAAACGTGAGCTAAGCAGACTGCACAGATTAAACCACAGATTAAAAATCTCTCTCCCAGAAGAACATTCTCCCTGTACGTGTTTTCTGGAAGGAGGATGACATCTAACCATCTGATTTTGGAATGCTTTGTTTTGGCAATATCAGGTATCACTTCCACCATCAGCAGCCAGTATTTGAATATGTAAATTACAGGGTATAAATTAAATTAGTATTGTGAAGTTCAAAGGCATATATTGGCTATTACATCATTTAATACTGAGATCCTGCAAGTGATCCAGATAACTGAGTGCATGCAAAGGCTGTGTTTTTGTAGCCTGTAATGACCCAACCAGCACTTTTTCTAATCCAGCCCAGTGTCACTGACATTATGAGAGTGCATATGGTTTGAAAAAATTAAAACCCACACATGAAACCAACAAATTTTAACTGCAACCCCAACTTCATGGTTCTACTGATTCCAGTGAAGCCAACAGCATCGTTCATCCATCAGGAGAGACACAGAGAAGGGTAAGGGATGACCAAGGGCATGCAGGAGTTTCCAAATGACAAACACTAAACAGACTGGGACTTTTCCTCTTGGGAAATAAATGACTCTGAGGGAGATGAGCTAGAAGCTGTGATATCTTGAAGGTGATGGATGGAGTGACCAGGGGATTATTCACCGTGTTGTTGAACACAAGTATTCACTGGTGAGCAGCAGGTTCAAAGGAAACACAGAAAATGCTTCCTAGTGCTTCCTCACCTGATACCCAATTACACCAAGCCCCCTGTCTGCCTCCATGGAAACTTTTGTGCCTCAAGTGGTCAGTCAAGTATTTTTTCTGTTTTCAGAGTGAGTAGAAGGAGCTGCTCTGTATCAGTAGAGGTTGACAAGAACACATTGCATAATGGGTACTTAAAAATATTTAAGCCACCAAAATCTTCATCTTCTGGCTGTGCCCCCCACTAATCTGTAAGCCCAAAAAGAAGGTGGGCAGCTCTAGCACACCAGAAAGCAGCAACACCTGGGACCTTTCACTGTCTCACTTGCCAGTCTGGAGCAATCAGTCAACTGCTTAATAAGCAAAACACTGGGAACCTTTGGAGGTATTTTTCTTTGTTGTTATGAAAAGGTGACACACACAGCTAAGCAGCACTGACTGCCTTCGTGCTGCTTTATATGAATGCACATAACCACCTGCGACCTGCCAGCCCCTCGTTTGTCAATGGGGAGCAATCATTCAGCCACTTAGCAATTGCCAGCAGAAAGGCTCTGAGGCTTTCCAACTGAAAATTAAAGAACAGCACTTTGGTGAGTGATTGCAATCCCCTGACAAAGCATCCTGGAATCTTAAAAAAAGCTGTGAATTTTTGTATATATCTGTAAATAATTGTCGGTTGGTTTCTTCCATTTCTCAGCAAGCCGAGTTAATTCTTTAATTAATGGTCATTAGGGATTTAGAAGACAAATGAGTCATTCATTAGCTCGGTGTCCAAACTAATGAGCAATAAATGCTTATGAAAGACATGATTTATTTAGCATTCAGAATCTGTGTCATTCTGTGGTACCTGATGAAGATGCTAAGAAGCGAGGCTGACCCGTGCCTCGCAGCCTGCTCTGTGGGACCACACAGATGCTGAGTTTGGGGAGCTCCCAGAAAGGCTCTGCATCCTTCCTGTTACTAACAAGGTTTAGCTTAGACAGCTGGGACTAAGTTTTCTCCTAATGTGTGGTGTTTTCCTAGAGGCTGAGTCCAGGAGGATGGTTCCTGCCTATGTGAGGTCACATATCTGAGACCTTCAATACATATATTGCACCACCATGGGCTGTGTGACCTTGTCCCAAAACCATTTTTGGACTTTTCTTTGGTGCTGTCCATGCAGGCAGCCCAACATCTGAGGAGAGAGCCTGGCTGTGTTGCTGCCCCCATTACCATTCTGTTTTGTCTGTGATCTTTCAAGAAGGCTTTCCAGCCACCCAGCCTTTCTTTCCACAGCTGAGATAGCTGTGTAATAGCACAGAACAAAGCTAACACACCAAAATGTCAGAAGTAGTGAGGAAAAAGGATCACAGAAGTGCATAAGTTACAGCTGGTCCTGAGAAAAGTTTACTCTGGATCCTTTGTGATGCAAACCAGGAGACACAAGCTGGGTGGCTGCTGCACACACCACAGGGTCAGGAGTTGTAACAACACTAGCAGGTTCTGAAGGTAGGTAAAGCTGGATTGCAGATGGTCTTAGTCACCAGTCCAGGCTTATAAAACCTGTGGAGGGTGGCTCTCTCCCATAGGAGGGGATTTGTGGCCAGGGAGCAGTACATGTCATGGGTGCTTATTTTGGAAAAGAAGCTCCTGGCTTGGTGTGTGCTGGTGCTGACTAATGAACCTCGTGGAGTTGCTCTCAGGTGGCTCCTCTGGTCTCAAGCAGACATTTTGTGGACCAGACAGATCAACTCCTTTTCTTAAAAAAGAAAAGATCATCACCCCCCTTGGTGTCTGGTGGGGTAAGAGTCTGTGCATCTGCCCCATGACACTTCCACTGCTATCCCTCCAAGTTCTGAAAGCTGGGCTTTTAATTAAGGCATTTTTAAAAGATAGATGTCATTGAAGTGTGCTGAAGGAGACAATTAAAATATCTGAAAATGAATTCAAAATAAAAGGAACTCTTCAGATGTATGATTTTTGGCCCAAGGGTCATCCAGGGCACAACTAATTACTGCAGAGACCAGGGGCGAGACCGAGGTGAGTTCATTTTGCTCCCCAACAAGCTCCACTGTGTCCCTGATGAGAACAGGGAGTCCTCAGTTATGTGCTGCACATCACTGGAGCTGCCCAGGGCTGGGAATGGAGATGGGAACCAGCCTCACCTCATCTTTGTAGCACTACCACACCTGTGAGGGGTTTGGAGTTGTTGCCAGCAGAAACAAGGTAGACAGGTGACATCTGTGTCACCTCTGTGAGACAGATGTCTCACATCTCACAAGCAGGGTTTGGGGGATCTGGTGTGGGCAGGAATTTGTGGCTGCCCATTTGCCTTCATTTGCTCGGGCACAGCAGGCACACAGCAGCTTCTCCAATCTCCAGTGTCTCAAGAAGGATCACTGGAGAGGCCAAAGGTCCTTCTGGCTTGGTCATGTCAAATCTCACGTTTTGGAGACTCAGATCATTGGGTCATAAGTGGCAGAGTACTTCATGTGTGGGATAGAGTGATTTGTCCCTGCAGACATGCTTTAACCAGCCCCATGAGCTGTGCTGGGCTCTCTGAGCTGGCCCTTCCCTCTTCAGAGATGTTGAGTTAATCTGGTCTGTCATGGTGGAGTGGCTCAGATCCCATCCAGGAGCAAACAGCCTGACATTTAAATAAGATAACCAATTTGTGCCGTTGTGAAACATCAGCACAGCTCAATTTATGCCATTTAAGAAAGGCATTTATTGTTTCCTTGAATAAGCAGCAGCAGCAGAGGTAATGCATTCTCCCTTGCTGTTTTTTGAAGGAGGTTGTAGCCCTCCTTAATGTGTGACCTTCAAGCTCCACAGAAAACTTACAAATGAAAAGCTCCTGTGAGTAATCCTGTTTGTAGTCAATATAGCTACATTCTGCAGAGGTTGGGTATAAGTTTCTCACCTCAGAATAGCAGGTAATAAACTAAGGGTGGGTTTTTTAACTTTTAATTAATGGATTATTTGGCATTCAGAAATCCTCCCTTAAGCCTAGACACTGAATTACTCTATTGCAAGAAATGTTTTTAATTTAATTGGAGAGTGGTTCTTAAAGACTTGGCTCTGGCCATGGTGGGTGCCTTTTGTCACAAAGCCAGACCTTGGTGATGCTGTTTACCTGTGAGCTTACGTGGGAGGGGGAAACCCAGCGTGCAGCGTGGGCAGCAATGCCTGTGTCCTTTGCAAATGCTTCTCATTAATTTACCCGTGAATGAGAAAGTGGGGGGAGAATGGGCGCTTTTCATGTCTTCCTGCTGCTTCAGTCAACTCTCCCTGTAAGAAAATATATTTCCTGGCAGCTTGTAGAAGTTCATAAAAAATAAGTGTCAGAAAAGCAAGTTTTATGGCAGAGAATGTCTGCAGCTGCTCGGTCTGGGCAGGTGACCTCCAAAGGCTCAGCAGGACATTTGCCCCCTCAGCCCTGGGTGAGCACCCAGACATGGCCAGGCTGCTGGGGTGATCAGTACAGATAGTTAAAGAGGTATCCTGGTCTCTTGGTGATTAAAGAGGATTTCTCTATTTGCCTGCCAGAGCACTGATTCCAAACCTTGGCCTCTCTCTGGACAAAAGGGTTAGCAGATCTATTGCTTTTTATGTGGTTTTTTGTATGGGTGGGGGGGATTGTGAGCTTACCTGGCCTGATCACTCTGCGATATCAGAGTACAAAAAAACCTCTTTATTTCCTCTAGCAAACACTCATTGCAACTTCATCTTAGCATCTGCACAGCCAAAGAAGCTGGGGGCAGACAGATGAGTCCTGGCAGGGGAATGGGTCTCCTTGATGAGTGTAGCTGGGTCCTCTGCTGAAAACTGGCACTGATTTGGCTGAGTGATGAGCCTTGGAGAGCTACAGTTTATTCATGTGTTGAGTATGACTGTACAGCCACCCAGAGGAGAGGCTGGCTGTCCTATGCCCACGTAGGGGCTGAGGGAGACTCCTACAGGGACATGACTCATCACTCACAGATCTTCCAAAATCTCTGTGTCAGTCAAGCAGTGGCTGCAGCCTGGTGCACTGATCTGCCTGTAAAGGGATGAACCAAATTCAGCCTTCCCTTTGTTTTGGAGACACCAGGCTTCAATTGCAAGGAAATAACTTTTTCCCATTAAACCACAGATCTGAATAATTTTCATCCTACTTACATTTATATATTAGGAATAGTCTTCCTCTCTCACCTGATCATTAGACCAGCTGTCTCTGGTGCACAGTGATAAAATAGAAGCAAACCCTGAGCCCTTGGCAGAAAACAGGAGCGCTGAAACAGCCTGAGCCATGAAGCAACTCCTGAAGGCTGAGGTTGCCTCAGTTGTGTTCAGCATTTAAGGCTAAGTTGCAGAACATTTTGAAGAATGGTTTTCAGGATGTTTTCTTGGGGGCTGTGGAGCACAGAGAAAAAAATGTGCTTCTGCAACGTGGCCCAGAGTGAGATCTCTGTGTACTGCACATTTCTTGGGCCAGGAGTGTTTTCAGAGTCCTTTAATGCTTGTTCTAGTTCAGTGGTGAGGAGGTAGGAGGACAGGACACAGGGAAGAACAGGTTGGATTATTGATCTGTAATGGGCAAGATGTGATAGATCGTTTTGATCTATCCTTAAAACCAACACAACAATCAATGGAGCAAACCAAACCAAACATGGGAAATGGTGCCCATCAGCAGTGGCTAAACCAGCAGTCCCACTGCTCAGGGTGTGCTGTACCCTGAGTTTTGCATCAGAAAAAAAAAAAAGATTGGTATATTTTTGTTGTTTTCAGAATGTTTGGTTTGATTAATATCACACTGCAGTTGGGATTGTTTCACCTGTTCTATAACAGTCAGGTCAATCTTGAAGTGAACAGCAGGACTCCAGAGTGCAAAGTCATCCCATTTTGAAAAGAGAGGTGAGAACAGAAAATGATCAGATTGATTCTTGACAGCATTGAAATCTTTTAATAGCTTAAATTTAAGCAAACACTTGCTTTAATATTTCTATAGTTGAAGGTATAAACCCCTATGTAACAAATCATTCTAATTGCTAGGACAAAAAAACCCCACTACATTGCCCAAAAATTAATTTTTCCTGGAGCTACCATTACTGTCAGCATTTTCCACCCTGCCAAGAAGAAAACAAGTATTCTCCCCTCTAGGCAAGGACAGTAAGA
Source organism: Zonotrichia albicollis (assembly GCF_047830755.1). Taxonomy (NCBI): domain Eukaryota; kingdom Metazoa; phylum Chordata; class Aves; order Passeriformes; family Passerellidae; genus Zonotrichia; species Zonotrichia albicollis. Next base: position 9,280,518 of record NC_133828.1, on the reverse strand, counting down.
TGCCTCAAAGGTTTTTATTAAAACTTCGCATCAAAGTAGTTTTCAAAGTTGCAGAAGGTCTTTATTTATGGAAAACTCAAGTCATGAGAAAACTCAAGTTTTTGGAGGATGAGAGAAAATATGGCAATTTGGAAAAAGATCATTCAAGTTTCAAAAGTGGTCTCTTTTTAATAAACCCCAGTTAAAGAGTCACCAAAAAACAAAAAAACCAAAAAACCCCAAAAACCCAAAAAACAAAAGAAAACAAACCAGTACAAAGCAAGGGCTGTATTTCAAGGCCTGCCAAGGCAGATACAGCTTCAAGGCTTTGTCTTTGCTTCCTGAAGGATTCTCCCACCTGCTCTGCTTTTTGCAGAAGCTGCTTCAATGGCCTTCAAAAAGACAGTTTGTGGAGGAAGATCAGGCTCAGGGCTTGTACTCCCACCATGGCTCCAGAATCACCTCCCTCCTTTAAATGGAGTCTCCTGGAACCTGGGAGGTCCCACCAGTGGGTGAGTTTTGAGCCTCATGCTGGCATTTTTGGGGAAAGATTCACAGGAAAGCCAATTTCTGGGAAAAGCCAATCTCTCCTCTTTCAGTGTCTGTTAACTTCAGGAATCCAGGCTTCCTCCTGCCTCAGATGGGTGAATAGCTGGCTTTAATTTTGTTTGTATCTCATATTACCAAATTAAATGTGCCATGAATGGGTGAGAAGTGATAAACCCAGCACTTTCAGAGGAGGAATTGGGACCATATTCCTGTGCCAAGAGGACCACCCTGGCAGTAAGGATATTTTACTTGTGTCACAGACATCCAGGGGCAATCACAAAGCTTGGGGCAGGTCTTCTCTCTTACTTGGGGTGAAATAGCTCAGCTTCTGTCTGCGGGATCAGCAGGGCTCTTGGGGTGCTGGGATCATGTGAATACCCCACAGTGCATTGCAATCACTGCAATGGCACCAGGAGGATGCCGCTGCTAAATAAATACGACATCTTTCAAAGACACAGAGGATCTGTGCCTTTATGCTGGGTATTTCTAACATGCCTGCAGTGAAATTGGTCATGGGTCCCAAGGCAAGGGGAGCATGTCACAAAGTCCCAGCCTTGTGGGCAGAGGGTTTGGCCCTGAGTTTGGAAGCAGTGTCAAGGCTCATTAATGTCAGTGGTACTGGGTCAGGCTGTCCTGGGGCACTCTCCCACTGAGGGCAGGAGTACCTCCCAGAGCAGCACTGCTTACAGCCATCATGGAGGTGAAAGTCTTCTCTGTGTTAAGATGTCAGGACAGAAGGAAGCTCGTGTTTGATCAAAGCTCAGCCAAAATATTCTTGGTACAGGTAAAACTTAAATAAAAATAAATTTAGGCATTACCTGCTTAAAACTTGCACAAGGCAACAACCCAGTCAATACTAATCAATGGGTAGGTGTTAATTAGTGTCTTGTTTCCCAAGCCAAACACCATCAAGTTGGTAAACCACTTTTAACCTCACTGGCAGGTAAATGATGTTTGGTTGCCCTTTTACCCGCAGTGCTTTGGGTATAAATGAGCAGCAGCTCCCGGCAGACTCCAGTGAAAGGTTAGAGCTGCACGCAGCATCCGGGATGAGCGCTTGGCATCACGGCAGCCAGGAACGCTGCCTCTGATTAATTGGGACAAATTCTGCTTTGATGGGAGCCCGAAAGGCACAGGGGCAAAAGCAGTTGTTAATCACTGTGTCTGCAGCCCGGTGTTGTGTGGAAATATTGTTATGACATCAATATGCATCTCTGGGATGGATGAGGTGGAATCCGTGTGATGCTTAAAGATACCCAGGAGAAAGTGGGAGAGTAACAAGGGGCCAGACCCTCATTTAAAATCTTTTCAGGCTGTGGATTGTCAAAATATCTCGGTAGGATTTTGGCAGCTTTGTCACTTCCCCTCCCCTGGTGCTCAGCTGTTATTTAATTATTAACGTGCGTGGCTCGGGGTTGTCTCGGCAGGTGGAAGAAAAGTCTCTGTTAAAAGTGATGGGAGTAGACTTGAAAATCTCAGCCTCATGGTTGTTGTGTAGGACCTTTTGGAATAGTATGAGAAGATAAAACGTCACAAAAAGTTGGATCGAAAGTCTGTCAAAGTCGGTGAAGTATTTCCATCACTTTGGTTAACTCCAGGCTGATCCCCAAGAGTGGTGATGAAAGAGGGGAGTGGAGAGATGTGGGAGCGATCCCATCCAGCCTCCACTCCTGTGGATCCTGTTCATTGCTCAACACTAATTGCAGATTTGCCTTCATGCTTTTTGTGCCGCTCTGGGGAACTCGCTGGCCCCTGTGTCTGCTTCAGCAATGCCACAGACCCTTCCCAAGCCACAGCCTCCAGCCAAAGCCCCTTGCCAGGGACTTCTCCTGCTGCAGTAATGCCTCTCAGGCTGTAGTTTTTAATGACGTTTTGATGCTAGCAGGAGCAGCAGTATATGGATTCACACCAGCCAAGGAGCGTGTCTTCCTTCGCCGAGGGAATGGGAAAGACTTTTTTCAGCAGAAGATACATCTGCCTTCAGAAGTGCCAGCAAATTCTTATTAGTGCAGACAAGATCTGGGGAGAGGTTCCCTCCCTGGATGACGTTTTTGGCAGTTCTCTGAATATTTTCCCCTTCTGAAATGAACATGGCATTGGAGATGTCTCGGCCATCAGCATTTCAAACAGGAATCTCTCTCATTGTGATTGGCACACTTTAAAATCTTCTCATCTGTAAAACATTTTCTCCTCTAATTTTGGAAGCAAAACTGCTGAGGCAATTAAGTCCCCCCATTTAGCTTTTCTAGGAGGTTTCTGTGCTGTTTCTGTTTTATCTTAGTCTCAGCAGAAGGTGCCATATTCCAACAAACAAGGCAGAAGGAGCTCGTTAGGTGTGTTTGAGCACCGGGCAATGTATTTGTTAGAAAATGCAGTTTATGCTTCTAAGGATAACAGAGATGCATCTGTGCATTCATTCAGCAGCAGCATAAGCATGCACCTCACGTGCAGTAATGGTGGCAATTGAGCAGTAAGGGAGGGACAGCAGACCCCAGGGGAAGATCCCCAAAATTTTACATTTATGCCCTACTATTAGTCTTTTCACTTGCCAGCCTTTTTTTCACATTGATGTAGCAAGGGTAAAAAAAATTCCCCAGCAAACCAACTGAGGAGAACACTGCAAAATTTCCTGCTCTTCCTTTAATTTCAGAACAATATGCTCATTGTGTTTACATCTGTACTCAGTGAAATATATTGCCAGTTTTCCAGTATTCCCTGCCAGTCTGTTACTAATCCCCCTTATAGTGTTTTCCCAATGACAGATGGTTACCATTGACAAAGTTTCTAGAAATTAGCTGGGATGCTCAGAAGTGCTTATTGGCAGGGTGGGTACGGGGACATTAGGATTAAATTGGTTTCAGTGTGGCACAGACACAGAGCTGGGTGAGCTGAACTCTTTTTTTTGGCCACTCCTGCCTGGGATAAATAAGGCTGCTCTCCTCACTCTTGGGACACCTCTAAATTACTGTGGATTTATTATATGCTAACTTGATAAAATCTGTGACACTCACTTTCCCTAGAAATGGTAATATTTTTGCTTTTAGTTTTGGTAAGAAATCAGAAAAAAAAAAAAAAAAAAGCATTTTGGCTCAATCTCAAGTTTTTTGTTTTTTTTTTTTTTTTAAGCTTGTAAAAAGAGTTTCTTACTGCTCCAGTTCTCATATCTGCTGTGCCAAGATTTTTTAGACTTGACATTGTTGGAAAAGCTACCAAGTTTAATTTTTTTAATATAACTTTAGTCAGGGGTTTTGTTTGCCTTTGCCTTGGGGCAAAAGGAATTTTAAGTTTCTTTTCAAAAGACTGTTTCATCACTCAAGGTTGATGAGCTTAACATCTCAACAGACTGGGAGCAGCACAGAAGATACACAAAGATAATGACCATCAGCTCCAAACATCACCCCTGGCATGGTCAGAGACACCTGGTCTGGGAAAGGAGAGATGAGAAAACCAAGAATGAGAACCTAATTAGCGTTGAATATCGATAACCAACAGCAAACCAAATACTGAGAACTGTGGAACTTGAGACCAATGACCATTGAACCAACGAGTTTCTGTGGGTTTTGACTCTAAAAGTATCTGAAAAATCTGGTAAAATTCATGTGTCATTTAATGTTCTCTGACAACCCAGGCTATGTGTGGGTGAAATGATTTCTGTTGCACATCCTGGACAGAATAAAGTAATGCCTTGACTCTCTAACATTGAAAATGTTGTTGGACAGATTTTGTTTTTCCCAATAACAATATGAACTTTCTTTTTTCCTCAAATTTGACTTGATTGTGTTTACAAACACTTCTGAAGCCCAAACTCTAATTTCTAATCCATACCTCCCTGAAAATATCCCTTTGTTTTCATAATAATGAGGGATTTGATATTCTGTTGGAGTTCCCTGCATTTCTGCTCTTTCCTATGGGGACATTTTAGACTTTCTTTTCCTCTGACCATTTTGAAAGCTGGATGTTCCTCTCATCTTTGAACTTCTCTACTTTCCATCCAGGTACTGATCATTTCACCTGCCAGGTAACTCTCTCAGCAACCCTCAAAGGGCAGATGGGATGGCTCAGACCAGTATTTACGTATTTGATTAATTCCAGCATGCCTGAAATGCTGCTGCCAGGACAAACTCTCTTCTGCTGCATCAAGAACACAAAGGAAGAAAAGTGTCTGAGCTCCTTTCAGCTATATCCACTTAATCTGTACTTTTAATGGAGAAGAACTTAATACTCTTTGATTTGCAGCCTTTTTTCCCTTGACAGCTACTGATAGCCTGCAATAACTTGGATGGTCCTCTTTCAGACTGCTCATTCCTCCTGATTTTAGAGAGAATTGTAGTGCTCAAGCTTGCTGAAAATTACTCAGTAAGGGATCATTCAGCAAAAATAACTGTGGGTATGAACGGTTTTGACCTCACAGAGGTCAAACAGAGTTGAGTTTATTTACACCAGCTGAGCACCTGACTGAGCCTATCCAAACCTGACAGTCATCTCTTCCTTTCTCAGCTGTGATTAAAATATTTTCTGTCTTAACCAACCTTAAAGGCCTTAGAGGCCCACTCTCTGCTCCGTGCCTCAATGTGTCAACATTGCATTAGTTGTTTGTCATGCAAGAGAAGTTTGGGTTTCTTCCAATTCAACATGACTTTTGCTGATTAACTGTAACAGTGTTCTCAGATACTGCCAGCTACCATGGTCTTGTTTGAAAAAGGTTGAGTATTTGGAAAGTAAATGGCAGAAATATGAACAGAGCAGTGTATACAGGTCTGAAAACATATTAAGAGTTAAAGCCTTTGAAACAGTACATGATTTTTCCTCCTTAATGTGAAAATGATGGCTATCATCTGGTTTGTAAATTCATATCAGATGAACATCTTGGAATAGTTAGAGCTAAAGAGCAGAAGATGTACAACTGAGTAGAAGGGAAAAACTAAAACTAGACTCTAAAGATAAGGGAAGGGACTCACAAATACTTCATTAGATAGGCTGTGTGTTAGCTGGGGAGCAAGCCCTTCTACATTGGAGAATGAGTTTCTCCTCTCGAAATTGTGGGGGCACCACGATATAGGAAAGACATTAAACTGTCAGAGAATATCCAAAGGAGGGCAGCAAGGATGGTGAAGGGCCTTGAGGGGAAGCCATCTGAGGAGCAGCTGAGGTCACTTGGTCTGTTCAGGCTGGAGAGGAGGAGGCTGAGGGAGATCTCATCACAGCCTACAAGAGAGCATTGTGAGGGAAAGAGGAGGGGCAGACACTGATCTCTGCTTTGTGGTGACCAGTGACAGCACCTGAGGGAATGACATGAAACTGTGTCAGAGGGGCTGAGGTTGGATATTGGGAAAAGGCTCTCCTCCCAGAGGGTGCTTGGGTGCTGGAAGCACCAAGCCTGTCAGAGCCCAAGAAGCACTTGGATAGTGCTCTCAGGCACATGGTATCATCCTTGGGGTGGTCCTGTGCAGGGCCAGCAGCTGCACTTTGATGAGCCCTGTGGGTCTCTTCCAACTTCAGGATATTCTATGACTCTATGAAATATGTCTCTTTAAAGTAATTTGGATGAAAGCTCTACACAACTCACTTCTGTGCTTATACTTCAACAGAATTTTATCTTTCTGACTTTGCATCTCTGTTGCCAGAATCCATTTCATCACTTCACATTAAGTGGAAGAATCAGGATCCTTGAGAGCTTAATGGCACAGAGAAGAAGGATGGCTTGGGACTACATCCATCATAACAGGGCAAGCAGCAATAATTAGGGTTAAACTGCAGAAGTGTCAAGGTGGGAGAAAGCTGGAACCAGAGGCGTTGATGAAATGCTGTTGTCGGCAGTTTTATAATGCCTTTGTGGCATGTGATTGAAAATTACTGTGCTTTCTAATAATCAGTGCAGCTCGATTTAAAATGCCTTGTTTAAATAACCATTTTGGAAAGAGTCCGTACTGTTTTCTGCACTAGAAAACTTCAGGATTCCTAGCCTTAGGCATGCTTTCCTGGCTGCCCAGGCATTTGAGGAAGGACTCACTATTCCTGCCAGGTCTCTCACCCTCCTCCCAGGCTGCTTGGCAGCACACAGAACCCACCATCAATCCCAAGAGTACACTCACCAGGAGCTAATGTTTTAGAGAGCTGGGCAAAATTAAAAAAAAAATTAAAATAGGGTTGAATTATCAGCAGGAACAAATCCCTGTATTTCCCCAGTTATCAACAGAGCGATGTTGATTTATACCAGCTGCAGATGTGACCTGGGTCACAACTGTCTGCTTCATCTCCCGTGCTGGGTGATGCTTGGAGGCCTTTTGCTCAAGTCTCATGGCTCAGGACCCCTCACTGAGCTGGGCCCCACATGTTTACTGAGGACTGTACATTTTACCCTCACATGCTCCGCGTGCTGATCCTGTCCCACAGGGTCACAGCACGTCACAGCTGACATGCTGGCCAGTAATGGGAAGTGGCACTGTGCATCCGGGAGCAACAAAAGGAAAATGTTGAAAAAGTTACTTTTTTCACATTTCCCCGTCTGTGATGTGTAAAGTCAGAGTGTACCAGAACACTGTGTCCAGAAAAGAGCTTCTTCTGCCCTCTTCATGCCAGATTGCACTGGGGGACTCAAAAAGGCTTCTAAAGCAAATAAACTGGGAGCAGGGGACTTCCCCACTCTTAATCTCACAGTTTAGAAGTAAAAACAAGGAGAAGCAAAAGGTGTTCTTCCTTCTCTCATCTATCCCTCAACCACAGCCAGATCCATTTATAGTCTTGTGCAGCTCTTTCAGTCTGGTTGAAATAAGTGGATTTTCAGAGACAGGGTATTTCCCTTCCCTGCAGCATTGCTGTAGGACTCTGTCCCTGCTTGTTACTGGAGAAATTTTATAGCCCTGCAAGTTGAGTCAACTGTCTTTACCCAAGTGTGGAAAAAAACACCCTTGTTCTTTTAGCCCTGGGATCCTCATCTCTCAGCCCTGGGTAATTTGGATTAGTTGTTACTCATGCAAACAGTGCCACTTTAGTTTAGTTTGATCTCATTTCCACCCAGAAAAGAGTTTGGGGGCCTCAGAAGTGTGCTGAGAGCCTTCTACTCCCAACAAGCTCCTTCTATCACTACCCTGTAAAGTCAAACATCTCCTTTAAAATCAGAGCAAAGGCAGAGTCCCAGTGTTCCTGTGAGCCACAGTTATTATGGCAAAAGCCTTCCAGAAATACCCTTTCAGATGCTGAGCAGAAGCAAAACTACCAAGGTCACCTTTGTCTTGATCTTGGCATGTGCTGCACATTCCTCATTTCTCCAAACTCTGGTAAGGGCATTAGCATCCCTTTAGAGGTGTGCTCTTGCTTGGAACAGAAAGCAGCTCTTCCAAAACCTGGTTGTGGGCTTGTCCCTGCCAGGTGAAGTTAATTGTGCTAAGGAAAACTTATTTTATCTCTTAAGCCTTGTGTGAGCATCCTTCAGGCAACAGGTCAGGAGTGGCGTCACTGGGAGAGTTAATTAATAAGGCATGTTAATTAATAAGGCAAGGATGTGGTGCTTTATTAAGGAATACGGTGCTTTCTCTGCTTTCAGAAAACTTTCAGCCAAGGTAAGGCACCTTCCTAGAAAACAAGCTGTATTTTCCAAATGATGTAGAAATCCCTGGGGGAGTTTTTCTGCCCTGCACCCTGCAGAAGATCAGGTGGGATTATTACAGTGATCCCGCTGGCCTCAACATCTGTCAAAGTTTGCTGCAGCTCCTTTGAATAGTTACTCTGCTTAGTAGGAGGTGACTTTTTTTTTTTCTCTTGGCATGTTATCAGAGGAGATCATACTAATTGTGTATTTCTCTAGAATTATAGTTATGAATCCGCTCTAATAAGGCAGTAATTCATATCTTGAGTGATTTATGGCCTGAGCCTGCAAGCCCTCTGAATCCTTTGACTCCACTGGGATTTCCTAAGGCAAGGTCATTGCAGAATTGTGCTTCTTTTTGCTGCTGATACCCTGATGGTGTGGAACCAGCACCTTCACAGCGCCACTTATTTGTTAGCATTTATACAAAACAAGCAGACCCAGAATAGATACAATTTGTGTACTATTTTATTATTCACCTCATTTAACAGCTCCCAAAGTCTTCTACTACCATCCTCTGCTGGGGTACTTAGGTGATTTGGGAGGAGTTTTAGGAGGCAATTCTTCTTCACCCTGGAACTTCTGCAGTTAAAATTCGTTTAGCTCCAACAGAGGAGAGTAAAAAAGTGTGTTTATAGTCCCTGTGAAGTAATTTTAACCTAGGACTCTAAAGACAAAGACTGTTGTTGAATAGCAATGTTTATTTAGCATTTTAGCATTTAAATCTTGCTCTGTTTGGATGTGTCTTTCCTTTTGAACTGGAGGCATAAGTTTCACTGTTTGCCTGCAAAACTCTTTTTTATTTCATCTCACACTGAATCCCCAGAAAATCCTCAAATATTCTTGTAAATCTCAAAGATACTGAGGAGTTAGCCCCCCTTCCTCCCCATTTAGACCTTTGAAGGCTGGTGTGACTAGAATGATTTTGGAGTTATAGTTCAGAGTCGGAATAAAAAATGAAGGGAAGCATTTTGCAATACCGTAGCTTGTACAATAACTAATTACTTATGGATTTTAGGTCACATTTGAAAAAGACAAATACTGAAATAAATGGATAATCACTTGGAGCTACCATTAACAGTTTGTTTAAGCACTTTGGGTTAAAATCAGCTCAGTGTCACAGCAGAGCAGTGCCTGCATCAGTGCCTGGTTGTGCCAGTGCCTGTGAGAGCCAAACTGGATCCTCTGCAGGACCAGAAACATTTGGAGCTCTGGATGTGCCCTGCACTGGGGGCTTGGTTGGGCCTTTGCTGGACCATGCTGGTGGGAAGAGTTAACCAAGCAAAACCTGACCAGTTCTGACACCGAGTGAGATAGAAAAGAAGTCTTAGGATTTTGAGGCCAGATGCTGCCCTCCACTGTGATGTTTAACAGAAAAAATGAGGAAATGTGCTGGCAGATTTGTGGTGATGTGATCTAAAACATCACAAGACTTCAGAAGAGAGGGATGGAAATACAATTAGTGACTTATATATGGTGGGATGAGTTTAAACTTTAGATGTAGCCTGTGTGTGTATTAAAATTATTACCTGTCATATGAATGTAATGCAGAAAACTAATTCCTTTATTGCATATTTTAATATGATGTCCTAAACTCATTAATTGCCTTTTTTACATTTGCAGCTGGAACCTTCAATAATTTTGCTAAGGAGGTGTGTTATGATGTATTCAGCGTAAACTTCAGGCTTTGGAAACCTGGGGAACTGGCTTTTAGCTGGTAAACATTTTGCTCTTCAGCTTCTCTCCCTTCCTGTGGGGCTTGAGGTGGGAAACCTCACTTCAGTTTCTTCCCTGTGAGTTTGGAAAATCCTTCCAGCCACACACATATCCCACAATGTCTGGCTGTTCCCCATTCCTTCAGAGATGACAGAAGGCCCAGTTTTCTCCCCAAAAGGAGAAAACCCTCTGGCTTGGCACCAGATAGCCTCTCTGAAATGTTCATCTTCTTGGAAAGGTAGTGTTAGATACCTTGGAAGTGCTGGTTTAGGGTTCCAGAAAAGATTTGTGTCCTCAAGGGTCTTTGCTAACTTACCTCATAAATACATGTGAGCCAGCAAGATGGGACAAAACTACCCAAACGACCCAAATTCATCCCAAACATCTGCAGATCACGAGGAACAGTCAGGGACAGGGGTGGGAGCATCTGGAAATAACATCATTCCTAAGGGAAAGTGTTCCATTTTAATTAATTGTATCCCTTTTATCCACAACAGTGTAATTGCATTTTACTTAACTAAGTCTTTTTAATTGGTGCTGGGCATGAATGATAAGCAAAGCTGTGTCACTCCTAGTTAGCTGTCACAGGCAGCTCTTTCAGGGCAGGGCAGGATGGTTGGAGGACTTTGAAGCTGGGGTGGAACAGCTGGAGCTGGGCATTTGGGAAGGGAGGGGATGTAGCCCCCCAAACCAGCCTACAAACCTCAGGGCCACCCTTTCTGTAGATGCAAAAGGATTTTTTGTTGCTCACCAACCACCCCATGGTGACTTGTGGCACTCTTCCTGCCCCAGTAGACCTTCTCCTAGGCTGGAGAAGTGAACATGTGGGGCACGAGTGCCCTCCAGACCTGCTGCCCAGGGATCCCAGTGCTGAGCTTCAGGCTCCAAATGCCCCTGCTGGCACCTGTGTCCTGCCCCACAGGGGTGAGGCTGGGCATGAGCTGTGCAGCCCCAAGGATGAGCTCCCTCCAAGGGGACACTGCTGGCAAAATCTGAGGGTTTGCCTTAAAAACTGTATTTCTAGCTGTTAAGGAGTGGGGAGCAAGACCTGTACAAGTGTCACAGCTGCCCAGCAGTCTCTAACTAACCATCAGGTGCAAGGGGCTGCATCACAGAGACCTAAACCCACCTGCTCTTGTTTTGCAAAATCCCTTTCTTGGTTGACTGGTTGACCCTGTTGCAGTTGCTGAGGAGTGAAACCAGCACAGCCTGCCTCATTCCCTCAAACCAAGCACCCCACTCTCAGGTTTTTGCCTCACTGTGTGTGCTGTCAGCTGTTCCACAGGACAAAATACATTTTAGTGCTTTCCTATGACACAGATGGGACATCACAGGCACCCTCTGGATGCATCTTCAGGCCTTTGTGGCTGCCACTGCCCTCCCACTCATGGGATCATAGAATCATGGAATGTTTTGGCTTGGGAAAGACCTTAAAGGTCGTCTAATTTCAAATCCTTGGGCAGGGACAACTTTCACTTGACCAGGATGTTCAAAGCCCCATCCAATATGGCCTTGAACACTTCCAGGGATGGGACATCCATGGCTGTTGCGGGCAGCCCGTGCCAGTGCCTCACCACCCTCACTATAAAGAAGTATATATAATATATAATATATATTATATAGTATATAATATCTATTATATAATGTATTATATGTAATTCATAAAAAGTATATATGTATAAAAATATATAATATATTTATATATATTTTATATATATTATATATAAATACATAAAATATATATGAATATATAATTTATATTAAATATATATTAAATATAATTTTATATAGAATAAATATAATAAATATATTATATATATATGTTTTAAAAAGTATATATATATATATGTATGCATATGTATATATATATATAAAGTAAAGAATTATATATATACTATATATATATAAAGTAAAGAATTTTCCCCTGACAGATAATCTACACCTAATCTCTTTCAGTTTAAGGCTATTCCCCCGTGTCCTATCGCTACATGCCCTTGACAGAATTCCTCTCCAGCTCTCCTGCAGGTACTTGGAAGGTGCTCTCAGAGCTCTCTCTTCTCCAGACTGAACAGCCCCGACTCTCTCAGCCTGTCTTGCTGAGAGGTGCTCCAGCCCTCTGAGCATCTCCGCAGCCGCCCTGGCTGCTCCCGCAGGTCGGTGTCGCTCCAGGCGGGGTCTCGGGGGAGCGGAGCCGAGAGGGATGCGCGGGATCCCGGCTGCCCGCAGGGGAGAGCGGCGGGGGCGCGGGGCAGGGGCAGCCCCGGGGCCGGAGCCGCGGGTCCCCACAGCGGCCCTTGAGCTCCCCTTAGTGCCGGCAAGGAGCATCGGAGAGCGGCGGCTCCGCTGCGGGACCGGCCGGGCGCGGGAGGCGCCCGCGGCTCAGCCCGCAGCTCCCACCGCATCCCGCCGCGATGGGTCCGGCGCCTGTCCTCGCAGGGACACCTTTATTTACCCAAACTGCATCAATCGCGTGCGATACAGGAAAGCCCAGTTAATAGTTTCTCCCTAATATCTACAGGTGTGTGTGTATAATTTTATTTCTTTGTGTATTATTTTATTTCTTTATCTATTCGAGCATCTATTTATTTATTTATCCATTTATTTATCTATTTATTTATTTATATTTAACACCAGTTAATAGCTTATTCATGCTTTGCTGTATTTTTTTATTTCTTATCATTTTGTTTTACTGGAACATCTAATTTCTAAAGGCACGAAAAGCTTCGCTTTATACACCAGGTAAGTAAGGGGTATTGCTACTGGAGACAGGTTAGGAAATGCTGACAGAGAAGGCAAGGGATTTAGCTAAGGTCAAAAACAAGTGTTGTGCTAAAGCAGGGTAGTGTGGCATCTAGACCCCGGGCACTTATTTTTGCACTTTAAATTGTGACCAGCTTAGTTTCCAAACAACACTTATATTTGCATGCCAGAGAGGTCATCTGAGGATTTCTGAGCATCTGCTGTCTTGGGTGCATGCACTTCTCTGGTGATTTTAAGCTCAGGTTCACAACTGTAGCATGATGAAGATGGACTATCCAGCTCAGCTGCAGTAAGTGCAGGTTTCTGCACACTGATCCTATTCGCTTACTGCACTAAGCTAACGTGGACCATCCCCTCCCCTGTGGACTTAGAGGTCACACACGTGTGAGCTCCTGCAGATGAGCTGATGTCAGGTAGCTGGAAAAGCTGTGAACTGGCTCACATGCCTGAGCTCCAATTGTTTTGTGACAGCTGGGATGTTTCAGGTTACCTGTGGGTCTTGCAACTGTTATTGATTTGTGAAAAATTCAGCTTTCTTTGTCAATATTTCTATGACCTGGTAAAGAGGCACAGAAGCACAGCCTGATGAAATTGGGTTTGCATCATGAAGAGGAGCTCCATGGAGGGCAGAGGCAGCAGCAGCTCCTAGGACAGACTCGATGTCCCATCAAGAACATTCCACCCCAACATCCTCATGGTGGCCGCAGTTATTGTCACCCCAGTTGCGCTTGCTACAGTCCATAATTGACATTTCACTCCCTGTGCAACTCACATCATCAAGCCAAATTTGTCCGGTACCTTTGGAAGATCAAACAAACAAACAAACAAAAAACCAGTTGGATGGGATGGGAGAGAGAGGAATATGCCTTTTTTTCCTAAAGAGAGCCCTGTGGACAGTGGGTGTGTGTTGGGTTGTGTGGTTGGTTTGTTGGAAATGAAGCATTTAGGCACAGTTCACGCAGCCCTTGACATGCAGCTCATCCCAAGAGGAACGAGGAGATGGTGGCCTTGCTGTGGCGCTTTCTGTGTGTGTGTGAGCCCCATGGCAGGCCTGGGGGGTGTGGACTCACCTGCTGAGGCTGTGAAGAAGGAGACGCCCTGGCTGAACCCCAGCATGCGGCAGACGACGCCGGTCTCGCGCAAGGACCAGCCGTCATCGCAGATGGTTCCCCAGGAGCCTCCGTGGAAGATCTCCACACGGCCCCTCCTGCCTCCTCCTGCGATTCGTATGTAATTAACAGGGCCAGCTGAGAATTCAGAGGAGAAAATAACTCCATGGGTCATACAGGCATAAGGAAAAAGGCACTGACAGACAGAAGTGTGACCACCAAACCAGAGGGATGTTCCCATCCCCAGGGTGGGACCAGAGGTTTGTGGTGGCTCAAATACAAACAATTCAAGAGCCCTCCTGCATTTAGACACACCAGGCTGCAGCTCAGAGCACAGACTCCTTGGCTTAACCAGCATGAGCAGAGGGGTATTTTGGTCCTGATCTCAGGTAGCTCTGATACCAGAAGGCAAGTGAGACGAAGAAGTAAAATCCAGTACCTTGTCCTTTTTCGCCTTTGCTCCCTTTCAGTCCTGGGGAACCTGTTTCAAATTAGAAAAGCAAACATTTGACAGTTGCTTGTGGAAAAATCTGGTTGTTTTCTAGTTCTGAATACTTGTGTGAGCTAGAGATGTTCAGACTCCTTCCCTTGTAGAAAATGAGCACCCTGAAGTGACCAAGGGTATTTAAAAGAAACATGGAAGGAAAAACAGGATAACATGCAGCAAAATACTCCCAATGTGCAACCCAACAAAAGGGCCACTTTCAAAATCCCATATATTCATTCACTTATGGGAAATGTATCTCATTCCCATTGTTACCTGTAAAATGACATCTCTGACAGACTTTGGGATCTCCAGAAGCAGGCATGGTGTCTCCCAAAGTGCTTGCAGGAAGACCTGCATCCTGGGATTTGATCTCCAGGGAGAGCAGAAAGGTGCTCCCAGCAGTCCTCCACATTTCTGTGGAGCATCTTGGTCTTGAGGGTAGGGGTGTTTGAAAGAACCCATTGAGCTCTTTTTCCCAGAGCTACCTCCAGAAAGCACTCATTGCTGTCTCCTTCTGGGGACCAGGAGAGCAGATGCACCCAGAGCATGGAGCCAGACAGGTTACACTTCCTCCATCTTCCAGATGCAAAACTCCAGAGGAGGAGTGCATGGAGAACCTCCACACAGAATCTAGTTTATTTTATTTCTGAGGATTCTGTGTGAATAAATAAAAGAAAAAAGCATCTGGAGCACTGTTTGCTTCCCATGGGCTGCTGTAACTACTGTTTGTTTTTTTCTTTTTTTGACTACAAGTCTTATGTTTTTTTGAAACATTCTGTGGTTGGAAGGGAGGGGGTTAAGGATGGAGAGTAGCTGTAGTGTTGGCCCTTTTGAACAACTTTTGTGTCCTACAGTTAGCAAGGTGTAGTTAAGTAGCCTCACTGTTAGGTGTTTCCAACAGCTTCACTCTTGCATGTTCCTGAGTGTTTACATGGGATTTATCCCAGGCACAGGGTGTCTCTGATGTCTCTGAGCAAAGCAAAGGGGAACATGGGCTGTTCCAGTTTTCTGTGAAATCAGGGGTTTGGGAAAACCTAATGCCTCTGTGTACTTGCATGTCTTTTGACACAGCTCCCAGGGTGTACAGCTGACACCCTGCACATTCCTTTGCCAGGAAGGCTGATCTGCAGTCCCAAACCCAAATGTGCCACCAGCTCCACAGACCCTGTGGAAAGAGCCTTACCAGTAAATCCAGTCTCTCCCTTGGCTCCTTTTAGTCCTGGCTCTCCTTTCTGACCCTTAGGGCCATAATCCCCCTTGGATCCTTTTTGACCAACTGGGCCTGGGGTGCCTGGGTGGAAAGCAAGAAGTCATTGCCTTTGTCCCTTCCCAGGGAAAGGACATGACAAACCTTTCACATTGATGCAGAACAGTGGAAAGTGGCACCTAAAGTGCTTTGCATCATCATCTCTGTATCAGAATAAATCATGCTGTAAGAGTTTACCTGCTGGGCCCTGGTCTCCCTTTGCTCCCTTCTGCCCTGGAGGTCCTAAAATCATAAAAACAAACAAACATACATTTATGAAACTGATGTTTATAGATTTACAAAAGCTTATGCAAATTAGTATTTAGAATTGATTTTAACTCATCTAGTTTTGGTGTCTACACTATAAGCATCTATTTCTGAATCAGGTGACTTACATCATACTCGGTGCAGACCATGTCAAACAAGAAAATACAGGCAATGGAGAAACATCATCTCCTGAAATTCATCTTAAACTGCTTCTTTGTTTGTGCATTTTCAATTTATACCAAAATTCAGGCCCCATCACCCCTCACACACGTTACAGATGGCAGAACCAAGCCTCTGGTGAGCAGTCAGCCCCAGCAGCCTGGCAGAGCCCCAGGAGTGCCATGGCATCCTGGGATGCACTGGGGGTCCAAGAAGAAAACTCAAGAGGTCTGCTCTTGGTGGTGTAGTTCCCTTTGTGGTGTCTGCATGATGTGTGTTGTGGACCCAAAACCTGTTTTATTCTCCCTTACCTGCTATTCCTTTTTCTCCCTGTGCACCTTTCAGTCCAGCAATGCCTTGTGCTCCTAAAATCAAAAAGAAATCAGTAAAGGTGAACCCATCACACAAAGTGAGGCCAGAGTAGGAGGGCAATGAGTTTTAGCTTTGAGCAGGGCTGTACCTGGGCTACCTTTGGGGCCCTGGTCCCCCTTTTCCCCTTTCTGACCAGGTCTGCCTTCAGGGCCAGGACTTCCAGAAGGTCCAAGCTGTCCAGCTGCACCTTGAGGTTGAGTGAAAGCAGCACAAAATGAAATGTTACGCAACACATGGAGGAGATCAAAAGACAGACAGCTCAATCACCAGCCCTTGCGCACTGAGCTGAGCCTGTGAAGGCAAAACAAACACTGGTTGTCTCCAAATTGCAATCCTGGCAGTGCTAACCTTAGCAATGCAGCCAGGGGTGATCTGGAGTGAAGGGCTGCATGGAACCAGGTCCTGGCTGACTGCCAGCCTTGAAATGCACAAGTTCTTCCCAAAAGAGCAGCCAATTTCTGCCCCTGTGTGTGCACAGGTGCCAGGAAGGAGGCCATGGCCCTTCTTTCCCTCTCAGTCTCCTGCACAGGGAATGGGGCCCACAAGAGACAGCCAAGCCTGCTGGATGAGTTTGGATGACATTGAAACATTGGCACGGTTTCTTCATCTAATCACCATCTTCTCTTACCCATGCTGGGATCTAGACCAGCTGCAGCTTTGCTTGTCATGAAACACCACATTAAAGACACCAGAATTATGCCTCCACAAGAAATGGCACATTCTGCACAGCTTACCTGCCTCTCCCTTCTGCCCAGGCGGTCCAGGCTTCCCGGGGCTCCCTGCAAGGATACCCTGGCATCAGTGCAGAGCAGCCCCTCGGTGGAGCAGCCCTGCACCCTGGCCCACTGTGCCTCAGCACTTGCACTTACCCTGGTCACCTGGAATTCCTGGGAATCCCTGCTCACCCTTAGGACCCATGGGTCCCGGGAATCCGGGGCCTCCCTTCTCGCCCTTGTCACCTTTCTGTCCTTGGGGACCTATCAAACAGCACAGCACATACATGTAAATTCCAAAAAAACCAGATTTGTTGTCTCTGCAGCCTGTGGAGCACCTCTGTCTGGCCACACCAGCAGCAAGGTTTGGCCTCACACCTGCATTACCATTCAGTGACACCATATTGTCACCATAAAGATGGAGTAGGACAGAGCTAGCCTGTGTGATCCACCTCTGGCTCTTCAGCCTCCCTGGCCAGATGTTTGTCTGGCCTGCTGTTAAAGGCTTGTCATGACAACTCTCCAATCTGTTCCCCAAACTATCCCTCCTCCTGGAATGTTTTCTCCTTAGTTAGATATCCCTTACTGCATCTGAATGCTTCCCCTCTGTCAGACACAGTGGAGATACAGAGCAGCACATTCCACTCCTGTTCTTCCAGAGAGTTCTGTCATCTCCCCTTAACCTTGCCTTCTCTGAACAGGTGATCAGCATGCTCCAAAAGAGCTGAGTTACTTGAAAGTGCCTCATTTGAAGACTTCTCCTTCATCTTTCTGCTCTAGAATTATCCCAAAGTCCTTGCCTTTTGGTATTTCTCCTACAGTCACTCTTCTCTCCTGGAGCATCCTGTGCTAATGAGAGCATTGGGGCATTCAGGAGCTGATGGAAGATCTGAGGGAGCTCTTATCAACCTGTCCAGCTGTCCTGCCTGCTCTGCACCACACACATCACCTGCTTTCTTTTCCTCTCCTGCTTTCAGCCCATGTGAGACCCCTGAGTTACAGCTATCCATAATTCATGATACATGGGACAAACACGTGGCATAGCTCTTCTCCTTCAGGTGTACAAAGCCAGGCTTATGTAAGATGCTCATAAAGCTCTCAGAAAGGTGTTCCACTAAAATGAGGATTAACATCCACATGCTTGTGCATATAAATTATATTGTATTATTTTATACCATAGAAATCCTACTGCAAACATCACTGCTTTAATCTAGGGTAGGCTGATAATTGAATATCTGTGGCTTTCATTAGACAAAGGTCACTCTGTAAAGAGACTTCTGTGGTGCAGAATCAACATTTTGCATGGCCTCTTCCCCCAGCCCTCCTCTGGGAGATTTGCTGAAGCATGACATGAAATTAAACCCCTTCAGATCAGGTCAAGTGTCCTGTTTATCCAGCTCCCTCACTGACTGGCAAACCACTCTCAGGACTGCTTGGATTTTTTATGAATACTGACCAATGAAAACTTCTTCTGGTGTTTTATGTAGAATGAGTTTAATAAGAAATACGTGTGAGAACATTAAAGATATTAAGATAGCGAAGAAGTCTTACCTGCAATCCCCATCTCTCCTTTTTCTCCTTTCACTCCTGGACCACCATTTGGGCCAGCAGGGCCAGGAGCTCCCTTGCTGCCCTTCTCCCCCTGGGCTCCATCTGTGCCTGCAGGGACAACACCATTTTCTGATGCTTCCTGGGGTGCCACTGTAGTCAGTGCCAGCAGCAGGACACCCACCACAGCTGTGAGCCTGAGCCAAACTCCACTCTCTGTGCACTTGAGAGTGGTGCTGGTGACAGTGGGAAATTGCCCCACAGTGACTGTTGCACGCTGACTTTTAAAATAAGATTTTTTTTTCCAGCTAAGTTTTGCTTTTGCTCACATTAGCTTTACATAGGCTTATTTCCTTCAGCTCCAATGTCATTCTTACTCACACCTTGGCTGAGGACAAGATTGCTCATAAAATCATCCATAAAGCCACTTTATGTCCATCCACAGAAGTAATTCAGGTGTCAAAAAAGCCTCACCTCGGTCTCCCTTTGTCCCTGGTGGTCCCCGTAACCCTGGGATGTAAAATACATATATCAGCTGACACACATCATCTATTCACACTAATGGCTAAGAAGAAGAGACAAATTTTTTAATCATCCTTTGCTCACACGATTTCAGTCACCAGTGAGGCCAATCTTCAGCTGGCAGGGACCAGAACAACCACTTGAGTAAAGTCCTTGGAGCTCAGCTGAGTGCTCAGCTGGGCAGGGGCCAGCTTGTCCTCCTGCCAAGCCCAGCTCATGGGGACCATTGGGGAGATCTTTCATGAAAATGCACTGAACAATTGGGCTCTGATGTGTAATAATACTGCTTGGCAGGAGGTGCTCTTTCAACGTCCTAAGTGCAGCCAGGAACATATGAAAACACAATTTTTAATTTTTTTTTTCCCTTCAGAAAATCTCATCAGTGTAGCCAAGAAGTAGGGATGGATGAGTTACAGACCTGACCTAACAAGGGTTGTATCTTAGATCATTATCACAGGATCATGGAAACTGTTGCCTGGCCCAACCTCTGCTCCAAGCGAGCCAGCATTAGATCAGGACCTGCTGCATCCTCACAGTCTGGAGATGTTTACCTCCTGTGGCAGGGGTGGTTCTACCCAAACCCCCAGGCACCCAGAGCAGCAGCTTGTGCAGGGCTGGGGAGGGCAGAGCTTGCACCCAGCTCATTCCTGAGCCTGTGCCAATGCTTTCCTAGGGACAGGGTGGGCATGGACCTCTGTGGGAGCACTTGGGCTGGCCCAGGCTCCTGGAGGAGCAGTGGAAAGCCTCTACACAGGCTTACACCTGCTCTTTACAGGTGGTAAATGGTCATGAGGAGACCTTTTACATGAGGTCTCCTCATGACCATCGGGTGTCTGCACACTGGGTAGGGCCCAGGTCTGGAGGCTGAAATCCCAAATCCTCACTTAAGGTCTCTGAGATGAAATAAAGAAGAAGAAGGAAAGAGGAGAAGTTGTGGTTCAGTTACCAACATACCTGGTACTCCAGGATCTCCTTTGCGTCCAGGAGGCCCTGAAATAAATATTGAATGGGTATTTTTCAGTAGTCAGCAGTCAGTGTGGAGCACAGCAGAATGGGATTGAGGTGTGGGCTGGAGACACAACCCTTCTGGAGGGCACCTAGAGCCCAAACCTACAAGTCACAGGAGGGATGAGGAGCCCAGAGCTGCATGTGCAGCTGCAAGGGGACCTGGGGGTTTGCACAGAGGTGCTCCCTTGTGACCATGTTCACAGGGGGTTTTGGATGAGGGAAGAGACGAGGATCTGACTCCATGTTTCAAAAGGCTGATTTATTATTTTATGATATATATTACATTAAAACTATACTAAAAGAATAGATGAAAGGATTTCATCAGAAGGCTAGCTAAGAATAGAACAAGAAAGAATGATAACAAAGGCTTGTGGCTCGGACTCTCTGTCCAAGCCAGCTGACTGTGATTGGCCATTAATTAGAAACAACCAACTTGGGCCAATCAAAGATCCACCTGTTGCATTCCACAGTAGCAGATAATCATTTTTTACATTTTGTTCTTGAGGCCTCTCAGCTTCTCAAGAAGAAAAATCCTAAAAAAATGATTTTCATAAAAGATGTCTGTGACACTCCCTGGTCTGAAGTTGACTCCCATCCTGGGCATGGGGCATCACTAACTGACAGGGAGATTGAATCTTGCCCTAGTTATTGGATCATCTAAATTGGGGTTTCAGCCCCACTAATGCTGCAGAGCCAGCATGGAGAGCCATACCTGCAATCAGGGTGATGTTGCTCATCCTCATCATCAGGTTTGCATTGTTGCTTTTAATTATGGTGATTTCCTCTTCTAAGCTTCTCCTCCAGTTTTCTTCTTGTCCCATGAGAAAGTTCTTCCAAGTGGGGCTTCTTGACAAGGCCAGATGGCTGGCAGAGGAACGCTGCAGAATCTCTTCTGTATAGGAGGCATTTTGCTCTTGGAGTTCCAGTATCTCTCTCTGCATCTTAAACACTGAGGAAACAAAAAGCCCATGCAGTGAATACTCGCTGCCCGCTCCGGCTGGGAAATGGGTGTTTGGCAGAGCAGCTCCCCAGCACCTGGAGGGGACAGGGGGGATAAAGACCACCCCTGTTTGACCCTGGGAGGTGGTTTTTGTGTGCCAGCCCCTGCTGCAGCCAGGAGTGCAGCTGGGAGTGCTTTTGCAAATGCAAAGCACACACACGGGCTGGGGAATCGCTCCTGTAGCCGCTGCTTTGCCCGGCGGTGTTGGAGGAGCCTCTCGCTCCCTCAGAGGTTTCAGACCCGTGTGCTCATTCCCCCGTGCCCCCAGGATCACCCAGCAGAGCTCTCCTGTGATGCCCAGCCCATGGGGAGGCTGTGGCCTTACCTTTGTACATGAGCAGCCCCTGGCCGGCCGTCAGCAGCAGCAGGTAGATGCTCAGCGCTGTCCGAGTGCAGCATGTGGATGCCTTTTTGTGGCTCCGAGGCTCTAAAAACCAAGAGAGGTAGGGTAGAAGCTCTCCCACATTTCTGCCCTACAGGCTCTGCGTGCTTGCAGCCTCTCCGGGCTTTCCAGAGGTGTGGGCATCCCTCTGTGAGACCAAGGCATGCTGCCTTCCTTTGCCCCAGGCTTTGCCCTGCAATCTGCTTGGCCATCTCTTCCTTTGCTAATTTAACCAGCTCAGCTCCATCAAGACTAAATCCAATGTGAGTGTGGTGATTTCTCCCTTTCTGCACCAATAAACTCCCTGTTTCCATCACTTTTACTTGTCCCAGGCTGCCTTTCAGAGGGCTGCTCAAAGCAATCCCTTCTCCATCCTGAGCACTGCATACGTGTGATTCCAACAGTGATACATGTATGCATCAAAACAAATGAAAAATCAATAGTAAACTGATCTGCAGAACAAATTGAAACAAGTCATAAGATGTAAAATCAATCATTACCAGCAAGTGCAAAGGAAATAAATGGCTTTGTTGAATTTTGGCCTTCAGGGAGGAAAAAAGTATTTCAGAAGCATTGGTAACTACGTCAGACATTCAGTAAGTTGCCCTCAATTGAGGTCTTTATTTTTTTTCAAAGTAATGTAATCAGGAGTTTAAAGTCTTAGTATTAAAAGAGTACAATATTTTAATTGGTTTTACAATAGAATGGCTTAGTCAGCAATGAAGCTTTTATATTCAGCTGAAAATTCATAAACTTACATTTTTTTATTGAGTCTGGTGATTTTAGTATCTTAACTATTACACATGAAAGTCTTACTCAAGAAAATTAGACATTTTCTGAGACAGGAAAATAACTGATTTTGATGCTCAGCATCAGCTTTTGGCTAGAAAGGGTAGTTTGACATACTTCTACTTTTAAATGGCAATTAATTTACTAGCAAAATCACTGCAAAAAGCATTTAATATTTCATCTTTATATGTTGTTTTAGACCAGATAAAATCCATATAAATCCATTGAACAAAAAGAAATCTTACCACTTATCTGAAAGGTTGTGATAGCAGGTGAGGCAAACCCAATCTTTTCTGAAATACTGAAAGAGTTCATATCACTTGAATTTCTGTCTTCCCCGTGTTTGTCTGTAATTTTCATGACAAATTTCTTGTGGCTATCATAAAGCCATGGACAATAAAGAACTGGAGGCACTTCCTCTCTTCCTCCTGATTTGATATGCTTTCTGATATTCTTTTCCTATCTGCTCAGCTTTTATAGACTGCTGAGAACTCTGATGTGGTAATTTGAACAGTTCCTCAAAAAATCCCACAGCTGAGATGCTGAGATGCTCTCGTGTGCTTAGTTGGAGTCCAGCATCTCTGCACTGTGGCAGAGCTAGGCATGAGATGGACATTGTGTTTCTAACACAAGTAACCCTCCTCAGGTAGCCAAGAAGATTCCATGTTCAGTGTTGGCTTGGCCATCACTCTCCTGGGAGGGGAGGCTGAGGACTTGGTCACACTGAAACTCACAGCAGTGTGCACCACAGTGACACCTCAGTGGCTGTGTGACTCAAGTGCAAGGAGGGAAAGGATCAGGAGGAGTTGTAAAGACAAGTGAATGATGGTGGGATGGGGGATGCTGAAACCCAAAGGGGTTTGGGATGATATGGAGAAGAGGCGCTTGCAGCCTCCTTGAAAAGGTCTCTCCAGCTTCTGCTTCCTCCCTGATGAGTTTTTCACACCCACAGACACAATTCCTACCTCTTCACCATTTCATTGTTCTCATCCTGTCAAACTCCCCCTGGCATTTGTCATTCTGACACCTCCATTTGGGTTTGACTTCTGCAAAGCAAAGTGACTCACCCGGGCCCGCAGGCAGGAGCTGTTGGTAGGAGCTGGGCAAAGCCCTCCTCATCCACGCTGCCAGCACCACGTCCTGCCCTCTGCGAGGAGCAAGGCAGTCACTGTCACACCTCCTGGTCCTGGGCTGCAGGTCTGGGTCCATCCCTGGGGCCGTGTCCACCCCTGAGGCTGTGTCCACCCCTGGGGCCGTGTCCATCGCTGGGGCTGTGTCCATCCCTGATGCTGTGTCCATCCCTGGCTCCTCACTGCTCTGCTTGGCCATGGAGTGAAGCGTGGCAGAGCTTCAGGTAGGGCTGAGCTGGAGATCCTCACCCTGACGGTGCAGAGTACAGCCCTCTGTTCTGCACCTGGTGCACAAATCTCTGAAAGACTTAGACCACAAATACGTGGGGATTTTTGAATCAGCTGCTGTGTTCTCCTTTCAAATGTGCTTGTGCAGCTGTGACTCGGTTTGTCCCCAAGAGGGAGGAAGAGGAATCCTCCATTTTTAAACATTCTGCTACACTCTGAGTAGGAATTGGGATAATTTGCTTCCTTGTGAAGGTCCTTGTGAGTTAGGGAGGCTCTAGAGGTTACCACCAACAAACTGAGCCACAGAAAATGCCTGTGCAACATCTCCCATCATGGCATCACCTCCTCACTGGAGTAAGGGCTCAAATCCAGCCCATTTCTGATGGTTCTGGTGGTTCAGCTGACCACTCTGTACAAGCCTGGAGCCATCTACTCCTACTGGGTGATGAGCTGGGAATGACCGTGCTTGTGCTGCCAAGTGGATGTTTATAGGGATGGATGTGATTCAGGTGCATGCAGAGAGCAGATTTACAGCAGAGAGGCTTTTAATAATACTTCTAGTAGAATCCATTTCGTTTCAAAGTATTAAAAATAAGCTGGCAGACGTAGCTCTCGAATAAAGACAAAAGGTGCAATGAGATCTTTGTGCCCTCCTTCCCTGAGAAAGGAGCTCAAGGATAAGTCTTCACGTGATTCATGGTCATGCTGTGTCCGTGCCACTCTCACTGGCCCAGTTGGCATGGGTGTGAAAACGGGGTAGATTCCATTAATTTGACAGCCCTGAACTGCAGTGTTTTGGGTTTTGAAGTCCAATCCTCCACTTTTGGGGGGGAAATCATGAGCTGCAGTTGCCTGCCCAGCTGGTCAAACATTCCTATCTATTTGATGCAGGCTCATGCAGCTCTGCAAGCTGCCACATTCTCATTGCTCGGCTGGGCATTTAGCTGCCTGGGAAGTTGTGGTGCATTTCTGTCTGGATGTCAGCCCCTGCAAACAGGCAGCAGATTTCCCAGGCATGAGGTGCAGAGGGTCTGGGCCACGCCCTGGTGCCAGAGCTGTGTCCCAACATGCTGGCTCAGCCTCTGTGAGTGCTCCCAGCCTGCTTTCTGCTGCCTTTCATTTCTCACTGCACCATCACTGGCTGCAGCAATAGGTCGGCTCTGATTTTGCAATCAGGAGAGGAAAAAAGAAAAGAAACTGCTGATTCAGGGCAGTCTCCCTAGCTTGATGTTCTGCTGAAGCAATGGGGTTATTTATGGAATAACAGATTATGGGACATTATGGGACGCATATGCTGGGCCATCAGCCTTACCCTTTGGGCTGTTTGTGAGAAAGCTCTGGTCCCTCTCCTCCTGCTGCTCATCCTGCCTCCCCTGACACTCAAGGAAGAGCTTGTAGTCCTCCAGCTCATCCCTTTCCTTCCTACATTCATACAGACGATGCTCCCCATGTTCTCACTCTAAGTGTGCACCAACATGTGAACCAAGTTTTCTAAACTGACCACAGCTCCTCAAAGTCATAACTTTGGGGCCTGGGGGCCTGGGGGAACTGCTGCTGCTGGGAAAAGGAAGTGGCCTGGAAGTGGCTGGTGGAGCAAAAAAGTCCCTGGCCATGCCCACCACCTTTCTCATCTTCCATCACTGTGGTCCTCTGCAGGCATTTGCCACCCCCAAGAGTTCATGGCAAAGCAAAGGGACGCAGCACTAAACTCCAGCCTGGCAGTAGCTGAACACATCAGCAGCCTCCTCAGGATAGCCATTTATCCTGAAAAAACTAAAGTTGTGGTTCTTTAGAGACTTTTTTTTCACCCACGTGAAATGTCCTAGCTCAGAGGTGTTTGACCATTTACCCACAAGATGGTAATTTTTCCAGACTCATCTATTTGATTGCAGACTGTCTCAGGCATAAATGTGCAGCATTCAGGAGGCTTTCACACCTCTCCAAGGAAGTGTGTGGCATAAACAGGCCCAACACTGGGTAGGTTGGTGCAGGAACCTTCACCATTTCTGCTGCTGCCTCTAGACTGAAGTGAGGGCTGCAGCCAGGAAAGGTGACAGTCTGCCCCTTTTCCTGATACCTGCACCCATGATTCTGCAGATGGGCTTCAAAACATCACAAAGTAATCCTGCCACAGACCACATTGTTCTCCCACAGAAAAAAAGCAAGTAACTGCTTTGACTTGTGACACATCCCATACATGTCCACCACAAAGCCAGCAATGACCACAGCTGTACAACTGCCTCATCACAACCTTGCTAGTAGACTAGCTTGGTTCTTTTTTTCCCCTATTTTACCTGATTTTTCAGTCTTTTGTCTTTTTGCAATGAACCAGTTTGATGAATTTTGACATAGCAGTTCTTGTGGTGGATTTATCCAGCAATCCGCCAAACAGCTACCCAAATGTTCTCTCAGTCCTCTTTTGCAAAGGATGGGGAGAAAATGGAAGGTGAGAAGACTTGTGAGTTGATATAAAGACAGTTTAATAGGGAAAGCAAAAGATGCACTTGCAAGCAAAGCAGAAAGAGGAACTCATTCTCTACTTCCCATGAGCAGGCAGATTGGCAACTGCTTTTGGGAATCGGGGCCTCAGCATGCACGATGGCTTTTTGGGCTGACAAATACACAAACCACAAACCTCTCCCTTCCTCCTTCCTCCCCTGAACTTCTAATCTCTGAGTTTGACATCATACGGTGCAGAACATCCCTGGGCTCGGTTTGGGTCACAACCCTGGCTGTGTCCCTTCCCAATCTCTTGCCCAACCCCAGCCTGCTCCCAGGCTCAGTTTTGTACAAGCTCTGCCCACCAGTACCAAAAAACATCCATGTCAGCAACAAAACATCCGTGTTAGCAGCACTGGCTTAGCCCCAGACCCAAGGCACAGCACCATACTCTGTTGGGGTGCTGTGGGGAATTATTCCTCCATTCCTGTCAGACCCAGCAGAGCTCTCAGTGGACAGTGTTTATCCTAAAACGCCTTGTTCTCCCCGAAGAAGGAGCGAGGACTGTGATGCCTGTGGACATCAGGAGGCACTGCTGAATCCAGGGGATGCCAAGGCAGGCTGTGGGTGATCTGCCCACCAGTAGATCACGGAGGTACCACATCCGGGATCTCCCTTGGGAGTGTCTCATGGACTGCCCAGCTCAGCCCTGGTCAACATCCCCTGAAAAAAAGTGTGGCCAGCTCTAAGGGCAAGAAATGGTGCATTAAGTGGAGATTTTCTGTGCAGAGGAGAGGCTGAGGCCAACACACAAGTTCCAATGCAAGGGCATTAAAGCAAACCCTGAGTCTGGACCCACATGGAAGCAGAGGCC
Source organism: Zonotrichia albicollis (assembly GCF_047830755.1). Classification (NCBI taxonomy): domain Eukaryota; kingdom Metazoa; phylum Chordata; class Aves; order Passeriformes; family Passerellidae; genus Zonotrichia; species Zonotrichia albicollis. The sequence goes on along the minus strand of NC_133828.1, from coordinate 9,253,656 downwards.
TCATTGTGGAGCTCCCCACATCCCTGCAGAGCCAGACCTGTGCTCGGGGGGTCTGGCTGTGCAGTAGCACCTGGTCTCTTCTGGGACTGTGGAGAAGCACTTGTGCTAAAGCAATAAAACTCCCAGCACTGCCTGGCTGACATTTCTCCTTTCTAGCTTGATGTGTTGCTTGGCTTTGTTGTAGAGATTGAAAACAGATTTTCTTTCCCTTCTATGAGTTATGTTAATTTGTGATTCATCAGAACTTGCCTCTTCTCCTCCTTTCCTTTTTTTTCCCCCTCCTTTAGGCTGGATGCAGCTGCACCATGAATTCAAGGAACCACCTGCAAAATATTTTAATGACTTCAACCTGCTCTTTGAGGTGAATTAATACCAGGGGAGCCTCTGCAGCACAGTGAAATAGTCGGGCTTGGCTAAGCAGGCCACCCTCAAAGCTGAAAAATATGTTCTGCAAGGCTGATGGGCCTGACAGGCAAGTTTGATTTCAAGGTCCTCGTGCAACATCCTCCTCCTCACCTCAAAGGCAGTTGTCCCTTGTTCAGGTAAGAGCTGATCCCAAGGACTGTTGAGACAGGCTAAGAAATAGGGGGGATAATGAGACATCACAAAACCACATGGAGGGTGCATTAGATCTGTTATTGGTGTGCTACAAGCAGCACAATTATGCTGAACATGGAGGATCTCCCAGGGCTGCTCTGCATTTGGCAGCTCAGTTCTGGAGGGAGAGATCAACTGCTCCCTAAGCTCCTCTTTTCTGGAATGCTTTGGTTCATCACATGCTTTCCACAAGGCCAGAAAGATTTCTCTAAGCACAGCTCACAGTGCAGCCACATTCCCACTTTCCTCCATCTCCTGGGCTTTTAAAATTCAAGGTTTATTTTTAATTTGCTAAGCAGCTATTAACCATATCAAATGATACTGCAGGTGCTGTTGTGGTCCTTTCCGCCCCACAACCAACCCAGCCAGGCAAGGAGGTTATTAACTTGCCCTGATGTTTTTTTCAGGAAAGTCTCTGGGATTATGTGAGGCTCAGGGTCATGGTATTTTTAGATATTAAACTAGTCAGGTAGTCAGCACATTGTTCAGAAGGACATTCTTAAAGAGGTTTATTATTGAGTATTGTCCTTGCACTGGGGCACATCCCAGTTAATTGCCTGCACATCAATGTGTTGCTCTGGATTTATCTCAGGGTAAACATATTAAGGAGTTGATACTTGGGCTCCCACTAAAGGACACCATGGGATGGTTTGTCTCTGATAAGCTTTCTGGCACAAATTCCCATGTCCTGTGAATGCTACTGGCAAACACTCCAGCTTAAAAATCCATTAACCTGTAACCACCCCATGCCCCTCATTCAGTGGATGTGGAGAGCAAACATGTGCGTGAGCAGCTTTATACACAGACTTGAGACCATTCCTGACAGCATATTTCCACACAGAATTAACTCAAAGCAACTGTCCTGTAAAACATGTGTGCATTAAAGCTCAGAGCTTGAAAATGCTCCAGCCTCCTCTCTCCAGGCTCCTTCCCTGCCTCTCAGCTTTCTGCTGTCCCTAGAGAGCAGCAGCCATCTCTGCTGTTCAAATCCTCTCCTGTAGTTGCTCTGGTGACACTGGGTGCTTCAGAGACCTGAAGTCATGACTTTTCCCCTTGAATTTCCTTGCTTCATCTCTTGCCCTCTGTTCTGATGTCCCTTTGCTGTCCTTTTGTACCTCTTCCCTGGGTACTGACATGACAGCACAGCTCCTGTCTGCTCAGCATTGCTCCATTCCCTTTTGGTAACTCTCCTGCTTGCCTGTGACAGCCACGTGTGCCTGAGCTTGCTCAATCTCCTGCCAGGAACTGATAAGCTCGGGTGTGAAACTTCCAGCATCAGCACATGGGGGGAAAGCAAAAGAAAAGGAAAAGGTGCCTTTGTGGAGCTTCATTGCCACCCTCCAAGGCACAGCACCCTCCAGAAACCACAGCCAGCTTGCAATCCCTGCATTGCTCCCCACAGATCCCACCTTCAGACCAGCAAGGTTTATTTACCCTTAACCCGAGCCAATAGCTGATTGATGCTTCTCCATTATGGCCTTTAGCAATGGTAACTAATTCTTAATTTATTCTTTTCATTCTCCACTGTTTCTCAGCGTGAAGGCGTTTGTCTCAGGAGGTGTCTCAGGGAAAGGGAACAAGAAGCTGGTGAAAAAGTGAAAAATGGCAGGAGTGGAGCAGAGTGTCTCATCAAGTGGTGAGGGGCTGGGAATGTGTTGGTGTCCCTGGGGCCAGGTGTGAGGCTGGATCCTGTCCAGTCCCACTACAGCACCCATGTGTTAGGGCTGGAGTGTGTGTGGAGCCTTGGGACTCACCCTGTGCTTAAAGGCAGGTGTCATTGCTGCTTCTTCCCATGCAGAAACAAAAGCAGAGCCCTGGGTCAGTGCTCTCCTCAGAGCATCTCCCAAAGTGGGATAGTGCCAGTAGCAGGAGCGGCTTAAGGTGGTGTAAAAAGAGCAAAAATAATTACTTTTTGTTGTCGTGCTTTCAGATGTTTTATTTCTTTTTAAGAAACTGAGTACAAGTGTCCAAATGCCTGGAGAGATGCACAATGCTCAGATATTGCCAGTGGCTAAATTGCCTGAGGTGTGGGCAGGTTTTTCTAGGGAAAAAAGTAATTTTGTACTGACCTTCAGGCTCTCTGCCTCTTTCCATAATCAACACACACCTTGTTTGGGGAGCTAGCTGGGAATTCCCTCCTTTCTGCTTCACTGGCAATGACAGATCAAGCACAGCTGAATTGCTTTGATCCCTTTGATGAATAAAACTTGAATTTGCCCCACAGCCTTGACTCTTGCCTAATTCCAACCTCTTGTATTGAACTGTTTTTTTAAAAAAATTTTATTTTATTTGTTTTTTCTTTCTTTTTCTTCACCAAAATAACTGGAAGCAGTTGGCCTCTAGGATTCTCACATTTGAGTTAGGCTGGAGCCTTCAACACTATTAATTCAGGAGCACTGCTATTCTCACCTGCCCATGAGTGTTTGAGCAGAGTTTTGACAGAAAGCTGACAGAAACCAGGCTCTTCTCAGTGATGCCAAGCAACAGGACAAAAGGCAGTGGGCAGAAACTGATGCACAGGAAGCTTCACCTGAAGGTGAGGAAAATCTTCCTAACTGTGCAGGTGACCGTGCACTGGAACAGGTTTAGAGCAGGTGTGGAGTCTCCCTCATGGAGATATTCCAGAACCATCTGGGTGCAATCCTGTGCCATGTGCTCTGGGAAGAATGACCCTCCTTGAGAAAGGAGGCTGGAGCAGGCGAGTCTCTGTGGTGCCTTCCAGCCTGCCCCATTCTGTGGTGCTGTGAAAAGGGGTTGGCATGGCACAGCCCCTGTGTGTCCCCTGGTTGAATACGGAGATGATAATCACCAAAAAAGGTGATTATCATAATTCTTAATAAATCCCTCTGCTCTAACCACCAGGCAATCTGGCAGCAGGCACAATTTAAGTTAAACCAAGCATTGAAACTACACATGTATATGTACTTTAAAATAAACAGGAGAGGAAAGGGAGAAATCAGTTAGAAGCAGGCTTTCATTTTGGTCAAATATTTAACTTCAGCTCAATAAAATAGTAATATTGGCTTGCTGTTATTTGACAATATTAATGATTTGGATATCTTTAGTTCAATACAGCATTCTTGATAGCACTGAGAAATTCTATGTGGAAGCCACTGATTTACATTCACTGTTGTGTTCAGATGAGCTGAGGTGGAGAAAATGAGGCTTCAATACTCTCTCCTTGCCAAAAATATTAGAAAAGCGTGGTAAGAAATTTGAGCTACAGGTGTCAATAAACTATGTGACAATCACAGTGGATTTCTGGCTTTCCTAATTTCTTTAATCAAGTTGCACCAAGCAAGCAAGCTGGCAAGCAGCTTTCCCTGCACTGTCAGTGCATAGCTGAGAGAATTGGACCAAGGTGCCACATGTTAATCATTATGGGGTTTTGTCTGCACAACATCAGTCTTGCACAGATCTTATGAAATCATACCTTTCCCATTAAGTGCAGTTTGAATTGAAAGGGGGCTCAGATTTACTTGGCACGAGCCTTTGTACAGGGCTGAGGAAACCTGGGAGAGGTGGCCCTGCTTTAGGTAATGAAAAAAAGAATTGCCCTGACTCTCCTCTGTGGTGCATTGAAAAGCTTCTACCTAAGGAGTGTGGATTGATGGAGAGGTCTGAGGTGGGAAGAATATTAAAAAAGATGTCAACATGCCAATAAATGCGTGTGCCAGAAATAAATGCATTATATGTTAGTCCATCAGAACAAACTAAAGAAAGGTGTTATTTTAGGGAGAGAGACAGTCTGGTAGCTCACATCATTAAGAAAAAAAAATGATCAAAGCAAAAATGAGCTCAAATTTCCAACTGTCATCTCACCTTCAGAGTTCATTCCCTCAAGCAGTCAAGAGATATTTGATGAATAAGATCCAGAGGGGATCTCAAAGCTACAGGGACTCTGGGTGTGCATTTTTCTTTATCTGTCCATTGCTTTCCCTCCATAGGTTACCTGAAGCTTGGGATCAGAAGTGCCCTTTGAGGATTTGTCCCAAAACATTTCCCCAGACCAAAACGAAGACCAGCAAAATCCCAAAGCAGAATGCAAAGAAAGTGGATCAAGGTCACAGATTTCATTCTCCAGCTTGAGCATGTGATAGATCCAGACTAATGACAAGCAGATGGGAACTTAGGCACTGGTCTAAGTTGGCTGCCTGTTGCAATAGCAGTAGGGCTTAGTCTGTAGTGCTGCATGTTTCTGGTGGAGGCAAGCTGGCTGGGGAGAGAAAATCACTGCACCTCCTCACAGAAAGCAGAGCCAAGAGAGCTTTTGTTTTAGGTAGTGTTTTGTTAGCCTAGCAACGCTGTTGGTAGAGATGATCCAGCTCTGCTGGCAAGAAAACATCGACTGGTCCATGCAAAGGCCTGGTGTGATGTCTGCAGTGGCATGGCCTTACCAGGAGGGCATTTATCATGCCAACAAGCCCTTCCTTGGTGCTCTGCATGGAGACCCTGGCACTGGGAGTCAGCCTGAGCAGCTGGAGGAGAGAAAGGGGGAAAACCCACAGTGTCCCTGTCCCTCAGCTCTGACCCTGGAACCAGCACAGGCAGTGGGGCAGGAGATGGGCTCTTTTGTCTGGTCTGTCACAGATAAAGCCCTCAGCAAGGATAAGTCCTAATGCTTTTTGGCATGTGAATAACATCCCTGGAAAGCTCTCTAGAAGGGACTCACCATCAAGGGAAGGGGACAACAATCAGCAGCTCATGGTCAGTGTTGAATTGTGTAGCCTTCACTCAAAGTTCAGGTTCTCAGTGTACCAATGAGGTCCTTTGACATTCATTTGTCACACAGGAAAAAAAAAAAGAAAAAAAATTAGAAGGAGAAATATTTTAAAAAGCCCATGTGGAGATATCTCCCGTCCTAAGAAATAAAAACATCCCTGTCCTGTGGCAGTGCCCCAGGCTGGCAGCAAGCTCACATTACTTAATTATGATATGTTGCATATAGCAAATAGCAGGGGACGAGCCCCCTCCTTTATTCTTACAGTCTGGCATGGCTGTGTCTGCCTTGCAGCTGTTCAGAGCACATATATCAACAGGCTCAGCATCCCAGCACAGGCAGAGGTGCTGGAGGTGCAGCCCTGGAGAGAGAAGCTGCAGTGGGGAGGATCTAATTTTACCATTAACAGTGCAAAAATTGTCTTCTTCCCTTCACAGGCTGATTTCCTTCTCTTTAAATCCGAGTTTGGTTATAGTTCTCTGTAAGGTGTTTCCCCTAGAAGCAGCAGCTGCCCTTTTTTCTCCACTCCAGCTCTTCCCTGCAGCCATCCTGCAGCAGAGCAGGGAGCACCAGCTGCTGTATTGCCAGCAGCAGGACTCTGTGGGCATTGAGGGGAAAAATGCTGGGAAACGTCAACACCTCTGAGAAATCTGGTCTTGTGCATCCCAGCACACAATCCTGCTCTCCTGCATTCATTTTTCCCAGTGAAAGGCCCAGTTATACCTCCCATCTTTGTCCTGGGCTGAGGACAGAGCAGAAAATTTCAAAATACAAAATAATATTTAAAAATACAGTTATTTTTATAAAATACAGAGTATTTGGGGGAGAAAAAGTGTCTTGTACAGACTGCTGAATCCTCCAGTTCTGCAGGGAAGAGCCCAGGAATGCGCCTCCCAAGGCTGTGGCACCCAGGCAGACCCAGGGAAGATGCAGGTCTGGAGCATCTGGATAAAAACCCTACTGAGAGCCCAGAAATGAGAGTTTGCCAGTGTTCCTCCTGGCTTTGATTAAGCTTATTGTCATTTTGGTCAACGCCCACTCCCCTTCCCTCCTTCTCTCTGTCTTTTTGCCCTGAAAGTCTGTTTGGCAGATTGTTCCCAGCTCTCAAAGATCAAATTTTAATTAAAGTCATTCAGTGGTTTTGAATGACTAATGACCTCTTATCAGGTATTGTGCTACAAATAACAGGAGAACGACCTTCCCTCCCACTCTTCATTAATACACTTTATTTTTTATACTGCCTGCTCTGCCAAGACTCTTCTTGTCTCAAAATAACATGAGAATTGAAAACCTCATTGAAATACATTTCAGTTCAGTGCAAAGGGCACAAAGAGGCCCATGGATGAAAATGCACCTTTACAGGCCATCTTGAAAAATCTATGGAGGGATAGAGATTGAAACCCAATTTTCTGCAAAGAAAATGCAAGTCCTGTTGGATTTCCAACACCAAGATCTGTCTCATGGGAATTTCTGTCCATCATTGGTGGCAAGTGTTAGGTGCTGACAAGATAAATGGGGCTTAATTTTGGGTATCCCTCAGTGTTCCATGGATAATAATAAGGCAATGGGAGAAAACATTTCTACTAGAGCTTCAGAAAGGACAAGGATTTAGGATGAAAACAAATCAGCAAAAATTCCATTTTGTTTATATTCCTAGCTCTCTCCTTGTTTAGCTGCTAAAGGTTTTGCTAGAGGACAGACTCTCTGTGACCACTGTCCTGGGCCCCTGTGAGGAAGGAAAAGAGCTGAGATGAGCAGAGGCCATTGGTGTGGCCTTTCCTAAAGTGTTGGGATCCGTCAGAAAGATGATTCTGAGAAGTAAGAAGAAGAAGAAGAAAACTCCAGAGAACACAGTTTCTTTTCCCAGTGTCAGTTCTGGTTTTGAGGTGTGGGGTGGGTGTGCTACCCCCGGCTAAGCAGCGCTCAGCTGCTTGGCAGCACTTGGCTGCTGGGAGCAAGTAAACCTTGGATTCCTCCTGTGCTCCTTGGCTCCTTCTCATCCAGCAGTGCTGCAGATGAAAGTTTTCTGAAGTTTTGGTGAGTATCTGAGCTGGGAGCACAGGGCACCTCTGCCAGGCTCCAGAGCAGCTGCACTGCAATGACGTTTCCTTGGGGAAGCCCATCACTCATGAAGACCCCCCTACTGCAAATTTGCAGTGCAATGATGATAAGAAATTAAAATAAACTAGTAGGATTGTTGAACAATCTTTTTTTTTGTCTTTTTGAAACTGCTTCATAAACAAAAACAAAACCAAAACCAGGTGAGTTCATTGCATAACTCCTCCCCTACAAATGACTCTCTCTAAACACCAGTGACAGCTTTTGGCCATAGGTGACAACTTGGGCTTGTTTTCAGATATCTGCTTTGATGCACTCTTCAGACTTGCCATTTTGCTTCCTTTTGGTCAAACTCAGACATAGACACATGTTAAAAGCAGACATTTTCCAAAGAGCATTCTCTAATTGTGGCTTAGCTCTGTCTCTCTCTGTCTGAGCTGAAGGAGAGTTGAATTTGCTGTTGTTTTTCACCAGATTTTTTGCCCTTTTTCTATTAAATGCTCAGCCTGCTCGTGTGCACACAGCAGCCATGCTGCAATTTGCTCTGGGTTTGTGGCTTTTTCCTGGCGCACCTCCAGCCCAGGGTGGGACACCTCAACACAGAGGATGGAAACATCCAGGGATGGATTTTCCCTGCTTGAAGCCACGAAGACAAGGTGGGCCTGCCCATGTTTGACACAGGGGTTTGGTGGACATTTCAGTGAAAATGATGACTTTTTGGGCAGTGTTTTTGCTGCAGGTGCTGCCTGCACACAGTGAGGAACTCAGCAAAGCCACCTCTGGTTTCATGGTCAGCCCAGCTGCAAGGAAGTTCCACCAATTCCTGTTCTGCTTTGTGCCAATGGGCTGTACTGACACATTTCTATTATTGATTCTCTGTACATTTGACAGTAAAACATCCTCATGGTAGCTCTAAGCAAGGCAGCAATAGCTTCTATAATAATGGTAAGGTCACTGCAGTGGCCACGACACAGGCAGGTTTATTCTGCCCTCAGCATCTGATGAAGCCAGAAACAAAGTCCTGCCTCTCCTATCAGGTTTCCTCAGAGATTTGCTTCCAGTGGGATAGTCCCAGAGCTGGTGGAAAACAAGCAGTTTGTGTCTGCACAAGCCCCAGGTCCCTGGGAGTGGGGAGCTGCAGCACTGTGGCCACTCGTGGCAATACCTGGCCTTAGGAAGGACAGGACCTCCCAGGCATGGGAATCCTTCCAGGCAGGTCTGCCAGAAGCCAGCAGGACTGAGGGTGTCCTTTCTTTAGATGAGCTCATGGGATCCCCTCCTGAGCAGAAATTGCAGCTGAAAAAGCACCTTTGATTTTTCTGATCTATATGAATTGCCTGGGATAGCTTTACAGCAGCACAGCAAAGAAACTCCAGCTCCTGCCAATGGCATCAATTCCATCCCTGACTGTGGGGTTTCATACCACACAAGTGAGAGGAAGAATAGAGAGATAAAGAATAAACTGCAGCACACAATGCTTCATCTGGGGATGGACAGACCCAAAGAGAAAGCAGCCACAGATGAACACCTTCTTCTCAGCTATGGGAAGATAAAACTGCATGTAGAACTGAATTTCTCCCTTTCTGTTTGAGTGTAACTTTTCTGTTATGTCCCAAAAATAAAACCCCCAAGCTGTGGACACTTTGTCCCTGTGAGAGTATTCATGACCTTTCCTCATTCATCCAATTCACTTGTTCTTGCTGTGGCCAAGCTGGAACTCCACTCGCTTCCTCTAAGCAGAGCCCTGCCTTCCTCTTCTGTCAAATATCAGCTGCCAGCTCTTCATTTGGGTTACAAATGGCCAGGGACAGTGGTAAAATATTGCAGAATTCCTCCACTTTCTTTTCCTGTGGGCTTCAGCCTGTGAATCTGTGGACCATGTCCTGGAGTCCCTGAAAGACAACTAAGCAAGGATAGTTCAACAGATAGTGAGTCAGAAGGTTGAAACACTCACCTCTCACCAGGAGCTGTGGGAAGAAAACCTACTTATATAGAAGAACAAATTCTGTAATAAGCACTATTCAGTCCAATTCAGCCCCTCCTTTGACTGCAGTGTGTGAGTGAACACGTTGGCTTAAATGGTCTAAAGCCCTACTCAGCCCACTGCCCTGTTTGAGGATTGCCAAAAAAGTGAATGCCCAGGAAAGAGCAGAAAAAAGAGATGTAAGAACATATTTTTGATATTTCCCAACAATTTTCTGAGCCTACAGTCATTCTCAGGGATTGCCTGAAATCACTGGATGTTACTTCTTGGTATTGGCTGTTTCAGAGTGTATATATATATATATAATTTTTTTTTTCAATGAACTCATGCTGCAATTTGCCATCTCCTTTCTCTGACCAAGGAGTCCCAGCTAGCTGCCCCTGCTGGTGCCGCTGTCCCCATGGCTCTGGGGTGCCCAGCTGCTCCATGAAGCCTGATTTGAGGGGCTGCTTTCACTGCTCCTGACCTTGCTTTAACACTGAAATTAAATCAGTGGGTTAAGCAGAGCTGTGGGTTCATGTTTACCCACACATCTTTTCTGAGGTGTCCAAGGTTGCTGCTGAACTGAGGCTTTAGGAAAGGCCATGCTCCATGTTGTGCAAAGTCCCTGCAAGCCTCACTGAGACATGAGCAACACTTAGGGCTCTCCCCCACCCACTCCTAGCCCAGCAAGAGGCAGCTCTGTGGAGAGATAAAACCCTTAGACAGAACTGAGACTGCTCCTGCAGGCAGAGGGACGAGGAGCTGGAGTGCTCAGAGAGGGGGAATCAAAATGGGAAAGGGTTAGGGCAATGTAGGGACTAATGGAATTCAATGAAGAGGCTGAGACACCTCTAATGGTGTCAGAAAAGCTCCAAGAACCACATCTAGGAACACATCTAGATGGGTGGTGACTGAGGAAAACTCTCCCCAGACACAGAGAATCTCTCTGCCAAGCTTTGTCCCTGGGGATATAAAACAAGATCTGCAGGAGGGAGATGTTGAAAGCACAAAGGCAAAAACTATTGGTCTGGGAGGGTCTGAGGATTATTCCTGATGTATGCTTGTGCTATAAGCTCTTAAAACTCAGAGAATGCCAGCCCTCCATGGATAACCTGTCCTAATGTGTAATTACCTTTGCAGTCAGAAAGGATTATTTTTCTCCAAAATGCCTAAGAAGCTCTCTTGCTAAATGTTCAGAAGCTCTGTTGCTAAATGTTCAGATCATTCCTTTTTGTCCTCCTCTGGGCAGCTAGGGAGAGGCACCAAGTGCTGCCCTCTTCATAATAACCTCTTTGAAGACCATAATCAAGACCCCAGTTCTATTTTCTAGTCAGTCAAATACTTTGTTAACTCCAAGCAGAATCACAGCTATTGTTTGCCCATATTCACTGTGCCGGATGCCCCATTCTCAGCTGGTGGGAAGGATCCCTCTTGCCCAGCTGGAATCTCCAGGAGCCCGTGGGATGCAGGCAGAGCGGGATGGCAGGGGCTGTCAGCAGAGATCTCAGGCACAGCCCTGAGCCTGCCACACTTGCTGGCACCCCTGGCAGGGGGAGTTTTGGGGCAGGAAGAGGTGGTCAGTGTGCAGGAGGGAAATGCTCTCTGCTGCCCACTGACTGCACTCTGGCACTTGTCCTGTAAAGTTTTTCAGGAGCCATCATCCACTCCCTCTGTGCAGGGGTTGTTCTCACTGTGGCATCTGCCTCTGGAAAACAAGTAATACTGAGTGGGAGCACAGAGATTTCCAGCCCAGCTGAGTCTCCAGAGAAAGAGGCTCCTTAATTACTTGAGATCCATCACCGTTCTTTGCCGGTGGTGTCACCTTGCTCTTGCATGAAAAGAAACCGAGGCACATCAGATTTCCCCTCTCTCCACAGCACTGCTGTGTCACCCCAGCCTCAGGAGCAGCCTCGGTGCCGACTCTCCAGGTGATAGAAAAGACTCTGGGGATCCCACAACCAAACCACACTTGCCCCAACACTTTCTAAAACATTTAATGCTGGATTAAGTAGGAGATACAATAGGGGGTAACTTGCTGGGACATGAAGCAACCTCTGCAGGGCTAAGTATACCTTGCCTAGTCTACCTTCCCTTGCCTAATACTGGCTTTTGGCTGTTAGGAACTTCATGTTAGAGAGAGATGGATGTGACAAGCCCGGCCCGGAGCCGCCGCTGCCGTTCAGCATTGCAGCATCCCCACCTTGTGGTGCGCGCCGGAGCCTGTCCAGGGCTGCGGGGACACCCGGCCCGCCTGCGCTGCGAGGGATGCACAAGTGTGTGCTCTGCCTCTTCGTCTAGAGGGGCGCTAAAAGGTATGGCACATTCCTGGATAGATGGGGAAAGGCTTCTTCGAGTTTTTGGGGATTTTTGTGTGTGTGTGTGATGTTGCTTAAATCTTTCCTTCTGGAAAGATGAAACCTTCGGTTCAGATGACTAAATATCTACCATGAAAATTCAAAATTTCACTACAGATTTCACAGAGGTGTTGCACAGCTAGCCAGTACCTTCTCCTTGGCTGCTTATGAAAGACAGAGTCTCAGAGGTGATGTGGGCTTTAATGAGAGCATGTTTTGCAAGCAAAAGAGATGTAGCCATTTGTGAATCCTCAGTTAGTGCTGTGAGTAGATATTGGTCTTCAGAAAAAAAAAATTCTAAATCATACTGATTACCAATTGGCTCTGTGAAATCATGCATCATCTGTACTAAGGTGAAATAGTTCCTGGAGAGGTGGTGGATGTCCTGTGCCTGGAAACACTCAAGGTCAAGTTGGATTGGGCTCTGAGCAACCTGATCTAGCTGAAGATGTCCCTGCTCATTGCAGGGGTGTTGGACTAGATGGTTCTATGATTCTATGATCTCTTTATTGGGGTAACAATTCAGAGTAAACTTGATTTTTTGGTCAAAGATCCAGATATTCTTCAGACTCTGAGAGCCCCTGTACAAGGATAACTTAAACCAAACCTCTTCATTCCCAGGTCCAATGCTGTGACTTCCCTGGCACATGCCCCCTGACCAGCGGGACAGAAAATGCCCAGCACCTCCCTCAGAGTGGGAAACTGGGCAAGGTGGAAACATGGGTGGGAATGCAGCATCCTCCTCCCCTGTGTTTTGGTGAAGCAACTTCAGTTCTTTTTTCTGTGAGGAAAGGTGACACAATATTGTATCTTGTAGTAAAAAAAATATTTCTGCACACACTGTCTATAACAGACCCAGATGGATGCCTGGTACCCCCAGGGGTGCATTTTCTACAGCGCTTTGCAGCACACTCCAAGCAAGAAGAACAATTTGTAAAAGTATAAACCCACGGGTGACTTTGACTAGCTCAGCGTCTCTTTTCTCCTGCACTTCTTCCTCGTGTGCCAAGGAGTGAAGTCTATTCACATCTGCTGACTGGAGGAGCTGATGGCTGGAAGGAGCGACCTCCTCCCTCCCAGCTCCCTTCTGCGTCAAAGGGATGATGATCCGCAGGGTCTCTCTTAAAAAGCTTTTCTGCAGGCTCGCTAACTTTGCAACCTGCTGATGAGTTAATGTGAAACAGAGCGCTGGCAAATGCCGGGAGCGAGAGCAGCAAAGCGTCCCGGGGGTGTGGGGCGGATAAATCACGGCCGGGAGGGCAGAGCCGGGTGCGGAGCCACAAAGGCTGAGCCCATCCAGCGCCCGGCCCGGCTGCGCGGGGCTGCTGACACAGCTCTGCCTTACGAGCCCGCTCTTCAAAGCATTCCTGGCTTTACTGTCCAACGCACCAAATGTCTCCCACAGCTGTTTAGTTGGTTTGTGAGCCTTGTTAAGTGCCGGGTTTATCATAGCTCTCCCAAGGAATGTGCACTCCCAACAAGTAGCTGAAAGATATTATCTGCTTCAGCCAGCTGAGGAGCTCAGGCTCCTCAGAGACTTGCTGAGAGTGTCCAACTAATTTCTTTACTGGACAGTTGATATGTTTAATTGAACTTGAGTGTTCTTTGGTCTATATTCTGCTGACAAAATTGTTTGGGGAGAGGGTCTCAGCATCATCACCCTCAGAATGGTGGAATGGTGGATACTATTGCTTGGGAAGCTATTCAGGTAGTCATAGCTCTTCAAACATGCAGCTTTTAATCAGTATGTTTATACTTATACTTAGCCATAAGGTGTTAAGTATAAACCATATAAACCATAAAGAAATAGCCACCACCTAAGTCTTGTCCACCTGCAGCTGGCAGAGCCTCTGTCCAGCTTGACCTAATCTTACCTGCACCTTGCATCCTCCCCAAATTATAAGCCAGAAAAATATTCCTTCAGTGGCCAAGGCTGCATCCATACCAGGGTTGGTTTTCCCATTAGAGTAGTATCCAGCCATGCTCACCCTTGCAGGTCAAGGCAAATGGTCTGCAGCCCACTCTGGGATTTGTACCCTAGCACGCTTCCCTGTGGATTAAACCTTGCCCAAGCTACTGGATATTAAAGTTCCCTCAACAGCATTAAGCAATGCTAAGCTTTCTTTGAAGTTCACTTTAAACATCTCTCAAAGCCATAATGGGTAATGTGAAGGTGAGATGTATAATGGCCACAATAACCTTATAAAGCACGCGGAGGGACAGCCAAAGCACTCGAGTTCTGCGGAGCACCAAGCTCTCAGTGAATGGGCTTAAGGGCCTGCCTCTCTCATTTGCTTGTTCAGCTGATTGATGCCACCATAAGCTCCCCATCTGCAAGCTCTCTGGGCTCCTCATGAGCTGGTTCTGTCCATGACATCCAGTTAATATTATTAATTATTGTCTCTCTCTCTCTGTGGAGAGCAGTGCTCTCTGAGTCACACCGAGGAGAGCCCTTCCCTCACTGGCAGCACATGGGCACAAGCAGAGAAAAGCAGGGAAGAGAATTATTAGGGAGAAATGTGCCAAAATGGGGTTTCCCATACTTTTTCAACTGATAGGAAGAGGCTTGCAGAAAAGTGCTGTGTGTCCTTGGATGAAGGATTCAGGACAGAAGCTAAGCAGTGATTTAAAATCCTTCACTGGAGGATGATAAAATTACAGTATGTAATGAAGATGTGGAAAAGTACCAACTATAAACTAGGAAATCCTGCAGAACAGATCATGGGACAATAAATAATTCTGCTTTGAAAGTGATGCTGTGAAGTGTAGATTGTACAGCACACTGCAAATTGCAGTGCTGCCTTCATGTTTCTGACATGAAATTCAGATTCAGAGACATAGATTTGATATTAACTACATAAACTGAAGCAAACTTTTTAAAGATAGCCTGAAGAACTGAATGGAAGTCCAAACTAAGACCATACTGAACTCCAGCTGAAAGGAGAGAGTGAAACTGAGAGTGTGGAAGTTCAAGGGGCAGGGACATACACTTGATTTTCAGTAAAATTAAACAAAAAATGCTTTAAACATGTAGCTATTACAAAATATATTCTCTGATCGTGCTTTTTCTCATTTGTCCTTGATGTGAGTGTTGGTGGATGGCAAAGGGCCGCCAGCTCAGGGAAGATGCTGCTTTGGTGGCAGTGTAGGGCTGGGAATGTGCCCAGCCAGACCCTGTGCCCAGCCCTGCCAGCCCAGAGGGACATTTCCTGAAAGAGGGGTTTGTAGCTGGAGGCATTATGGTTTGCCCTGAGATGGCATCATAGGCACCAAAAGTTTCTTGTGGGGTTAAAATTAATCTTTTAGGTCACAGCATGGATCACCTTAAAGGAAAGAGGATTGTTCCTAGGATTTATTTTAATGTATGGATTAAAATAAGAGGAATTGAACTGGTTTTGATAACTATTGCACTTTTCACATCATCCTAAAGTCTTCTAGAGTTACAGAAATATTTAGCCCACCTTTCAGTGGTCCTAGCAAACAATTCTATTGATGTTAAAAGGGAACTACATTCACTGAGTCTACTCTGCTGGTCATGTCCCACACAGATCCTATCTCTGAAACCCACGGACCAAGTTCTTCCTTGGCATAAGAATTACAGAAAGAATCACTTTGATTTGATGAGTCAAAAGTTTACCCAGCATCAGACTGGGCTGACAGTTTCATTTCAGCAAACCAAGATTATTTTGGATATCTGTTAAAATGGACTGACTGGTATCCTGCTCCCATGTATATACACACATACCAGACAACAATCTCCTTAACAACCCACAGATGAATTCCTCAGCTTATGAATCTGCCAGAAAACACATAATTTTCCCCATCAAGGAATGTTGCTTGGCACCTCTTTAATATATCACTTACACAGCCCTCAATCAACCTAAATGATTCATCTAGCAACATGTCTGAGGCGATGCTCCCCATGATTGAATGGTTTATCCTCACTGGAAAAGCACACACCATTCAGTCCCACGGATCAGCTATAAAAGTTATTAATAACCAGGAATTACAGAGATAAGAGTCATGAGGCTGGCTCTAGCCTGGGTGACAGCAGCTGGCCCACTTGGAGCTCCATCAGTAAAAATCAGCCAGAATTTGCGCCCGTGGGAAGAGATCAGAGGCTTGGACTCTGAACACCAACCTATGCATCATATTTTATGTTGTGTTTTACAGTTTATCAGCCTTCAGATTAAGATTTATTAGTGCTGCCTTGCTGTTCAGCAGTTGTAACGCATGACATGCTTGGTGCCTAGCAGTGTCTGTGACAGAGGGGCTGGTTCTCGCTGTGGACATTGCACCAAACTACAAACCCATGCAGGAAAACCACCTCAAGAGCAAGGCAGGGACAGCAGCTCTCTCTCTGAGTCCTTTTCTTACATCTGTGAGAGCCAGGAGACATTACCCTATCTGTGTGGACTGCTCACAGCCGTGGGTGAAGGGATCTGTGTCCTGGCCCCTCGTGGGTGTGCCCGGCTCTGTTATGGGCTTGGCCACCTCTTGGATGGAGACACTGCTGATTAGCTCCAGGACAGAGCACAGCAAGCTGTCTGAGTCAGCACAGCCAGCACATTGTCCTGGGCACTGGGGAAGTCATTTTTCATCTGTGGTATCTTCTCTGCTCCAGGGCTGGATGAATTACACAAGGTTCCTTGGACACCAGACAGGCAAAGTGGGGTTAGAGCCCCATGTGATCTCAGCTGCGTTTCCCAGCCAGTGTCCTGATGTTGTGCACAGACGTGGTAACTTGGCTCCTTTTCTGCTTGAAAACATTTGTTTGGATGTTCTGAGACTTTCTCAACATTGTGGCCCCCCGCCATAGGGTGTTACATGGATTTAGATAAGAAATCTCCATAAAACTGTAGGCAATGTGTCTTCTGCAGTAAATCTTTCTTTTTAGTCAAGAGTGAAGCAGTCACATTATGTTTCCTTATTTTGCAGTCCACCTGTTGCAAGGAAAGTGCCAAGAAAATTATACACCAGTGGGAAAGTATAGATAGCATAGATGGCTTGGACCCAACAAGAGTCAGTGTGACTATGGGATACACATTTAAAATCACCCCATTTCTGAAGCTTTCTTTGTGCAACAGGAAGGGAATCCCTGTCTGGATGGAGACAAGCAATCTGCTGGCTCAGACACCATAGCTGTAGCTGCTATCTCCCCACAGACAGGGGGGAGGATTAACTGGGTGTTGGACAGACAGATCCTGTGCAGCGTGGCACCACAGCAATCCCTGTGTGCCTGAGGCATGAGGAACAGCCCTCGTCTCCCTGCCTGAACCTGGCTGCTCCCTCCTGGGCTCTGTGGCCGTGAGTGAGGAGCTGGCTGGCAGCACTGCATGTGCTCAGGGGCACAGGGCTGCCCGTGCCTGCTGGAACAAGCCACTCTGGCAGGCAGAATGATGGGCTTGTTGTCTAAACAAGAGGCTTACAAGAAGAGATCTGCTGACACTGGGTGGCTTTCTTTATCTTCTGAATAATTACTGCTAATTCATTACCTTTGGAAATATTTTAAAAGCCAGCAACCCTTGTTCTCTGCAGCCTGGGAGCACTGTGCTTTCACATCACTGTCTGTGCAGTCAGCATGTGGATGGATGGGACCTACACTGTCATGGATTCAATCCTCATATTTGTTTCCTACCTCCCTTTTCCAAAATAGATCCCCTTTCACACACCAGTGGGGTTCATCTCTCCTACTTCATCTGAGAAACTGCTCCTGGAAATCTTTGCTGCAAGGGCTGAAGAGGGCTGAATGCCTGCAGGACACAGGGATCCAAACCATCCCCCAGACATGTGCCAGCACTGCCCTTCCCTTGCTTCTCACAAAAGTGCTTTTGCTTTATATTTCTCTTTGTAGCATTGTCATCAAATGAAATAATGAAAAAAACCCGTAAACTCATCAGCCAAACAACCTGCATTAGCTGCTGAGGTACCATTCTGGGTGCTGCCCTGGGAGCAAGCACTGATCTCCTGTGGCAACACCAGGCTGGGAGGGCTCTCACACCACTGGCACCTCTGCAGAGATCTGCTCTCCTGCAACTCTGGTGCTTACACCCACAACCTAACCTGAGCTCTGTGTGAGAGGCAGTCACACAATGCTGAAAATACACATTGAGGGCTAAGAAAACACCCCCAAACCTCCCTCAAGGTGCAAGCAGCCTGGGAAACAGCTTCCAGCTGTCCAGCCCTGCAGGAAAAGCAGCGTGCTGGGATGTGGAGCAGCTCAGCTGTGATAGCTGGTGAGAGCCACAAGATGTCTCTGGAAACCAGCATTTGGACAAAAAAAAAGGCATTAATAACCCCAGAAAAGGGGCCGGGCTGTTTCCATCTGCAGTGAGCCCTGAGCCCTGGGATATGTGCTGCTCTGAGCCTGTACAGAGGGTCAGCCCTGAATGCTAAAAGTCCCTCTCCACAGCAGTTTACTCCAGGTGACAATTTAGCCCGTGAGTTTGCACACTTGGCACTTCCTTAATGCATGGATGAGAACTGTGGATCTGTAAATCACTGCTGGATTAAAAACTGTATTGACTTCTGAAGTCGTGGGACAAACAGCAGAGTGCACATTGGAAACCAGATTAAAGAATCATCACAGCGCAGCAGAAAACAGGGAAAATGGGGACAGTTCTCTCTGGGAGCCCTTCTGCCACCTGTTTATTGCACACAAAGCAGTGTCTGCACAGCTTTGGGTCCCTTGCAGAGGAGCCTGCAGCTGATGGGATCCCAGCGCTGGCTGTCCCAGCCCAGAGCAGCGATGATTAATCCCTTCCTCCCTTAGGGTCCTGCTTCTGCTGCAGGGCACTCCCCAGAGAGCTAAAGCAGACACTCTCAGCTCCTGGGATGTTTCCTGTAGGCAGCACTGGCCTGGGTTTGCAACCTCCAAACTTGCCAGCTCCTGTGGGGTGTCACTGCCTGCACCGTCAGCCCCAGGGACTGATGAGCACAGACAAAACCCCACTGTGGCACACCCACAGACAGACACGATGGGAATGAACTCCCTGTCTCTGACACAGGGTAAAATCCTGCTGAACGTGACTCAGAGCGCAGCAGAACGCCTGCAGGTCCTGATCCTGCATCCCTGTCAGTCACTCGGGGAACTCCTCTCCCTTTCACCAGCTCCTCTTGGCTTCCTAGTAAACAGCTATAGAATTGCAGGGTGGAAAAGGCCCATATAAGTGTAAAGTCGTTATTAAGAAATAGGCAAAGCACAGTAACCAGTGACTCACAAAGTTTAATGTGAGAAAACAAAGCTATCCTTCAATGGACCACATAGAGAGACAGCAATTATTGTAAACTGGAAACCTTTTTAACATCCAACTAAAAATGTGTGGCAAATAAAATCCATTGCCCACCAGGCTCAGTGATTATAAGTATAATTTGTTTTAGAATTTGTTTTTCCTCTTACAAATCATAAGACAGTCATTTAAACTAATAACAAGTGAGTTATAGGGATAATGGGATTTTTAATGAGCTGTTTCTGGTTGGGGGTTGCCTTTGCAGAAACTCATCCACTGCATTGCAAATGCCAGTATTTAGCACTGAGGAATGTGGTGAAAAGTTCATTAGTCTAAATCTGCTTTAACTGGAGGACCAAACTTTGTTCTTGCAGTGTGTTTAGAGAAACTCTCCCAGGACTGTGCTATCATTATATCACTTTACTCGAGGCACATACATTTGGACAGAGCAGAATGAGAAAAAAAAAGAGAAATGGCCAATATCTCTGGCATGATTAGATGAAGAAGAAAAAAAATTAACGATGATGCTGAAAAAGCCTTCCCCTTCTTTGTACAGAGTAGGAACTTGGAGTTGTCCTTGCTGATACACTTGTGTAATATTTAGACAATTAAAATCTGTTATTGTGGAAGATAACTGAGGTTTAATGGGACATTTCTTGATGACATTTAACTTGCCTTCTGCCTCCTGGTTTGTCTGAGATGACTGCTTTTTTTGGTCAGAAAGTACCAATTTCCCTCCAAAGCATGCTGTAACTCAGAAGCAGAAGACCTGCTCCTGAATTGCTACCCATGCAAAAAAAAAATGCTTGCCCCAAAGGACCAAAATCCCACAGCACATTTAATTTCCTGCATTATAAAAAAAAAGCTGTGGTCCTTCATTTGGGATCTGTGTCTCCCATGATGTCTGGGCTGAGGCCTCAGGCGACTGAAGGATGTTGTGTACCCAGCTGAAAGAACCCACCCCAGCCCACAGCCACCCTTCCCAGAGCCACGGCTTTGTGCAAAATGACAGAGAGGGTAAAACGGCGAACGCCAAATCTCCTGAGTGAAAAGGAATTAGTAAAACCCCATATTCATGAAATATTGAGAGCTAATTATATGTGCATCGGAAACCTCTGGGGTAAGGGAGATGGAGGCCTTTCATTAGACGGTAACTGGAACTTTTTCATCATTTGTCTAGCTCAGGAATGTGAGGCTGCTGTCTGGAGAGGGATGTGGGATTTGACTGCAGGGCTGGGTGTGCAGGTGAAGTGCCATGCTAGCGAGCATTTCTATTGTACTCTGGCACATCCTGGAAAAGGCTCTGAGCTGCAGCAGGTCGGCGGGGCTGGGTGCTCCAACATCTCCGTGCTTCCACACAGACCCTTCACTCTGATGCACTGTAAAGAATCGTTCCCAAATTATATTTTCTTCCTCTCACACAGCCCCCACATGGGTCCAAAGTCCCATCCCTCCCTTGAAATCTAGTCACGGTTTCTCCTAGAGGGTGGAAACCCCAGTCTACACCAGGCTGTCTCCAGGAAGTTCAATTTCCTTGCTTTTAACTTGCTCTCTGGTTTTGCAGCCGAAACGAATGCCTGCTTATTGCCACTGCACCATCGGCCAAATTCAAGACCAAGACCAGAAGCGGTGAAGACGAGGGCAGGGCAGGTTTTGGTGCTGGAGCCCGAGGGAGGCTCGCAAAGGCGATCCCGCTGCGTGCCCGGCAGGGCAGGCGGGGGATGCAAAGTGTAAAAGTGGGGAAATTTCTCTCTCGAAGTTTTGCGGTGACTTTAGCCACAAGGATGCTCGGGGAAACCCATCCCGGATCTCTGCTTTCTGCCAAACCCCTGCCCGCACCCGCGGCCCTTCTCCTGCAGCCAAATTTAATTTATTTTCCCCTGGTGATCTCCTGGCGATCCCCACTCCGGGCCGTGCTCGGGGCCCCGCGGAGCCCCCGCACCTCGCGTTGCTCCCGCGGAGGCGGCGGCGCGCCCCGGCCCTCGGCACATAAATCAGCATTAAACCCATTCCCCCCTCTGATCCCCGGTGCCACCATCTATTACTCCCCCAGTGCGTTTTCTATCACCTTTTGTTAGAATTACACAGCCGGAAACTTAATTTACCCCGAGCTTTAAAGACAAATAAACCCCACAGGCCGGTGGCCCAGCGATATGCCTGTTTACTCTCGCGATCCGTAGATTATTATGAATTGTTGTGATTTTCAAGCTGCTGGTAGTTTAAATACCTTCTCGGCTACCCTTCCTGCCTGAGAAAAAAAAAAATTAAAAAAATTCACCCACTCTTCCCGAGCAAGGGCCAAGGAGCAGGAGACCATCTCATTTGCGCTGGGATTTATTTACTTTTGCTATTATTGTTATTATTATTATTATTGAAATTTGGAGCGAGCGAGGTTTTCAATTGCTGAAATAATTGCTTGGGAGAAAGGTTGCTTAATCTGTTCATACATTATTGACTCGGGCTCCAATATTTGGCTTGCTGCTTTTTATCGCAGGAAGATCACGTACGAGAGTCTTTTGCATAACAATTTTTAAAGAGGACACATCCTTATATCAAAAGTGGACGTGACTTGAATTTTGCCTGCGTTTGTCCCTAAAATGACCCAATTCCGGTTACTGCCACTGGGCAGCAGTAACATCATTTCTCCAGGCAATAGACTTATTCTGCTTTACTCTCTGCCCCTTTCCCTGTCCCCCACCCCCAAGCCAACACGTACTTTTAAAGCTGATTATTTTGTCTTGCTGCATTTTAGCACTACACACACTGTTTTCTCTGCCTGGGAACGGATGAGCAGAGAGGAGCGAGCCCAGCTCGCAGGAGCCACACGGATAATTAAAGCCGAAAGTTCCCAGGCAAGGCAGAAATAGTGCCCTCAACGAAATTTCGCTGTGAGCCGCCGCAGAGAGAGCCCAGCGCCGGTGTCAGCGCCTCCAGCCACCTCCTCGAGCATCATTTCCCCGATGAGGATCAAAAGAGCCCCCCTCTCCCCCGCTTTTTCCAACCGAAACGGTGCTGCTTCCCAGCCACACTGGTCAAGTTAGTTCCGGAACAAAGGATGACAGAAACACAAAGGATTCTCTTCCCCCCCCACCCTTTCTCCCCTTCTCAGCTCCCCCGGTGCCCGCACACCGGCCTGGGGCAGGCCGGGACCCTCCCTCCGGTGTCACCCCCAGGGTCCGGGGCCCGTCCCGCAGCCCCGGCCCGGCCTGGGGTGCCAAGTGACAGAACGGGGCGGGAAATATTGTGGAGAGGGGCATGGGGCAGAGCACCGACGGGGAGAGAGCCCTGAGCTGCCTGCCCACCGGAAGGGGAGAATTGGTGACATTCATGTCCCCCCCAGTGCTGCCGTTTGGACCTCGGGGTAAAAACCCTAAAGAACCCCAGATTTTTGCAGGAGAACCCCGGCTATCCCTGCAGGCAGGCGCTTGGGGAGGGTGTGCACCTGAGAGCCGAGCAGAGGACTCCGTGCGGGACCATCCCTCCATGCCAGGAGTTGGGCAAACTTTCCACGGCGGCGAACCCTTTGCTCCCGGACAGGGCACAGGAGCGGGGCGGGCAGGAGGAGCCCCTCGGGCCGCCCTCGGGCAGAGGCGAAGCCGGGGAGTCGTGGTGGAGGTGCCCGTGTGCTATCTCCGAGCTAACAGCTACACCATTTGCACACGCGTGTGTGCGGGGCGATATTTCCCCGCACGCCCGCTGCACACGCGTTCAGCTGCACAAATGCACCCGCAAAGCCTCGCAGGCAAACGCAGGGAGTGCAGAAGGGTGGGAAACACGACGGGGCTGCGTGGAGCTGGAGGCAGACAGCCCCTGCCCATACAGCCATGGGTGGGCGCCAGTCCCGCGTGTGCCCCTTTGTCACCCAAATCTCCCGAATTCCGCAAAAGGAAAAACTTTACTCCTCCGAAGAGGCAGCCCTGCACCCACTAGAGCTGGGAAAGGTCTCGGGGGTGTCGTTCCCAGCGCGGGGACCCTGATCGGGCAGGGAGCCCCCTGACCCGGCCGAGCCGCCCCGGCCCAGCCCCGCCGCCTCCCGCGGGCTCGGGCGGCGAAAGTTTTCCCGTCTCTTCCCGGGGCTCCACGGCTCCCGGAGCCGAGAGGGAAGCAGGGGGAGACATAGGTGGGAAGAGCCGGAGGAAATTGAAAACATATTTTAAAATGTAAACGGGTCCGAGCCAGCCCGAGCGGGCGTGCCGGTGACCAAGAGCGCGGCGGGACCGGGACCGGGACTGGCCCGGCACAGCAGAGGCGGGTGCGGACCCGAAACCCTCCGCGGAACTTTCAGCC
Organism: Zonotrichia albicollis; assembly: GCF_047830755.1. Classification (NCBI taxonomy): domain Eukaryota; kingdom Metazoa; phylum Chordata; class Aves; order Passeriformes; family Passerellidae; genus Zonotrichia; species Zonotrichia albicollis. Next base: position 9,230,445 of record NC_133828.1, on the reverse strand, counting down.
CTGTTGGTAACGTCTGTAGCGAAGGGACAGGGGTGTCTGTACCGAAGCGGAGTAAAGCAGCGCTCAGAAACATCCGCAGTAACTTAAACCAGATTGCCGGGAGCAGCGGGGCCGGAGGCAGCGCCGGAGCCGCTCCCCGGGCAGGGGACGC